>NW_024609836.1:85687454-86887454 GCF_016920785.2 Ixodes scapularis | reverse complement strand
TTTGTCATTTAACTAACGTTAGTTGAAACATTTAAGTATCTTAAGTAGCGTTATGAACGTGTCCCATTAATTTATTGTTTTCAAGGCGCGCGCGTCCAGAGAATAGACGGGTATTAAAAGGAAAATCAAAGTAGGTTTGCGCTCTACCCGCACCTGCGTCGATATGCAATGTTATATCTTGGTTGGTTGTCGGATTAAACGGAAAAATATACGCGGAGAAAGAACAAAGGATATATATATATGGTGATCACCCGGAACCTGAGTACTCAAATGAGTAAAGATACACATTTTATTATTAACTTTTTATTCCCCACTAATAGCTTAGTACTTTTTTTAAAACATCTATATAAAAAAAAGCGCATGGAGCAAAAAAAAAAAAAAGTATATGGTGAATTCGCTTTGAAAAATTTAGTTTTGGGTGTTAAGTGTTGGAACACAATCCAACACAGTACATCATTGTTCTGCAATTGGGCTGCTCGGAAAATGGTGCACAGGACATGGCAAAATTCAATGAAATCTAAATATGTACTGATGGCTCTTAAAACACTTCGAAAGAAAAAAAAAAAGCCATCACGGCACATTTCTGCATGCAACATTTACCTAGGTGATCTACCTGCACTAACAAAGCTTCTAATGTCGAATGCCTTCTGCGTATGGTGGAAAGCGTTTTAAGGAACTTGACCGTGCCGCCCTTGAACGCCGTTCTCTCGTCTAAAGGGGTCACCAAGGTTGCAGTACGAATCCATTTGACCTGTTGCCGGAATCTGGTTCACCTTGAAGGTATCGGCGGCCAGAGCACGCACACACCGACTTGGAATGCCGGCCGGAAATTAAAGATAATTGCATCAGTAGCCGGACAGCAATCTGGGGCCATCTCTCACGTGGAGCTGTAGCACATGCATTTATTTTCAAAAGGCGCAGCGCGAAATGGTCTCTCGTCACACACACAAATGTTTTTCTATGGGGAGGTTTTTTTTCTACACTGTAAAATAAACATGAGGAGAGGGGAAAAGGGCAAGGTTTTCGTCGATACCTCGTCCAACTGTGCCCGTTCAGTTCCACCGGTCATATTGGCGGGTTTGGTTTAACCGACGGCATTAGAAAATTAAGGCAACCATCGTCACAAATGCGAAAATATACTGTCGCCGTATTCCGTGGCGGGTTTACTATAGCCAAGACAAGCCCCTCCCACAAAGCTTTCTGCAAGCCACGATTAGTGGTTTCCTGCTCTCCAACATCAGTTGAAAGAGTGGAGGGCTCTGTGGCAAGAACTTTTCCCGCATTTCTGAATCTGCCGCGGGCCACAGAACATGTTGCGATATCTTGAGCGAACGGTCCTTTAGCCCGAGCTATCAACGTAGAGTTACCCGGAGTAATTTTTATGACTAAGAAATAGATACACAAATATAGGTGCAATTACGGCACGCCTCGCTACTGATATGAGGTGTCTAGGACTTTTTTTCTTCTGCACTGAGGCTTAAGGTCTGCTTTGACATCGCAATTTTCCTAAACAGAAAGGAGAGGACCGATTTGTGTCCGAATCTGGCGTGTGTGACGTTACCTTACAAATTTCCTTCTTACGAAATGCCTCATTTATAAGTAGTCCCTTGGCACACTTGTTAGGACAGAGTTCATCAGATAGGTGGCGCCAGTATGTGTGTTCTCCCATCATAAGAGATATGCAGTGGCAAGTGTGTGAAGCAGCCACGATCGTAAGGCGCACTGACTTCCGTCACAGAACGGCGGCGAGGCAGAGGACTCATTCCTTTACGACCCGAGCCTCCTGGAGGGCCTGGACGACCTCAAAGGCCCGCCCTGCCCCACCCTCAGGGTTCGGCCCTTGAGCGTGGACGACTACGACCGGGGTAAGTCGCTTCGGCTGTGTACGTCATGGCCGCGTTTCACGGACGTAACTAGACGCGCAAAAGGTGGCGTTGCGTGCGTGTTGCACGTGCATTTGGATGTGCAGAAGACAACATTGCTCGCACAGTTCGCATGCATATTAAAACGTTCGGAAGACAATATTGCTTAGTGCGTCGGTTGCAATTACTGCGAGTCCTAACGGCTTGTTCACACACTTGCAACCGAGTAGGACCGACTGAGATAAGACCGGCTTTTAGACCTCTCGCAACGACTTAGGACCAGCGCTATAGGTGGAGCCAGCAAGGTTACTGAATGTTTTCTCGGACTGGTATTAACTTTGTCTGATTGGGAAGCAAGATGATGCTCACAATTGGTCCCCCGCAGTCATGTGAAAAAAAGAAAATTGGGGTGTGTGTATATGTTTATACAGCCTAAAACTTAGTGCCTAACGGGCAACTTGTCTCCCAGCTATAGATGAGAAATTTACCTCGTGCAGTACAACCGCTAGCCTAAGGTCTGTAATGTGCACCTTGCAGTGATGATACATGACCGCACACTGGTACGATGGTCATCCAGATCGAAACGAGCAGGGGTGGGGATTGAACCCGGGAAAATCATACACATAGAAGTATCCCAGTCACGTGACTACGCTGCGGAACCCAGGGATCCTGGCCAGGATCCCTGGGTTCCGCAGCGTAGTCACGTGACTGGGATACTTCTATGTGTATGATTTTCCTCTATATTTGTATCAGCCATAGCTATAGCTCTTTCCAAAATGAGTGCCATGTGACCAGTGGCATGGCATAGTATAGTGCCATGAAATGGCCTCATCCTAGTTTTGGGCGTTATCTTAAATTTGTACTTGAATGTTACATTAAGTTTGTTATTTTGAAGGGTTCCTGGGACTCCTCAGTCAGCTCACAGTTGGCGGCGATGTGTCGAGGGAGGAATTCCTTGGTGAGTAGTCCCTCGAAATGTTCCTTCTTTGCATGACAGACATGGCAGTGGCTATAATTTGTTACGTCTCCCCATCTCCAGTAAGTTACTTGGGGTAGCAAAAGAAATACAATTTAAAAGAGTGGAATGCGCAGCTTGACAAATTAAGTCTATTGTGGTGCTACGAAGAAGGCCCAGAGTGATGTGTGGACACCTCCATCTAATAAATGAGTCACTGTCTACTGCATCGATTCATTTTTTTGTAGAAGGTTTTATGTACACTTCACAACTGCACTATTCTTGCAACCGCAACCTTAGCGTATAGTTAATTTAACCATATAAATGCCTCGCAGAAGTGGATGATTGCCGAGCCAAAAGGGAATCTATACAGAAACTTGCTCGGGAGAAAGTCACACCTTTCATATATTGCTGAACCCAAGGTTATGACACCATTTCCAGCAGACTTGGAAGGTTAGCAGGATTAGGTAATTTGCAGGGAGGTAGCAGCATTAGGTCCTAGGCTTTACCTACACACCCCTTGCTCATGAAGGTGCTTTGTCATTTTATGACTCAATGGTACATAGACCAGCCAGAACAGAAGAGGTACCTTTAGTTTTCGATTAACTCACAATGGCAGGACAATGCATGGCCAGCACAAAAATTGGTTATGGAAGCTGAAAAAGGATGAATGCCTGTAATCTTATGGCAAAAGTACCTTCATACCAATCACGTATGGATGCTCATAATTATGGTTAGCTTGCGACAAAATCAAGGACACTGCGGGCAAAAGCTGTTAGCACGTGCCGATTCATTGTACGTTAGCACCGCCTAGTAGCAACATGAGGAATCCTGGTTCGTCTTCCCAGACACTTATGTACCCAACATGCCACCACCTCATCACGCGAGTGACAAGGGCACTTGGTCCGAAAGTACTACGTCTGTAGTTTGACAGCTGATGTGCCGTACCCCCATGGGAAAGAACTGCAGGACGAGTCAAAGAGCGAGCAGTTTGCGGTTTGCCGAACGACTATAGTTTCTTCTCATCGATCTTTCCGTTTTCATTGGTTGCAGCCAGGTTTCACGCCATGCGTTCTCGGCCCGGCACCTACTATGTGACCGTGGTCGAAGACACGGAAAGAGGGGCCGTGGTAGGCACTGCCACGCTCGTTGCCGAACTCAAGTTCATCAGAAACCTTGCCACGGTGAGCGATCATGCCGTCTGGGCATGCGTGCCTTCGTGAAGCGTTGAATGCGGAACGTGTTTGGTGATGGAGGGTATTAGCAGCTCGGAGAACGTGGGGCGGAAGCTCACGCTGCAGAACACGGGGATCGTGCGGTCATTGCACAGGATGGTTGATCGCAACCACCCTGTTGGAATCAACAGGATGGTTGAAACACAAGTTTATACTCGGAACTGGATGACTGTTGTGTCCCGTGCAACTACCTTGTCAAGATGATGCAGGATCCTTTGTGTTGCAAGTCTTGGTCCGAAGCACCAAACTGAAAAATTGTTGCACTCTCCCCTGCAGGGATGCTGGACTCCCATAGTTAAATGTCTGGGACATGGTAACCACGAAACTAACCCACCCTCACTTCCCCCTCCCCCCCCCCTTCCCCGCAAAAAAAGAATGACTGCAACATTTGCACTGCGAGACTCGTTCGATCAGTTTTGAGATGCGCATCTGTTCAGGGGTTAACATCCCAAACAGAAATATGTTTCAGAACCGCTCTTAACTCAAGACGAGTCTCGCCATGTAAATATTGCATCAAAAGGTCTTTGCTTTTTGGGGAAAATTCATTTTGTGACATGCGTGGTTTTCCCATGCACTTAAAAGGCAACTCTGGTCAAACTTTGATGTTGAAAAACAATGCGGTCCTATGTTGTATAATCTGAAAAGCCTATGTGTAAAATATTACGACGCAAATCTGCCTAAAAGTTTCTTAAACCAACCAACAAAGTCGGAGCGGCAACATGCACCAAAATCTGCTTAATCTAGCAGGCAATGCGCAACGTGTGGACTAGCGCAGTCAAGGCTGCCGTGTGGACACAGCCAACACTGCTCAGAATGTCAACAACTGGAAGAATTGTTTCGTTTGTTTCTTACTTTTTGAGGCGCGGAGTACGAGGGCAAGAGAAAAAAAGATTGTGGGGCGCGCGCCGCTTTCGTTGACGGCATAGCCGACGTCTCCGTTTTACGTGATGTCCAGTAGTTACGGGGACCTTGGTGTCCAGTAGTTACGAGCAGGTCCAATGTTCCCTGCCGCGGGCAAAGTTTCGGTTTTGCTTTGTGATTTTCGTTTCAACTCGGTTTGCAAGAAAACTATTTAAATTTTCGGACAACGAATGGCATAAAACTGTTTATCAGAATTTTTGACACAATAATCACCCGTAATCTCAGAATTTATAGAATTGACTGGAGTTGCCCTTTAAAAAAAAAAAGTTTTTTGGGGAGTCTGGGCAGCCAGAGTCTGTGTCTGCAGCCAATATGAAAGCCCTTCTTTTTTTCCAAGAGCTGAGTCGGGGGTGTTGTTTCAGAGGGGCCGTCTCGAAGACGTGGTGGTCTCCAGCGATTACCGTGGCCGTCAGCTCGGAAAACTGTGAGTTGCGCATGTCCACAATGTGGCCAGCGGCCGTTGATATCTCAGCACCCTGCCAGTGATTCCGCGATAAACCTGAGCGGCGGTTATCTTGGCTTCCTGGGATGACTTTATGCAAAATTTTTCATATCGTAAGTTGGCGTTCGCATAAGCTTCCTTACTGTTGTGAAATGGGGATTTCGTTAGCTGAAGTGGATGTGTAATGGCAAAAATTGCAACGACTTCTATCTCTGAGCCTTTCGCTATTCCGCTTGATACAGCGACCCTGCATCGAGCATGCCTTTGCTTCCACATCCAGATTCACCTTTGTTTCCTATTAACCCTTTCATGCTCACTGATGTACCTGTACGTCAGCGGGGGAGCGTCCCGCACGGTTGTTGACGTACATGTATGACCGCGACTGCTCATTGAATTCCCGTTTCTGCTTGTACGGGCGCGTTCACTAAAGCCCCTCGATGTGTTTGCGTTTGTCTTGCAAGTAGCGTCAAATGCGCGAGTGCACGAGGCCCATGTCTCGAGCGGCCCTTGGAAGCAAATGGCGGCGTAGCACTGAAATGAGCGGGCCTTGGAAGCGAATGGCGGCGGAGCACCCGCTCATGGCACGTGTCTCACGCGCTTCCACAACAATGGTTGGCGGTACTTGTAAAAAACGCTTTTATCAAGGGGCTTTAGCGTTCACGGGGACGTGCTGCCACCTGGCAGGTTCGGAGGGAACTGCGACCATATAACTGTTGTCGTGTTTGTTTTGGGCTGGCTCTTTGAAATTGCGAAACTGGACGCGCTGTGCATGTGCTACTTTCGAGATGGCCGCACGTGCCCGCTGCTCCGCAAGTAGCGGAGATCAGAGCGATGGCTCTTCGGGTTCAGACTTTCAACCCTTCTCGGTACCCAAGTTGGATGACAGCTCGACATCCGACAGGGGCCTGTGTGTGGAACTCTGCTTCAAGGACTACCACACTTTGAAGTACTAGAAAGTTGACAATTAAAAGATTTAGTCCTTTTTGTTTTGTTCAACCTTGAGCGAGCGTGCTGCAGATGTTTGAAAGTGTGTATTACTATTTATTTTAAGTCTTACATCTTTTTATGCGACAATAAACTAGTGTATCCTCTTTGCTGTCACAACAAGGAAAGGGGTGTGTCTTTGGACAAAAATGCAACCATAGAGAGGCTAATACAAGAAAAAAAAAATCTGTTTTAAAGTTTTGCTTTTTCTAGAAGTCTCATAAAACAGCATGCAGTCTTTTTTTTTTTTTTTTTTTCCGAGACATTTTTGAAGGAAATTTACTTTCAGGACACGGCACTCAGAAACCTAGTGGAAACTGCCGAAACCTAAGTCGTGGTGCACGGAATGAATCTTCAACTGGGACATTTACCACGTGCCCGTTTTTGTCTATCGACGTTTCAACCATATAATGTTGCGGATTGGCACCACCTTCCCGGCAGACACGCATTCCGCCATACCTAGCTTTGGCTGTCCAGACGACGGAAACTCGTAAGCTGCGGACTAGCTCCTGCTACTGTGCAGCTTGGAGTATACGTTGAAGCGTGCACCCGGACTGTTATCGGATCCGCAAAAGCGATTTGCCAAAGTGCTCCCAAAGTCACCATCGGGTCGTTTGCCGTTGAATTGATTTCTCAAGCGCAAGAAATCGTCTCCTTTGTGCTAGAATTGGGATGGACATTTAAAAGCTGGTTTACACACTTGCAACTGCTTACGATCGAATGCATCTCTTAGGACAGACAAGACATGGCGCCATCTTTATTGGGTCTCGACATTTCCACGTCACGTCTCGTTGATATGGATACCCGCTATAGGGACACCATTTTCGGGGACTGGGAAAATGGATGCATTTATGTCTCCTTATTATGGACCATTTTTTTGGTAACCAAGGTGTACATATTAACGAAACATTGTCGTTACTCCTACTTTTTTTTTCTGGATTCTTCCGTCTTTTTGGGATCAAAACGCTTTGACGATGTCATAAACCACCATTTCTCGTAGATGGTAGTTACGTTTGATCAAACATATACTGCAAAATCTAAGCTCTATTGAAATGCAGCTCCTGGGTCGCCTCACAGATGGCGCCAGCGTGTTCTCTTGTCGTAGGAGATCGCGAGAACTCGGTCGTAAGCAAACACAAGCGTGCAATCAGAATGTAAGACGGCTAGGAGCGGACCAGGGTGTAAGATAGGCTGGCGGAGAAACGACAGTCGGTGGGGTGACGCGATTGCATCCCTGCTTCAAGAAAGTTTGTGGCACTCCACATAGATGGCGCCACGCGGAGAAGAAACGAAAAAACACGATATTCTCGTCCATTTTGTGAACGATGCGACCGACCGGCAATTTATTTCGTAAACTGCATGCGGACCACACAAGCTTAATCGAGAAAACTTATAATATATTCAATATATAGGTTCCGTTTTTTCTGTAGTTTTACATTACAAGTTCAAGGGGTGTGCGGCACAATGAATGAAGTCGAGTTGAGAAGTCCGCCATAGCGCGTCGTGAATGCATCGGCGGCGTTGACTCCACTCCGCGTGCAGATGTCTTCGGTGATCTAGCTTCTAAGTTTCTACCGTTTACATGCGAGCAAGGCAAGGCAGGACGGACTCGAGTTCGTACACGGAGCTCCGTACGAACTCGAGTCCGTTGCCCTCTGTATACCGTTGGGCCATCTATCCACGACCTCTACTCGCCCTTCCTCGCAGGGTCGTCCAGACCGTGGTGCATCTGGCCCGCAAGGTCGGCTGCTACAAGCTGACCCTGGACTGCAAGGACTCCCTGACCAAGTTCTACGCCGACAACGGATTCACGTTGGAACCCGGCAACGCAAACTCCATGAGCCTGCGATTTTTGGAGGCCGGCGACGCCCCGCACTGACGGGGGCCCGCACTACTACAGCACCCGCGATGAGTCTCTGACCGGCGCGTTTACTGCGCCCAAAAAAGCGGTACCACGTTACAAGGGGTCGCTCTTCGGCTCGGCGGTCTGCGGAAGCTTAGGCGGTCGGGAGTTGGGACTACGCGGCGACGGCAACGCCCATATTCACTCTTACTTTTTGCCGCTACTTCTGGTGCCGACTGCCAGGATTGCGACTTCTGACGGTGTGACACTCTTACTTTTGTGACGTCGTTTGGTGCCGCTCGGGACCATTTTTGGCGTATTGAAGGGAAACGACAACAAGCAACGGTCGTCCAGGACTCGTTGCAGGTTCCATAGCTCGACGGTCCGGGTAAACGTGGGGACGTTACGACGGAAGGGGACGAAGCACGGAGCGTCGGTCCACCTTGACGTGTCGGTGTGTCCGGCGACATGCTTCCGTGTCTCGTGGCAGAAAAAGAGAGTGCAATATATATAAATAAAAAGAGTAACTCGCATTCCCTATCCAAACTGAGTCCGTGTCAACTCTCCGTAGAGTATGTACAATAACATAGAGGAAAAGGTATCGCAGTTTGGAAGCGGCCGAAATGTGGGACCTTTTGGTGCCGCTTTTATACACGCCAAGAAGCGGGAAAACAAACGCGGCATTGCGCGTCGTATAAAAATAAAGTTGACGAGCTGTCCTACGGCTCCAACTTGTCACAGCAAAACGAATGCACCTACCCTGTCATCCACTTTCTTTCTCTGTTTTTCTGTCGCTTTCTCATTTTCTCTGGGGACCACCAATGTTTACGATTTGCCGCATTCTGCCCCCGTCTTTAACACCCGAAAATTTGGCAGCCTCTCTAATCGTAATTGGATTGTGCCGCTTTGGGAAAACAATGAGGGTTGCATACGGGAAAGGGGATAAAAAGTACAAAGTCACTTGCCAAAAAGCCAGGACCGACGCAAATTAAACATTTGATGCGGCCTCTCGTGGCAACCGGCCAGGAGTGCATGTCTAGCCCCGCCCTCACGACTCCATGTTGCAGCTTGGTACCGCCAAGGTGGCAATTTGGCGCCATTATTTTGCGGGGCTCGTTCGTCTCGAAGCCGTCGCGTAGAACATCAAAAGTGGAGAAAGATGAGACCACATTATACCCAGTTTTGCACAAACCTCTTACCAGATGGCGTGACACGTCCCGTCGGGATCGACCGCTTGGCCCCCCTAGTATCGCGTGCCATTGATGGCGGCGAGCCAATCGTCGAACTAGATGAACTTTACGTCGGGCCTAAATAATTTGCGAGTTGGTGTCTCGACCTTCCAGAAGTAAAGAACAAGAAACCGCTTTTGCCTGCATGTCCTAGTTTTCATTTTAAAAACTGACAAAGATTGAGGTTTTCGACACCTGTCAACTCCTTCACCATCTTCCAAGTCACGTGCGCTGTGACGTGAAAGGGGACGCGCAGGCTTCCGGTGAAGCTCTCTCCAGAGCCATCAGTAAGCATCGACACCTCACCCGCTCGCGGCCACGTGCTTGCGCAGTGCGATCAGCATTGCAAAAGGAGGAAAGTGCCAACGTCTGGGTCCGGCCATCCCCGTCCGGCTCTGCCCCCACCCCCCTCTGGTTTTTGGCGGCTGTTCGCGGTAGCAGATAGAGCTGACGGTTTTGTTGACCTACGATAGATGGCGCCGCTAAACCTCCGTATAATAAAAGTTTTGTCAATGTTACCAGGTTTTCGACACACTTATATATGTTGGAACGACAAAATTTATGGAAAAATTGCCTTTTATCGAGCAGGTATTTGCACAACTTCTTATCTTTTTACAAGTACCCCACTGACGTCACGCCGCGTGGTTTTCATGGCCACCACTCGCGGCTGCAGGTAGGGAAATATTCCGAGTTTCGCCTCGCATTTACGCGGCGGAATCGCAACATTTTGAAGGAAGGAGGTGTGTTTTCTGTCCTTTGTGACAAGATGAACAATGTCAAAAGTAGAAGATGCAAATTCTTTCAACGTTCCTTTAAAGACCGACGTATGCTTTCCACTTTTCCCGCCTCCGGCTTTCCTATATCCTTTTTACTTTGCCCCAACTTGGCTACCTCTGCAGCTTAGGAGAGGATGTACCGAGAGGATTATCTCCTCGCAAAACACCGAGGTACAATCTAAGCTTGTCATAACATAACTTGATTTGGACCATAATTTCGGTCTGTTGTAAAAAGAATGTGTTGTATGCAGACATGAAGTTGAGTCCATGGTATTGGGAGGAAAACCAACCGAACTTCATTCATCGGTATGTTATGTCCAAATATCTGTTGTAATAAGCTTAGACTGTAGTACGTCGGCCTTTAAAGGGAAGCTCCTGCGAAATATTGACGGTCATAAAAGTCAACAACATTTTCATCGTGCGCTAAATATCAACCCTTGAGTATGTCTACAAAATATATCGTCAAAGAAATCATTTTCTTTCCAGAAAACGAATTTTGAAGTTTACGTGCACCTCCAGATCGCTGGCTGCCATTCCACTGGCAACAACGAGCGGGGGCGAAGTTTCTCAAGTCTCGTGGTGAAAATCTTATATTTGCCGGTCATTGCTTCACTCTGTCAATTTCGCTGAATCGTAATTCATTATTTTCCGCCACGGACGCTCACGATGGCCTTTTGACTGCCTCCGGCACCGGGAGAAACTGGCTCGAGCTGCCTATGCGCCAATGTTTATACAGCATATGACATCAGAAACAAGACGACGGATCAGTTGGGTTGCAGGTTAGTTTTGTTTTCGGTCTTGTCATATTTTTACGATAAATGATTTATAACGTTTTGGGACAATGTTCTTATGACTCTAGGTTATGTTTTTTGCGCTCTTTCGGAAATTATGTCTAGTCAAAAACGTTCAGATGGATGCCGGAGGTGAATGGAACAAAGACAGAAATGTAAAAAGCTTTTCAGCTGCTTTACTGGTTTTATTTGGATCGGTCATGCTGTACAAACAACGCCACTAATCCATTTGCAACCGCCCCGTGCGAGAAAAAGAACTCTCAAAGAAACGACAGCTGTAACTACGTACAGGAAAACTAGGTCACAAACGAGACGATTCGTCCTTCCCAACACAAGATGCACAAGGCAAAATCAATTTTGGGTATCTTTTGGATAAAAAAAAAAAAAAAAAACGACTGGCTGCCAACATAATTGAAACAATAAAAGACCATGCTTGCAAGAACCAAACGGCCTTTCAAATTATAGTAACACCTAAAAATACCATCTGCGCCGTGACACCGAGCAGAAGGTTTCACCCCGCTGAGTGCCACGGCGTTTTAGGTAGACATATTTCCAGCCTCATTAGTTTAGGGTACTCGAGATTCAACTGGTTACATTTAGGCCTAATCGACTTAAGTTTTCTCCATCGTAATCGGCCATTTCCAACCGGAACGATCTACCCGAGCACGTCGTTTGCATCCCACAAGTGGACACTTTCCAACCCGCCGTCGCCACCGCGTTTAACGTTGGCGGGAAACTAGGCACGCCGGATGGCAGGGCCTCACTGGCAGTGGCTCTTGAGGTCCAGCCGGGGTATGATGTTCATGGAGAGCAGCTCCTGGAAGAGCAGCTTGCAGGCATAGGGCACCCGCAAGGAGGCCATGGTGCGTGAGGACCGGCAGAAGTGGCACCAGCGCGAGTAGCCCAGCAGGCCGCAGCCGCGGCACACGTCCACCTGGCAGGCATCGCTCGACAGCATCAGCCGCTCCAGGAGCAGCAGGCTGGCGCCGTGGCCGATCAGGCAGTCCCGCTCCATCTCGCCAAGTCGCAGGCCGCCGTCTCGTGACCGACCCTCCGTCGGCTGCCGCGTGAGCACGGCGCGTGGGCCGCGCGCCCTCGCGTGCACCTGGGGGAGAGCGGTCGCGTTGGTGCCTCAGCCTTTGCGGATGGCTGGACGTTGCCGAAAGGCCGGTTCACACACCCGCCTTCGGGTGCGGTCGACCGCTTACGACGAGATAATGCACATACAGTAAAGGCCATCTACGAGGTGACCCTGCATCGCACTAGAGCAAAGGATTTGCGGTATCTGCAAGATCTAATGTATGTACTGTCTATAAAAAGTGGTCATTTATACCATTGTCAAGAGTGTTTCAAGCCCAGAAAGGATGATACGCAAATAAAATATAGGGTGTCTGAAATGCCAAGAGTCAATCTAAAATGGGTTGTAAAAATCGGCGCCTGCACGTAGCAACCTGATCTTTTCATCAAAGATGTATATCCCAGGTCGGTTTTATGTCGTAAAATTACGATGCATAGCTCCCTTTCTGTAAAATATGGGGCCAAAAAACTTACCAGGGTCAACTGCGACGCAGATGACAGTGTCGAGTGGTTAGGTATGTATGGCGCACGTAATGATAGATGGCGCTTCCCTCTTATCGAGAGTGCTCCAACGGGAGAGGTGCATCAGGAGAGCTCCCCGACGGCAGAGTGCTCGATATCGGAGCGCACGACATAAGAGCCCACACCATTAGAGTGTGCATCACAAGAGTGCATGTGTGCGCCTTCAAACGCTTGACGTCATTTAATTGGCTGAGTATGCAGACCTGTGGGAAGTCATTACTGCGCAGTTGTCATTGCTGCTGCTCACAGAGTGCTCCTTTTGAAATTGGTCACTTCTTTCTCTCTCGAGACAATTCAACATGCTAGTTTTGTCCCCCAAAAACAAAAATTCCAATCGCAGATCGATACGGCTGAAAGTCGAGTGCCTTTGAGATAATAAAATGAAATGAAATGAAAAATGTTTACTTCTGGCAAACGTCGGGGAAAACATTGCATTTGGGATGTGCTAGAAATCAATTCGTTCGTTCCAATGATTAATGATGAAATATGAAGCTGCACTCGCAAATTATGCAGTGCTGGCTGTTGTGTAACAGTTAATGTATAAGAACACAGTCACTACATAAGGGGACTGGATACTTGAACGTTCTGCAACGGTAAAAAGCACCTTGGTGACTGCAGCGGTTCTTAGCACTCTTGTGACGCGTGCTCTAATGACACGTGCTCTCGTGTAGCGGCGCTGCCCTGTCATGCACTCGTCGCAGCGCTCTGCTGTCGTGTGCTCTCGTGGCGCCCTCCCCTACAAATTCAAGTAACGTGAAACGAGAATGCTTTGACTTCAGTTTCCTATTTTTTTTTCCCCTACCACAGTCTTGGTTTTAAACGTCATGATTAACTATCACCAGCTCACCTGCACATTCACTGTATTTTCATTGATGATACCACAGATCGCAGACATGGCAAGTTTGCGTTCCACGGTGCGATAAGTATGCGGAAATTTGCTATGAACTCTGTCGTCACAGGCACGGCAGCAGAATGCGGATGCAAACAGTGCGATATACCCAGATATACACACAAGAGCCCACTACAAACTCGGGTGTCACAGGAACCGATACCGTGCACTCAGGTCGTGAACTTGTGCCCTAATCAAAATAGAAAAAGACTAGCGTCGCAGCCATCGAAATAGCAGGGTCGAACGCTGGGGCAAGACTGACTCCGGCTCACGTGTACCCACATGGGTTTCTGGAATATTCGGCGTAGAATGTTTGGTGCATATAACATTCGCACCTCAATCAGGCGACAGGGTTCTCGAACTTATGAGAACGCTAAATTGAAAAAATAAATAAAAGACGCGCCACTCCCAGGAATTGAACCCGGGGCCTCCGCACAAAAGCCAAGCACAGTAACCCCTCGGCCACGCACGCGCTCGCTCGGCGACGCGTGTTTCAATTGACAGCAGCTCTAGGCAGACCGGCGTGTGTATCACCTTGTCCATGACCATGTGCTTGAGCTTCTGATAGTAGATGGGGCCGAAGTAGATGTAGGCCGACAGCGGCTCTCCCGTGATGCCCGAGGTCAGGCAGTCCTTGCCCCGGTAGTTGAAGCCCCTGCGGATCAGCTCCTCCCCGACGTCCTGCACCTGGGGCAACCACACAATGGACACATCGGCACAGGACACATTACACGCACGACACAAAAGATGCAGGGACCCCACTCAACTACTAGAAAACTCATTGAAGTAATTCTCACGGAACAACTGTCTCCATGACGACCTAGAGTTCCCACTCTCAGAGTCTCAACAAAAGAGGGCAAAATCAGCCTACTCTGAAACTCGGAGAAATGAAAAGGCCAAGCACTCGGACACCCAACCTTTTGGGACAAGCCGATCGAGGAAGCGGGAAGTCAAAGACCGTACGAGCCACTAACCTTGCTCCCGCCAAATGCCGTGCCGTAGTGGAACTTGCCGTTGAGCACGCCGGCCTTGCCCGCAAGCAGCTCGATGAGCTTTCCCACAGTCATGCGGGAGGGGAACCCGTGGGGGTTCATGATGAGGTCTGGGCAGACCCCCTGGTCGCTGAAGGGCATGTCCTCCTGCTGGGCAATGAGCCCCACCACCCCCTTCTGGCCGTGGCGGCTGCTGAACTTGTCCCCGATCTCGGGGCGCCTCGTCTGGCGCAGCAGCAGCTTGATAAGGAAGGCCTCCTCCGTGTTGGACGAGATGAGCACCTTCTCCACGTGCACAGGCTCCAGGCCCTTGTAGGCCACGGGCACCTCCTTGTGCTCGGGCGGGGACGGCTGCCCCGGCTGGGCCCCGACCGAGCTTGCAGACGGCACCCACTTGTTCACCAGCACCTGGGGGGAGCGGTCTCGCTGCCTGCAACGCCTCTTCGACCGGCGTCCTCCAAAGCGTTCTCTCCACTTCTACCCCGAAACAAGTGTCTCGCCCTTGCCGTCCACAATCTTTGCAATGGCACGGATGTGGAAGATGCCCATTCTGCTGCAGGTTATGCTCCAGGGGCTCTAATCTGGACACTCAGCGAGAGTCGCCAAAACATTCAACCACCGCGATTGGACGGCGCCGAGGTCAAGCACGGCGCCGGCCAATCATGGCCATGGGATTCCTCGCCGACTATTTTGCCATGTCCAGACTCCCAGTTTGACAGTCCACCGAAGCTTCTGCAGCCGGGAATCGGGACGCCGCAACGACAGCAACACTATCCTGCCACAACTTCTATGACTAACTGCCAGGATCGCGGTCTCTGACAGCATTACGCTCCTGCTTTTGCGACGTCATTGGCTGTCGCTTAGAGACCACACTCAATGCACGGGTAGAATAGGACCAGTCCATGACATGTTCCAGGCACCATGACCTCGCGCTTTGGGCCTCGGAGATGTTACGCGGCTACCCAGTGTCATCCTGACGAGGATGACAGAGGGTACGGAAATGGGAGGGAAAGGTCACCCAGTGTTTCTGAAAACCTCTCGTCCCGCTACCTGACTTTACGCAGGGCCGCAGAGATGGAAATCCGACCAGTTTACCTTGGAAATCACCGGTTTCTGCCCTCACCTGCCGATTTTCGATGCGGTCCCCAGGCCGCGCGATGCCGTCCGTGTCCAGTGGCTCGTGCTTCCAGATGGGCTTCATGGTGGTGCTGTCCACCAGGGGCCCCATCACCCGGTCGTGGCTCTGGTTGGCGTACCGCTTGAGTGTGCACTTCTGGTGCCGGTACACCTGGCACCGCCCGAAGCCTCGGTCGATGGACGACCGGTTCATCACGATGGCGTCCTCAATGTCATAGCCGCTGTAGCTCATGACGGCCACGGTCGCATTCTGGCCGGCGGGGATGTCCTCGAAGTGGATCAGCTCGATGGTCTTGGTCTTGACCATCGGCCGATGCGGGTAGACCAGGAGGTAGAGCAGTGAGTCGATGCGATTGCGCTGGTTCAGCGCAATGGTGCCCATGGCCTGCTTGCCCATGGCGCACTGGTATGTGTTGCGCGGCGACTGGTTGTGGTGCGGGTACGGGATGAGGCCGGCGCAGACGCCGAGCAGCGTGAACGGCTCGATCTCGAGGTGCGTCGTCTCGGGCCCTATGTCACGCTCACGCAGAGCGATGTAGCTGTCGTTCTCCTCGTTGACATCCAGGAACTCGACCAGGCCACGCCGGACGAAGTCGTTGAAAAAGAGGAGCCCCCGTGTCAGGTCTTCTAGGTGGGCGGCCGTGACAAGCGGGCGGCCGCCCTCAACCACGATGTAGGGCCGGCACATGCGCCCACCGTCTGCCGAGATGTTCACGCAGCGCTGCACGCGGCTCGAGTGAAGAGACACAAACTCGGAGAGGTGCCCCGACCGCCGGAGCAGGCGCAGCGTCCGCAGGAGGCGCGCGTGGTTATGGACCACGCCAATAATGCCTCCGTTGAGGAAGACCAGGTAGACCGACGGGTCCGAGAGCTCCTCTCCATTGAGCAAGTGCACGTCCTCGACGCCGAGATTGAGAAGCAGACGGACGATGGGAGCCTCCTCCAGGTCGGTGGTGATGTGCGTCATCAGGGCCAGGTTCTTGACCAGGCCACAAGCCTCACCCTCCGGCGTGTCACTAGGACAGAGCATGCCGAACTGCGAGGGCTGCAGCGAGCGTGGTCCCGAAACCTTCCGTGTCTTCTCAAACTGGCTGTTCACTCTAGTCATCATGCCCAGTGCCGAGATGTAGGAGAGGCGCGTCAGTACCTGCGTCACTCCGATGCGCTCCATCTTGAACCGCTTGACCGTCCAGTTTCCCGTCGAGATGGACGACACCAGGCCGTTGGTGATGAGGTCTTGGCGGACGTACTTGACCACGTCGAACTGGGTCGCCCGGACCTTCGGGATGGTCTTGTCGGCAACAAGCTTGAGCTCTGTGTTGAAGCGCTTGAACAGGTCTTCAAACAGTAGGGACAGCAGGGAGCCCGCCAGCTCGAGACGCTTGTTGCCGTAGTAGTCGCGGTCGTCTATCATCTCCCGGTTTGTTTGCGCCTCAATGACTCGCCGGATCATAAGTGCCAAGTACATGGCCTTCACCCGGAAGTTGTAGTGTTCCACCGGAACATGCGCCAGAACAGTCGTGGCCAGGATGTCGCGCGCGTCATCCACAGGAGTCTTGCGAGGACCTCCCGCGAAGAACATACGCCGGTGCTTCAGCTTCCCGCCGAGGTACCGCAGGGCCTGCGTCTGCGTAAAGACCTGTGAGCGGTGACACTCTTCGAGCGACGGCGCAAACGTGGACAAGATGCTGTCGGCACTGCCGATCATCTGCACAATCTCCTGGTCACTCTCCAGACCCATGCCCTTGAAGACGATGGCAATAGGGATGTCCTCCGTGAAGCAGTTGTGCTTGAGGTAGTAGCGGCCGTGCTTGGTGCCCACATTGGTCCGGCTCTTGCGCTCGTGCGTCGAACTTGTGACCTGTCAACGTTGCAAACACATCAGTGAGAACTCTGCAAAGTCACGGACGAACAAAACGAGAATGCACAACAAGGATTGACAGGTTTGCTGGTGCCGATTTCTGGCCAAACATGAAATGCATCTGAGTCGAGGTGCTTGTATGACCCCCCTGCAGTTACACTCACTTTAACTACATATTGCGTTCCTTGTGTCCACAATTGTAACTAAATGGTTTTGAAAAGTGGTGAATATTAAAAACAGTGGCACTGGAGCACTGCAAGTACTTGGCACTGGACTACTCTTTCCGGTGGTACTGAAGCCTTATGAAACCAAACAAAGAGTATAGAAGATCATGACAGATCGGTTATGAAGACAACCAAACTAGACACCCGCGAGGAAAAGGCCGGAATCGAGTAAAGAGGTTCTTTTCAGCTCCCACCTGGCACATGAGGCCTCCCTTGCGGTCTTCCTCGACAATCATGCGGTTTTTGGAGAGCTGCTCCTGCATGAGGATGACCCTCTCCACGCCGTTTACCACGAAGTATCCTCCGGGATCGTAGGGGCACTCGTTCATCTGTGACATCTGGAAGTGCGTCTTGTCCGCCAGGATGCAGTTGGCGCTGCGCAGCATGATGGGCATGCGGCCGATGGGGAAGTCGGCGCGCACCACCCGTTGCGTGCCGCGCGTGTACTCGATGTCCACGGTGATGGGCGCCGAGTAGGTCATGTCACGGAGCCGGCACTCGTGCGGCGTGGTCGCCTTGCTCGCCACGCAGTTCTCCTCCACGTCTGGCTTGCCGATGTGGATGTCCAGGTACTTGAGGTAGAACTGCGGGTCCGCGTCGCTGGTGATCTTCTCGTTGGCGCGCACGATCTCCTTGATCTCCACGTTGATGAAGTGGTTGAACGAGTCGATGTGGTGCCGCACCAAGCCCTGCACGCTCAGGAACGCCGGCAGGAGCTTCCACTTCTCGGTCAGCTCTTTGACCGGCTGCTGTAGGCTGTCCGTGTCCATCGCATCCGCCGGCTGTTTCGCTACCATCTTGCCGTGTGCTCGAGCGGGAAGTTCATGCGCCAAAAAGGATCCCAACTTACCGCTAAATACGGCCCACGCCGCGTCCGGAATTGCCGCGGCACTCGCTAGCGGCCATGTTTGTTATTCTTGTAGTCGTAGATAGATACGCGAGTCAAACAACTGAGTCAAAGAAAAAAGTTGAATGGTGTTTGGTGTCCCCTACTTTATGTGGTAATATCATTAATAAAACTAGTAGTGATGTTTATTGCCAGATTTAGAAAAAACGTATTTTGAGTAAGGAGAAAGCTTTATAAACATTTCAGCTTGCGTCGGTGTGCTGGTAAAAAGAAATGCAATGGGAAGCATAAGCGGAAGTAAAAGTAAAGTTTCAACTTCCGACGTGCCACATCAGCCACACCCCCCAGACCAAGGAGGTTCACCGTTCCCCAGACCCATCAGACACGCCACCCAGTTTTGAAGTGCTGCTTGCTGCTGAAGTTGCGACAGGAATTTTATCGACAGGTACGATTTACGCTGCGGACAGTGTCTGAGCGAATATCGGCAATTGCTGAGGCGTTCTGCGGGCGTGGGGCCGCGCCGTCGGCGGCTGTTCTTCGTGATGTGCTGAAGTAGGCAGGCACCCGTGACAACTCTGACAGCTTCTGAAATGCTGGGCGTGGCTAGTACCGTCTGCGGCCAATCAGGGGGCTATGTTGCACGTTTTGGACTCCCAGGAGACTAGGGAGAAGGAAGTGACGTAGGTGTGAATGAACGTATCTTAGCAGCACCACGCAACGCGTCATCAGCGACTCCACCAATGAACATCCAGAGAGCGTTGTTGACGTCACTTCCTTCTCCCTAGTCTCTTGGGAGTCCAAAAGGTGCAACATAGCCCCCCTGATTGCGGGACTAGCCGATAATGTAGCCATGCCCTGCATTTCTTATATTGCCAGGGCTAGAACTGCCAAGTTTGACTCGTAGCTTAAACGCAAAGGGTCTATTATTACATTCGCGATTCGTTCTTCGCCACCTTTGTCGACCATGCCGCAGCCTGATTGGCTGCGGAGGAGATAATGCCATGCTCGTGACTTACCGCAGCTTGCCTGCATTCATATCGCTGCGATGTAGTTCTATGCTTTATTTGGCATTGGCCCAAATTGAGACAAAAAGAGATATTTCTACGGAGATCGTGAACATGTGTGTAAAATATGTTAAGCGCATTAAAAAAAAATCGATGCGCCAGATAAGGACGCCAGGACTTCCTAAATCACACATCTGACACCAGTAAATTTAGTGCTTGGTATAAAGTTAAATGTCAGAAAGTTCTCTCTTCAATTAGTTTTGTATTAACGTATAGCCAAGGAGGTAGTCTGCACCTGGTCATATTGTTCTCATGATTTGCATCACCATCCACCTATCCAGGAGCATCCAGAGCTTCCAAACATGGCATCCAACCTCGCCTGTCCTCTCTTCGACTTCACTTTGGACCTCTACAAGCAGCTACTAGTTCAAACCGGAAGCACTGCAAACATCTTCTACTCCCCGTTCAGCATCGCAGCCGCCCTATCCATGACACTGGCTGGGGCGCGGCACCACACGGCGAAGCAAGTTGAACATGTAATGCACCTCGAAGCCAGCACGGTTCACAAGCATTTTTCCGACGTCTTGTCGAAGATCGACAGTTGTGCACCCGACGTCACCTTGCAGGTGGCCAACCGCCTGTACTCCGACCAATCGTTCAGCGTCCTCCCAACATACACCTCTCTGCTGGAGGAGTTCTACAAGAGCACTATGAAAGCGGTCGACTTCAAGAATGACCCGGGTACCTCCCGTCTTGAAATTAACGCGTGGGTCGAGGAGGCGACTCGGTCCAAGATAAAGGACTTGCTTCCAGAAGGCTCCATCGACTTTGACACGGTACTGGTCATCGTGAATGCAATCTACTTCAAGGGACTCTGGAGCTTCCAATTCAATCCTAGGGCCACATCACCGCAAGAGTTCCACGTATCCAAGGATGGGACCAAGACTGTCGACATGATGTACAAGCAGGCCAAGTTCCGGATGAGCCGCTGCGACGAATATAAAGTTTCTGTCCTCGAGATTCCCTACAAGGGCAAGAGAGCGTCAATGGTGATCCTACTTCCGGACGAAATGGACGGACTCTCGGACCTCGAGAAAGCACTGACATCATCCACGTTCCGGAAGATACTTGACGGCCTGACACGTGAGACGCTCGTTGACCTGCGCTTGCCGAGGTTCAAGTTGGAGCAGACGACGAATTTGAAGGATACGCTGATGGCAATGGGGATCCACGACTTGTTCTCAGACTCCGCAGACCTCTCTGGAATGAACAGTAACGAGAGTTTGAAGGTCTCGGCCGCAATTCACAAAGCCTTTGTGGAGGTGAACGAAGAGGGTACCGAGGCTGCTGCAGCTTCGGCCTTTGCAGTAAATGCTCGGTGTGCCGTGTATGGCGTGCCTTTCTCTGTGGATCATCCATTCTTATTTGTCATACGGAGCCATGATCCTGACATCATCCTCTTCATGGGATCTGTACGTCAAGTATAGTTCCTCGAAGTGCTTCCTATCACATTGATTGTATTTTATGGGAGTCAACTTGGAAAACAGAAGCACCTATTGGATGATTACGTTTGGATGCTAAGTTGATTATTAAAGCCTTAGAAAAAGTAATTGTCAGTGATGTCTACAAGCTCCATGTGTTGGGGTTTTATTGGTTTTATTATGTGTGTGTGTGGATAAATGATCCTCTTAATAATGGTAGATTTTCAGAATGTTAAAGTACCTTCCAAAATCCAGCTTCTGTCAATATTTCGACTGTTTAGGCAGTTGAGAGTTCGAAGGGTTTATCTGCAAGTAACCACTAGTTAAATGATAAAAAGAAATTTTAATGCTAGAATGGCATTAGCATTTACACATTGTTACTTCTATGAGTATGAAAAGTGTAACACTATGGTGTCCTGATTCTTGAAGTTGGTTGGGGCAGGGTGATATCTGTGCCAATATTTTTTTAGTGTTGCGAACAAAGTTCTGGTCAATGACACAATGTGCAATGTGGGAAATGAGGAAACTGCTGCTGCTAATGTGTGCATTTGCAAATGTTTTTGACCCGTGTGCACAATGCACTTATTTTGCTGCTTTTTACACCTGTTCACTTTTTTTTTTTTTTAGTTTTCTATTGCAGCAGCTATGTATACACTTTTTATGTTGGGCTACAGAGCAATAAAGTAATGTTGAAAACACTGAGTAATATTTTTTTTTTTTTTTATATCCTTTGAGAGTATTAGGTTTTATCTGGCAGGGGGGGGGAGGGAGGGGGGGGGGGGGGGGGCAATGGATGAGAGCCTGACAATCCGGACACCATTTGCAGTATAAGAAAAATTAAAAGCAAGATTTTTTCTCCCTTAATTTTGTATTTATATTTATATATATATTTTAAACTGATTCATTCTCGCCATATGTTTGAACAGGGCGGATCTGTGATAGGACTTGTAATCTCTTGCCAAAACGCTGGCGCCACATATCGCGTAGCCGTGGTGGTGCCTTATATTTCTTATTTTTTCGCGCATTCTTCCTTTCTTGGTTCGTCTTTGTCAATGTTATTAACAAACATTTCTCATGGGATAGGTTGTACATACGTTTGACCCCGCAAAAACCCATACAAAAACCGCAAAATCTTCGCTCTAGTAAAGCGCGCGCGTTCGAGGGTCGCTCCATAGATGGCGCCAGCGATTCTTCTCTTGTCGTGCAGGATTTTAATAGCGAGTTCGTTTCACACGCACTGGCACCGTTCGAGTTCTCTGCCAGAATCAAGGAGGATAGAAGGGTAGGAGAGGGCATGACGTCGGCCGTGTAGCCTCCACAAGCCATGTTGACCGCCTCGCCTCTTTATTATTTTTCCCCTCACTTTCCTCACTTACCATGCCAACGTGACCACATCACGTAACCGTAGCTAGCCTTCGTCTTGCTATGGGGTACTAGAATACACCACAGTCTAGCCTTCGATCTGATAAAACCTGCCGGACGGAGCGCGCGCAAGCCTGCAAGTACTCGTTCTACAATCAACCATCCATCTCACATGTAAATAATAATAATAATAATAATTTTTATTTGCACAGATTGCGATACCCACTCGGCAGCGTGCAAGGCTAAGCAGAAAGGTTGAGACCCTTACGCAGGTGCGCCTGCTAGCCCGCCGCCAAGTGGGGAAAAAATAAATACAAACACTCAAAACAGACAGATACATATACAAAAACGGTTAGCAATCCCATGCCATTCTAATGGCGAATTCGGGTGGTCAATCGTCGGCAACTTATTTTGCCGGAAAACCGGCAATAGTGTTTGCGTGGTCAGTTCCCGGCCGGCGCGCACCGTTCGGGTGGTGGTTCTCCGGCAAGCACCGGCAACTTTCCGGCGCTTTTTCCGCCCGAGCTCCGAACGGCCGGGCGAGTAGGCGCCAGACTATGTATCCGGTGTCGTCACTTCCGAAATGAGAGAGAAGGTCAGTGAGAAAAAAATGAACGAAAGAGCGAAACTGATCTGAAGTAACTTTAGCAGCCGCTACGAAAGTCAATCCAAGTCGTTGGGACATCAGTGACTAGGGGTGTCGCGAACTTTTGTCGAACCAGATTTTTCGGTCGAACTTCCGGGGTTCGACTGAGTCGAACCGGTTCGACGAACTTTTCACCAGATTCGACCGGTTCGACTTTATGGACAGTGTGGCCAGACCTTAATACAAGCATGTCTAGGTTTGGAGAATTTTTTTTTTTTATGCAAGGGGTTATTTTATATTGTGAACAGCTGCAATTAGAAGAAACTAATTCTAATCACTGAAGAAGTTAATAACTGAATTTTTAGTACTGTATTGACTGAAATAGCCAATCAGCGCTGCACTTAATTCATCTCTTAGCCATTACCATCCAATCCGAAGCCAAGTGGCCAGCCTGTCGCGCATGCGCACACGAGTCGAACCTCAATAGAAGGTTCGTCGAACTTTCCACTAAAAGTTCGAAAAAGTCGAACCTGGTCGAACTCGAACCGCGACCGGTTCGCGACACCCCTATCAGTGACTAGGGGTGTCGCGAACTTTTGTCGAACCAGATTTTTTGGTCGAACTTTCGGGGTTCGACTGGGTCGAACCGGTTCGACGAACCTTCGAACTTTTCACCAGATTCGACCGGTTCGACTTTGTGGACAGTGTGGCCAGACCTTGATACAAGCATGTCTAGGTTTGGAGAATTTCTTTTCTTATGCAAAGGGTTATTTTATTTTGTGAACAGCTGCAATTGAAAGAAACTAATTCTATTCACTGAAGAAGTTAATAACTTAAATTTTAGTACTCTATTGACTGAAATAGCTGATCAGCGCTGCACTTAATTGATCTCTTAGCCATTACCATCCAATCCGAAGCCAACTGGCCAGTCTGTCGCGCATGCGCACACGAGTCGAACCTCAAAACAAGGTTCGACGAACTTTCCACTAAAAGTTCGAAAAAGTCGAACCTGGTCGAACTCGAACCGCGGCCGGTTCGCGACACCCCTATCAGTGACGGCGGCGACAGGCGCGACAGGCTTTCGCTAGCGGTGTCGCGCGGGCAAGGGGCGAAGTAAACTGCCACCGTCTGGCGTTTCGTGTTCGGGTGGTGAGGGTCACGCGGTGTGCCGCCGGCGCGTTTCTGGTTGCCGGTTCCGCCGGCTCGTTCTCGCCGGCGACTGACCACCCGAATTCGCCATAAGGCAGAGCACGCGCTCTCACACACACACACACACCGCACGCACGCGCGCGCGCGCACTTATTTATCCATCTATTCCCCCACCCGCCCACCCCCCCCCCCCCGCACACACACACACACACACACTCTCTCGCGCGCGCAGAGTTTACCAAAAATTGCTTGCCCGCGCCCGCCAACGCTCGCAGCAGGGCGAAACATGGGTGGTTACGTCCCTCCCCCCGCGGACATCAGTTTACCATACTTTTTGCACAAGTCCAGGGACTCCTCCCTGCACCGCGGGAGAGGCTGACGCTGCTGACGCTCCTTCAGCGGAACAGAGAGGAGTTCCCCGATGGCCGCGGGGAGCAGTGACAGGCCGTGCCTCTTAGTCCGAGTGTGCAGAGGCTCAGGCTGGCCGGTGCGCCTGTTCAAACGTACGGCTGTGGACAGGTATGTGCCAGACAGTGAGCCGTCCAGCACACGACACAACAGACGCATACGGGCGATGCTGCGACGCTGTTCAAGGGATCGCCAACCCGCAATGTTCAAACGTGTTTCGTAGTGCGTGTCGGCAGCACCTGTAGCGCGCGCACAAAAAGTTCTTGTTGCTCTTCTTTGGACACTTTCAATGCGAGTAGCAAGGTGCTGCTGCGATGGAGACCACACCGCACTGCAATATTCCAGCATAGGCAACACGATCGACGTGTACAATGTGCGAAAAGCCAAAGGGCCACATGGCTTCGACACCCGGGAGACAAAACCCATAGTGCGGCGAGCCTTCGCAACAACGCCAGCCACGTGGGTGGAGAAGTCAAGCGTTCGCGTGAAGGTGACACCAAGTATGGTTAGCCTGTCGTTCACGACCAGCGGGGCACCATAGAGACTGTATGTAGGGGCCTCCACCCTATGCGAACTGCTAAAGCGCAATACAGAACTTTTAGCAGGGCTCAGGCACAGAAGGTTCTGTGATGCCCAGGAACCAATCTTAATGAGGTAGTCCTGCAGATGGTGGTGCGTGGCAGGTGCCCTAGCAAAAATTCTAATAGAAATTTCTAATAGCCTATCGGTTTATTGACACTTTGTATTAGTCTATTAGTTGTAATAGCCTATTAGTTGTATTAGTCTATTAGTTGTATTAGCCTATTAGTTGTATTAGTCTATTAGTTGTATTAGCCTATTAGTTGTATTGGTGTAGCCTATTAGTTTTAGTTATATTGGCATGCTATTTACCTACTGCATTACGTGTCTTGCCAAGTGAGAGTACACGGTGTAGCTTATTTAAGATAATACAGTTTATTTAAGTACATAATACAAATCTCACATTCACGCAAACCTCTCTATTTAAATCAGCAATTTTCCTAGCCAGAAGCTTGTTCATCCCTGCCTTGCGAACCTCGCGTGTTTTCTCGGCAGTGCAGGTTGTGTCCACATAGTGCCCAAAGAAGCCTGAAAGAGATAAGGAATTCGCAGTTGAAAGTGACGGTAGACATAATTTGTATGAGGGCCGAAATGCTATCACAAGGTGGTCGAAGCCAGAGGGACACAAACTGTTTAGGCCTCCGACCACTAAAACAATTTAGCAGCATCCAGTAACCCTCTTTCGAACCATTTCTGGGCTAGTTTTGGAAGCTCTCTCAGGCCCCGCAACCTTCACTTTGTGCACCCGAGTAAGGAGTGCTGGCAAAACAACCCGAGAAGCAGCTCGCATTCGGATCACTCGACGAAAGAAACCACCGCTTGATTGGCTGACAAGCGCCGTTCGTTGTTCGGCAACGGTTTGGGTTCTGTGATTAATCGCAGAAAAATTGATTATCCTATTTTAATACGAAAATCGGTGGTGCAGGATTATAATGTTTAGATTCTTGGGATGCTAGAGCCTCTAGAATAACGCATGACCAAGAGCGGACTATCTCAAAAACCTCTTTAGTGCCCCTTTAGGGGAAACTCGCAGCGCTGAACCGTTTACATTTGCAAATAATTATAACTTTTTTTTTTAAATACTATTCAATTAAGATGACAAATTGCGAGCAATATTGAATGTATTATCAGAAATTTAAATTTTTGAGCATCCCTACTCGACATCAACTAATTATATTTTAGGCTGAAATAGGTAGAATTGGGCCTCCGACCACTTTACTCGTATTTCAAAGCAAATGTTTGTATGAATTATTTTCAGTTCTCTTTCCACGTTACACTACTTACAACTTGACAAAGATTGACAGGGGAGACTGCTACGGCAGGTAGTTAAAAAAACCTGATACATAACATTTTCGGGAACCGCATGCACATTT
The DNA here is from genome assembly GCF_016920785.2 of Ixodes scapularis. Lineage (NCBI taxonomy): Eukaryota > Metazoa > Arthropoda > Arachnida > Ixodida > Ixodidae > Ixodes > Ixodes scapularis. Next base: position 86,860,925 of record NW_024609836.1, on the reverse strand, counting down.
CAAAAGAAATACCTCCGGACCATCATCCCTAAGAGGTGTTTTATATGTTTTTGCCATTCTTTTTGCCACCAAATCTACAGCAACCTCACAAGGTCGCCGAGAAAAATGCACGTCGTAACCGCGAACGGAACAGGCAATCTATAGATGCTACAAATGCACCGCACACTTAAAGAGAAGAGGTATATATATATATATAAATAAATTTCATGCTTTGATACTTACCATACATCTTCATGATTTGGGCTCGAAAATAGCCAGATTGGTGTCCTTCCACCACACGTCGTACCAACGGTTGGCGTTGAAGTCCGTAAGTCCAACTGCGCTCAACTTCTTTATATCGTTACACGGAATAACGACGTTTGCGTCGCCGTCCTAAAACTGGACGTACACATGCATGTACACAAGTAGACAGGATACGATTGTTCCGACCATGGTTCCGACACACGTGTTACTTTTGTTTAACGTTCTTTTGTTGGCGGCATTAAGGACTGCTGTCAATAGACCATTTGCAGTCTCTCCCAAGCGCCCCGGCGCGCGCGCGAGGAATCTTGGGATCGGTGTTCTGTCGGCCCCCGTCGTCTGGCTGCTCTCCGTTGGAATCGCATCACCTCGCCCTAGACATACTTTTCATCTTCGTTGTTTATACTTAATAATCCTCTTTTTTATCTACTCCAGTGTATTTTTCTTGTTCATAAGTGTATCTATTTCGTTCAGCGCTTTGTATTTCTTCTGTATATTACGTGTTTTTGTGCATATTCCATCGTTTTCGACGCGGCCGTCGACGGACACCACGCCGCTTCGTTCGCCGCTCCCGGGGTGAGTACTGACTGTTGCCGTTACGCTCTATCCCGCTCCTAGGCCGTTCATTTAACTCGTGTGCGGTCGCGAGAGAGCAGTTTCGAACATCACTACAAATGTCACCGCTGTAAGCAGAGAAATAAAGTAGTCATCACGAAGCGAAGGCCGACATGCCTTCGCTTCGTGATGCGCTCGCCCTGTGAAATGTGAGCGTGGGATATCGAGTACTGCTTGCGTGCTCAACATTCGGGACGGTGCTTTGTCGTTGCGATCTTTTTGCCCTTCGGACGCTTGCGAAGCTGTACCAGCGGTCGGCGTGCCTCGGCAGCGCTCGTCAACAACCGTCCGCGCAGCATCACATCCTTCGCGTTCGGTTCTTCGTCGCGGCGGGAGAAGGGGTTCTGACTGCGTTTTATGCATAGTATGGGGGAGATTCCATTGTTTATCGAAATTACAGTTCAGCTAGCGCGCTCACTGTGGTGAGGCAAGATTGCCCCTGCGAACCGCGCTAACACAGCGTCCCGCGAGTGCATATCTTTATTGATCATCCCGTTTTCACGCAAGCGCGTGCATATGAAATGCTAGACACTTTTTAGTGGCTCTGCGAACTGCTTCTTTTGGACGAACACTGACGCATTGAAAGCTGGAGTGTCTTTGCCACTCCTGTACAACACTTCACGGTCGTGCCAGCAGCTTTATGCTGCTGGCACGAAACGGATTATGGTCAAAACGCGTTCTTCGTATTCAGAGCTGCACTATATCATGGACACTGACAGGGCAGCAGCAACAAGCAGCTCAGTGACACTGGAGATGCTTGTCCCCAATGCCAGTGCGTGGCTTGCTTTCAGAATGCTCCTTCGACTGTGTAATGTTCGAAAGTGCACAAGAAGTTGTAGATTACAAAAGCTGGCATGTTTGCCTAATAGCAAACACTCTTTTTTTAGCACAAAGTTTACAGCAGGCTTTTTTTGAGGGGTTGTTACCCTAGATGAACTCTTACTTCGCAAGTTTAGGTTAATTCTGTCAAAACAACACCAAACCCATTAAAAAACTGTGTTGGTCAAATTTCCGTCCTCCTTTTAAAACGCTGACTGAGCTGCCTTTTTTTCAGGGAAGGCTATGGCGACACGGGATGTACCAGAGCCGCAAGAGCTACCACTTCCAGCAGGACCTTGGACCAAGCAGCTGAAGGACTTTCCTTCCGCATTCTCGGAAAGCCACATCCAAGGGCATGGCCAAGCAGCTGGAGCACAGAAGCACACAAGTTCTGGCTACAAAATGTTCAAGGCCCACAAAGTGCAGAACATCTTCCTCCACACCACAAGTGCATCAGAGACAATTGTCAAGGCTAACGTGGAGGCTTCCATGACCCTTACGAAGCGATACGCAGTGCATGCTGTGCTCTGCCAAGATGGGCAGGTCAGCAAGGCTTCCTGTTCCTGCAAGGCTGGACAAGGCGGTGTGTGCAAGCATGTGGCAGCACTGCTTTGGCACATGCTAGACCTGATAAGGGAGGGAAGGTCCTACATCCCGGATGCTCTGGCCTGCACTGAGGGAGCAAGGCAGTGGGGCCCATCTTCAAAGAGAGGTGCAAGTACGGTGTCGTTCAACGAACTAGAATTCGTCAAGCACGACTCTAGCAACAAGGCGAAGAGTGCGAGAAAAACCACGGAAGTGCATGTGGACGTGGCGCAGGCAACCGTCAAGAGGCTGCATACAGATTTCATTGAGAAGGGAATATTCCCAATGTTTGCGGACGTGATGGAAGAAGCTGCCTTCACACCCTTGCCAAGGAAGGTTCAGGAGCACTCGAACACGGATGATGGGGCCTCTGCAGCACGGATCAGCTTGCCCATAAAAGAGTGCTGGAATCACCAGATGCCACCAAGCGATCCATGCACCCTGACTCTTACACAAGCTCAGCACCTGGAGGAACAGACACGTGGCCAAAGCAGAAGTATGCTGTGGCACACGGAACGTGAGAAAAGGATCACGGCATCACAGTTCGGAGACATCGTCAAACGACAAGCACCCGTGAACGAAAAGTTTCTCAGGACGATTTTCTCGGGCGGACATGGCACGACACGTCACATGAGGGCGGGACTTCAGAATGAGGCGGCTGCTCTGAAGCGCTACAAGGCCAAGCAAAAGGTCCAAGTCTTCAGTGTTGGCCTTTGCATCAACCCTGGCCTTCCCATGCTGGGGGCATCACCAGACGGGCTGGTCTGGGACGAAGATATACAGGAGTACGGACTAGTCGAAGTGAAGACCGTGTCACGGGCGATAGATGCGAACCTGACGACCTTCGAGGAGGTGATGAGCAGAGGGTTTGTGGAGTTTATCCATGCGGACAAGAGTGTCGACAAAAAGCACAAGCACTACTACCAGGTGACAGGACAACTTGCGCTCACAGGACTGGAGTGGTGTGACCTTGTTGTTGACTGGGCGAAAGACTGCTGGGTCACACGGGTGCCCTTTGATGAGGCACTCTGGGTGAACGTTATGGTGCCACGCCTGACAGACTTTTTTTTTAAATATCGGAAAGACTGAGTGTTGATCATAAAATTGTAGTGTCTGTTGTGGGCGGTTCTAGTGCCAAGTTTGGACACTTTTGGTAATCGGGTTGCAAACACTGCCCGCGTGGGTGGGCGGCTCCGTACGTCAGCCTGCTGGTTTCGACTTCGACAACACCGGTTCTTGGCCTACCCGGTTTACGCAACTCGAGGAGTACGCTTATGCCTCCGTACTTCGCCAAGCACCACCGGACATTCAGGTGCGGACACTTCTCTACTGCATGGGCCCCGAGGCTCGGGTCCTTCTCGACATGTTCGGCTTGAACGCCGCCTCCCTGAACAACTACAACACGGTGGTCAAGCGCTTCTCGGAACACTTCCTGTACCCCGTCAACGAGGTGTAAGAGTCCTCGAGGTTCCACGAGCGGGTTCAGCAGCCGGGAGAGAGCGTCGACAGTTACTACGCCGAGCTCTGCAAGCTTGTCAAGTGGTGCAACTACCCGTCCCCCAAAGTCGAAGAACGCCTGGTTCGCGACCGGTTCGTTGTTGGTCTTTGCGACGAACGCCTGTCCGGCCAGCTCTGCTGGAAAGCCAAGCTCAGCCTCAAGGACGCGTGGACGCAGGTGAGGCAGATCGAAGACGCCGAAAAAGAAAAAAACTGCTCGCGGGAGTCGAGAGTGTCCAGGTCACCGTCAACGTTGACGCCACCAAGTCTTGTCATGGTCCGACGCACCAACGCAAGACAACAAAACGGTCAGACGACGCATCAGCAGTGTCTTCACTTGGCGATAACGACCCAGGTTCCTGCAGCTACTGCAGTCGGGCCCCCCACACACGCTCAGACTGTCCTGCTCGGCAGTCTCTGTGCAATTATTGCAAGAAGAAGGGCCACTTCGCGGACGTCTGTTGCGCTCGGAAACGAAAGCAGAGCAAGGTGGCGTTCCTTACCGCTCCACGCAATCCTCGAGACTGAGAAGGCCAAGGCCAAGTACGTTGAGGTCAATGTCGACAACTACACGGCGATATTCAAGGTAGATTCCGGCGCGGAGGCGTCTGCTGTTTCGGAAGCCTTCCCGAACTTACCTCATCATCTGGACAAGGTCGACGACCTGCTGACAGCACCAGGAGACCAGTCGCTAAAAGTCATTGGGTACTTCATGGCTACCCTCCTGTGGCGAGGCAAGACCGGTCATCAGCGTCTGTACGTGATCAAGTCCCTCTCTATGCCCCTGCTCGGGTTCCCAGCCATCCAGGCTCTGGGTGTGGTAAAGTTCTTGGACGACATGAAAGTGCCGGCACCGCAGGGACTTTTCAGAGGTCTCGGCACGCTCAAGGAGGAGTACAAGATTCGGCTACGCCCGGATGCGGTTCCGTTTTCACTTAGTGTTCCATGCCGCATACCGATACCCCTGCGCGAGGTGGTGCAAACAGAACTGGCCAAACTGGAGCAAGACGGAGCCATTCGGCGTGTCACCAACCCCACACCTCGGGACGCTGGACTGTTCATGGTTCCAAAGTCGTCGGGAGGTTACCGTGTCTGTATCGACTTTACAAAATTAAATCAAGTTGTCCCGAGAGAACGTCATGTGCTCCCCACCGTCGATCAAGTCCTGGGACTTCTGGGCGATGCGGCAGTCTTCTCGAAGCTCAAAGTTACCTCAAGCTTCCATCAGGTCAAGCTTTCCAAGGACTCTCAAGAGCTTACGATGTTCATTACGCCGTATGGGCGTTATTGCTTTTGCCGACTCCCATTTGGCATCACGTCGGCCCCCGAGTTTTTCCAGCGACAGGTGGCGTGGATCTTGGAAGTCCTAGACGGATTGGTCAACATGGTCGACGACATCCTAGTCTTCGGCAGAACGAAAAAGGAACATGACCAACGCCTGCGGCAGGTGCTGTTGTGTCTCTCCGAGGCCGGCGTCACCCCTAGCTTCCGTCGACGGTTCGGCCTCAGGTGGACCTGTCTACTCGCGTCATCGTGATGTGCCTCGTCCAGCATCACCACCACGTGTTCGTGGTGATGGTACGGGCCGACACTACTCAACCCATTCTGGAAGACAAGTGGTCGCTCCCAAGAGACTCAATCTGTAAAACTTTGTTTTTTTTCACAGCCAAGGTGTCCGATACTCTCCTTGAACATTCTAAAGGGGGGATTTTGCGGGCGGTGCTAGTGCCAAGTTTGGACACTTTCGGTAATCGGGTTGCAAACACTGTGCCCACGTCTTGTGTAAAAAGCCATTGCCTCGTGTGATAAAGGTGCCTTTTGGTTCCTAGCTCTGGACGCTCAGTTGGTTGCTTGCCGTCGCTGGTGGGCTGTGCAGTTTCACCGCCGGCCACAGCCCGGCACGGCAGTGTCACAAAGGAATCAACCTCATTTTTAATGCCAAAGACTTGGAGAACATATAATAAACCAACTTTTGTGAACTGAAAGTGGCTGTCATGACAAGTAGTTGGAATGCCTCAGACTGCTCATGTCGGCACAAGAATTTGTTGCAAACTGTAGCGCGTACCTCTGTCCGATATAGTAGTCGCAATATTTGTGTACTGAAAATAGAGTTTGTGCACTGTGCATGCTAAATTTCATACACTTTTCCATTGTTTACAAACCCACGCCCCAGCGTGTAATCTTCACAGCCTAGCATGCGCGTGGTCGTCAGTTGTGAAACCGTCCAAAGCACGCGCCATACACACAAACACTAAAGATGGTATGGGAGCGTGTGACACCTAAAGAGGGCATGATCCTCTTCTGCATTATGCGCGAAAGTTCCAACAACGACCATGTGCTGTGGCTACCAACGCCGCTTCCGGCGGCCCACCTGGGAGCAAAATTGGTTTACGGTAGTGTCGTTACTGATTTCAGCGCTATTGATGGTGAAATTTTGGTTGCACGTCAAGGTCCCCACATGTTCTTCCTCTGGGGTGACAGACATCTTCCTTTGGTTTAATCTGTAAACCCTCTAATCTTCATTTGCTGGGGCATATTGACGGAGAATTTTAGTAATTCGCACAATTTACAATGCAACAGCTTGTTTTCAACATCTTGAATTTTTGCCTGTGGCACACGCAATGGCATCTCAGTTAAAGCCCCTTCATGTTTTAAAAGTAGCGCAAAGTGCGTCGATGCACGAGGCACGTGCAACATGCAGCCCTTGGGAAGATCATGGCGACACAGCGCAGCACTGAGCTAGATTTCAGACGCCATGTCCTTCCCAGAAGTGGCACACGGTACGTGTCTCGAGAATTTCCACAACAATGAATGGCGCCACTTTTCCCAGGATAGAGGGGCTTTAATCTCAGTCTGCCTGTTGCCCCACCAAACAGTTCTGCTAGGAGTCGACTGTGGCCCCACCATTACGTCTATTTTTCTTTATTAACCACTACATTTCCGCCCTTTTTAGAGGATATGTGTGTATTAAAATAAAACATCCAAAAGTATTGAAATTAATTTAATCAGTCCTAGTTAAAAATTAAGAATAATCAAATGCTCGCTACTCTGTCGTGTAGTGTGCAACCAATCTAAAATTAAAACCTGGCAAGTTTGGACAACATTTTATTGCGTTGAGTACTTCTGACAGGAATCCTAACGTCCTTGATTTCTTTCATCATGACCATCTACCTTTGCTTTGAAACATTTATTTAACGACCAAAGAAGTGGCCACCATATCTGCCCTGCTGTTTGGGCATAAAAAGAGGAAAAGCTTTTAATCTTCTCGGGAGCTTCCAGGGCGAATGAGACAAGTGGCAGCGATCAGGGACTCCTGGGGCTTCAGTAGTCTGGAGTCACCTGGTTGATCTCGGCGAGTATGGTTTCCTTGAGTGCCGTAGGGAGGTTCTGAAGTTGCCCGACTGTGACGTTGTTGGGGGCCAGGTGCACTGCGAGTGGAGGGTGAACGGGCAATCCATCCCAAGAGCTTGGTGACAGGGTGAACACAAGTGTAGCATCCAGAGTCATGTTGCGCTGGTTGCGGAAAAAAGACGTCCGAGGCCCGTTCAGCTAGCTCCTCGGGAGAGACACCTTTGCGAAGGGCAACAGTGGCAGCAAATTGCCTAGGTTTGTGGTCCCCGAGGAGAGAACGGAGGAGCCTTCAAACTTTCGAAAGATGGCTATTGCCGGAGATGGATCTGCACAGGGAAGTCCAGCAGTTGGAAGCGAGTTCCGAAGTGTAGCACGAGATAGTCTTTTGGAGTTTATGTGAAGGTTTGAGGAGTCGTCGTGGTCTGCGAGAACGGCGGTAACAGGCCAACAGGTGAATGCGGCGGTCCAGTAAGTAAATGCTCGTCAAAGCGGCATCGTCCGGTACGGTTAGCCGCTTTGTGGCAGACTTGTGGGCGGACTGGATAGCTTGTATAATGTCGGAAAAGCCAGCAAGTTCCATGACAGAAGAAAGAGCTGCTCGGAAGTTGTCCCACTTAGTGAAGAATGTGTCGCAGCAGGCGCGACAGTGAGATAGGGTTGCGGATAGGAAGTCGTAGCGTAAAATAATGGGGAGGTGATCACCGCCGAGGCGGTCGCCGGCGACATGCCATCTCCAGCGTCGAGGGTAACGAGCACAGGTAAAGTCGGGGCAGGTGTCCTGCTGTTGGGAGGATTGTTTGATACGTGTGGGGGTGTCTGGGATGTTGAGGAACGAAAGTTTCAGCCCTGTGAGGTCTGCAAGAAGCCGCGTGCCGTGGGGAAGGTCAATGTCGTAGCCCCATGCGTGTGTTTGGCATTAAGATCACCGCAAACGGGAACGTCGTCTTTTGGATAAAGACGGGCGAAGTGCTTAAAAAAAGGGATGTTTAGCGGCTGCCTTGTCCAGCGGTTTAGCGATGTGTCTGGAGCCACATAGACAGAGAAGAGAAAAACGGGCCGTTGAGGAATTGGCGGCAACCCGTAACGCTGGTCATTGCAGAGCACCTCTGTGAGGTGTCGAGAAGAGTGAAGCACACTGATCGATGAACGTACAGGGCGGAACGAATCCAAGGCAAGGGGGCACTAGTCTCAATGTTCGGAGCAAGTCCATCGTACTGTGGCAAAGAAGGGAGGGGGCCGTTGATTTCTTGTAGAGCAAACGCAGCGGCCATGTCGGATGACGAGTGAAGATAAAATTTTTCGATGAAGTCTGCCTTCTTCTGTTTAAGCGAGCAACAGTTCCACTGAACAATCCTGGGGGCGCTAACCATGTTTGCGTGGTGATAGTGGGGGGCCGCCGAACGGAATGATGCCCTGCATCGCGAGGCGCCCGATTACTGCACGGGTGCAGGTATCCACGAGAGTAAACAGCGAGTTTTGCATCGTCGGAATTCGCTGCGTGGCTGCCAGCATTTGTTTTGTGAAAAGGGTGATTTGTTGTTGCAAGCCAGTAAAGTCTGACCCTGACGGAAGTAGGGCAGGCGTCTCACTAGTGCTGTTGACAGCTCTCGCTGATTCTGCGAAGGTGGTCCGAGGCGGTTCTGATGTTGGGACTTGTGTGAGGTCGGCGGTGATGTTGTGTGCCGGCGTTAGGAGTTTTGTGGCGAGCACCGGGCGGGAGTCAGTCTTCTGCTTCGCAGACCTCGGTGCTGCGATGAGGGCTTTGGGCGCAGATAACAGCACAGCTTGCTGAGCAGGAGCTAGTTTCAGGCGTCACTGGTGGTGACGCCGGCTTCTCTTTGGATGTTGATGAAGGCAACTGACGACGCTGTGTTGTGCCGTTGGCTTGGGTGCTGTTGGGGCACTGGGCAACGCGAGGCTGGTGCCGTCGAATGTAATGAGTGCCGACCCAGAGTTTGTGAGAGGACCGGCCTGGAGGATAGCAGATTTCCGGCAATGAAGGTTTTTTAGGACGCAGAATCCAGGTCGCCAGACTTTTTTTATGAATCCGCGAACCTGGCCACGGCGAATGGCCTCGTAGCCTTGCACGGAGACCTGCAGAGTGCCGATCGGGATGTATGTTACATTGAGGAATGCATCGCACACTTGAGACAAAGCAGCATCAACTGCAAGTTGATTACTGCAGTCGAGGTACCTCACTTGGTAGGGGGCTGCAATGGTGTAGGAGACCTGAGGTCTATCTGTGCAGCAACTGCAGAGTCAATGGCAAGAAAGACCCCGTCCATGATGCGGCATGGTTTGGCCGGCCGTAGAATGACAGTGTGGGAGAACTCACTGCAGAACGATGCTGCTGGAGGCGCCGCGGGCGGGGCCGCCTTACGTCGGCGAGAGACAGGATGCCATCCGTCCTCCAGGGGGAACGAGTCAGGGTTCGAGTCACGTTGGATGCACCGGGGTGAGGTGGTAAGCTTAGTCGCAGCGGCGCCGAAGAAAAAAATGCCACGAGCACGCTTCGTTTCATTGGCGGCAGTGCGGATGTGGCAACTGTTGTTGAGGGGCGACAACTTGCTTTCGGGATCATCGTCGCCGAGGATGGAGAATGGATTCTGAGTAAAGACCGCAGGTTGAATTCACGCGGCAACAAGTGGTGCATCAAGAAGCGACGTGACGGCAGGAGTGGTTGCACCGGCTGTGGGTGGTGCATTGAGCGGTAAGCTTCAGACAGCGGGAGAAGCCAGCGTGGCCTCGGTGGGTTGTGAGTCCATTTCGTTGGGTAGAGGAAAGTCCCGAGGGCCGTAGTCGGTGCTAATGGTCGTCATGGGTCATGAGGGCGTGTGGGCACAAAAAGTTGCCGGAGCTGAAGTGAGCTAGATAGAGAGATATGGCCTCTTTTTTCTCCACGACCATCTACGAAGCCACAAGACTGCAGCTCTAGCTTCGACTGAGCAGTGGCTCTCTCGTGAAATTGCACAGCAAAGCACAGACCTTCCAGATAGAGTCCAGGCTCTTGCTCATACTGTTTGGGAAAGTACCCCTCAAGATTCGAAAACACTTCATTTGTCCAATCACTCGTTCCACGTGGATCCGGACCTTCGCAATCGCCCTAGTTTTCGCTTCGTCCTCCAGGGAGAGCTGTAGCCTTCCCCCAAGGAAAGGTGGAATGTTCAGGTTAGCCCCTGCAGCTTCGACCTCTTCAGTGATCAAAAAGCCTCTGTCCGCCATGACAGAGTCTCCGGGCTCAAGAAGGTTGCATAGCCCGGAACATGCGGTCAGGGCTTTGTCAGAGACGCGGCCAGGGGCAAGGTCGCTCACGAACGACACGAACCCATTGGGGGTGATGCCCAGCAGTCCCTTGGCAGTGTTGTGGCACTTGTAGCTTGAGTAGGTATCACTCTGCACCCTGAAGTCGCTAGGTGTCTCGATGAAGATTTCCGTGCAATCCAGAATGACTCTCGTCGATGGATACGCCTCGATGAAGCACTCCGGCATGTGCTTGTTCACAACCTGTCGCGACGGCCAGTAGTTGAGTTGAGCAAGGTAGTCCGCTAGGTAACCAATCCAGAATGTCCACACCCGGCTGACTGTGCTGATGTGGATACGAAACCGGTATGCAAGGTCCTGCTCCAAAAGTCCCACCCTCAGGCGGGACAACACGAGCAGCAGCTGATCATCCATGGATAGATAACGTGACCTTCTCTGCGGACCTTGACTTTCCTTGTGAGCTTCATAACCTGCCTGAACAAACTTGTAAAAGGCGAGAAATCTCTCCAGGGAGTCGAATCCCGTGTAGAAGGCCAGTTTCTTTGGGTCCTGTTGCACGGCTGTGAGCGTGAAGTTCTGAAAGGGGATTGTAGCATCGATGACCTCCTCTGCTTTGTCATACATCTCCTCAAGATGGGCTACTTTCTTCCGCAGAGCTTCATTTTCTTTCTGTAGACGGTCGTTGTCCTTGCGCAGTTTCTCGTTTGCAGAAGCGAGCTCCTCTAGCTGCCTGATGCGATCACGCAGGGCTTGATCGATACATCCTGTGATGCTGTACTGGTGGTCTGCCAGATGGGGAGATAGCAAAATAAATATCACATCATTTTTGCAGTCAAATATCAAAACAAAAAACTAGGCTTTCTCCTTGTAATTGCCTTGGCTCTGCCAAATAGCATATCATGTGCCATACAAAAAAAGCATCACATGTTAAAGGGGCCAAGAAACGATATGCATTTGGATGTTCTGCACCTCATACAAGCATACTGACGTCTGTAGCACAAATATAATCTATATAATAATCTATATACCACAAACCAGAGGCTCCCCTGCCAAGGTTATATTCTGAGGAATAGAAGGCTAATTTACAGTCAGAAATCACAATGTTGAGAAAGCCTAGGGTTCACACCAGGGTGACGACACTTGAATACAGACGGCTTATGAACTGGACCCAAGCACTGAGTGAGCACCTGACTATTTGGTTACAATCAATGCCATGGTAACTATTGGGGCTTGGGCTTGTGTCTAATCACTGCGCCAACAGTAGCAGCTAACCCCTAACAGTAATCATGTGATTATTTTACCTGGCTGTGAGGAAGAGCAGAATATTGCTTGTTCTCAAGCTTTATTGTGCGACAGCAGCATTTAGCAGAAGTAACTGAGTCGGTTTATGACCTCTTTAATGCTGCTCTGTTCCACACGAAGGAGCTATAATGGGAATGCTGGCTATTCGCCTTGAGATCCGATCGTCAGGGGTGCTGCGGGGAAATGCGGAACTAAGCTTTGTTCTACACTTACTTGGAGCACGGAGAATGCTGCGGACGCTAACTCGAAGCCCTGAGAGGCTCCGGTGCAGCGTTCGTGCGCATGCATTGGAGTCAACTGCGAATTCTAAGAGCATGCATAGCCTTGCCCGTGCTCCATAACAAAAGTGGGGATGGTTTTTTTGTGGACGCCAGAGAATCGCCGCTTGTCTTGTAGGAAACAATGGATAAACAAAAGCATGTGTCCCCACTTTTCAATCTGGATCTTGAGGCAAATAACATGCAAGCAGGGCTGTGGCAGCATCTCCTTTGTACCTGGCAGACAATGAAGTGAGGGTGTGACCGCAATCTGAAAGAACAACTCCGCGGGTACCTTGCATGTGCGGTATCTTAGAGTGCACCGTGCCATATGGTGCTGCGAGTATGGAACGGCCACAACTTGCGTGCTATAGCCAGCGGTGACTGAGTTAGTACAGTTTGTAAAGTTCGACGTACTGCATGTAAGTGTTCCATGCACCTATCGGGACTGCTGCACAGTTGACAGGGATGCCAAATAAACAGACGAGCAACACTGATGCTCAATGTTAGGAGCTTACCGCTAGCTATTACATCATCAGTGTCAGGGGCACCAGCGGAGGCCAAGGGGCTGCCGGGTTGTGCTGGCTCCTGGCTAGCAGGCAGGGTCACGGTCTGTGCCAGGTCAAGGTCCGACAGAAAGTAGGCCGGCAGCGGCTGCAGCGCATGGCGCTTCCTTGCGCAGATCATGTTTGGGACCTTTGGGCAGGCCGCAACATCTGCAGGCAAGGATAAGGCAATTGTTCACGCAATTATTTTATAAGCATTACATACCGGCTGGAATTCTGTCTAGCACAGGGCACAGCTTACACTGTACGGAGCACATAACATGTCAAACAACCAAGAGCTCAGCTGGATCAATAGCGGTCACTGTTTCTACCCTTTGGTAGCTGGTCTGGAATGTTGTAGCCAAATAGCGATTGTTGCAGTTCTTTCTGAGACGAAGTGCATTCAACAGCCACCGGCGTATAAAAGAAGGGAACAAAGTTTATATCCTTATTCAACATAGTTTGGCACACAACAAAAGGTTTGTCCCAAGCGAGCCAATCAGAGTACACTTCTCTAGTAAAGAGCTGTCACATACATTTGACTTCAACACTTCAATCAGTTCACAGGGGTTATAGAGTCTGCCACCTGCCATGTTACTGTGAAATCGACTATATTCGGTGCCATCTTAGGCTGTCCATACTTGCCTAAAGGGCCCTTTATTAAACATAATTATATTTCCGCATTCATATGTGTTTCCATTTGTGACACGAACGATATGCACAGCTGCAACTTCTTACAAAGCAGTTGGCTCAAGCATATTACGACCGCAAACTCCTGACAAGGCATGTCCAACTCTATCTGCTTGAATGGTCACTAGGAAGCTGCCTAGTCAAGCAAACACGGTGGACAGTAATTATAGAGTCCTTGCACCTGACGTCAGTTTTCGCTCAAAATATTTCTAGAATTCATGTTGGTACATTTTCTCCTATGTTTTCCTATGTGCTAAGAGAGTGTTTTCCAGCTCGCTGAAGTCCTCTTGCATTGTGACCGACTGTGTCAGATAGAGCAGTCGGAAATATAAAGAAGCATCGTCTGGTACCGTTCAAACACACTGCTGTTATTTAGAGTCGAGATGAGCTGGCACTTCAATGTACGACAGGAAACATGCAGAGCCTTCACTACTTTCCACAACGAGAGAGCTGGATTAAAAGCTGTCATTTGGGGCCATCAGAGATGAAGGCAGCAGAGCGACATCCCCTGGTGCCTTGAGCAGCAAGCTAGCTAAGCCAAGCCAAATCCTTGAAAAAGGCAGTCAGTAGGTTTATATGCCACCTATTCCCACTGCAAATTTAATGACGGACGAGAATGTTATACTTTTTCAGTTTCAGTGATATCCTTGATGCTACTTAACCGCACGTCGCAAAACCTCTTTTCGATTGCAGTCCATTTGCGTCGTCTAGCCGTTGAGAGATCTCATGTATTCAGACAAAACATTGTTATTATGTCTGCAGCTCTACAAAATCTGACATTACGATTGCTTGAAGCTCCGTCTTTTTCTATGAGAGCGATGATTGCTTCCGTAGGTCACGTATTTCGCCATGCTCACTGGGTAGCACCGCTGTCCACAAATCACCAGACGCCACCAGCAGTGACGTAGCTCACGTGAGAAACGACCCATGTATACAGTGATCACAAGCAAGAATATAAGCAGGGAAAAACAACTATTGCAGAAAGAAACAAAAATAGGCAAATAACATACACTTCGGAAATGTCCTGGTTGGAAAAAACCGGGGAGCTTTGTCCTCGTACTTCTTTCTCCCAGTTTCGTTAAAATGAGCGCCGCATATTCTGCTGTCAGAGGTTGGCGTCCACAGAGAGAACCGTCCAGTGGTACCTGCATGCAAAAGAAGCAGTTAGCACCATATTAAGATTCACCCATTCAACTTTGGAGCAAGTGCAACTCAATCTCAGTGGTAAGAATGGATGCAGCAGCCGTGGCGTCTGAACAGGGGCGTCAGTAAACTATCCGGGCAAGGGGGTAGAATTCAGTTCTCCTCCTCCCCCATCGTCACCCCACCGCCTTCTAAACACTTCCAGTACCATTGTGCAGCGGGCACTAAGAACAAGCACATAGTTTATGCCTAACAAACCTGGAGTGGATGCACGCTGAAAATGATAGAAGCACTGTGAGAGTATCTTTGCTTTAGCTGTAGGGTAGTGAGATGAAGCGACATTCCTGCGATGCAATCAAATATTGGTATGTCGGTGCAGGTGGAAGTGGCCAAGAGAGTGAAAAGGGCACATGCAACATCTGGGATTCTTTGAGATTGTCTTTTTTGTTTCAGTCGTATGTTGCACTTATAGGTCAAAAATAATGAATGCTATTTTTATTTTTAAAAAAAATGTGTTTCGCAGGTATGTTGTACATATGGGTAAAATGACTTGGGCCACGTCGGACAGTACACACACTGTACCTTCCTGATCATTGTCAGGAAAGTGTAGATAACAAGTAAAAAAATATGGTAAATACCTTTCCTGTTGATTCGCTGTACCCAAATGTTGCGTAGATGGCTGTTCTTCGGAAAGCGATTCCAGGACACATGCTTGGCAGTGAGAGTGGTGTGGGCACAGCCCGGTACACAGCAGGTTGTACCGCCCGTCATGTGGCTTCTGAGGGTGACCTAAGAAGATACTACATTCAGCTGACATCTCGAATAGTGAAATAAATAAGTGAAGTGACCATCAGTTTCAAAGTTGCAGTTGCTGACATAACTCGCTTGCTAAGGGCCCGCTCAACTCACAACCGCTGTTAAGAGCGATTGTGAAGCTATGCGATGTACTACATACGCATACCAGCCGCGACGATGAATCACCGGCGCTCGCGGACGGTCAGCGAACGCGAGAAAAGTGACGCCGCGCGGACGGTTGTTGACGAGCGCTGCCGAGGCACGCCGACCGCTGGTACAGCTTCGCAAGCGTCCGAAGGGCAAAAAGATCGCAACGACAAAGCACCGTCCCGAATGTTGAGCACGCAAGCAGTACTCGATATCCCACGCTCACATTTCACAGGGCGAGCGCATCACGAAGCGAAGGCATGTCGGCCTTCGCTTCGTGATGACTACTTTATTTCTCTGCTTACAGCGGTGACATTTGTAGTGATGTTCGAAACTGCTCTCTCGCGACCGCACACGAGTTAAATGAACGGCCTAGGAGCGGGATAGAGCGTAACGGCAACAGTCAGTACTCACCCCGGGAGCGGCGAACGAAGCGGCGTGGTGTCCGTCGACGGCCGCGTCGAAAACGATGGAATATGCACAAAAACACGTAATATACAGAAGAAATACAAAGCGCTGAACGAAATAGATACACTTATGAACAAGAAAAATACACTGGAGTAGATAAAAAAGAGGATTATTAAGTATAAACAACGAAGATGAAAAGTATGTCTAGGGCGAGGTGATGCGATTCCAACGGAGAGCAGCCAGACGACGGGGGCCGACAGAACACCGATCCCAAGATTCCTCGCGCGCGCGCCGGGGCGCTTGGGAGGACTGCAAATGGTCTATTCGAAGTTTTGAAGGACGTGCAGTATGCTGCCGCTGCGGCGCCACCAGTGCAACAACTACCATCACGTGAATTCATGTGTTGGTAGGAAATAATCTTAAAATACAATTTGTATTCTAATACTTATTAACAAAATTTGCTAATGTTTCAAATGCCGCCCTGCAGCCGCAAGAACGAACGCCAGCAGCTAGGCACCAAGTGCAAAGGTGACAGCACATAGGGGCTGTGTTCCAAAATTTACTCGATCCGACTCCGGAGTAAAAGTTTCGTACCGTGGCGTTCCAAAACTTACTCGAGCTTACTCGATGACGTCAGAACTCGCGTTCCAGAAGCGGGTTGTTTACTCCGGAGTAATTACTCGCGCTACCCTCCTCGATCGGGGGGTAAAGTCAGATCAAATCGAGTAAATACGTCACGTGATCTGTTCGTCGTCTGCTTTCTGCGCCGACAGCCGTCAAAGCTCGCTTGCTCCGTTGGTTTTGGTGGCGGACGTTCGAAATGACAAAGAATTAGGTGCAGCATGTTGGTTACTGCGATTTGCTGTTGTCAACGCAGGAATTTACTGCATTACATCCAGACCGTTCACCTCCCCCGGGAACGTGTACTTGTTATTATCTGAGTGCGAGCGTAAACAGGAGCTTCTCCGCATCCTCGTCCTCGGCATTGGGGGAATGCCGTATTCTCACGTTCAAGGCCGAAAATGTTTGAACTCGGTATATGATAATGTAGTATTTTTGTTTCCTCCAGAGTGTGTGTAATGAGAGGATAACGTTCGTAAAGCAGTGAAGGCTTCGAAAATTTCACTGTAATCACATTCGCGTCAAAGCGAACGTGAGTTTCATATCATTCTGGAGAAAGCACCCTCGCGCTGTACCGCTACACCGTGTGGAATATATCTCTGCAAAACATAATCGGTGCAAATTACAAGGCGTGGAATATATGCGTTTAGGGCACCGTGACTAGAATTGCAGCGATCGCGCTGATTAATAAAAACACATTTTTTTATGTCTAGCTGTAAGGAGTAAGTAATTTTGATCTCAATATACAGCTCAAAACGAAGGTGAGTAAAAGGAGCTGGTGGATCCACCTCAAAAAACACCACGTCGTCATTAACATTACCGTTCTTCGGGTGCTTTCTCCATGATCAGAAGGATCGTCTGCTATTTTCTGCCATCGCTGCTGTGTTTTCTTTTTGCCGTCGCCCAAGACGAAGCCAATCCGCGTAGTATCCAGGTGATTATCCTGGCCGTTCCAAAATCGAGTCGCGGATCGTTTACTCGCGATGTCACGTGGTATTACCCGCTGACGTAGGAGGCAGGTTACTCGGGTAAGATTTGGAACATAGCCAGTAGGGGTGTCGCGAACCGGCCGAGGTTCGAGTTCGACCTGGTTCGACTTTTTCGAACTTTTCGTGGAAATTTCGACGAACCTTATATTGAGGTTCGACTCGTGTGCGCATGCGCGACAGGCTGGCCAGTTGGCTTCGGATTGGATGGTAATGGCTAATGGGTGAATTAAGGGCACCGCTGGTTGGTTATTTCAGTTAATACAGTACAAACAAAATTAAGTTATTAATGTCTTTAGTGATTAGAAGTGGTTTCTTTTAATTCCAACTGTTCATAAAATAAAATAACCATTTGCATAAAAATAAATTTTCCAAACCTAGACATGCGTCTATCAAGGTCTGGCCACACTGTCCGCAAAGTCGAACCGGTCGAATCTGGTAAAAAGTTTCGAAGGTTCGTCGAACCGGTTCGACTTAGTCGAACCCCGAAAGTTCGACCTAAAAATCCGGTTCGACAAAAGTTCGCGACACCCCTAATAGCCAGGGTGACAGGGATAATAGTCAATGAAATCCATTCTGGTAGCCACTTCTATCCATAGCCATAGCCATAGATCTTTCAACAAGAAAAATGGCGGACGATTCAGGTGGTTCCGCGGCGGTTTACTCCTCGGTTGTCTCGTTCACGCCAAAATGCTTGCTCATGCAAACGAGAAAAGTACTTAGAGCCTGGCGCTGAATACTGAGGAACAACAGAGCTACAACGCAGGAAAAGAGCAAGCGCTGCCGTGCCGCAGGCAAGCGCAGCGGCAGTATCGATATCGCAAGAATGTGCCGGCGACGGCGAATCCGGCGTTCACGGTGCCGACAGCCAAAGAGCCTACACATATTTTTTCTTGTAAATTTTTCTTCTCGCTCTGCTGTTATTGGGCACAGCTAAGTTCCAATTTCGAACTTGCCTGTTATTTCTGGAACTCGTGGTTCCCGAAATTAATCAAATCTTCCAAACTTGCCTCATGACACACATTCAAAACTTTTATAGTACCATAGCTCCATGTAGTGACGTTTTTAACCCATCTTGTATATAGCGTTCAAGTGTTTTCTTAATTATCACTAGAATTTTCGTACCCCGTTTTGCCATATGTATATTGTACTTCATTACCAAGGAGAAAGCTGTTCATGAGCACAAAAGATAAATGGATGAATGAATGGTCCATCTTCGCCTTTTTGAGTTGTACATCGAATGAAGACAATTTGTTGTGAACATTCACTCTTATGTTTGATAAAAAAAATTTACAATGCAGAAACTTCTGTTAGCCAGTTAGAAAGTATCGGTGGGGACCAGCGGTTTTCCACATCTAATAAATCTCAGTTATTTGTTCATATTTATTTGGTGGTGTCGAGTTTCAATTGTTCTAATATGCCCATTTAAAATTGTAATAGAATAGCTGTGTTACAAGTAGTCTAATGAGCATTCCATTTGTTTAATAGAATATGTAAATTTGTCTAATTATTATTCTATAAGACTAACAGAATGCTTGTATTAGTCTATGAAACTTTATATTCTAATAGAAGGCATACATAACCCAATATTTCTATTAGTCAAATATAGTTTTGTATTAGTCTAATACACATCTCTACTCGTGTGATAAAGATGTTTATTAGTCTCATAGAGATTCCTATTGGTCTCATACAAGTTGCTATGAGCCTTATAGGGATTCCTATTAGTCTCATAGGAGTTGCTATTAGTCTCATAGGCATTTCTATTAGTCTTATAGGAGTTCCTATTAGTCTCATAGAAATGTCTATTAGTCTCATAGATATTCCTATTAGAATTTTTGCTAGGGTGAAACTAGTGGGGCCAAGATGGAGGTATCATCCGCATACTGGACGAGGAGAAACTTGTCATCCTGGGGCATATCGTTAACAAACATCAAGAAGAGTGTGGGGGCTAGGACTGATCCTTGAGGCACTCCGGAAGGGACCCTCGTGTCCACCGAGCACGCACCACGGTAGACAACACGTTGGCTGCGGTCCCTTAGGAAGTTCGTAATCCACTTGAGGAGGGAGCCCTGGACGCCAGCTTTGGCCACTTTCTTTAACAGAAGGCCCGTGTCTAGGGTGTCAAAGGCGTTGCTGAGGTCTAGCTGGACGAGGTCGGTTTCTGTGCGGTTGTCGAGGTTGTTGCTTACAAAGTGAGTGAGGGTCGCCAGCGCTGTCTCGCAGCTGCGGTTGTGGCGAAAGCCATGCTGCGTCTGTGACAGATAGCCAGTATGCTCGAGAAAGTCAAGAAGATGAGCGTTCACGACACGCTCGAAAGTGCGGCAAATAATTGAAGTCAGGGAGACTGGGCGATAGTGTTGCACATTGTCCGTAGACTTCCCCTTCCCCTTGTGGATGGGGGTGATCAGGGCACGACGCCAGGTGGCAGGAACGGCACCCTCGTCGAGGAGGGCCTGCAGCACTTTGGATAGCGATTGGTGTGCGTGACATGTCACGCACACCAATCGCCAGAGAGATCTGCGCTCACGCCCAACTTTTCTTGGCCATGCAGTGGAAGGTACAGGCCCGCGTCCACTCTCCCATTTTGAGTGTGCGCGGGCTCTCCTCCTCTCCCCGGAAATGGGGGAGGAGGAGAGCCTGCGTACACTCAAAATGGGAAAGGGGACGCGGGCCTGCACCTTCCACAGCATTGCCAAGAAAAGTTGTCGCGGAGTACAGGCTTCACCAATATTGCAACGTGCCCCCTCCTAGTACTTCCAGTACTTCTAACCTCCTTGGCCAGAATGCATCGCACTCGCAGAGTGTTGCGCGGAGTACTCAAACGAATTCGCCAAACGCACCGAGTGCAGAAGACTGATTTTGCCGCCATCTATGTTGTAGGAAAGGTACCGACCTCAAACCGAAACTAGCGCCTTTCTGTTTGGAGTGATGAATGGGAATTCGAGAGTGCAGTCGCTACCAACGTTTATCTATAGAGGTTTGTCGCTCCAACTTGTAGTTTATAGTTGCGATGACTTCAAGCAACTCGGCTGTCGTAGAGATAGTTACGTTGGTAGCGACTGCATTCTCACATTCCCAACCATCACTCAGAACAGAAAGGCGCTAGTTTCGGTTTGGGGTTGGTACCTTTTCTACAACATAGATGGCGGCAGCATCAGTCTTATGCGTCTTATGCACTTGGTGCATTTGGCGTGTTCGTTTGAGTCCAGTTCTCCGCGCAACATTCTGCGAGTGCGATGCATTCTGGGAGAGAACTCGAACGGTGCCAGTGCTTGTGAAACGAGCTCGCTTTAAAAGAAAAGGTCCGAGTGCAGGCGAGCTGGTTGCCTGTGCTTTTTCTGTCTTCCTTTGCGTTTTCCTTTTCCTACCCCAGTTTCAGGTTTATCATCACGTGCGCAGATACCTCGCTCTTGCGTCTAATCTCAATGATTTTGGGCTCCAGATATTTACCTGCGTATGAAGTATTGTTTCCTAGATTAACAAATAGAACTGGAGAAGACGCGCGTGGACTACTCTTCCCCGAAAGAGAGTAGTGGACGGGCGTCCTATACTACCAAAGGTAAATGGTCGTTTTCATATGTTTTCCTATTAAACTATTTCAGTTGATGGTCAGCGCTCGTCCCGTGTGTTTCTTCTTCGTCCTCGTCTGTTTTTCGCGTTGTTTTCTACGGTGAATTCCCACCAACTCGCCCAACTATCCATTCTTCTAAGCGATTTCCTCCAGAGCACGTCACTGCACTGCAGCAAATAAAAAAAAAACAAAAAAAAAAACGTGATGCGCACACCGCGGATTTTGTCTCTCCGCAATGCACCCGCGCGCGTGGAGAAGCGGACTGGTGTACTGCGTGAAAACAGACCTCGAAAAGTGGCATATGATTACGAAACTTCCCGGGTGCTCTCCGTAAAATAAACAGGAAATAATGGCGCTTATATGGTTGCCGACAGGACCTTTCGGCGTAAAAGTCATTTTACTAGAGTTTTAGCGCACTCGCGAGGAGGCAAACCTGCCATGTCCATATCAAAGTTGAACATAAATGCTGTTGGTTTAAACTACTCCGAAATACTTACGTGGGTAGGGCCTCCGTCGCAATGTACCGCATCTTCCGGGCTATAGTCCGCGGACTATACTTGTTGAAAAGTTGAAATTTTTGGCTCTGCGGACCATCTCGCGTGCAGACTGTACAGGAATTTTGTTTTTCAAGATCGTTCATGACGAGACGGGACGGCTTTTGTGAATGAAAGAGTATACGAGTATGTTAATGACGATTTATGTATAATCCAAGTTTCCTTATGAGCTAAGAAAGTAGACATTTCTCAAGGTGCGCCGTGTATGAGAAGAGTCCCTTGTCCACTAAAACACCAGGTGTGGACTATACACGGCGAGCGCACAATGCACCGGGGGCAGACTATCTGAGCAAAAACGATTTTTTTTGGTCGAAGTTGGCCCCTGCTGAATATACACAGGGTGCGGACTATAGCCCGGAAAATACGGTACAGAGAACTTCCTGCCACGTATGGGATAATTTGTTACGGGCTTAAGCCGAGCAAGTTGATTCATTCCTCGCGAATATGGCCAGCTGAACAAAATAGATCAAAACACGCGCAAAAAAAAAAAACAAATGCTGCATTTATGTTTAATACCTCCTTTTCTTTCTTTCCCTTTTTGCTACGCTATAGTGGCGTTTTTTCTTCTTTTTTATTTCTGGTACTTACTCTTCCTCTTCATCTTCATTCATCGACATTTGCCCAGGCTGTTTGAATGAGAGATATAGAGAGAGGTGACGTTTTTTGTTAAAATATTTGGGCGGACTTAGCCTTGCCGATTAGCCGGC
The DNA here is from genome assembly GCF_016920785.2 of Ixodes scapularis. Classification (NCBI taxonomy): domain Eukaryota; kingdom Metazoa; phylum Arthropoda; class Arachnida; order Ixodida; family Ixodidae; genus Ixodes; species Ixodes scapularis. The sequence goes on along the minus strand of NW_024609836.1, from coordinate 86,838,831 downwards.
ATTATCCCGCCCACTGTTTGAATGAAGCTCCTTTATTCAAACAACATGGGCAAATGTCGATAAACGAAGATTAAGAGGACGAGGAAGTAGCAGCAATAAATGATAAATGAGGAAGAATGAAAAGCTCCTTGACATTCTCATTTATCGGAGTTCCGAACATCCTCCCACAAAAAACTCGGAAAGTGTGATCTCCTTTCTTCGTGAAAATGATCATAATGTTGTTTCTGGTTTTTCAATTGACATTCGAGATATCTATTATTTTTTACCCCACGCTGACCTCATCAATGTCCTGCGGGAGACCATTGAAGGACAAAGACTCGCTCCATTTCAAAACGCTGCCGGCATGCAAGAGCCCTTTCTTGGAACAGTTTCGTGTCTGGCGACAGTGTCCCACCAGGATCAAGAGTATTCACAAAAAAAGTGGAGTGTGCATTGGCTCCCGAGTGACTCCGTACATCAGCGAAGTCTACCTCGCAACATGCGAAATTGCCATAAAAAATAATATAAGAAAGAGTATGAAAACCCCCAGTTTCGAGACCATCTTCCGATATGTGGATGATTTCTTTATTCTTTGCAACACGGAGATAGACGATCTAAACAAGGGGTGCCATAACCATAGCCGTAGACTACGGGGGGGGGGGGGGGGGGGGGGGGGGGGGGGGGGCATCGGGGCTCGTGCCCCCTCGGGCCATGATCCTTGCCGAGAATTTTTCAGATTTGTGCTCGCTGGCGCATGCGCCGTGGTACCGGCGTTGAACACACGGCTACGCTTGCATGGTGATTGACATTGACACACAGCGACGAACACATGGCGATATACATACGTTCTAAAATGTACCCCCTACAATAAGCTACTGATAATTGACGATGTAAAAAAAATTGCGCGAAAAAGCACCCCCCCTCCCCCCGGAAAAATGAAAAGTGTACGCCGCTGGCCATAACTATGTTATGATCGAGAAGCTTTGAACTAAGCTACTCGGGTCTTCACTACCAACTGCCCGTAAATAAATAAATCCGGTTCCTAGATCTCGCCTTAGAATTTAAAGGAAGGAAGAGGGGGGGGGGGGGGGGGGGGCACACATGTTGGCGATATGAAGCTCGATCCTGCAAAGTGTTTCTACCTTATGACTCTAAACATAAAAAAAAAAAACGCGGGGTTGCCACCACGGCGCTAACATTCATCCTAAAAAAAGAAATACAAAAAGCATGCAAACATCAAATTGAACAAAAAAAAAAGCTTTGATACGCAAATCTCTGGATTACTCGATGCTGGATATCCTGACGTGGTGGCATTATGTGAAAATATCTTAAAGAATGCGGAGCGCGGGCCAATAGGAGTTGACCGATCACCGAAGAAGACTGGAAAACCTATGAGTATAGTGTCATATTTTCATGGTGTTACTCAAAGGTTCAAAAAGATCTCGGGCCGGCAAAGGGTTCAAGTTGAATGCTCTGCGCCGAACGAGGCCTATTCGATGTGTGCCAAGCTAAACAAAAACCCAAGGACCAACGGACAAAAAAAGTAACACAGACCAAAGAAGACTTGCACATAACGAGTTGCAAGTAACTGACTACTTGTAAGCAATTACATTTTATTGTAACTTTTTAACGCTTTAATTACTGTTTTTCGGTGGTAACGTTCTCTGTAATCAATTGCTACTTTTCTGTAATCAACTAGAAGTAATAAATTATATGTTTCCGAAAGAGCTGAAATTCTATTGAGTTGAGTTTTCTTATGTAAAAATAGCTCTGTCTACCTGTGCGTCAGTCGTCTATGTTGCACCAACGTTAGACACTTTTTTTTTACCCCAAAGTATCTAAAAAAAGATACCAGAAGGATTAGAATATCAACGCGCTCAGCGACGTTTTGATTGTTTAGCCTAGGCTGCCTACATGTTTCCGCTTGCGGAAACATGTAGGCACCCTAGTTTAGCCAAGGCCTCCGAGATGCCGAAGCACGCGAACGCTTCTCCGGCCGTCCCATTCGTGCGGAGAGGGCGTAAGTGGAAAAAAAAGGAGGAGGCGGCGTCTCTCCGCGGGGAGGCGCTCTCAACCCAGGCATCGAATTAGTCATTTCAGTTGTTTCAGCATAAAGCAAGAGGAGTCAAAGAAAAAGTCGTGTTTCGTCGAGTTACTGCAGCTTCTATTTATAGATTTTTTTTTTTTTTTTGTCTTGTGGCAGAACGGTGAAAAACTGCTCTGGGGAAGTAGATAGGCAAGTTGTGATGCCTATTTAATTCGAAATATTTGTCTGGACATGTGCCAGCCAACGCTACACACGCGCCTTTTGATATATTTAACTGCGATCGGTAGGGCGTATAAAACTCTTCAAAAAATTTATCCCCGTACATAAAAAATTCGGATTTGCCTGAATAAAAATAATCATACTGTACAATTTTTTGTTGTTCTATTTCCGCACGTTGTTTGACGTAGTTTTTTTTTAACTTGAGCGCGAGGTTTGATACTATATAATGCAGCCCATGTTGTCCTTCTTTTAATTTTTAAAAAAAAATGTTTATTACGCAATTTTTGGGGGGTCATATTGCGCTGTTTGCTTCTACTAGAAGTAGCTTTAAGCCGGGGTCACACTGCTTATACATTATACAAAAGACAGTCCGCACATGTATCCAAGGGCGGATCCAGAACTCCGTTTTTTTTTTTCTTTTAGGGGGGGGGGGGGGGCGAAAAATTTGTGACGATACTATTCTCCCATTCTTTCGTGTGCACCGGGGGGTCCACCCATGCCAAAATTGCCCTACGAGAAGGGGGGAGTCAACTTTGTTCGCGGGGAGGGGGGCGGCTGCCCCCGTCCACCCAAATGTTCCCTTATCCGGTGTATAAAGCCAGGGCAGAAAGAGCGGAGAAGACCGGACGTCGATCGGTCTGCAGGGTATCAGGCTCATCGCACGCAGAAGATTCACTGCAACGACGCTCCCAAGTCAAATGTGCTTAAGTGTGCCCGCCTCTGCACATCTGCACAGTGTTGTCAATGGGCGACGTTCACACTTCTGAGCGAACCAGCTGTGCAGACTACGATAATCGACATTAAAAGATCTACCGGAATGAACGTTGTCAATCTGTGAAGGACCCCAACGTGAACCTGGTGAGGTCATTTTTCGGCACAGCGTTGCAGCCATGAAGGATACCGACATACTCTGCCAGAATTGCTTCACGCGTTTGGATGAGAAAATTTCTGCTTCCTGTGCTAGTGAATTGAGCTCATCTTGATGACCCAGAGTTTTCTCCGAACATGAGTTGCTCAAAGATTTGAATGAAGGAATCGCTAGCGGCATACTGGAGGCAGGGGCGTAGCCGGGAGAGGGGATGGGGGGGGGGGGTTATGGGGCTTCAGCCCCCCCCCCCCTCCCCCCGAAATCCAGCCGACCCTACAATATACACGCATTGTGACCCCCCTCCCTTTCTCCACACCCCAAGTCATGGACATATCCCAGCCACCTCAACCCAACAGTAGGTAGTTTTCTAGTAACTGTCTAGTTTTTGGCACATGTAGAACAAACCATCACATCCCGTTATGTAGCTGGCACCTTGTGATGTAACTTGTTATGCAAAAAAACAAACACAAAAAACAATAAAATCTAAAACAAAAGTTGTGGTTTATTTATATATTCTTACCTTGTTCCAACCTGATTTCTTCGTTATTCCAACTTTCAACCTGGTTTATATACAAATTCCAAACCTTGAATGCTGGCACACCTTGTCCCCTGGTGCATCACCACCAGAGGTCATGATGACTCCAACTATGATCTCTGGTGTGACCTTCTTGCCACAATTCAGGTAGACTGCGTTCCAAGCGCATCAAGTTCAGCTCAACGAAAACGCTCCCCATGGATGACTCCCGAGCATTAGAATGGCAATCTGGGCTAGTTGGTTCATGATAACTTTCAGGGCGCCGAAAATACACAAGGACAAGATACAAGAAAGGAGACGTGAACAAGGCGCACTCGCAACTAGCGTTTATGAAAAAACCACTCTCTTATATACTCATGGAAAACAACACAGTCATACTACACAGTCATACTACACAGTCATACTACACAGTCATACTACACAGTCATACTACACAGTCATACTACACAGTCATACTACACAGTCATACTACACAGTCATACTACACAGTCATACTACGTCCGGTGTAGCCCCCTTCGTAGAAAAGTGTGCTCTTTTGCCGATAGTGACACAGACGTGTCACTAATGCAGTCCTTGCCCTTTTCTTTTATTTCGAAGGCCTCGTGCAGCTCCCTCGATATCCGATCGGCGTATCTGGCCAAAAACCTCGTGTCACTAAATGACGGTGTGCAGGAGCAACGGCTGCAGTGCGTGGCGAGGTGTCCCGACGGGGTAGCCCGTGTAGCCGCAGCATGTTCGCGGGCGCGATCATTAAAGCATCTGCCCGTTTGGCCAATGTACGATGCTCCGCATGACATGGGGATTTCGTATATGACGCCCGTAGCACATTCCGTGTACCTGTTGCGGTGCTTCGTATTGCAAGGATCTGCTGACTCACGGGGATTGTTGATTCTGCGACACAGTCTTGATAGTTTGTTTGGTGCGGAGAACACAATAGGCACATCGTACCTATCAGCAACCTTTTTAAGATTGTGGGTTAGTGAGTGTACATAGGGGATTACCACCGGCCTCACTGCTACTCTTTCACGGGGCTGCCTCCGTGTGCCTTTGAACTTTTTTATTAGGGTGTCCGCTACATCCACCAGAACTCTCTGCGGGTAGCCCGCTTTTTGCAACCTCGCTGCCTGTCTCGTGAAGCTCGCTTGAGCGGTGTGTGCACACGATCTTCTTAGTGACGCCTCGAGACAACTAGATGCAATTCCTCTTTTTACAACTTTCGAATGGGCCGAGCTGAACGGAAGGATACCCTTCTTAGAGCGTGGCTCATATGTCCAGCATATGTGATTTTCTTCAAGACTTAGCCTAAGGTCCAAGAACTGTATATGCCCGTTCACTGGCTCTTCATGTGTGAACGACAACCCATCCCCGCATGACCTAAAAATGTCAAGCACTTCTTCAACCCCGCAGCTCGGTGCGTCAGCGGGTCTGCCGAGGACAAGAAAGTCGTCCACATATCTGAAGATGCGACACCGGTTCGCGTCGCCCAACCTCTCGGCAATCTTTCTTCCGCACACACTTAAAAAAATATTGGACAGTATCGGCGCAACACAAGACCCGATGCATATTCCCCTCTTCTGCACATACATCTCTCCCTCAAAAGGGACAAACATGCTCTCTAGGTAAAATGCCAAAAGTTCCAAAAAATGATCAACGGAAATGCCACAAGAGGCTTGGAACGGTAGAACACCGTTTCGTTCAATGCACTCTCTGACAGACTCAAACAGGGGCTTGTGCTCAATCGAATAAAACAGATCTACAACGTCGATCGAAAAAGCGCTGCGCATGCCGTGTTCTTCATCACTCAGGTATTCGATAATGCAGTCTGAATTTCGCGCAAAAAACGGATCATGCAATTCCAGCAAGGTCAGATACTTGCTAAGGTAGCTGGCAACATGAGCCTGCCATGACCCCCCTCTCCGTGACAATAGCCCTGAAGGGGATATCTGTCTTGTGTGTTTTCGCGGTGAAGAAAATGTCAAGTTGAAGGTTCTTACTGGACTTGGCACTCTTTAGCAGTCCCGTTAGTTCCAATGCACCACACATTTCAATGGCGCGGGATTTCACCTTGGCTAGTGGGCCTGGTCTCACTCGTTTGAAGTTCTTCTGGATGGCTTCCCTTGCTTTGGTCTTGTAGAGGGCTTCAGGCAGGACCACGAAGCCTCCTTCTTTGTCCGAAGTGAGGAGCTTGAGGTTGTGCTCCAAAAAGTGGTCGACGATGGTGTTGGTCTTGAACTTCCTAGTCGTTTTGCCCTCAAGGCGTTGCAGGACATCCACGCCATCGGCTACACACCTTTCTCTGTCTTCGGGTTTGGCTTTGTCTCCCATCCATCTGATCAGCGACAGCTTTAAAACGGGATTCATGCACGGTTCCTGGCTGTACTTCGGCCCTTTATCCAAGCAGTCCTTGATTTGCTTAGGCAGTGTTACGTCTCCAAGCACAGTTACCTCCTGCTGCCCACCTTCGTTGCGTCTGGTATTCTTCGCCAGCCTCATTCTTGTTTGCTGCCAGAAGACCTCCGTGTACTGGGCTGCTGTCCGGAGGTGGAGTTTGTATGTTCTACCACCACCTACCATACAGTGTATCCCCTTATTAACTTAATTGCGATAGAGTGCTGCCGCGCCAGGCAATACAGCTATGCCATCCGGCACGGATGCTACCCGCGCGAAGTCGTCGCCCTCTTCAACGGAGCACAACCTTCGACTGGCCATGCCAAGAGGATATGCAGGATCCTGAGATCGGAGTCTTGGAAGCAGGTGGGAAGGTACAGAGACGTCCTAAGGATCAAGTGCCACGCCCTCAGTGTGAAAGAGAGCAGCGCTGAAAGAAACTACAAACTCCACCTCCGGACAGCAGCCCAGTACACGGAGGTCTTCTGGCAGCAAACAAGAATGAGGCTGGCGAAGAATACCAGACGCAACGAAGGTGGGCAGCAGGAGGTAACTGTGCTTGGAGACGTAACACTGCCTAAGCAAATCAAGGACTGCTTGGATAAAGGGCCGAAGTACAGCCAGGAACCGTGCATGAATCCCGTTTTAAAGCTGTCGCTGATCAGATGGATGGGAGACAAAGCCAAACCCGAAGACAGAGAAAGGTGTGTAGCCGATGGCGTGGATGTCCTGCAACGCCTTGAGGGCAAAACGACTAGGAAGTTCAAGACCAACACCATCGTCGACCACTTTTTGGAGCACAACCTCAAGCTCCTCACTTCGGACAAAGAAGGAGGCTTCGTGGTCCTGCCTGAAGCCCTCTACAAGACCAAAGCAAGGGAAGCCATCCAGAAGAACTTCAAACGAGTGAGACCAGGCCCACTAGCCAAGGTGAAATCCCGCGCCATTGAAATGTGTGGTGCATTGGAACTAACGGGACTGCTAAAGAGTGCCAAGTCCAGTAAGAACCTTCAACTTGACTTTTCTTCACCGCGAAAACACACAAGACAGATATCCCCTTCAGGGCTATTGTCACGGAGAGGGGGTCATGGCAGGCTCATGTTGCCAGCTACCTTAGCAAGTATCTGACCTTGCTGGAATTGCATGATCCGTTTTTTGCGCGAAATTCAGACTGCATTATCGAATACCTGAGTGATGAAGAACACGGCATGCGCAGCGCTTTTTCGATCGACGTTGTAGATCTGTTTTATTCGATTGAGCACAAGCCCCTGTTTGAGTCTGTCAGAGAGTGCATTGAACGAAACGGTGTTCTACCGTTCCAAGCCTCTTGTGGCATTTCCGTTGATCATTTTTTGGAACTTTTGGCATTTTACCTAGAGAGCATGTTTGTCCCTTTTGAGGGAGAGATGTATGTGCAGAAGAGGGGAATATGCATCGGGTCTTGTGTTGCGCCGATACTGTCCAATATTTTTTTAAGTGTGTGCGGAAGAAAGATTGCCGAGAGGTTGGGCGACGCGAACCGGTGTCGCATCTTCAGATATGTGGACGACTTTCTTGTCCTCGGCAGACCCGCTGACGCACCGAGCTGCGGGGTTGAAGAAGTGCTTGACATTTTTAGGTCATGCGGGGATGGGTTGTCGTTCACACATGAAGAGCCAGTGAACGGGCATATACAGTTCTTGGACCTTAGGCTAAGTCTTGAAGAAAATCACATATGCTGGACACATGAGCCACGCTCTAAGAAGGGTATCCTTCCGTTCAGCTCGGCCCATTCGAAAGTTGTAAAAAGAGGAATTGCATCTAGTTGTCTCGAGGCGTCACTAAGAAGATCGTGTGCACACACCGCTCAAGCGAGCTTCACGAGACAGGCAGCGAGGTTGCAAAAAGCGGGCTACCCGCAGAGAGTTCTGGTGGATGTAGCGGACACCCTAATAAAAAAGTTCAAAGGCACACGGAGGCAGCCCCGTGAAAGAGTAGCAGTGAGGCCGGTGGTAATCCCCTATGTACACTCACTAACCCACAATCTTAAAAAGGTTGCTGATAGGTACGATGTGCCTATTGTGTTCTCCGCACCAAACAAACTATCAAGACTGTGTCGCAGAATCAACAATCCCCGTGAGTCAGCAGATCCTTGCAATACGAAGCACCGCAACAGGTACACGGAATGTGCTACGGGCGTCATATACGAAATCCCCATGTCATGCGGAGCATCGTACATTGGCCAAACGGGCAGATGCTTTAATGATCGCGCCCGCGAACATGCTGCGGCTACACGGGCTACCCCGTCGGGACACCTCGCCACGCACTGCAGCCGTTGCTCCTGCACACCGTCATTTAGTGACACGAGGTTTTTGGCCAGATACGCCGATCGGATATCGAGGGAGCTGCACGAGGCCTTCGAAATAAAAGAAAAGGGCAAGGACTGCATTAGTGACACGTCTGTGTCACTATCGGCAAAAGAGCACACTTGTCTACGAAGGGGGCTACACCGGACGTAGTATGACTGTGTAGTATGACTGTGTAGTATGACTGTGTAGTATGACTGTGTAGTATGACTGTGTAGTATGACTGTGTTGTTTTCCATGAGTATATAAGAGAGTGGTTTTTTCATAAACGCTAGTTGCGAGTGCGCCTTGTTCACGTCTCCTTTCTTGTATCTTGTCCTTGTGTATTTTCGGCGCCCTGAAAGTTATGACTCCCGAGCTACTAAAGGTGGAACGCAGAAAGCGAGCCTCGTCTAAGAAAGCTGCTCTCCTGCATTGCCCTGTCGTGCTCCAAGAAGCAAAGCAGCTCCAAGGGGTCCCTCAAATCTGCGATTCGTGTCGCCCAAAACAGCTACCAACACGGCATTGCCATGAAGCTCGAGACAGATCCCAAAATGTTTTGGGCCTACAATGTTCGACAGTGGTCGGCCTCTCACCGGCCATGCCTCATATCCGCTGACTGGACGTGCAGTCCGATCACTTTCCGTGTCCCGTACACTGCGACCGTCCTCCCTCACCTCCAGCACTGTTGCGCAGTGTGTGGCCCATACCAGGCACATCTAGTCGACAGCGTGGAGAGCGTGCAGAGGCGTGCCACTGGGACCTTCTTCAGCCGCCAGAACGAACATTCTCTGCCAAATGAGTGTTGGCTGAATCGCCTCAGATGGCAGCCAGGAGGAGAATCGCCAGGTCAAACTTGACTGGCCGTCTCCTTGACGGCTCTCTCGGGGGGACATATATTGGGTCCCTCTCAAGTCTAACCGAGAGATTAGGGCAGCCCCAGCCCATCTGCACTCGGATTCGTCGCCACAGCTGCCATTGACCTTGGCAGGGATCGAGGGCCCTCTTACTTTCCGTTCAACCCCTGCACCACAACCAAACTGATTCTACACGGTTCTGCTGCGCGTTCGCTAGGAGTTTGCGACTTCAGCAGCCGTATAGTGCTGAACTTGGACCCCGTCTGTAATTCGTATACTCATTCCTTTTTGCGTGTGTGTGTGTGTGTGTTTGTGCGCACGCGCGCGCGCGTGTGTGCGTGTGTGTGTGTGTGTGCGTGTGTGTGGGCGTGTGCGTGTGCCTGTGTGTGTGTGCGTGTGTGTGCGTGTGCGAGTGTGTCTGCGTGCTAGTGTGCCAGAGTGTGTGTGCGTGTGCGAGTGTGTGCGAGTGTGTGTGTGTGTGTGCGAGTATGTGTGTGGGCGAGTGTGTGAGAGTTTGTGCGAGTGTGTGCCAGTGTGTGAGTGTGAGAGTGAGTGCGCGCTTTTTATTTTATTTAGCATTTTCGCCGGCGGGCTGGCAGGCGCACTTCCGTACGGGTTTTCACCTTTTTGTACAGCCTTGCACGCCGCCCACGATGTTATTTTTGTGTGCAAATAATAATAATAATAATAATAATTGTTTATTGCTACCATCATAGAAAAGTTTGGTATTGCGGATGCATCAAAGCCAACACGTGGCTTGTGCGACGCCATCCTCCAATAAAAAAAAAAACGATATGTAGCATGGGTAGTTACTCAAAATACAATATATAAAACAGACAAAAAAAATGTAAACATAATTCCATGAAATTAGTCACTCTAGTTATAACTTGAAGATTTTACGCGAAAAGATATTATGTACAGACTAAAACGGAAACCAATAGCAATGCCAAAGCAAAATGAAATACCACAAAACTGGAAAATATGCACAAAAAAAAAAAAAAAATCACGGAAGGTCTTCTGTTAAAATGTCCTACAAACAGCAGAATATTCAATAATGTTCCAGAAAGGCAGGCGCTTAAAATTGGCACACATTACTTAGCAAAATGAGTCTGCGATAGTTTGCTACTAAAACGAAACCAATAGTTCGCTATTAAAACGAAATACCTCTAAGCATCTTTTTAACTTTGCCCAGGGATGTTTGGTTTAGACGTTCAGGTGGTAAGTGAGAAAAAATATATGGCACATAAAACGCACGCGTACTTTCGCCATAACGAGTGCGGGAAAAAGGTATGTGAAAAGGGTGAGTATGTCGAAGATCACGTGTGGGTGGGCTTAAGATTTTGAAATCAAAATTCCAAAAGTGCCGCAATACCACTGAATGAACATAAAGGGTTTGGAAGTTGGGTAGTTGCAAATATTCGAAAAGATTAGCGTTGTCAGGTATTTTAAGTTTATAAGAGATACTTTTCAGGATAGCTTTCAGGATGCAGTCCACCTTGGTTTTCCAATAGTCAGAGGAATGGCCGAAAACGGTGATCGAGTAGCGAAGGACGCTATATGCAAGCGGATGGGCAATCATTCTTCGAACAGATACAAGAAAAAAATGTTTTGTATTATATAATAGGCAACTAATGCTTCTCAGTTTTTTACAGATGTATGTAAAATGAACATTCCATTTCAGACCACTATCAAAATATATGCCTAGATACTTCACGCTATCTGTATACTCAACCGGAATGCAGTTGCATTGATGGCAGAAAGAAGAGTGCAGAACTAATGGAATGTTGAGAGTGACTGTTTTGTGTGGATTATTGAAGCATACTAGTTTTGTCTTTTTAACATTAATATCAAAAAGGTTTTTTTTGAACCAGTCCATAATTGCTATTGCTTGAGATTGCAACTGGCTGATGGAATTGGTATAGTTGATGTGTTGGGTCATAATAATAATAATAATAATAATAGTAATAATAATATGCTTTGTTACTCAAATCGAGAACGGTAATTTGTGGAAACTTCCACGAGGAGGACCTGGTACCTGCCCCAAAGTATTTACATGAAAGGTGACCCCCGCATTTTAGGCTGGGGAGGCTCTTTAATGGAAAGCGCCTCTCTGACAAAAGCAAAAGCACCCGTCTAGGTGTTTCTAAAACACCTAGACGGGTGTCTAGGTTGTTTTAGCCGATTGATTTAATGCAACATTACGAAGTTGGAAACTTATTTGTTTTCGCAACGTTGCAAACATCTGTTGGAAACCTGTTACTATGGAAGCGGAATGAGAGCTCGGTGATCGCACGCTGGCGTTCTCTTTTTCTAAGGTCCTTGCAGGGGCGGAAGTTGGATGTTAGAAACACGTGGTGTGCGAAAGCCTCCAGAGTAGAGATGTCGCGAACCGGGCGAGGTTCGAGTTCCAACAGGTTCGAATTTTTCTAACTTCTTGCGAAAAGTGCGACGAGGGTTCGACTCAGGTTTGACTGCTATATGCGCATGCGCATGCGCGACAGGCTGTCCAGTTGGCTTCGGATTGGATCGTGATGGCTTAGGGTTGAGTTAAGGGTAGTACTGATTGGTTATTTCAGTTAATACAGTGCAAAAAAAAATTATTTATTAACTTCCTCAGTCATTAGATTTAGTTTATTTTAATTGCGACTGTTCATAAAACAAAAATAATCCGTTGCGTCAAAAGAAAAAAAAAAATTCTGCAAACCTGGATGGTTGTATTAAGGTTATCCACACTGTCCGCAAAGTCGAACCGTTCGAATCTGGTTAAAAGTTCGAAAGTTCGTCGACCCAGTCAAACCCCGAATGGTCGACCTAAAAATCCGGTTTGACAAAAGTTCGCGACATCCCTACTTCAGAGCATGTAAGCCAAGGTCCCCTTTTACGCTTCTTTCGAAGGACAGACCCGCAGCCTCGCAGCACCGAGTAGTCCGAAAACACAACCTCCCGCGTGTAATAAACAGTTTCAACATAAAGGAAGCCGCATTGGTTGCCCGGTGGTAAGTTGAAAACCATTCCTTTTACAATGACGAGAATTCTGAGATTGATGGCGATGCGCATAACAGATTTAGCTACCTATAGCTGTCGCGAGTTTCTCACTGCACCACCCAGACACAAGCCAGCGCTTCCGAAAGGCTTCGCACTTTGCCCACCGAGTTATTTTATAGAAAGTTGTAACACGCAGTAGTTCGTACGAAGATTCCAATTTTGCAAAACTACAAATTAAATATATATATATATATATATATATGTGTGTGTGTGTGTGTGTGTGTGTGTGTGTGTGTGTGTGTGTGTGTGTGTGTGTGTGTGTGTGTGTGTGTTTTTAAATATAGAACAGGCCGAGAAATATTGCTTGTTTTTAGAAATTCTTTGCGTCATTATGCGATACTTTCAGTAGTATGCGAAGTTCAGTAAAAGTTTGGTGACCACGAAAACCAAACAGTAGGTAGTAAACTCGCAAGTTCATCTGTTCTTCCCAACTTAGCACATTGTTAATCAAGCTTTCGACCTAGCTCTTCACGCACATGTATCAGTCTCTTCACTAGCTTATTTTTCTAGAAACTAGTGTCATCGGGTACGACCGTAGACGATGGTGATCTTCCCAGTACATCAGTTCAGTCGTCTCGCCGTCGACCATAATCAAATGCCAAAAATGTTCGTAAAAAAAAAAAAAATTAGGTTTGAAATTATTTTGTAGCCACAGTACCACTGTTTCAATGGTCGATACCGCTCCGACCGTTGCAATGGTACTGTGTCCTTTTTGAGGACACAGCACCACTGTTTCAATGGTTGTTGGCTACAAAAAACACATTTGTATCACAGAGTTAAGCTTAAACGACATAAAACATCAACACAGCCGCGTGCACGTTGAAACCGAAACCAACCTACTCGATGCAACCTAATGGCGGCGAGTGCGTCAGCGCCCTCTATGCAGGCAACTACTGAGATAAAAAAAGTCTATACAACCGATTCTGTGCATACCGTTCCCAGGATTCCTTTCGGCGCCACGGACGACGCAGTGTGCTTTGCAACAGGTTTATTGATTCGACGGTTGTGTAAAGTGAACGCTGTGCACTAGAGCACCTGTGTCCTAAAAATTCAGCGTGGCCAGAGAAAGACCGACCTGTGTCACGCGTCTGTAGCAGCGACAAGCACGGGTACGTCGTCAAAAGCGAAGAAACGGGATATAACAGAACCGTTATTTACACGCTGAAATCTTTCCAATTCAGATCGCAGCGAGGAGTACCGAAGTGATTCTGCACGCGGACCCCGACGCCATGCGAAAGAAGGTGTACAGGGACGTCGGAGGTCTGTACCTCAGCCCCGGGTTCCACGAAGCCTGCGTTCGCTCGGCACTGAGTTACAAGCCCCTGCCCGGAGACGTGTTCATCGTCAGCTACCCCAAGTGCGGCACGACCTGGATGCAGCACATCGTGTACAACATTCTTAACGGTCACCCTCCCCCGTCGAGCATGATGGACTGCTCCGAGCAGATGCCCTTCTTGGAGTTCCAGGGAGCCGAGTCAGCCTGGAAGATGCCCCGGCCGGGAGCCATCAAGACGCACATGCCGTTCCACCTGCACCCCTTCTCCACAAGCGCCAAGTACTTTTACATCTGCAGGAACCCGTACGACTGCTGCGTGTCCTTCTACCACCACACCAGGCGTGTTCCTGAGTACGACTTTCAGGACGGCACGTTCGACGAGTTCTTCGAGATGTTCGTGAACGGAAAGGCGGACTTCGGCGACTATTTCGACCACTTGATGTCCTGGTATGCACATAGGAACGACCCCAATGTCCTCTTCTTGACGTACGAGGCACTCAAGAAGGACACTGCAACCTGGGTTCTTAAGATAGCCAGTTTTCTCGGCGAGGAGTACGGCGACAAACTTCGAGGGGACCTCGAGTCGTTGAACGGCATCTTGAAGAAGACCCGCTTCGAAAGCATGAAGAGGAATGTGGACGAGGCTACGAAGTCCTTCTACCAGGAAATCGAGTCGACCCCGGACAATAAAAAGCCATTATGGGCGAGACTCGTCAAGGACGCTATTGGTGAGAGCACGATGCAGAAGCCCAAGACTGGTGACTTTATGCGCCGAGGAGTGATCGGTGATTGGAAGAACCACTTTTCCCTTCAGCACGTCAAACGACTCAAGGAGCGCATTGTAGCAAAGACCGGCGGAACTGACATCATGGACTTGTGGAGGGACATAGACCTGCCGTAAAGGCATACTGTTTTGTTGTTGTTTTTTGCTCGGATCTATTGAAGAATGTACTTGTAGTTATTGTACCGTTATGTCCCTTATAGTGGTGGCTTGAGATCATCAATCCGGCCCGGTTTTCGTGCTCCTTCTACGTGCGACACCAGTTCACTTTGAGGAAGACAAGCGTAATTAGAAGTTAAGTCGCAAATAAGGAAATGCAATGTACATCATGCACTCTCGGCTTTAAAAGCCGCAGCTTATTTATAGGACTGAGTCGCTTGCTGTTTTAACTCGATATTAAAAAAAAAAATGGTTTCATTGTTCAATAAAATTTGCGAAACTTCGTTATCTGGTTCTTATTTTTAATTGTTATTTCTTTTTAAACATTTTCCCAGTTTGTTTTAGAGCTTATGCCGCTGCAAATTATGTACAAAAGCGACGTCAAACTTTACAAAACACAAGCGCCATGCGTTTTCATTTCTCTTCATCGAGGTCGCATAACGTTTGTGAAAGTACAACAGCTGTGGCCGCTTGATCTAAATACCGGGAACCAATGCATGGTGTGTCCTCATTTTACGAGCTTACAAAAATAGTCAACTGGCATTGTGGGTGTGTGGATAAAGCGTACTTGGACTTTTCTATAAATAATCAAATAATTATAAGTCCTAGTTTCTTAGTTGAAACGCGATTGAGTTGTAAATAAAGTGTCATCATTACAAATATGGTAAGTCACCTGGACGTTGTGCATGACGCAACAGGCGGGGGAATGAGCCCCTATGGTAGCGGCCCTGGTAGCGAATTGCCAAACTTTGCCCAGTCCAGTATGGCTACGTCCATCTGCAAGGCTCAAAGGTCAAACGACAAGCCAACGCCCGGAGTGCAATAGTACTTGGTGCTCAGAGATCCATAGAACCACCCGAAGGACCCGGTGGTGCGCAAGCATTTTATATCGTTGAGTTGCTCGTAGCCCGAGAATATATAGTGACGACCGAAACGATGGCTGCAACTACACCTCTTTCTCTACACTTGGCAGACAACTTTGTGTGACAGTGAAGTCAAAGCTGACACCAGAGCGTTCGTGCACACGTATCGTCGATCAAAGCTGTACAGACGCGCTCGTCATTTCTTCTAAAACTCCACAGAAAGCCGTCGCCAAGTTTTCAAGATAGCGTTCGAATAGATCGAGCGCCAGAGTCGAGCCTTTTTTGTTTTTTTGCCGAGACGCCCCAATGTTTCTGGCGGCGTTCAACATGCAGGTGCAACTGTTTCGGCGGCGGCAGTTTTGTTTTCGCAGCTGTCCTGGCACGCGCCAACGGGAAACTGAAGGAGGTCGAGGCAGAGGTACGGGAACTTGCTTTTACATATGGGCCACTCTGCATTGCGCTTCGTGCCTGAGGTCGTGGGGCGTTTTGTAGTTTGTTCCATGCTCTACCACGCCTTTCGGGTTTCCTGAACGCGCAGGAGGCAAGTCGTTGCCTTTATACATGGCTTGCACTGAAGTCACATCACTGACATTGTAAAGAACCTTGCTGATGCACGTACCTTTTGCAGCACCACCGATTTTTTTTTTGCAGCACCACCGATGTTCTTTTTTTTTTTCAAGGCAAGAGCAAGTAGGAATGACCACTGGTGCATGTTGATGACGTCACGTACAAGCCATGTATCCCGAAGCTTAAAGGAGCTGTGCCACAATTTTAGTGCTTCGCTTAAATAAATTGGGAGTTGTGTCTCGACCTTTCCGAAGTAAGGAACAAAAAACCGCCTTTACCTGCATGTCCTAGTTTTACTTTAAAAAATTGAGAAAGATTGAGGTTTTCGGCAACTCTGGACTCCTTCACCATCTTCCGAGTCACGTGCGCTGTGACGTGAAAGGGTGACGCGCGGGGTTCCGGTGAAGCTCTCTCTCCAGAGCCATCAGTAAGCAGCGAGACCCGCTCGCGACCACGTGACCACGTGCTTGCGCAGTTGGATCAACATGGCGAAAGGAGGAAAGTCTCGTCCGAGTCCAGCCATCCTCGTCCGGCTTTGCCCCCCGTCCCCCTCCAGCTTCTGGCGGCGGTTCACGGTAGCAGATAGAGCTGACGGTTTTGTTGACGTCGGATAGATGGCGCCACTAAACCTCTGTATAGTAAAAGACTTGTCGATAATACCAGGTTTTTGACGCCTTTATATTTATGTTGGAACGACACGATTTATAGAAAAAATTACCTTTTATCGAGCAGGTATTTGAACAAATTCCGACTTTTACAAGTCCCCCATTGACGTCACACCGCGTGGTTCTCATGGCCGCCGCTCGCGGCTGCAGGTCGGGAAATATTCTAATTTTTGACTCGCGATTACGCGGTGGAATCGCAAGATTTCGAAGGAAGGATATGTGTTTTCTGTCCTTTATGACAAGATGAACGATCTCAAAAGCAGAAGATGCAAATTCTTTCAACCTTAAAATCGTTGCATAGCTCCTTTAAGCTCCTTAATGTAGACGTCGAATAGAATCGTAATGAAATATCGCTCACTCGTACGCATACAAACTTTCGCGAACGAGAACTGTAACGAAAAGTTTGCGGATACATCGATTTAGACCCGTAAGTAGAAGTTACGACAATCAAACTTGTCACGGATGAGGTAGAGGAGACGGCCTTGCACTCTCTGAAGTTTCTACGCGGGTGTACACAGCACACCTTTCTCGCGCCTGTTTAGCTTAGGGTGCCTTCATGTGCGCTTCGCATAGTAGATGCCAACTGCCTGTTTCCCTTTCCCACACCCTCTTCCACCGCCATTTTGTTCCTCTCATTGTTTCCCCGTGCGCCGGAAAGTGGCATTTGTATCCATCGGTCCTCCCATCCAAGGGGGAAAATGCTAATCCTCCCTCCGTGGGTTCCACAACGCTGCTCCGAACTTGTGAGATAAGGCGCTCGTTTCCGGGAGGGTTATGAGCCCCACAGATTATCGCCGAGAACCAAAATGACTGCTGGTTTGTCGACGAGTGGTATTACAAAGGGTAACGTCACCCTAGCAAAGCGCACATCAAATACTAACGTAAAGTATTTGACGCGCATGAAGGCTCCCTGGTTTAGCTTTTCTCCTCAACTCATAAATCGCGTATTTGACCAAACAGTTCAAGAAGACGAAAAGAGGGGAGTCCCCTCTTGCTCGGATTCTCGTTTGTGTACCCGGACAGAGCCATTGCCCCCCTAGAAGATTAGCCCGTCGCTCAAAATTCAGACAAAAGTTGCTTTCCCCACCCCGTTCACCCCTAAGCTGACAGTGCTGTGGAAGCTACGTTCTCGTTGGGCCAGCCACACTTTTGCCACGTGATCACGCTCTTTCGCGCATACCCACGCGCAGAGAATGAAGTCAGGTGATGAAAGGGAGGCGGCTGATTGGTCGGGCAAGCGCGTAGCTTCGACCGGAATAAGGGAGGTCCGGTATCGTGTGACGTGCGTTTGGAACCGGTGACGAGCTTTGGGAACCGCGGATGTATCACAGTGAAAAGGCAGAGACCCTACGAAGGAGAGGAGGTATGAAATAGCCCGCTTTGTTTTCAGATTTTCGCACTGAAATTCAGGCTTTTGACTTTCTACCTTTTTTCTTTTGGCCCACTGAACGATGTGCTATTAGTAAAATCCCAATCTAAAGTGATTTATACCAGCCCAAAATTCGTTTCATAGGTCCTAATTTGTTCAGCCATTGAGGAGGACGATCGGCATCAACACGCTCCAATGATCGCGGTGTCCCGGTGCAAAAAAGACGTCTTCCCCTTTGGCCAGTGAGATCGCATGATCATCGGAGTAATGATACCGATCACCCTTCTCACCCGCTCAACTGATTAAACAAATATCAATGATGAGTGTTTGCAACGCACTGTTGGGTGGATAGAAAATATAGACAGTTGTTAGTGTGCTCTCCAGTTCAGTCTATATGTCCAGTTTTTCTAGTATCAATGCCGTTTTACGCACCCAACAGCCGCGCAGTTTAATCAATAAAGCGCCTTTATTTTGAGGTTGTTAGCTTTCCGTCCGAGTGAATTCCGTGCCTTCGCACCGAATACTCCACTCCGGTCTCAGGAGCCTGGTTCGTCTCTTCACGCATTTCCGTTCTCGCAGTCGATCGAGAGGCTTGCGATGAAGGCGATCTGGTCCTGGTTCGCCGCTGCCTGGATGTACGCGTCTCTCTGGGCCCTTGGCCAAGACTCTTTGTAGGTCAGGTAGTTGTACACTGAGAAGAGAAATCAACCGCATTGATCCAGCTAGAAAACAAGGCCTGCACATGACGTCATCGATAGTGGTTCCCCGACGCGCCCCGCTAATGCTGCGACGAGAGTCGCCGCAACGGCGCGTCCATCTTGGCGATGCGAGCACGCGTCCAATAGCGAGTTTTAGTAGACCGTGTTTCCCGCTCCGCTAAGCCCCTCCGCTACCCGGAACTCTACAGCCAAGGCCATCGGCGCGCAGGCGCAGTGGCGGTTTCCTCGTAGCGGAAGGCTAGCGGAGCGGGAAACACGATCTACTAAAACTCCCTAATAGCACCGCGATCGCTGAGGGACTCTGCGAGATTCGCTGACGGTGACGCTGACGAAAGCTAAGCGCTTCTGCGTGGACCCACTACCCTCGTTTTCTGGCTGGTATCGATGCCTCCTCGTGATACAAAGATCAGTGATATGATACGACGCCAGTCTGCTCTACTGGTTCGGGAGAAGAAAAAAACAGTTTTTCGGTCGGCGGAAATAAGCTACACACCGCAGGAAGTTCGTAGCATTACGCTATGTTGTTGAGATAGTTTGAGAGCATAGGGTTTTCGCAATCAGAGATCGATGAAGGAAAATAAATTGCCAACGACCACACAAAGTGTGTTGCGATTGACATGTCGGTATAGCTGCTGCGTTGTTGAGAGATGTATACTTTAGGAGATTCGCGTTTAGTCGATGTGGTTTAAGGAATTTGCCTTCGGAGCTTTTCTCTTAGTAGAATAGTTGTGTGAGATATGTGAAAGGCGCGCTACCTCTCGTGCGTGATAAGTCGGGTCATAGCCTCCTCTATACACTCCGTGCGACGCGACCGGCGCGCCGCCGCGCGGCCGGTACCGAAGGTAGGTCGTGAGAACCCCAGAGGAAGCGAAACCGAAACCACGCCGCGTACATTGGTACGCACTGTAGTCGGAGTGGTGCGGTTGCGCTGCCATCCCGCACTCGCGGGTATGCAGTGCCAATTTCGTTGGAGAAATGCCCTCCAAAGAAGTTTCGTCCCCATTGTACGCGTCGATGATATTTCCGGACAAGTATGACACGCAATCTGTACTTCATGAAGAAAGATTCGAACGGTAAAAAGGTGACAAATATAAATCTAAAGAAAACAACAATGAAACTCGGAATCACTGGAGAATCGACGTTTGTGTATGGAAGTTTATGTGGTGTGCTTTCTTTTTGGATCAGCCTCCTTTTGGATGTGGAAACGCTGACACACCGAGTTCTGTAGACAACATTTTTTTTTCTCGGCTTTAGAGCCACCTATCGTAAAGTGGTTCGAACTGGAAGTGCTGTCAACTGGTCCCTTCCTACCTGTAAAGTGTGCACCTCCCACAATGAGTGGTATTATCTGACAGCCTTTGACGGTCAAAGCCAGTTCCCATTTAGTTACGCCGACCAAACCAAATTTCCTCCTAGTTTCGCTATGCCGACTCTTTTTGTTATAATAAGTGCCGTGCCAAGTGACGGTCATGTCAATGTACCTCTGCGCCGAAAATCAGCACCTTGCACAACAGGTTATTACGCAACAGCTGACTGCAAAAGCCCTTGGCGGCCAAACCATGTGTTGGCCGACAACTTTGTTTTCTCGGCTTTGGAACCACCTTTCATAAAGTTGTTTCAATAGGAAGTACAGTCCACTAGTCCCTTCCTACCTTTAAAGTCTCCACCTCCCCCGACCAGTGGTATTCTCTTGACAGCCTTTTCATGGTCAAAACCGGTTCCCATTGAGTTACGCCGCCCAAACCAAATTTTCACCTGGTTTCCCAATGCCACCTTTTTCTTTTGTATAATAAGTGCTGTGTCATGTTACCGTCA
This sequence comes from Ixodes scapularis, assembly GCF_016920785.2. Taxonomy (NCBI): domain Eukaryota; kingdom Metazoa; phylum Arthropoda; class Arachnida; order Ixodida; family Ixodidae; genus Ixodes; species Ixodes scapularis. The sequence goes on along the minus strand of NW_024609836.1, from coordinate 86,818,355 downwards.
AGTCCAAGCACTTGTATGCCCAAATCTGCACTTTTCACAGCCCGCTATAACACAACATTTTGGGTCCAATATTGGATATCCCGTACAGCTTTATTTCTTTATTCGTTAGAAACATAACTTTCCCACCTGTTGTCTTAAAGAAACTTGGCACTCTTCGTGCACAAACTTAGTGAACATCTCACTCGCCTCCAAATAGTATCATTCTAGCAGTCCTAGGTTTACAGCGACGAGCGAAATAAATTTCCCACTCAGAGCAATTATGGTGGCGGCCGTCTTGTTTTTCGGAAAATTGCTCCAACTCCTTTTTCGGCCGCAACTAGAGGAATTACCCCTAATAACGACTCAAACTAAATATATAAGAAGTAGAGAACAGCTAAATGCCCTTCTGCCCCAGCACTCATGCAACGTCACCCTCAACGTATCGGCTCAAAAAGCAAGTTTCGTCCGTGCGCGCTTTCGCCGCCACAGCTTGGCATGCAAAAAGACGCCGCAGGCTGCTGAACGCGCCTCGCAGTCGAACGCCAGCTCCTCCGCTAGCGGCGCTGCGCGCGTTTTTCAAAGCGCCCCCTATAGTTCCCGCACGGAGTGTATACTGACAAAGACTGGCAGATGGTAGCTGGGGCAAAAAGCTGCACGTGTGGCAGCTTTTTGCCCCAGCTACTATCTCTTCTGGTGCAAACAAAAAAAAAAAGATAAATAAAATGATTCATTGAAGATAGATCGCCACAAGACGCGGCCGCCGAAAGTGAAAAGGTAGAGCGGCAGACAAGAGTCATGTAACGGACGACCCGCTGCGGCGAGACGCCGAAACACATTTGTCCAGAGCGATGGAATGTCCGCTCGTGCTTCTCGCGTTCCTCGGGCTACCGCTTCGGGTTTGAAAACCATGTTTCGGGTCCTCGCCGCTGCAAAAGCTGTGCGCTGACTACCATGCAGACTCCCCGAGTAATGCTCTGCGCTACCAGATCCTCGCGTTCCAAATCTGCGACCGGGAGCATATATGGCTCCGTCATCGAACTGCCAGGCTTTGTGACTATAGAGGAGGCTATGGTCGGGTCCTTTGCTGTTCTCGTGCCACTGCGGCTTTCGTTTCCTCTTCTAAGCGCGCTCGCCAATTCGTGCCTTTTTTGAAGATGCGCTGGAGAACTTTCCAGAATGCCGAAGCGGTGGCGAGAGGAGAGGGGGCAACAAGTTTGAACATTGTAAGCAGGGGACATATGAGCTGCAGTTGCCTGGACACATGAGCGATGAAAACGGGCGTATCCATAGCAACCGGTGCAGGCGTCCCTACTTCATCGTGACATATGCACCTCGTGGGGCGGCGCCGCTCCGACAGGAGCTGCCACAGTTGATGAAGGAGTTAACATGAGGGGTGTAGGAAGAATGCCTGATAATTATTGCATTCGGAGTGACTTCCTTGGCATAAAGTCAATAAAAAATCTCCTTGTACCTTGATACGAAAGCGGTAAGTGTCTCCTGAAAACTGGTCGCGAGTCATACAAGCGATTTGCTCCTTTTCTGTTTAATCTGGGCATCTATGTCTAGAACTTCGCAACGAGCTTCAGGGGTCCGTACACGTTCTGCGAAATGTTTTCTTCAGGACTGACACGCCGTGCGCGTCCAGTTGTCTTGGCGAAGTTGGACACGTTGCGTTTGAATTTTTAAATGTATGTCTATACAGTCTACACATTTATTAATTGAAAATATTTGGATATGTTTTTATATTTTTATTTTTTATTTCGGCTTGATCGGGCAGAAAAGAGCAAGCAAACACGGCGTTTCTAGTGTTGTGAACATACTTTTCCCAGTAATCTTTTCTTCGACATTATTACTTTAATAGTAATACAATGGTAGCACAAGAACGTATGACTTTTCTGCACCGGTGCAGGAGGTACAATTAATCGAACGAGCTATAGTATTGTGCTCTGATGGTCATTAGGTCTCAATGACAGGACCACAGTTTTGTTAGTTCCTCTTCGTCCGTCGTATTTTTCGCGCTGTTTCCATACAAGTAGAAAGGCTTAGACTTTTCCGCTGAAACTGCCTGGACGCCTATTCGCCCTTTTTCGTTTGGCTACAAACTCGGTGGCGCCATCTAGTGTGTATCTCGTCACACTTCCGGTTCACGTATCTTTCCTATTTTTTAACTTCTCATTCTTTTATCATAAGAGTGAGTTAAGACTGACAGTGCTATAAGTGGCCATTTCCAGAAGAGAGCGCGTATATTTGATTTCGAAAACACCTCAAAAGCCGGTCGTCTAGCTCCGAACCGGAAGTAGTTGGAGGCTATTCACACACTGGCGCCACCACGTTTCAACTCACGCGAAAAAGAGCGAATATCGCCTTCCTTATTGGCTGAATTTGTTAAAGGTTGATGGCAACCGTCCCGCCTAAACGCTTTTGATTATTAAGGGGCTCACCCGTTCCATTGGCGTAGCACTCTGCTTGGACGAGGTAATTGCAGTTGTCCGTGTCCACGATCAGCGACTTGGTCATCGCTACGTGTCGGGAAAGGGAAACAGCCCACACGTCAAAAACAAATAAAGAAACAACTAGCAAAATAAACAAACAAGCAAATCAATGAGTCAGTAAGCTAACACGTCCTCATACGTTTTGATGGTGTTAATATTACTTCGACGTTTCCAGCGGGCATGCCTCTTCATCTCCCTAATGAAGAATTTTAAGCCATCCTTGTCTTCTGGCAGTTGAAATGACTTACGCAGTGACACAAATAAATGTAACTGTTTAGAGTGTCGTTTTATTTTCTTGGAGTACCTAAACAAAGCACGTTTCCAGGGATCAAGGCTTATCAAGCTATGCACGATTACCCCTCCGTGGCGCGTGAAGGCCATTTTCGCCAGCTTGCAGTTGCACGCACCTGCCGACACCAGCGGCACGCGCTGGGGAATTGAAAGCTCTGCATATGACGTCACGTTCACCTCTTGGTTTTCGGTTTTTCTCGCGTTCAGTAGTAGCAAAGTCATTGTAATAGGTTCGAAAGAAATAGTTTTCATATTGTAAATTGCGCTACACTCTGTTCACCCTTGATCTGAGACTGCATCCAAAGCTACAAGCGCGAGCTGGCCCGCGCTCCTGGCCTTGAGACATGCACTTGTAGCACGAGCGCTCGTTCCGCGGAAGAACGCTTCGAAGCAGCGACCTCGAGCTCTCGTGCTTGTGGCATTGGCTGCAGTCTCAGCTTAGAGGGGTACTCCGGCGATTTCTTGAGCTACCCCAACTGGCTATACTTTCGGAATCACCGGCCTTCGCCCTTTCCGATATGCTATTTCGTATAGCGAAATACAGAATAGTCATTGTGAAATCGGCGATTGAAAATGATGCCAAAACCAATATTCAAATATACCCGCGCTTTTCAGTGTCCTGAAGTCAGGGGAAGGCAGGCCTGCAGGGTTGAGCGTACAGTCTAAAAATAGACTATGCCGAGCATTTGTTTCGGGCTGCTACGCGGTTGCTGGAGCGAGTTTCCAAAGAATTTATTTCACACCATGAAACTGCTTATAATCAGTTAGGAACAAAGTCTATAGCGCAAAAAGTGAACCCATGCCTTCCCCTGACGTCACCTTTTATTGTTGCCAGTAGACGTTTCCACTTAGAAAAATGCGGACAGGAGCAAAATCGTAAATTCAATAACTTCTCGAAAAAAATTATTTTTCCCCAATATTTGCGGTACTCTTTCAGCTGTGTGTGTTTGTGTGCTTACCAAATTTTCAAGCAAATAGAGGACTATAAAAAAAACAAAACAAAAAACGCCGGAGTATCCAAGATAGAATGGACCATCGTATCGTTTTTCTAGGAGCACTTTTCTCTTAAGGGCGTGTGCTCGTTAAACTCAAGCAGGTTTCTAAGCCGCGATTTGGCGCCTGTAGTCTTCGCTGTACTGAGACACATAGACATCGACGCATAAACTGAGACCTTTAAGCGCGAATCTGTCCATCCGAGCTGGACATCGGAACTCAAACCCTGAAGAGACTCACCGCAGCCGCCGAGGTCCCTTGAGAGTGCGTTTGGGTTAGCAGACCCGCCGCGGGAGTGGTAGACATAGCTGAAAGGGCCGGCAATGGAATTAGTACAACCCTGGAATGAAAAGAGCCACTTCTCGCCCTGAAAGGATAATAACAATATCGCAACGTATGCGCTCAGCAACCCCGAATGTATGCTGACGAGCTATACTCTACATTCGTCTTTCTTTTATGGGTTCAGTTGCCGAAAAGGAACATCGATATGTTGCTACTGGAGCGAGGCGGTCGCAGTGGGAGAGATGTTCGCCCTTTGGCCACTGAGGAACCATAGGAGCATGATAACGTTCGCTCTTTTGATAGACTGAATTGACCATTTTTCGCTGCACGAGGAGGCGCTGTCGTGCAGTACAGACTCGTGCACCCCTGACAGTCCAGAGGGTCCTAAGTACTAGTTACGAGTAGAGGTCGCACGTCTACGGTATAAACGCGATGTACCGTGCATTAACTAGTATGGGCATTATTAAAGGTTCACAAACTTCTGATAAGCGACGATGCGAAGTGTTTGAACCCCGATACAGAAAATGTGGCAGACGTTTCGGATATGTCCGCGATGTTGCCACAGACGACCGGTGCCGGGTTCGTTACGACATAACGCGTTAGGGGGGGGGGGGGGGGGGGGAGGGGGGGGGTGCTATTCTATTTTTCAAATATCAGAGCGGTTCTTGTGCGCTCGTAAAGACGTACGGTGTTCTTGAACAGATTCCTCCAGTGTCAAACTTGAAGCACATGTAATTCCCATCTTTGTCCTGGTCAACGGCGTCCAGCAGGCAGTACGGTTCGGAGCCCGGTATATCCCAGATGGAATAGGCCATGGAATTGCCACCACATCTCAGGAGCTGCGACGCGAAAAAACGGCAGCATTCCCTCATTTCGCGTCTCTCCTGTCAGCGTTCAATATCTCGCTAAGCCCCTGTCACACCGTTCCTCATACATCATCTCTCTTGACATACCATCTCATACCTCCTCTTGTAGATATCATCTCATAATCACCATCACTAGACGTGGCACCGCGGGCCTCTATGGTACCGGCTGTCTGTCGCCTTTCCACGGTGCCACGGCTCTCCTGAGCCAATAAAGATTAATATTCATATTATTATTACTATCATACGAAAGACGCGCTGTTCACTGCGGACATGATGAGAGAATTATCTCAAAGATGTTCGAGCTTCATACATATGCTTAGAACACGTCTGCAGACAGTTTGTTATCACCAATGTGACCAACAGTGTCTGTAGACTGCATGATGTCTAACCAGTGTGACCGCATATTGTGTGATATGGGCAGCTGATTTGACAAAACGCGAAGCTTGAGTAATGGACACTTCGCTGCCTGCCTAACCGTCGTGGTTCGTCAAGCTTAGTCGGTTGTCCACATTAACAAACAATACGCATAACGCAAAAAAAAATATGTAAACTTCTTTGTAGTCATTCGTTGTTTAGAAATATCAATGAACTACTAATACGCTTTAAGAAAAAAGGGAGCGGCGTTTAGTCCCTCCGGGGACAAAATGCGCCGTCACCGCCATTAGTCCCCCGTGGGACTAACGGGGAGGGGAGCAACTTTTGCACCCCTCCCGCTAGTCCCTTAAAGCCCTGAACCCATGGACTAACTTTTGCACCCTTATATTTAGGCTACGAGGACTAAACGTTGCGCCTTATTAACAAAAATTTCGCCCTTGCAGACCCAGGTGGCGCTAGTCAACATCAAATTCAAAATTGGCAAAGAAGTTATTATCGCTAGGATAGATTTTTTTTTCACGCTAATTACAATCAGATTTGGACAGCGCTTATTTCACATGAATATACATTTAACATAGACAAGGAATTAGAACACTGATGACAGACATGCACAACACAACAGCGATCACACGAATACAGTCTTTTTTTTTCTTTCTTTATTGTCACAGTGATTCAATCTCTGCCCTCAAAGGCTACCCATGCGCCGTTTATACTGATCATTTGAAAGAAGTCGTTTGGTCAGTGACCACCTCGTCCGTGAACAATGTTACAAATGTGGTGCTGCTTTCGCAACAATATTGATCTCCAATATTGTTGCTAAACATCCCAAGAAATGTATCTCTTACTAAGAAGTAACGGTACATGCAGTAATTATTTGCGGGACTATAAAACTTCGTCCCCATAGTTTCTCAGCAGCCATGTTCTCGCTTCCCCGCATAGACTGCCCCATTTTGCGCATACTTGTCTCTGTTGTGCAACCGCATCGTCTCTTGCGAAAGAAACGTATTTTAAAGAATACAAAAATTAAAAAAAAAAAAGCTTTCTTGTCTGGAAACGTTTTTAGCACGTACTACGTGGCTATTTTCATCCCAGCTAAAACCCAAAGGAAAATATAAACGCTTCCAAAGAATGCGAAGAAGAAGGACGTCAGGATAGAGATTGAAAGTCGCACGGCCAGTGCATGATGGCCACGCTCGCGGTTTGCGCTAGCGTCCACGACGTGCTAGAACATAGGCTGCGATCGTTATAAAGTCAGCTCCAACCCTTAAAGGGGCCCAGAAATCCTATTTAAGCGTCTACCTATTTTGCGGTTTCCACATCTCTTGTGGTTCGGGCAACCCTGCGGGCACAGAGAGAGTAACTAAATATGAGTGCGTCATAATTGAACCGGACGACGCGGAAGCCTCCTCCAGCTACGGAGGCCCCCCGTGGTACCGAACGCGCGCAGCATGTGACGACATCTGTGGCGTTGTCGGTCCTGGCAAGCTCCTGCATTACGACTGGACAGAACCGCTAAAAGCGTTTTACAGCGGAGCTGTTAAGGGCTAGTTTCTCAACGATCGTGTCCGTCAGCAAACGAACGATGGCACAAAACTCTGGACAGCTACCGCCGTCGCTCATAGATGGCAGCAACCTTTCCAGTGTTTCCACTCCGGCTTGCCGACTTGCTCCCACCAAAGTACAGCTTCCTCACCAGAGTGGAAAGGCTGTTTTTAATCGAAATACAAAATATAAGTGGAGCGAACTGTTTCAATTATTTATGAAAGTAGTTTTTGTTCAGTATTTTAGATCAGGAAAGAAACAAATACAGTTTATTAAGTACGGAAACAAGAAATGACCCGTAGATATACCCGCCACCAAGCGGTGGAAAAGGCGGCGCATACTAGAGAGGTGTAGTGGGATCAGGCACCGACGTGCAGCCAGCGTAGAAGGTCCCGATGTACGCGGCGGCGCTGCGGTCGTATGGACTGGAGGATCTGACCGGATACGAGCATTCAGAAGGCCTTCGACGAGCAGGTTTGGCTTGCGATTTTGCCGTTTGACGGTTTGGCAGCGGGAAGCGGCCCCGTTCTGAACTGATATTTACCCTATGTTTGCTTGTCGTTTGTGGCCGATGAAGTGTTATGCCGAATTAGTGTTTAGTCGCGCAGCAAATGCAATGCGAGCCGCCCTGGCTGCCCGCTTCATCCAGCCTATCCGGCACATGCTTTAGTGGCGCCCTCTCGAGCCGTCGACACGGAGTGCGGCAGCCGTGTGCGCTCGCCGAGCTCAATACCCCTCCTCTAGATCACGGCTCCCAAACATGCCGCCGATAGTCCTTTGAGACTTTTTTTCTTAGAGTGAATGATTACTCTGGTGCTGTGAGCTAAATGTCCCACTCTTTCTGGACTACGAATTTTTGACTCAATATTTATTTCTTGGCTAAAATATTTATATATTTGTTTATACTAAACATTGGGCAATGGCGTACAAACATCTATTTAATACAAAACGATTAGTCCACTTTTATTCTACCTTTTCCGATGAACGTCGCTCGATACTCTACAGGCGCTCCAGAAACACTCGGTGTATGTGGCCAGAAACTTACGTGCGTCTTATATGTATTATCGATATTGGGAATTACGACATACCTGTTTAGCAAGAAAATAATCTTTCACGGTCTCTCCAAAAAGAAGCTCGTACCTCGCACGATAATGAGTCCTGCAGTATAATCAAAAGACTCGCTGATGATAAGCTGGAAACTGAAGCACTCTTTCTACGGAATCTCAACTTTTGAAAACAAAGGTGGCGTTCATCTAGCCCTTTCGTGTGCATTTCTTATAATAATTCGTTGAACTTGGAACAGCAATTCTTTGTTTCCCTTTAATCAGATGCGCCAGTGGAAAGGACGATCGTTATCGGGCTTGAACGGCCATCCGGTGTCTGGAGTCGAAGACGTTCACAGCGTTTCTGCAATTGAAACTACATCGCGATATCGGCACGATTCCAATCACCCTCCCCAACACAAATCGGTAGACACAGGGCAAAGTCAACGATATAACAATTTAAATGCTGCGGCTCTACCTGTTGGAGGTCGAAGTTCGCCAGGGGTTTCTCGTCGCACGGGCAACTTCCCAGAGAACCGTGTTCTCCCAGAAGGACTGCCAGGATAACAAAGCAGAGGGGGGAAGAAGACCCACACATCATGGTCTGCTAGAAAATCTACCGGCTTGTGGTCTGCAATGACTGGTGCGTAGCGAGCGCTCATATATATGCGTAGAAATGATGCACTTCGTGTAAAAGATAACTAGAAGAGAAAAAAAAAAAACTGTCATCAAGTGATGGTAAGATTAACTCACAAAAAATTACGCTTTTTTTATTTTTGTAGAGTATCGAAGTAGTTTCATAAACATGAATCTCAGTTAGGTGTTTTCAGTTTCAGAATGACGTCAAAGTCATCGCAGCTTTTAAAACAGCCCTGACAAAGTTCCAGCCATGTACGAGCTAGAGCTTGTTTTTCGCAAAATCTGGCTCAAAACGAAGTCAAAAACAGACAAAAAAAAAAGAAGGTGACATTGCTAAGACCTTCGATGCGTTGTTCTCTATTTAACCTTCACGTGAACCGCAGCGAGCAGTAATACATAAGATGAGCCAATCAGCTCGCTAGAGCGAATGACTGTCGACTCTCCATTGAGAGCGTGCACACCACCTTATGGCTTGGTGAGCCAATGGGTTGGTGAGCCAATGGGACGTCAGTTATGTGCGTAGGCCCATAGGGCGACGCTGGCACCCGCCTGTACATCAGCGTCACTCCTACTTTCGGTCCAGGGCTTCGTGAAACGTGAATCCAACAGGTGCTGACCTCATATCGCTTTCTAACATGTTTACTTCGACCTAGGTATACGACCAACAGCGACAAAGCCGTTACTGGATGTTTTTGTACAACGCGAAAACAACAACTGATTCGCGTCTATGGATGGCCTCGCCTGGCTCTTTGAAAAACAGTTAATGAGTTGTGGAGGTAGGAACAAGATAAGGATAGCTTCGCTTTTATAACATCTGGTACGCAGTAGCTTCAAAATATCTCGCACCTACTTTGTCACCGTATAGCTCGTAAATGTCCAAGCTGCTGGGTAATATACGAAACTAGGGTTTCGAGTTATAGATTTTTTTTATTATTATTATTAATTGGGTTGTCTTTAGCATTTCTTGTCATTAATAGATTCTGCTCTATTTTGTGTTTATGCTTTACTGAGAACGTAATTGGACAATTTTTGGCGCCTCTAAGAAAAAAAGTTTGTTGATTAAAAATATCAAACTGAAACAATTTGCGAGAAGTGTTGATAACAGGGACAGTCGATACAGGGAAAGGTTGATGCACAAAAATCACGGACACAAGAAAGAATGTCCGTTCCACTTGCCTTTTGTTGTGCTCGTGTTTTTGTGCGCTCCGCTTTTTGTTCTGAAACATTTCACGAACAGCTACTATTCTGAAACAATTTCGCACTGTACAGCCGACAACGACATTTTCTTTACCTGTCCCGTTCCTATACGCTGCAATATAAAACGTAAAGTAATAAACCATTTTTCTTTCACTCCACCTTGTTGTAAAAGAGGCATATTTACAAGTAGGTTCCTTAATTTATGTCACTCAGTTCGTTGCGCCCCTTTTCGTTGTATGTGTATTCGAATGGTGAAAACTTGTTGTCGACACTCGGGGAGACTCAAGACAGAAGACGAAAATATTTCTGTATTGCCTTTAATAAATACTGATGTTGGACAAGTAATAGTTCTTTAAAGGGACACTGACGGAGTATTTACGCTCGTCAGGGTTTTTATTTGTACATGACATAAGAGCACCCACCTACCCAGAACACAATTTGAGGCTCGGAATTCGTTACGCTAGTCAGGGTTTTTATTTGTACATGACATATGAGCGCCCAACTACCCAGAACACAATTTGAGGCCCAACTACCCAGAACAGAATTTGAGGCGTTCACGCAGGTGAACGCCAAAAAGAGCGAGAAAGCGCGAGATCTGTGAAAAAGTTTCCAATATTCTCGTAAACACACTTGCCTCCTCCAAGACGTTAAATTGTCCCAGCGGAGGGTCCTCACTAAATCTCCAACCTTGTTATCCCTGTAGCATGTATGCTTTCTAGCACCGGTGACATAAGCAGGTTCGACAGGCTTGCAAAGGCGGCGCGACAGGAAGTCCCTCGGAGCGCAGGAGGCACGCAGTTCATGTTTGTAAACAGCAAAAGGATCTATACTAAATGATTGACGAAAATAAAGTAAATGTACTGTACCAAAACTTTTTTTTTTTTTATATATGAAAGGCTAGTGACGTCACTCGGATGCTTGTTTTGTGCTTGTTCGGCTTTGGAACGAATGCTGACTGTACGTTGTATGCGTGATGTGCACTTTTTCCTTCAATCGCTGAAGGATTTTTGTTTTTGTGAGCACGACGACACAAAGTTCCAGAAATCCAACCTGTGAGTCATATGCAGTTTGGTTGTAAAAAAACAATCACTGAAACAATTGTGAACAATAAATGTGAGTGCGCCAAATGTCGACAATAGTGCTATAGATTGTGCGCCATTTTTCCTCCACATCATTAGCTCTCCTCTTTGAACGTATGTTGTAGTGGTCACAGCCGGCTTGAGTCAACGCTCGCCGCTCTCGAAGCTGTTTCAGCTGTAAAAGGATGCTCAGCTGTTTCATGCGATACTAGTTATCTCGGCAAACAGCTCGTGCAAAACCAGCTTGACGCGGCTGGCCTCCATTGCTGCCGTGGAGCGCCATTTCCTTTTTTTTCCTCTCCCTCGAAAACAAGAGTAAAAAATAAGTTTCTCCCGGCACGGTTTCTACAATTTACTGCGGTGCACAGATAGCTACTAATTGCAAATAAACTTTCAACCTTGAAGCTGTGAAAAAAAAAGAAAAGCTCGATCGCTGGCGCGTGGAAAGCAGCTTTGCGGCCTCCCAGGTTGTTCGTACACCTGCCCGCCGGTGACGTACACGGGTAGGGAAAAATGAGCATTTTTTCATTGTTGCCAGTAGAGATTCGGCTCCTAGAACCCACGCGGCCGGCGTGGCTTGAAAAATTAAAAACTTCAGGGAAACAATTCTTTTTTATAAGCTATTTTCGCTATCAACTGAAAAAAGGTTAATGTTGCGGTCTGCCAATTTCCAGTTACATCGAAGACTATAAAAAGAAAAATTGGCGCAGTTCCCCTTTAAAGCGATCCGTTACCTGCTTCTTCTAGAATATTGCCCGTGTAATCCGCAAAATTATTCTCCAAGGTTTCGAGGGCCTCACTGTCACGTGATAGAATGCACAACGCAAGTTTGCGCGAATCTAAATTCTAAATCAGGCTCAAATTGTCGCTAAAGTTTGCCTGGTGCGACAGGTTCTACGCCGGAGTAGTGTTCGTCAACCCGCCTCTACAGCCGCAAAGGAAATGGGATGTTACGCCTCGACTCATCCGTTTAATCAAGCCTGGCGTATACTTTGACGTCATCATCGTGTACCTGGACATCGCTTCGTTGCAAAAGAACTGCAGCGAGACGGATCGCGAAGGGAAAATATCGCAAATAAGCGTTCTCTGAACTAATAAAAGAACTAAATTTTGCTTCCGATCTACACTTATGGAGCCGGTTGGCCGTGATTTTATTTGGAAACGTTCCCACAGTCCCTGCTGAGCAAGGAGATTTGAACCAACAGGAGAAGGCGTGACGTCGTGTTTTTAACTTTAGTCATAAAAAAAATGTAAACAAACACAGCTAAGCCCGTCCCATCTGATGTAGAGCGGTTCGCTCACAGCGCTGCGCTTATTCCGGCCGGTAGGTTTTAAGAGAGATTCGGTCGGACTTGAACGATTTACCCGAAGACTGTCCTCCATCGACGGTCAGGCTGCAGCGATCTGCGTTTGTCATGGCTGGAACCAACCGGTGCCGCTTTTATTTCCTACACACAACCATCAACCATGCTGGGTGGAACGGCAAGTCCCTATGGAAAAGGAAGGCTTCAAGAGTGAGTCTGGGGTGACATTATGCCTTCTCCTAGTATTCTTAATATTCTTGCACTGAGTGACAAAAATAAATTCAGAATCATCGGTCTATTTTTTTTTTAATTTTATTTCGCCTTCAATGTTCGTCATTTGAAATGTTTTTGTTGTTTTAATCCTAATTTGAGAAAAAATGGTTACGCGGCAAGTTTTCGACACTTTTTTGGCGAAGTGGCGTAAGCGCAGAACCGTACTTGGATCTTATGAACACGGATCGCGTTCGAAAAACACTGAAGTCGCTGGCACCCAGTTCATGCATCACGCAAAGGACACCGCTGCAGACATGATGGCGTCTGCGGACACGCCTCATGCAATGTTTGCTTCCCATATGCTTCGAACAGACAGTGTTTGATTGACCAGCGTGACACAAAGGAAGGCCTCAGACAGTGACTACAGACTGTCTTTTGTCTGACGTATTACGATCAGTCCGCGCTTTCCACTTTTCCCCCGCTTCCTCCTCTCGCCATTCTACCCTGTCCACCGTTGCCTGTTTCCTCCTTTCACAGGGAGAGGAGGATCTTCTGCCTTGCAGAATCTCGTGACAGGCCGTCGGCCTTTAAGGGGCCAACGGGGGTCGAAGGGATGTCCGTGGGGCTAAGTTATCTGGAATGTCTACTTTCCTGCAGAGCAGTTGGGAGGGCCAGCTGCTACAACCATGAAGGTAGGAAGCTTCTGGAGACGACATAACGCCACCAGAGGTCAAGCCGGAAGTGTGGAGGGACACGGCCGTAACGATGACCCAAACCATTGATGTTTTGGTCACCCTCCGTCCTCCATGGCTACAATCAACGCCTAGGCGTGTGCCGAGGCTGGTACCCCAAACACTGTCCATCACCCTGCTCGGTGCGACCGAGCAGACTCTTTTGTTCTAGGTCCTATTTCAAGCCATCGCCAAGTTCCCTCCGTACATTGCAAGGCTCTCCAAACTGCTTTGCGGGAAAGTAGACAGATTTCTTAGAGTCTCATTAGTGACACTGCGCTTAAGGCGAGCGCGAGCGTCAGAGCGCAGACTGCGTTTTTCGCTGCAAACGCTTTCCCGATAATATTTACGAAGCCCGTCTCTGAGGATCCCAGTGATTAAGTCTCCGATTTCACCGTGGAAAAAATTAAACACGCTGCAAACGCTCGATATTCTGACGCAAAGCAAGCAGCCGTAGTTACACACACTACCCGATCCCGGGTTGAAACAAACTCTACGAATCAAAACAAAAAGCGGACGCCTCTTGAAACGCGAGCCAAAGAAACGAACGTCGGCATTCAAACCGACTTCCGCCTCGTCCGCGCACTCCATTGGCTCTCGAGCACCACGTGATGCCCGTAGCCAATCGAAACCGTCGTCTGCTTCTGGGCGCGCACGCCCAAACCCGAAGCTCGCTCACGTTTCCAGCAATCGATTTTTGTGGGACGCTGGCGGTTGCTTGGATCGGATAGTCCGCACGCGTTCCTCGAACGCCACAAGGTAAGCGTCAGCGTTTCATCGTTTGATGGTAATATTCCCGATGCTATGTCGCATAACAATCGGTTGCCTTTCAGCAGCTTCGGGGGCGCCTTACTGTTTTGGGACATTAGTGTTTTTATATTCCTTAGGTACCGGGGTCGTTGACCTCACCTGTCAACGAAACTTTCGAGTTTGAATTGTGTCTCGTCTGAAACTGATATGGTGTGCTTGCTTCATTTTGATTTTTAGTTTTCGTTAAATAACTTTGTTTCATAAAGCTACAGAGATGATGATGATGATGATGATGATGATGATGATGATGATGATGATGATGATAATAATAATAATAATAATAATAATAATAATAATAATAATAATAATAATAAATGCATTTATTTTGCCAACAACTTACAGTTGGAAGATGAAAAGGGAAAAAAGCTGTAACACAGCTTGACTAGGCTTGCCTAGGTAACACGGTCTGCAGTATTAGCGTTCTCCCAGGCCTTACATTGAAGGAAGAACACTTGTGACTCGTTCGTCCCTAAGTTCCACTGCGAGTTCAGGATGTGTTATGCTCAGGTTGCACACGCATCATTTGGCTCTCGAGAGCGTACGACCTTGCGTGAAAGATAAGAGAGCTTCTGTCTCACAAACGCGTGTACCAACTAGGCGAGACGCTCTTTTCGCGGTCTCGTCCTACATGTCCCATCTGGAACTTTGAGGATGGTATCTGTGTTTGCTGTTCACGCCGTACACTGTATACGCTGTAACGTGCCGCAATGTCACAACCGGCAGTCGTGAGATCGACACTTCGACAGAGAATCGAAGCGGAGTTCAAACGTACGTTAGCACTTTATTGGGCTATTTAAGAAAAAAAAAAAAGAAGGGAAATCAAAACATCCCTTACGCTCATATAAAAATACGAAGCGGACGGGAGATCGCGTATTGAAGGGCGAAGAGTCAAATGAACATACTCCCAAGGGCATCGGTACAAACATAGTCCACTCGTTGAACCTCCATGAACAATTGCCTCAGTTCGGTTCGAAAGATCAGCGCAATTTAGCCCGTCTTAATTTTCGAGCGCGTCTCATATTCTCCCTAAAGTAGGATTTCTCTGTCGAATCCTATCTCATCGTGACCGATCTAGTTTTCTATCTCTGCTTCGCACAAACATTAAGTTTGCACCAGACATTTCAGCAAGAGCATAAACCGGCCTTCAGACTGCGCTATTACTCTTGCTTGCATGAAACGGTGAGCAAAGTCGATGACCCCCGTCATGATATTACAGCGTGTGATATTTCAACGGAAATTCCTGGGACACTTCGAGGGCCGCAAAAAAGCATTGGCTACGGTGTTTTTTTTTTTTTTACGATTTTTTTGTTATATTTATAGCTTTCTTCTTCACACTGGACGGGCCACGCGCACGTGACTACCTCACCGCAAAAGTTACAAAAAGAGAAACAAAAGATTTTTCCTTAAAAAAACTAGCACGTCAAGCTGAAGACCGATATCGGGTAATGTTCTAGGAACTAGAATAGTTCATTGGATGCGCTCGTTATTTGAATACAAAACAATCGCCTTATGGCAACTATCAGTCTTTTTGATTTCTTCAAAACCAATTTCAAGGTCACACTATTTCCGGGAGCTCTTTTTTTTTCGTTTCTTTCCGTAGTGCTTTTAACATTTATTATCTGGGCTACACAAGCACACCTAAAGAAACAAGAAGGTTCTTGTGCATTACGATAGGGAAGGAGGGACATGGAACACGAACAGACAACACCGGCTTTCGACTTGCAACAGCACACTTACTGGCTTCAACTTGCCTCCCTAAGCTCGACGGGAAAGCGTCGAGGAGCGAGGGAGAGAGGGTGATGGGTGCGTGCACGGCGGGAGATCTGCCGAAGGTCAATCGACACGTCACTGCTGCAGATCCGGCGGTGCCTTTTTCGGGAAGAGAGGGAAAGACTGCGGAGAAGAGGGGAAGGACAATAAACGGGAATGTTGTCTTCTTCATGCCTTTAGAAGAAGGCCTTCGCCCCGCAGGAACCGAATTTTTCGATCCGAAATAGAAAGGGAAGGGCTGGAGAGGTCTGGGGCAGAAGATGTAGTGTGAAGAGATTCAATGATTTTCCTGCGCAATAATCAAGTTTGTCCGAGTCGATGAACTGAGCAATCGGTAACGTCGAAAAAACGTTCAGTCTGTTGGCAAAGCAGACACGCTGCCCATGGCTCATTCTTTCGGCATTCACTTGACTAATCAGACTCTTTCTGAAGGCCACCAGGCTAGGGAGAATGAAAGTGGACCTCAAGGATAACATCAGTAAGGACCTCATTCTGCGGTCTAGAAGCCGTCCAAGAGAGGCCCCCTTTTTGTCCCGGTCTTGCCGCGCTGCGGCGTTCCCTAGTCTCACAACACAGCACGTTGACTGCGAGTGGTAGCACATCGATTCGGCATCGCACTCCTCTTTACCCGTAAATTTAAATCGGGAGGCAAGGGCAAGCGAGTCACCAACCCAAAACCCCCACCCACATGCACAAAAAAAAATAAAACGCGTGCAATGCTTTTGGTTATGCAACGAAGGACAAGGTGTTCCTCTTGCGTGCGGAGCCGAGTACATCGGTCAGACGGGGCGCTGGTTCAATGATCGTCTCAGTGAACACGCCGAGGAGATCTCGTTCTTTCGCCGGACTCCGTGCATCCAGTCGTGGCTCACGCCAAAGACTGTTCCTGGTCCCACCCCTGGATTTTCAGGAACAAAAATCCTAGGGGGAGGGGGGGGGGGGGGGGCAATCTTGAGTCAGCAGGGAATTCATCAAATTTTTTCACGCTGAATCTTCTGTCACAAACCTCTTCAGGCACTTCTCTTTTTCTTTCGAATCGAGAGATTCAGTTCCTGCGAGGCGAGAGGGTTTTTGTAGAGACATGAAAAAGACAAACTTCTTGTTTTTTGTACTTCCCTTTTTTCCCGAAAAAGGCATCGCCGAACCTGCGACAGTGACGTGTCGATTGACATTTGGCAGATATTCTGCTGTGTGCGCATAGCTGCTGCCATTAAAGACCCCTGCTATTCTCACCCATCACCCTTTCCCCATCGCTCCACGACGCTCCCTCGTGGAGCTTAAGGCTTATTCACAAGATGAATCTTTTCAACGCGCCAAGGTTTAGCGAAACCGAGATTTCGCGAAATCGGCCTGTTCACAGGTGGAGTTTGACGCTCGAAACCTGTGACGTATTGACTCACCTAGAATTTCGGCAAACCTTGTCATCTGCACCGGGAATATCGAACGTTTTGCACCAAAATAATATGAAGTACGCACAGTGTTAGGAGACACTCTGCTTTATTCATACCACTCCACAAACTTCGTCAGAATCGGTTCACTGGGTTTACTATTACTAGTCCTGCCAAACCCAGGACAAACCGCGAACGTCAATGAACAGGCGGATGATATCGAAGCGTTCGGAACGTTTTTGCACCGCTAAAAGAAAGTCATCCCCAGTCATCATGTTTATATGCGGTGCTTGGACTCGTCGTGACTTCTGATGAATCTTCTCCGCGCCACCAACCCATACTGCTAACACATATCGCCCGTACGCACCACTTCTCCGCTTATCACTCGCCGCCATGTTTGATTTTTACTTTTCGGCTTTGGCTGGGATACGGAATCAGCCAAAAATCAGCCTCCTCCAAAAGCTCGCTCCGGCTGCAAGGCCAGACGTCATAGCGAGGTCGAGCGGCCATTGGCAGCGTCCGCGTTTCTCCTTCCGGTTATTGACAGGCCTCGGTGAGGTTTCAGCAAAATTCTGCTACAGAAGCGAGGAGCACGCGCAACGTTTTTCGGAGGCGCGCAACTTTTTCGGTCGCGTTCGCACGGGTCATCTGTTTCCCGAAACATAGTTTCGCGAAACAAGATTCGCCAACGAGATGCATCGTGTAAATAGACCATTAGGGAGGCAAGTTGAAGCCACTAAATGTTTTGTTGCAAGTCGAAAGCCGGTGTCGTCTGTTTGTCTTGCATGTCCCTCTTTCCATGTCGTAATTTAAACACCAACGCGCTCAACCATCAACATTGTTGTGAAAATGAGTGCAACTACCAGTGACAAACTTCCGTGCCCTAATTTGCGTTTCCACCTACATGGTTGCCAAACTTTTATTTATATCATAGTAATATCAATCAATCAATCAAGCAAGCATTCACTTTATGGCCTTGAAGCGAACAGAGAACGTGTAGACAAAAGCTGCCAGAGGCAGTTTGAATATGCTTCTGTTTTCACATCCTCCTGACGACCGTAGCAGCCGCTCGCCGTGTTCGCTATTGAGACCGACTACGAAACGACATAACAGGAAAACATTATGAAAAAAAAAAAAAAAGCGTTAGAAGAGACAGGGAAAGCAGGACAGCGTCGTGTGATTACGTCTGTTTACGCTGGAGGGTTCGTTATCGCTCGGGAATCAAGAACGGCGAAAAGCCAGGCGGAATCGATTTTGGTCGGAGCTAATGACCTCGCTAGGTTCGTCACAGGTACGGCTCCACGGACGGACAACGCTGCCCTGTCGACCGCGATGAACGATCTTCGCTTGGCCGGAAAACTTGCCAAAGGAAAGAGCCAAGTCAGGGCGTTTCAGCTTTTTTAGTCAGATTTCAAAACTACACGGTTCTCGAATGGGCCAACCAAGTCGTTCCGCTTTAAAGTAACTTAAGAAGGGAAAAAACGAGCTTCCAGTACGAAAAACGTGGAACATTGGATTTATAATTTAGAAGGAACAATAAAAGGTTATCGAAAATGTAAAAACTTAGTAAGTACAAACGATTTTTTTTTATTTGCGAGAATAGAAATTTGACTGCCCTTTTTCCTTTTCGACAGAATTAAAATATATATGTATATATATATCCCATCGCTGTTTTTATGACGTTCAGTGATTTAAAATTGTTTCCATAGACAATGGAATGTTGAGCCTGTTTAGAGAGTGGGGCGCATTCGCGGGACGTTGTTTGTGGACATTGTTTGCAGCGGATGCCAACAACTATGTCGCATTTGCCTTCCGCCGAGAAAAATATCTCGTCGATGAAATAATATAGTTTATTTTCGGTTCGTATACGAACGATGGGGATGAGGAAAAAAGCTTCAAAATGAAGCTCGACGGCTCTTTCGACGCACACAACGGAAGAAAGTGGACAGGCGTCGTATCAGGACGGTGTCCATCCACTACCTTATGTCCCTCCTAAAAAATGTCACGCACAAAAAAAAATTTAATTTTTTTTTTTTTTTTTTTTTGCCGCAAAAATAAACTAGGCATCGCCGAACGCTCATTTTCCGCCCAGCGGTAGCGCTAGAGGTCAGAATTAGATGCCAAAGTTTCAGCCCGATCCGATACCTTAATCCAAAGTTATAAGTGATTTTCTAAAAATTTCAATTGGCAAACAGAGCCCATTGTTGAATGATTTCGGTTTCTGGTGCCATAGAGCCCGATGTGTTCGAAAACTCCGTCGGCCGCCTGTTTCCCGTTGAAACTTAAAAAAAAATCACTTATAACTTGTGAATAAGATATCGAATTGGCTGAAACTTTGGCATCTGGTTGTAGCCAGTGGCGTCACGAGGGTCAGCGGCACCCCCCCCCAAACCGCTCTCGCGGCGCCACCCCTCTGAGCGCTGCACCCGGGGCAGACCGTCCCGTCCCCCCCCCCCCTTGTGACGCCACTGCCTCTAGCGCTACCTTTGGGCGGAAAATGAGCGTTCGACGATGCCTAGTTTATGTTTGCGGTAAAAGAAAACCCTGCAAAATTTTTCTTCTGACATCCTGTACTTTGTTTTCAAGTTTTCTGCCCCGTTTTGGGGCTTAAACAGCACGATTAATGCGCATCAGCTCGCCCGCGCTTTGACCATTTTTTTTTGCATTTTCTCTTTGTGTCGATATTATAGACAACTCGCAATGTCGGCGACTTGGGAGTATAAAGGGGGGGGGGGGGGAGATATTAGAGAGTTTTAGCAGATCGTTTTTTCGCCCCGATAACGACACACGATAACGATACGATGCATGCCCAAGGCCGCCGGAGGGTTGAGGAGGTATCGTTATCGGGCAAGAAAACGATCTGCTAAAACTCTCTATTAGCGAGTTTTCGTAGATCGCCTCGATAACCCCGGTAAGGCTACCCGATTCTCTTCCGATGGCTATCGAGTGTCGTTATCGGAGGCATCGGAACCATGTGCTAGAACGTAACGAGACACAACAGTGTACATCAACACATTGTTTCCGAACTACGCGCGCGCAGAATCCGCTTTCGGGTCATATGAAGCGTCTGCGCATGCGCAGTGCTTGCAGCAGCGCCTCCGCAGAAGTCAGAGAGTTCAGTCGGGGTATTCCGCCGTGGGCGTCGCGGGTCAGGTGACCTATAGGTCACGACCTCGGTGTCGGTGTGGACTCGGGTCAGAGACCCACGCGCCGGGGTTCCCTCGCTGCGAGGTCGATTGCTCGCTGGACCGCCCTCTGCCGGCCACGATTACGGGGAAGCGTCGGGAGGACGTGATCGCCAGGCGTCCGTGAAGGCCCACGCTGCATTCGGAAGCGGACACCGACGGGGTTGCTAGCCGCAAAGAACGAGCTCGGACACGTCCCGATAAAGGCAGCGGAACGCGAAGGGGGGGCGTGGCGTTTTTCCGGGACGCTTGTTATTCTACGTTGTCCGCAGTCTTGTAAGTGAATCCTCAGTCATAGTCCATCGTACAAAAAAAAAAAAAGAAAATAACGTTTGCGACTTTTATACGTCACGCGCAAGTGCGACCGCGGATTTTCAAGTAACGCCGCAACGAAGGTAGAAGTTTCTGCCAAGACATACGAAAGTGTTCTTCTTCATCAAATTTTTTGTTCTAATTATCAGTCAACATTGTCTGCCTTCACTCAAAGGCCATTATGGGACAGGTTGAAAGAATGTAGTGTACTCGAAGAGTTGAAACAAGGTTATCAATTGCAACATGCGACGAAATTAAAGCATCGTACAATTGCAGCTCGAATGTACACACAAAAACGCATGATGGTCTGATGTCTCAAAATAGGAGGACCAATATACGCACCCAGCCTTTTACGACACGCGTTGCTTTCATTGCGAAAACAGCTGTTCCAACGAAGACTGAAATTAACGTAACTTTGAAAGTACTTAGTTGGATCATTCGTTCATTATAGTCTTAAATGCCATATTCGGGAGCGTTACATAATGAGGGATGCGTGTTGAAGTAACAAAATAACAAAGGTTACAATAAGCCGTTGGTAAATAGGAAACAGCGCCGGTGCGTCGAGAAAGCAGAAACACGGAAACAGATACAAGAACAGGTTGCTAGAAATATGCGACAGTTCTATCGATCCAATGGTGTAAATGAAAATTTACGGCACATTCAAACAAGGCGGGGTCGCCGCTAAGTTGAAGGCCGTAGGTCATATGACGCTGCTTCTTGCTCTCCTACCTTGGAGCAAGTAACGCGTTCCCTGGAACCCGTTACCCTCTTCCCATAACGAAGCTATGAATTCGTTATTGTTTCGCCAAGAGGAACGGGTTCCAATTCCTCTTTGAGTGGATCACGTATCCAGAAACTCGTTTTCGAAGAACGCCACCTCGATTCCTGTTCTTGGTTTTATGATCACGGCTCCGAGCGGGCCCGGAATTAGAACACCCGAATGAACGCCCAGGCGCCCCAGTTGAGGCGCGAGCAAGGACTCCGCACGTTAATAGATTGCTTTAAGCGGGAACACCTCTTCGTTTCCGATGCAAATGAAGCCTGGGCGGCGCCCCGATGGCCGACCGCACAGCCCCCGCTCGTAACCATTACGTCGATTCGGGCGTGCAGCGAATAGCAGCAAGAAAACAAGCGCCTCGCGTCATCGTTGCTGCATCACAAACCCGGAGCCGTGTAACGTTTGGACAATGGGAGGATCGGGCAGAGCCAGGGCGTGCACCAGATGCAGAAAGAGGGCTTGACGTGCTCTCTTGGCCAACTAGAAGCCAAAAAGAATTCCTTAGCAGTGGTAGCAACAAACAGTTTTAATCGTATAGATATGTGGTTTTAGTGAGCGCGCGAGAGTGAAAGGTAGTAACCCGTCATGGTTGAAAATAGGGTATACGTGATGTTTCGATCATGATCATGCAGAAAGATGTAAGAAAGGAATGTGTTCGCTTAAACTCTGTTTTGCTCGGATAGAGTGGGACCGCTCGGACGGCAGAGTGCCGGCCCTCGGCGCCTGACGTACGGATTATGTCAATCGTTCGGCCAGTCGCGCTCTTCCACCACGATTTCGGGTGGCCGTGATCGAAACATCACGTGCTCCATATTTTCACTCACCGAGAGTTACTCAATCGCACTTATTAATTTCGTTTCTCACGACCACCACCAGGGTATTATTCCCGGCTTCTGGTTGGCCACATTCGAATTCGTGAAGAGGCCCTGGAACACGCCCAGCCCGCTTTCGGCCAATGTCGCCTCCTCATTTGTCTCCTATACTTCCCAATGAACGGCCAAACTTTTTGGACAAGAGACGCCGCAAAGTGGCAGATGCGCCCGCCTTGGGATCGCCGTGTGCTAACGTTATCGGACGCTGCGAAACGCGCTGTTCATGACGCAAGCAAGGCGGCGCTGCGTGCACTCCAGTAGTCTTAACGTCAAAGGGACCAAGGCCCTGTCTGTATACCCCTGCCCATAGCCACTCGGGAACTGCCTCTACCGTGTTCATTTCCTATTGCGGCCTATAAATGAGGAAAAAAAAGGAAATT
Source organism: Ixodes scapularis (assembly GCF_016920785.2). NCBI lineage: Eukaryota > Metazoa > Arthropoda > Arachnida > Ixodida > Ixodidae > Ixodes > Ixodes scapularis. The sequence goes on along the minus strand of NW_024609836.1, from coordinate 86,795,834 downwards.
GCTTCCCTTCGCTCGAAAGAACAACGAAACACAGCAAAGTCGTACGTAGACAACGCTGGGATGTATATTCAGCGGCGGGATTAGAACGGCCGAGAGGTCTTTTAGTGTGCCCGCCTCTTGCGTGAACTTTTCGATAAGGCCTCTCGTCAGCCTACGAGCATGCCCGCGGGGAAATGATGCAAAACTATCGATAGTACTATCGATAGTGGAAGCCAAATTTAACTATTGATAGTGAAAAAAGCTATCAGTAATGCTAACGATAGTCGACTATAGCAAAACTATCAATACTATTATCAATAGAACACTATCAATAGTCGACTATCGTGAAATTGTTTATAGTCGAGTATCGAGAAACTATCGATATCCAACTAGCGCAATGCTATCGAATTGTATTCGGTTACGGACGAACAACGTCCAGGAAATGTAGTTTAGCTCGGAGAAAAAAGGCAACTGCAATTAGGGACTTCCGGATAATTATCGAGGAACAATTTAAAACCTTTAGGCAAACAGACCCAAAGCCCTTTTTGTCCTTTTTTTCCCCAGTCTCGGGGTTTTGTCTAAAATGATATCTTTTATTCATAGTTTTTAACAATTTCATACAATACATATTTTAATCGTTTATTGTTAGTACTTTTTAAGGGGGATTACTAGAATCCTACTTAAAAAGTGCTGACAATAAACGAATAAAATATCTATTGTATGAAATTGTTAAAAACTAGGAATAAAAGATATCATTTTAGACAAAACCTTGAGACTGGGGGAAAAAAGGGCAACACAACACAGAGTCTGAAAAGACTTTGTGTTGTGTTGTCCTTTTTACCCCCGTCTCGGGGTTTTGTCTAAAATGTTAATCATTCACCAGCTTGTTTGTTCCTTTAAAATATATCAACTTGATAGATTGTCAAAGTTTTTTTTTTTTTTTTTTTAGGTTGCTTTTTGGGGTGTGCCCTTTCCTTTTTATGAGCTCAACCAGAAAAAAATTAATATCCCTGTCGCTCCCTGTTAAGTAAACTCTGTATATATATGTTGCATAAATTCGGAACCCTGCTTGAATATAATGCTAACGATGGCGATTGAATGTGCAAATATGAGGACGTGACTTTACAAAAAAAAAAAAAAGCGTGGCTTTTTTTTTTAAACAAACAGGTTGTGAGAAAAAAGGAAACAGTATTGCCTTTCGAATTCACGAACCTTCTTCATCGAAATAATACCTCCATCGCCAACAATATTCTTACTAGGATATCAAGAAATGTTTGATTCTTGTCATTTATTTTTGATCTAGTTAACCCTATGTTCCCAAACTTATTGCGTTTGCAGAGAGGGAAAACTAAAAGCAACACTACGTTTTTTGGTGCAAACTTTCTTTTATCTGGTAATGTTCAATTTGAAGCCTGCACAACAAAATCTTTGTGACATTTATTTATTTAAATATAATTATTTATAAATTATGTGACGGCTTCAGGATTTTGAAGCTGTTTTTTTATACCAACTGGTGAATATTTTCCCAGCCACCGCTATTACACTCTGCCCAAAATACAACCGAACAAAAAGTGGCAACATATGGCATACAAGCCTAAGCGCTTTCGTCCATTTACACAGGGCAGGTTGGCACAAATGACTCGAAACACGAAAGAATAAAAACACATAGGGACGGACACACACAGACTGGACAGTTCAATTAGCAACCGACATTTATGACACCTCCTCAATGGGTCAGCGCTTCTCTATCCCAACCCTCGAAATAGAGGAAAAACCCGCGAAAACAGAGATGGTAACACCGTTAGACAAAAAAAAAAAAAAGATGGTAACACCGTTAGACCAAAAGAAAACAAAAAAAACAAGATGCTCAAATTAAATTTAAAATAATTAAATAAAAGAGACCTAGGTCCCCTAGAAGAAGAGGAATACAGCACCGGCAAAGGACTGCAAATAAAAATAAACAAAGATTCCTTAATATTTGACGCGTTTAGGGCCCCTCACCGGTCTGATAACCCTAACTTCATAGATAGTTTTGCACGTACTGGGGGTGGAACCGAGAGCCCTGGACAATCAGTACTTCATACGAGGTGGTACAATACTGTACAGTACCGCTTGTGCCACCTCTGTGATGGCTTCTGTGTGTCCCGTGTGTCCGCGCCTATCGGGTACCAGCTGTTCGTTGTGCAAGTGGCGTCATTTGAGATTTGACTTTTCTTGACCCTTAAATAGTTTCTGTTCGCATTTCAGCATCATCTAGGAAAACATCTCAAAATCAGACGGCAGCCCGGTTTGTGGAAGGGATCCAGAGTTGGAGACGCCAATCGAACTTGAGGACGGTCAGACAGGTTGTCATGGTGCTCGATTCGAACAAGCAATCCGGGGATCCCGCTGCACCGTCGCTACCCTTTCGGTGAGTTTCTTGATTTTTGCGGCTCACGTAATTGATCTGCCTGACGGTTTAAGCTTAGAGCTTTACGTACTCCAATATGAACCAGAAAACCCTGTTCATTAAGCCGCAGTCATACTCACCATAAAAAAAAAGTCTGCAGAGAATGTGACGGCCTCATTGATCATCCAAAAACGGTCTGTGCATCGAAGCATGTCTTAAGCAGACATTCTTCCAGCATGCTTGAGTCCGCAGGTGGTTCTGCAACGCGTGCCTTTTGTATGAAGCAGTGTGACTTCGCCCCTAGTTCTGTACATCACTAAACACTTTGCTTCTGCTTAAGTCCAGACGCTGTCGATGCTACAAGCTAATGGGAGCGTAAAAAGCGCATGTCGTTGGACATTTTCTTGTTTATGATTGGTTCAGCGATATTGGAACACGTGCATTAACATCGAACGCCATGATGGTGCGATTTTTGACGCTGACTGATTGGTCCGTTCAGCTGGTAGCGTCGGCTGCGTCTGGACTTAAGGGGAAACCAAGTATAGCGCTTCGTGGAACATGATCATCATTGTAAACTAGTGATCATGTATTATTTTATCACTACATCTTCCGCATTCGATAAATGGCTGGAGAGAAGCTTGGAAATTCTGCTGGAATCGATTTTTAGGAAGCCCGTTTTGAGGGGTCGATTTAGAGCCATTTTATGTTCAGCAGGGTCGATAGCTCATCGCGTTTCGACTTCAGCCTTTTCTACTCGGTCGTTTGCTCCTGACGACCCACACATGGCTAATAACCTGGTTCCTATTGATTTTCAGCGTTAGTTTAGCGAAACTTTTCTCCCAGACGCAGATTTAAGCGAATATGATCAAACAGCTATGAATTTGACGAAGACATCTCGTAATTAAAACCCGTACTAACTCGGCAGAAGTACCCTCTAAACGTAATTGACGATGCCGTAAACAAGCCGAGGGATTTGAACCGGCAGGATTTTATAGGAAAGAAAAACCAACGCGTGCCACAAAAAAGACAGTACAATCTAATTTTAACATACACGGGCAATCCTCCTAATATCAACAACATACTGCGCAAACATTATAACATTTTGTCACAAAACGAACGCCTTAAAAAAAACTTCACCTACGCACCCCGCGTTGTTTACCGACGCGGAAGGAATCTCGAAGACGTCCTAGTCAAGTCAGAAACTCCCATTCCCGAAATTCTTGAGTCTCGATCGTGCCGGACGCCTAGGTGTAAACTACGCAACCATATGAACTATGCAACCATATGAACAATATGACGGACAACCTGGTCTTGCGTCTATAGGCTGCGTTTTAATAACCGCAAAAGTCACACGAACACAAAACCCCGGTGTGCCCTCTCAGAACACCTGCGCCTCCACAAACACACCATCGACGATATCTGGATTATAATCCTGGAACCCGGCTTCCGTACGCCCATCGAAAAAGAACAAAAGGAATCGTTTTTTTTTTTTCCGCAAGTTCGACACGTTCATACAAGGTCTAAATGAGAGCCCCGGAAGGTTCTTCAGCGTGCAGCTAGCCCCACACCAATAGCAGAAACATAGTTTCCTTCGGTGTCTCATCTCCCTTGAAAACACGCGTTGGAGATGTTGCGACCGGAAATCACACTTGAACAACAAATTTGATAACAAAAAAAAAAAAATCTTCTAAAAGATTCAAACAGCACTGGTCAGGGACGCAAAGGCAGGCATGGACGGAGCTCACCACCCGGTATCCCCTTTGTCTCACAAGGAATCTCGGGCTGGATGGTTTCGGGTCAGGGGTGACCCACATTCGATTAAAGAGACCCCCTCGAGAAACAGACCAACGCCTAATTTTCCCGGATGACCCTCCTTACCCGATGTTGCGTTTTGTGCTGTTCCTTTCTTTGTTTTTATTGGTGTACGTGGCTGTAACGATGCGATTTATCCAGTAAGCGCGTGCATGAACACTCTTGATGCCGCTACGGTTCCCCCTTTTTTGGTGCTTTGCTCAGTGTGGCTTCATTGTGCTCGCCTCGTTTTCTCTTCATTTGTGTAATTTTCTGGTTTTTTAAAGGTTTGCGTTTTTTGCGAGGGCTCACGCGTCTTTTCCTCCACCCCAACCGCGTGGCGCCTCAAGGGTCGGGGGACGTTCCGGCCGGGCTGGCTTCCAACGCGGTAATTGGAAGCCAGTCCACCAGCATTATCTATTTTCCTTATTATTCCTTATTGTGTTGTGGGCTTCTGTTAGTATCACTGTTTTTTGTGTTGAACTGCGACGGAATCGCGCCATGTTCATGAAGAACTGCCATCCTGAAGAAGAGCGGTCCCCGCTAGAAACGTCATACTAAATTTCCATTCAATAATCACTCTCGCCCCTTAATTTAAAATATTACTACGGCAGCACTTGCGAATCTTCCCTCACTAGGGAAGCTCACTTCCCTCACTAGGGAGCGCTAAATGGAATGGTCTATACATGGCATGGGGAGGAGAGGTTCCCTGTTTTTTTACTACCATCTTCCTTTCCAGAAAACTTTGTACTGTATACCCGCTCCTCATATCTCCCGTCGCTTAGATAATTCCTGCAAACTATTTTTATCCACTCCCAGGACCAATACCTTTAAATTTTCTCCCCTGCAGCTTTCCGTTACCAATTGGAATAAACTGCCAGATCCAATAGTAACCATATCGGACACTTCAAAATTTAGAGAAGCACTTGCCACCTTTTACGGCTCGTAACTGACGTTTTTGCTATCTTTTGTTTGTTTTCCTTGTTTGTACCGTGTACTTAAATCTCAGAAATACTGCCCGCCCCCCTTATGTAAAGCCCCACGTGGGCATTTAAGGGATTAATAAATGAAATGAAATGAATACCTTAGAAGAGGGGTTCTTTTCGACATTGACAAGTTCCAATGACGTCCTACGTCACTACCGCAACTCGGAACTAGCACGGGCCTTAAATAAGCAACGGCTGTCATCTACCCAGTTAAGCGAATTTGATAGGAATAGTACATAGAGGTCTGGTCAAGAATTGAGCCCGCCGAAACCATGCAGTAGTCCTTATGATCGAATGGTTCTCAAACATTGATGTTTCGCGGACCCCTTGTGGTCGGCGGAGATAATGGAGGACCCATTCGTGGTGAGGGAAATACAAATTTATTTGTTAATTATGATAATAATTTTATAAATGGATATAACTAAGGATTAGTATGAAGTAGACTTCCCTCATTGACATCGACACGAGAAACCCCACCCAAAAATTTTAACGTTTCTTATACAACTTTTATAACCGGGCTTGACTGATAAGGCAGGGCTTCGCGGACCCTTAGAGTGCCTTCGCGGACCCCAAAGGGTTCGCGGATCAACGAGGTAGATGTACTTAGGGCGATAAACTGGCAGCAGAAAATGACCCCCGATTGGCCGCCGCCACGTTGCACATTTTTGACCACCAGACACGTAACCTTATAGTTTTACGTCGAGATTTTAACGAAATGCAGGGCACAGATAATTGGTTATTGATCTTTAATTGTGCTTTTACGACAAAAACTCGGGCAGCTTCGCAATGGCTCCGCTAGATGCCCTCAGCCGCGGTGCTGTATTTCGGGTTTTTATCGGAGCTAGACGCTGATATCTGTGTTTTAACAGTATTTAAAAAATATTTTTTTTGTGTGTTTTTTACACAAATCGCAATACAAATCTCGGCTCAGTTTTGCGTAAAAGCCTCAGGATTTGATACGGTCAATTGTCTAGTGGTCATTGTACAACATGGTGGGGGCCAAGTGTTTCCTGTTGAACAGGATACCAGTTTATCGCTCGAAGCCCCTCTACCTCGTCGAACAATATATAGATCGCCCCAGCTTTCATTGACAGGAGACGCTACATTTGAACTACCGACCGCTAAGAAACTTATTTACTTCTGAAACAATTAGAACCGTATTGACTGCTCACTGTTCTCAAGGAAGAAAAAAAGCTCACTAACCAGGCATCTCGTACAGATAGGCTGGGTGCTTGCGAACGCCTTCAGATAAGCAGTGTGCGCAGATAAAATAATCCGTTTTTCAATCGCATAATGTATTTTTCTGATGTATACTACCGCTACTGTTTTCAACGCACGAAACCTGCGAGCCACTTTTAATTTGATGGCTTAAGCATATATTTATATTGAATTCACTTATTCACTCCGCATTTTCCCCGCAAGGCATGAAATCACAATCAGGAGCAAAAGCGGGTTGACACTGCCCTGCTCAAAGTGCGCTCGAAACGAGTACTCCGGTTCGCAGACGTTGATCACCAGACAGGTTTGTTTGACCTAGAAGTTCCCCGAGGCGTTTCCCATAGAGACGACTGTGCGTCGGCCAGGAACGCTTCACGAACCCCCGAAAATACAACCCTAGCCTCGGATCCTCACTTCTCCGCATCGCGATTGGTCGACCGCGCCTCCAGCCCCCGCCAGGCATGGTCAATACCGCTAGAAGACAAGGCCCGCGCCTTTCCCCCGTCGACGTCACCACTAGTGGAACCATGCAGCGCCGCCTACGTTGAGTCAGCGTCGTCGACAGCGCGTCTCGCAGCGTTTCACGGCGACACCAAGTCGGACTTGTCCGCCGCTCTGCGGCCTACTCTCGTCGAACTTTGACGTGTTGGAGAGGGTCGGGGAGCCACTAACAATGACGTCACTCGCAAGCCTTGTCTCTTAGGTGGCGTAGCTCCAGCCCCAACCTGGCATGGCCCGCTAATCGATGCACTTTTTTGGGCCGTTGTCTCTAGACCGAGCGCGTTTTGTGTGGACCTCTCCTTGTGCCCACGTGTTTGTTCAAAGGCGGTGGCGTGACTGAGGCCGTCTCATTGCCCGATATCGAACCGTCGGGCAGTTCGCCATTAGGATCGCGTGCGCGCGGACATGTCGCTCGCGGACTTTCCTGTTTCAATCCTGTCGCGGACCGGTCGGTTTTGAAGTCGAGCGCGAGCTGCGGGACGCCCGATGTCGCGCCGAATTAGTGACACCCTTACGCCTCCGCTCTGGTGGTCCTTCCCGGAGGTGGCCAGCAGAGGAAGTTCGCAAAGGTGAGTCCGTAGCAACAAACATCTCTATAACCGGGTACAAAGTCTTTCTGGCATTTGAGAAGTAGAGATCGCGCAGCTTTCGTCAACGTTCCAGGCAAGCAAACGCACCTATAGCTTGGACTTCACTGCCAGAAGTTGTCCCCAACTATAGTGGGGATCACTTTTGTTTCAAAAGGGATCTCCGAACATCTGGAATTAAAAAGGAAGCAGTTCAAAAGAGGGTGTCGGCATCCATTGCGATAGAAAAGTAATTTTCGTGACATAAAAGTCGCGCGCACCACCTTGTGTTGTTAAGGAAAGGCGAAAGATTCGAAGGAGTAAATCTAGAAAAGAGCGCCACAAAACAGACGAGTAGGGGAAGTGGACGGGACGAGCGCTGACTGACAAATAAAAATTTAGATAAAAACCAGCCACAGCCACCACTATCAAAATTATAAAAAAAACACTTATGAACAACAAGATAAAAACCTCAATGCAGCACGCGGGAATGATAAGCTAAAAGAAACTTGAACCAGAAGTCATTGAAAACTAAGAAACTCGATTTCCTCCGAGTACAGATAAACAGACGTCTGGCTGATGCGGCTATCTGCACCTCCTTTGATTAGATCAAGGGCCTCGAGAAATTCGCGTGCAGTCTTATCATTCCCCCTGCCAAGGATTTGAATGTTATTAAAGTTAGGACGGCAACGACAATGCGTCACGTGGAAAGGTAAATGCCCCCTGATGTTGATTTTAACAACGAACCATGCTCTTGCGTTCTTTCATTAATGAATCCCGGACAAAGGCTCACCGGGCAAAGACTCACCGAACAAAAGCTCATCCATATTTTCACAGATTTGGACAAAAGCTCACCAGGAGAAAATTGCATGTTAGTTTTAACACGAGTGCGGAGAACTTAGGTGCATGCGTGTGACAGTACAATGCAACAATAAAATAAATTTGACAAACGCATGCTTTGTTGATTAGAGTGGAAACAAGTTTATTTATCCATCGGTTGAAATCGAATACAGTCCCCTACTGCCTCCAGCAGTCTTGGTAGGTTTCGGAGTGCCTAGAACTTCTCGCAAATATTTTTCAGACGATTCCGGCATGCCTTGAGTCAACCAAGCTTGGTCTTATCAGCTCCACTCAGTTTCGGTGACCTAAGGTTTGGTCCCAAATCGTTGCTTCTGTGCCTGTTAGGCTTATCTATTGACATCGTTGCATGCGATGGGTGCCATGATTCTCCTACTACAATGTCCACCGCGTCCGCACAGCCCGTGTTTCGGCCAAGTAGCAAAAAAAAAAAAAAAGATGTGAGCTTTTGTTTACGTTGGTGAGAAAAAAACGGGTGAGCTTTTGTCCGGTGAGCTTCTGCCCGGTGAGCTTTTTTTGTACGTTGAGCTTTTGTCAGGTTACCTTTATTAATACACCTCCCGGTCTGGCCGATATACATTTTTCCACACGATAGTAAGATCTTATAAATTACCCCTGCGCATTCCACATATTTGGTCCGATGATTTTTCACACATCTGCGTTTGTTTTGACTATTTCGCGTGTCTCTTCAATAAACATTCAATTGTCTGTCAGCGCTAGTACCGTAAATTTGTTCACTCATCTTTGTATTAGTGTCGCTTTTTTCTCGATTTAGCAATGAACCAACTCGCCTGCATCACCATCTTAATTCAAACAATAAACAATAGTCACAACTAGGACGAACAAAACCGATGACTAGCCACTTCTTTAAAAAAATTTATATAGATTTAACGAACGCACAAGTTCTGAAATTGTGACTGTAAGCACCTCACGAGCCTTTCGACCAACGCCATGATCACCTTACGCTCTCCAGAAACACGCAAAACGAATCAAGAAAAGTTCGCAGTGAAGACAGAAAAAAAAATAGAAAAGAACAGGAGCCGATAGCGGTATGATCTGGGAAAAAAACGGAGCGTTGAGAAGAGATAGAAAAATAAATAAGGAAAAAAGATACCCCGTCATAATTTCATGCTTAGCAAAACTATTGTCTACCAAACTACTTGACTGTACCTATCTTGTTAGACGGGTTTGACTTGTCTTTAATTTTCAGTCACTTCAGTTTGAACGATTCAAACGGAGTAGAGATGGCCGCTTGGAACAGAAAGACACCCCTTGTCACCATTTTCGTACTCTTCGACTTCAATATTCGCGTATCAAAAACTTGTAAATCGCGTCCTATTTTGATACACTTTAAGAATTCTTCTGCAGGAAAGTCGTCGAAGGTAAAAACGTTCCCCATCTCAGGGCCTACAATATGTCGACTAAAATATCGTTCGCAATGTTTCCTTACAACTCTGGTTTCCATGTTTAACCCACCCAAGAAGCTCGGAATGTTCAAATCTAAAGACCTCATATATTGTAGACCTGGTCTGATCACCGGCCGAACAGACGCAAAGCATAGACTTAGACTGGCCTCTGTCTCGACCCAAAAAAGCGTTGAGCCGACCGTTGTCGACGTTGCCGAGATGCACTCCAAGAAACGTCTGCGAGTTTACTTTCGAGCAGAACACGAGACAACGAATCACGGCGAACAGTACAAGCATATCCCAGTGCATTACGAAGCTATGACGGGACAAAAAGGAATTGCGACGTGCGCAGCCAGTCTCAAGTGTGTGGGAACGGTTGCCTTGCTGCATGCCCACCCCCAAAAAAAAAAAAAAAAAACACAGAGCCGGGATTTCGAAAACGACAGACTACATTTAATGTTGGAAGGACGGTTATTTCGCCGTCAAAAAAGTCGGCGTGCGGCTGTCCATGGCCGACCTCGGCCCAGAAGCCACCTGAGCTGGCGGTCTTTTACTGTCCGGGCCACGCCCCCTTGTTCCGCGTAGTTCGTGCACGTGGTGCGTTATGGATGGATGGATGGATGAATACGGCTGAGCCCTTTGGATCGGGCGGTAGCTTACGCCACCTAGCCATTTTGTTTTACCATATGTTGCGCGCATGAGGCCGCACTCTGGTGGCCACTGAACGGTGGCCCACAAGTGTCACAGGCTTTAGTTGAGCTACTTGGTACATGCATATTGGTCATGTTTCAGATTGAACTTACGGAAGAACATGCAAACAAACGTTCTTTCTACGTTTGTTTCTCTAAGTTCAAGCTGACCCATCATCAAATGTCGAAGTGATATCATATGAGAGGTCTGAATATTATATCCTTACAATCAGTTGGGACACCTGAAGTGATATTACATTCCCGGCTGGGAGAGACAATAAGCAAGTGAAACGTGAGATCGAATGGTATTCGAAATTTCGCCGATGATAATCTAATCATCCCCGTTCAGCAACCACTAGCCTTGCACCTTCTCCATGAGTGGTAACTTTAGCGCAGTACTACGATTCTCACGCGCTCAAGGTCTTTCTGAAAATGACTGATTTAGTAGTTTTCGATGACGCTCAGCGAGTTTCTAATTAGAACTATATGTCTATTTCCATTTTAAAAAGTTAATTAACGATTTTTAAATAATTAGCCGACTTATCGCACAGATTAGCCACCCACGTAATGCCTTCCTTCCCTGCCGTATAACTCACCTCCACAAGCCAAATAAGTAACTTTTAGGGCTTTTTTAAAACAAATCTGTTAAGCTTAAAAAAGAAAACACCCTATATATATATATATATATATAAAGTAATGAAGGACATATTTCATCAACGTACCTGGTCTCCAAAAAGGAAATAATCGAAAATATGCAGATGAGTTAACCGTACTTCATCGCATGGATCAATGTTTTGCGAAACCGCCGACAGTCAATATAATATATAGATATTTCATCAGAACCCTAGTTATGCAGTATCATTATACGAAGATCCCAAGCCACGTCGTGAGCAGACAGGCTGCTTGAGTAGAAGCTGTTATTTATTATTATTTTGTTTATTTATACTGCTGACCCTTTGGGACTCTTACAAATATGTAAAGGTACGCATAGAAACAAGAAAAGTTTTAACACGCTGCATACGCGGCAACGAATATCATTTTAGTAAAAGCACACAAAACACATTACAAGAACAAAACGACAGTTCGGTCGCTAATTGATATATGACACGTATAAAATAAATAACAAAAAATAAAGCTAGATAGTTTAATATAAAACAGTTTTTCGTAAACGAAAAAAAAAAAACTATTTTGCTGCAACCAACGGAACGAAGCCATTTCAAATGTCTCGACGACCCCGAAGGCTTTCTTTATTTTTTTTTTTTTATTTTTAGATTTAAATGAATAATTATTAATGGCCAAATACTTGAGGCGAGGAGAAAACAATAAGTCATTGACGAACTTCCTTTTTTCAGTTAAGTGGCTTTTGGAAAATCATAAAAATATAAACAGTCATATCTTGTGTGTGCTTTTACCATGCTTAGAACTGTGCGTGAGTACATCCAGCTTAACACAAAAAAATTATATACTCTCGAAAGAAGTTTGAGACAATTCTGAACTCAACTGCGCTGATAAAGAACGAGTATACAAAAGCTATATTAGCTATATTAAATGGAGAGCGTCTGCGTTCTACGACGGGAATATTGATTCATCGATTGAGATAGCAGGGGAAGCTTCGAAGGAATACAAAAGAAGATAAAAAGCTCGAATGAAAAACGATCGATTCTATCGATCAATATGTACTGGAGATCTGTACATGACATCACTTGAATCATTACGTAAACTCAACCGCAGTTGCTGCTAATCAGTTGACATCTCACTGCAGAAATCAGCCGCCAGTGTTTCAATACACTAATGAGAAACAGGGACGAGTCCATATCTCATTAGAGTAATCCTCCAATGCGCCGTCGTAGCAATCAAATTCATACCTGACTGTATTTCAGCTTTGATTGCGACGGAAGATTATTTGTGCATGTTCCGAGTTTCATTCGATTATCGGTTGGCTTCTGGCGCGTGTATTTTCAGACGCTCGCGTATTCAACTTCCTGCGGAAACGCGTACAATTAGTGCGAATGTCGGAAGTATTCCGGCAAATGAGTGGAGCTCAAAATACGATTAGGGATAGAGAATGCAATGTGCCCCGCTACAAAAAAGACCGGAACAGATCTGTGCAAAACCAGCCAAAACTAGCACGAAACTCGTCTCAAACAACCATTGTTAAAGGCTAGTTTCAGCAATCGAGGGTAAACGACAAATATGATTTCGTTAAAAACTGATTTGTGATAATCGCGCGGAAAATGGCCACGCGTTGTTCGTTTTTCGGAACGTAATGCGAAACTGTTTTAGGGTTATGTTCGCAAAATTTTCGGTCGTTTTCTGACACTCGTGTTCCAGCCTTAAAACGCTTCACCGCTGTAAGGTTTTCCCGTTCGATCCAAAATCGATCGGTATTTCAAATCAAATCACACACTCTAGGCTTCATTGTTTGCAATGAAACCTACAAACTGCCCGCGTATTCCACAAAAAAAAAAAAAAGGACGCACTTTTTTTTTTTTTTTGAATGGTACCGGTTCCAGCGTCGATACGCAAATTTTATGAGACGCACGCACAGTCTGCAAAGCGCGAACAGCAAGGCATCGTTCCGTCGGGACCAATTAGAGCGTGACCTCCGAAGCCAGGCTCACCAATCAGCGAACGGTAGAGCGGCGGATATCGCGCGGACCGGAGCTGTTTACCAATTAAGGCGCGCCGCTCCAGAGCGCGCGTACGAAGCGGCTTTCTAGTGACGGGTATACAGATGAGCCCCTCGTGCCCCCCGGTGCGCACTTTAAAACAATTACTCGCGCGTACACCTTCCCGCGGAAGACGCGGCGCGCCAATCCAGCTCGTCCTATACGTCGATCGCTTTGGTCGCTTTGGTCTGCTGCCGCACCCACGCTCCTTCTAGGTCGGACAAAAGACGTTCGCTTCAAATACGATAGCAGAATTGCCCGCGTACAAGCCCCGAGCAGGTTCCGAGCAAGTTTGTTTCACTTCGAACCTGTCTGCAAAAAGGTTTTTATTTTTTTATTTTTTTTTTTTTTTATGTACCGTCGTACGAGGAAGGCCTCGAACAGTGTCACCATCTTTTGTGTGACTCGACCAAAGGCTTCACTGTCTAGGAGGCGTTGGCCAAAATTTGCGTTGCTCCATTCTCTGAACGCGCTGTAAACCCGATATGAAGGTGAACAGCCCTCTTCTTGTTTTTGACGCTCCTGCAAGTTTTGGAACAAGCTCTGTTCCAGAAAAGGGCTAGAACGCAAAGTTTAGACCCTTGGCCATGTAAAATTTGAGACGTTGAGAGTTAATATAGCATTAGGGAGCCGTGAAACAGGCAAGAAACCAGCTAAGGTGTTTACCTTCATATTGCCGGCGGCTGTACATCGATACCGCCTAGAGGACACGGCCACCGCTTTTCCTCCTCTGACGTCATCAACGGAGTCACTGACAGCTGGAGTGTTCACTCGGTGGTTCATCGGCCTTGTTATCAGACAATGCCGCATTCGCATTGGTTGAGCGAACTTAAAAGGGTCATGAAACGACATCGGGTTGGAAGGTTCGCGACTTTACAGAGGCGTACTGGTCCTAGTCTGGGAATATTCGCACGGACCGCCACTAATTCAGAAGCTTTTTTTTTTTTTTTTTTGTCGCAGTGAAATCGCGAGGATGAAAGAAGTTTATTTCTTTTCGTTTTGCCTTCGCGAAGCTGGACTGCGCAATTGTGGGATTGAAACGACCCGCCTGACGGCAGTCGAGCAAAGTTCATGGATTGGACACGAGAACGTGCGTGAGCACTCGACTTCGGCTCGTAACGATCAATGCCTCGGCGGACGCTCGTGTCCAACCGCTGATGTGATTAGAGCAGCCGACGATGCCTGGAGCTCAGCGCGCGTTTTCTACTTTGCCGACCGCAGCGCGTGGCTATGATTAGTCGTTGGCGGCACAGGATAGGCACCAGGCCACGTGACCGCCCTTTCTTGTTAGGGGGTGATTCTCAGCAGCATTTATTGAAAGCAGAGACATCGTTTCATGGTGCCTTTAAGATTCTGAGGATTCGCTTCGTCAGTCACTATACATTCGACTACGTTGTTAGCTTTCCTGACCCTACTTCAGCCGTGAGGACGTCGATATCGTGATCTTACGAGATACGTCGCGCCCTACACCTGCGAATACCACGCAGATTTCTAATTAACCCAGCCGAGCTGGCGAGAGACATTGTGGAGTCTAAAATGTGGCTTTCGATCAACAATGTACACGGCTTCAGATAAACTCATTTGTAACTCGCTGATATCGAACCTTACGACATACCTGGCCACATGCACGAAAAGTTAATGACGTCTGACACGCGAGGGAGAGCAGCGACGCTGCAAGCTACTTCGGCTCGCCATCTATAGATGGCGACACCGGCGTTCTATAGCGCCACGTGTAGTGCTAGAAGGACAGCGCCACTCAGGAAACACGCCACCGTTGCATATGTGCCAGTGAAATTTCTCAGAACTGTCGGCGGGATGAATGGAGTGCTTTGATTGCTTCCCTATTGAAGACGTTAACTGCGCAATTTTAACTCACGTAAACACTCCCTCGTTTTACGTACATTAGATAATTAGAAATTGTCTCTGGATTATACTCAAAATATATGCACAAACAATCAAACGGCCAAAATCACGATGAAACATTCAACCCTATAATATAATAAGTGTTTCAAAATACCCAATTTTTGTACACACAATTGAAGAGTGAAATGGCCTCACAGCTAGAGTACGCTGTCAACTCAACAAATGTGTTTCATTCTGAATTATTTTTCAATGTTTGTTTCGAACATGATAATAACAAATGTATGTCCAGGCATCTGGTTGTACGTTGCTACCACTTTCAACTTTGAACACATTAAGTTATTGCTTACATGTGGCGATATGCGTGGAACGTATATTAAACATTCCGTTTGCCTCGTTCGTGCGTGTTTAAAAAGCAAAAATCAAATTGGCCAGGCGCCATTGAAGACGAGGACAATGGCAGGTCTGCGTTCGCGCACGAAGGGTCAGCCAGAAAGCGTTTTTTGGCCATAAAATAGGTAAGAGAAGAAGAAGGGCGCTGATGGACTACACTCTAAAAAAAAGTCTGTGCGTCTACTTTCCCGCACAACACTCGGAGAGTCAATCATCGCAACGTACGAAGGCAGCTCACCGAAGGACGATGCCGAAACATAGACCAAAAAGCGCAGTCTGACTTCTTACATTGAGCAATGCAAGCGTGACGTTTTGCATTGCTTACTCACAACTCAGACTGGGTTTTTTTGTATAAACATATGTTTCGGCATCGTCATTCGCTGAGGTGCCTCCCTAAGTTGCGGTGATTGGCCCTCCGAGTGTTGTGCGGGAAAGTAGACGCACGGGCTTTTTTTAGGGTCCGGTTTGGATGCTGGCAGCAACGAAAAGGGCACGGTGCTCTCTCTATTTTCGTTCTGTAGTTCTAAATGCGGTAGGATTTCTTTCAGTTGCATCATTCGTCTCCCTCTTTCCGCTGATCAGAGTGGTTGCCACCACAATAACTCTTCCAAAGAGTAGAATCAAGGTCATTCAATAAGCGACTGGTCACTAAACTTCGGCCAAAGTTTCGTACAAGGTCAAACACTACCACCAGAGGCGCCGCCGTTTCAGTAGGGGCAGTTTTATCTGGCCACCCCACTCTCAGTGCGCCACCTCAAATTCGCGATAACGAGTAGTTTATGAAAAATAATGTCCGATGCAAAGACATTTTGTTAAGCCTACAGTTGATCACTTGATGCAAGTACCGAAAATGCTTTATTAATGCGAAAGCATCAACTGTCCAGTGGAGCGAGCTGACGTCATCAGTTTGAAGTGCGAAAACGGCACCTAGTTTCCTTCGGTTCCATTGGCTGGCGCGCGTCGACGGGGCTCCCATTGGCCGCTGCGCTCGTCAGTTTCCACGACCGCTCACCCCATGGCGCTGCGTGTCCATCAGCGCGCTGTTAACACTGAGGTCCAAGGTCAGCGTGCCCAGGGGAGAACGCCCGCAGAACGGCGACGAAAAGTGCGCAGCAGACGAAAAAGGGAGCAGACGAGCAGACGACAAAGGGAGCGGACGAGTGGCTCGCATGCTTTCGCATTCACAACTCATAAGAGGTGCTTAGGTGTACCTCGAGCTTTCTTTTTTTTTTTTATCTCTAGCAATCAAAAAATAAAATACGCTTTTTTTGTTTCTTTTCAATCAGAACAACGTCTTGCAAGTAAAAAAGAGCCAGGCGATTGAATGTACGAGTTCGCAGTGCCTCTGCTTGGTGGCGCTACTCGCGGCGCTGAATTTTGACGGTGATAACGGGAATAAGAATTCATTTCGAGGCAAGAAGAAAAAATAAAGAGTGATGTTATTTTGGAGAGCGTAGCAGAAAGGGAAATTTTATCGGTTGAATGAGTGTACAGAACTGTAGACACTTAAATTATCGAGAAACGCTGTCAGTGCGATGACTCGTCACTGCGGTCTATTGGTGGCTCATTTAAAGCGGGTTCGGAATTCCGATCCAACTTTCTGGTTGCAGACTTCGACTGTTAATTTAGTACAAGTGCCATCCAATTCAATCCCAGCGGTACCGAATTTAATCCCGGGGTCAGTCAATTTAATCCACAATATATACATCCAGTTCTTGGTATTCAGTGGTCGTGTTTCGCTTGCACTTTTGTTGACAGAGTAATTGTTTATACAATTAGGTTTTTTTGGGGACAAGTGATAATTTGATCACTATTTCGATTACTTGGGGTTGCTAGTCGTACGATTGACGAGGCTTAATTGGCATGTTGATTGCTCTTTTGATAACCTCGAGTTATTAGTTGAGCACTCGACTCAATTTTAGCTTCGACGTTTTGTTTACTCTTCCACTTATTATTGATACAAATCAAATTAAATAATTGCAATTTTACTTTGTGATTACTCTTGATTACCTCACGCTATTATTGACACATCTAACTTTATTTAAAGCTTAGCTGACGTATGACTTGCACTTCTAGATGCTCTATTAATAACACAATTTACATGATAAAAGTTATACAAACATTACCATCTCGATCATTTCGAGGAATTATTGACAAAAATATAACTTCGTAGAAGCTCATTTGACCTTGTGATTACTTTTTGGTTATATGTACTTTCTCTTGACAGAAATAACTTTATAGAAGCAAAACTTTTGTTACTCAGTCGACTACTTCGAATTATTATTGACAAATGCAACTACATAAAAAAAGAACGAAGATTTAGATTACTCCTAGCCACATTATAATTACTTTTAATTGCTTCGAGTTACTATTGACACAATTAACCCTACATTCGGCGTAATCGACAATGTAATGACTCCTATGATTACTTTGAGCTAATATTCAGCCAAGTGATTTATTATGAGCATAATTTATGACTACTCTTGATTAATGTGGTTACAATTGACATCATGTACTTTATTTCGGCATTTTGACACTTTAGTAAATCTTGATTACTTCTAGTTATTATGCCACCAATTATTCTATTATCAGCTCAATTCACATTAATGTTACTATTTTGATTACTTCGAGTTACGTTTGACGCTATTTGCATTAATGCGGCCTGTTTGACATTGTGATTACTCTTTTGACTACTTTGAGCCAATATTTAACCAAATTGTTTATTAAGAGCTGGATAGAATTAAATTAACTCTTTTGGTTACTTTGAGTTACTATTTACCGAAACTTTATTTCGGCCTAAATGACATTTGCGTGACTCTTGATTACTTCGAGTTACTATAGCACAAATTGATATATTATAAGCTCATAAGCTCAGCTAATGTGTCCTGTGAAGAGAGAAGCTTGGATAGCCGCCGTGAATAGAAGGAAGCCAGGTGGCTCGCCATGACGACCGAAATTAGCAATGCCGGACTCGCAGCGTACATTTTGTCACAATCAATCGATTTTGTAAGCTTTTCACTAATGTTCCATGCATAGCTAAGCCTCGCTCTGCAACCATCTCCCAGCCGTGAACCCCAAAATCCGAAGCGTTTGACAGTGTAGGATAAGTGGCGCACCGAAGATCGCAAATCGTCGATTGTAGCGCAAAACGATTTAAAAAAATAACACGAAGAAGAATGCTGTGATTTTACCGCTCGGAGGTCGAACTTCCTCAGAGGTGCCTCGTCACATTGGCAAGTCCCCGAACTCTGGTCTGCTCCCAAAACGACGACCAGGCCGACGAAACCGAGGATTGAAGGAGATCTCCCCATTACCGTTTGCTCTCGAACCTCACAGCTCCAGACCTGGAATGATTTGGATGGTGCAGCCAACGTTCTTATATAAGCTGAAATGTGCACTGAATAAAAACACAAACGAACATAAAACGAAACTCTTCATCAGGAAATGGTTTATTAAACCTCAAGATCTGTCGCTAATTAGGCTTTTCCAGTTTACCCCCTTCAACATTGAGACATCGCTTTCGGATGATAAACGACGCCAAAATTTTCGCAAGCTTCCAAACACACACGACCTCGTCCCTTTTATGCGCAAGTTGGGACAAGTTTGTTTAAAAATTCTGAAAAGAAAAGCTAAATAAAATAAAAGTTAACATGAACAAGAAGAGAAAGCTTTTATAAACTTTTAATATGCTTTTATTTGTGTTAAGTTCTATTGAACCACAGCGAACAGCACGCGATCAGCTGGGCCAGTGCCTTCAATCGCCTTTGACCTCGTCCTATTCATGCGCAAGCTCGAACATGCTTGAAAGTCCGGGGACAAACTGAATATAAAACGAGGACAAACCGAGGATAAGCCGAGGACAATCTAAACTCCAAAAATAGGAAAAGGAAACGATAACATGTTTTCGAAATATCGAAGCTGAAGGTGACACGTGGGCTACAACGTTTGGTCTGTCCTTGTGTTTTTACTCTCAGCAACCTCTAAATTATTCGGTGGGATTTTACTTCTTGTCAAGCAATGTCAGCGTGTCCTCGCGAAAGAACAATCGGTGCTGCATAATCCAGGAAAGAACAGAGATTCGTTTCTACTGATCGACCTTTAATAAATCCGTGCTGAAACGTACTTAATAAAACATATAAAATAACGCAAAAAAGACAAGGACAAGACGTATACAGGACAGGCGCTTGTCCTTGTCTTTTTTGTGCTATTTTATATGTTTTACTAAGACGAACCAACTAGCCCAACAACTCACCCTACTAAACGGTAGCTAAGCTAGTATTTGGCTGAAGTAAAAAGATACACAGGTAAGCATGACAATGTCAAAAACCTTTGAAAAAGAATACATCAAAGATACAGGGCGATAGTTTTCTACCTTTGACAGGTCACCGGCATTTATAGCGCTCGAGACTACTTTTGTAAGAAACTCAGCAGCTGAATCAGCGCACTTGTCACTCAGGATCATTTTCCAGTCATGTTACTGAAAGTCCTAATGCATATTGAAGTAATCTTCACTGCTGTTCTGGAAGTATTCATAGCTGCATAGAACCCGTTGACGTAGCGGAAAAAAAATGGCAGAACAAAAGGCGGATAAAAATGGTCAACACGTGTTAAGCAAAGCAAATTGTTGTCTGTATGTTTATACAGCCGGAAGTTAGTCTGCCTCAGGGGCGGAGGTGGATAAATTGCTCATTTATTGTAATTAAATTACATTATTAATTTCTTTTCTAAAAACGACTGAAATGTAATTAAATTACGTTAAAAATTACCTCTACACAAAAGTAATAAATTACAAATACAAATTACCGCATAAAAGTAATGAAATTACTATCAAATTATTGTTTCATATATTTCAAAGAAGGAGCTAAACAAAAAGAATGCACTCTGCTCTGCATTAGCAAAGCAGCAACACTCAACCCCACACCAAGCCAGTGGGCAAAACCAAAGACAGATAAGGCGAACCAACATGCCCCTCAAACCGAACCGATGGACCTTGGGTCTGTCCGTGTTGTGGGTTCAATTTTGTCAGAAATATCTACTGCGCACGCTGTCAATCCCCGGATGCGTCTGGGTTCGAATTACCTTGCTGTTGATTATTCCTGTGGGCTGTGTCTTCTTTGTGTGAACTTCGTGTCAAGATAATCTTCAAGGCGGACAAAAGTCATGTTTAGGGAAGCCTATTCTTGGTCTCAGCAACAGAAACCCAGCAGGATTTAGGTGGCACGACCCTTTAGTCCGACGTAGAGGGCCTTCAAGCAACGCGCACATAAAGGCACCCAGTCAGACCGTCACACGAGCCAGTGCCCACAAACGAAAACCCTATTTGTCGTTTCTTTTACAGCGGAGCTGTTAAGGGCTAGGTTCCCCAGGATCGCGTCCACCACCAAAGAAATGATGACACCGAACTCTGGACAGCTACCGCCATCTATGAGCAACGGGGGCCACCAGACAACCGTTTACCGCCGTCGCTCATAGATGGTGGCAACCTTTCTTCGGAGGAAAAATGGCGGGATCAGAACGAGCGGGGATGTGCGCAGCAGCGCGAATGGTTCCGCAACCGCCGCGAAGCCGCAATCGCCTGAAGTTCCACTTCGTCGAGCGCTTCAGATTGCCGTGCGAAAGAAGAGCAGATCGCTCGCCTGGAAAGCCACCGCCGAGAACAGAAGCTACAGATCCGCTACTCTTCCTTCTTCACCAAATTGGAAAAGCTAAAAGCTTTCTTCGTTATTTTTTAAAGAAGCTTTATTTTATTTTTTTTGAAACGCAGAACTGCTATCTATTTTGTTGATTTCCAGGCGAATAGAAAAACGTGCCTGTAATATCCAAAAAAGTAATTACGATTTTAATTACTATTTCCATCACTAGGGTAATTCATTGCGTTACTAAAATACCTGCATCAAAAAAAAAATGAGATACGTTACAAATTACTCTCAAAATTATTTTAATTACTGTAATCCAATCACAGTGATTTCATTACTGCCACCTCTGCTCAGTGGGTGTCTGGTGTCTCAGTTGTAGATGAGCAATTTAGCCAGTGCGGTACAACCGCTAGCCTGGGGTCTTTAAGGTGCACCAGGCAGTAGTGATACACGACCGCACGTCGGTACGATGCTCATCCAGATCGAAACGGGCAGGAGTGGGGCTCGAACCCAGGATCCTCGGTCCTGCAGCGCGAGCTTTCGCTCCACGTGCTCCGAGCTGGTGTGCTCTAGACTACTCGGCCGCCGATCCCCCGTGTTAAGCGGTCAGTGATTGGCAAAAATATAGTTGATTGGAGCAGTCACCAATACAAAATCGATTTTATTTCATGCTGAATTCTGAATGATACTACGTTGTTCAAACCCATTAAAATACACAAAGTGAAGCAGGCTCGATGTTTTCAGTCTGGTGACGTCACTCCTCAATGAGCTATAACCGGCTAACCGGTCAATTCCAGGTAGATTAAAATCCTCATATATATGCACACGAAACTTTGTCACGTGTAGCTTAACTTTATTAAATCTTTAAAATGACGTGCAAAAACGTTCGAGCTAAGGTGTGGCAGAAAATAGTAGTTCCCTATTAAATGATTAAGCCAATCACGGCATGTCATCTTGATCCATTCACCTTCCGATCTACTCTATGCACACAAAAGAAGCGTCCACGGCTGTTAGAACGCCTCTCCCATATCGCCCTTGGCGGCATAATCACGGTCTTCCCGAAATACTGAATAACCTGAAGGAAAATAATGAGAGCTGGGGATAGTGTCCTCTAGCCACGTAAGCAAAGTAAACAAAAGAGTACAAATGATTGCAATTGTACGTATATCATCTGAATTGTATCAATGATAAGTTGAAGTAATAAGAAAGTCGAGTACGCCACCGTAACCCTAGGTTACCAAATGAGTAATCAACATGTCAATCAAGCTTCGTCAATCGGGCGACTATAGTAACTCCAAGCAAAGGACATAATAATCGAAATATCAGTTGTCCCCAACAAATTCTGATTATAAGTGATTACTTTAAGTTATCAAAAGTGTAAGTGAAACAAGACTGCTGAAGACAAATACTTGCATGCATATATTGTGGGTTAAATTGACTAACGCCGGGATTAAATTGTGTAGCGCTGGGATTAAATTGATTGACGCCTTAATTAAATTGAATGGAACTACATTGACCATCGTTTGGATTAAAATGAGCGAGAAAACCTACAGAGGTGCTGGCTAGATTGGCGACCTCGTCGACGCTAGCGCCACGCGTGATCGTGTACCAAGCTACCCTAGAGCGTTACAAAGAAGTTTCGTGCCCGGTAGCATATAGAACACTATAACCTCCTTGATATTGAAGGACTCTGATAGAAGTACGCAACGTCTTTTTACAGTTAGACGTCCGGCACAACATGCAAATAATATACTTACTGCGCTATCGATATCGCGATCCATATTGCCAGGAAGTTGGAATACACGTTTCGACATTATGTTCTTCATTTCTTACGGAATTTTTTTATAGCATTCATAAAATGTTACGTTGGTATATGTCGGCCAGGAATTTTGTGACGTTCATTTCAACGAAACAATAGTAAACTACGAAATGACACGGTCGCTGGAATTTCCACCGTTCGGAGTTTTGTCAAAACGACTCACCACGGACACAAATTGCTCCTTTTTAGCTTCGGGTGAAATTTGAAACAATTAAAAATGCGAGAACTTCCTATACACCTTTTTCACAAAGGCGCAGCCATCTTGAATGTCATTTCTGGTACGCGGTAAAACGTCGTTTTAATCCCTCCACGCCGCTGGAAGGTGTTTACGAAAAATGCGCGATCGTCACATATTCTTGTTCTGCACCACCTATATTTTCTCGCATATCCCAAGTCGAAATGTTTTATTAATTTTTCGTCCCGCGTACCAGATACGGAACCCACGTATTTGAGAACGACAGGAAAAAAAAAAAAAAAAAAAACGTCTATCCTTGAAAAGAAAAAAAAACAAAAACAGAAAATGTATTTATTAACAATCTAACTGAGTCACGCGTGCCAAAAAAAAAAAAAAAAAAAAAAAAAAAAACATTTTACGCGAAAAAAAAAAACTTTTGGAGCAATATTGACGGCGCGAAACGCGATTTATTCAGTACTCAGCTCCCTTCCACTTGTTTTCTCTCTCGGCATTTCGGACGCGCGGAGGAGAGAGGCTGTAGCTATGCGAAGCTGTGGCCATCACGTTGAGGTGGGGAGGGTGTATGACCATCTGGTTGAGGTGGAAAGAGTGTGAGACCATTCCGTGACGTCATGTACTTTGCGCGCAGAATTTGAAATAAATCTCTCGCCGTCAATATTGCTCTAAAAAATGTTTTTGCGCGTAAAATGTATTTTATTTACACGCTTGTCTCATCTAAACTGTTGAAAAAAATTTTTTTTCCTATTTTTAGGTGTTTTTTTTTTTTTAAGTTGAGACACCAGGCCAAAGCTACAAGCGCGTTCCTGGCTTTGAGAGATGCATAGCGCATGTCTCAAAGCAGCGACTATGAGCTCCCGAGCTTGTGACATAGGCTGCAGTCTCAGCTTAATTAAGGGTGAACGGAACATAGTAATGTCTTAGTGGAAGACGACAGAAGGCGACTTTATGCGGATCCTAACAGCGACGGCACGAGCCACGCTCAGCTCAGAATTTAATTTTGGCGCTCTCTCGACCGCTCCACATCTTAGGCCAGACTCTCGAAGCTAGCGAACATCGGCACCTTCGCCGAGCATTCCGCGTTCTTGCCGCTACCGGTGTAGCAACGCACTCCATGGCAACGGTTGCCAAGTCAAACAATCAACCCGCCGCCCGCTCCTCGAGCGCTCGCTGGCGTGTGGCCCGCGCCGATTGCGGACTGCGTCCAGTAGCTGCATGCGCGATATCGATGCGTATTGGCGTTTCAAAAACGATGCCATTTGCCATGTCTCGACTTACAGTGCGGTGTCACGGTCATCACCGACGCAGACATTAGACGGAAACGAAAGACGCGGAGGCGTTAGGCCTAGCCAAGCCCCGACCGGCGTATTGGTGTCGTCTGCTACGGGAAGGCTGAGAAGACATAGCAGACGGCGGTGGATGAAACGATCGTCCGTTTCGGTGGCTCCTTAGAAAAAGAAAGAGGTACGTATGCACTCAACTCCTCAAAAAACTGGATTCATTTGAAAGGAAAACAAAACAACCACGAAGAATACAGCTAAAGAGAGATAGAGAAAAATGCTAGGATGAATGACGTCGGCTGTTGCTCGCATAAAAGAATGCGTGCAAAGGCCATTGTCGTAAATGTGCATCCGGTGAAAAGGAACAGCCCCGGTCGGCTTACACGCAAGGTCGGAATGAATGAAGCCCTAGCGAGTCCTGCGCCTTCTTTCCTCGGCCTTCGGAGATTCTGGGCTTTCAGAAGTCTCAATCAGTTGGGGGAAGCTCGAAGAGTCACCCGCTCAAGCGGGTCTTGGTTGCCGTGCAAAATGCAGCGTTGGATTTCGGATTCCATGTTCGCGTGGCTCAGGTGACCCATGCACTGCATGTCCCGCGAAACTGTTCCGTGCTTTCGTCCTTTGGTTTTAGTTACGCAGTTAAAAGACGTTATGCAATTTCTTCGAACACTATGTTTCTTGTGATAGATGTATTAACTTTCCCACTGAAGCTTCAGCGCACTGTGTGGATACTGTCGACTTCTCGACGGTCAGTCACTGATACCACTACTTTAATCGCACCAAAGCTTAAAAATTTCAAGTAGCAATATAGCGTGGCTATTTATATTAACTGCGTTAGAACCTTAGCGCTTATTTTAGACTGACATAAAAATAAACCTGGACAATTTTTTTTTTTTTTTTGCTTTTACAATGTTTGAGTAAGCGTTTACTTTAGGTACAACTTTACCTAAATGTTACGGCGGCTTCAAAATCACCCGCATATTTAATTCGTAATCTGCGCTTTCGGCACACTGAGAAAGCGGTAACGTGTGATTAAAGGTATTCAAAACTGCTTCGCTTTGTTTGCTTTACACGAAGCTATTTTTGGCCAAAGCTGCAACGAAATACCTCATAAAATGTTTTGAACATTTTCGCGTTCAATTATTGTTTTCGACACCGGGGTTCTATATGTTTTCTTCCACTTTCACCTCAGTATACGGAGCGAAAACCTCAAGTTTCACGGATTTCCGGTAGTCTCTGCTAAACACAAGTAGAATTAATCTGAAACTAATAATCACGTCCACAGCGCGGTACAATTATTGGGAACAAAAAATAGCCGCTTTTTCGCGTTTTCCTCGGATGTGACTTGGTGACGAAGAGCAAAAGTTGCAGCAAAAGGCACTGCCTAGGAATAGCGTACATTGCACCCCCATTACTGTATTTGTTTTTTAAGAGAAGCACATAAAACACCGGCGATCGGTTATTCGTATTAGCTGCATCACAATTCTTTCGGTGCTGCCTAGCAAGTGCACGCTATTTCCCCTGCACTCTCGTCAAAAAAACAGAATTGCGGTATAGTTACATGGTGCAACCCACATACGAAGTTACATTTTATAACGAAATGGAAATTTCCCCAGGTTGACATAATTTCGTTCCATAACTCGAGTTACCAAAACTCTGATATACGCTTATCGTTGCCCAACTTCCATTGCGTTTTCGTGTGTAGTCAGTTGCGTGCCATGTCCATATGGGGGTATGATGCAGGCAATTAAAAAATTACGTTTGATTTAGTGACTTCCCATCATGGCACGGCAGTGGTTTGTCGGAGCAAAATATTTAGTACGAACATATACGACTTTTACGTAAACTACGGTTCCGTGATCAGAGCGTTCGTGGGAGTCAACCCAAAAAAAAGCAGTGCTCTAGTGATGAATCCAAAATTAACAGCGTGCTATTTTTTCTCTTTTTATTTAGATAACTAGTTTCACTTAATAAAAGCAAACACACACACAAACCCGCGCATCAATATGGTGCATTCCTAAAAATGATCAGTCTACTTTGAATGCTGCGTATTTCACAGCGCCATCACCACTAACTATTCATGTTACCGTATTTCCTCTATAAACCTTTATCGAGGCAGCATTACCAAATGTGGTATTTCGCTTTGGTGCTGCAAACAATATGTACTGTCTCCCGTTCACCCTCACTTACGACTGCTTATAATCAAGCGCCGCCTAGGATCTCTTCCGACGAGAGAAAACACTGCGCCATCTATCGAGGAGTTGTGAAACAATTATCAATTCCGTTTATCTCCTATTTTGGTGCACATCATGCTTTCTTTCTTGGATTGAAAAACTTTTGTCAATGTTATAAAGGATCATTTATCATAGGTAGTGCAGGGTATTTCCAGTCCGGGCAATATGTCTTTTATTAAAGTAAGACATATACAGTTGGTTCTTTTTTTTGAAGTTTTACAGGTTTATTTAACAAAACGTTGCAAAAGCTACACTTATGCGGTTTGTGCAGATGAATTATACGACCAGCGGGACATTGAATAGGGCGCTAATCATGATGATCAGTTAGCTAATTAAGTCAAATTTGTTCATTAACTTTCTAATTAATGAAAATAGACGTATGGTTCCAAACAGAAACTTGCTGAGCTTCATCAAAAACCACTAAACCAATACTTTTCAGAAAGCCTTTGAGCGCGTGAGAAGCGTATTAGTGCACTAAAGTTACCACTCGTGGAGCAGGTACAAGGCTAGCGGTTGCGGTAAGGCGCCCGCGCCATTTTCCTGTCTTTTATGGAGCCCCAGCCTTGTACCTGCTCCATGAGTGGTAACTTTAGTGCACTAGTACGCTTCTCACGCACTCAAAGACTTTCTGAAAATTACTGACTTGGAGGTTTTGAACGACGCTCAGCAAGATTCTAATTGGAACCATATCATTATTTTCACCAATTAAAAAGTGAATTAACAAACTGTACTTAATTATCAGACTGATCGTTACGATTAGCCACATGTGCTATGTCCCCCTGGCCGCATAACTCACCTGCACAAACCGCATAAGTGTTGCTTTCACAGCTTCTTTCAAACAAATCTGTAAAGCTTAAACAAAAACGCCCTGCATGTATATGAAAGCCATGTCCCTGAAAGAAACATTAATCTATACACCTTTCCAAAAAAAAAAAACGCTCCTAGGCCGCCGCCATGTTGCTGATGCTGATGAGGTTGGTGCGACTCTCGCGCCCTCTATCAGCTAGAAATTTTCTGCCACTCTCTTGGACTGTGAAGACCCGCTCAGCGCGGTTCTCTACCTACGTTTTTGTGGTTTTGCATTCAACGTTTTTGCGCCCCTCTTGAAAGTTTCCACTTAATTTTTTTTTTATGCGTGCTGCGTACCCTTTCTGTGTTAGCTTCCATTGTGAGAAATAAGGCTGGTAAGTGCCTGCCATTCAAGTTTTTCTGCTTTACATTCGCGGGAAACGAAGGAGGTGGAGGACGTCGAACGACCCTCGACTTGATTTTGCGAACATTGTTCTCCCCCCTCCCAGAGATAATCCCCGTAGAATCCTAAGTCATCTCCAAAAATAGTTCTCGGGGTCGGGGTGGGAAACGAGTCAGTCGCATTCGTGCCTTTGCCTTGGTGCGGTTGTGAAAAAAGGAAGCTCTCCCCAAAACGTGGCCCAAAACAAAGTCATCTCGGATTCCGTCCGATCGTCAAGATGTGACTGTCGTCGACTGTGACTGTGTTATTTGAGATCTTTCTCAAATAATTTCTCTTAGGATAACGCTGCATCGTGTGGTACGTACGACATATTGTTCGAATGTTAACACTTCCTCAATTGTATGTCCGTGTCCTGTCCATCGGTAAACACGTTATTTGTGAGCGTGAAAAATGCGTGCCTTTCGGCTCTCTTCTGTTGCAATTTATTTTTAACAGCAAACCACTTTGTCGTTTCAAACGGGGCGAATCCCGCGGCGCTGTCAAAACGTATCGTAAGAAAAAAAACGAATAACTTGAACTATACATTCCAGTCGCATTCGTTCTGTCGCGCGCGTAACCAACAAAAATAGTTTACAGTTTTTTTTTTGCTTTTTTTTTTTTTTTTAATGCGGTACAATGTTTTTTCAATGTCCTCGGGAAAATACATGCACCATGAAGCACATGTTACACCGGAAAAAGACGAGAATTTAGCCGCCAGCAGCGTTTGAAACTGCGCGTACACAGGCGGCGCTTATTGAAATCACAGTCCACTCGGTTAGGGTTAGGAGGGACGCCGGTGAGAGTCTAGCCTCAAACTCAGTGACTGGGCTCGAAAACGGTTTGTTGCCCCTGGGGTCGAGTGTTTTTTGGAAAGGTGCATATTTGAACGTTGTACCTCATTTTCTTTCGGAGATGTGAAATTTTGAAGCTCAAGGCGTGGAGATAGCCTTGGTTCCGCCATAGTACTTTGCACATCGGGCGATGAAACACAAATTTAAAGCTGAGCTAGAAACAGCACGACTTCCCACACTCTACGATATAGCAGCACCGCTGTACAGCCTTTGTCGGCTCTAGAAAATGTCTCTTTTAAGCCGACGTCTTACGGTAAAGCCCCTATAACGAAGACAAGCTACCTCAAGTTCAGTGAAGGTTTATTGTCGATTTTCATTTTTGAAGATTGTATGTTTCTCAATCTTTTGCCATCACAAGTTAGTTCAAGACACCTCAGACGAATAGGCAGAGTTCCCAAAACATAAAAAATGAAGTTTTTTTGTTGTTTTTTTAGTAATGACGTGCAATTTTTTTTACATTAAGATAAATCAACTGTGTTTCTGCATTAATAACACAACTAGAATAATGGCTAAGCATCGTTTTTTATATATTCGAAAGATTCATTTAAAAATGCTCGTTTTGATACATTTTGTGCCATTATATATACAGTAGTTTGCTGGTAAATAATCCGTGGATCTGTTTCTAAACGTGTTTACTTGACCTATTTCGTAGCTTTTTTTTTAATAGCCATATTTTATTGTAATTCTTAATATTCTGCGTACATGCTGTAAACCTTTCATAAATAAGTAGGAAAACTTATTACTACGTGCATATTTAGGTGTGAAGTTGACGGCTGCGCAAAGTGCCACAGGGAAACTTTGGCAATGTCCTCGCTTCGAGCTTCGAAATTTCCCATCTCCGTAAAAAAAAACTAGCTACAGCGTTCACATATAGCTGCATGCTCCTCCCAAGAACACGGCTTTCACGTATCTGTTTGACATAAACATAAACAAATATAAGCCGGGCTATCATTGTTCGATTTGTACGATCTGGCGTGGTAACATCCTACATACATTTGACCTCGCAAACACCGCAATACCTGCGCTCTAGTGAAATTCAGTTCCAGGGTCACTGCATAGATGGCGCCAGCGTACCAGTGTGTTCTCTCGTCATGAGAGATTTTAAGATGTTTTAAGGTACTCGGTTCTAAGAAGTTGCCAGCGTGCAACAATGTTGGGGGCTTCGGTCAAATAATTGTGGGAGTTGTTCTCTGTCACAGCTAGATTAAAGAACTGAAAACTAGTTGTGCCTGCGCGCGTTAGTTCTTAAAAAAAAAAAAGTCAAATAATTGGCCTTTTTAGGTTTCGACTTTTCGTTGAGAGTGGTCAACGATTGATTACACAGTCCTCCGAGTCACGTGCGGAGTTACGTGTTCCCAGGTGCACTATGACACGGAGAATCCGGTAAAGTTTTCTTTCAACACCTCAATTGCGCGCGGCCTCTGCTTGCGATTTACATGTAGAGAGGGGGAGAGGGAAAGGGGGGGGGGGAGCATAGCTCTTGCCTTGCCGTAAGAAGGCTGGACTGACGTAGTAGCAACGGGGTGAGGCTCGAGGGAGGAATAGTTTATTTCACTCAGGGCAGATGGCGCCACTAAAACTGAATCTAGTACCACAACTTTGTCAATGATACAAGGTTTTCGACGAATTTACTCATATTGGAACGACAATATTTATCAAATATAGCATTATATTGAGCAGATAATGGCCCATCTTGCTAACTTATTGCAATGCACCCAACTGTGCGTCACGGCTTAGTTCCCATGGCTGCAACCCCGCAGCTACAAATCGCTAAATACTTCCGTTCTCTGATTTGCTTCCAAGCAACGAAGTCGCTATATTTTAAAAGAATGAGGCGATTTCTCAATATCTTTGGGTAAGATAAACTACGTAAAAAATTAAAAAAAACTGCAAATTCTTTTGAAGTTAAAAATGTTGATTCGCCCCTTAAAGGGGTACTCCGGCGTCTTTTTGATAGCCCACGAATTGCCCGAAAATTTGCCAAACACAGAAACAAACGTCACTAAAATAGTATCCCAAATATTGGGCCAAAATATTTTTTTCTCTCGAAGTTATTGAATTTAAAATATTGCTCCATACCGTGTTTTTTAAAGTGAAAGTCTCTACTGGCAAACAATGAAACACTGACGTCAGGAGGAGGTAGGGGTTCACTCTTTGAATTGTAGAATTTGTTCCCAACTGATTCGAAGCAGTTTCATGGTGTCAAATTAATGCCTTGGAAGCTCGCTCGAGCACCTGCGCAGCAGCACGAAAGAAATGCTCGGCATTTGTTTATTTTGAGACTGCCCGCTCGACCTGCAAGCCTGCCTTCCCCTGACATCACGTCACTGAAAAGCGCAGGAATATTGAAATGTTGGTTTTGGCATCATTTTCACTTGCCGATTTCACAAGAACTATTCTGAATTTCCCGATACTAAATAGCATATCGGAAAAGGTGAAGGCCGGTGATTCTGAGAAAATATATGTTAGAGTAGCTAAAACAATCGCCGGAGTACCCCTTTAACGGGGCACTGCGAAGGGACGAAGTGTATTTGTGAAAACAAAATAGGAAAGAAAAATAATTGAATGGATGAATGAAAAGTAAATGGTACTTCGAAGGGCGTGTCTCTCCGTGTCAAACACGAGCGTTCAGTGACGACTTTAGTCTAGAGCGTCGGATAATGACGACATAAAATTCTGGATGTAGGACTGGCTGAATAGGTGCACATGGCCCTTTTTGGTCCTTCCAAGCGTATGTTTCTCACTGAAACTTTTGCTTGGAACAACCGCAAATCGGCGGGGCGTTCACAGGATGTTAATTCTGACAATTAGGAAAATCTTGCGCGGTTGTTGCAGGTTCTTCTCGTGTCCGTTCTCTATTGGTTTCTTTCACGATTCTGAACTTCTTTCACGTTTTATGTTCAAAATAAATCATATTTATTCTTTATTTTATTTTTAATGTGTTGCTATATTTCCACACACCAGTTCTAGCGAACGCGATACGAATACAAAATGTCCAGAAGCACTTTGCAGGGCCCCTTAAAAGACAAAATGTAAAATTAGTATAGCGCTCGTGAAGTGGGCTTGCCCTCACTATAGGTAGAGTTCTGCAAAGGCACGCTTTACAAGGCAATTTTTTTTTCTTATGGATGATTATGCTTGATTTTAGATTTATTCATACAGTGAATAAAGTTTCGTTGCATTTGCATATACAATTGTTGAAGCTCTTCTAGGCATGGTTATCCAGCAGTAGATCCTGCAGCGCTAAAAACAAAATTGTTTTCCAACAAAAGAGGTTTCATGCCCTCGGCTTCTCCTTATATACACTCTCAAAGTGGGGAAGCACGCTTTACAGGAAGTGGGTTTTTGTAGCGTGAGCTACACTGGCCGAAGTTGAGCAGTTTCGCGTGGCTGTCAGAGACGTCCTGCGCAAGCGCGAGGAGCAGTGACGTCACACGGCGCACAGCTGGCGCACCGGAGCCGCTGCCGCCGCGCGCTCCGCCGCCACCGCGCGCGCTTCGCTGGTCTGCGCATTTTAGAGGAGTGACGTCATAGCCACGGCAGACGCACTGGCGCCGCCGCGTGCCCAGCTGTGCGCCTCCGTTGCACAGTAGCCAACTCTGACGCTGCACCGGAGCCGCTTGATAGCGCCTCTCATTTTGTGCGCATAACCTCACGCTACGTATATCCTGGCGTAGCCGAGATAAGCCACCGCAAATTTTTCCTAAAGGGATAGTGCAGCGATTATAATGTTGAAAGAACTGGCAGTTTATTATTTTTTATATTTTTTATCTAAGCACAAGTGACCAAAAACGTGTCACCTTGTCCCGAAAAACTGCTATTCCGCTGCGTAATCACAAAAAAAAATAATAAGGAAAAAAACGAATTATATGGCAATTTCCAGCCGCATGTGGCGGTTCCGGGAACTACAGTGACAGCGTCTCTGGGGCAGGTGTGGGCAGTACCGCGATACATTTTTCAGAAAGACATTATCTGTTCATATTTCTCTACCGCGACATAATTTTTCAACTGTATTTTGTAGTTTTGTATCCAAATAAATTGTCGGGTGTATTCCTGGTATCGCGACACTTTTAGGGTCGATCTATTTCGCTACAATATTAAAATATGTTTAACCTTCACACAGAAGGTCGAGACAAAGTTTCGTCCGGCACGTTTTGTTTCTCCTACCCTAAATGACCCCCTTCCTTATTCTACAAAAGTTAACAAATGATTTACCGCATTTCAGGTGGTCGACTCTTCCTGTAGATTTCAAAAGTTGAAGGGCCGGTCGGTGCGCCCAACTAGCAAATAAAAGAATACGGGTTCAATGAACCCGTAATCCCCGGTGACGTTAAGGCGTTATAAGGTCACCGCTGAAAGCAGCGGGATTAGACATTATCATAGTCACTTCACGAGGTTATTTGGGAAGACACAAAATTGATTTAAAGGTCACGGGAATTTTGTCTCAGGATGATAAGAGATGCCGAAACGAAACCTCGCTCGATTCATGGTAAAAAATCGTTTGCTTTCTTATACTTCGAAAAATGCAAGATGTTAGTCCTGCAGTAAATGTAATTCAAGCCACAACAACGTCACGTCAAAATTCAGACTCCATCTTTGAGTGAGTACTTGTTTGCTAGTGTAAAAGCAAAATCTCGTATCGTAAATCATGCTTCTTTCTTCTTCGTAAAGTGCACCCAAACATCTACAATAATGTTTTATAACAACGTATTTCAGTGTCTGTATTTCTGCCGTAGCAAAATGTATCCCTCTACTTGTATTTCCAAATACTTTTCTATTTTTCAATTGTATTTCTGATACGTAGTGCGATACATTTTTATAAATGTATTTCAGTATCAGTATTTTAACTTTTTTTCGCCACGTATTCTGGTATTTGTATTTACAAATACTTTTGAGAGTATATCTGGCCAGCCCTGCTCTGGGGGATACGCGGAAGTCAACAAAACCTGTCCCCCCCGGCTGCTATACACCCGCCGTCATGCCCGTGGCGAACCGTCTTTTGTGTCGGTCACTTGCCGCGACCTTCGACGATGCCACTCTGAAAAATGGACAATCGCGGAGGACGCGGCTGGGGTCTCTGAAGAGCGAACCCAACGGGAAACCACGTGATCCCCCAGAGTACGTCACTCGAGAGACGATGTGGTGAGTTAAGAGCAAGGTTGTAAAAGTTACTTCAAAACTGTACCTAAGATACATTTACAGTTATTCATACGAAAAGGCACCTAGGTAGTACGTACGTAGGTACTCGTTTTAAAATGTACCAATTACAGGTACAGTTACTTCAAAAATACTTTTTTTTCAAATTTGTCAGAATATATAAGAAGTAAAGCTTTTTATATTAAGTATACACACAAAAACGACTTCGATATATGTGCTTTATTGGTGCAAATGCGAGAAATAAGAAAAAACGCATTTACATGAGCCGGTGCTGACGTCGACGGGCCCAGAAGACGCCGGCCGCATGAAGAAACGCATGAGTCGAGTGAATATGCAACTAACCTTCGCGACGACAAACATAAAACTTCAAGCTTTCTCGTTTTTCTTTTCTTTTTTTTTTTGGCTTTGTTACTTGGAAGAAAAATAAGGTTTGTTTTCTTTCGGAATTTTTTCAGCTTTGATAACTGCAAAATTTGAGTCCGTTTAGTGAGTGGAAACTGTATTATATACGCGATGTTACAATGCTTTACGATTGTAATTGTAATTTATTTTCAATCATATTTTTTATTGTATTTATGGCAGAAGAGAGCCACCATCAGGACAAGATGCAGGCAACACAAACTGCGCACATCTTTCAAGTTATCTCCTCCCTTGCATAGCTGTCGGAGGAGCTTCAAACACGCAATGAAGTCGATTTCGGTTTGAGATGAAGGAAGCAGGTCGCTACCTTCCCTAAACGGAGTTCCGAAGCGATTCGATAAATTTGTGTCGCTAGAATGGCATCGCTAATCCACCGTTCGCTCAAATGAACACCGCCATTCGCTAAAGTGTCGTTCGATGAAACATCATGGCTGAGGCCTCCCTTGCTAAAATGTCGTTCGACCAAGTCAGTGCCTCCAAGGTCGTACCAAACTCAACGTTAATCACGGCACATGGTAGTGTGTTAATACTTCAAGATTTATAGTTTCTACCATTTTGACAAAGTGAATAAAAAAGTACCTGTAAAAAGTAACTTCACTTAGTTACAAGTTACTGGAAAATGTACCTAAGATACAAATACAGATACCAAGAAATGAAAGGTTCTAGGTTTGTACCTCAGGTACAACAAAATGACCTAGGTACCGATTTCCAGTTACTTGTACCTAGGTACTTTACAAGTCTGGTCAAGAGGCACTTTGACCTTCGATCTGTTTAATTTTGTTTTACTAAAAACTAGCGCGCGGAAGAAAATACGGTTTTCTGTTCTTGGTTTCATAGCTAACAAAGATTAATTCCCCGCAGTTAACTGGCCCAGAAAATCGTTGCACCGCCCTTTTAAGTGAGACTGCGTCACTGATCACTTTTTTGCAGCGGTATCTGTTACGGGCTTTTCCCACCACTGGAAACGATGTCCGTAGTTAGTGTACATTCAGATAAGAGCGCCTCAGAAAAACGAGGACAAGGAATGCAGGACAGCATAGAGCGCTACTTACAACTGAAAGCTCTATTGAAAACACAATTATTTATAAACAGAATCGCCGTCCCCGCATAAAAAAGGCGAATTCCTTATCGGAAGTGTGTACGCAGCTTTCCTCTCCTGCCTACCTCATATTGTACGCTTCGATCAGCTCTCACTCCCTTTTGCTAATAAGGTTTCCAAGAATTTTTGTTCTTTGTGTTCTTAGAGTTAATGATGTTGTAGCTGTTGATGTTGTTGTAGTTGACGCAGTAAGGCGTACGGCGTCCGTCGCCGATGTTGCCCAATGCTTGAAAAAGATCGCCCGTGGGAATCGAACCTGAGACCTCTGCGTGCGAGGCGGAGGCGTTACCACAGAGCTACGCCACAGCGTCAACAACCCGCGTTGTACTTAGTGTTTTTGTAGCATCCGATGCCCACTGCACGCGCTCACTGAAAAAAAAAGTCGATAACAAAATGTCATCGTAGCACTGTCAGTGCCAAGAGCTGGTGCCGGAAGACGCGTTTTCAAGTGCTCCGTAACAAAAAAAGAAACAAAAGCGTTCGGAGCAAAAATGTTAGATGGCTATTTTGTTCCGGACGCTTTTGTTCACGCAAACCACAGTGCGTGAGCACGACGCCGATGCACAACGACTTGGACGTTACGTGCGACAGATATCGCAGTGACTGTACTGTAGATTAACGCGGGACTGCTCAACTTATTTATTCAAAAAGGGGAGGGAAGGACAGTGGCGCGATCTCTATGTCACAAGCAAAAGGACACACACGATTGGTGGTTAGAGACAATGACGTTTCATTATAGCGTGGCTACGCCAATCACGGCGCAGGCACTGATGCGCCGCACAAGTGGCCGCCGAAGAGCGCGCGGCGTTGCGCAATGTCAAGGGGGAGGGAGAGAGACGCTGCGTGTGGCGAGGAGGAGTATACACGACTCGGGAAAGAGGCGGCGGCGGTGGAGAGGAGTATAAAGGGGGACATACATCGTTGCGTTTGAAAATTGTGGGTCTACGCTCGGTCTGTCGCCGAAGACGATCCGCCAGAAGCCAGCCATAAACAGCTTCGCGATAAAAAATGCATTTTCACGAATGAAGCATTCAACTCGTGGAACAGAGAAATGTGTGCATGATTTGGCGCAAAAATAAACCAACCGTTTTTTCGCACAGCAAAGCTAAGCCACGCAACGCCTAAAGAACAGGCTCCCTGAGAATGTAGCGCTAGCGGTTCATGTAAGGCTCCACATTTTCAGAACCTAGGGTCACCAGAACGACGAAGTTAGAGACAGGATACTCAACTTGCCCGCGAAAAAACGCCCTCGGACAGCAGAAGCAGATAAAGTGCGCTTGTTTTTCCCTGCATCTCTCAAATGACGTGAACTTGAACACATGAGCATGGGACGTCTACTTGTAAGAGTTGTCGTCGGTTTATGCGAACACCGTTTGCCTTCATTAATGAATATAGAAATGTCTCTCATATTGCCACGCGCGCCGACGAGCGAGCCGAGCCGACGAGCGCGTGCTTGCCCGAATGGTTAGCGCGCTTGACTGTCACGCGGAAGGTCTACGTTCGATTCCAGCGAGCAGAATGTCCTTTTATTTGTTATTTCAACTGGGCGTTCCCCTAAGTTCGAGAACATTCTCGTCTGATCGAGTTTCGAATGTTCTACGCGCCGAAAGTTCTACGCCGAATGTTCCAGAAACCCACGACGGTACATAAGGGACTCCGCGTGGCGAGCGGAGTCAGTCTCGCCCCAGCGTTCTATCCTGCTGTTACGCCGACTTCGACGCTCGCGACACTCTGTTGTTATCCTCCATTCCCTTATTGTTTTCGGCACAAGTTCCCCACATTGACCGTTTATTTCTTTCTGTTTAATTATTGTACTTTTGGTCACCACCTGTAACAATATGTCACCACTGTCAATCAGCGTGAACCCCGAAGCAGACGACATCTGCTTCGTTGTTACGCTAGCAAGTTGGGGCTGTTATCATCTACCGATGCAGTACTTGAGAAACTCGGAAAGGGACTCCATTCGTTTCTACAGTGAGTGTTTGGACGACACCCGAAACGAATGACTTCCATGACGTGACCGGCGGGCGATTTTCTACGCAGGAAGAACCGGTACTACTACACGCCGCTGATGGAGAAGTACGAGAAGATCTCCAAGATCGGCGAGGGCTCGTACGGCGTGGTGTTCAAGTGCCGGGTGCGAGACACCGGGCAGCTGGTGGCCGTCAAGAAGTACGTGGAGACCGAGGACGACCCGCTCATCAAGAAGATCGCCCTCAGGGAGATACGCATGCTCAAGGTGCGCACGCAACCACTCTTACACGTTCGTTTACAGACCTATACGTTGCGCATTACTTACGCCTAGTTACTTTGTTACTTTTTAAGTTAATGAATCTTGCTTACTTTCTGATGAAGAGCAACGGTTATTTCTGGAGAAGGGCGTCACAAGTATCCAACCTAGCTCTCACCCCAGCTCTATTCTGTGACTTGCAAGGGAAAAAGAACGCTAGATACACAATAAAACAAAATGTGCACAGGGTACGTCACTATCGTCCCAGGTATCCCCGAATGAATGCGTTAAAAACGAGGAGTTATTCATGATGGAAAATACTGAAAGGCGGTTAATGGGCTTCAGGAAAACGACCACATTCAGAGTAATATTACTTCGGAACTGAAGTAACGAGTACCTTTTAAAGACGAGTAAGGCACTTCGTTTCCTCTTAAGCAAGTAACGAATAACGGTTTTTATTTACTTAATTTCAGTAACTTGTACATGTCTGCTCAGATGTTCGCGGGTGCATAATAAAGAGGAACGATCGTAATTGGTCGCCCTTTAACCATTTCATCCAATGAGAGGAAGGGAGATCTGTGTCGTGTCCTAATGGTAATCTACAGAAAGAGGCGTCTCCTTTGCCCACTGAAATTGCGTGGTCATTCGGGCATGATACCGCTCGTCTTTCTTGTTGGCGCAGTCCATCGAATGAAAACCAATGACCAGCGCTCCGAATGCTTCGCGGATGAGTAAACAATCAGAAGCTTTCCGATCGTTGTCACTGTAGCGGGAACAACACCGATTTCTGCACATCCACCATGCGAATTTAGCTTGTTTTTTGTATTGTTTTTTCAGGGATCGAAGCAATATTTTGCCGTACATTACATGTTCGGTGGCATTTACCTTAGTGGTCAGTCTGTAACGATCAAGCTAAAAAAAAAGTTGCTAGTAAGGTGTAACTGACGGCTCCGCAAGTACCTAGTGGTCGGCGTCTGTCGGTTTCGTGCTGGGAAGCTAAGCACGTCGGTTTTCTTCCGACTACAGCGACAAACAAGAATGCATCGTTGGCAGGCAAATGAAGTAAACTTTAGGAGTGCTATCGGATTCAGATAATCGTTGTTGAGCGAGTCATATTGAGCCAGCGAGTAATGGTACCCTACCGGTGGAGTTCTCTTCCGACGTGTTGACGATTTTGGCGCCTTCTGTGTAGCAACTCAAGCACCCGAATCTGGTGAACCTGATCGAGGTGTTCCGGCGGAAGCGAAAGCTGCACCTCGTCTTCGAGTACTGCGAACACACCGTGCTGGATTTTCTCGACAAGCACCCCAAGGGGTGAGTCCGGCAATCCGGCCCTCTGCGCAATCCATTACTAGAATTTCTTAACTTTTTTCCGGGCTGATTAGGTTGTTGAGTCCAGCAATTGGTCCCTCTGCGCAGTCATTGCTATGATTTCTTAACTGTTTTTCGGGCTAATTAGGTGGTCACGCGTTTTTTCCTCTGAGTGTTATTTTTTTTTTCTCCGATTTTTGTTTTTTACATACAAGGCATCTCTGCTGGCTGTCAGGCCCCGCTTACATGCATCTCCATGCTTTCGCGGAACTGTGCATAATTATTTTTAGTGTGCAATTAATGTATTAGTAGTAGTAGTAGTAATAGTAGAAGCAGCAGTAGTAGTAGTAGTAATGGTAGCAGTATTAGTACTATTATTAGTACTACGAGTAGTAGTAGTAGTACTAGTATTATTATTAGTAGTAGTAGTAGCAGTACTAGAAGCAGTATAAGTAGTAGTAGTAATAGTAGTTGTTGTTGCTGTACTTCTAAAGTAGGTCTCGTTTCAATTGAAGCTCAGCCCCACTCAATATTTCTAGGTTTTCGGGGTTACGGCTGAGTGTCCCTGAACTTCTCGCCTTCTGATTACTTTCGCAACTAGCGGCACCTCCAGAACTGACTCCTAACCCCTCTCGTACTTTTTTTTTTGTGTTGAATCTTTTAGAGTACCAGACTCCCTGACCAAGCGGATAGTGTACCAGACTCTGCAAGCCATCAACTTCTGCCACATGCACAACGTCAGTGCCCTTCTTTTTAAGTCGCACCTTCGACAGATTCGAGCAACAACACCGGCGATGTTTGTTTCGCTCGACAAATATAACTGCTCACACGTTGAAAGCTCTCATACATTTTTAGCAAGTTTATCGGAGCGAAGGTTAATCGCCGCGGTTGCCACCAACGCGGCAAAAAAGAAAAAAGAAACAAATATTTCTGCCGACTATATCTTCACCAAAGCCGCTTAATAGTCTTAAGGTTTTTTTTTTTTTTTTTTTTTTTTATTGTTTGCTGGCGTTTCGGGCAGGCGCTAGTTGAAGCAAGACAAAGCTCGATACCGGCAGGGAGCTCCGAACACGTGAGCAACTGCTGCTTGATTATTAGTCGTTTATGTCAAAGACGGATATAGAGTGCTGTTCTGAGCCATGGGCCGGTTTTTGTTTTTTGCTCATTTGCAGAGAGGAAAAGATGCGCCCGTGATGCCTAATCTTTATATTTTCTTTGCTTCCAAACTCTTTCAGTTTCCTAGTTTTGTCCACGACGCGACGACAGATTTGAGTTGAATTCTGTGTGGCGAAAGTTGTAAGCAACGCTGTCCTACGGCGAAGGTGACTGTGCACTATATGCGCGTCAAGTCAAGTTCGTTTGAATGTGAAGGAAGCGAAACGCGCACGAACATAACACTATACTGTAAACGTATTGCTCAGACATAACTTGGCGCATTTGGAATCCCTCGCTTCTTCTCTCTTACTCGCCGAGAGCCACGCGTTGTCGAGCATCGGCTGTGGTGACGATCAAGCGTCAGCAGGGTTGCCAGAAGGGTGTATATTTGTCCAGTAATAGATGATCCTTTTTTGCTTCTTGTTTGTCCGCCTATAGTGAAACTAGGCGGGTAGTCGCCTACCAGAATTATCGTGAACAATGAAAAGCGGAATTAATCAATTTCTCGGGTACCGGTGTATTTTCTTAACCGGATTCACTCCTACATATTTAGCGCCATTTCTTGGACTGTTTTTGTTTCTTATTACAGTGCATCCACAGGGATGTGAAGCCAGAAAACATACTGCTCACCAAAGACGGCGTCGTCAAACTGTGCGACTTCGGTTTCGCCCGAACGCTGAGTACGTTTTTTTCTGAATCACAACACATACCTGTATATCCGCCCCTCGAGAACAGGGACTGGTTTCTTTCTCATTATGTTTAAGTCCGCTGCGCATGCTTCCGATTCATAATATACAAATTCTGCTTCACAAACTCCAACGAAGACTATAACACGCCTAACCCTAAGCAGCAAGAAAGTGAGAGTGACTTCTGAAGTAATTAAAGGGTTTCGGAATATCGGAGTTCATTTCCGAGAATATTCGGCGCCACAAAACGGCGTAACTATCATAAAACAGACTTCGAACGGAGATTATTCCATAAGACTAAAGCCGTTTGCTGTCACAAAGTATATATACATAAAAAATGGTGCTTTATTACATTAGAAGAGAGAATCTTTCCATGTATTTCATCCTGAGATGAACAGCAGCATAGGAGAGTTGCAGGCATCCCAGCCAACTGAGAGCTACGAGTTGCAGATAGGCTCGTGGCGCGCTCTCGGCACAGGGTTGGCTGGGATGACTGAAAGCGTCCACTGGGCTCCATCTTGGAGCGAAACGGAGGACTGTATTTGCAAGAGGAGCGCGAGAGGGAAACAAGAAAACCTTTTTGTGGTGGCATGCCCAGGTCCAGGAGAGAACTACACGGACTACGTGGCGACTCGCTGGTACCGCGCCCCCGAGCTGCTGGTGGGCGATACCCAGTACGGCCCCGCCGTGGACGTCTGGGCCGTGGGCTGCGTGGCCGCGGAACTCATGCGCGGAGAGGCGCTCTGGCCGGGCAAGTCGGACGTGGACCAGCTTTTCCTCATCCGGAGGACCATCGGTAACCTTTGGAGAGAGTGCGCAGGCACAGAGTGTACGGGGCTATCCGAGGTTCAGTCAATATTTCTCTAAAAGAGAAGGACTGCGCTTTTCTCATCATCACTGGATGGATGAATACGGCTGGACCATTTAAATCAGTCGGCGGCTTGCGCCACCTAGCTAAAGCTTCTTATTAAAATTAACTAATCTTCGATTAAATTCCAAATCAATGGACAATTGCAGAAGAACCTCATATGGCTGCTAAGCACGAGCTTTCATCTACCATTCTCTGCGAAACTTCAGTCTTCCCTCGACTTATGCCACCAGTTCGATAACCTATGCTTGGCGATCTCAGCTTTCTCAGCGCCTATTTTCCCGTCGCTGCGTTTAAAGCCCAAAGCCTTCACTAAATCAGTATGGCCTCGAACGACTGGAGGGTGAAGCCCTTTACAGTAAAGTATTAAGTGTTCAGCCCTCTT
Source organism: Ixodes scapularis (assembly GCF_016920785.2). Lineage (NCBI taxonomy): Eukaryota > Metazoa > Arthropoda > Arachnida > Ixodida > Ixodidae > Ixodes > Ixodes scapularis. Next base: position 86,753,977 of record NW_024609836.1, on the reverse strand, counting down.
CTTTTCCTCCCCACATGCCCCACACACCGTATCTATGTCCCGATATCTCGTAGTAAACTGATGAGCTGGGCCAGTTGGTAGACGTTATGCATGATGAGGTAAACAGCTAAAAAAACACAGAAGACGAAGAAGAACAAACACGACAGGACAATGCTGTCTCGCTCTGCACACCCTAGTTCGTAACGCCCTGTCCTGGCCTCAAACAACAACGAGCTTCCCCTAATAAAGTCGTAGATACTTTCCTTAGCAATATCTTTCTTGTGTTTTTTATAAGTTTCCAGAGTCGATTTAGTTCGCATCTCCGCTTTCCATATTTTCCTCTCCGCTGTTTTAACTCGCTTCTTAAGTGTAATTTTCTGATCTGTGTCTTTATTGCCCAAACATTTTTTTTTATTACTTGAGTTTTCTCGTTCGCTTTCTGCACTTTGTAACTACGTCCTTCTTGTATAAATAGCCAAAAACTCTCCGAGTTCATCGTTCCTCTTCCAAGTCCCTTAGTTTCTTTTAAATTGTATCGTCCTACTAGCTCCTTGCCATCAAATGACCATCCCACATCCCCTTGTACGCCCCGATTCAGAGCTTCACCCTGCGCTCCCAAAGCCAGTTTACCAAAAGTTGATCTCGGCAATATAACTTTCTTCTAGGGCCGGGCGTCGATTAAAAGTTTTAACTCGATTAATCGCAACATTTTATTCGATTAATCGGCCATGCTAATTTTTTGCATAATATTTTAAAACGTCAAAAATTAATATGTTTTCTGTTTTTGCATGTTCTGAATATGAGATAAAGGACAGAATATGTAATTTTTATTATGAATCAACCTTGATGCGTGGTTAAGAACAGTTCAAAGGCACTTACACTCACATAGTATTACTTCAGCAGCATGAGTTAAAGAGGTTCGTTGATATTATCCGGCAATTGTTCAAACTATAGTCTCTGTTGCGCTGAACTACACGTGTAACCTTCTGCACTTCTCAGGAGTTACAAATCTTGCCCCTAGAGTTTACTTTAGACTATATTTTGACATAGAGTTTGCCCTTCATACAGGTGTTCTCGTTCACGTCTGCGTGGTGAAACCGTTTACTTCTTATGTTATTTTGGTTTGTTAAAACACTAGTTACCGATTAACCTGTTAAAAAAATTAATCGTGTTAAAGCCTTAATCGATTAATCGGTAGGTTAATCGATCAATTGTCCAGCCCTACTTTCTTCCCCATTTCCCTCCATCACCTGATACCTGCTATAATTTTCCAAAGCTCTGTTCTTTATTACAGCTGCATTTATGCTGTCCTTACCCGATGCCTACTTTTCATGCTCACTAAGGTAATCCACACTGTCATGAATCTATACCACTAGTAACTTGTACCGTATTCGGTCGAGTAATAGCCGCACTGTATATGAAGAAAACCTGAAGGTTCGCTTTTCCGCAAGGCACGCAGATTGCCAATCGCCACGATCGACAGCATGATTCCAGCTGTTTACAGGACAGAGATAACGTCTTCCTGCGAAGATACCCTCTGTGAAGATTGAATTTGTATGGACAATCGAGTTCTCGATCTGGTTATTCGCTATGTTATTTATGCGCAAAACAGTGATTGGCTGTATATGGCTTATGTGCCAAGGTAGACTCAAGGGCGTTGTTCATAAATAGTGAGGCTGTTATTTGAGTAAATACGGTATGTACCTACCCTTTGAAACACGAATTCTGGGAATCTAAGTTCTTCATTCTCGTCATCATTAAAAATCATGACTGCTGACTTAGTTTTCAATTTTTATTTTTCTCTTCTGCAGGCGAACTGATACCCAGACATATGCAGATTTTCAAGACGAACGATTTTTTCTCCGGAGTCAGTATTCCGGACCCGGACGTTATCGTAAGTTCATGTTGCACGATTTCTGCGAGGTATCCGAGTCCCTGAGGTCGGTCACATTGTACCGCACGTATGTTAGAAAAGAAGTCATGCGCGTTTGTTTCGTTCTCGGGAAGCTAGACTGAATTAATAAACTGGAATTATATTAGGTTAGCCTAGAGTTGGCTTAAAGCGATTCAAACGTTCTGTTGAAAATCAATAGACCTTTCTGGAAACTCCCAGGAGACCTTGCAACGAGGGGCATTGTGGGGGTGTTCAGATGCACGCTCGTGCCGGCTCGAACGCTTCGTATATCCTTTCAGTAGGACGATTCATTCTTTCTTGTCGTTAGGAACTCAGAACACTCGCAAGAATTATGCGAACAGAAAAGAAGGTCATGGCATACTCTGTTTTGCTGAAATCACGAACTGTTAGACCAACGACAACTTCATCTTCGCTTCTCGGATAATTTCACCCGCTGCACATCTAAATGTCACAATGCGTAAAGCAGACGCTGGGGGCACCACATATTTCCGGAAAGCTCTATTACTCCGAAAACATCCGAAGAGGAATTGTATAAAAGCCTCAGAGGGACAGCCGACGTTTCTCAAGTGCTTCTACGGGGTCCCGACGAAGCATCGGTTGCCACTCCGAGACTTCCAGGCAACCCAGCTTCGACTGTAACCCCGTGTTTTGCACCGGATTTGTCTGCCAACATTGCGGTGAATGCGTGATCTATTCTCTTCCACTAGGAATCCATACAATCCGTCATTCCAAGTTCTATCGAGTCTTCTGGAATCGATTTCCTCAAGGTATGGTATTTTACTTTCCCGCAAGCGTGTACCCTTTATTTTTTTTTCTAATTTTTAATTTGTCCCTTAAGCTGCAACGCAGTACGAGGAGTGCAAAGCGCTTGTCCTGTATTCCTTAGAGATGTCTGGACAAGGATCCTGCGAGGCGATGGAACTGCGAGCAGCTGCTGAAACACCCTTACCTGACCGACTGCAAAATCCCTGAACTTGACGCTGAGGACAACAGCATTCGGATCCGCAGGGAACGCTCCAGGGTAACGTCATCAACGACTTTTACTCTTTCCTTCTTTACATGCCATTTTTCTCACAATGCAAGCTACAGCGAGGGTCTAACGGATCCAACTTAAATAAATCTCAAAAATCAGTTTCGCTTGATTGGACATTGTAGTCTATGAAAAAAATACTGCTTGGTGAAGCATTTTCTAAAAACCTGCAAGAGGAAATTTGCCTCTATCAAAAGTTAACACAGAAAACAAACATTTTAAACGGCTCAGTATGCAGCTAAACCTCTCTTGTGACAATGTAAAAGAAAGCGTTGTTATTGGTGTTTGATTTAACACAAATAACAAAAAGGGTAAGAAAAATAATACTGTCTTTGCTGTTCGCTGTTTTTTCCCAATAAAATTTACAATGGCTCAGAGGAATGCCTTTCCACTTTTAGTCTAGAAAAGGCTTAACTGCACCATGTCAAAGTTTTGTTTCTTTGGTTAATTCAAGTTTTCTCATTAATATTTACACCCCCCCCCCCCCCCACACACACACAGACAGACAAATGCAGCACCTACCTGCATATTTTTTTAATTAAATTAAAATATACAAGCGTGCGACACTGATTTTTGCCTACGCTGTATAAGTTGCAAGCAGAAAACTATCGTTTGGGTAGGGTCAGTTCAGTCGTAGAATGACAGATGTTACTCTACGGCTGGAATAACACTATCAGAATATCTTGTATATACGTATGCTGATTTGCGATGTGCTTGGAAACACTATAGTTGGTTTTACTTTATCCGTGAGCGAGCGCTATATGTGCGAACTTGTTGCCGCTCACAAGCACGTGTGCGGTTGGCACGCTGAAAGCTCATAACTCGCTCTTGTAGCTTCTGCTACGCGTATGATCATTGGCTTTTTTGGGGGGTTAGTTCGACCAGTGAGAAGAATGGGCGGTATCGCATTCTGGGTAGCGAGCAGACTTGGCAAGAGGGCGCGTCCTCCTGCCGCAGATACCAAATGACCATTGGAGTATTATTACCAATCGCATCTGCATTCGCTGAAAGACCAATGGTCGATGAGTGGATCGCGGTGCATTATGCACTCAGGGATGTAACATGGTTCTAAGTTGAGCCCTCAGGGTGGTGCCGTTTTAATGGCAGTAGCGAAGAATATGTAGAGACATCAAATTCCTTTCTCCTCGTCTCCCGTACTTTACACCTTCCCCATCTCTTTCTCCCACTCCACCCTCTTGACTTCCTCTTCCCTGCTGACAACGGATGTCTGCCATCGGGAACGACGTCCATCGATGTCGTTCCCGATGGTCCGTCGGTATGGAATTCATCACCAACATCTTTCCGATTCCATACCGACGGACCGTCATGCTGGAACCACGCAACTGTGAACTGAACGCTCGTACATCGCTCCCGAAGTGTCTGAAATGCGAAAACAGTCCACTTTCCTACAGAACGGCACGCAGCATCAGTCGCTGTTCCCGCACCTCCCGGGCCACTCTGGCAGCGGATACCCGACCCCTGACGTACGAGCCTCGCAGCTGCACTCGCGGCAGATGCCTCAGCAGGCGCAGACGCACCAACAGGCGGCGGCAACCCGCAAGTTTGACCACTTACCCAACATCTGACGCTTGGGACCAGGAGCACTCTACCATTCATCGTCCATCTCCAAGTCGCTCACCGGGTGGTCTTGGAAGTAGTGGTCCTGGAACTGGGGGTGTCGTCCATACCCAAGTCGCTCGTCGGGCGGTCTTGGAAGTAGTGGTTCTTGAACTGGGAGGTGTCGTCCATCTCCAAGCTGCTCGTCCGGTGGCCTTGGAAGTAGTGGTTCTGGAAATGGGAGGTGTCGTCCATCCCCAAGTCTCTCATTGGGTGGTTTTGGAAGCAGTGGTCCTGGAACTGGGGTGCCCTTCTGCCGAGGCACTGAAGACCTTAGCTGAAGCCGCCTGCTACTGAAGATGTGCGTGTGAACTTTCGCAGTGCTCCGATGGCTTTCAAAATGCGTACCTCTCGGCAAGAGTGAGACTCCTGGTCTCCGAAATTGTGCACGTCTCGAAGGAATCATCTTGGCGTTCAAAACAAAATAGCGCAAAAGAGACGAGGAGGAGAAAGAAAACGGGGCGTGGCTACTTTCTTGTCCTTGTCTCTTCTGCGCTATTTTATTTTGTACTTAAACATGCTCCAACTAAATGCACTAACTTGCCCAGCAGCCTACACTACTAATTAATAATCTTGGGATTGGTAACGCGCGCTTTTGTCGCGGAACTGTGTCCTGAAATATTTCGAAAGCTGTGGTTTCCCTAGAAGTGGTCGCCTGGGAAGCCAAGGAAAGGTAATAATCACTTAGAAGATGGTAAATGGACATGGTATGATACGGCTGCGTCTTTCAACTGATGATACTGTGATTATGGCAGTCGTGGAAGATCAGATGTCTCGAAGAAGCTAGGGGAATCTCAAAGGTGTTTTAGTCTTCGTAATGGTCTAGCTTGAGAGCTTCAGGAAGGCAAGTAAACAAAATACCTCGCAAGCAGAGAAACTATGTATATCGAAACCCTCAAACAATGGTTGTGTCAATGGCAACTCTAAGAGCTGCCATACTGTGGCCAGAGTGTGTGTGTGTGTGAGGGATTTTTTTTACTGTTTCTAAAGTATAGTTATTGTAACTGCTCCTTAAATCTGTAAAACCCTCTTAATTATTCATTCTGAGAGGTTAAGATTTTGGATGTCATTGTTATAATAGTGTCACGGCTCTACTTCTAACTTTTACCACTATGCTTTTGCTGTGGTAAGCACGTGAATTCATTACCTTCATTTCGTTTACTGTGCTGACTGGCGTTTTCTCAACTGAAAAGATAAATTACTTTGAAATACGTCGATCAGTCTTTGCATTTGTAATAGCTCCTACAACGTATAAGACCTATAGACGGATGTGGCCGCTGATAAGGAGCCTAAATATAGTAAAATGGGCGAGCGGGAAATAAAGGAGAGTAAAGGAAAAACAAGCAAATTTAAAAGCTCGAAAAACCATTTAATTGATGAACGAAGAGCGTGTTGGTGCGGGTCAGGATTGAAAACAAGAAGAAACCTGTAAAACAGGGATAACACAGTACAAACCAGCGCGACTTGGACGAGGACGAAAAAGAGAGATACACTATCTTCTCTTTGTTCCCCCTTTCCTGCTGTTTTTCACTATGAACTTTTACCAACGCGCCCAAATGTCTACTATAATCGGGACAACACGACCCCATCATTGAAAGATATGGTTGTGTTGCCCCTTGATTTACGTGTTTATTCTTTCATTATTCCCAAACTATTTAACTTGGATAGCCGATTTTGTTTCCTTGTCAGTCGAACATACCTTCATTTTAGAATCATTTGCGTTTTTCGTTCGTGCTAGTGTAATAATTTATATCTATAGCCTGCATTTCTCGTGACTATTTAGGCACGTCTTATGAATGCTTCATTCTGAGGACCTTTGACTGATTAGAGCGCAAAGATTAACATACGAGGGCAAATATGGCATGATTGATCCACTGGGAGTTACATTGTGGCTTTTATTACAGGGGCCACGAAATTAATTTCAAGGTCTTCCTCCTTAGGTTTCTTCCTCAACTCAAAAACAAAATGAGAAATCACGCGTTCGTGACGCGCTTGGACACCAGTACGATGACTCCCAGCTTCCACCGTCATTTCTAAGCACACAATGGAACTTGTCGTTCGCAAGTGATATTAAGTGTCGTCGCTGCACTCCACGAACGCGAATTCAAATAATCATTGACGGCTTTATTGTTGACGAGCGCATCCGTCCGAGTGACGCAGTACGTCCTCCTGTACAATGCGTGAGCTGGGGTAGGCTGGCGTGTTTTAAGTACCGCGGATGTATCGCGGTGAAAAGGCGGAAGGCTTTCGATGGAAAAAAGGTACGAAATAGTACGCTATATTTTCGAATTTTCGAAGCGAAAAGCAGGCTTTTGAAATTGTACCCCTCTCCTTTTGGCCCACTAAACGATAAGCGATTAGTAAAATAACGATCGAAAATAAATTATCCCAGGTCCAAATTCATTTCATGACCCCTTTCAGAAAATTGACTGCAAACTGATGCTTTATTTATGTTCTATTTTTTCGCACCTACCACTAAGGCCTTTCTAGCCGTAGCCAAAGCGATCAATTATGATCAATTAGGAAGCGATAGGACAATATTCCTTTTGCGTTTTATCCCAGGACTATAGCCTTCAGTTATACCTTTGACAACTACTCAGACTGTGCCAACAAGATGAAAGAGTCATAGAATCCTCAATGCTATCGTGATTCATGTAGTTTCAAAGTATGTAAAACAAGCGAATGTGTACGAGACGCTGCTAATTCCTGGACGAACTAGAGGTGCACAATGTCTAGGGTAATAACCTGTCCATAAATACACGATGGTTCGACCGATATGAACGGAGCAACCAGCGTCATTTCAACGTAACTCCCTGAGGCTTCCGCCAGGTCGGGCGCGGCCGTGGAGATGGCACGCCCTTCTCCCCTCAGAATAGTCCCCTGGAACGGGTCTCCGACTGGTCTGTTAACCGTGTCCAAAAAACTGGTTCCTCGATTTCCGCCGGATGACGCGATACAAGTGGCACGAAGTGGTCGCCGGTCGCGATCCTAGCGGCGTCGCAGCAGCGGTGGTGAGTGTGGCCGACGCCTCTTGCGCTGCAGGTCGCCCTCCAGCTGCACAGTCAACGGAAGCTGCAACAGCCAAGAGTTGGGACACCTAGAATTCCTGTTTATGGGCTCCCTACGGGAGCCAGAGTTGCGTGTTCACCCCCGTAGTGCCGGCTTTCCTGCACGGCATGTTGACCCTGCTCCTCACGTGACTGAATTCGGCGAATAGCGGCGCCGCGCTCAAAAGCAGGGGAACGGGGCGCTTGCAACGTCTACTTTCCTGCGCGGATTAGATCCGGCTTCTCACGTGATCGGATCTCTTCGAATAGCGGCGCGGCGGCACGTGGAAAACAGACGCGCAACTCTGGCTCCCGTAGGGAGCCTATAGGGGGCATTCACTGGACGCCATATTTGAGGGCGATGTTTAGGGCGCATGCTCAGAACGAGCTTGCAATAGCCTGCTAAGACTGGCAATCTTGATGGTGTGGAATGCACGCTGCAAAAGAACTGTGGAAGCTCGCCGTCAGCACGCGTTCAGCAGTCGCGCACACAGATATGGCCGCCAGTGAATACTCCCTATACAGGAGCTCTAGGAACACCGTGACGACAGCGACTCGCGTCCGCTCGTGATTTTTGCCGAAACTTATACGACAAACAACCAGGATCGCGATGTCCGCGCGAGAATCCGGTTTTATTACGTAAGCATGAACTGGGTCCCATGGAGCGAACCGGCGTTATCAGCTTTTGAAGCCGCGCCGAACGGCACCTAAACTCCCCTGTCCTAATGGGGCGAAGCCCGTTGTCTGTAGCAGCGATCAGAGGGATTGGCTCCCATTGGCTGGCACGTGTCATAGTTTCAAGGAACGAGGCTCCCATTGGCTCTCGCGCGGCGTAGTTCCAAGGAGTGCTACCCCTTCATGGCGGCCCGGCCGCCGGTAAGGGGGCGGCTGGCCACCGAGCGAGCACAGCATGCGCGGGCAGACTCCGGAGTGGCTGCACGGCCGAGCTCAGCTCAGTTTAAAGATGCATATAGTGATAAATAATTAAAAATCAATATTTTCTAGCAACAGTGATATCAGTCTGATTAAATAAAATTATCTCAAATTTAAAATATTTTTTTTGTTCACAGCAGAGCGACCTGATGTGAAGTGTGTACACTGCGTGACACTATTTGACACAGTGCACATACACGAACGATGGGATTTTTTTTCTCTCACATTTTCATGGTGGCCATGAAAGCCCCTATAGTGCGGTGAAAATCGCTAGTTCGGGGCACAAACTTATGCGATAAAAGTTGAACGCTGATCAGACCCTGTGCTGTGCTTTTCAAATTTTCACACTGAAAGTCAGGCTTTTGACTTTGTACCTTTTTTCTTTTGACCCACTAAACGATGTGATATTAGTAAAATCCCAAATCAAAAAATGATTTATCCCAACCCAAAATTCGTTTCATGGGCCCTTTAGGGTATCGACGTTTATCGAAGCAACACTTGTGCGCAACTTTTGTCGTGGGACAAATTAGTATATTGCAAATGGCAGTGGCACCAACACCAAATCCAGCTGAAGAAATATTAATTGATACAGTCACGTTTTATTTTTTAACCAACATACGTTTACACCTGGATATTAGGGAGTTCTAGTAGACCGTGTTTTCCCTCCGCTACCCGGAACTCTACAGCCAGGGCCATCGGCGCGCAAGCGCAGTGGCGGTTTCTTCGTAGCGGAGGGGAAAACACGGTCTACTAAAACTCCCTATTGCTAGCGAGTTTTAGTAGACCGTGTTTCCCCCTCCGCTACCCGGAACTCTACAGCCAAGGCCATCGGCGCGCAAGCGCAGTGGCGGTTTCTTCGTAGCGGAGGGGAAAACACGGTCTACTAAAACTCCCTATTGCTAGCGAGTTTTAGTAGACCGTGTTTCCCCCTCCGCTACCCGGAACTCTACAGCCAAGGCCATCGGCGCGCAAGCGCAGTGGCGGTTTCTTCGTAGCGGAGGGGAAAACACGGTCTACTAAAACTCCCTATTGCTAGCGAGTTTTAGTAGACCGTGTTTCCCCCTCCGCTACCCGGAACTCTACAGCCAAGGCCATCGGCGCGCAAGCGCAGTGGCGGTTTCTTCGTAGCGGAGGGGAAAACACGGTCTACTAAAACTCCCTATTACTAGCGAGTTTTAGTAAACCGTGTTTCCCCCTCCGCTACCCGGAACTCTACAGCCAAGGCCATCGGCGCGCAAGCGCAGTGGCGGTTTCTTCGTAGCGGAGGGTTAGCGGAGGGGAAAAAACGGTCTACTAAAACTCCCTATTATTTGTTTCTAAAAAGGAAAAAGTGCGAAATTAAAGTCCGAATTTCGGAAAATAAACTCTGATAAACTCGTAATTTAAAAAAAAAAGAAAAAAAAAAGAAGAAAAATCTCTGAAACACATTTTTTGAATTTCACTAAAATTCAGTCATGGGTAAGTTACTTTTAAAAAGTAGTTTGTTACAGTTAGTTACTTTCAGAAAAAAGTAGCGAAGTTACCGTTACAGTTACCGCAACAAAAAAGTAACTTGTTACAGTTACAGTTACTTTTAAAAAGAAACGACGTTACTTTTCAGTTACTTTTCTATAACACAAAAAAATTAGGAAAAACTAGAGAACGCCCCTCGCAACGTTTTATTGCATAAAATTAAAAAGTACGCTTTTTACTTCATATTCTAACTTAGCAGCAGTTGCTTCTCGAAGTTACTGTTTGAAAGTTTCCACGCCAGAGTAGTGGCGCAAAAACAAATACGAAACATGCGCAGTGCGGAGTAGTGGCGCTAATCAAAATATGAGACATGCGCAGTGCCCTTCACGTGTATTGTTGTTTTACGGTTGATTCACCCGATTAAAAAACGTTTGCACAAAAAAAAAGAAAATACTCAACATAGGTAGTGCTTCAAGACACTAAGATGTAAGTGTTCAGGCACAAAGTACAAGCGCGTGCGCAAAGATAACTAGATATTTTTTCATAACATCTGCACGTGGCTATAATCGGGTCGTGACTCGCCAGAAAGAACGTATTCACAACTTTGTGCAAGGCCAACTTGACACTCGAAATGTCGGAATAGACGATTTGGAAAGTGCAACAAGGAATGGCTATGATATATTGTTCATAAAACACTGCAAAGTAACGACAAAAGTAACGTCGTTACTTTCGTCGTTACCTTAGAGAAAAGTAATAGAACTACGGTTACAAGTTACATTTTTAAAAAGTAACTTGTTACAGTTACAAGTTACCAAAAAAGTAACTAAGTTACAGTAACGCGTTACTACCCAAGACTGCTAAAATTAAACTCATAAAAAAAATGAAATCCTACATATATTCGAATATCGCATGGCAGGCTATCTTCTTGAACTGGGGGGCGCACCCTCTGGCCAGCCGAACAGGACTACAAGATGTCCCCGTGATTTGCGCGCAAGCAGACGTAAGCTTTCGCAACTTCACGTGACGTAAGAAAACGGGGCCGCGTGAACTAGCCTTTAACAGTTAACTGCAGAAGCACGCAATAGGCCAAGTTGTAATAATCAGAATCTTGAGAACTCCCTACACTATTCATTGCAAATAAGAAAAAAATGGCAACAGGAGCTGCATTAGCCCGGGAGTTGGTTGCGATGCTGAATGACATGTTTCTAGAAGCCATGTGTTCAATAAATGCAAAAAAAAAAAAAAAAATCAAACTGGAAGGTGTTTGCTTTTGCTTTTATTACATGAGCCTTGGAGTGGTAAAACCCTCAGTGTTAACAAGGACAGTGCCCACAGCAGAAAGAACCGGACCCAAAATGATCACAAAATTGGGACATTCGAACTGGATCACGCACATATCAGCCCATGCACAAGTGCCATTTATGCTAAATGTTAACGTATTTAAGGCCAAGTTCTAGCTCTTGCTAACAAATAACCCAACTTTTTTTTTTAAACTCACATTTTGACATTGTAGCAATTTCTGTAGATTTTGAGTTTGCTGAAACATACTGTCGTCGTTTGCGGGTTTTATGGCGACAGAGCTCCGATGGCCATACTGCGCCTAACTAGTTACTGAAACATGCGAACAGAACACGGCCTCATATTTCTCGGAACCAGCAACCGAAGTGTATTAGTTAATAATCAGGTTCAGTTTACACAACCAGGACATCTTAAAGGGAAGGCCACTGCACAAATATTATAAACAAAACAAAAACCGAATCACATGTTGCAATTTCCCACTAAAAAAAAAATATGTGCTCAAATAAGAGAGACTTCCTTTCAAGGTGGAGCACTCACACGTGGATGTTAATACAAATGTAGTGCTGTGCACAAACAGGAGTCAATTTTTGGGACATCAAAACTGCTCTCCAGGCATGCCTTGTAATCTAAGAGAATGCATATATATCTGTTTCCCGAGGGTGTAGATATTCCAAAGGCCATAACCACTTCCCGAAATTCATGCACTATATTTTTATGTCAAGGGAAAAACCCCAGCGCATTTCCAAAATATGACTCAGCAGCTAAAAAAAAAGAAAAGTGTTCTAATTTTTTTTTTCCGTTAGATTATTAGAACCTAACCTTAGCTCTACATTCCGTTATTGATTTTGGGCAGCGGCAGCCACGATAGCGGCCACAATAACATGTAAGCACATTTATGTGTCAGTAGGCCACAACGAACTGACTAGTTATAAACAAAAATCAAATTTATAATAGCAGTTTTCAGTGTGAAGATTACTCTTAACCCTGCTCCATTCAAAGTACTGTTAGACAGGAGAATGAGCATGAGGAAAGTTGCCCGGCATATTAGTTTCAGCTAGTGGTGAGTCAGTTGAGCTAGAGAACATTTTGGAATATACGTAATATCTCACTACTCCAAGCATAAGGAAGCCTTTGACATAGAGTACTTCCATAGCCTCGAAGCTGTTGCCTGCTACAGCCTAAAAGCTGCTGCCATCATCACACCTCGGAACTCCACAATGCCAATATGGGCACCAGGCAAGCTGCCCACTTTACGTAGTATGGGAAACTCACACATTTCAGCGCACAAGTAAAACAAAAAGAACAGTAAAAAATTGAGTCTAACGCATACGAAAAAATACTTTTAAACAGAGTGAACTTTGGCCTTGGCAAAAATGAGTCATTCCAAAGGTTAGACACATTCAGTGGCGTATCAGCTTGTTTTTGAGTGGGGGGGCAAACCAGACCCCCTCCCCTCCCCTCCCCTCCCCTCCCCTCCCCTCCCCTCCCCCCCCCCCCCCCCCCCGCCAGGGCCGGGGGGGGCGGTGCCCTTGGTATACCCCTTGGACGCCGCCGTCCAGTGTTTGCGCTGCCCAGTGTTGACTGTTTCAGGGGGGGCAAAACACATACCTTGCCCCCCCACTCCGAGAACTGGGGGAGGCACACGCCCCCTTGCCCCCCCCCCCCCGTTTGGTACGCCCATGGACACATTGCAAACATGTGCTAGGAGAATATACCAGCTTGAGCATGATGCACTGGAGTCTTTGGACCCTTCCTTTCACGAATCAAAGGTACGTCGAACCGAACAAAAATACCTATGAGCCACGAAACACACCCACAACCACTTGTACTTGTCATTCTTTTTACAATTCTTGCTACCACTGTTCAAGTAGTCCATCCTAAAAATTTCAAGCGGCAGGAGACAATGTGAGACGCAACTCTGGCCACATTAAATGCTTATCGCTCTACCATAAAACCTCCGCTTGTGTTCCGGGTATACACATACCACAATCGCACTCTTGCCGCAAATTTTCCGAGTCCCGCCGTTGCCACGCAAATAATGCAGCCACCAATAAACTGCCACGAACTTGCCACCGCAGGGCTATGTTGATATGAAATGCTTCGAGTATGCATTGGTCATTCCGTCCCCAGACTCCATCCAACCAACCATCCAAACTAGTTGACAACGCCGTTACTCCGAAATACTACGCATCACAAAACTGGCAGCTTCCATTCACAATTGTTGCAGTAACGAAGCGAGACATGCCTGTCACATAGCAGCCAAGCAGTGTTGCGAGTTCCCATAAGTCGGCCATACACCAGCCACGCAATCGACCAAACTGGCAGCCTCTGCCTTGCTGCAACAGCACTACGAGAAAAGTCTAGCCGTCGCCGGACGTCTGCCAAACATGCTGGCTGAAGGTTGGCCGGAGGTGGGCTAGAAGTTGGCCGGAGGTGGGCCAGAGGTTGACCAGAAGTGGGGCGTGTGTCTGCCAGAAGCTGGCCATACATCGGAGACACAACGTAAGTTTGCCTTCCCAGTCCCGAAAGAGGTCGGTCCAACGTCGGAGAGAGAATAGACTTGGGACGGCCGGTCGGAGCGGCTCGAAGTTAGGCGGCCGTCGACCTCTCGGTGTTCTTGAGGAAGGTGCGGATGTGGTCGTTGACCTTGCGGGGGCACTGCCGGTGCACCCAGTGGGAGGCGTGGGCTACGTACTCCACGCGGCCAAAGGCCTGCTGGATGCTCAGCTGGGCCAGCTTGCGCGTCAGGTAGGCGTCCCCCTCGCCCCACACGATCAGCGTCGGGGTGTTGATGTAGCTGTAGCGCAAACCCTGCAACCGCCTGTCCTGGCTAAGGATGTTCGCCCGGTAGTAGTTGATGGGGCCCGTCAGCGCTCCTGCAACGAGATGCACGATGTCATCCAACGAAAACTACGTGCTTCGGAATTTCTGCCCGAGAGGTGCTATACCATGTTTTCAAATAAGTTCAACCGACCATGACAATTCACCATTTTTAATTTTTGCCAAAAAATTTTTTTTTTGTAAACTCCCAATGTCTATCAAAACAAAAACAAAAATTGTTTTGCAAAATTTTTGTTTTTTGTTTTTGTGGAAAAAAATTAGAAGCACACACACAGTCCAAGTGCTTTCTGCAAACTGCACGAAGTTGGCATTTCAGGCACCCCTCCCAAAGGAACTGGTGTGGCTAGGGGTCTAGAAATATTTACTGACAAACTATGTACAAGGAGGATTGACTCCAAATATGTATCCTTAAGTTTCAACATTGTTAATTTCCAAAGAAAAATCTCAAACATGACACATTCTACAAAAAATATTACATTTAATTTTTTTTTTCCTATGAATCTATAAATGTCAGAATTTTTAAACTTTGTCAACGTGTTGTCCTGTATCTTGTTAATATTGGCACTAAATATCGTTATCCTGAGTAGCGAAATAAATTTATGAGAAATGCTCAAATGGGGCCATTTTAAAAATTAGAGTTATTTTGAAAATTAATTAAAGAAAAAGGCCATCTTCAATTTCTTTCTCCCACATTAAGGCCAATGATAGGTACTAACAAACTGTAAAAAACATGCTGCATTATTTTTGTGTATTTGAAGTTATAAAGTTAATATGACCAAATTGAGGCTACCACAGCACCGTGAATTGAGGCTACCGCAGCACTCGTTGGTTGTATATATTAGAATATTAGAGCGCAAAACGACGAGGAAGGAAAAAAGAGGGAGACAGAAAAGAGCGCTTACTGACAACTGACATTTAATACTAAAGAGAAGGAGAAGAACGAAGTTTAAGGGGGTATCAAAATGAAAAAAGAAAATAATTCTACAAAAAGATAAGGTGAATCTCATTTACACCATTAAATTATTCAAAAAGAATAATTTGATCATTTTTTTATTTAATTTTGGGAATGCATTACTGAATACTAAGTAACCTCAATAATTTCCCCTTTAATGGTGTGAATGGGATTCACTTTACATATACCGTATGTTTTTGTAGAATTATTCTCTTTATTTTGCATTTTAATAACACTCTGAACATTGTTTTCCTTCTCTTTTGGGAGTACCTATAAACTGTCAGTTGTCAGTAAGCACTCTTTCCTGTCTCCCTCTTTTTTCCTTCCTCGTCGTTTTGCACTTTAATGTTCTAACATGGACAAATTCATTATTTTTAGAAAGTATAAAAATGCTGGAGGGTGGTCAGAAAGAAACAAATTGACGGCACAAAGGCCGTCGGTGGTTTTAGAGTGAGACTTCTTGGTGCATTTTTGAATAAGAAAATTCCTTCATTTGTTTATTTTCTGTGCTCATGAACAGCTCGACGCCTTGACAATGACGCACAACAGACTGATCACAGGTTAGTTACAAACACCACAAAAGTTGGATTACGCCGAGGGTAATATAGAAGTGTTGAATACGGGTCATGGGATTGGTTGGGATGATTTGATTCACATGGAAAGTCGGGAGAAATTCATAACAATCGACTCGAAAGACGAATATGAGTAGTGCAGATACGATACAGTCTGTAAACGTTTCAATGGCACCATTTAATTCTGTCATGCTATATATGTATGCCCCATCTACATTATCTAAATATTGATAAAGGCCAAAGTAATCGCCTCTTGGGAAAGCAAGCAACTCTCTCTTGTTGTACTTTTCTTTCCCGGTGAAAACCGCGAAGGAAACAGAAAAAGGAACGTGCCAAACATCCCGTAATACCAGTGGACTGTAAACACCCAATGTTGCGAAGAAAAAAATTGACCAAGGCCAGATCCAGCACATGTCCTGCTAAGTTTTGCAAACTATTCAATTTGGTAAATCCAAGAAAGTTAACAAATGAAAAAAGAGCATTCACCTTAAATGAGGCAGTGCCAGTCGACAGAGCAATGCATATTCCAGTTTATATCAGGAATGTTGAAATCTCCAAGAATGAGCATACAATGTCAATCTACATCCAATTTATCTACCAGCATCAAGTGATTTGAAAACATACTAGATTCGTCGAGATTAGGAGGAAAATAAAAAGTGCTGATTAGTAAACTAGTGTTATCACGAGTCGATGTATATAGAATATATTTTCAAAAAATACATCGAATATATATTCAATATATATCAATTAGTAAACTAATGGTATCACTTTTAGCCGGGTAGCGACTCGCCCCGCACAGGAGGCCAACATCTCTTCCGGCTTTCCCTCTCTGAACCTCATAACAAGAAGTTATCACAAAGTGTTATTTCAATCCCAACACACTCACACTCAAATTCAAGATCAAACAAGCAAGTGATCCGCAGATGTTTCACAACTGCAAAGAGTACACCACCACCGAATTTAACAGAAAGCTTTTCATAATCTCGGTCCTGACGCAACACTCTGTATTCTGGAAAGAAATAAAAACTTAAAGCAGTGTTGTTGAAAAACCTATTAGTCTCAGTACACAGGCCACAGACGTTTTGATAAAACACTGAACAATTCATTGGACGAGCTAGTTTGGCGTAACTGTTTCACGATCCTCATTGTCCCGTACAATGCCGAAAAGTGGCCTGAAAAGAGAGCCCATGGGCCAAACATTGGCATTGCTCACTTTGTGAAATTCTTCTTCATTCACAGCAACGCAAAAAGAAGAGTAGCTTTCGTGTCTAGTTTTCAATTTCGTGCGTGTAAAAGAGTTCCCACGCAAAACTTTAGTTAGCACTTCCCCGACATCGCTACCTGAAGTGTCCGGTTTGAGATGGGAAACAAAAAGCACCTCAAGCCTCGCCATTCTAGGGGCTGAAGGTAGCTTACTGCCTGCACTGGAATCTGATGATGGCTGGATTCTTTTCTTGCGTTGGATGAGTGTAAAACCGTCGGCGTCTGTAGGTGGCCTCGACACAGACACTGTGGGCGGCGGTGAGGAGTAGAGAACCACGGTAGATGTTGATGGATGCTGAAGGGCGGAAGTAAAATTGCTTCCGGACGTATCCAGACTGCTTGGTGCGACAGATCATAAAGGCAAATCTTTTCCGAGGATCGTCACGAAGCCAGCAGACTCGGGACCGGGTTGCGAAAACGGCATTGTAGCTGGCCGTGGCTCGACGGATTAGGCGGTAAAGTGACGCAGCAATTCCATGTTTCTTGACAGGTGCAGAAGCAGACACATATTTTCCGCCTTGACAGAGACAACTTCTTTGACGAGAGAATCAATCTTGTCATGTAGTGCCACCAACAGGTCGTTGATACAGCCACAAGTGCTGCAGTTCCCAACGATGGTGTTTCCCGATGACGTGTCGCTATCATTAGGGGGCGTATTTTCGTGGCAGCACTGACCTCGTCGAAGTCATTGCGCTTCGTGCAAGAGTTACACTTGTACGTGCTGGTACCACTCAGCACAAAGTAATCACAGTCACCTCCAATGACATCTATGCACTTACAGCGAAAGCGGGTACCACAAGGCCCGGAACATATCAAGAAATGCATTGTTCAGAACATACTCATGCAACAGCATGCTGAGCACATGTCCTTCGAGTAGGGCATCACACTGCCAAATGCGTGCGATCCTGAGTGATTGAGAGGAACTCTCATGCCCATGCTTTGCGAAGTGTTTTCAATGGCCGGCGTGCAGGGTCTCTGTGTACGTCACATAAAGGAAGCAACCGGAGTGGCTCCACTTAACATCTCAGCCTTTTGACTGGCGGTAACACAATATGGTGCTGCGAAACTGGCGTGCCTCCTCATGGCATTGGGGCCGCCGCCATGGTGGGCCTGTGGCTAATGCGGCCGCACCTCCTGGCAGGCGCCCGTGAGGTGAGCAGCAGACGGAGCGCGCACCACACTAATTAAAGCACCATCGTACGGGCTTTGCTTAATGTGACGACAACTGAACATTTTGTTCCGGACGCTTTTGTGCATTTATTTTTCTTCAGAAAGCACGAAAGGGCGCCTCCCTCCATGCACGAACTCTTGACATTAACAGCACTTTTTTTTCGGCAATTCTTTTTTTGCATTTTTAGTGTGAGCGAGTGCTATAGGCATCGTGTTCTACATAGAAAAGCATAACCTTAAACAGAAGGGCGTTGAGGCACCATAGCGCGCTCCACCTGGCTCTCCGGCGCACGTTGGTGTAAACAGCAGGGCACGCCGGCCAGGCCCAAGGATCAGGCTTCTTCTCTCCGTGTGCAGTTGCCTTCAGAGGGCTCCATATCGGATGAGCGAATGACGTTTCAGCGAACAGCGGTCATTTCAGCGAATCGACGTTTTAGCGAATGACTTGGGCATGTGTCAGCCCACCCGCCCTGCTGTATTCATGCCGCTTTGTAACGACAGTCTCAGGGGGCTCATTAAAAGATTTTAACCTACCTGGACGAGGGGCGGATTCGAAACTCCGTTTTTTGGGGAGGGGGGGGGGGGGGGGGGGGAATTTGTAAGGATACTACTCTCTTATTCATTTGTGTGCACTGAGGGGTCCACCCATGTCAAATTGCCCTCCGAGAAGGGGGGACGGGGGGAGTCGACTTTGTTTGGGGAAGCGGCCCCCGCCCCCCTCCCCTTGGATTCGCGCCTGACCTGGACCACCTGTAAACGCCGCTTCGCAACGGCCGACCATTTGCTAAAGTGTCTTTCGGTGAGAAGTTGGCATTCGCTAAAGCATTGTTCGACCAACTAAGTTCCGCCCACCTTCAGACGGACGGATAATAAAAACTCGGAACGGTTTCAACACCACAGAGTTGGACGGCATTTATCGTCCTCAGCGGTGCTGCAGTAGCCACAATTTGGTCATATTTATAGCTTTATAACTTCAGATACATACACAAAAATAATGTAGAATGTTTTTACAGATTACGTATCATACGATTACGTATCATAGGCCTTAATGTGGGAGAGTTAACGAGAAATCGAAGATGACCTTTGTCTTTAACTGAGTTTCAAAATACTAACTCTTGTAATGATTAAAATGGCCCCGTTTGAGCATTTCTCATAAATTTGTTACGCTAGCCAGGACAACAATATTTAGCGCCAATATTAACAAGCTACAGGACACCACGCTAGCTAAGTTTGAAAGTTCTGGTATTTATAGATACGAAGAAAAAAAGAAAATAAATTGAAAGTATTTTTGCAGAATGTGTCGTGTTTGCAGTTTTTCTCTTGAAAAAAGAATAACAATGTCGATACTTAATGATAAATGTTTTGAGTCAATCCTCGTTATACATAGCTTGTCTCTAAACTTCTTCCACAAAAAAATTTTTTTTTCCAGAAAAGATTTTGGTTTTGTTTGGTGAGCATTGAAACTACAAAATATATATATATATATTTTTCGTAACAGTGTCATTGGACAAGCTGGCCAAACTTACGTAAAAACATGGATACTCTGTTGACCCTAAGCTGACAGCGCAATGGAAGCTGTGTGCTCGTTGCACCAGTTGTAACTTTTGCCATGTGATCAGGCTCCCACCATACCGATGCAGAAGGAATGGGGTCAGGTGATAAAATGGAGGCTGCTGATTGGTCCGGTGAGCGCGTAGCTTCCAACGCACAGTCAGATAAGGGGTGAATAGAGCACAGTCTGTAGCAGGTTAAGAAAAGCGGGACAAGCTTTTTCCCCCCGATGCTTTCTCTTTCCACTTTAGTAGAGCGAACAATGGAGGGAAGGAAACCGCTAATTGTGGCGAGCGTACAGCTTTGTGGGAGGGGCTTGCCTCATTATTCTATGCAGTCGCCGACCGATTTTTCGGACTCCGATAATTCGGACTTGTTCGATGATTTGGACCTAAAGGAGGAACCGTGGCTTACTCCATAGAAATAGTGTATATTCACGACCAATGTTTTGGACAGCTTGAAGTCCGAAAGTTTGATTATTCGGACGAAATCGTCCTGAGCGATCAGCGGGAAGCACCACCGAGAAGCAGCCATTTTGAATTCTATGTTAACTGCAAATGGATTGGCTTGGTTTGGCAGCGCGACTTGAGTACTCCTGAGTCCTACCGCTAGGTGACGCTATGCTAGCCCTTTTTTTTCCATTTAGCTGCATGTCATCGTCATTATCATTTTGCTTTGTTTCCTTTCACTTTCGCGTCGCCAGTCGCCATTTTGTGCTCGTGGATTTGCGCCTTCTTGTTCCTCGCATAAGCGGAAAATGAGATTCCGATGACAACTATTGCCCGCAGCCATTGACAGCAGACATTACGAACGCATTAACATTGCGGTTGAATGTGTATGACGAGAACACGACGCTCGCGCAAATGCAAGCAGACATCATCGCGAGCAGGCGTAACATGAAGCAAGCCACTATTGACTGCTTTTTGAAGCCTGCTAGGGCGTAATAAAGGCAAGTTTTTTCATCTACCATATTTTCGGACTGATTGATTATTCGAATCATTTAGGGGTGTCCCTCCCCCCGCCCGATTATTCGGATCATTTAGGGGTCCCCCCCCCCCCCCCCAAGACCGAATAATTGGTCGGCGACTGTACAAGCAACAGGCTATGGGACTCCACATCTGGAACAAATTAAGGCGAGACACTGGTTCTAAAATGGACTATTTTATTTTTGCAGCTATACTAATGAAAATCACTGTGCATATGTGTTCCTTCTTCCTCAATTCAAATATGAAATCAGTTTCAAAATATCTCAATTAGTTTTCAAGTTATAAAAAATAGTGTTGCCTAATTTGGTTAATTTCTTACGGGTCGTTAAGGCCATTTCGAACAAAAATATTTTTTTTTATTGATGTAGATGCATAGCTAAAGGTCTGCCATGCATTATAAAGCTATTTATATTTTCACAAAATTACATTATAATACAAAAATGTACTAATTATGCTAATTATGACACTAATGAGGTCGCATTATTTATCATAAAATTTTCGTTGTCATTATAAACTGCAAAAAAATAGCTTTACTCCACAGTCCAGTCCTTTCTGAATAAAACGGTATAAAAAGTTTCAAAATGCTACGATAAAAACCTCATGAAAACCCCCGTAAGGCTAAGCACGTTGACAAAAAACATGAAGATGAGAAAATCAAAGTTAAAGTTTTGACATTGAACATAGAAAATTGTGTGAACAATGATAAATAATAATTGCCACCAAGGTGTAGTGTAAGTCTTCATGAACAACTTGACATAAAAGATGATGTAATCCATTTATGGGAACATTCGGAAAAAAATATGAAAGAAGTAAAGAACAAGTGAAATGTTGATAAAATCACATTTTCCTGTTTCGACGCTGACTACAATAAATTATGTGAAAACCCTTATGCAATAATAGTTATCAAGATGTAGTGTAGTGCATTCTGAACAAATAATTTTAAAAATTGCAATAATTTGTTTTTGAGAAGATTGCAAAAATGGTGAAGAATTACTGATATAGGCTAAAAATTGCTTCTAAAGTGACGACCCGACAACTTTGGACAACGGGAGAGGCGAGCAAGAGTTTCAAGCTCCAAACGTAATTTTGTTTGGCCCTGAAAAGGGCCTTTGTTCCACATGGCACTGGAAAAAGCCATTACAGCTGTCCTGGGCTGTAATCTCGTGATGCTCCTGCCTGGTGTCGCTTGGAGAACCTTTCCTTCACGCTACTGCTGCTCTGGTGCACCGCGTTTGCTTTACGTAAACGGAGACTGTCCTTTTCGATGCTTCGGCGGACAAGGCAGTCACCGGTGGCGTAGCCCAGGCCTGCAGCAATGGACTCGTTGGTCGCTCTCCTTCCCTGGTTGTAGACAGCAACAGCTTCAGCCGCAGCCCTCTTCACGCTGTCCAGGGAGGCATTCGCATTCTTTGAAGTCTGCGTCCAGATCACCGAATGCAGGCTCTCACTGGCATTCTGCGTCTTTCCCTCACTACACCGTGCCAACAGGTCTTCATTGCTGAGCCTTTCAAACACTGGCTCCAGTGCAGCCCGAACACAATCCGGAAGAGGATTCTTGTGCGGCGGCGGAGGCTCACTGTTTGCCAAGGCCCTGTTGTACTTGCACCAGGACTCCGCTCCCTCGGGGCACTTGCTGTGGTCTGGGGCGCCGTCTGTGGAGGTCATGTGCAGGAGTGTGGCTTCCACCGCCCTCTTCATCCCTGGAACGTCATGGCTGTTGCTCCTGAAAGCATAGCCGTAATAGTTAGTGATCTTCTTGATCTTTTCCTGTGTCAGCTTTCCTCTCCCACCAAGTGACTCGCCTTGTGCCTTCTTCTTCTCAACAACGTTGCGCAAGGCAGCTCCCATCCGCTTGTGGACGTGGTTCACGCAGTCCTTCTTCTCTATCTTGATGAAGCCGTAAACCTTCGCTTCAGACAAGGCATGGAATGTCCGGCTGTCCCCATCCGAAAGGACGGTGGTGTAGCGGAGACCATGCTTGGTCAGAGACCTCTGGAACATTGTGAGCGCAGCCTCCACCTCCATACGGCCAGCATTGCAGTCAATGTTCCTCTGGCAGTCGTGGGTTGCGTACCAGTCGCTGTAGCCATCGTCCTCGGGCTCCGGTCCCAAGGCACATCCAAGGCAGAAGTTGGAGTACACAACATGGTCGATGACGAGGCCAGAGTACAACTCCACAATGCAGCCTACACCAATGTGGGAGCTGCGTCCTCGGGTCATCCATGATCCGTCGAAGATGACATCGATGTTGCCAATGGGGTTCATAAAGCCTGTGTAGAGCCCCTTGACGACAGCAACACTGGCGGCTTCACTGTCGGTTGCTGCATTCTCACATGCCCGCACAAGCGTTTTCAGGTGTCCCTGGTACGTCTTGTGGTGCAGGCCCCGATGAGAAATGTTCATGGAGGCACAGAAGTCTGCCAAGGCTGTCACTCCTTTGCCAATGGATTGGATCCCCTTCATGGCCCTCATGTTCACTTCAAAGGGAGTGATCTTTGCTGTTCCAGCAACCCTGGGAGAGGAGAACTGCTTCTTCTGGAAGTCGCAAGTGCTGCAGACGAGCACAAGCTTGACGGCCAAGCCGTACTCCTTGTCCGCGGCCTTGCTGAGCGTGAGAGATCCCACACCGCAGCTTCCACACCTCGCGTGCGCGAAGAGGTCGTTGAGGACTTTCATGTCGACGATGACAAACTGGGTCCCGGCATCGCTTGTTTGGCATGATCCGTTGACTTCAAGCAGATCGAACTTCCGCTGGGTCGCCGACTTCTCCGATAAAACGCGCTTGCTTTGCTCCGATCGCTCGGCGCGCTGCGCTTGCTCGGCCGTAGAGTAGTAGGTAGAGTCGACGCGAGTGGTGCCGGCAAAACTTGAGCCATCCGGACCAGAGCTTGAGGCCGCAGCATCGTCAACGGGAAGGCTAGCCGATGGTCCCGGCAGATCCAATGCGTTCGGCAGTGGCGCAGATCGTAGCGGCGCACTTGCAGGTGATGTCTTCCGCTTGTTCCACGCACGTCGCGTCTTCCTCCCGAACGTCCGCCGCGTACTCTCTTTCAATCGAGAGTCCCCCGGCATCTTGATCGCTAGAAATAAAACTCCCGCAACTTCGTAGCGAGAAACCAACGATGTCCGACGCGAACGCGCGAACGTAAACGATTTCGGAACAACGTGCACTCAGCCGCGAAACGAACAAAGCGACGGGCCAAAACGAAGCAGACGACGCTTCTCCACGCTCCCCTTGCGCTGCTGGAGGCGCGCGCGCCAAGAGGAGGAAAGGAGCAAAAGTGGAAAGGGGCGCGTCTTGGCCTATGACAGGCGCGCGCGGCACGACGTACCCGTGACGTACGCGCGCGGGCCAATGAGCAATCGTTATTCCGGTCGTGAAAACCCGCGGAATGCGGACGCTCTCCAAGGTTGTCGCGATAGTGAGTGGGATGAGGACGTAGGGAAGAGAACCAGCTCCCCAACAACACCAAGATGGCCGCGATCCGACGATCGGTCGTGAAGCGACGCGGGCGCGCAGTTTGACTATTTTTTTGCGTTGGATTCGCGATTTGAGCGTCGCGGAGGCATCGTATTTATCGTTTTTTTTATACTTAGACGTCGAATAGGACATTGAAACTTCGCAGGCAGGTACTTCAGACTATATTCTATCCAAACATGTGATTTTTGAAAAACCCCAAATTTCGCGATTTTTTACCATTTTAAGACCCGCGTCTCGCCTTAAGGGGAACTGATCATTTTGTGCGGTGTACACTTCTTTTGGCCGATGGCAGACAGCAGAGAGGGGAGGGTGGAGTTGCTTCAGAGCAAAGCTCACCAATGCCGCCAACGCATTCGGCACTCCTGCAATCGGCTTACGGGTGATTGGCGCAGACCGATTTCTTTGTATTTAGTTCCTTCGGAAGATTCTTACTTGAGCCAAACTTAAAAGAAGGCTTGACTGTCGATTGATCTTGGCATCAGCAACTGTTTCGAGGACTTTGTTTGCATTTTTTGCAGTAACAAAGCTACGTCAAAGACTTTTTAACGCAAAGTCGGCCACCCAATTACAGCTTTGACTAAAATTTTAGCCTTCTACACGCAGCCTCTTATTTTCACTACCCGTCTCCGATGATAGTCTATCAATCGTATCGCCTCGTAGAAACGGGGCATTCACAAAAAATATCTACCGATCTTTAGGATCTATGAGGCACGCGATACCCGGTCCCAAAAAGACAAAGCAAGAGACCCGTTTCGTGCACCTTTTAGCGTATTCGCTGACACTTCCGGCGAGAATCCTCAAGGGAGAAACCGTGTACCTGGCTGTGAAAAGGTGTATTTGAGCGCCTCCCTTTCTTCCTCTGGAAGCATGGAGAGCATCCTGTCCAGCATTGCAAAGTCCCTCATCTGGATGAGCTTCTCTGGCCAGGCAGACGGCTGGAACGCAATCATGTACCTGCAAGGACAGCGCAGTGCGAGCTACTGCAAGACGCACCTTTCATCCACGCCTAAGGGGCAAAAGTGCATTCTACTCCGCCTCACTTCACGTCCGACCGCCGCAGGCGCTAAGAGCCACATCGGCCAATCCAGCTCTGTGAACGTAGCACGTGATATGCACTGTGCCCGTCACCCTCTCCAAGGTCACGTAGCACTCAGACGGTTTTGAATTGGCTGCGATGGCTCGTAACATCCGCTGCGGTCGGTTCTAAAGTGAAATGGGGTATAGTTTCATGTAGTCACACTAAACAAATGACTTGGCCTTTTTTTTGCTCGTTTTCATCGTTAGGATTGAGGCAAGTCTGAAAGCAAGCAACATAAGGTTCTCATCACCAGCTTATCTTCAATTGTCTAAGAACAAAATAGGGCCACCACAGCTAAATATCCCTAGTGGAGTATTGGCAATGAGAGAAAGCTACCAGCAGCGAGGACCATGTCCATTAGTATCTATTTTTAATATTCTTAGAAATAAGCCCATAGGTTGTAGATTCCAGCCTGTCCAATTTCCAATGTCTTCAATGTATTCCTCCGACTACTACAACTTCTTCCTGTTTAACAAATATTTCTGTTAAACAAAGAAATTGTGCAGCCCCACAAAGCAAAAATGAGCGGTATTGTGAATTTTCTAGGTGAACAGTAATCAATTTTATGTAAATTGTCACTCAAGTGACGCACGTAGAGAACAGAAATACTGCGGCAGCGGCGACGGTCGACACCACCGCTGCACCCATCCGTCTTCACTGCACTGCACACTCTCGAGTCTAAATAATTTGCTAGCGCACAACCTTGTGTCTGAATAGCGCAACGTGACTACATTGCTACATAGAGAGCCTGGATGCAGCAGTGTTGTCACGCAGAGCCATCTAGACGCAAGGTTGCACACTAATAAATTATTCAGACCCGAAACCAAAATGCGCAGTGCAGCGGACGCATTGCCACCTTTGCCGAGCGTTGCATGAACACTTTCAACTGGTTTCGTCTTACTCACTCTGTTGATTATGTGCCACTCCACTCTTCAACAAGAATGCATCAACAAGCCTCCTTTCGAGGAATCCACACACTCGTTTTCTTATTTAACGCATACTTGGGTGCATTTGAAAGGACCCACGTGAACGAGAGTATATAACAAACTAGCGTTTTCATGGGCAGTTGCAACATTTTTTATACTGTTTCTGCATTTGTTTGACCGACGTGCCGATCTTCGTCAGAATCCAAGATTCCTAACCTTGCTCGATCCGAGTCCCAAATTGTTCCGCCATGGAGTGATAATATGCGGTCGGGGAAACGTGATCTGCAAATCTACCCGTGAAGCCAAAATCGAAGCGAAATTGGTAGTAGCACCGAAAAACGCGCCCCCATTTTTGTGCCGGACAGATGTGAAAAGGGCTGTTGGCTAGACCGAGCGCTTTTCCCCATCCTCTCTCCTTGCTGTGGCTGTCGCGTGCCGAAAGTGTGGCCGACTCTTCTACGGATGTGCCGACATGGCTGCTGCACCGCTCCTACGAAAGCAGTGCAGCCGTCTCAAAAGCATCCACAGAATCAGGATGCTTTTGAGGGTTTTTAGGGCTTTGAGGGTTTGGCGGGTTATCACAGGCATCTGCCGGGCTTGGCGGCAAATTCGGAATTGTTCTCTATCATTTCTGAAATTTCACTTACGCACTGCTTTTCACTGCAATGGAAATAAAGATTACACACTCTAATTTGTGATACTTCGGTGCATTTGCTCAGGCATAACATTTCTTCATGCTAATTATTTTAGCAGATGTTGTCTGCTTTGCTCTTCGCAAACCCGAACGCCGCGGTGCACCTATTCTTTCCGTTTGATAGCACCTTCGACACTTGGTGCTGCAGATTATGTGAAGTTCGGTATGGACGTGGTAGCTTCCTCTAGTGGCCAAGTCTGCTCACTGCCAATAAACCGTTTATAACCTAATTAATTTTTTTAAAGTTACAATATTTGGGCTCCGCCGTCAGAGGAGCCTTCTTTCGATTGCAGATGAACTTCAGCTGGGCCAATATATTTCCCTTTTTTAACTTCTGTACCGTTTTTTATGTTTGCATACTTGGTTCTTTTTTCTTTTTTTTCTTCTTTTTTGTTGGCAAAGAAAATTAAAAAAGGGAGAGGCAGAAAATGCCAAGTCAGCGACTTTGTGACCCGGTTTATTCATTATGTCGAGTCTCGAACACGTTCGAATTTATAATTATTAATATTATTAAAGAAATTCAGTACTTTTGGTTTGCTGGTATTTAGATTAAATGCTGGACAATTAAGCTGCCCCGTCAAAGATCCAGGTCCACCATTTGCATGGTCCGGATACACCTGATGAGAGAGACACGGGAGAGCGCCGAGCAGCAGTAGCTCAGCACCTGACAACCGTAATTGGCAGCCCTAAAAAGGGCCATATGTCAGAAGTAAACGAAATAAAAACGGGAAAAGACCGCGCACATGGCG
This sequence comes from Ixodes scapularis, assembly GCF_016920785.2. Taxonomy (NCBI): domain Eukaryota; kingdom Metazoa; phylum Arthropoda; class Arachnida; order Ixodida; family Ixodidae; genus Ixodes; species Ixodes scapularis. The sequence goes on along the minus strand of NW_024609836.1, from coordinate 86,726,442 downwards.
GAAGCTATTCTTGCTTCCAGATGAAAGTATGTGGAGTGCGTCAGGGGCAGGCACTGGAAGGTAACACCGTAGTCCTACGGTTCTGTCTCAACGTGACCTCCCAGCTGCAACATCCAAGTCTCGCCTCGTATTCGGCAAACGCCGCAGCTCTCATTTCGTCCGTAATGAGCAGAAACGCTGCCTCAATGCGTTACTTGAGGATATCGAGGGTGGAGATTCGGCCGGTGCAGACCTGTGACTTGATAAACCCCCATACAAAAAAATCACAAATATTTTTTTTTTTTTTATTTAATTTATCTCAAAGCGCCCTTTCGGGCATTGTATGTGGGGGTCAGAGGATCGCTGTGGCCATGGCATGCTGGGCGAGCCTCTTCCCATCCAGCGTCCAGGAAAGGTGTCACTTAACCATTTCCTGACGGAGGTCCACCAGTGTGGGGGCGCTCCATCTTGCATGAATACGCAAACTTGTCGTTGCATGTGGAGGGCCTCGAGCTCAGGAAGAAACTCCTCCTTCAACATGCGCAGGTAACTTCTGCCCGTCACAGACTTATAAAAAGAAAGGCCCAACAACACCCTCCTTACAGATCCTGCACCAGACAGTTACCTTGGGAGAGTACTGAGACTTCTCCATTGTCCAGTGCGGGTTGCCGCTGCTCCAGTACCCGTAGCTCTGAGCATTGACTTTTCCGTCGAGGTGAAAGACGGCCTAACGAGAACAGAAGGAAGTCCAGATGGGAGGGGTTGGCCGCGATCCTTGGGATCTCTTCGCGGCCAAAATTGAGCTGTCTTTCATAGTCTTCACGCTTCAGCTCGTGGAGAACGTGAACCTTGTAGGCATGCAGGTTGTGTCGGCGAAGAATCCGGCGCATAGTGTAATCTGAAACTCCAAACAAACTCGCCGCTCTCTTCGTGGACAGGTGCGGGTCCGCTTCGAAAGCACCCATGATCTCGTACGTGAGCTGCTCTTTCTCTGGAGTGCTGGCGAAGACGTGCTTCTTGTTCGTTACGCTGCCCAGTGTGCCAAAACGCTGGACCCACTTCCGGATGGTTCTCTTTGACGGCGGCCTAAAACGGTGCACTCGACGGTATCGGCGGCGAGCATCCTTAAAGCTTCTGCACTTTAAATACCAAACCACAACGTCCGTGTGTTGTTTTTGGGTTAATTGCCTCATCAGGCAGGAAAGTGCAGCGAAACACGGTAGAGATTGAAAGTAATCAACGGGAGAACCGGTGTTCGGGTTTGCGAAGAACAAAGCAGACGATATCTGCTAAAATAATTAGCATGAAAAGATGTTATGCCTGAGCAAATGCACCGAAGTATCACAAATTAGAGCGTGTAATCTTTATTTCCGTTGCAGTGGAAAGCAGTGGGTAAGTGAAACTTCAGAAATGATAAAGAACAATTCCAAATTCGCCGCCAAGCCCGGCAGATGCCCGTAATAACCCGCCAACCCGCGGGTGGTGGCGCCACCTATGCGATGCAACGCAAAGCAGACGGCCTCAGTCTGCGTCTCTCCGTGGTCAGAGCGTCCCCGTAGAGGTTTCTCGTTTTTTTTTTCTTTTATCTTTTGATCCAGGTAAGCTCATGCTCTGAAACTTTGGCCTGTTGCTTGGACCGCTAGGGTTACATTCTGGCGGAGTTTGAGCGTTCTGCGATACATAGCTTTTTTACGCGGGCCGAAAAGTAGGGTTTACTTTTCTCGATCGGACCCTGTAGTGTCCCTTTAAAGGTGACACTACTCTTTAGCAGCGTAGGAACCGGAGTAATTGCTGCTCTTTCGATTGACAGCTGCGCAAAAACTGCCGTGACTACCATATTTATTGAAATAGTACACCCGTGTCTTCCTCTCTCGTTCTCTCCTCGTTTTTTCTTTGTTTATTTTTTAATTAAACTGGCGCCGAGTGCTAGACATCGTTATGGTTTAGCTATTGTCATCAATGCCGCGATTGGACACTACTCGAATGCTTGTCGCTACCTCGAGCCTAAATCGGGTGCTTATGCAATGCTCGGGTTCAGTCTATTATTCGCATTCAAATATCGTCACTGGGACACTATGCCGTCACGTCGCCAAGTTTTGCAAAGGAGTGACTGAGAGAACAGGCTCGCTTTTATCCTTGAAATTACGCCGCAAAAAACAGGTTTCTTGGTCAATGGCGTTGCGTGCGAGTATACTTGGGTCCCACTAGTGCCAGTAAACTCGTGTAAAGTGAAAACATTCAGAAAGAATATCGTTAATTTGCGCTAAGCCAGGAGCCCCCCCAGGTCAGCCGCTGCTCTAGCTCCCTGGTGCAAAGCAGTGAAGCTCGACGCGTGCACCGAGGTATGGGAGGTAGTCAAATGCCGTTTTCAAAAACATACTATAATGATTGGATTGATTTGTGCATTTTGTGCATGTTTTCTCGTGTTGCGTAACTTCCACTTCTATCTTGGTTCTCTGTAGGACCGATAGTAATTAAAATGAATAAATATGCATTACACTTCTTTTACGGGACATATTTGTAGAAAACTCTAGCTCCAGACACATTCTGTACAAGAAAAGGTGGTCAGACTGCACATACCAGGACTTGACCATCTGCTCGAAGCTGTTCTCGAGCTGGTGCTTCATGGCCAGCGGGTGGGCGGAGTTCAGCGTGACCAGTCGGTCCACCATGTGCTCGTACTTGGAGGCGAACACCCAGGCAACGAAGCCGCCCCAGTCGTGGCCCACCACAATCGCCTTCTTCCTGCCTGGGCACATGCAGGGGCACCTCGCGAGTTCCTCCCAACGAACGAGCAACTCAATCACCGACACGAGAGTGAATCCACGGAAAAAAGTTGCAGTTCTGCACCAAAACGTCTCCACGTAACGTTCAGTTGCAAATATTAACTGCGCCACCGATTTCGGTTGTTTGTGTTGCGGGTGCCATGGTAGTCATTCACTCCATTTGTAGTGAGCAAACAGGGAATGTCAACTTAACTCCTGGTTCACGATAGTGAATCTGGACAAGCGGCGCTGGTGCTCGCAGCTGCAAGGGTATAGATCGTAGTGCCAGTGCCTCGCTTGATCATGGTGGCCAGCCGCACTTTTGAGCACAATCGAGGCACATGGTCGCCAATAGCAAATTCAAAAGGGATCCATTCGGCACAAACATATTGTGCAGTGCAATTCCTCAGGTGCACTGCATAGTGAAACCTCGCACGCCACAAGTGGTACGTATAAAGCGGTTCCACAAGACATGGTGCAACTTCAAGTGCACTCCCAAGGCTCACCGAGTGCCGTGATCAGTCCCCTGACGTCTTCAATGAGATACGACATGCCGTAGTCTTCCACCTGCGCTGGCTTCGATGACAGACCGTAACCCCTCATGTCCGGAGCCACCACCCTGCGTTCAAAACAGCCGGAGAAGCAAGAAATTTTCTCAGTGGCACACTTAGCGACATGGACAGTGAGCGCGCAATAGCAATGCCTTTCTGCATTTTGCGCATGTAGGTGACAACTGAATATTATACTTTCAAATTAAAGTTAGTCTCTTACATGTAAGTACACATTGGCACAGAGCTAGTTTTGGTGACGGCTTTTGGGCAGCACTGAGAGAACAGGAGAGAACAGCGATTGCATGTTTGTGCTAATTACGTGGGATATTGCCACGCACGTTGGAGCGCAAGCACGTGCGTGGCCGAGTAGTTACCGCGCTTGACTGTCGCGCAAAAGGTATAGGTTCGATTCCAGTCAACGGACTGTCTTTTTATTTATTCTTTCAACTTGGCCTTCTCGTAAGTTCAAGAACATTCTCGCCTGATCGTGTTCCGATTGTTCTACGTGCCGAAAGTTCTATGCCGAATCATCCAGAAACCAACGAGGGTACATAAGGGACTCTGCAAGGCAAGCGGAGTCAGTCTCGCCCTAGCGTTCGACTCTGCTGCCCGCCAACTTCGACGCCCGCGACGCTCAGTTGTTATCTTCCGTTTCCTTTTTGTTTTGGGCACAAGTTTGCCCCCATTAAACGCTTCAGTTTCCTCAGTTATTCCTTGTTTCCTCGCCTTTTCATTTGTGGCAATATTACTATTGCTTTGTATCTTCGACGTTTTTAAGCTGGAGCACATTCATGAACAGGAGCGGCTGTTATTTTTTCTTCGGAGCATGACTAACTCTCACTAGCGTGATATTGTTAAGGGGGGACACTACCCAGAGAACAAAACCTCTGAAAAAAAAAAAGTTGATTTTGAAAAGTTCCATACTTACATCCACAAACATCTAGAGAGTATTCCCAGGAAGGTTTAATAGTTTACACTGTATAGTTAATTTTTTTTTATTATTTTCGGTCCGCCGGTGCTAAAGAGAAGGTAGGGATTGGAGCACTTTGAATGCATTTTTTCCCATTTCACTTTTTGCCATTAATTTCACTTTAGGATAACTTGTTTGTTAATGGGACAAAAGAAAAGACTCACTCATTGTTTTTCACAATTGAAACCTTATGAGCAATTCAACTGTGGAACTGTTTTCTGACTTTCTGGATGTCTTTAATTAAAGATGTTAAGATTTTGTCGACGACATAAAAGGCAAAACACTTATTTCATTTTTCAATGTGATGTTAGGATAAAATAAATTACTTTTTGGAAATTTTGTTTTCACAGTTGCCCTCTCCAGGCATTCTGCTGCAGATCTAGTGAAGAAAAGCGTTATATATTACATTATTTTCTAATGATAGTTTTCCTAAATGAAGCAGTGTGCTGCTGATAAAAAACAACCATAATTTCTTTTACAATTCCTGTACACAGATGAAACTTTACACTGCAACCTTCCTCACAACTGCCAGTATATACAGTAAATTTCATTCACATTCAAACAAAGGTACAAAAGTCGACCCTCTAGGGTAGTGTCCCCCTTTAAAAAGGTAGGCAATTAGAACGGTCACCAATACAGCTATGAAGTGATGCGTGGGTGCCAACGGCATTCATTTCTTTGTTGCTGACCGAATAAATTATGCCTCAGAACCGAAGCCTCGCACGAACCATGACGACTCGGCAAATGAAGCACTAGGTCACTTGTGCCGCATTTCTTAAGACGCACCCAAAGCCGCAACGGCTTTGAGGCCGAGCGAGATGATCAAGAGTAGTCCCCTTTAAAGTAACCTTCAAAGCAGCTTGACTGGAGTTGCTCTTTGAGCGCGAGTGACTGCAGTCAAGTTGCTTCAAATTCCTACCAGAAGTCCTTCTTGAAGTCCAGGATCTGTTCCTTCCACGTGAACCAGAAGTCGGGAAAACCGTGAAGGAAAAGCATGAGAGGGTTGGACCTGTCGCCGGCCGAGACATAGTGCAGCCGGACGTCCTGCGAAGGAGATGGAAGTTTACATTTGCATGCAGGCGCGTCAAAACTTTCACAGCAATGTTCAACTTCATTGTTTCCCTCTGGCAAAAAAGGGAGAAAACAGACATGACCTTTAGGAATACACAGATATTATAATCGAAGTGGTGACAAATGGACAAAAAAAACATTAAACAATTATACGAGGCACACAAAAAAGGTTGTTTACAAAAAGATGGCCTTTTGCAAATTGCACTGGTAAAACGAGAATTTGCTTTGGGCCCAAACTCTGCAGGTTACATGGGTCGGCTAGAGAACTGGGTTCTAGAAGCCGCTCCATCAAAGAGACTATAAAAGGAAAGTTGAGTGCTTTTCTCCTTGAGCGCGATTATTTCGTCACAACGAGAATGGGTCACCCGACGTCTCACGACCCTGAGGCAACTGTAGGCCCTTTTCAAAACGATGTGCATCTAGTGGCATACCGTAAAATAGCGCCGAAGCGCCCTGTTCGTTCAAGCGCCCGATTTGTCCGGACAAGCGCCCATGCCTAGATTAACCCAGTTTTCAGTGAAAGTGGCATGGGCGCTTCCCCGGTATTTAACGGTAGATTTAGCAGTCTAGCTTCTGCCATGCTAATGGCGATAAGGAAGGTGTATTTTGTTGGGTACAGTTACTTTTGTCGGAGGTGATTGTCCTCTTCGACGTACAGTACTTTATCAGTTAGTTTCGGTTTCAATGGCAAAAATGAAACAACTGGATTTCTTTCTTTCTTTCTGTACTGATTTTACAGGCCATGGCCGGCCAGGGGGAAGAGTTAAAAGGCACTTCTGCCTGACAAGCCCTCTCCGCCCGTTACAGCTGTACAGCATTGCTCGAAAGAGGCAGCAAAAAACACAACGGCTGCCATAGAACATGTAACCCAGAAATATTGCATCAAAACCAGGTGCCCGCAATAACTGCAGAACAATTCAATCAAACACGCACACAGCCAAAGGCACCAACGCAACCAACATGTTTCCAAGAAAAAAAAAAAAAAATCAAGTGCAAGCAATCACATGTTGCATAAAACCAACACAAAAAAAGCATCAATAGAAAAGAAGCAAACTCCATGCAAACCAGAAAAGTCCACTACCCACAAAAAGCAATACCGGTACACATCAGAAAACGCTTGACGTCGGTTTTGAATTGTACAAAGCTGCTCAAATAATTGCATTCTGCTCCAAAGCATTACGAAGACCGGTTATCTGGTAGTCGAGTTTCTGATTTCCCTAGTTAGCCCTGATTCGAGGCATCTGTCATTTGGTGTGCCAAAGGGAGTGAGCATGACCGTCCCGAGTTTCATTAAATTCAATATAGAGTTTATTTTTGTGTAGGAATTGCGTTAGTTTAAAATAATAAACCTGGTCTACTTTCAGCATGTTATGTAAGGTGTAATGTTTAACACAGTCTAAGTCCTGCAGGTTTCCAGAGTAATTAGCATACCTACGTAGAACTCTATTTTGTAGTACTGAAAGCCGATTCTAGTTTCCAATGGTCGTAGTACACCATACTAAAATGTCATATGAAAGATAAGAATAGAACAGCGAGTAATAAAGGCACTTTTTCAGCCAGAGCGGGATTAAATTTGTTATTCTGTACATACATCCAGGAGACCTTGATAGCTGTCTCTTGATATGCCTGACCATGTGTATTCCACGTTATTTCTTCATTAAACCAAACCCCAAGAAATTTTTGTTCTGTTACTTGTTCTACAATTACATTGCTAAATTTAATAATGACGGCGTTGTTATCGCGTTCATTGATAGGCCGAAATATTAGATATTTGGCTTTAGACTCGTTTAGTTGCAGTTTATTTGATATTAGCCAATGAAACAAATTCACCAAGTATCTGTTAATTATGTCTTCGAGTTGTTGTTTAATCTTTCCAGTAAAGAAAACGTTTGTGTCATCTGCATACATGACAATGTTTGGTGAACCCGTAATATTGACCACATCATTAATATATACCAAGAATAATAATGAACCCCTAATGGATCCCTGCGGGACACCATATTTGATCAAAAACTTGTTTGACGACACGTCTTTAGTAACCGTAAAGCAATTCCGCGTATACCACAGTGATCAAGCTTTAACAAAATATTGAGCTGTACCATATCAAACGCTTTCTTTAGGGTATGAAAATACGCCTAGTGCGTATAACCTATTTTCTTAATTTTATCTTTTATTTTAAAAAGAGCCTGGTTGGTAGAGTTCTCCCTTTGAAAGTCAAACTATGCCGCAGTTATTGTATTATCCTTAAAGAAATTTTCAACTCTGTGTACGATCGCGCGCTCATATAGTTTCGATAGAATTGGTAAGACTGAAATAGGCCTATAGTTTTGAAAAACGGCATCATTCCCGCCTTTGTGAATTGGAGTCACTCTAGCAACTTGTAGTTGGTCAGGAAATATCCCAGTTAGGAACATCTGATTAATTAAATAGGAAACAATTGGACTTAATGTTAATGATACATACTTAATAGGAAGAGCTTTTATATCATCAAAGCCAGCAGCAGTGCAACTTTTAGGTTTGAGATCATTGCATCTACTTCGTTCAGTGTCGTTGGAAAGACCATAATAGAGGTTAAAGATTTTGTTGCGCAATGTGCTGGACTGGCCTGTCATGTTTGGTAATTTGGCACATACACCCACAGTTGTGAAGTGCACATTCATTGTTTCCACAAGCTCTTGGCCAGTGAACCTTACGTCACCTACCTTGATTTCCTGCACAGGAATATGCTTGCGAGCTCTTCCAGATAAACTGTTAACCGCTTCCCAATCTTTCTTAGGATAGTTATAAATATTTTAAAACTTTCCTACGTCTTTTTTTTAAAATGTGCATTAACTTTTTTTTTTTTTTTTTGTATTCAGCTATTACTTTGAGATTGTGGTGTTTAATAAAATGTCGATACATACAATCTTTCTTTTTTTATTTCCTTAAATAGGGTAGCATCAATGCATGGTTTTCTGATCTTTTTGTTTTGGACACGAGATGTAACCAGAGGAAGGGCTGTGTCATAGCCTAGCTGAAATTTAGAATGAAATATATTATAAGCCATATTTACATCTTCCAGTTCATATGTGACCAAGTCACGAACGTTTAAGAGCGAATCATTGTTTATTTTTCTTAACACGTGTTTGCTTTTATTATGGTCACCGTAAGCATGTTGTTAAGCAAAAAATAGGCATGTGATCACTAATATCGTGGGATATAATGCCAGGCATCACATCAGCGACATGTATATTTGTAACACAAACATCAAATGATGTCACACTTGTCACAGTTACTCAAGTCGGCACTGTTATCACGTTGACGCAACCATAAGCTAGCAGCAGATTTTCAAACCACCTTGCCGCGGATTTATCAGATATGTTACTTATGTTTACATTGCCCGAGATCACAAAAGGCAGAAGCAGAGCACCCAGGTAAGCCAACCTATTTCTGAAAAGGCCAAGAAAAGATGTCACGTTTCCGGTAGGCGGTCTGTACACAACAGCAATAATTGTCTTTCCTGCATTAATCACCATGCATCCAACTTCTGTATTGATTACTCATAATTCGTCTATAACACTGATTTAGTACTCTTTACGTAAATCACTGTTCCACCCGCTCCTTTTAGTGGCCCTAACCATGCCCGTTCCTTTGTAGCCCAACAATGGCGGTAACTGGTAGTTACTATTGAGCCAAGTTTCTGTGAAAATGAGGGCATCGAAAATATGTCTTCAAGAAGTGAGGAATAGCTCAAGTGAATCTAGCTTAGTCCTCATGCTGCACATGTTCATGTGGAGGGAAGAAAAACAGGACTTGTGTTTTTGTGAAGTGAGTTGAAAAGCAGGTATGTCGCAGCATTGGCTCCAATTGTATGGGCTTGCAGCCATTTCACAGCAGCCCACGCTTAAAGAGAAGCCACGGAGGTTTTTGAAAAAAGCAATTTAGAAGTGAATTCTAGTATATTTTACCCCGTGAACCCGAATACTCAAACCATTTGCTGCGGAAGTATTGTTGAACGCGAAAGACAGTCGCTGTATGTGACGTCATCGACAGATCTTTTGGCTGCCCAAGGCCAGGGAGGCAAGGCTTCAGCCCTATTTTGAAATTGCTCTCATGGCTCTCAGGCACATCGCATGGAAACATAATTGTGATATCTGTTATTCTAAAGGCCAAATGAACGCAATTCAAGTGTTTTTTCTCAAATGCAGAAGTGCCCCATCTTCCCTTTAAGTGAGCGTGTTATGCGGTCATTTCTTCCTTGTCGTCTTGGCAGTTAATCTTTACTGTATTAGTGATGTCGTTTTTCCGGGTGTAAATGTTTCCTCCAGTGGACCATACATTATTTCCAGACAGAAACGTGTTTGTGTGCAATCGCTGCGCCCAGGAGCTGCTTTTTCAGTCGTGTCAGGTGCTCGTTCATGTACACTGGATGTCTTTCCTTCGTGCGACCCAACACTGAGGTATCAAGCATCTTCTTTGTCTTTGCCAAAACTGTGTTTCGCAATGTTTGTCGAATAACGTGCACAATAGCGTTTTTTTCATTGTCTTTAGCAGTGGGTACTCTGTGACAGACATCGATGTCTATGTCCAGAATAGGCTCCCCCAAAACTTCAGTTTTTTTTTATAACCTCGCAAGGGTCACCTGCGAGGGGCAGCCCTTTTACCTCAAGGTTATTAGCCTTTTGGAATTGTTCCAGTTCTTCAATCTTAAGCGACAGTGCTTTGTTCTCAACTCGTAGGCTATGGTTTGACTCGGCAAGTTGCTTCACCTCCTTCAGTTCAGCTGCCATTCCTTTGACCTCATCATATGTGTCACTCGTGAACTTTACACTTTCTTTCACGCTGTGCATCTGTTCTTATTTCTCTACGTAAGCCGTTCAGAGCCTTTACAAATACTCTTAGCTCTTTCCCGTCCCTGGTCATGACAGGCGATCAGAGGACCAGCAACCAAAGTGCTGTGTTCGGCAGCAAGGCACAAGTAACACATCAAGTGAAAAACCACTACCGTAATGAGTCCTCACCTGTAAAAAGGTCAAATGATTCATAGTTAGACGCTTGTCTTTGTGCCCTCGCTGCCGAGCTGAGCCATGAAGTATTGCTCAGTTCACCAGCGAACTCACGAAGCACTGACCTTGGTTAAAACCACTGATGACATTCACTGCATCAAGGGGCTTTAGAGCAAAGTCTGAGCAAACGGTGATTGGACCAGAGTAATCAAGGCCGATGCAGCACTTGTGTCCACTTCATGCCTCGCACTGCGCCAATCACTTGCGTGAGTGGGGCTTGTGCCGCCTGCTTGCCCTCAACATTTTTCTTTATCGGCAACCGAAAGGTTCAAACGGTACAGGTACACTAAAGTGATCAGACTGATCAAAGTAATCAGATTTTCAGATACAAGTATTGAAAATATTAAGAATATAATCAAAGCATGTCTCACAAAACTTTAGAACAAGGACGAGTCAAAAATGTGGCGGCAATTATAGACGCTTCCTTTTGCCAGGGATAAAGGCTTTATTCTTCTCAAGGCATCCTAAGGTATGGAACTGGACAATGGTTTCTAAATTCTGAAATTTCACAATTCTTTTTCTGCATTTTTTTTAAAAATAAATTTAGAGAAAGGACTGTGAAATCTCCAGCAAATGAAGATAGAGCAAAGTAAATTGTCTAGCCGAGCAGAGCTATCAAATAGAAATCCAATTATACTAAGTTGATAATTGTCACATAAACAGAATGTTGGAATTTTCTCCGTAAGGCTGTGGCCTAGGTCCCAAAACATAAAAGTGGAAAAAAAGAAACAAAAATTAAGTTTAAATTATCTCCAATGCATTTGCAAAACATGTATTTAGGTATATCCTCATATAATGTGACACTGACACATTGTAAAGAGGTGGCCAACAATCTAAACATGCCAAAGGCTTAACTTTCACACCAACAGCATTTCACAATTTTTGCTGGTGCCATAAAACCATTTCAGCGACAGGCTTCTTTTTTTCGTTCTTTGCTCTGAAGCACGACAACAAACACCTCATGGCAGAAGCTCTTGGCTTCATTCAGCCTGTGCTTCCTCACCACTCCATCACAGGCTGTCTCCCGTATGTACGTGAATGCTTCCTTCAAGCAACTATTTAAACATGCCGCTGGGGTACCTCAAGAAAAAGCGGGCAACCAATATCTCTTTACGTGAGAAGGCAATGTTATCAGGACTAATTGCACAAGTAAAGCGCTGAGCAGCTAAACAAAAAGAATGACAATGGAAAGACAAAAGAGAACCGGACACACTCTTTAAGTGGCCAGGGAGCATTTGACTCTAGCTTTTCCTGGTGGCTTCTTTTTCTTTCAAGCTCTTCTGTTAACCTGGGTAAAGATAAGGAGTGAGGGTTATTCTTCTGTCCTTGGTGGAGTTTGAGCACTTAAGTGCTTGAGTCCCAAAGTCAATCTTATCTGAGCATTGCTGGCTCTCCTTCCTCCAAAGTGAAAGTTTTGCAGGCTGTTCTAAGGGCTACTGCAATAAAAAGCATTCCTGATATTAGCAGCGCCTGAGGGCTGGCTACATGACCAAAAAAGGCATGCAGTCTGGAAAAAAGAAAGGTTTGGACTTCGTGCAGCAAACCCTAGGTAGCCTATTTACGGGGGAGAGGGTGCCCAACAGCTGTAAATAGTGACAAAATAATGAAATATATGGTGCATCAAAGCACTGGAAGCCACAGTGTTTGCAGTAGCCGGTGGCACAAGCAGAGAGGAGGCTTATCAGGCTTCAGCCCCTCTACCCCCCCTTCCCGAAACCCAGCCGACCCTATAGTATACACCTGCATTTTGATCCCCCCCCCTTCCCTTCCCCCCCCCCCCCCCCCCTCTTCCCGTAAAAAATTCCTGGATACTTCACTGGCAGTAACAGGCAGAACAGTCAATGAGTATAAAACAAAAAATGTTCCAAATTTGTTTTGCAGTTTAAAAGCAGCACTTCCTTCTGTGATGTTTTCATAAGCACTGAATACCACCATGCATATTTAGGAACATAGAGCCTTTGGTGCAAACATGTCTTTCTTCTACACAAGTGCCTATTTAAACGAAGGTTTCCACAGATTTTCTTTCATCTGTTTATAAGCACCCAATAAAGCTGCGCTATGTAGGCAGACTGCCATAAAAAAATTTTTGTTACAAATTATTAATTTTTGTCAAACATCAGACTTGTAGTTACTTGTGAAAATAAGGATCTGAACATCTTAGCATAAAGAATAATGCAAATTTGGAGCTGTCAAGCATAGGCTTCGATCATCATACCACTCAACGTTGCTTTATCCACTAAGCTTTTGTTGAGAATTTAGCTGTTCTCCGCTCCTTATATACTGAGTTTGAGTCGTTATTAGGGGTCATTTCTTTAGTTGCGGTCGAAAAAGGGGTTCGAGAAATTTTCCGAAAAGCAAGACGGCCGTCACCATAAATGCCCTCAGTGGGAAATTTGTTTCACTTGTCGCTGTAAAGGTAGGACTGCTGGGACGATTATATTTGGAGGCGAGTGCGATGTTCACTAAGTTTGTGCACTAAGTTGGCCAAGTTTTATTAAGACAGCAGGTGTGAAAGTTATGGTTCGAACGAATAAAGGAATAAAGCTTTCAGGAATATCCTAGTATTGGACCCAAAATGTTGCGTTATAGCCGGGCTGTGCGAAGTGCAGATTTGGACGCACAGGTTCTTGGACATGACCGTAACTTGACACACAAAAGCTATAATACCGAAAATAGGTGGCATAGGAAAACCAGGTGGAAATTTGGTTCGAGCGGCGTAACAGAATGGGAAACAGTTTTGACCGTGAAAGTGCCGTCAAGAGAATACCACTCGTCGTGGGAGATGGAGACTTTACAGGTAGGAAGGGACTAGTTCACTGTACTTCCAATTGAAACAATGTTACGGAAGGTGGTTTCAAAGCCAAAAAAACCAAGTTGTCGGCCAACACAGGGTTTGGCCGTCAAAGGCATTTACGGTCAGCTGTTGTGTAGTAATCTGGTTGTGCAAGGTGCTGATTTTCGGCACACAGGTACTTTAACAACCGTAACTTGACCAAACACTTTTTATACCTAAAAGACGTGGCATAGTTGAACCAGGTGGAAATATTTCTGGGCGGTGTAACTAAATTGGAACCGGCTTTCACCGTCGAAGGCTGTCAAGAGATCACTCATCATGGCCAGGATGTGCACACTTTACAGGTAGGAAGGGACCAGTGGACGGTACTTCCAGTTCGAACAACTTTGCGATATCTGGCCCTAAAGCCGCGAGAAAAAAAAAACTTGTCTACAAGACTCGGTGTGTCAGCTTTTCCACATCCAAAAGGAGGCTGATCGAAAAAGAAAGCACACCACATAAACTTCCATACTCAAACATCGATTGTCCAGTGTTTCCAAGTTTCATTGTAGTTTTCCTTAGATTCATATTTGTCACTTTTTGTATTGTCCGAATCTTTCTTCATGAAGTACAGACTGCGTGTCATACTGGTCCGGAAATATCATCGACACGTACGATGGGGACGAAACTTCTTTGGAGGGCATTCCTTCAACGAAATTCGCACTGCATGCCCGCGAGTGTGGGATGGCATTTCAGCTCGAGCTGAGATATCTAGGCGTTACTGCTACGAAAACAAACGCAGAGCGCAAAGCGGCAGTGTAGAATATGTCAGCCGTGCCGATACAGTGGCAGACATGATCGGGAGATCAAATTTCTCGCGTCGTACGGCACGGGTCCATCGTTGTCGCTGTCCCAGAAAACATCGGCGAGGTGAAAAACTGTGAAACTTCGTCCCCACGAGATACGATGCATAACTATTGGAGCACTTGGACGCAGCAGTTCATGCTGTCAACCCAGCACAACCACACCGCTCCGATTTCAGTGCGTACCAATGTACGCGACGTGGTTTCGTTTCGCTGCGGCTCTCACTGCCTACCTTCGGTAACGGCTGCGCGGCAACGCGCCGGTCGCGTCGCACGGAGTGTATAAGATAGGCTTTAGTGCATGCAATGCATGAAAATATTCCTCCCGTACATGATTATTTTTGTGTGTCTGCCCCCGCTATACGGGCGGTCTCCTCTAACAATATCACCAAGCAGACTCCCTTTTCTTTTTTTCTAACAGCGTTGATAGTCTTTTTTAGCACGCGCCAGATTCGCGCCGCCATTTCTGACCTTACCGTATGTTGTACGGCCGAGGTGCCCAGACGCTGAAATAAGCAATGACAAACTCATCAGGGGCCTGCGTCGGAATCAAAAACGCTGTGGTCACAGCGTTCTTGTTTTTTCAGTAACGTGGCCTGGGACTGCAGTAATGAAGTGAATTGGACGGAACACATGAAAACAGAAAGCGACGGTCAGTTATAGCCGCGTCCGTGCACAGCTGCCTGAAAAGGTCTATACTTTGTTTCGCCTATGTGCAAACAAAGCCGAAGCTTAAAACGCAAGCGTGCAGCCAGAATTCAATGCCCGCATGCACTGCACAATTTCGTGTGCGAGTCAAAAACGTACAAGTTGATGCACACACGGCTCGCGCTTCTAGCTTTGACTTTGTTCGCACCTAAAGTGAAAATAGGTGTAGACTGCCCTATCAAGCAAGAAATACTACAGGCGTAAGAATGCAATCCTGTGTTAACATAAAACTTCACACAACGAAACACGGTCTTGTTTCAATCTTGCGAACTTCCCACATATTTAAAATGGTACTTTAGATCGACGTGAATAGCGAAACCAGGAATCTTAACAAGGCCTGCATCCTGCGCATGTCCCATTTTGACAGCCAGGTTGTATACATGACCCGGCTCAAAACAAACTACTTCAGATGATTAGGTTCTAACCGAACAAGGCATGTAAAAGTCCCGCCCACTTCAACGAGAATCTGCTTCCCAATTTTCTGATGGAATTCCAGAAAAATTAAATGAGTCGCTGTCACGATATTCCAGCGTATTTTTCGTGATATTTTTATTTTTCTCGCGTTGTATTGTTGGTCGGACCCCGCTTATCCACTGGGATGCCCAGAAGGTTGCGGAGGGGGTATTGCTGTAACCTCCGTGCGTTCGGATTAGTGTGCCTTTTTCTTTTTTTTTTTTTAAAGCTGGTTTTTGTTTTTGGAGTGGATGCTTGTTTTGTTTCTCTTTCCTTCGAGCACGCACGCGAGGTGATGTTTGCATTTGGGCTATGTGTGACCTCGGTTTACTATTACAGCGACCCTCGGAGTCAGACTTACCGAATTTAGCTGACTCATTCACTCTTGACGGCCATGGCGCGTGTATTGTGAAGGTTTGTGGGCGAAGTCATTGGTGACTCTGGCCGTTTTGGTCGGTTAAGCTTTCGAGTTGCGAGAAAGTCACGGTCAAGGGTCTTTGCGTACCAGTTAATTCCGGCAGACGAGGTTAGACTGGAGGGTGTTTTGGCATAGAACGGTTATAAAAAAGTTCTTCGAACAAGGGGATGCCAGATATATGCTTGAGTAATATCACTTGTGCTATCTCCGATATTGGGAACCAGGAGGATAATAGTCGAGACTCATCAGTCTCAACACACAAATCACAAATGAAATCATCTTGTTGTGCATGTGTCTTATCACGAAATGTTTTACTCAAATCTAAATAAATACGCCTAAAGAATTTACGGATTTCGAAAATCTGCATCGAACCTTATGTGTGTTTTTCCTAGATGTTGATTACTTAGTTAATTACACAACTTCTGTAGCACTTAAGGAGCTATTCTTATCTAAAAGAAAAACAAACTATATAACTGGGATGGGCTAGTCTCAGAAAAATTATCTTGTCTGCATAAAAACCTGAATATTAACAAGTAAAGTTAGGCGTGTTTATTGAAGCGTTCATACAACAAACATCTGCCCACCGAAATGTTGTGCACAGAAAAGCCCGTGCGTTATTAAACCCCATCGACATGTTCTGCACCAAAACGTAACCACACCAAAATGTCCCAAACTCCTAAAACTCTCCTGTACAAGCCTGGATTATTTCACCCCTGATAATTTGGCACGGAAATGTGCCGGTACGAATCTTTAAATTATGATCAGTTACGAACGAAGCCTTAGTGTTTGGATTGTTGTATGTGTTCGTGATACCAACCCCAGTCCAGAGCGGTAGGTTCGTGTCTGGTGACAAGTGTATGTATTTATTAAAATGATGCCGTCGTTTATTGAATTTACAATGAACGGATCTTTAGTATTTACTTGTGGTGGACACCAAAAACCCTTGAGCCTCCGACAAAAAAATATTGTGGAAGATATCACTATATCACTATACAACGCATGCAGGTATCTTCGATTCGCATGCCACATGATGCCCACTAACATAACATTTTTTGTTTTTTTTTCTCTCTTTAGGAGTGTTCGCAGACTTTTTTTCTTTTTTGGCACAATCTTGTCTTTTGAGTTCTGACAGCTCCACGTATTTCAAGGGCGTTTACTACAGACGCCGCCACAATAACAAAGGCTTCAAGACTGTTTTTATTTTGATCGCATCATTATGAACAAACCTGATGGCTTATGCTCGCTTTCTTTACGTACGCTAACAGCCAAATATATAAAAGTAGAATGGAGATAACTATGGCTGTGTTCAAAGCGGTTGCATATTAGACTTACCTGTAAAGATGCCACCAGATTATTGACCACAGCCTTTCGGGTTAACATACCCGTTTTAAATCAGTATCCCAATAGAGTTTCCCTTTCCAGGCAACTGTACGGGTGTTCGCCCGGATCACTACGGCTGTGGATGCTGTCATATCATTTCAGCGGCTAATTTGGCTTTATCTTGTGCTTTTGGAAAACACGATGAGTTGTTGGTGTCGCGCGCTAGGGTTAACAGATGCAACGCAAAAGTGTAACCCTCGGGTAAGCACGCATCTCAGCAACCTGGCACGAAAGCTCAGCAAGAGCTCGCTCAATGATGTCCACATATCTCTTTGATAGGCTAGCTGCTGCATGAAACATTAATTATGTACCACAAGCCCGTCTCTTCATTTTATTGCTCTTTGAACTATATACGGATCGGAAGGTATCATTTTGCTTTAGAGACTCGTCTGCATATTAAGGGTCGGTTATCCAATGCATGAAAAGTATGACGGATCAGCTCATCTCATGAAATTTAACACAAAACAACTAATCGCTTAATCATCGTTGCCATTCCTGATCCCCACTTCGCTGACTAAAGCAGCAACGGAAACTTTTAGTTTTTAATGCTCCACAAACAGAAAACCTGCGGCAGAACTTCCATATGCGCACAAACACGATAGCAGAAAAATGACAACCGTGACGGACACGTGCGCAGTGCACACACATACGCATTCCTGCGCGCATCTCGTTAAGGCTTTCGAAAAAAAAACAAAAAAAACAGAAATAATTATAATCTTCAGGTATCTGTCGAATTCTCGCCCCTGCCCGTTTCGACCTGGACGAGCATCGTGCAGGCACGCGTTCGTGTATCACTAGTGCGTGAGGCATATTAGAAAGTTTTAGTGAGTCGTTTCGAGGCGAACGATTCACCCCAATACGACTCGCCGACTCCACTGCGCATGCGCCTGCGAGTCGTTCGGGAGATGGCAAACGGTTTGCTCCAATCGTTAAGACTCATGGCGCTGGAACCGTTCGCGCGAATGGGAACTATTCAGCACGACTCAGAGCTTTCCAAAATGGCGGACCGGTCAAGGCGAGCTCGAAGCGGCCCAAAAGAAAATCTTCGATCCACCGTGGAAGCAGACATTTGGCTGCTGCGGGAAGTGCTTCCCGTGAATCCTTGTCAGGACAGCGCGAGGTGGACGGTGATCACTGATGCCAGGATGCTAAACCAGCATAAACACGAAGGACGCAGCCAACAAGGGCTAACGAGGTGCAAGAATGCGGGTAACAGCGAGACGCGCCGATGAATCAGCGAAAGCGGGTGCCTGCAATCCTCTTCAGTGGACCCAGTGAATCCGGCTCCTTCCCGTTTGAATAGCAGGATCTCGATTTGATGATTACAAGTGCCCGCTCGCCGTTGAATTGTGATATTCAAAGTGGTGGGGGCTGCATCGGGTTTGGTGATCGACGCAGTTTCTCCGCAAAGTGGTTTTAGCATTCCCGACAGGATGTGCTTTTTTGTGCGGTGTAGAGATAAACACTGTACGGAATGGCTTCACGCTCGGTACGTCCACTTTATGGACCTTTTATACCTAACAGTTGTAGAAATGTCAATGTGGGGCGAGGTGCCGGCAATTTGCGATGTGTATTCGCGTCTCCAGTAAAGTGTTTTCAGACCCTCACTCGACAGCTTCAAGCTTTATCGCAGCGCGACCAGCGATTTTGATGCAGGAGGATGAATTAGGCACGAGACCCTAACTATAGCTTTAAACTTAGAATGCTTTGTGCGGTTTGCCTTTCTGGAGGCGCGGATAGCGTTCAGCATTTTGCGTGACTCTTTTTAAAATTTTTCTACCTCCTTCCTGACTGCCGAGACCACATATACGCTAACGCTACGATCCTTTCTCTGGCGTGCCGCTAAGGATATGGGCCGTCTCTTTTTGCATCGATGCTGTTTTATTTGCCACTGTTACACCGTGGTCACCGCCGAAAAGGGCGGTTGTCCTGGCCAGGGTTAAGTTGGGTATTGGAGGCAGTTTTGATTTAGGCGGTATCGGCGTTTTATTGCCAGAGTAGGGTAAGCAAACCAGCGCTAGGAGACGAGCATGTCTCGATCGCCGCTGCCTTGGTCTGTTTTGTGGTTGAAACGACGGCAACAGCTAACGGCGAGACAGAGTCGGCCACTGATTCTGTAGGAAGCTTGAAAATGAAACAAAAAAAAAACAGTATTCCTTTGCACTATAGAACAGTCTCACCATTGATCTTTCGTGGACCCCTTGTGGATCGGCGGAGATGATGGAAGACCCCAATCGTGGATGGGGCAAGGGAGAGGTTTAGTTGAATTATGATAATGATATAATAAATAGATACATCTAAGGTTTGGATACATCTAAGGGTCATTGACATACAAAAGAAAAATCTGACCCGAAAATCGGAACGTTTCTTGTTAATCTGAGAAAATACTTTTTATTGCGGGCTTGACTTATGAAACAGGGAGGGCCTTGCGGACCCCCGAAACGTCTTTTCAAACCCCCTCGGGTCCACGGAACACCATTTGAGAACCACTGCACTAGGGGATGGCGCTATGGGTCAAACAAGCAGTTATCATCATTGCTGATTTGGTCGTGTCGTTTCATATTGTACGTCCTCGTTCTACGACTCACTAAAAACCGTCGTCTGGTGCTTACGACTCGTCGAAACCGTTTAACCGAACCGTTCGTGATTTCGCAACCGTTCGCGCCAGAAACGACTCGCTTAAACTCCCTACAAAAGACCTAAGGCTAGCGGTCGTACCACACTGGCTAAATTGCTCATATACAGCGAGAGACTCGTCCCTTCTTTGAAATGGCTGCCAAACTCTACGCTGTCTAGACATCCACACAACCCAATTTTTTTTTTCTTCAATCTGTAGGATGAAGTATATCACAAATTATATTCGCGAAATATAATTACTATACTCAAGTTACTGTAGTTTGGCTACTTTTTCAAGAAGATTTGTAAATTTAAGCAAAAATAAAATAAAATTCGTCTTTATTGTATAAACAGCCTGCATGATCTTAGTCTACCAGGTATGGTGATATTGTTAAACGCTGTAGATGGACAATTTAGCAAAAGCAGTACGACGGCTGACCTATGGTGTGTAACGTGCATCACGTCGCAGTGATGCACGCACTGGCACACGCAGCCACCGTCCTCTTCCTAAATTTAAGTTAGGTTAAGTAAAAAAAAAAAAAAAAAGCTTAAAAAAAAAGAGAAAGAAAAGATTGAATTGCAAGAAAATGTCAGCCTCCCTACTCCGGGCGGACATAGCTGATTTCACTTGGGGAAAGGAGAGAGAAATACGGCATAAAAAAAAAACGGGAGCTGAGACTTTACAGTGACATTAATATACACAGGCGTACATACACACAAACAAAAAAATTAGGAAAACGGGAGGAAAGAAATGCCGGTGCACATGGGAAAAAAACAAGCTAATGTTCTCCGTCTTTTTTTTTTTTTTTGCTTCCTCGTGGTTATTGTTGGTTTTACGGCTTTTAGCTTTTTTTGGCATCCATCTGGACACTGGACCATGGAGTAGTTTCGTCTTGAAAGGCTTGTATACCGTATACACGGCATCGTCCGCCCACTCAGAAAAGAACATGAGGACAGGCGGCGTTTTCACCCCCTCCTTTAATTCCCGCTTTCATTCTCAACAACAACGTGCCCACGGTGTTAAGAAAACGTGCTTTTGTTAATTGCGTTACATATCTGGGCTTTTTTCTCTCTTTTTTTTTTTTCTTTGTTTCTTTGTTGTCGCTTTCCGGGACGGTATTGTGCGGCCCCCAGAGTAGGAGCAATTTCGTAACCTGCTGATTTTCCAAAGCTGCAGAGAGCGTGTTGTTAGACAAGGTGACAATCCGTAAGCTTCTCCCTTGCCTGGTGCTTATTTTTATTTCTTGACACAACCAAGCAAAAGAATATCACGCCAGTGGAAAGCTCACAGATTTCCACGAACGGAAGATCCTCACGAGAAAAAGTGTGAGATACGTCTTACTGAGGGCTACTTTCGTGGGGAAAACAGTGCGCTCCAAGGTTTCAGCAGTCGTGGATATAATGTCGACTTTGGAGTCGAGAGGACTGCCCTTCCACCCCAGTACCAAGTAGCCGACTATGACACACGTCCAGGTCAACCGCTCTGTGTCTCAGTCATCAATACGAACCAATTCGAAAGCAGGTGCGCCGTTCTTTGTAGTTCATCTTAATATAGTACTAGTAAGTAGCCAAAATTCGAGTTACCTGACCTTGAGAGGAACTTGTCCGATAACGCGGACTTAATTATTACTGAAAATAATTACACTACCTCATTTTTTTGTCATTACAAACTATTATTAATTTCAGTGTTGCAGAATCCCTTCTTGCTATATCAGTAATATTCGAACCTAACACAAAAATAAACAAAAATGAGATTAACTAAGATAAAGAACCTCTAAAAATAACAAGCAGAACCAGAATAATACTTCCTTAGTGCGGTGGTCGCCCAAACACGCTTCCTCTCAAGCCCTTCACGAAACAGGAAAAAAAGATCAAAACACGGGCGTTGGCTCTTAATCGCAAGAATCAAAGAAAGTAAACAAAATAAGGAAGCAAAACGAGCGGCGTTTCTGCTGTCTTCCCGAAGCGCTTTCCGCAGTCGCCATAAAAAAGCAAGCCGGAGAACGCCCTCTCCCTTCCACCCCACCGGACGCTAATTCGCCTGAGCGGAGAGGGGTGTGACTGCCCCTTCCCGCGCGGTGAAGGACAGGCCAGCCCAGCAAGTTCAGAGAGATGCCACGTGATTCGTGATTGAACTGACTCCGGTGATATGAATGATATTTTTTGAGTTTTACTCCTGTGATATCAGTGATAGTTTGTGATATTTTTTTGAGTTTGACTCGGATGATATATTCTGAGTTTGACTCAGGTGATATGTTTTGAGTTTGACTTCGGTGATATGTTTTGAGTTTGACTCTGGTGATATATTTTGAATTTGACTCGGGTGATATATTTTGAGTTTGACTCGAGTGACATATTTTGAGTTTGACTAGGTTGATATATTTTGAGTTTGACTCCAATGATATATATTTGCTTTGAGTTTGACTCTGGTGATATATTTTTATTTTGAGACCTACTTGAGTTGATATCTTTTGAATTTGACTCTGGTGATATTTTTTTGAGATTGACTCCTGTGATATCAGTTATATTAATATTCTCACCGAGATGAGTCTCGGTGAATTTGAGGCCTTGGTAAAATTCTCGATCTGACTCGTGTTGTTTTTGGATGGTGGAAAAATTCGTGATACGAGTGTGAATGAATTCGGGGGAGAGTTTGTGAAAGATAGATGATATTGAATGACTCCTATTTAAAATGCCGACCTATGCGCTCAAGTTGTCAAGACATTGCCAGGCAGACGTAGAATCAACAATCCATCTGCGAAAAAGAGCATGGGGACTCACACCGACACCGACAACATCGCCTTTCCAATGGTTTGTTTATGGGCGACGGCAAGCTTCTTGCCCACACTCTATAGCGCATACACGGCGCCGGTGGTATCCGCTAGGGGCACTCTGGTTTGTTTGTAAACACGAGTTGGTCTATATTCTAACTTATAATAACTAGGCATTCATACAAGATGAGAACCACTGGTCGTGGCATGGTTATTCCAGGTAGAATTAATGAATGCCAAAGTATACCAAGGTTTTATTATTAATCTAATAAATATTATGTGCAGGAGTGCAATAATCTCACCGACTCACATTTATATGGGGGTGTGGTTCTATTAGCCAAGAATTGCCCCAGTAGTCTATGCAACTAGTCTGTTTGAAGTTTGAAAACACGAAATCAGTTAAAAGGCAACTCCGCTTCATTTTTCGTTTTGAAAAAACAATGCAGTCCTCTTCAGTATCGCCCAGGAAGACTACACGCGAAATGTTATAACGCAGTTCTGTCTAAATGTTTCTTAAACAGTCCGGCAAACTTTCCAACTCGCCAAGTTGCCGAAATCGGCCGACTTGAGCGGGCGAATTCAGGCGCAACCAACAGCGCAGTCAAGGCTACGGCATGGGCGGAGCCAACATTGAGCTAAACGTCATTATCATGGCCCCCTTTTGCTTGTTTTCACTTCTCCGTGCGAGCGTAGCGCATGACGTCAGCAACGTTGCCTCTCGGCGCTCAGCGGTGTCCACGTGATTGCTGTAACGCGCCTGCGCAGCGCGTTTCTTGGGAGCCGTCCGGCCGCCCGCCGTGGTCCCGCCGTTACCGCCGTCTTCCGCGTCACAACCGCCGTCGTCGTCTCACCGATTGTGATTACTGTCTCTCGGAGTTTCGTTCACACTACGGACACCACGTGCGCAGACTTATGCCACAGTTGTGCAGACGTCGTCGAATGCCGTAGACACCAAAACGTGGCGAAGAGTGCGGTGCAGACGACACTCGCGCCTGCCACACGCCCGCCCCAATCCCGCCCGTCGTTGGGCCGAGGATAACATGACATCTCGTACCACGTGATGGCCATGTACTTGGCGACCCGAGGCCAATGTTGCCGGGCGGAGCCGAAGTTTCAGTTTCGATTTCCGCTCGTGTTTAAAATTAGATTTAAAAATATATATCTCATTTTTCGCGAAGCAAACAATGTGTGTTTTACTAGGGCTTTTTAATTCGAAATCAATCATTATCCCGAAATCTTCGGAATTGAGCGGAGTTGCCCTTTAATTAGGCCGTAATAAAGGACGCACCCATTCGAATGTTATGCATTCTTCACAAGCAAATTGGAACAAACGCATTGCATTTTGTCAGATCACCAGAATTCTTCACTGACTCAATACAACTGGCCTTGCATAATTAAAATTAATTATAATGTTAAGAATGTACAGCATTTTGACATATTAACCCTTTGCCTACCGCAAAAAAAAAAAAAAAAAACGATTTGAAAATCTTAATTTTTTTATGTGCCCTATAAATTTAATATGCAATACAAAGGCCAAATACAAATGCCAAAATATTTATTATATGAGAAATCTTTGAACACACTGCAAAAAAAAAGGGACTAAAGTTCCGCTTCACTGCGCCCCCTCTAGCCCCTCCACGTTTTGCGTTCACTTTGCGTGCAATGTGATGTGAACTGTCTGCAGTACTGCTACGCCCGGCCTGAACGTCCATGTGCAAGATCCATGTGCAAGGTGATGTGAACTGTCTGCGGTAATGCAGTGAAGCATTACTGCAGACAGTTCACATCACCTTGCACATGGACTCAAATGGTGTTCCGTGGACCCCCTCGGGTCCACGGAACACCATTTGAGAACCACTGAACTAGGGGATGGCGCTTTGGGTCAAACAAGCAGTTATAATCATTGCTGATTTGGTCGTGTCGTTTCGTATCGTTCGTCCTCGTTCTACAACTCACTAAAAACCGTCGTCTGGTGCTTACGACTCGTTGAAACGGTTTAACCGAACCGTTCGTGATTTCGCAACCGTTCGCGCCAGAAACGACTCGCTTAAACTCCCTATAAAAGACCCAAGGCTAGCGGTCGTACCCCACTGGCTAAATTGCTCATATGCAGCGAGAGACTCGTCCCTTCTTTGAAATGGCTGTCAAACTCTACGCTGTCTAGACATCCACACAACCCAATTTTTTTTTCTTCAATCTGTAGGATGAAGTATATCACAAATTATATTCGCGAAATATAATTACTATACTCAAGTTACTGTAGTTTGGCTACTTTTTCAAGAAGATTTGTAAATTTAAGCAAAAATAAAATAAAATTTGTCTTTATTGTATAAACAGCCTGCATGATCTTAGTCTTCCAGGTATGGTGATATTGTTAAACGCTGTAGATGGACAATTTAGCGAGTGCAGTACGACGGATGACCTATGGTGTGTAACGTGCATCACGTCGTAGTGATGCACGCACTGGCACACTCAGCCACCGTCCTCTTCCTAAATTTAAGTTAGGTTATGGGTAAGTAGAACATATAAAAGAAAAAACAAAAAAAAAAAGAAATAAAAGATTGAATGGCAAGAAAATGTCAGTCTCCCTACTCCGGGCGGACATAGCTGATTTCACTTAAGGAAAGGAGAGAGATACGGCATAAAAAAAAAAACGAGAGTTGAGACTTTACAGTGACACATTAATATACACAGGCATACATACACACAAACGAAAAAGTTAGGAAAACAGGAGGAAAGAAATGCCGGTGCACATGGGAAAAAGACAAGCTAATGTTCTCCGTCTTTTTTTTTTCTTTTTTTGCTTTCTCATGGTTATTGTTGGTTTTACGGCTTTTAGCATTTCTCGGTATCCATCTGGACACTGGACCATGGAGTAGTTTCGTCTTGAAAGGCTTGTATACCGTATACACGGCATCGTCCGCCCACTCAGAAAAGAACACGATGACAGGCGGCGTTTTCACCCCCTCCTTTAATTCCCGCTTTCATTCTCAACAACAACGTGCCCACGGTGTTAAGAAAACATGCTTTTGTTAATTGCGTTACATATCTGTTTTTTTTTTTTTTTTTTTTTTTTTTTTTTTTGTTGTCACTCTTCGGGAGGGTATTGTGCGGCCCCCAGAGTAGGAGCAATTTCGTAGCCTGCTCATTTTCCAAAGCTGCAGAGAGCGTGTTGTTAGACAAGGTGACAATCCGTAAGCTTCTCCCTTGCCTGGTGTTTATTTTTATTTCTTGACACAACCAAGCAAACCAATATCACGCCAGTCGAAAGCTCACAGATTTCCACAAACGGAAGATCCTCACGAGAAAAAGTGCGAGATAGGGCTTACTGAGAGCTACTTTCGTGGGGAAAACAGTGCGCTCCAAGGTTTCAGCAGTCATGGATATAATGTCGACTTTGGAGTCGAGAGGACTGCCCTTCCACACCAGTACAAAGTAGCCGACTATGACACACGTCCAGGTCAACCGCTCTGTGTCTCAGTCATCAATACAAACCAATTTGAAAGCAGGTGCGCCGTTCTTTGAAGTTCATCTTGATATAGTACTTGTAAGTAGCCAAAATTCGAGTTACTTGACCTTGAGAGGAACTTGTCCGATAACGCGGACTTAATTATTACTGAAAATAATCACACTACCTCATTTTTTTGTCATTACAAACTATTATTAATTTCAGTGTTGCAGAATCCCTTCTTGCTATATCAGTAATATTCCAACCTAATGCAAAAATAAACAAAAATGAGATTAACTAAGATAAACAACCTCTAAAAATAACAAGCAGAACCAGAATAATACTTCCTTAGTGCGGTGGTCGCCCAAACACGCTTCCTCTCAAGCCTTTCACGAAACAGGAAAAAAAGATCAAAACACGGGCGTTGGCTCTTAATCGCAAGAATAAAAAAAAGTAAACAAAATAAAGAAGCAAAATGAGCGGCGTCTCTGCTGTCTTCCCTAAGCGCTTTCCGCAGTCGCCATAAAAAAGCAAGCCGGAGAACCCCCCTCTCCCTTCCACCCCACCGGACGCTAATTCGCCTGAGCGGAGAGGGGTGTGACTGCCCCTTCCAGCGCGGTGAAGGACAGGCCAGCCCAGCAAGTTCAGAGAGACGCCATGTAATCCCGTGAGTGAACCGACTCCGGTGATATGAATGATATTTTTTGAGTTTGACTCCTGTGATATCAGTGATAGTTTGTGATATTTTTTTGAGTTTGACTCGGATGATATATTCTGAGTTTGACTCAGGTGATATGTTTTGAGTTTGACTCTGGTGATATGTTATGAGTTTGACTCTGGTGATATGTTATAAGTTTGACTCGGGTGATATATTTTGAGTTTGACTCGAGTGATATATTTTGAGTTTGACTCGGTTGATATATTTTGAGTTTGACTCCAATGATATATATTTGTTTTGAGTTTGACTCTGGTGATATATTTTTATTTTGAGACCTACTTGAGTTGATATCTTTTGAATTTGACTCTGGTGATATATTTTTTCGCCACCTTAATTCAGCAAGACTCCTAGGGGTTTATACTTCTCTGCGTGTTTTATTGAAACATCTTGAATTTTCAGCGGGTCCCCCTCTCATCACTACCTGTCAACGTCACAACCAGTCAAAGTTCTGATCACTGCCATGCATTGCCAACACCTGTCAAGGCTCCTAGACGGGCATTACGAATGAGGTTTTAGCAACATCCACCAGGTGTTTTTTATTAATCATTTAATTCATATTAAAATTCCTTTTCGTGTCTTTTCCACTAGGAGATCGATGTGTCCGATGTGACACTGCTCCTTTAAAAACGTATAAACCTAGAAATAAGCTCAGAAATTCAGCTATTTTAGAAGTTCTTGCTGCACTGGAGGGGGTTCAGTTTATTATCGTAAAATTATTACACTCACTGGGCTAGAATATTCCTCAAGATAGCATGTGTGTAAAAAAGGAGCCATACCATGTTGCTTCAGGTCGCTCACCCTCCCACCACCATTGCATGATGTATGGTGCCCTGTTCGTTTAGTTGCACGCAGAAATTTGCCTCATTAACTGTTTATTCAGTGTTTTACATTCATGTACCCTTTTCATTTGAAACAAACCCAGGGATCAATCCCCACCCCTGCCCATTTCTATCTGGATGAGCATCGTACCAACGTGCGGTCGTGTATCACTACTGCATTGTGCACGTTAAGGACCCCAGGATAGAGGTTTGTACTCCGCTGGCTAAATTTCTCGTCTACAGCCGGGAGGCAAGTCACTGGCTGAGGCAGACTAAGTTCTAAGCTGTATAAACAAACACACGCCCCAATTCTTTTTTTTTCCATTTGAGACAATGTGATACTGATTGATTGGTGTCTGCATGAGTGGTGAATATTAGGTACAACATGGACAGGTGAATGGCTAAACTAAGCTAAAATTTGAACGTAAGTTAATAAACTCGCTAACTTCAGCTGTGAAAGCAAAAGATGAGGAAAAGGCACTGTAACAATTAATACTTAGATACTGTAAACAACTTATTTTTCGTGGGCTCAATATTTCACAATTTTGGTTAAGCTGTAGTTTCGAAATATTTCTCGGGTTCTAATGTTTGCGATGTGGTGGGATCTCAATATAGATTCCAATGTGTTTATACTTTACCGGAATTGTTCGCGGGACCTATTTTTCACGAATTGTAGGCGATTCGTGAAATTCACGCAAATTAGATCCTCGCAAAATTTAAGTCATTTAAAGTAATTATGGTCACCCATTCAAACTATAAGCAACCCACGAAACCCTACGATAACTAGATTAGTCCAATTATGCAGACCATTAGAAGGTACAGTAACTTTTGATAGACTAAGGTAACAAACTATATATAATTTCTTTCATATTCTAAATAAACACCCACAAAAGCAATTTCAAGAGCACAAGAAACTGGCAAATGGAAAGGAGCAACTGGGTTAGCTACCGCAAACACAACACCACCGCATGATTTGTGATTCCTATCACGCCGATAAAGATTGTGACACTTCCGGTATTGAAAAAGTTCATTCATATGTCCAACCTGCAATCAAGACACTCTTCAACTGTGCCATTCTCCGACTCTCCCCTGCTATGAGCTCGCTCAACAGCTGCAGGAGGCAGCTCATAGACGCAGCTGTCGGTCGGACTGCATGCGTAAGATGTGCCGCTCGAAACGAGCTCATTAAAGCGAACTTTAAAAATTCGCCCCTTTTCTGCACTCTCGTGGCGAAGGCGGCAGTATCGCAAAATGTATTGTGCGTTGCTTTGCAGTGATGTCACACACACAAAGCTGGCATGCATTCTCTGCCTCTACAGGCCAAACATTATCCTACATAGTACCTCTAAAAGAAAGCTCTGCCAAAGATAACCGGGAGAATACAAAAGCCAAAATGAATATATCCACGAAGAGCAGTGGCATAGTCGGGGAGAGAGGGTGTTGATTCCCCTTCTTCATCAGCACCCCAAGTCATGGACATCCCAGCCTCCACCCCCTTCAGCCCCCTCCCCCCCTTCCATCAGAAATAAATTTCTGGCTATGCTATTGGCAAACAGAATGAGGACAGCCTTTCGAATGCCGGGCATCCAGGACGCGTGGGCTCAAGGTGGACGAGATAGGTAGGAAGCTCGGGATGGAGGCGAAGCAGTTGAACCTCCTCCCAGCAGTTCTCACCTTGTCATGTATGCATGGTGAAACAATAGCAAAGATATACAAGGCACACAAAGAAACCGTAACCAAAATTACAAAGGTGGTAGGCATAAAAAAAATTATGTTTTTGGCTGGTCCATACCTTAAAACTGCACCCCACACCCCAAAAAAACTACATTGGGATTCCGCACACAGTCATGCCAGGATGCGCAAAAACAGACGGACCGTAAAGGTATGCGACGTGTAAATGCCAAGGGGCGGTCCTACAGGCATAGACACGCACGAAGGAGTTTGCAGAAGTTGCGCAAGTGGGTGGTGCCGCGTCAGGGGGTCAGGGTCACTCAAGCGCTCCCCTACGGAAGGGGAATAACACTCGCGAGGGGAGAAAAACACCAAAGGGATTCCCCTGGCAGAAGAGGAAAGCTGATTAAAAGAAAGAAGCAGCCAATTTTAGAGTCAACATATTTTTAAAACGGCTAACGGGGGTTCCTCCAAGAAATATGAATACTATGTAGAGTCACCTTGTTAAACCTTGACACTTAGAAAGACACATGTCAGACGTGGAAATTGTTTTCCTAAATTTTTAATTTGCCTAATGTATTGCATATTATACGATGTGCAGAAGGACCTAATTTTCGCAAATCGCTTACAATTTATGAAATAAAAGGTCCCGCGAACTATGCCGGTAAAAAGTAAATACATAGGAATCTATATTGAGATCCCACCGCATCGCGAAATCTGGAGCCCACATACTATTTTAAAACTTCAGCTTTGACCTAAATCGTAAAACATTGAGTTTGCGAAAAATAAGTTGTTTACAATATTAAGAAAGAAAACAGAAGCGTGCTTTGAGACTGTCAGAAGTCAAGACAAAAGGGCAATGCTAACAGAGTACACCAGCACAGACCAAGCCACAGTCACCAGACAGTCCTGCCTTTTTTTTTTAACAACGAAGGACATAGCAAAATTTCCAAAATCCGGGACTCATCATGATTGGACAAACTACACCGACTTGACGTAACACGAACAATTTAATCGGACGTTTTGTCTCCCCTACGGGAGATACCATCAGTGAAACCAAGAGGCCGCAACAAGAAGAACGCCAACTAGAAATCCTATTTAAGGAGGTCCGCATACAGTTCGGGAAAGGGGCCGCGGTTAAAGTTAGAAGCCGATTAATCACCCCGGATGCAGAATAATTCCAAGTACCTTCGTGGACCCCATCTTTGTTCACGTGACAAAGTCAATGTGTTTTCCAAGTCAAGACTGTGACCCTTTGTCCAAAAATGGTCCACCAGCTCAGTCTTTGCCCTAGGGGCAGGCGTGGCTTTTATTACAACGGATTTGTTTTCTTTCATACAGGTGCAACTTTTGCGGCCGGTCTCCCCAATATACGATGCGTCACAATCTAGACAGTCCAATTTGTACACAACACTACACTGGGATTCTGGGGGTGCTAGGCTATTGGTTTGGAAATGAGGTCACATAGTGTAAGATGGGGTTTGAATGCTGTTCAGGTGTTTAAAGGGGCGAGGGCCCCGCGAATAGACTCAGACATGCCTTTAATATACGGAATTATTACTCGCCCTGCTTTATTATGATTTTTATCCTGACAGTTCTCCTGTCCCATCTGCTTACGCATGTTTTCAATAAAACGTGTAGGATAATCCTGCTTCAGCAGCTAGTCGAAAAGAACTGTATCTTCAGATGCTCGCAGTTCTGGATCAGGAGAATGTGTTTGGACCGATGTAGCAGGGTTTTTAAGACTACTCTTGTTTCTGTGTGTCCGGTGCTGTTTCAATATACTGTAAACGACTTATTCCTCGCAAGCTCATTATTTCGCGATTTAGGTCAAAGCTGAAGTTTTTCAATAATTCGCGGGTTCTAATTTTCGCGACGCGGTGGGATCTCAACATAAATTCCAATGTATTTACATTTTACCAGAATTGTTCGCGGGACCTATTTTTTGCGAATTGTAGGCGATTCGCGAAAATTAGGTCCTCGCGAAAATTAAGTCGTTTACAGTATATTAATATCTAGGAAAAGCAGTGTGCTATACTCGGCGACAACTTTTCTTGGCAATGCAGTGGAAGGTATGTCCCGCGTCCCCTCTCCCATTTTGAGTGTACGCAGGCTCTCCTCCTCCCTCATTTCCGGGGAGAGGAGGAGAGCCTGCGTACACTCAAAATGGAAGAGGGAATGCGGGCCTGTACCTTCCACAGCATTGCCAAGAAAAGTTGTCGCCGAGTATAGTCTGTTCTACTTCATGTGTGAATTGGATTGACGGTTCAACGCTGTTCGAAGTTAAATGAATGAAATGAATGAAACAATCGGGCGCGACGGGCACTCAGGTCTGTGAACTTCCCCTTGACTATGGCAGCTATGGAAAGTAGCAAAAGCCAGTTTGGGAAATACTTCTTTAAGAAAGGGTTTAGGGTTGATAATATATGTCTGAGCAGTAGTATATCACTTTCACTATTCACATTTCTTTCAACATTGTAAGGAAAGAAACAAAACTAAAAACGAATTTCACAGGAACCGAATTAACGACAGGCTTCAGGATTAATAACCTGCACTCCGCAAGGGAAGTTTTAAAATCCTTGCACATCAAAGCCTACTGATCAACACAATATCTATAGTAATTAAACTGGCTTACTCCCTGATCACTCAGTGACAGGTGTTCTCAATCTCTAGCGCCTTGGCAATCTCCCTATGACATCATCCCAGTCACACCTGGGGATGTGCACACTACCCCTAACATCCATACAGTCACCATTCGTACTGATGAAAGTTCACCAGCTCGACTTTCTTCCTTATTTAATATCTATCTGTTCTGTGCCCCCCTGCACGGCCGATGTTGCCAATATCTTGGCCACATTTGTCTGAAGTTGCGACTGTATCATATCTCTGAAGGGTTATCTGAAAGAAATCTTACCTGCCCCAGTGGTCTTCGTTATTACATCACACTGGAAGCGTTTGATACGTCACGACAAGGGGAGATAAGCAGCGGCCCTCTAGAAACAAATTTATGCAACCACGTTTGATCGCCTATCACCTCTAGCGTGAGCGCAGCCGTCTTTCGACTCCCTCCTGCTTGGGTTCTTCTGACGCGACATGCAAAACCGGCCAAGTCCACTGAGGAGCGGCGTGGCGTCGTCCCCGCGCGGACAGCCCTCGCTCGTTTTTGCGCCGTCTACTATGTTTGTTTGTTTGTTGTTTTTTTTTCTCTCCACGGTTCGAGTGCTGCGGAGTGCGTGATTTGTGACAGCCAAGAAGCGTTTACGGTTGACCGACGCCGGCTTCCATGCGAAACGGAGCCGACCGAGCTTGGAGATATCACTTTCAGCCGTGACGCTGCACATTGGGAGAGGAGGACAGCCGGGGAACCCGTGGATGAATCAAGAGAACCTGACAAAGCTCCCCATTCAAACAACGGCGCGGCGTCGTTTCGTGGCAGTATTCCGGAAACTACTTTTTCTTTTCTGTCTTAAAAGCGAAAACCAACTCAGCCACGAAACGATCGTCATTCCGTTCATGGGGTATAGCAACACGCGCACCGAAAGCTTACACCGGTTCCAGTTGCCAGTTGCGGCTGGAGCACCAACTGTCACACACACAACGCTTTGAAAATTAAACTCACCTCCAATTCTACGAATTCGTGTTGGCCCAGCGCCGGATCGCGTAGGCAGGCCGGTTCTTCTTTGCGTTCCTTCGACTGCAGGATGGCTTTGCCGTGGATCAGCACCTGTATTCCGACTCTAATGCCGACGTAGAGGGATATGCACGTACCGATGACAACGTACAAGGCCCGATAGAGAGCTCGCCGCAGACGCTCGCACGCCATTTGCGGGCCGACAAGAAAACCGCCTTTCCTCAAGCAACCCGACACTCAGGTGCGACGGCCGCGTGAAGAAACGCCGTAACGCGATGACGGTGATGAGCCCTGAGCCGGTCAATGCTGCCTACGCGCACGCACAGCGATTATGAAATATCGCATTGGATTGGATTGCTTCGGATTGAAGTGATTGGAGCGACTTGTGCGGGGGGAGGGGGGGGAGGGCAAGAAATAGAACCGAAACTGGGGTTATGGTACCTGGAGGCTGGAACGTGTCTGGTGTGTTTACCACGTTCAAAAAAAGTGATCCCTCGATTTCCGCATGATGGCGTCAACAAGTGTCAGGTTGTCGCCTACTGCGAACCTGGCGGTATTTCAGCAGCGGTGGAGTCGGTGGAGTGTGTAGCAGACACTGGTAGCAGATGTGTGTTCTGCTGCAGGTCGCTCTCTGGCACTCTCTGGTGTGACAGTCCACGGAAGGTACAGCAGCCAGAAGTTAGAACGCAATGACGGCAGCGACACTCATGTTCGTTCGTGCTTTTCGCCAGCATTTTTATGCCCAACCGCCAGGATCGCGACATCCGACAACATGACACTCCAGCTTTCGTGACGTCATTTGTTGCAAAATGATACTAAAAAAACTGAATTGTTTTTTTGTTTTTTTTTAAAGAAGCGAAGTTGATTTTTAAAGTTAAAATAACCAAAACACACAATAGTTTTCTTCAAAATATGATGATGATGATGATGTTTAACGCGCCATCTCGGAGCACTTTTGTCAACTTTCTAGTGCACTCGTTTAAATTAGTGATGGGACGAATCTTTATCCGAATCGAGATTCGGAGCCGAATCTGCAGATTCGGAAAGATTCGGAAAAGTAGCCGAATCTCAAGCGATTCGGAAAAGTTCGGAAAGATTCGGAGCGTTGCCATGGTTGCTAAATCACGTTGATGTGTGTTTCAACTTTTTGTGATATTAAATTCACTAAATTCTACGAAGTACACGAAAGATTATTGTAATATAATATCACAGTACTAAATAAAATGTTCCACTTTGTTTATATTATTTTGAATGTTTATCGAGAACGGTAGCCAGACATCGCGGGAAAGTTGGTTTTGGTTCTGGATTACGACCCAAATAGGCATGCTTGATGCACGCACGTGGAAATACAAGCGCATGTTTTCATCGCCGCAAGAGATCGATGCCGTAAGTGCTGTTCGGTACAGACACATTTCGTGCCGATAATTACTGTCAGTGTGGCACACACCACACAAGTGAGTATGTTCGATTCGATTATCTACAACGATCGACTATCCACTGAGGTATTGCTATCGGAACACGGGAAACAATCTGAAACTTCGTTAATGCATGCTATCCGATTTAGTTAGTGTCTGTTTCCGAACAATGAAGTTGCGTTGGACACCCCTGTATTGTGTTTCTTTTTCATCAAATAAAGTTCACGTATACAAAACTTGCTGCCGAGAACGGAGAAACGACAGTGCGACGTTTTTCTTTGCCACCGGTATCTCGCTCTCGCGACTTACAGGTACAGACATACGCAGCTGTAGAGAAGGAGACGAATCATTTCCTTGGCTGAATATATATTTATTTTTCGTTGCGCCACATTATGTATACTATACAGCGTTTCGCTACATTTTGCCAATCACCGCGAAACCGCACAGAAAGCGAGACCGTGCATTGGTTAGGCCTACGTCAACCACACCGATCAGCTCAGCTGGACCTGGGCGCGTGCTAGGGTCTAGAATGACAGTACAGTACATACCATACGTTGAAATAAACAAGACGAATTCTGGTCATATGCAGTAACAGTAGCTAGAAAAGCACAACTGACCGCATTCGCGAGGTTTACGACAAGGTTTATGCTGCCGCCTGCAACCAGCGACGATTCGGACGAATCTCCGAATCTGCCGAATATTCGTCGCGGGAAGTTCGGAAATTTCCGAATCTGTCCGAATCCGAATCTCGGGTGATTCGTCCCATCACTAGTTTAAATTGACACGACACGCCTCACTTGCTGAAGCCAGCTGAAGCAACCGGCGACAAGTTTCCGAAGTTCTTTCGTTTACTTCTCAATCTTTGGTGTTGTTTGTTTTCTTACGCTAAGAAAACAGTATTATAGTGGTTGGGAGGTTCTGACAGGGCCTTGTCACAACTTACAAGAAGCACACATTCCGGTAAGTTTTGTCTCTTCCTCAAATGTCGATCGAAGACGTTTTACCTTTTGTGCCATAAACATCGTATCAATCAATCAATCGAAAGTTCTTCCTTAGTTGACTTTTATTTTCTTCTTTTTTAGTGCGTAAGAATAAAAGATAACGAAGATGATCGTAATCGTAATCGTAATCTTTATTTGCTCAGGAGAGCCGTGGCACCGCGGAAAGGCGACAGCCCGTACCATGGAGGCCCGCGGTGCCACGTCTAGTGATGATGATTATGAGATGATATATACAAGGGGGGGAGGACGACGCGGCCTTCTCAACATCGCAAGCAGCGTTGCTTTGGGGTTTGCCAAGACATTTCTACCAGCTGTAAGAAGTGCCTGGGCGAACGGTGATGTCCGGAGGCTTCACCGTGCGGCTGGGAAAGCCTTGGCAGTTTGATGGTGTTGAGGACGACGTGCTCTTTTGATCCGCCGCACGAGTCTTGGAGGTTCGGCGGCGGTTCAGGCCAGTAGGCAAGCGAGCCAAGGTGACCTTCGGTAGGCAGTTCAGTGGACCTTCTGGATGGTAAAGCCCTGGAGGTTGATGGTGCGCTCGCTCGCTTCGTTGAAGGCAGCGGCTCCAGGCGGTGGCCCAGTCAAAGTAGACTGCTGCCACCCCCGATGCATTGACGTCCAGGGCTAGAACGCAGCGCCCCGGTCACCCGGTATAGCTTCCTGGCATCGTCGTCGTTAAACATTAAACATCGATGATGTTTAATGTATCCGAGAGTTGACAGTCAGCGCTGCGTGAGTGTTGTTTCCTTGTGTGGATCTGTTTTGATGGTGTGTTGTCTGTTGTGCTCTGTGAAGTATTAGCAATCGAAAGCGTTTGAAAGACAAAGAAACTTCGCTGCTGCAGCAGTGTTGACCATCCACTGTTTTGACTTTGTTATTATTAACCGTATGCATATTAAGGCTGTGTCTAGAGTGCCGTCCGACGACACTGTTGCGGAGCCTTCAAGTGCCGTCTGAAAAAGCACAAGTGGCGCTTATTCTGACATCTGTTCCAT
This sequence comes from Ixodes scapularis, assembly GCF_016920785.2. NCBI lineage: Eukaryota > Metazoa > Arthropoda > Arachnida > Ixodida > Ixodidae > Ixodes > Ixodes scapularis. The sequence continues at coordinate 86,690,382 of NW_024609836.1, read as the reverse complement.
AGAGCCCGACTGAGCCAAACGCTACAGGAGTGAGCAGCGTGTTTCCTTACGTACATTTGCGCCTGCACTGTGTGGCGCGCGATCTCTTCAAGTTTGACGAAGTTGCACTCTCGAAGTTTGCGAGTGTGATTCGATTGTTGTGTAAAATAAATTTGAGTTCTTCTCGAGTGATGGCAACAACGATCTCAAGTAACGGCAATATACCCCGTCCCCCCCCCCCCCCCCCCCCCCCCAAAAAAAAAAAAAACACAAAAAAAACATCTGTTTTTAAGGTACTCATGCTAAACCTAAACATTTGTGAGGCATATATAGGGTGTCCGAAGTCATTAAGCTCGATCTAAAATGGACCTTGAAAATCGATGACTGCACCAAGTATTCTAAACTTTTCGTCAAAGGTGTATTTCACCGGTCGGTTTTTTCTTGTAAAAGTACAAAGCGTAGCTCCCTTTCTGTAAGAAAATAAGGCCAAAAAACTTGCCAGGGTTGATGGCGGACGGCGACGCAGATGTCTGGGCCGAGTTGCGAGGTGCATGTATTGATAGATGGCGTTGGGAGCAGCGTCGGAAGGTGTAGCCATCCAGTGATAGAAAGCTGGCAACACACAGATGAAAATCTGTTGGCAGCAAAAGCGCCGTCCTTATGCAATCATATATATTTTTTTTACTTTAAGCTTTGCTTTATTGTTCGCATTTATTTTTTAACCAAAGGTACATTACGAAAAGATTATGTTCATTTTAATAAACAAAGGTGGTCGCGAGCAGTCTCGATAAGGAGGTAGCGCCATCTATCACTCGAGTGGCAAACACGCCCTGCAACTCCATTTGGTTGTCTGCGTCGTTGCTTGCCGTTGACCCGGGCAAGTTTCTTGGCCCTATTTTTTACAGAAGGGGAGCTACGCTTTCTGATTTTACAAGAAAGGAAACGACCTGTGAAATACACCTTTGACACAAAGTTTAGATTGCTACATGCAGGCGCCAATTTTTTACGGCTTATTTTAGATTGTGCCTGGTGATTTCAGTCACCCTATATATTTGTGAGACCGGTTACTATTTATTATAAAGAAAATTTTATGAAATGGCAAATTTAATTAAAAAAAAAAGTACAGCTAAAGTAGGGATACTAATTTCGGTCACAAAGTGCCAAAAGCAAGACATTCTTTACTAAAGGACGGCATTTGCTCAATACGGGCATCCATGACGGCACTCGTATGCGGACGCAAAGTGCCGTCAGACGGCACTTGAATGCTCTAACCGTGGAAAAGTCTGCACGTGGCCTGCAGAAAAGTCTGCAAACCACCTGGCATGGGCCTTCGGCCTCAATGCTGTACCCCGCCTCTCCAGAGTCGAAAATAAATGAAATGAAAAAGATATGAATTTCATTCTCAGACTTTTTCTTTGCTGCTTATATTGATGTCGTTAAACTTGATTACGCATTTCCAGCTTTCCCGTTTATGCACTATAAAAAGCGACCGGTACCACTTCTTTCTATAATAATCATGTTCCCTATTTCTTAAATGTTCTTTATAGCTGCACTGCCTTTCAGATGCGTTAGGACAATGGGCATGTGCGAGCTTTTTTTTATTAATTAGTTTTCTTTTTGCATGAGTAGCGTGTTAAAAGGAATACTGGTTCCCGGCATTCATAACTAAGAAAGAAGCAGCTTTTTTTTTTTTTTTTTGTAGCAATTAATAAATCAACAAAATCAAATAACTTACGGTGGCTAGAAGGGGGTGTGTCAGAATTGTGCGTCTTGCTCCGTGTGTGGTGGCATGGTCTCCGAGGTTTCCGCCGCCCTCTGCTCTGGCCTGTCCAAATGCTCGGCTGCATAGCAGAAAAAGCAAGCCGAGCCTGTCCCCTGGATCTCTGCAGGCTCTGCTTAGATCCAAAACAAAAAGAATCGCTTCAAAGCACACTCTCAAGTGTGAGCCTCCAACATAAACCTTGCATTTTCACTTATCATCATCAGAATAGAGACAGGTCGATCTCTGTTGATTTGTAATTTTTATTTGCTGCTCCAGTATTAGCACCGTTTCTCTGGATGATACCTCAGAATGCAGGACTTAGCGTGAATCAACTCATTGTGGAAACAGCGTGAAAACATGAGTATGTAGACGAAGAAGAAACACGAGGGGCGAACGCTGACTATCAACAGACGAATTTTATTAGAAAGACACACAAAAACGACCCTTCATTCCATGGCAACATTACATGACTATGACACAGTGAATTCCTACCAAATCGCCCACCTATTCATTCTTCTAATCTGAATTTATATTTGTCCCCTGCGGATACGGTCTGGGCCGGCAGGAGACAAGTGTAGCAATATTTTTGTCGTCATGCATGAGAACAGCTTTCTGAACTTCACTTACATGCACGGACATTTGTTCTACACCTTTCGCACTTTGAAAAGATGAACCTCCGAATTTCGGGCTTCTTTTTTGCCAAAGGTCTGTGTGTTGCGGCGAGAGGCAGTGAGCACATTTCGTGCTGCTCTAAAGTTCCGCAGACCGACGATAATTATAATAATGATAATTCACGACTATTTATTTGTATTGTTTGGTTTGGTTGCGAGCGCCACCAAGTGCCACACAGTATCAGTCTCTAATGGCGAATGCAATGGCCTAAGCAGCGCAGCCAGCACACAAAAAATCGCGGAGGCCATGGCAGTGGCGCTCTGGTGTATCATGACAACGATAGGTGGCACGCTCTACTCGGAGATGCTAAAGCCCCTCGATATGTTTTCGTTTGTCTTTGCAAGTAGCGCCAAATGCGCGAGCGCGCATGGCCCAGGTCTCGAGCGGCCCTTGGAAGCGAATGGCGGCGCAGCACTGAAATGAGCGGCCCTTGGAAGCGAATGGCGGCGGAGCACCCGCTTGTGGCACGTGTCTTGCGCATTTCCACAACAATGGTTGGCGGTACTTGTGAAAACACCTTTATCAAGGGGCTTTAGGAGATGCCATTTGCAGACGCCGTAGCAGGATGGCTCGTCTGCGTCGCCAGAAGTGCCCGTTTGAGATGCTCTTCCTGGAGAGATTGCCCCAAGCTAGAAAGAGAAGAAAGCCTCCCTCTTTGCCGTTTCCGACGACGACAAAAGTGTCAACAAGTTTATTCTCATGTTACGCGAACCTCGTCCAAAATCAACATACCGTAAAATACCAAGCAAGCACCCACTCAAACTTTGGAGATAATCGCAAAGAAATGGGGGATGGGCGCTTGTGCAGTCATCAGTTTTACATATAAATATGCTGTGCATATTTTCTTAGATCTTACAAATTTTGCAATGGGCGCTTAATGTGGAATAGGCGAATGCGCGGTATTCTACGGTAGTTTAACTTTTTAAAGTATTTGATGGAGCGCTAATCGCGTGCGATGCTTACTCGCAGAGCAATAAAACACCCGAGTGGCAGCGGACGTGATTGGACAACGCATCTCGTGTCGACAGCAGCGTTGCATCCTGACCGTCTGCTCCTTTTCTCGCTCGCCGATTCTAACACCTCCCCTAGTCACTGTGCCATTGGCTGATCTTATGAGCAACTGAGAAGGCAATAGAAAAACAAAGCAATCAGGCGTCTATTTTTTGTATTTTTCGTTCATAGTTTAGATAACATATATTTTTCTGCATACACACACAGCATGTAAACTAACACTTTTAAAGCACTTTAGACTGCCCGTGAAAATTAGTTTTTCGACGTATTGCATTGCGATTCACTACAGAGATGCGGCTGGGTGTTGAAGGCATGGGGTGAAAATATTAACGGTTCAGCTTACCATGTTCAAAAAAGAAAAACCTGTTCCAGGCTATCTGCGTAGGCATTTGCAGACAATGTCGTGACCAGGCTCGCCTAGTTAAATGTGCCACCGACAAAGGGTCAGAAGCGTCGAGTGCGCTGGTGCCGAGCTTAGCAGACGATCTTCAAAACTTCACTTTGCCGGCGCACGTTCCTCTAATGTGAACTTCTAATTGTGTGATAATGTATTCACTTCAGAGCGTAAAATGTATTTTATGACACGCGTGTTTCAACCATAGTGTAAAGAAAAAAAGCTTTTTATTTTTTTCTTTTCAGTGACTCTTTGAGATTCTTGTCTTTCTCCTCAAACAGTGGACCGCTCACTCTTGAATTATTGAATAAACCTTCCTTCTTTATTTCTTGTTGTGCTCTCCAAAGAATAATGGCTCCCAGCTGCCCAGGGTTGTCATTGTCATGCAACATGCTCAAACCACACCTCCTCCAATTCAACTCTTATTTCTCGGAGCGCGGCGCAGTAACACGCATCGAAGCGACGCTTGCCCGAGGCATGACAAGCAGGCACGGCCCAAACGGCCGCTGCATCTCTTTCCTCTGCATTGTCTCCTTTTGCGGTGGTTGGGAAATCTCGTTCGAGATGTTCGGGTACAACCTGGAAAAGTTTGTGAATTTGAGAGAAGCAATTAGATGGACACCATGGTTCTGACGAATGGATTGTGAAAAGTGTGTGGTGTGTGTTTGTTTGCAGCCAACTAATTTGCTTCGTCACGTCGACTGAGGTGCATGCTCGCAGCGAGAGGCGAAAGGGGAGAAAACCATGCTGCGCCGCACGGTGCAGGCCGGCGCGGTGGCTGGCACCATCGGCGTCACCTACCTTGCGCTGCAGAACAACCAGTGGCACGTGTCCAACATCGGCGTTGTGAGGTTCGGCCGAGCGGCCATCACCGTGAGTGGCCACCAACCTGCTTTTCCGTGTTTCTCGTCGGTGGTAAGAAAGGAAGGAAAGTACAGAGTACCAAAAAGGCCTCTCCACCCTCGAAGACTGGAGGCAGGTTCATGCCCTTGTCACTGCTTACAACCATGTGCCTTAAACCTTCCTAAAATCTCTTACCACGAGACGACATACTGGCGCTATCTACAGGGTAACACTTGTAGTACATTTTTATTTTGTATTTTATTTTATTTTTTTCGCTTGCAAAACTTTTGACAACGTTATTGATAGGGTTCCAAGTTTTTTTAGTTTATTTCTTGTGAAATTCAAAAGGTGTTTTTTAAGTTCATTCTTTGCTGGAAATTTGGGGTTTATCGGAGTTTATTTTTGCTAGGTTCCCAATACTTAAAAATTCAGAGTTTAATTTTACTTGGTTTTTATTTTTTTTTAAATAAAAATAAATAATTCGGAGAAAAACATGCCTTAAATTTATAAAAAAAAATCGCCAATATTGAATTATATGTTTGCAGCTGCATTTGGCATTGGCACCCTTGTGATTGTCAGCACTAATTCTCCCACGACAAATCTTGAAAAGAAGCGTAACTTCAGTAAATGTTGGTACTTTGAAATAACCAAACTCTTGGACCCATAGAACCTTCAGCTGACATTTCCACCATATGAAATCCACAAATTTGCATCTTTCACTGCGATAAAAACATGACACCACCTAAGAAGCGCAAATAGTATGGTCCAAAAGAGAAACCGAAACAATGGCTTTTGTCGTTGTCCAGAAGTACATTGGCTCGTTGTGCTGAACCAGGGATGGGCAGTATTTAAAATACAAGTATTTGAAACACTGTTTTATATTTCATATTTGATTACATATTGGGGAATATATTTGTGTGGCGTGCCCATGTAGTGTCGAGGTAATGCAAGTGCCGTCTGTACGCCCTCACATGCTTGTACCGAATCCGCCTAGTGACCGGTTGCCCTATGACGAATTATCCACTGTATCCAGTTGTTGAGTCACCAATTTGCCTACAACGAGCCTCAACGTGTTGAACGGGCCATTTAAATACTCAGAATTGCGTACCTTAAATATGTCCCCAAACACGATTTTGGTCACTGTTCTTCTCAATCAAATGCGATAGCAGACTCTCTTTGCGATGTGAGTCATGTCCAAAGAGCATCAAACAGGCTGCACTTTGCTTATAATAAGCATAAAAAGAAAGGAACAGAAGAACAAGAAATGGAAGGATAAGCACAATTATTGGAGTTCTTGGTTGTGTGATTTAGGTTTTTAAACACGCTACATTCATGACACGTTCGAAAAGGTTTCGATGCATAGATTCAGCCTTTGAAATTATTCTCACGCTAACTTTATTATTTTTCCTTGTGTTGCACCCGCCTATAAAGTCATGGGGAACAAATTCTATTTCTAAAGCTGCAACATTCTTTTTAAAGGGGCAAAGCAACGATTTTTTTACTTTGCGCAAATACCGCTTAGAACGGATCCCTGACGTTAATTACTCATGGAACACCTGTTTTTCACCTTTTGCAATCATATTTGCAGAAAAAAAAAAAATGAGCAGCGTTCATTTTCTTAATTTACAGCCAGAACAAGCGGTCACGTGATCTGGAGTCTATTATATTCCGCCAACGTTGATCATGGCCACGCGCTGGGGTTGGCAAGGCACAGGACGTGCGCCAAGCTTCAAACATTGTTAGGCTTTGGCTATTGTCGTCATTGCAGCGATTGGACACAGGCTATTATCCGAATGCCATTACCTGAATCGGGTCCAATCTATGAGCCGCATTCAAATATGGTCACTGGGTGGTACTGCGACCGCCCAGCTACGTCATCAAGTTTTGCGAAGGAGAGACTTAATGAAAACGCTCACTTTTGTTCTTGAAATGACCCCGCTACAAAGGGGTTTCTTGGCCAGTGGCATTGCGGGCGAGTACACTTGGGTCCCACTAGTCCCAGTAAGCCGGTGTAAAGTGAAAAACATTTTAATTGAATATTGTTGCACCGCCCCTTTAAGCTCTTTATTTTTAGTATACTGTATAGACTCTATTGTTTACTTGGTCATGTTCTTTTTTTTACCTGGGTCTAATATGTTAGATATGAGAACATATTGCATTTGTTAAATTATATTAAGATTATCAAATACCCTTGTTGTAGGTATGTGTACCTTGTATTTCAATACTTTTCGAAGAAGTGTAATTGAATTTATAATTAAATACATTTTTGTCTAACTATTGTGTATTTGTATTTAAATGCTTTTTTGCTAGAATTTGGCCCATCCTTGATTAGATAAGCGGGAAACTCCCTTTTGAGCTATCCTTGGGGAGATAAGCGGGAAACTCCCTTTTGAGCTATCCTTGACGAGATAAGCGTGAAACTCCCCTTTTGAACTATCCTTGATACAATAAGCGGGGAAACTCCCTTTCGTCAATAGTCCAAGGGAAAAAAAATACTGACTTGGTTTTTTTTTCAGGGCCACTAGCTCCATGCCCTGACAAAATTAATTCGTAAAATAATGTCTTCTTTGGTTTTTTATTTTGCCATCATGACCTCGAAATTCAGAGTTTTGTGGATAAATCCGAGTTGTCAAAAATTTTACTGGTGAGTGTTGGTCGGATTTATCCGAAAAACGGGGAACTCTAGTTATGAACGACTCTCGCAGATACAACATACATTCTTGCAAATAGCACATAACCTTCTCTCTGTTGACATGAGGGTCACCTCATGAATCGTGCCAGTATTCTCTTTTTGTAAGAGATCACATGAGCTCAGTCCTAAGCAAATGCCAGTGTGAACGGTCTTTTAGCATTCGTTGCGTCTTTTAGTAATCCAGAAATCTTTTTCATATAGGAAACCTGACAAAACTCCCTGTAGAACTTGAACTGAACACAAATGGCGCTATTTCACATTTTGTTTTTCAAATGCTGTGTGGTTCAGTTGACGTTCACCAGACGTGATTGGAATGCACTAATTGGACTGTTTCGTCGTGAATTTGTGATGTGAATCAACGACAAATATATGAATCTATTATTCTAAATGTGTGGGCATGTTTTTCCTTTCTGACCCAGGTGTCCAGGATAGCCTTTGACTACAAACTTGCCACCCTGGGAATGGCCAAAGATTCTGAAGAGTATGCTCACGCGAGATCTGCCGTAAGTGCTTCTTCGTGCTACCTCTCTTTCCTTTCTCCAACCAATTTATAAATTTCAGTTCCGCGGCTTTAAAGTATTTACCCCGGCGTGCACCCAGGTTTTATATCCGAGGTACATGCCGCCAATTTTGGTTTCGTTTTCGATTCTATGCGCTGGCAGTTTTGAGGTAAATTTTACTAAGAGAAACAATGCGCTTTAGAATTGTGTACTGTGATTTCGGTTGCATGTCAAAGGATCCTCGGGTGGTCGAAAGGAACGCTTTGCCGGAGCATGCCCTTGGTTGGTTCGGCACGTAAAACTCCCAGGTGTGGCTTTTGAGGCCGAGTTCAAACCAGGTGGCGGAGATAGCTCGAGCTTTGGGCGTGCGTCTTGCCGTGCAGGCGCACCTGCGGTCTGCTCGGCGGCTACTGCGGCTGTGCTGCGTGAACGGCGGGGCCTTCATCAAGGTGGGCCAGCACGTGGGGGCCCTTGACTACCTGCTACCCGACGAGTATGTCCGCACACTGAGCGTTTTGCACAGCGAGGCCCCTGCCTCGCCCCTCTCCAGCATCCAGCAGGTGCTCAGGGAGGACCTCAAGGCAGAGGTGCGTTCCTGCCCCCTTTCCTTTCGGACGTCGCCGAAAGAAAATGGGTAGGGCCGTGCAGCGGTTCTCAAACTGGGTTCCCAAGGGTTCCCCAAGGCACGCTCGAGGGTTCTTTTACTGTCCTGGTCGTGACGTAGAGTATTGTCTCAGATCCTAACAGATGTGAGCCAAGCATTATTGTTCACAAAGCTCGTACGCTTCTGCACCGCTCGAAAGGTTCATAAAAGAAGAAGGTCATTCGGTTACCAACTTGCGTCTGCTGTTCGAATTTTGAAGCGCACTCAAAACGTGGCACAAAAATATGGATTGCTCTTCCACTTCCATGTTCGCATGATTTTAGCCAATAACCAAAGCACTACCTTTCGGTTTTGAAATTCCGTGGCTCCTGCAATTTATTTATTTATTTATTTACAAACCCTCAGGGTCAAAAGACATTACAGGGGGGGGTAATAAACAGATAAACAAACGAAAGGTCAGAAAACATCAAGAAAGACTGGGCATTTTTTAAACCAATTGGATCAGGTAAGGTTGCCATATGGTGAGGAAGGTGGTTCCGTTCCACAGCAGTGCGAGGGATGAACGAATCAAAAAATGCATTTGTGTTGCAAGGCAGGACACCAACATTATGTTGATGGTCTAATTGACGGGAAATATATGACGGGGTTGTTAGTCTGCATAATGTAATTGTCTGCGTAAAGCAAGATTAGGCAAGGATAAGGATAGCTTCATAGAGGTTACACTAGAAGCGCGATGATATTTAGAAAGAATAAAATGTGCAGATTTGTTTTGAATCGATTCTAATGATTGAATGAGGTACTCCCTGCCAGGGTCCCAGATGGAGGTTGCGTATTCAAGCTTCGATCGAACCAGTAATTTATAGAGAAGGAGCTTGAGGGAACAAGGGAACAGAACCGAAAATTTATTCTTAGAAAGCTGAGCATCCGGTTAGCATTGGTAACAATGCTAAACGGATGCTCAGCTTTCACTGTGCACTTTATGAATGTTCCATGACAAGTAGGACTAAAATATTAAGGTGGGTTAGTTGGATATGCATTTTAGAAATAAATAGTGCAAAGGTCAGTTTGTAGTTGACCTTTGCGCTATTTATTTCTGAGAGACAAGTCGGACATTGTATGAAGACCAAGGTGCTTATACATTTGCACGGATTCTAATTGCATGGTGTTAAGGCAGTAAACAGGCGAAACTGTGTTACGACTTGATCTGCGCATTGATTTGCACTTAGTAATGTTTAGTTCCATTATCCATGTGCGGCACCAGTTATCTATTGAGATTAGATCACACTGCGAAAGGCTGATGTCATTATCGATTAATACTTCTCGGTAAACTATACAATCATTGGCAAATAAACAGAGGAAGAGATGCAGGCTGGCGGATCATTAATATCTATGAGAAAGAGCAATGGGCCTAGAACTGAGCTTTGTGGAACGTCCAAGTTAATGGGGGTTAAATAAGATTTAGAACCATTGACTATTACAAATTGTGAGCGATGATGCAAAAAACACTCAATCCAGTTAAGTGTGTTTGAGTCAATATTGTCGAGACCGGTTATAACGAAGTCAACGGGAATTGGAAATCACTTTGCTTTATCCGCTATTTCGTTATAACCAACTTTGGTTAACGAAGTGCAAAAGGGAATGGGAGATCGTGATCGCTTCGCTGTAGCCGCTATTTCGTTATAAGCGACTTTGTTATAATCAGTCTTTACAGTAGTAAGTTTACTTAGTGTGAAAAGCAATAATTGATGACTAACTTTATCGAAAGCTTTAGAAAAATCAAGGAATATGCAGTCCACCTGTGACCCACAGTCCAAAATCGTATGCAGATTGAGTGAAAGATAAAAGTTGTGTTTCGCGAGAGAACGATTTCCGAAAGCCACGCTGACATTGGTTAAGGAGGATGTTTTAGTCAAGGAAGTTGGCAAGATTCGAGCAAATAATATGCTCTAAAATTTTGCAGGGAACGCTCATTAAAGATAATGGACGTAAGTTATTGGGTGAATGCTGAGGCCCGCCCTTACGTAGAGGCACCACCCTTTTCACCTTTCAGTCATCACATAAAAATGAAATGTCTAAAGATTGCTGAAACAGCTTTGGCAAAATTATAGAGGAGTACATTTTAGTGCTTTTAAGGAATTTAGAACAGCTTAAGAGAATCAAATAGCTTAATTATACCTACAGAAGGTAAGTGTAAGTATCATATATTTTTTGTTTTGTAGAATTTCCATCTAGTTTTTTTATAACCTCCATCGCTGACTTGTACCTTGTGTGAACAATTTTAATGGACCCAAACTGGCCGACTGGTTATGGGTCCATCTGCTCTTTCGGCTACATCGTCTAGGTGCACCTTACCGGTAATAGATGAATCCACCATTTCAGAAATAATTGGCACTGCCTTGCAGAAGATGAGGTGAGAGGACTCAAAGGACGAAAGGATGCGGATATTGGGAAGGAGAGGGAAGGAGCATCTTAGAAGGAAGTTGGGGGCAAAAAGATTACTAAGTGCAACTCAATAGAGAGGGTCTTGTTTCCTCGGTCTAGGGAGTGCCCACACTCGCACGTGCGCAGACTTTCATGCCAGAACCTTCTAAAATGGTCCATTGAATTGAGTTGAATTACCTTGTCCTTGTGTGCAGCCTGAGGAAATCTTTGCCAGCTTCTCGGAGCGGCCGATTGGGGCGGCCTCCCTGGCCCAGGTGCACAGGGCGACCCTGCACTCTGGGGAGACGGTGGCGGTCAAGGTGCAGCACCCCAGCGTGCTGGGAAACTCGGTGGTCGACATGGCAACCATGGAGGTCAGACCCCCCTCTCTGCGCCGCGGGGTAAAGACGGGAGTGACTAATTGCAAGCGCAGTCATTACGTCTCCGATCGATGTGTCTAGCATCCTGTTCCACTTATGCGTCGAAACTGATCCCGGCATGGCATTTTGAAAGCTTGCATGCATGTATGATAACTGTTGGCACAGCGCACCATTGGCGTCGTAGACGGGCTGTCAGGTAAGTGTGTCATGCTGTGCAAAGCCACCGTAAATCATTTGCGACATAATTTACGTTGCAGTCTAGCTACACTCGTGTAATCGTATTACTTCGTGGCTCACGTTGGAGGCCCGGGGTTAGTGGTCGTATAGCACTGTTCAATTAGGTAGTTCATTTTGAGATTGGTTGCTCCCACTGTCTACCATATATATCCGGACAGACCTATAAGTCATTCAAAGAGGCTGGTCTGTGCCGTGTTGCCGTTACAGTGGCAAACTTTATCGCTTAAAGCTTGGCCACCTATTGCTGCGATCGCATTAAGCCGCTCGCATTTTTTTAAAGTTTTTTGAGCATTTAAAAGACCGTTATATGTACGCAGTGGCATTTGTTCGATTCATTTACAACTGCATACAAGATGTTCAAGACTGGACAGCTCTCGTGATAGCTTCACAATCACTATACGCAGTCCACCGACGAACCTGTAAAAGTAGTTACCTCCGGGACGGCTTTATCGGAATGGAGGAAAATCGAAAACACCAGATCTTCCCTCGAAGATGAAAAAGGCGAGCTTCGCTGGAAGGAACCTTTACCTACATGTTGTCTCGCCGACCTGTCCGCGAGACTGCTTCTCTTTTCTGGAACCCTCGCACGATTTTCTCGCCGGTGCTGGGATGTTTTTCAAGTCGTTCGAGCACACCATTCCCGGAGGTTCGGGAATTCCACACCCTTGTCTGGTCTTCGATCGACGATTATTTGTCCAACGCTGAACATAGATGCAAAAGAAATCTTCGAAAAAGAATAAGCTTCGACTACAGAATCCTAGGAACTGATTTGTACCTTCTGCAAGAATTTAGGAAGAATTGTTGGGGCCTTCCCCGGAAGTAACGGTAAGGTCGCGGTCACGCTGTCAATCCAAAAGACAGTCCGCAGACTTCTTTGCACGACATTATGGACTATCTGCAGTCAGGTATATATGCAAACCTGCGCGAGGCGTTTCTACAGATAACTTTGTCACTGCCTCTGCAGTGAACGCCGCTTCTTTTGTGCGATGCCTGAGATGTCTGACTGTGGCTTCCCCCCCAGCTGCTGGTGAACATAGTGGCCAAGCTCTTCCCCGAGTTCTCGCTCATGTGGCTCGCCGAGGAGACCAAGCGCAACCTTCCGCTGGAGCTCAACTTTGTCAACGAGGCGCACAACCAGGAGCGTGTGCGTCGCATGTTCTCGCACTTCGACTGGCTCGTGGTGCGTACACCATTTCTCTTCGGGCGCGAGTGCCTTCCGAGGTCAGTTTGGCGTGTCTTTACGTGCGGGGGAGAAACTACCGTAGTCTCTCGAAATGGTGTTTGTGCGAGACATAGTTTGTACCTAACTCCCGCTAAATGTAACTTCCTAGGTACGTAACTTAGAAATTTACGAAAAACTTTTTTTCTTTACTTTAGTGCGGTCTTCTCATCTTCTGGTAGGTGGAAACGTTTAAGTGCGGCTTCTGCAGTAAGTGGAACTTTTTTTTTTCTTATTCCCCCACACTCTCGAGGATCTCTTTTTGTTTCCCGATAAATATGAATTTCTGCCATTGAATGCTTTCTGCCTAGTGCCTCTGAGTTTCACTCTTTCAATTTCAGTGTATCGTAAGCTTTCTGGGAAAAAGTTTTTTTTTTTTTATTGAGTCATTCTAGATGACCTTTTGTAAGAAGGTTGCTCGACCTGGAAAACATTGTATTCTCGCCCGCGCATAGAATAATAATGCTATAAATCATGCCCATTTTTTGTCTTCAGCAAACTGAGATTGAGACATGCAGATGAGGTGCTTTGATTGCTTGCCCAAGGCGATAGCTAGTGCCAGAGTACAGTAGAACCTTGATTTTACGAAACCCGATTTTACGCATTGCCCGATTTAACAAACGAATTCGGATTCCTTGCGCAACATATGCTGGAAGAATTACTTTCTCGATTCTGCAAAGTTCTCGATTTAACAAAATAATTAGCGGGTTCAACTGTACATTATTTTGTCGTTTCCATGACCTTTCTCTGCCTCGCCACATACCTTAAAATTCCTTAAAAACGCCGTCCCCCGACATTGTCTGATTCCCGTACTTGTGACAGGCAGGTTCGTAGCGGGTTCCCACGTTTTGGTTCGCAATCTGCGCCAACAATATCGGTTCCCGCGACACGAGAGTTGTCCCCGCACATATATTTCGTCGTGAAGTGCGAATTTTCTGCATTCGTAATCTGCGATATCCGTTCCGTGACATTCAAGTTTGCAGGGAGCTTCCGCGTGTTTATTGCACCATGAATCTCGAATATGCTGCGTTCGCAATTCGTGGTATACTTTCCCGTGATGCAAGAGAGAGTAGCAAATTCCCGCGTGTTTATCGCACCGTGAAACGCAAATTAACAGTGTCCGCAATCTGCGGTACAAGTTCCCGTGTCGAGTGGTTTGCAGCGGGTGCCCCGGTATTTATTACTAATATTTTATAAACTTTCGCCGTCGCAATCCCAGAGATAGCCCATCCCATATTTTTTCATCATTTATCTCCATTTCGGGCGGGCATCCTTACGGGATTTTACGGTAATTACCAAACTGTCAGTCTCAAGCCAAGGATGCCACGTATGAACCAGCAAGAAATCCTAATTCAGGCACTTAATTGTTTGGTGATAATCTTAAAAAGTGAGCGACGTGAAGTGAAGTCTAATTGTCTGGAGCTTGTTTGACGATTTAGGTTTGAAGATGCCAGATGGCAGCCAAACTAGCAGCAGTGAAACCTAACTTTCTTCCTCGTCTAGCGAATTAGGACCAATATAGACGGACTTTAAAGGCCCTAAATTGCCAGACAAGAACCATACCTTGGCTCAAAGAACTGCACTATGCCTTGTCAGTCACCTTGTCAGTGACTGTAGTTATCATCTGCATATTGCAAATGCTTGGCCGCACTGATGCTTGGATTTGCTCGGCAGGTGCCGGGCATTCACTGGGGCCTCACCACGAAGCGTGTGCTCACCATGGACTTCTGCGAAGGGGGCCACGTGAACGACAAGAAGTACCTGACGGACAACGGCATCTCGGCCACCGAGGTAATCCCCCGCACGGAGGTTATTTCGACAGCGGCTCTTGGGCCCGGTCAGAAACTGGCCGTCGGACCTCTGGATTCCGAAAATTTGCCTAATTTACTTTGCAGAATCTCCATGGATTTTCTCGATGTCTGATTGAAAGCTTCAAGCTTTTTCATTTTGAGGAACGCCCTATCTGCCTTGGATGGAAGCCAAGGCAGATAGGGTGCAACGAAGCAGTGCACAAGCATTCAAACCCTGTAAAGAATGTTTGGCTCAGTTATGCATCCACAACTGGCTCAGATCTGCTGAAAGGGTGGAGAAAAGCTTTATTTAAGGGTGGTCAGGGATTATGCGAACTCGGGGAACAAACAAGGGTGCTTTGGGTTCCCAGTTTGAAAACACACGGTTTGCAGAATAGGTACTTGGGCTTTTGTTCCTCAAGTACCCAAAGCGTCTGCTAACCTATTCTCTCCTATGTCTATGCTTTAATTTTAGCAAAGTCTAAAGACTTTCAAACTGCCCTACTGCATCAGCACCAAGAAGGGGCAAGGGTCCCTCAGCTACAAATTCTAATGTGGGGCTATATTAAATGACTTCACAGGTCAATGACCCAATACTTCAGCATCCACTCCAGCATTGACGGCTGACAGTCACCGTGCTCATTGTTACGTCTTGTCACATATGTTATGTACTTGCGGTCGCACGTGCTCAGACCAGTGCAAAGTTTCTCTCCTCGTGAAGTTTCTCACTTTGGCTTATCACCAGCTTCACTTAGTTGCACTGAAATCGAGGCAAGGAGGTGGGGCATCTAGAACAGAAAGTTGTGGATTGCAACCTTTTACCAATTGTTTAGTGATTTATTTGAAAATACTATGACCCACATGTTGGCAGTGGTGTAGTCGGAGGGAGCAGCTCCAGCCCCCCCCCCCCCCCCCCCCCTCGTGAAAATCCACCCGACCCCATAATATATGCATGCCATTTAGACCCCCCCCCCTCACCCCAAATTACACTCAGCCACCCCCCCCCCCCCCCTTGCCTAAAATAAAATATTCCTGGCTACGCCACTGCACATTGGGTCATTGCAGGAGTGTCGTGAAATCAATTACATATTTAAGCAAACGTGGAAGAACACTCCCTACGTATATAATATTAATAATAGCCTGGAAAAGGTTATGGGAAATGTGCAGTTTTAACTAAAAGAAACAGCTATGTGTTCTTCTAATGCTAGCACAATGAACAGAATTTCACCAAGAACAAACATGATTATAAACCTTGAGACTTGGGTGGAAAAGTGTGATTGCAATAAGCGAGACAGAAAGAAAGAAAGGGGGAGGAAGCACAAATCAAATCTTCCTTATTGTTTTGATTATTTTTAACTAGGGTCAGGGTTTTCCATCATGTTCAATGTACACCAGCTCGCCTGCACTTCGAGCATTTTTTTTATGTTTTACCAAAAACAACCTTTTCTGCTTTCATCTGGAAATATGAGGCTTCCTGGTGATCATAGGTTTAGCTGCTGCCGGTCAAGTCTGATAAATCACTCGGTCAGTTAAAACTTTTCATTGCAGACAATTGTACACGGCATGTGGACTATTGAATTGGCAAGTAGTTTCCGATTGCTGTCTACGTTTCTGAGCATCAAGGCTGGTTAGCACACGGTGTAAAAAGTATGCATGTTTGCTGCTATTGAGATAATTTGTTTACTTTCTTTACGTATATATGGAAACTAACGGAAGTTGTGCTGTTATGAACTGTGAGAAGTTTGAAGTTTATTTGGTTTGTCATGTGCATTCTCATGCCCACGAGAAACCAAATAAACTTCAAACTTGCATTTCCTTGACCAAGTTCCTGCGATCTCTTGCGACAAACGCTGGAGCCACCTATGGGGTAGCCCTGGAACTGCATTTCACTAGAGCGAAGGTTTTGCATAATATTTTTGAGATCAAATGCACATAGTACTATCTACAAGAAATAGTTGTTTATAACATCGTCAATTTTTTTTTAGCCACTAAAGAAAGCTTAATGAGTGAGAAGAGTAGTGCAGAAATGATGAGTGTTCGATGGCTACTCGGTAGATGGCGCCAGCGTGTTCTGTAGTTGCAAGACATTTTAACGCGGTAGCGTTAAAAACTCATGTCCCAGAAAAGCCGGCCTCAATGGCGTGGCAGAGAAGCCGGCGTCGGTGGCGTGACAAGAAAATCCTGATTGGGCAATAGGGTCGTGACGTCACAGCCACATGACCTCGCGTGGGAATTTCAAACAAGCCACAATGCTCACATGAAATGTGACACCACGCTTAAAATAAAAGTGATTAAAAAACGTGACACGTAATGTGAACTAAAAGTCGCCACATGTCTCAAATGATTTCACTTTATAAAGTCATTCATTTGCCTTAAGGGGCTCACCCCCTAGGGGGGTCAACTTTTGAACCCTTGTCTTAAAATTAATGAAATTTACAGGGTAGGCTGGTGGTCATGCTAGAGGCTGCCTAACAAAATTTCAGGTCTGTCGGTTATATGAGAAGGAAATTAGAGTAGCTTCTATCAGCAACACGCCTACATTGTTTAGTTAATCTATCGTTAGAAAACTATTGCGATTTTAAAGATTTTTATTTGCTAGATATGTAGCAGAATGCCTAGAGGGTGCGGCTATGGAACATTTTTTCTAAAAAGTAATTCATTTCTATAAATTTTCTCTTCTGCAAAATTGGTCAACTTTTTGGTCTTCTGTGCCTTCGACAAAATGTCAACATTTTTTACAAAAGACATCCATAAAGTGACAAAAAATTTCCATAGCCGCACTCCTTATTAAATTTCAGTCAGGAAAAGGGAAGAATGAGCTTTCCCTGTTTTGCCATTATCAAACGATAGATTGACTAAAATGGAATTTATACCAAAAAGTGGAACAGAGAAAAATGTGTTCGAAGTGCTCCAAACCCTACCTTTTCTATAGCTTTGGTGGACAGAAAATAATTTATAAAAAATTAACTATACAGTGAAAATTAATGAAACGTTTTGGGAATACAGTAAAACCTCGTTATAACAAAATGGGATATAACAAACAAATGGATATAACAAAGCAATCATAATTCCCCTTGCTTGAATAGTTGGAAGAAATGGACATTGGCTATAACAAACGAATGGTTATAACAAAGTAATTACGACCACTCCTTCAACTTCTTTATAACGAGGTTTTACTGTACTCTCTAAATGTTGGTGGATGTAAAGATGTCATTTTTCATAATCAACTTTTTTTGCAGAAATTTTTTTTTCTGGGCAGTGTCTCCCCTTAAAGAAAAATTTGAAGAATTTTAGGTGGAATTTGAATCCACGACCCCTCTGTTGCGAGCCAGACACGCTGCTGACTCTGCCATGTCTGCCGCACTTCCTGCTCACTGCCAAGAAGAGCATGAGAAGCGAATGAGAAGGCGGGGCCCGATAACGCTGTCGCGTTCCACTCTTAAAGGCAAAGCTTTAGGGGTACTCCAGCGATTTTTTTCATGGTCGCTGATTTGCCTCAAAATTGGCTCAACACTCCGATAGACACGTCTGTACCAGTTTTCTAAGTATTGTGTGAAAAAAAAAAAAAACACTTTGTGAAGTTATTGAATTTTCCAATTCCGTTGTCATTGTGTTTCTCGATTTGAGAGCCCCTACTGGCCTCGCTGAAGTGTGACGACAGAACTGGTACAAAGTGGGCAGTAAACCATGCTCCCAACTGATTGCTAGACGTTTGATGATGGGAGAAGAATGCTTGGAAACTGATTCACTGAGAACTATGCAAAAAACGGCCGACATACTCTGTTTAAGACTACCTGCAGGACCTGAAAGTCTGCGCCATTTGTGACGTCGCACCACTGGAGAGCGCGTGGATATTTGAATGTTGGCTTCGGCATCATCTTCATCTACGGTTTTCTCACTTGCTATTTTGAATTTCGGGAAAATAAATATCACACCGTAAAGACTAAAGTCCGGGTATTCAGGAAATTCAATTTGTTTGGGTAGATCAGAAAAAGGCCGGAATTAAGCATCCTTCAAGTTTTAAGAGGTTCTAAGGTAACTCTGCCGTAAGCAAGTGTGTGAAGCATCCTTCGGGGTTTTCTCGGCAGGTGTCCGACCGGCTTGGGCAGCTGTACAGCGAGATGATCTTTGTGCAAGGCTACGTGCACTGCGACCCGCACCCGGGCAACCTCCTGGTGCGCAACAGCCCCAAGGGAGCCAGCCTGGTGCTGCTCGACCACGGCCTCTACACCGTGAGTCCCTTTGCTTGCCTGGGGAATATTATGAAGAAAATCGAAGATGGTTGGGATGACTTTCAGAGGGAATACCCTGGAAAGCTTGGGTGGGCAGATCCAACATTTCGGCACGGTTGAGTCTCGGCGATATGACGATAGTGACGCTTTATTATTCCGTTCCTCACAACGACCAAAGTCTCAATATAGGAAAACAATGTGGTTACGACAAGTAAATCAATATTTCCGAGCTCGCGTTTAAAATATGCATAATATGTGTAAAAGCATCGAAAGACATATTTGGTGAAACATTATTAAAAGACACTTGCGTGCTGGTAAAAAGAAACACTTCCTTCCGTTGACCGGGATAAAACAAACAAGAGTGTCTGCTGAAATACAGAGGCTCATGAAAGTTAACAGAAGACAGTATGGCCCCAAATAATTCTGTGCAACATAAAACAAACCAATTTCATAGAACAGTTGGTGGGTGCCATCGTATTTTTAGTCGACGGGTGGCAGGCGGAAGAGCGGCGTGCACGCTCGGACTCAAACATTTGGCGCCATTTTTTTAATTCTCCTGGTAGTTCGATTGAGCTTACATTCATCGAGGGTTTTTCGAGTTCTTTAACTACAGACCGAATCGAATGATTATTTTTCTTTTTCAATATTTAATTTTTTTTTATTTGTTTATGAGCACCGCCAGCTACTACTTTGTTCCCCAAGACATTCTTATTTTAGATTTCCTCTAATCCTTTCTTCATATTTTGGAGCGCTTGTATACCTAATTTTTCTCTTCCCTTGGCAACATTGTGTGAAATATGTTAAAAACATTTTTTGCTAAGTCAACTTATATCTGTGTGGTTATTTCCTATCCACCTTACTTTCTGGTATTTTCCAACTGTGGTTGTTAGTTCTAGAATAATTCTAGAATGATGCAAATGATCTTTATCAGTGTGATGCACATTATCTTTATCAATATGAATAAAACAGTGCCTTTTATGAGGCTACTTGTTTTTTTTTTTGTTATCTTTTTATCTGGACAATTAAATGAAGAAAAAAAAAAGAAACCTGTAATGACTTTAAGAAGGGTTGTCAGTGTTTCAAAATAAATAGATAAAAAGTCAACTGTACAGAACCTGATGAAAAGTCACTATGAAGTGCCAATGAAAACTTTTCCGTGTATATTTTTGTGACTGCAAACCTTTCTGTGTGCCTGGGGTCTCCTCTGTTTTTAACTGCACTTCGGTAGCTAGTTCCACAATACTCATTATTTTTTATGGTTACATACGTGAAACAAATTCTAAGAGACTGGGTTTCGATCGGGATGGGACTGGCCTCTCCCCAGGAGCTGACGGACCAGTTCCGGCTGCAGTATGCCAACCTGTGGCTGGCCCTGATCCGCACGGACCTGGAGGCACTCCGGTACTGGAGCAGCCGCCTGGGCATCTCAGGCGACCTGCACAAGATCCTGTCCTGCATCGTGTCCGGCAGGTCCTGGAACTCCATCACTCAGGGCATCGACCGCAAGAAGGCCACCAGGGCAGAGGTTGGCTCTCTTTCAAAGAACCTCTTCACAATTGAGTCAGCTTCATCCAACTTGGTCCCAGCTAGAGGGTTTCGTGTTTTCAGTATCGGTCAATAGACCTCCAAAACCGATCCCCAAATAATTTTTTTTTCAAATTGGAGAAACCCAGAATCGGAGCTTTCCTCAAATAAGGGAGTCCTGGTGAAGGCGAGCGGGTTGAAAGTGAATACATAAAATTGAAGGAATAAAACACGGAGGACAAATGGTTGTCCTGTGCTTGTCCTCCGTGTTTGATTCTTTCAATTTTATGTAAGGGAGTCCCAAGCTTTATGAGAACAAATCTTTCCTGCAGCCTTGTTTTGTCCTGACCCGGAACACGCAAGTCTGCTGCTTTCTTTGTGGACCACACCTGTCCTGTTTCACTCTCTTACTGGGTCATGGGAACACAAGTGTCGTTGTCCTGAAATGTTTGGAATTGAAAGAATTTTCTCTTTAGTTACACCAAAGTCTGGGTGGATTCATGGAGTATATTTGTGTTTGTTTTCTCTCTTCCCCCTTGCTTGACGCAGGGCCACGACATCCGTGAGTTTGCGAGCCAGCACCTGTCGCTCATCACACAGATCCTGAACATGGTGCCCCGGCAGATGCTCTTCATCTTCAAGACCAATGACCTGCTCAGGGGCATCGAGACCAGCCTCGGTGAGGATCGGCGGGCTTGCCATGAGAAAATGATCCTGAAAACAACTGCCAAAGTTAGGCTAAGAACTGAACATATTGAGTGGCGTCTACTAAAGTGACTAAATTATGATAACATGTAAGAATTCTAAACAACGTTGTCCATCATTTTCTCCTCAACCCTGAAGGCACAAGAGGGGCAGCCCGTTCCTTCATCACCATGGCCCGCTGCTGCGTGCGTGCCGTGTATACGGACCAGCTGCGGCACTGTTCCTCCTGGTGGTGCAGGGTGGTGGTGACTATGCAGGCTTGCATCGCCCAGTCGGCCATCTCGGTGTACCAGACGTGCCGCTGGCTGAGGACAACCGCCCTCGCCTGCTTCTTCTTGGGAAACACAGAGGCCGTCTAGGGGATGCCACGATGTAGGCTGGGGACATTCTGGTGGCACCCAGGGGAATTTCGAAAGTGTCTCGGGAGGCTGTGGAACAAGCTAGGGATATTGTGGTGTCCCATGGTGACAGGAGTTAGGGACATTCTTCTGACATCTAGGGGAGATCTGGGAAGTGTCTTGGGAGGCCCTCTAGCAGTCCAAGGACATTGTGGTATCTTATGGTGACGTGACTTAAGAACATTCTTGTGGCATCTAGGCAGATTTTGGAAGTATCTAAGGGATCTCTGCAATCATTTTGGGATATACTGCGGTGTCCTATGGGGACATGGATAATAACATTCTTTTGGCATCTAGACAGGTCTTGAAATTGTCTTGGCAGCTCTCTAGCAATCCAGTCACATTTGGTGTTTTATGGTGACATGGTTAGGTAAAATTTTTGGGCATCTACAGGGATTCTAAAAGCAAGTTCGGAGGCTCTGGAACAACCTAGGGATATACCGGTGTCCTATAGTGATATGCATTAGGGATATCCTGGTCACATCTAGGGATGAAGTGGTATCAAGCGATGTGTTGATGTCAGCTGCTAAAGTGTAGTTTAATGTCCTCCAGTGATACTGACTGCACATTTTTTTTTGGTTATGCCTTCTTGAAGTGAACTTTGAAGCATGTCCTGGTGTCCGATATTTTGAGCCCGTTTCAATGGTGGAGAAGAACCTCACTTGAGATCTTTGTTTTGTGTTTGTCATCCATTTGTGTTGCAGTCTCAAGATCAACATATGCTGAAGAAGCACTGAGCTTATTGGCGTTATTTATCTTCTTATAGTCCTGTGGTTTCTCGCAGTTTTGCCTTTTCAGAAGAGTGTATGAGCAAAAAGGTTGTACAGTCAAACCCGGATATATTGAATTGAAAGGGGATCTAATATAGTTCGAAATCTCAATAATTTGATATACAAATATATGGTAAATTAAGCTCGAGTTGAAATTTCCTGGCGTCTCTGCTAATACCGAAGATTGCAACAAACGGGAGCTTACCAAATAGAGCATATAAAAGCCGCTAAATGCGTTAGCGGAGACCGCAAACACCGCCGCCGTGCTTACCCGCGCGCCTGGTACAGCATAAATGACAAAACAGAAAAAAAAAAAAATTAAAAAAGGAAAAGCGAGACATAAAAAAATTATCTTCATCCATAAAAAAAAAGTTAAGCAAGCAACAACAAAATTTAAAAAAAAAGAAAGGAAAAAAAAAACGGGCAAAGCAGTAACGACAAAAGAAAAAAAATTCAGCCTTTCCACTGGTGAAGAAGGAGGAGCAGTGGAGCTGTAGCTTCTGCTCTCCGCGGTGGCTTTCCAGACGAGCGGTCTGCTCTTCTTTCACAAGGAAATCTGAAGCGTCGGACGCAGTGGAACTTTAGGCGATAGCGGCCTCGCGCCAATTGCGAAACCCTTCGCGCTGCTGCGCACATCGGCGCTCGTTCCGTTCCCGCTCTTCGAAGAAATGTTGCCGCCATCTTTGAGTGACGGCGGCAAGCAGACAACCGGCAAACATAACACTCTGGACATCTACCGCCATCTTTGAGCGATAACGGCAAGCAAAGTGTTGTGTCGGCCACGGATGTCGACATTTGTTTGGTACCGGACACGATCCTAGGGAACCTAGCCCTTAACAGCTCCGCTGTAAAAAAGGTAAACAAAGATAAGGCGTTCAAAGTGCAGTTGCACAACCGTAAATTTCGGCACACTCGACTTGCTGAAGACTTTTGCTGTTTTATTTTGGGGCTAGAGGGGCGCGCAGCATCAGCAGTGTTCGGGGAAAGGGCGCAGGCTATACTGTTCAAGAGCAAGCACTCCCTGCTCCCCTTATGCGCGGCGCACGCCGCGTGCCTTTCCACATGACTTAGCCATCCTCCACTTTTTTTTTATGCGGTTCATTCTCTTTACTTTTACAACTGCTTTTTAGCTGCGTATCTTCCCACGTGCATGTTGGCTTGGCGGTCTGCCAGCCACGCAACGCTAGCGATGTGCTCGCCACCAGCGCAATCGGGTCGCGGGAAAAGCAACAAGGGCGGTCAGGCTTCGTTTGTTTTATCGAGTGTCCCTGCCATGGGAGTTGGATACAAAAAGACAAGGCTCCTATAGTATTGCATGTGATTTTCAAGGGGATGTTTGGACTGTTTGATATAAACAATAATTCGAAATACCCGAGTGTGATATATAACCGGGCTGGACTACACACTTTGAATGGTTTGAATGCTTGTGAAATGCCTGGGTGAAAAAAAGCCTGTCTGCCTTTGTCGTGAATGGTGCTTTGGGGATTTTTCGGGTCGTCTGCTACTTGTCAGAAGGAAGCAGTGAGTATCGTTATCGTTTTGATGAAAGTGCCTTTATGCATGGCATACTAACACAATGGTTTGCTTTTTAAATAACAGTAATAATAATAATATTAATTATTTTCTCAAGAGCAGTGGCCTGCAAAGGGGCAACAGCCCGTGCCACAAAGGTTTGTGGCGCCGCGTCTAGTGATGATTATGTAATGATACTATAATTGTACCCCTTATTGTTTCTACTTGCATTTTTTCCCCCTTTGGAGTTAGTCTGACATTCTGACATTGTTTCCAAATTACGCAGACATGCCCACTGCAATTTTTCTTTGTGTAGTTTCGTTCCTTATCGCTTTCTCGGAGCTCTCCGTCTCGGTAGTTCTCTATACAGCAGTTGTCGATTTGTGAAAAAGGAACCACCAGCAAACTGGCAGCCAGCTAAGAGCATTCACCGACCTCCTCCTTGATGACCTCTTCCTACCAGCTGCTGCTACCTTTGCTCCCTGGAGATTCTATTGCTGACATTTTCAACTTCCTACTCTGATTATGTTGTACTTACTAAGCCCTTTCGTTTTCTGTTTTGTTGGGGTATCTCTTCGTTACGATATCGGTTAAGTGCAGTGAGATGTTTAGTCGTGCAATTGTCCTCGCTCATAAGGTGCTGCATGTATGATAATTACTCGCATAAGCTTTCCCTGTGATGAGTTGCTGTGTGATGCGACCGTTATTATTGCGGTAGTCATCGAACTGAATTGGTGGTAAGGACTAGTGTCGACTAATTGTGATATTTGTACCCTCTTCTCATGCAGTAATAGGCTGGAAGCCATATTTATGGTTTTCATTGATGAATGTGGAGTGTCATTTTTGTATTAACATATGAAATAAGTACAAAATGTAATAATTCGATTAGTTTTTTTTTTTTCATTCTGTGCTGGTCGAACTTGGTTCATAATAATTCACGACGAGTTCGGAGAAACTTTATTAGAAACTGGAACTATGTCTTCTGAGAGGCTTGAAAACTTCACTTTCCAAATTTGGATTGAAAAAAATCTCAAACCTTGTCATTTTTCTAACTTCAACCTCATACATATTTGAAGTCTTGAAATATTTTTAATTTGAACCTTCAAGAAATTGAAACCCAATCACAATATTTTAGAAACCTCGAAATAGTTTAACCTCGGCTGTGTTCGAAGGTTGCCAACTCTCCAAAACTAAAATGAGAAAATTTTGAACCATTTCAAACTCGAAGTTTTTGAGGTTTGGGACATCTCTAGCATTGACCCGCCGCCCTCGTATTTTGTTTGTCAGTACTAGGGTCATTTTTATAAGTAACAAGAGGTTTGTTCCATTCCAAGAACACCTACCGTAATATCCCGAGTCATCGCCCACCCTACTGCCGCCTGAAATTCATAAAAAGTGGGGTGGGCCATGTCTCGGTGAGTTAGCACAAAAAGTAAAAAATCGGAAGAAAACGCCATTTTTTTGCGTATTTAGCGTAGCTGCAGAAGAGATACATTAAACTCGAAACTCGAATTAGTTTTATTGTTTTATACAAAGCATGCTTATGAAAGAACGTTTTACTATCGCGAAGTTAGTTGCTTGCATGCGCGCCATGAACACCGCCGATCGGCATACAGCTCCAACGTTTGTTTCTTTGAAAGCACGTTACACCGCTACGTTTTCTTCGTTTAAATTAAAAAAAAAAATTTACAAGAAAATAGAAAAAAAAAAAAACAGTCACAACCAGCGAGCGAGCGAGCGGACCAAAGAAGCGACGAAGAGCGATGCTGGGAAAGCCGGCGATCGCGTTGGTAAACACTTCGGCGTCGAACCAAGTCGGGCGCCTTGTCAATCGCAAACTCTTGCGCATCTTTTTCGTTTGGTGCATACATCCGTGCGTTCGTGCACGGCGTGCTATCAACGAGGGTTAAGGCGGCGTTTCTGCGTGGCGTAGACGGCACCACAAACACGGAGCTCGAGATGGGACGCTCTACAAACGTTTGTGTGCGTCGTTCCAGCAAAGCTTTATTTACCTGTTGGTTGTGTCTTAAACACTGCAAAACCGCCTTGACGTGTCGGGAGAAGAAGCGGGTTTGCGGCGGAGACAGACTTTGACCTTAAACTTCGCGGTCACATTCCAGGACATGGGGAATTCGCTTACCTCGCGATTCCTGGATGGGTTACTGCATGTGTTATGTTTCCGACTTTTTATTTTTTCTCGGGACCATCTTTTTGTAAGCAAAACAAACTTTTTATCTTGTTATCTCCATCGTTTTCTTTTCGCACGGATACACTACGACTTCGAGGTCGCTCGCGGTGAGAAATGCATAAACAAAGAAGTGTCTTTCTCTCATTTGTTTTACTTTGTCACGGACATCCTCCAACTGTAAGGTCTGCGGCCGCATCATTCGGTTAGGATGAATGTTCGCGGATGGCGGAGGCAGCATTGGTGTATTTAAAGGGGTGGCCGATGACTCGGTGTTTTTTTTTAAATCGATATTAGCCCAAAAAAGGGGTGGGCGATGATTCGGGATATTACTTTGTCTGGCTGTTGTTGAATGTGTTGTTTGGCGTAGAGGTATACTCAACATTTTGAAGCAACCCGACACCGAGGAATACAAAAGTTGACATCAAGAGAAGGCGAATGTCTCAAACACAACTAAAATTTTACTGCGGACGGAACCCATTATATAAGGGTTGAACAAACTGAAAGAAGGGGAAAGAGCCTTCCTTACACCACTCTCGTTTGACACGAAGGAATGAAATAACATCAGACTCTCCATAATTAAGTCGCCTTAGAGCACACAGATAACACTGGGAGAACAAAGCCAGTGGGGGAGGGCTATGACGAATGAAAAGACCATGCGGTGGCCTCAAAAACTCCTAAACATCACTAAAAAAAGGCTATTAAAAAGGCTTCCATTCTTGTAAAAGACAATGACTGCTTATTATACCCAACTGACCTGATGTGCTCATATTTTTATTTACCAGACTATGGTCTTTAGAATGTGTTCTACTAGTACTTCACTTGGTAACATGAGGAGAAAGCAGTCTTCCCACAAACTGTGTTGTCAAACAAACATTTTCTCATGATATATATATATACATATATATATATATTTTTTTTGTTTTGTTATAGGCCTGGCTTGCTAAGGACAACATGTATGTGATGATGGTAGCTTTGATGACTTCTGACATAAAATGCAGTGATGGGAGTGTTGTGCCAGTTGCATAAATTGCGCCATGAGCGAAAGTCTGCTATGCATCATGTGCCGAAGTTTCATTTTTAGTTTTCACTATGAATTGCTCAACACCTGCGCCTAAAATAACTTAAGCAAATGAGAAAAAAAAACTGTTGGTCAACTTTAATACACTCAAACCCGTTTATAACAGACAAGGAAACGCTACGATCAGTTCGATATAGCAAGTAATTCGATATAGGAAAACCCATTTACAACGAAGTTCCACGATGCGTTGGTTGTAAGGCGATCGAGATTGGAGAGCTTCTCTTTTTTTCTCATATATTCGCTTCCGGTTTGTAACAACACACTGGAAAGTTTTTTATTATTTTATTTTTGTGCATGCTTGCAGAGTTTGTTCTTTTAGCTTATCTCCTTTTCTGAATCGCTTCTCATCGTGGGCAACCGTTTTGGGATAAAAAGTTTTTTTTTTTTTTTTTCTGTACCTGCTTGCAGAGGATAATTTTAGCTTTCTCCCCTTCTGGATCGCGTCTCTTCGCTCAATTTTGTTGGCAACTTGAGCGACTGGTGAAGGCGAACGGGTTGAACATGAATACATAAAATTGAAAGAATAAAACACAGAGGACAAGCACAGGACAACCACCTTCAAAGAAAGTGGTTGTCCTGTGCTTGTCCTCTTTGTTTTATTCTTTGAATTTTATGTATGCAACTTGAGCTTTTGGAATTTTCTTTCTTGCCCACTTTTATAGGGGGAGAAGGGACAGGCCAGAAGACGACTGTTTGCGCGTTTTTGGAAGCCTTCCCGGGGGGAAAGGTTCGATATAGCCAATATGTTGTTCGTTATAAAAAGTACTTTTTACTTGCATTTTTATTTAAATTTTCCGCGAGTTCGATATCGCCAATAATTCGCTGTATGTGGGTTCGTTCTAAACGGGTTTCACTGTATTTACAGATGTAGGAGGAAATGAAAATGGCACAAATATGCATTTGACAGCTCTAGTCACCGTATTAGCGGCGTTCGCGAACTACAGGGGGCGCTTCTCGCTATCATCATCATCATCATCGTTTGTGACGTCAAGGGTAGGACAGACTGGGACAGACCGTGCAGATCTTGGATCCCTCGACTCTTCAGCTCGCTGCATGCGCTGATTGGGTAACGCGCGGCAAAGCCTGTTTCACGCGTTGGGTTTTTTATTTGGTGAAGTGACGCTTGTAGTAGGGTGTTTTACCATAGCTTGAAACCATAGCACGCGTAGTCGTGCTAACAAACACTTGGCGCTAAGGTGTCGAAGCGCTGGGATGGCGGTGTGCTGTGCTCTACCCCTGTACAGAAAGCTGAATGATCAAAATGGAAAATAGAGCGCTTTACCCCACTACAGCACCTGCCATGGCGAATAGGGTGTCTTTTTTTTTTTTATTCATTTGGACAAATGAATGGAACTGTGAAAGGATTGTCTCATCAAATTTAAAATAGGAAAGCGAAATTCGAGAACGTCTCGCGTGTGTAGTAAACAATTTAGTGAAAGTGACTCCGTGTTTTCACATGACGTCAATCCGCCATTTTGTTGTTTGTTTTTTTAAACAAATTTACTAATATGAAGGATTGCATCGCAACCTCTTGAGGGTATTTCAGCGTAGTAAGACTTATAAACTTCTGTGCTGTACGCATTTAAGGGGCCATGTAAAACCTTGAAATGCTCGCCTTCGGCACACGCCAAACAGCTCACAACAACAAAATGGGGGACAAAATTACGTCAGTGAAAACACCCTGTCAAATATAATGTGTTCTGCGAGTGCTGGTCTCTTATTAGTTCCGGATTCCGTTTTTTTTTTTTATATTGTAAACCAGTAAACAAACATTTCCTCAAAAATACCTGGCAGGAAGAAGCGATGGCTGGCTTACGGAGTCGTTTCAATTAAATCTCTGTTCATCCACCCGCTCGACAGGAAACGTGCGAGATACCCTCGCGATCAAAGTATTAAATCTATTAAGTCCGCGACACTTCAGCGTCCCAAAAATTAAGGTATACACCTGCTATGAATTACTGCCGTTTATATGTTTAATTTTGCGAACACAAATGGCGCATAATACTTGAGGCACTTCTCAGCGAGCGATTTTAAATTTGTAAACCATTAGTAAATATTGGGTGGAATAAAATAATTAATTGACTGATTTTGCCGGGTCATGTCTGAAAATTTAACAATTTATGAAAGTGTCTGTTTTTTTTTCGAGCAGAAGTCGCAATGTGACAAACTTCTTTGCCAGGTATTCGATGCAGGTGGCTAAGCGTCAGTTGCTGATGCTCGTCAGCAACTGTCGAGTCACACTTGGATAGAAGCATCGGTATCGGCAAGCTCAATGTAGCTAAAACAAGTGTGCGGCGCTTTGCAATACAATGGTGCACAGCTAAGAAGACAGCACGTCTTTTACTCTGGTGGATGCAAAACCGTTTCCTACTGCAGCCTCCACAGATCCGAAAAAAACAAGAATCAGAAAGGCTGTAAATAGCCCTGACGCACGTCGCGCAAGCTATAATGTCAAACTCCAGGTTTCTTCTTTCTTTTAGTATAAAAAGCAGATTTGTGGCGCTGTTATTCTCTAGAAAGATCACTCACAAAAACGTCATACACGTTTCTTTAATAAATAAACCATTTTTAATCGGCGTAGATGCTAACAACATTGCCACTCTCTTCTTTGACAAAGCGCGTCGTCTGTTCGCACCCTACCAGCTCCGTCAGAGGAGGGCACCCGCAAGGTGGCGCCACCAAAACATCTCACTTTATGGTTTTGAGTGTCGGTGATGTACTTATCATAAAACGGTGATTTGGGAGCCTTGTTTTTATGCGAAGAAGGGTTTGAACAAATGGGAATACCAGTTCGTCAGCGACACGGGCGTACCAACCCGGGGGGGGGGGGGGGGTCAAGGGGGGCGCTTGCCCCCCCCCCCCCAGTTCTCAGTGGGCAAGGCATGTATTTTGCCCCCCCCTGAAACCGCCGCTACTGGGCTGGGCAAACACTGGCCGGCGGCGCCCAAGGAATACCAAGGGCACCGCCCCCAGACCCGCGGGGGCATATTTTAACGCGCAGGCCATACACACCCCAGCAACGGCGCTCACGCCGGATTGGATGGTTCGTGGAGCGGTTGCAACGCGAGTTTCCGAAGCGGTAGCGTATACCTTAGTGATACGATATCTGCCTCATACGTAGCGGACTTGGGTTCGATTCACGGTGTGGGCTTACTTCTTTTATTTTTTCTCCAACATTTTGTTTTGTCAAGGCATTTGGCGATATTTACATTTCTTTTTGGTAATTAACACTAAAAAAAAAAAAAAAACAATGTTGTTGACGAAATTTCGCTGAACTAAATGGTATTTACGGAAGTTCATGGGAGACAGCGGGGCTTGGGTTGCCGGCTGGACGCCGCAAAGCGGCGTGTACAAGGGGAGGAGGTTAAGTGTAATTTTGTAATTAGTAGCCGCATACTGCCGCCGCGTAGCGGCGTGAACGCAGGCGGGGTGGTGGGTTAACGCGCTTCGAGTGTACACGCGCCGTCCGAATCCGAAATTTAAATTCCCGCGCGTTGCCAAGCAGCTAATCCGCGTGAGCGTCGTTGCTAGGGGATCAATCGTCTGCGCCATAAAAATTGGTGATGGACCGTATCTGCCGAACTTCAGATTCGGCAAAGTTCGGCACATGCCGAAATCTTGAAGAAAAGTTTGGCAAAGATTCAGCGAAAATTCGGCAAATGTCTGCGCACGCGCGCGAACGCGACGGGGCCGTGGATTGCAAGTGGACGCCGAGCAGTCGTGCTGTGACCATCGTACAGTTCAGTACAACCAGTGGTTACGGCGAGGTGCGGAGTAGGCAACACGGTAACTGTGCGTTTGTGAGCCTTTGGGAGTGTGGTTCTCTTCAATATTGTCTGCCTCAAGAACAGACGATCGACCAGTAATTTACGACGTCCACTGCGCAAGTGACAAATGATGCGGTACATTCTGGATAACGTGATTTCAATTTGACCTTTCCATTGATGCAACGAGGTAGTTGAAACATTGACTGACAGCTGACAATTACTTTCAGTGTGCGCAGCCCACTGCTGTCAAACGGGCAGAGTCCCGAGAGCTGGCCAGGATGTATGGGATGCAGGAGGCATCCTCGTCATAATGCGATACATATTTTCCCCCTTCTTTTCTTTCCATCTTAAGTACTTTCTGTAGTGTGTATATTCTGTACATATATAGGTCTGTTTTGTTTTTTCACATGTGGTGGTGGGCTGGCAGGCACTCTGCGTAAGGGTTTTCAGCTTTCTGCCTAGCCACATGGACCCCTTCCAGTACGTGCAAATAAAATTATTAGTATTATTAATATTATTATAATATTATTATTATTATTAAAACAATCCTGTTTGCGGCTCACAAGTAGTTTGTTCCAAAACAGAATAATATTGCTTTTTTAGTTCGCGTTATTTCGCGATTTTCATGTATCGGCATAATACTAAACAGAACACTCATGCTCGACGTTGCACATCCGACCATTCCTAACTCTTCCCATCTTCCTAAACGTCCGTGTGTGTCCTAACATCAGGAACCATCATTTTAAAGGTTAAAAACGGCACGTTGCGAATATGTGACGCACACTTTCATGCAAAGCTGACGTCAAGTGACAAAAATCGAAAAACATGCATATTTACAATATTGTTACCTCTTCTGGTGAAGGGTCAGCAACTGCTGCGTTCGTTTTCACGCACGAAACGGTGGCCCCCATGGGAAGTAAGAACGCAGTGGTTCCCTTTATTTTAACAATGTAAACACACTTGCAGGCGTGCGCTGATGAAGCCTCAAAACCAAAGCTCTCGTAGCGCGATTCGGGACTGCGCCGGCTACTACCCAACCTCGTTGTCACGCCACTTTCTGCAAGTAGACACTAAAATTGCCAGGAAACACCAAAAGTGACGCGCTCGTCGCTTTGCGTCTGGCTTTGGCTGCGCGTACCTAGCGTTAATAAAGCCAGAATGGTCGCGTTGGAGCTGGTGCATCTACATGGTCACCGACTATTCGCGGCCATAAGTTTGGGTGTCGCCGCCTGGTGGAATTTTTTCGCAACCTAGAGTGAGGATACTTCACCTTCCTCTGCTGGTGCAAGCACGTGCAATGCCAAGGTTTTATGCACTATGGAAATGAAAACATAACCGCGTCGGTGGCAGGTGCACTGCCCATAGGGAGGAAAACAGGAGCACCTTTGGCGAGCTTCTTCCCGCGAATAGGGAATTTCAAGCATGGCGCATGTGCAGGCATGTGCAGCCTGCGCGTGAACGTAGCATTTATTTATTTATTTTATCGCACATGGCCTGAAGACATTACGGTGGACAATGGACAAAAAGCTCCTAAATAACATGCACCGAGAAAAATAGGCAGGGGAATATAAAACAAGCAAAGCATCTTAATACACGCGCAAACGAATTCAGGGACTGGGCAAGCTTGTAAATGCACGCATGTGCCAGCACGACTTTTTGTTGAGGGACTAAGATTCCGCCTGAATACGGTTCAGCTCCTTAAAGAAATCCCACTGCCATTTTAAGGTTTACGGAACGTTTCTATTGGTTTTTTTTTGTCTTCTCTGACTCTACCTTCGTGCTATGTGTGTCAACGTTCCTCAAGTACCATCCTTGAGTGTTGCGACAGAATGTCAAATGATGAATAAACTTCTTTATTAAAAGATCAAAAGAACAGATGCTGGTGCCTTGGCGGTCACGGGAGATCGATGTCTTTCCACAGACACATAACATCGCTTCCTTTCGTCTTGAGCGCGATCCACTCCTTCATTCGCTCAACCTGCACGGGGGAAAAATGATTCTTCCAATCTCCGACGACGCCCTTACGTACAAGGTCACCGAGAAACGGTTTTGCAACGGGACCGCCAAATAACGCCGTCTTTGATCGAACACCCTCTGGCATCTCACTCGGCTCGGTCACACTCCGTTCGGCGGCTTTTGTCTTCATCTCCTTTTCGAGACCTTTCATTGCCTCCAGGCTCACGTTTGAGACGATTCGTTCGAGAAGTTCGGGGTGGTCCCGGAGCTTCCTGCCGTACTCTTTCCCAATGAAGTCGGCCACCTTCAAAACGCACGACTCGGTGTCCTTCTTAAGGCCCTCGTAGGTCATGAAAAGAACGTTGGGGTCGCTCCCATGCGCGTACCAGGACAGAAGATGGTCGAAGTAGTCGCCGAAGAGGACTTTTCCTCGGACGAAGGACTCGAAGAACTCGTCGAAGGTTCCGTCCTCGAACTGGTGCTGTAGCCTTGTTTTGACGTAGTAATAAAAAGAAACGCAGCAATCGTACGGGTTCCTGGAGACGTAAATGTATTTGGCACCTTCCGAGTATGGCTGCTCGCTGAACGGCAGGTGCGTCTTCATGGCCACCGGTCTGGGCAAGTCCTTGTCTGGGATGCCCCTGCACTCGAGAAATGGGACGGACCTCAAGACGTCTAGCATGCTCGGCGGACGGACGCCATCGTTGAAGATGTTGTAGGTGATGTACTGCACCCAGGTTGTGCCGCACTTGGGGTACGATACGATGAAAATGTCGCCCTCCTGTGGCTCGTAGGACAGTACCGATCGGACCGTCTTTTCCTGGAATTTGAAGGGGATGTATGGGCCCTCTACGTCCCGGTACACCTCGGAGCTCATCCTTCAATTAACAGGGATTCGATCTGCAAAACGAGAAGTAGGGCAAGAACATTGTGAGCTATGATTTAGGTAATAAATAAAGTTATGCGATGAACGATAGGCTCGCTGTGGTCGGTCTTTTACGGTTAAAACCATCAAAAGTCCCGTTAGTGAGAGGTTTCATTGCACTCCATCCTTAGGCTTACTTACACTATTTTTTCACGCCTGAATGGGGTTCAGAAACACCATATAGACTCCTTAGATAAAAGAGCGCCATCTTTCGCACGGAAAAATAACACTATAGCCTCGGACGCCAGCTTCAAGGATACCGCGTCGCTCATACAAGTCTGCGCAAGTTTCGATGTTGTAAAACTAATCACAATACGTTCGCGTTTTTTTTTTTTTTTTTTTTTTTTTAAAGTCAGATGGAGAGAGGTTTGGTAACCTGAATTAGAAAAAAACTATTCATCTTGTTCTGCCGTGATGCCCAGACAAAAAGTCAGCCGCGATTGGGGTGGCAACTTCCCGTTTGACGCAGAGATTTGCAAGTGAGCCTGATACACTATGGAATCCCCCTTAAAAAAATACTGAACTAAATATATCGATGTCTATAATAGGCGGTGCACTATCTTTCCATGAGTCAGCAGCTGCCGGTGTGCGCTACCGCACGCAACGAAATCGACGTCATCTTATTCCCATTCGAGCTTATTAAGCGTGAATGGGCGTCAATTTCGTTGCGTGTGCTCGCGCACACCAGGGGCTGCTGACTCATCAAAAAAGATGGTGCGCCGCTTTTTATAGACACTGAAATGTTTGGGTTCAGCGTCCTTTTAAGTGGGCATAGTTTTTACATAAAAACGTTTAACGCAACGTGTAAAAATTGAATCGGCTCCCCTAAGTATAGATTTATCGCTAGCGTATTGCACCACGTTTGTGTTCAGAATTAATTCGGTAATTGCTACTTGGAAAAATAACACATTAAACATCATAAATATATCTATCTATTAATTTTATTTCGAGTACAAGGGTCCAAGGCTACTGCTTTAGCTGTATAAAGAGTTTGGCGAGCTTCCTTTAAAGGGGCGATGCAACGATTTTTGTATTTTGCGAAATACCGCTTAGAACGGATCCCTGACGTTAATGACCTGTGAAATACCCGTTCGTTTTTCATTACACGCAATCGAGTTTGCAGATAAAAATAATGAAAAACGAGCAGAGTTCACCCCCTCAACTCGCAGCAAGAACAAGCGGCCACGTGATCTGGAGCCGATTATATGCCACCAATGTTATCATAGCCATGCGCTGGGGTTGGTAAGGCACAGGACACGCGCTGAGTTCCAGACATTGTTATGGTTCGGCTGTTGTCGTCATTGCAGCGATTGGACACGGGCTTCTACCCGAATTCGTCTCGAGCTGTCGATTATCACGAGCCCAAATCGTGTGTCCACGCCATCCTCGGGTCCAATCTATGAGCCGCATTCAAATATCGTCACTTGGCGGTACTGCTACCGCCCAGCTACGTCATCAGGTTTTGCGAAGGAGAGATTGAATGAAAGGATCGCTTTTGCCCTTAAAATTACACCGCCACAAAGAAGGTTCTTGGCCAGTGGCGTTGCGTGCGAGTATCCCTGAGTCCCACTAGTGCTAGTAAGCTCGTGTAAAGTGAAAAACATTCCAATTGAATATCGTTGCACCGCCCCTTTAATATAGAAACTCCTTTAGTTAAAGTGACATTTTTTGCGCCGTGTGATTACGATCTCCAACTCCCTTTACTAGAGGGACCTTAGCTAAATGTACCTCTACGCTGCCGTGTGAATGGGTTATTATAGTGTCGGCACTCTACTCCCTGATATTGTTGTGGGCGCCGACATCTTGGTGGTAACTACAGAGCAGACGCAGCTCGTCATGATTGAAAAGTGCGACTTCCCATGTAGTAATGCTTGGCTCGGTCGCGAACTGTTTCAACATTTGTGAAAAACAGAAAAGATTTTCTTGTGATCTCAGATAAAGCATCATATAACTGGCAACCATGATTTAAGGCACCAAGATTGGTAAGTTTCGTTACTTTGAAGGGTAGTTTATCTAGTAGCTCTAGTTGCCAGAATTGTGGACGCATAAGGCCGGGGTCACACAGCTCATACGTAATACAAAAGACAGTCTCCATACACGAGTCACCACAACATCCGTGGTTCAAATGTGCCAAGTCTTCTCTTTGAACTCATTGCCGGGCGGCATTCGAAGCACAGATATCGCGGTGAATCACGTTCGAATCTCTATGCAGTCTGTCCTTTGTACGATGTATACTGTACTTAACTGTCCGCACTTCTAGCAGTGTGGGATAAATAAATAGCCACCGTCTACTCGTAAATTCGATATTCGCCCGAGGGTCCATTCAAATACGACCGAAAAATTATCACTCACCTCTTCAACAGTGGTAAAGGGCGAGCAAACTCCCAACAGTATGCGCCGATGATTCTTCAGCTTTCTTCAGCTTCGCCGTCCGTTGCAACAACCGCGCAGAATTGCGGACGTTTCCTCGATGAAGCTACCGCTATTCAAAAATTCATCTTTTTCGCGTGAACCTTACAAGTGACGATAACTACGGACCTAGCGGGCTAGTCAGAGTGTCGGAGCGAGACACTTGACAACTTATCGTTTGAGTGCACTCCTGCGGAGAACGGTCCCGTTCTTCCCTTCCTTGCTTTGATTTGCTAGAAAAGGGGGGGGGGGGGGGGGGGGGGCGTAGCGTTTGGCACGTGCCAAGTTTTCCTGGCACAGAGTTTTCCAAGCGGATATACATTCGCATGTTTGCTTCAACACCGCCGGAAACAGGTGCGGTTGACGTCGGTAGCCGACCGCCTGCTTGAAGAGCGTTTCCGCGTTTCGACATTTTGTCAGTGTTATTGAAATATAGGTGTACAAAAAATGAAGCTGCGTTTCTTCGGTGCTTCGCTGCAGATTCTGCCGAAAAGCTCCATTTCGACTTTTCTTCTATGAAGACCATATTCTGCTGATTAAATTGAGTGGACCCTCGTTTCCTTTGTCCTAGCGGAAAGAGACCACCTCGCTTCTCTGTCCAGCCAAACGCTGCTCTTCTTTTTCGGGCTTATCATTGGTACAATGCGCACGCCGCTGGGCCTTAAAGGCCGGTTCACACATGCAGCGAAGCGCTAATGTAGCGCTTCTCACGTGTCGTCTGCTACTTATTGTCTGCCATGAACAACGGTATTGACGGTGCGACACAAAGCTGGTGAACTCTCCCCTCAGTACGCGCTTAGCGCGAGGTCAGCGCTCCGCTTGTAGCGCTCCGCTACATATGTGAACGGGCCTTAATGGACCCTTGCTTCTGTTCGGCGATGTCTTCTGCAGTCCGCTTCTTTCGATCGCGAGGCATTAATATTACTTCCAGCAGGAATTCTATACACCCTTTTTGAAGGTTGTGGGCAACTTGGGGATCCAAAGCGTTAGCCCAGGTTCCTCGCCTGCCAAATCGTCAGTGGCCATTTCCACTGCAAAAGGGCCAAGGGATTAGGCCACGCGAGCGGCGCTCCGCCGCTGATAAAGGGCCGTCTCAGCCTATGCGCTGCGGGGGATCGCGGCGCGGGTATCTTTAAATGTGTACGTTTTGTTGAACGAGTGCCTTGTGTCATTCACCGAGACGGGTGGCACCAAAGGTAATTCCCAGACTGGCGCCCAGACGTGAAATGCTGCTCGTCTGTGAAGATTGCCGCTAACCGGGTTCGTGTTTGCTTCTTACATAGTCATTTTTGAGTTTCTAAGTTTAACCGCATTAACGGGGCTTGTTTTTTTTTCTTTAAATTCACTTGAGCGAAATGAACTGCCTTCGGAATCTCTTACTGATGTCGTCTACGGAGGGTGCCGCCGAAAACGCGAGCGGTGACGACGATTTGACACTTGGCGCACCCAAAAATACCGCCGCCAGCGACAAAAAAACAGCAACAACAAAAACACAGACGCTAAGCCTGTAGTTTCGGTCCCGGCAGGCGCATCATCAGAGGGGGGTCTAGCAGAACTAAGAATTGCCATGGCCATGCTCCTTCACTCACAACGGGAGCAGATGACGCGCTCAAGTGCCACACCTGCTGGAACCCCGCCCCCTAAGGAATACGTACGGCTCTCGCTTAGCATTCCGGCTTTTTCGGGGTACGCAGATAGAAAGTCAGTGACTAAGTTCCTCTCGAAACGGGACTACCAAGCTGCGTCGTAAATCGACGATGAAACCGTGCTCACTCCCTTTTTGCCGGTCGCATTGACAAATAGCGTAGCGCTCTCGAGAAAGAGACAAAAAAGTTCCTTGATATAATTATAATGCAATTAAATGCAAAGGGGCAAGCGAGCTGGACAATAATGATGAAAATAATCCCTGGAGAAGGGGAACAAGAGGGACAAGGGACAAACATAAATCTCCAAACACAGCTAGGTGACTGGTGAGCGACCGAAAAAATCCGCCTGGTCGAGTATGGCGGATTTTGTTTCGCGATTCAGAAAAGAGTTCCTGCCATCGGATTACAAAATCCGGATGCAGGACAAGCTCTGTGCCCTCACACAACAGTTTCCGGAGTCGCTCATTTGGTTTGTAAGGGCTTTCCAGAGGCACGGTATGGCCGTGCTGACGAGACGGCCCCATCTGCAGAAAAAGCGCGTGCTACCCGTCAGAGCCACCCACGCTTCACCCACATCTCAGGGGGCGTTTGTTTAGGGATCTGAAAGAGATGGCACAGGACAGCGCATACTCGCGCAACGTCAGGACAGCGCATACTCGCGTAGCCCCCTCACAGTGCGCCGCCAGCAGTTCGGCTGGCTCCTTAAGGGCCATACGCACATTCGCGTTTGAACGCGTTTGAGTGCGTTGCGGAGTCCTTGCGGCCAGGCGCGGTCGCTTGCAGAGCGACGCGCGCCTTCCCGCAACGCTCGGTAGCGCGACGCAAGCGAGTAGAGACTCGCTCAACTTTCCCAAGCGTTGCGGTGCGTTCGGGTGCGTTCGACCAATCAGAAGCCGAAAGAGGAGAGGGGATGACGTGTTCGCTCGCCCCACCCGGCCGACTCGGCGAGACGTATCCGGTTCGCCTGTCACAGTGCTTGCTTTTTCGTTTTGGGGAGCGGTGGGGACTGTATTTTTCAAGGCTGCGATGGTTCAAGCTTGACAGAACGTTGGGGAAGCCGGCGAGATTGTCCCAAGATCGAACACCGACGCTGTCGCCGTGCGCCGCCATGTTGCCTTGGATTTCGCTTACTATTGGTGAGCCACTAGCGACGATAGCGCGTTCTTATTGGCTCTTGACTGCGGTTGACTGCGTGTCAACGCAACTGTGCGTACAAGCTTGGCGCAAGCGGTCTTCGCAACACAACGCGTCCGCTTGCCGCTACGGAACGCACCGCGCTTAAACGCGAATGTGCGTGTGGGCCTTTAGCAACGATGACGCCTTCGTTAAGGAGCCCCATGTCGCGTCGCAGCCAATGGGAATTTAGCTGCCGCTTTTTCTGCTACAGACTGTTACAGACAACGTCGGCTTTGCTCGATGGGACAGTTAATGCTTTCGCAATAAAACACACCAAAAGATGCATGGCACATCCTTTGAAGACAGCGCATCATATTCGACAAGTTCGACATAACTATCAGTTAGTCCTGGCACTGTCTGATGATGCACGCTGTTCACAGTTTCAGTGTTGAACCTGCGCTCACTGATGATTGGCGCCGAGGACACAAATTGTGTGTGTGACAACACTGACGGCAGCGCGATCGGTGAACCTTGTAATTAAAATGAAATAAGTCTTTTATCCATGCATAACGCAGGAAGCGTCAAAGAGCAGTGGTTTTTGGACCAGACGCAATGAAAGTCCAATATTCCAAAATGCAGCATAGAGAAAAATATTAAAAAAATATCGCAGGCTCCCGTGTTATGTGAGATTTCCCTTGATTCGGCATCACAGCATGGAAAGAACATACGGCTATCCGTGGTGTTCAAAATTAACTTTTCTGACGCCATGCCCCGAGAGAAGAACGCCGGGCGATATTCGTTTTTATTTCGCGGTACATTCGCCCCTTAAAAATGGGCCTTTAAATTAACCTTTAAATGTCTGAACCTGGCCCCATTCATTATTAGAGAGCTAAGAATTATATTCTTTTATTGATTTTATCTAAAATATTTTGTATTATAAAGAGAAATCAAACTGTTGTGTGTATGTTTGTACAGCCGGAAGTTAGTCTGCCTCAGTGGGCGTCTGGTGCCTCAGCTTTAGATGAGTAATTTAGCCAGTGCAGTACAACCACTAGCCTGGGGTTTTTAACGTGCACCCCGCAGTATAGTGATGCACGACCGCACGCCGGTACGGTGCTCATTCAGATTGAAACGATCAGGGGCGGGGATCGAGCCCAGGATCCCTGGGTTTTACAGCGCGAACTTTTGCTCCTCGTGGTCCGAGCTGGTGTGCTTTTGCCCACTCGGCCACCGATCCCCCCAATACGTAGAGAGAAGTGTACAAAAATGCTGACGCTGTAGTTTCATTATTGATTTATTTATTCGCCGTTCTTCCTGTAAAATAAAGTAGAGCCTC
Source organism: Ixodes scapularis (assembly GCF_016920785.2). NCBI lineage: Eukaryota > Metazoa > Arthropoda > Arachnida > Ixodida > Ixodidae > Ixodes > Ixodes scapularis. The sequence continues at coordinate 86,650,316 of NW_024609836.1, read as the reverse complement.
CCATTTGGTTCGAAACAGGTGGCAGCCTTTCAGACCTTTAAGAGTTGTTGACAGGTTCGCCGCAGCTGTAGTACTTGATACTTTTTGTGTGCTCCCAGGGAATGTAGTTGACGACGGCGGTGCAGATCATGTGGGGCTGTAGAAAGACCAAGTTATCAACCAAAGAAAATAAAGACACTTTCAAAAATTATACTAATTCTTATGGTCGATCTGAAAATCCTTCGAAGTGGCGCGCGCAAAAAATAAACACCAATAAGCTGCAGCGAGTCTATTATACTCTCCTCCAAGGGACTGTATACAATTGGAATATTGCCGTTATTGTGGTGTCTTTTGCGCACGCCACTTCGCAGTATTTTCAGTTCGACCGTAAGCGAGCGTTATTCTTGAAGGCGTCTATTGGCGACGTGCGTTATTGAAAGCGTCGATGTGGTTGGCTTTCTACGATTGGCCGAATGCTGACTATGACGCCGGCAAAGGCTTTGTCGTAGACAGAAATATGCGAAATGCAAGAACTTCCTTTTTCACGGTATTGGCAGTGTTGCTTTCAGAGCGCAATGATTTCCAGCTTCCACCATGCTCATTACAAACACCATCAAACTTGTTGCTCGGGAGGTAATGACGTAACAAAAGGAAACTGAAAGAGGGCGCCACCAAAACATGTTTTGGAGGCGCCCTCCTATGGTTCCCCCATCGCAAAGCGCGCGCGCGCGCACGCGCGCACACACACACACACACACACACACACACACACACACACACACACACGCACACAAACACACACACACGCACGCACACGCCAAAACGCACACTAATTGTTGGTTTTAAATGCAAAAATGTTGAGTCCGAAAGTATTTGGGCCAAAAAGGCGCGATGACTTTAATGGAAAGCAGAATGTCTTCAAAGTGGCCGCGATACCGACGCTGCTCAATTACAAACACCATACAAGGAAGCAACGGGGGAACAATGCCTCCTTAGCACACGTGAAACCTTCAAGCTCGCCCGCGGCTTCGGAAGCGACGAACACGGGGGTGCTGGGCTGCTGCATACTCACAGCGTCCACTTTGGGGTGGCAGCGTGTTCTGCTGTACCAGTCCTTCCCGACCACGCAGGTGGATTCGGTTACCATCATCTTGAACTTGTAGTCGACACCCGCAATCACCTGCATTCACGTCGGAAAACATTCTAGATGACCTTCACAAGTTCGTCTTCCCCTTGAGCATCTCGCTCGTTTACCCTCTGCTCATCTTGGTTTTAAAAGCGCACAAAAGACGAGGACAGAGTAAGAAACACAAACGACGGACGAGCGCTCACTCGCAACTGACAGGTTTTATTGGAACCTCATGAAAAACAAAACCTATCAGTTGCGAGTGAGCGCTTGTCCGTCGTTTGTGTCTCTTACTCTGTCCTCGTCTTTTGTGCGCTTTTAAAACCAAGATGAATAACCACCAACTAGCCCAACTTACCACCCTACTACCCTCTGCTCACACGCTTTTGTTTGCCTCAGGCCATAGCCCCTCCTATACTCACAAAGCCTGGCAGTTCGACGACGGTCACAGATTTGGAGCGCGAGGATCTGGTAGCGCAGAGCTTCAAAGAGCCAGTTCTCCGGAAACCTGGACGTCAGCGCGCAGCTTTTGCAGCGGCGAGGCCCCGAAACACACTGGTTCGCTCAGGAGAAGTGTGTTTCGGCGACTCGCCGCAGCGGGGTGCCCGTCACGTGGCTCTCCTCTCATCTGTTGACTGCCGCGCTACCTTTTCAATTTCAGTGACCGCTTCTCGTGGCGATCTGCCAGGCTTTGTCAGTATATAGCAGGCCATGGCTCCAGTCAAGGCAGTCTCAAGGCTAGCCACTCGCACTTTTACAGCCTTTGCTCTTAGTTCATGCTAAGGTATAGTATAATCGAGTGATTTTACAAATATAAATTGACTGTAACAACACAATACACTACGATTATAATGCAATTAAATGCAAAGGTGCAAGCTAGCTGAACAAGAATGACGAAGATAATAGTTGGTAGAGCGCTCCACCTGTAATAAGGAGGTCCCAGGTTCGATACCCGGACCACGCGGACATTTTTGGTCGCGCACCAGTCACCTAGCTGTGTTTGAAGATTTGTGTTTGTCCTTTGTCCCTCTTGTTCCCCTTCTCCAAGGATTATTTTCGACACAACACTACAGAGTTCTTCCTGTATAACGTTCACTAGATGCACAGAGTCAAAGGACCTCTCAAAGCTTCTGGCTTTGTGTAATCCGAAAAATTACGAGAGATTTTTTTTCTTCAAGTCCTACCATTTTTACGGTGTTGACAGCCCAGGTTACAACCGATTTCTTGTGCATGCGTGACGTAGGCAGCGGTGCCAACGTATTCGGCATTTACAGATTAATTTCAGATTCTGCCACGTGTGTTTTGGGTGATACCAGCGACTTGCACGACCAAAAGCACCGTTGTGGTCGGTTTTTCACAATAGACCTATTGCTATATTACCCAAGCATCAAGGGGAATGCAGGGAATGGTGTTCCACGCGCCGCACGTGCGGGGCTCACCGATAGTAACTTTTCCAAAGCAAATACCTAAAACAAATGGCATCTTGCACGCGGGTCCGTCAACGCTTTATTTTGGTTATTTACTTCGAATATTTTATACGGGGAAGGTGTGCGCGTGTGGCGCGTGGAACACCAATCCCTGCATTCTACTTGATGCTTGGGTAATATAGCAAATTAATGGTCTATTGGTCATACCACGGACATAAGAGCATCGCCAGTCTGTAAACGTCGACGGTGTCAGTTTCAGAACGCGATGGTTTCTAATTTCCACTGTGCCGTTTAAACACACCACCGAACTTGTCGTCGCAACTGATGGTAAGTAACTAGGGTCACATTTCGTTACGTCACAGTGAGGCAAATCCTGGTCATGACGTCACGGATCTCAACAACGAAAATTCGCCGAACGCTCTATTAACAAATGGAGCGGCTAAAAATTCTAAATTCCGATTTGTGCCAATTTAAATATTTGGGATGCTCACTGGGCGAACCGCATGAGATCGTGACAGGCGCTAATTTTTTAGTTGGTACGAGATACATGCCATCTTCTGTTTTTAGGCACTCGTTATGCGTAAACAAATATGGATTGTTAGTGTTTTCTAAACCGAGTCAGGTTGTTATTTGCTTTTAGAAATTCCCTCTTTCCCTACACCATCAGCGACTTCTAGAAGACGATGTTTGATATCTCCTGCTGCTCGCTCGAATTTTTTCGTTAATTTTTTTTTCCCTTACGAGGCATCTATAAAACCATAAAATGAAATATTTATGTTTTTTTTTCTTCTTAGCTGAGTAGACAGCAGAAGGCAACGTCATTTTTTTGTAAGGTTGACTGTCATATGAATTTTTTATTCTCATGCGTTTGTGTCCCTGTAGCCTTCTGCTGAGAATCGTTTTGCTTGCTCCGTTGCATTTTGTTTCAGCAGTTTGGACGACCTGTTTCAGAAAATTAAGTTACCTAATTGTATCGTGTTTCTGTTCTTCAAGTTTGTGTTGTTTCTGGACCCTGACGGCGGTGTCGCTGCTGTCGCACGGCGCATAAACAAACGCGAGTCTGGTCTACAAACGCGCAGTGCCCGGTGGGGACCAACGCTGACTTTTTCGTAGACAGTCTTTCTTATCATAGTCCCCGCTGATTATATTTTACAATAAAAAAAGGAATAAGAAATAAGCGGTTACTTGTGACTCGACGCTCAAGAGCTTGAGGAGCGTGTCGTAGTTGGTCCTGCCCTCGACTTGGGAAGAGATGGCGAAGTGTGCCCACTCCTTGTAGCGGGGGTCTACGTCCGGGTGGTGCCTCCTCCAGATCCCGGGAAAGGCCGTGGAGAGCGAAACGACGACCGAACAAACAAGGGCTGCATTCAGGAGACTCATCTCGGGTTCTGTCGGATGTCGAGCGATACAGTAGCGGTACTTGTTGGGCTCCATTTTATAGACATTTTGCCTATGCACCTGCAGTGCGTAATCCTTTCGGGAGATATGATAAAGCAGGATAGTTTTGCCACGCTCTTGCAACTATTGATAACTCTGTCACGGGTGATGGTTCGAGTATGGGCCGCTTTTTGAGGTTGCAGGCATCTTTCATCCCAGACAATGCACTGGTCGATACGCCCATTGGAAGGGAATTGTTTTAATTGCACTCGTCCCCAGTCATGCGCTTCTGCAATCTCTAGAAAGGAATGACGATGATCGGAATATTGCTCTTCAGTTTCACTGAAAATTGCAAATATAACTGCACGTTTTTCCATCTTTCTAGGAAAAGAATTAAGAGGCTTTTGATACTTGCTCTTAGTCAACTATAACGATTCTGGACGCCGTTTTAAGTGAGATTGGCCTCCTAGAAACATCATGCCGACTTAAATACTTTTATAATAAAGAGCAATCTTGCTGTGATAGATTTTTTTCCGGGTCCCATGAAGCAACATTACCGGTTGCCATTTCTGGGGCCATAATCGTGGGATTGAATCAGAGATCTCAACGAACACTGAGGCAGTACACGTTTTCGGGACGAGCGAAGCTGAATTCACGCCGAACACCGACGCACATCTCGTGTTAAAGTTAAATACATAATCATAATACGTGCACAAACAATGGCGAACGCCGAGAGTCCGCGCAGCAGCTGCTAGACGGCGTGCACTTTTAAAAAAAAGGTCTATTCCGCTCAGAGTTTACCTTGAAGATAAGAAAGCTTGCGCTAGTCACAGTCTTCATAAACATTTGCTGAAACATTGTGTTCATGGTGAAGAAATATTTTCAGTAATTTTGCTAGACAGTAAGCTTTATGTCTTGCGGCACACAACGCGGTATCCAATAAAAGATGACGACGAGTACTCTCGCGCCAGACCGAGTTGTGGCTGCGTTGCCAGCCGAACGCATTTTAAGTTCTGTCTCCCATAATCCATAATTTCATTATTGTCGAGACCCGCTGAAGTTTCACTCGAGAGTTCGTCAGAAAGGAGAGTCTGTGAGCGACTTCATTACGTCACTTCGGAAGTAAGCAAACTTCTGCGACTTGAACACTGTCCTCAACGACATGCTTCAAGATCGGCTAGCCTGCGGAATCAGTAATAATATCATGCAGACCTGCCTTTTAGAGGATATAGAACTACAAAACTGACTTTAGAAAAAGCGATCAAGGTTGTCCCGCCATAGAAGCTGCGACAAAAGACTTCCAAGAAATTACGAGTCAGACTGGAATGACATCGGCTGTCGAGACCAACCGCCTGTCAGCGCAGGCTTCCTAGTCACGATGCTTCCACTGCAAGAAACCACATAGTTCAACCGCTTGTCGTTATGCTAATATGACATGCCAGAACTGCAAGCAAAACTTTGAGAACATGATAGCGCTGCAAGACAGGAACGAGACAACACAATGCGCATTATGTTGTCTCATTCTTACTCTTGTCTCTGTCTTGAAGCTCTACCATGTTCTCAAAGTTTCAATAGCAAATCGCCCAAAACTCCACATTGCAAAAAAAAAAAAAAAAAAAATAAATAAATTGGCCACTTGACTGCGATCTATACCGCAAGTCCATGGGACGAGCCGAGGTGCGTCAACAGAGGCAGGAAAGCCATGCCTCTGCTTCACCAGGGATTCACCAGGGCGCAGGCCAATGAAAGCTGCATTGGCCGTTACAGTTCGTAGCCTGGACGACCCCGACGATCAAGACGGCGAAGATGACCAGCCGACATACAAAATGTGGCATTTCAAGGCGACACATGTGCCACAAATTATTTTAACTTTCATTGCTCAAGGCAAATCCATCGACATGGAGATGGAAGTTGGGGCCGGCGTCTCCGTAATGGAGGAAAGACACTCCTGAGCGACATTTCCAGAAGTGCAGGTTGCTCCTTCCTTTATAAGTTGTGAGTGGACCCTCTCCGATTTTACTAGGGCGAAACTAGATTCATGCGCTGGGAATTCCAGTTGCTGACATTGTCAACATCCACAACACCACGGTGAAGGGTCTTCTTCGCAAGTTCTCAGATGTATTCTACAAGGCAGTGCGGGTTCTCAAGAACGTGGAAGCCAATATTTGCGCCCCAGATGGGTCACAACTACAAACCGTGGCCAGCTAGCTGCCTTTGCACTGCAAGATCTGGTGACCCAAAAGGTGAAACGACTTGAGCGGGAAGGAATTATGCAGCAAATGAAGACGTCCGACAGGGCGGCACCGATTGTATTGGTACTCAAGAAAGAAGGTCGGGTGGGAATTTGTGGAGATTTCAAAGTTTTCGTTAACGCAGCGGCTCGTGTAGAGTCATATCAATATTACGTACAACACAAGGCCTGCGCGTTTCCCCCTCTAAACGTCATCACTAGTAGATCCTCTCAGTGCCCCCTAGCTAGCCCGAATGTGCTACATCGTCTGCTCCATCGTCTGCTCCATCGTCTGCAACATCGTCTGCTCCATAGACTGCTTTAGTGCTTTGCGTAGCAGATGATGAAACATATGCTCACGCCGAGTGTCTGTTGCTATAACATACGATGAAGTTAGACGCTCACATGGAGCGTCAAATGCATGAGTGAAAATGCCTTACTGATGTGCGAAGGGCTGCAAAACTTTCGCTAGACGCTGGACGCTGGCACTGGACGCAGTCAGTCAGTCCGAGCTTTGAGAGTAACGAAATCAAAGGAAGTGTTCCTGACTTAGTGGCTTGGTATGACACCTTTGTTAAAGGGGAAGGGGAGGGGGGCAGAGGATATAGAGAGAAAAAGAAGTGGTGTCTTTGCAGAGTCGCACCGCCAACTCGCGCCGCCGCGCAACGCCAAGCCGCCCGAAGGCGCCCATCCCAGCCGAGCGAAGCGGCCGGTGAAGTGGTCGGGGGAAGGGTCTAATCCTTCACAGTTAGTCGAGCTATGATCTTGTGTCTGTCTTCTTAGTAGGCCGTTAAGAAATACAGCAGTCCCACGGTATAAGATACACTTTTTAGGTGAGGACACGGCGGTGCTGATTGCGCGGCGCGAGGAATAAGATACCGTTCGTTCAACGGGCATCCGAAAGACTGCATCATTCTGCGGCCACCGTGCCCGCGGCTGACAGTGTCGCCGGCGGCCGAACGGCGAAACTGTGTGAGAGCGAAAAAAATTATCTCGTTGCCTTAACACCCCGGTACACCGTGGTCTTTCTGCACGTGGGGCAATCTCGCTGGAGCTCTGCGCGTGTGGAGCATGAGGCGGCACGTGCCGTCTTGTGCACTGCTGCCTGCCTCCTGCGTCTCACACCGTGCCCACGGTCGACGAGTCACCTGCCGGCGCCGCTTTAAAACACAGTGAGAGAGAGAAAGGGAGAAAGTGAAAAGCGAACTTCATCGGCACGTTCTGAGGACCGCGCTGTCCTCACCTAGTATTATCTTGCACCGTGACCAGTCCCAAGCACCACCAAGCAGCCCTTCTGCACAAACCTAATATTAAGCCGAATCAGAAAAAGGAGTCGGAAATTTCCCCTAAGTCTTGCGCCGCGATCAAAATGTGGATCGTAGCAATTTGTCAGCGGGCGGCCCGCGCGCCCAAGCTGGTCAAAGCGCGCGAGCCGTCCCGTAACGCACGGCCTTCCTTGTTCAGGGAGGCCGGTGCTCCGATGACTGAAGATTTATGAGGGCGCTATTTATACTCCGTTCACTTTTGAGCAGAGAATGCAGCCAATGCCACAAGCACGAGAGCTTGAGGTCGCTGCTTTGAAGCATTTTTCCTCAGGAGCTCTCACGCTAGAAATGCACGTCTCAAAACAAGGAGCGAGTCCTAGCTCGCGCCTTTAACATTTACTGCAGTCTCAACTACGGTATATAGACGCTTTGCAGCAGCTGTGCATGGGCGCCAACATAACCGACTTCAGATCTTGTTTCCTCTTATTACATTTACTTCACTTCATCGTTACCATAGCGGGGCAGGTTATTGCCATTTTAGTTTCTACAGTGTCCTTCTCCACAGCATTGACCTTTCTGGAGGCTTGTCAACGCCCGCTTTAGTGGCTCGGCATCTGGGAAAGACAAGAGAAGGGCAGCAGTGGCGGCTGTAATTTGGCGCGTGTGTAAAGTGTCTTTATATACGAAACGTATTTATTATATGTACAAAGGGGATTCGTCACATCCTCTTGAGTAGCATCTCAACTTCTGCTCAGAACGAGCTGACATTAATAGGCTACCAGGACCGGCAATCTTGATGGTGTCGCGTGCACGTTGCAAATGAACTGTGGAAGCTCGCTATACTCTGTTTCTTGTGTTGTACCGCATGAAAGGCTACAAGCGTGAGCTCCTTGCTCTAGGGCACATCTCGGCAAAACAAGCACTCTTGCACCAAGGTCAGCTGGCAACGCTATGGGCTCAGGCTTCTAGCCTTCGCAGAGGTACAACATAAGGTGAAACGGAGTATATCAGCTCGCGCTCGGCAGTTGTGCACACAGCTGTGGCCGCCAATGAATGGGACGTAGTTGTGACTCGGCCCATACATTCGTGAATCTTCAGCCTATTTGCCGCTTGGGGCGGGTCGGGGATCTACTAACCAAACATCATGCACAGACCTTGTCTTCTAGGTGGTATTGGTCATATCCGATTCCGAGAGTCGAAGAGCTGTGAATGAAGCTGTCCGGAGACGTCAAGTTCAGCATACTTGATCTCAATGATGCATACCAGCAGGTTATCCTATTTCCAGCCTCAAGAAAGCATGTAACAGTCAACACACATAAATGAATGTTTGAACACACCAGGCTACCATTTGGTGTATCATCGGGGTCTGCGATTTCCTAGCCAAAAATCACAGGAAGACATTTAAGACTGTTTACGTGTAGGAACGCGAATGCATTATAGTCCCGCGGGTGAAATGGTTTTGAGTGATGCTTCTACGCGTATTAAAATTTAGGACGACGTATACGACGACGTCAGGGACGACGTCCTAGAGATCGACGCCTGTACGGCGTCAAGGTCGATCTCTAAGACGACATCGAGGACGACGTCAAAGACGACGGCTAGGACGGTGGCTAGGACGACTTCTAGGACGACTTCTAGGACGACCTCTAGGACCTCCTTAAGGGCGAGGTGTACGACGACGTCGAGAAAGACGCATGGAGGACGTCTAGGACGACTTCTAGGGCGACGTCAGGAAAGAAGTCTAGGGCGACTTGTAGGACGATCTCTGGGACGATCTCAAGGTCGACGTCTAGGACGGCATCGAGAACGGCGTCAAGGACGACGCCTAGAGGACGACGTCGTTTTTGAGCATACAATTGAGCTGCGCGTGCACCGGATGACATATTTTTATGGCCATCGTTCGGGCACAACGCAGCCGCCTCTTCGCGAAATGGAACAAGTAAGGCTTTCGCCTTAAACTTGAAAATCTCTTTTGCGACCTAAAACACGTGATCGTCTACTTTGAGGACATCTTGATAATGGGGATGGATGACTTGGACCACACTAAAAACCTCGAAAGGGTACTTCAACGACTGAGCGAATCAGTCCTGAATTTGAGGTTTGAAAATTATGAGTTCTTATTTTAAAAACTAGAGTACTTAGGGCACTTGATCAACCACAGCGGTCTTCACCCTTCCCAGAATAAGGTAGAAGCAATTGTAAAGACACCAAGCATACAAGACACTAAAGAGCAGCAGAGCTTCTTGGACCTTATCAATTTTTATAGAAGATTTCTGCCCAACCTTTCAAGCGTCCTGGAGCCTTTGCATCGTTTGCTTGGAAAAGGTGCGTGCTGAAATCGGTCGAAAAAGCAAAAGGCTTCTTTCCAGCGCAGGAAGAAACTACTGACTTCTGTTGGTGTCCTCCTGCATTACGACTTCAAAAAGTACCTCGTATTCAGTTCCGATGTTCCACCGTACGGGTTTGTAGATGTGCTGGCACACAGGGATTCAACGGGAGAGGAGAAGCCCATTGCATTCGCATCACGTCGGTTAATGGTGGCTGAACAAAACTATTGCCACCTTGGCAAATATGCCCTAGCCCTGATGTTTGGAATAATTAAATTTCATCAATACTTATAGAGTAGACACTTTGAGGCAGTCACAGACCACAAGCCACTCTTGGGTCTGATAGGGGCTGACAAAGGAATTCCCCTGCAGTGCTCAACAAGAATCCAAAGGGGAGCATTGAAACATGCAAGCTACAACTAAGACAGCCTACCGTCCCGAAAAGAGCCTGGGCCATGAAGATGCATTGACTTGACTGCCACTGTCAACCAGAAAATTTACAGTGCCCAAAACTGCAGATGTTTTCATGCTAGAACATGACTACAAAGGTCTTTCTCCTGAAGTTGTCGCAAAAGTTACGGATCGAGATCCCGTCTTGTCAAAAGAACGGGAAATGCTATGGGCCCCAGAATGGCAGCCCTACTCAACCAAGACGCAAGAGCTCAGCGTGCAGGTCAGCTGCGCGCTATGGGTTCCGAGAATGGTCGTTCCGAGTCCACTGACAGGAAGCGTGCTAGATCTTCGTCATGATCAGACACCCGGGAATCGTTAAAACGAAAATGGTCTTAAGAAGTCACGTTTGGTGACCTGGGATCAACGTAGACATCAACCTAAAGGTTGATATCTGCTCGGTGTGCCAAGAAAACCAGCGAGCGCCGCAACCAATGCCAGCAACACAGTGGCCATTTCCAGAAAATTCGTGGTTGCACCTTCAAGCCGATTTTCGAAGGCCATTTCAAGGACAATATTTTTTGTTCCGCGTGGATGCCTATTCGAAGTGGCTGGAGGTGATGGTCGTTTCGTCACATTCAGCGGAGGCAGCAGTGAATTGGCTGCGAACAGTATTTGCAACGCATAGGTTGCCTGACCTGGTTGTCAGTGACAAGGGGTCAGCATTCACAAGTTTCTTATTCTCGAAATTCCTGAAGAGGAACGGCATTCGGGGAATAAGAATTCCACCTTACCACCCTGAATCTAATGGTGCCGCAGAAAGAGCTGTCCAGACAATTAAGAAAACGTTCAAGAAGGCTTCGGTGGTAGACTTCCAGACAAAGATTTCACGTGCCCCCTGCAGTACCGCACAACGCATAATAAAATTACTGGACCCACACCTGCCTTGATCCTTATGAGACGGAGACTGAAGGCTGCAGGGAACTTACTGCATCCTGACGTCCGTTCTAAGGTTCTACTCGGACAGCTACAACAGAAAGAACCATAAGATCGCGGAGGTCAACGACAGCCGCCAGTTAAACCCGGAGAACAAGTTTTGGCAAATAACTTCCGATCGGGATCCTGACTGGGATCTTTATCGCAGGTTGTTCTGGAAAGTGGAACCACTTGGCATCGCCAAGTAAAGCAACTTCGAAAACGAGTCAGTCTCATTGCTTTCAAGGACACGGCCACAAACATTCCACCAGAATTTGCTACATCGGAGATTCCGTCGCCCGGAACCTGGAGCACCAGTATTCCGACGACGCCCATCGCCCGAGTTCCAGGTAGAGCTGACCAGCCCCAACTAAAGTGTCAACCTTCCTTTTGGAGCGTCGAGGGAGCCAGTGGTGATTCTGTGTTATGTATTGCGGCACACACCGTTCTCCAAGAAAAGACGACGAGCACGCTCCCGCCAGATCGAGCTGTGGCTGCGCTGTCAGCCGAAAGCACTCTCAGCAACTATTACGTCAAAATGTATACTCCGGAATTCAAATAAAGATGACCTTGGGAAAATAAGAAAGTTTGTTGGACGTTAGGTTGCTTACATTATTGTGTTCTTAATTTGTGACGTTCTGGGAATCTGAAGACGTTTCGTTAGCTCGTTCTTCCCTTCTCAGACGCACCATTCTCCTGTCGTTTTCCTATTAAACAACGAACACTACTTTTTTTCTGAAAAAACACCAGAGACAATTAAAAAAAAAAGGGGGACAAACAATACACCGTCTCCAGGGTTTATCAGTATGATCACCCACAAGTTCGCCTGTCCCATCTCCATTATTTCTGCGTGTTTAGACGGTGTTGTGTTTTGTTATTTTTTTACTCCTCTTTACCAGGGATTATCTTTAATCTTTAATTGCCACTGAGCGGTACAATAACATCGAACCTTCGTTATCAGAGATACAATTGGAGGCACATGAGCTTCTAATTTCCTCCGTCCATGAAATGATACACTCGAGTGCGGAAATATATAAGAAATTATGGCATTGTTTCGTTTGCTTGCCAGTTCTATTTCTAAACCTGGCTTCTTTTGTTTGTCGATAACACAAGACCTTGCCCCTTTCTGTGGGACGTTCCTTCGAATTAAATTAAAACGACAACTGCGTAAAATTTGTTTAAATTCTGAGTGCGGTTCTTTATTATCTCAAAATATAAAAAACCAAGCATCATCTCTGAATGTGTGCAACCAAGTCGATCCGTTCATAAATAAGAAAATTCCGACGAAGTAATTTTAAAAATATTGGCGATTGAGCACGCGAGCTAGTTAGCGACCATTCTGGAAAAAAAAACAAAAAAAAAAACACGAAAAACCCGGACACGAAGGAAAATAAAAAAAATGGAACAATCACAACCGCGTCTCAGACAGTACCTGCTATTTGGCGGTTAATAAATGTGGAAAATTTCGAAACTTCTAAATGACAATTTGGTACATTCCTACACACGAAAAGGATGATGAGGACTTTCATGTTCACTTCATTTATATCTATATTCGAAAGCATATGTACCTAGAAATTCGGACGCTAATAATTTCTCACTGAAACCTTTTTTTTTTTTTTTTTAGCTATTTCATTGTTCACGCGCCAGGCCCGACAACCATTTTGTAATATTTTTGTTTCAATTTCGTATTTCACAAGTGAACCATGATGACGCCTCAAAAGGCGAACCCTCCAGGTGAATGTTCGAGGAACGCGCGCAGTGCTCAACAAAGGCATCGCGTTTACTGTTATGGCTAGCTGGTGCGGAGATATTTACTCTCCGTAGAAATTACAATCACCCTGCGATCGCCATTGGCTTCCAGTATTTCTCGTTGCAAGACGTGTTATTGATACAGGCTCTGTCTCCAAGCAAGCCCGCCTTTTGCAACGCCGGGTGTGCAGGGGCGTGCGCAGACAACAGATTCGCGTGGGAGGAAGCGTCTGGACATGTGCCGGGCCCACGGCGGTGCCACCTCTTCATGTATAGAGAGGCTGTCAACAATTTCTGGATGTATTGTTATGAATTCTGATATTTTCCTGCAATCAAGTGTTTTTTTTTGTTTGTTTTTGTGGACGGGCGAATTTAGATTATCACGTGCCTCTACTTTATCACCGATAACGAAGGCTGGATGCCGTTGCCTCGCTGGATGTCAATTGAAGGCAGTATAAATAGGCTCCAAGAAGTGCCAGAGCTTCACCGTTCGACACCGGATCGAGATGAGTATCGTGAAGGCAGCGCTCCTTGTCCTCGGCGTCGTTTGTGTCTCCACGGCCTTTCCCGGGGTCTGGAGGAGACACCATCCGGACGTTGACCCCCGCTACAGGGAGTGGGCCCACTTCGCCATCTCTTCCCAAGTCGAGAACAAGACCAACTACGACACGCTCATGACGCTCATCAGCGTCGAGTCTCAGGTATAATGTGTACACAAGATGTTGGCAGTTTCGGGGCCTTGTCTATAGACCAACATAAAGCGGTTCTGAAGCAGACTCGTAATCGATTACTTTTGGAGTAATTTTATAATCATATAAATATAATTATTGGGAAGTGTCGCAAAAGTTGCTACTTTTGAAAGTGCTAAAATTTCTCGAGATCCTTACTATTTGCCAACCCATTTCTACTGTCGTACCTTGATTGTACAAAGGGAGGATATGGCTTACCGAAATTGATGAACTAACTAGATAAGTATTTTGTAGCTAGGAGAGACCCGTCTTCAAGACGACTGTTAATTCTTCGAGTACCGGCCAGTTAATTTTCGTCTCAATACTCAAGTAATTTAATTGGATACCTTTTAATCGAGAGTAATTGTAATCGATTAGTATTTTCGGGTGATGTATACAACACTGCTGGTGTGTAGTCAGGCCCCTGTGGTGTCGCTGCTGTGGGCACGGTGCACCCGCAGACGCTTCACCACAATATGCGCATGCGCAGAGCCCACCCCTGCGAAACGCGGCCTCGTCTGCAAGCAGAGCGTTGGCCTTTAACAGAAACGCGCCTTGCAACAAGAAACACTAAAAGTCACGAGTGATCACGGAACCGGTGGAATTTCTATTTGGGCTCGTATTTTTGTGCCAGCTTACCGTAACAGCAATTGCGATGCCTCTTCATTGAGTATCACGCACGTTTATTAACTATTCATCGTGGGGATTGCATCTTTTGAGGAGTCAACGTGATTCGGTTGTAAAACAGAAAGTCGAAAAAGATATATTATAACATGATTGTCGGGACTGGTTCATGAACAGGGTAATAACTAAGCAATAACTAAAACAGGCTTTCTCTCATTTTAGTTTATCGACGCTTCTAATGTCCTTGATTTTTCCTGGAGTCTGATTTTTTCAATTTGCTGAAGACCTAAACAAAGTGGACGACTTTAAGTTTGTACGATGATACCGAGACTCTTTCTAGAAGAAATGGTTTCAATGGGGATTCACGAGCATATGAGGTTCTAGATTCACGTAAATGGTCCAGCGTAAAAGTATAAATGAAGCGAACACGAGAGCTCTCATCGTCCTTGCCGTGTATATGAATGTACCACTTTGTCATTTCGAGTTTTTCAACTTTCTCGCGTCCAGAAATCTGTCAAATAGTAGGATGTTGTGTTCGTATAATCACAGGTAATTGCGGGTGTGGACTACAAGCTCAAGATGAAGGTTGCCGAATCCTACTGCGTGATTGGAGTGGACTCGTACAGCAGGGAGCGTTGTTACCTCAAGGTTGACGTTGTGAGTATGGACTAGATACATTCATTCTGAAAGCGTTTTATTTCTGCGTTTCTATAAACTATCTATCATAGGTAAGTTGTGCCTCATTGTTAAAATAATTTAAAACTTGCAACTATATTTTCTAATAAAAATGTTTAATACTATACAACGCACGCGTAATGCGCTTGCTGACTCAATGCCATCACACGTTCTGTACCTTTACTCATTACAAGTATAATCAACTACTTGTAATCGATTAATTTTCAAGTAGTTTTCTAATAATTTGATTATATTTATTAACATGTAATTACATAAAAAATATGGTTACTTTTGAAAGTACAAATATTATTTCTAACCGTTCCTATTTTTTTCATTCCCTTTCTAATGGTGCCCTTCGTTTTTTTAGAAGTTTTCCTCCAAAAGCTCCTCGCAACAAAGTCTCCGAGGATAATTGACCGAAACTGTTGGCTTAAGGAGATACGTAGTTTATAATTTCATGACTCTATTCCAATAATAGACAGTACAAAAAGACACGTTTTCAAACCGGCAAAAAAAGTTTTCGTTATTAAAATCTAAAGTAATCGTAAAAGTAACACTTTCGTTTAGAAGCAAAAGCCCATTTCTTGGCTTCTCAAGTAATCTAGGAATCTGATTGAACACTTTTTAACCAACTGTATAATAGTACTTATCATTGATTAGGTTTTTCGAGTAACGCGTACAATACTGCATGTAGGATGGCAAAAAGCAAACCGGACATAAGTAAGTTTTAGTAGATGGTTCCGATAACGATAATGATAACTCCGATGCCGATACCAAATACCAAGACGATTCCCTTGCCGAGGCGCCGGAGCGGTATTGGGTATCGTTATCGGAGTTACCGGAACGATATACGAGCTCTATTTAAACGTATTCTGCGATCAGCTGTCTTCTCCCGCTATGAGCGGAGGTTCCTAATTCTTGTTTCGGCGCACAGTGCTTGGCCTTTCAAGTTGCGACGTCTTTGTCTACTTTCTAGCCTTACATGCTCTGCACAGCCGTGGTCAACTATGTGCCCTGGGAGCACAGAACCAGCCTCAAGTCATACGACTGCAGCGACCGTGTCTACGGTGTCAAGCCAGCTGAATGATTGGCGTGAACCAATGCAGAGAGCAAGTCGTCTGCTTCTTGCTCAGGAATTGCGTTGACGTCAGAGTGACGCCAAACTCTGATTGGCTTTGATTGAAAGGATAGTGGGTAGACCTTAACGCTAGATGCCTCGAGGTGTACCCACTATTTCTTTGTTTCAATCAGCCAATAAGAGCTTGGTGTCATTCTGACGTCACCACAACCCGTGTGCAAGAAGCAGACGAACTTGTCCTCCGCACAACACCTAGAAGACGAGGTCCGCTCCCTTTACACCCCGAAACGTCACCACTGGTGGATCTTCGCAGCACCGATTAGTTTGCGTCAGCATCAACACAAGCGTCTCTTGCAGCGTCTCACAAAGAACGCGACGCTACAAGGCGGCGACGCAAAGTCGAGTTTTAGCGTGTTTGTCGCTTGGGGCGAGTCGGGGATCTATTAATGATGACATCATTGGCAGGCCTCGTCTTCGAAGTGGTATGGCGTGCACGCTTTCATTTGTTATCTCTATATTGGAGACACCAAGGAAAGTCAATAAAATGTCCTTTTTGAAAAGAATGTAAACGGTTGACGCTTTTTTTTTTACCAAGCTTGTGGTTGCTCTCATAGCTTATAGCGACCTATAGTTTTCACATTATTTGGTTGCACTCCACGCAAGGTGAGCTCAGAAGTATTTGTTCTTTAGTACTCACGATGTGTTTTAATGGGAGCTTCCAGGTGTGGAGAAAACCCGCGATTGCACACTGGTTGAGCGATGATTTCTCCAAAAACAACATGGCTGAAAAATTATATTTCATCCCGCGGGTGAGATCAGTAGATTTCGCCAAAGGGAAGTTCAACATATTTTTTTTTCTTGTTTGCTTTTTACTCACGTAGTAAATAGGTCCGCCCAAAGAGCATCATCCTCGCCTTCCACCTTCTATTCGCCATACCATTTATGTTGTCGAAGAGACACTCCCTTCCTTTGCCAAAGAAAGACTGGGTCCGCGCCGTTGTAAAATTCTTTGCCGCAAACCAACTCAAGTGGAACTGCAGGCCTGGATGCAAGTTTACACAGATGGCTCAACCAATCCCGCCACAGGAACTTCCACCGTGGCCCGCTCGTCGTCCCCAAAAAGGCATTGAGAAATACATGCGATTGAACTTTGCTACAACCTCAACAACAGGAGAGCTAGTGACACTGGGAGCCTTATAAGACGTTCTTGGAGACCTTCCACCTGATAGGGCGGTTTGGCTTTCAAGCTCAAGAAGTGCACTTTCAGCGCTAGACCGCTTGGACAAGGCTCCCTACTGGCCGATCAGTGTCTCACAAGGCTTACTCATTATCAACCCAAGGCTAGGAACTAAATAAGTTAGCAAGGTCTGATAAGGAGCGCACCGTCAAATGCTCTGGGGTTGTGTTTCTTTCTTGTGAGATTTGAACAGTGCGCTCAAGTCAACTCCGCCCTGGTAGAAAGAGCTAGAGCAGGGAAATATGGACCCTTTTCATGGCAAACGCCACCAGGTGGTGCTCCATTCTTTGACGCCCCAGAGAACTTCCTGCTCTTAAAAATATTCTACGAAACCCACCCTAACACCGCTGCTTGAAATCTCGATGAAGCGTTTAGTCACCAATTCTCCAGTTGAAAGCCAAAAGAACGAAGAAGCGCGAGATCTGTTAAAAGTTTCGAATATTCTTGTAAACCAACTTGCCTCCGCCAAGTCGTTAAATTGCACAGTCAAAGGCCCTCGTTAAACCTGCAGCATTAATTGCTTTCTAGCACTAGTGGCATAATCAAGCTCGACAGGCTTCCAAATTCGGAGCGACCGGAAGTCGCTTGGCACGCAAATGGCGGGTCATGTTTATAAATAGTAGAAGGGGCTATACGTCTCCTTGAAAGATTGATATTACTCACAAACGCTCACCAAAAACACTTGACATGAATTTTTAATTAATCACGCCGATTAAAATGGATTAAATATTGTCACCCGTAAGACGCTTTCGGTGGCGCTAGTTACCCTATTTTTCTTTGGGAGTTGGCTTCTTCTTAAAACAAACCGTAAACGTGCTCTCAATGGTTTATTAAGGCTTAAGTTAAAGCACTGGCCATTGGGCTTCTTTCGCGCCTAAATCAACACTTGTACTTAAAAAAGCAGCGAGGCCCAATAAATTGGTGTCTCATTTGAAACAATACCATACAGCGCTCACCAAGGGCACTTTGTTTTACCTGAAAGAGGGCTCTCGTGACACCCACACACAAAGGCAAGGGAAAGCCCTGCAGTGACCTATCAAGTTACAGACCTATTCGAATCACTTCCATCCTTTGCTTCACATTTGAACGGGCCGTCAACCATCATCTTTTCCACTACCTAGATCAAGCTGCGGCTCGCGAACCGCATGCGGCTCTTGGCGTGTTAAAGTGCGGCTCGCGACTCCCTCCCCTATCACCTCCCCCCCCCCCCCCCCCCTACTCCTCCGCCTCCATCCCGGTCACACGAGCGCTTCCCTCAAAAGAGAAATGGAACTAGTTTTAAATCGAAAGGCAGGTTGCGGTTTGGTAGTCTTGTGCCACTGCTACCTTACGTACAGTTGGACTGCTTTTGACTCGGATAGGTTGAAAGTAGTTCGAGTTTCGTTTATTGCTCTAAACAAAAGTTGCCACCCCCCCCTCCCTCTCCCCCTCCCCTCCCCCGCGGCTCTTGGAAGTTTCGTGGTTTTGTTTGCGGCTCTTAGGCCGGGTCAGCCTGGCCACCCCTGACCTAGATAGACGACAGCGATGTGCTCTCGGCCTCGCAGCTCGGGTTCAGGCGTAAACGCAGCTGTGAAACTGCTCTGGCCACTGTGACTCACTTTGTGAGTTCTAACCTGAACAGCCGCCTCCCCACAGACGTTATCCAGGGCACCCTCCACAAATCAAACGCCAACACGTCACTTCCGTGGCCTTTTAAAATGTACATGTAAATGTCTAACCTAGCCCTCCAGCTTGATTTACGAAACGCCTTCGACACTCTAGACCACTCTGTCCTTCTCCTGAAGGTTGCTCGTTCAGCTATTCGCTCCTACAATGTGCTATTCCACGGCCAAGCATCAAAAGATTTGCCTCTCCTATCAGGGGTACCTCAGGTTTCTGCCCTGACATATGCGTTATTCATCCTGCACGTCAAAGACATGCCGAACTCCGCAGGAAGCTTGCTTGTACAATACGCCGACGACACCGCAATATTAGCCCCAACATCGGCTCTTTCCTTTGCTGATCTCCAGAGTCACCTTCAACTTGTCGACAGCTGGGCTCTCTCCAACCATCTCAGCAGAAGCACTGAGATCAGTGCCGCTATGCGCATATCTATCAGAGTCACCGCCTGCCCCACACAGCCACGATCGGGCAATCCGCCAACTGCTAATTGCCCGAACGAGGTTGCCCAGTCACTTCCTATCGTGGGAGTTACATTCACTCCATCTCTAGACTTCTCCACCCACACCGGAGACACAGTAGCAAAACACCGACGCACATTTGGCTTCGTAACACGGATATTAAGATCACGTGGCCCTGAAGACCCCAAGTGCTCTATACCGCCCTGGTATACCGCCGAGGTTGGACTACTGCAACTCCGTCCGGTCTCCTTCCCAGGCTCACCTCACTTCCAAACTCGAAGGCATATTCGCGTCGCGCGACTCGGACTCTTCACTCCCGCCTTCTTTGTTTGCGGGAGCCTCTGCCACTGTACGGAAAGAGACTGTAGTGAACGGCCAGACCGAAGGGGAGGAAGAAGAAACGCGGATCTCGAGACAGAAGATTGGAGGAACCGATCTCGTCGGGGCTAGTGGTTCGAACTGGATGTATTTTAAAATAACGTATTAAATATTTATGTAGCCTCAACGCTACATATTGGTGACCCGAAACAAGTAACATCGGCAACCTTCCTTACCCTGGGTTTGAGGTGAGCTGGACATACCTCCGCCTTTTTCCAACGATGGACGTTCAAGGCGACGCGACTTCCTCGGCCTCACCTACGGTAAGAGCCACCACGGCCCCGATTAAAATTCCAGAGTTTTGGTCCTCAGATTCTGAGCTCTGGTTTCTCACAGTCGAATCCGTCTTCCGGAAGCATCGAGTCACAGCGTCGCTTACGAAGTTCGACTACGTAGTCGCCGCTCTTTCGCAGTCGACGGCGGCCGTAGTCCGCGACATCTTACGGTCCCCACCAGAGAACCAACCTTACGAGACTTTACGCACGGAACTGATACGGCGTACAACAGAATCGGAAACCCGACGTCTTCAGCAGCTGCTGACAGAGGAGCAGTTGGGCGACAGAAAACCCACGGAACTCCTTAGACGAATGGTGCAACTCCTCGGAGGCAAGGCGGCGACGATGGATGCGTCCATCATGCGTGAACTTTTTCTCCAGCGTCTTCCTCAGCAAGTCCGGATGGTCCTAACCACGGAAACCACGAACTCCATTCTGACGCTGGCCCGCAAAGCGGACGATATAATGGACGTCTACTCGCCCAACATTTCGTCGGTTCACCACGAAACGGCTCAGCCCAGCTCCCATCTTCCTGCTCCCGAAAACGACTACCAGCGGGAAAGCCCTGACTTGGTCGCGGCCTACGCACGTATGGAAAAGAAAATTGACGACCTCAGTCGCGAGTTCCAAAACATGCAGCGCCACTCTCGAAGAGGGACGCTACGGTCGGAGGCCACAGCCGCAAGCACTCGAGACAATGTCGAGCACCACACCACTCGCTCGCCTGGAACCTCTACTAACCAACGTCAGTGCTGGTACCATAGTCGTTATGGGAACGCCGCCCGATTTTGCAGACAGCCTTGCTCTCAATCGGGAAACGGCACGGGCACTCACTGAAGGCGGCAAACGTCGAGGGCCCTTCGTCATCCAGCCGTTTTTTCTACGTGACCAACCGCTTAACCAATGTTCGGTACCTAGTAGATACCGGTGCCGAGGTTAGCGTAGTACCCCCTACGCCGGAGGATCGTAAATATCGCAAAGAAGCTCCTCCTCTGCAAGCGGTCAACGGAGCCACAATAAAAGCGTATGGAGAAAAGTCGTTGACCTTAGACATCGGGCTCCGGCGGACATTTCGCTGGATCTTTATCATCGCTGACGTGCGACAAGCCATCATCGGGGCGGATTTTCTAAGACGATTCGGGCTCACTGTCGACCTGCGCCAATACCAGCTCATCGATACCGAGACGCAGCTCAGTGCCCAAGTGTTAATATCAAAGACACCGCCACTGCGTCCTTTTCTCCCACGTGGGGAGATGGACTCTCAGTGGAAGCGCATCACGGATGAGTTCCCCTCGGTGTTTGGGCCACATGCCCTTCCACAGAAAATCCAGCACAGTATCACACACCATATTAAGACTACAGGCCCCCCTGTCTTCGCACGTCCACGACGACTGCCACCAGACCGACTTCAGATAGCCAAACACGAATTTGAACATATGTTTGAACTAGGCTATGTACGCCCGTCTTCCAATCCCTGGTCGTCAGCTCTGCACATGGTGCCGAAGACGACAGGAGACTGGCGGCCATGCGGTGATTATCGAGCACTCAACCAGTCTACGATACCTGACCGTTATCCCATACCCCATCTACAAGATTTCGGCGGGTTGCTTCAAGGCGCGACAATCTTCAGCAAAATCGATCTTGTTAAAGCCTACCATCAGATTCCAGTGGAACCCGAAGACGTTCCCAAGACTGCAGTCACAACGCCATTTGGGCTGTATGAATTCTTGCGGATGCCATTCGGCCTCCGCAACGCAGCTCAAACGTTTCAAAGATTCGTAGACCAAGTCCTTCGTGGACTGTCCTTCTGCTTCGCGTATCTGGACGATATCCTGTTGTTCAGCTCGACACCTGATGAACATGCCAGTCACCTTCGACAGCTTTTTACGCGCCTGACGTCGTACGGCCTCGTTGCAAATGCCACGAAGTGCGAATTCGGAGTCAAGGAACTGGATTTTCTCGGCCATCACGTAGATGCTTGCGGAATCCAACCGCTGCCTGACAAAGTGACCGTTATTCGCAATTTTCCACGGCCTACAACGGCTACAAAGCTACGAGAGTTTTTGGGACTGGTCAACTTTTACCGTCGGTTTATTCCCCGCTGCGCTCATATTCCCCAGCCTTTGCACGATCTGCTGCAGAACCCGAAACCAAAAATGACACCACTACAGTGGACACACGCAGCAGAGGGCGCCTTCACTAAAGTCAAGGAAACCATTGCAACCGTTACCATGCTCATGCATCCGAGAAGTGACGCTCCTACCTCCCTCATTGTCGACGCGTCGGACAAGGCAGTTGGAGCTGTCCTGCAGCAGCTTGTTGGGGACACATGGCATCCCATCGCATTCTTCTCTAAAGGCCTCAGTACTACAGAAACGCGCTACAGCACTTTTGGTCGGGAGCTGCTTGCAATTTACCTTGCCATACGACACTTTCGGCACTTCATCGAAGGCCGTCAATTTTTTTGTACTTACAGACCACAAACCACTCACGTACGCCTTTTCGTCGTCCAGCGCGGCACACACACCACGAGAGGTCCGGCAAATGCTCTACATATCTGAATTTACCACCGACATTCGCTTTGTTAAAGGCTCCAATAATGCTGCAGCAGACGCTCTCTCTCGAATAGGCGTCCTCTCTGCATCTCCGAAGGTGCTTCGTTGGACTATACCGAATTTATAGCGTGTCAAAACGACGATGCGGAACTCCAACGCTTACGGACATCATCTAAGACACTGGTTTCTGAGGATGTCCCCAGGCATGGTTCTTTTGACACCGTGGTATGTGACGTGTCAACTGGTCAACCCCGCCCGTTCGTTCCTCTTTCGTTTCGGCATAAAGTTTTTGAGGCCATCCACACATTGGCCCACCCTGGCATACGAGCCACCCAACGACTAGTTAGTTCCCGGTTCGTGTGGCCGCGTATGAACACTGACGTGCGCGAATGGGCAAGAACATGCATAGACTGTCAGCGGAGCAAGATTCAACGTCACACGGTAACCCCCTTGACCGCCTTCAATCCACCTGACGCTCGTTTTGCTCACGTTCATGTCGACCTTGTGGGCCCACTTCCTCCATCACGCGATTACCGATACCTCCTGACATGTGTCGACAGGTTTACGCGATGGCCGGAGGTCGCCCCTATGAAAGATGCAACGGCACTGACGGTCGCTAGGACCCGTGTCGACATGTGGGTGAGTCGTTTCGGGGTGCCACAAAACATCACCACGGACCGCGGACGACAATTTGAATCTTCATTGTTTAAAAACCTCTCTCACTTGCTGGGCGCACAGCATATTCACACCACCGCGTACCACCCAATGTCTAATGGAATGGTAGAACGCTTTCATCGGCAATTGAAAGCTGCCATCAAAACACAGGACAAGACTGCGTCATGGACGGAAACCCTGCCTTTGATAATGCTCGGCATCCGCACAGCGTTTAAGACTGACTTGAACTGCAGTGCAGCCGAGCTGGTCTATGGAACGTCTCTCCGAATACCAAGAATTTTTCCAACGAGCCATAAATCCCCCAATTGACAGCGCCGAGGACTACGCTCAGCGGTTGCGACTTCTAATGCAAGACCTACGCCCCGTTGCTACAAGAATTCCCTCCACACGGAGTACCTTCGTCAGCCCTTATCTGGCAAAGTGTACACATGTATTCATTCGGCACGACGGTGTCAAAGCGCCTCTCCAACCTCCTTACGATGGCCCTTTTCCGGTGGTTTGTCGTGACACCAAAACCTTCACGGTGCTAATCAAAAACAAACAACAAGTTGTGTCCATCGACCGCGTCAAGCCCGCCCACTTGGACTCCAACAGTGCGACCTCTGCCATCTGACTCATTTTACAGACACCACCAACAAGCCCACTTCGCTTTAATCCTCTAAAAAAAGAAAAGAAAGACACAACCGCTTGGTCGCTGCGCTTCCTCGCTAGGGGGGGAATATTGTAGTGAACGGCCAGACCGAAGGGGAGGAAGAAGAAACGCGGATCTCGAGACAGAAGATTGGAGGAACCGATCTCGTCGGGGCTAGTGGTTCGAACTGGATGTATTTTAAAATAACGTATTAAATATTTATGTAGCCTCAACGCTACAAGACTAATGGCACTCAAATGGCAGCCACTTCAACACTGAAGAATTGTGACACGTGTTCGACTCCTCCACAGGCTTCTAGACGGCTCCATAGACGGTACCTACCTGCACTCATCGGTTAGGCTAGCTGAGCGAACCAAACAACCTGTTCTCCAACACGCACAAACTGTCCGCCACCGTCACTTTGTGCTCTTGAATGTCATCGAAAACGTTCTCGTAACGCTCTCCTCTATCCGGACTTTTCTGCCTCAAGATCAGATCAACCGCTCTTGTCGTGCGTTTTCACTCCAGCATGATATCATTTAACATTCTCACCCGTGTGACGGGTTTTTGTGCTAGGCTTTCTGCGTCGTTTGGGGTAAGGTAGCGTGTTTTACGGGTGAGGCTCGTGGGTTGTCGCCAACGTCCGGCTGGGATTGGCGCTTGAACAGGATGCGAGTGCGAGCCCGACTCTGCGAGGCACCTGCACTTAACTATACTCCGTTTCACCTTATGGTGTACCGCAGCGAAGGCTAGAAGCGCGAGCTCATAGCTTTGGCAGTTGCCCCATGGTGCACGAGAGCTTGTGCCGCCGAGGTGTGCTCTAGAGCAAGGAGCTCGCGCTTGTAGCCTTTCCTGCGGTACAACACAAGGTGAGACAAAGTATACTTAGTTCCAGCTTCGCGCTTTACTGCCCTGGGTGGCGCTGGGTAGTGGTGTAACAAGGAAAAGGGGGGGGGGGGGGGGCTGGTATTAGGAAATCAGGAGCTCCCCTGTATTTTTTCTTGTAAGTCATGATGTAATTTTACAATGCCTAGCAGTGGCATTTGGAAGGATGAGTTACCTGGTTGTGTCCAGAAAAGACCCACAAACCTAGGTGCCGTGTCTTGTGCCTCCAGTTCATCTTTTACCTGCTGT
This sequence comes from Ixodes scapularis, assembly GCF_016920785.2. Classification (NCBI taxonomy): domain Eukaryota; kingdom Metazoa; phylum Arthropoda; class Arachnida; order Ixodida; family Ixodidae; genus Ixodes; species Ixodes scapularis. The sequence goes on along the minus strand of NW_024609836.1, from coordinate 86,625,361 downwards.
GATGGTTAACACGCCGAATATGAGGCCAGAAGGACTAACAGTACCGTCGGAAGTGTTACAAGGGGCGGTTCAGATCACAGTGCCGGCCCACGTTTTACGGTTGATCAAATTGGTTCAACATTACGGCTTATTCATCTACACATTTAGAATACATTTTATAATACATTTTATAAATTCATGACTTAAGCGATAAGAAGAAATAGAAAACTGCAAGTAATATTAACAATATCGTCAAAGGTCAGAAATACAATTAACAACGTCTCGCGCTTCCACAAAAGAGCAAAGAAACACGAGAAAAAAAAAGAGCCGTCAGTATTGTGCGGTCAACATCTTTCTACACATTCAATCGAAGCCGTCGCTGATCGATGCAAAGAGACGATATTGCCGCGCGCAGGGTCACAGACTTGTTGAAAGTTCTCGTTATTCTTGCTGCGGACATAACTATCGTTTCTCCCTGTTTTTGTTTTAGAAAGTGCTTGTTCATTCTCGCCCCGAGCGCGTTACGCTCGAACCTTCTCCGCCGAATCTTCGAGATAGTGACTCACTCTAGATTAGAGGCCGCCCGCGACCTTGTCGAGTCAGTTTTTCGCCTCAGCGTTCGATCCTGCTGCTTCGCCGCCTTCGACCCCCGCGACGCTCTGTTGTTATCTTTCGTTTTCCTTTTGTTTTTGGGCACAAGTTCGCCCCATTAAAAGTTCAGTTTACTCAGTTATTCACCGCCTCATCACTTGTCATTCGTGACAATATAACGTTTTCTTGGCCGAGAGGGATGTTTCAGTGGATCGTCAGAAGTGCGAGTTCCAGAAGGCGATCTTTGGACGAGGACGATTTTATATGTCTTCAACCTTCGCAGAGTTGAAAATGAGCGCTCCGGCTCTGCGGTGCTAAGATGCAGGTTTGCCAGAATTGGAACTAATTTGTGGATGTTTGGATCCGGGGTGTTCGCGCAAAGAGACATCGCCAGCACTGCAGAACCGTGCGGAGCATCGTGGTACTTTCACTTCTGAGACCAAAGAAGAAATTCCCCGGGCAGCTCGTTTCAGAAATGAATACCCTATAGAGGTTATCGTTTTTGTCTACATGAGGTTCTTTCTCCCCTTTGGAGACGTTGATGGGCAGTACGGTTGATAGGAGTTCAAGTTTTCTCTTGTGATTATTGAATCGACCTTTGAGCTGCACGAGGAAGGGGTCAATGAAGGGGAGAAATACAGCGAGACTTAAGTATTCATCAACGGAAGTCGCAGGGACGTTACTGCGCTGTTTCTAGCGAGATGTGACTCAGTGTATTTGGAGAGTCAAGTGAACCTTATCGCAAAGCTCCCTCGCCGTTTCTTTAGGGCTCTCACATAGCACGAATCTCGCAGCACGATGACAGCAGCCTCAATTTCGTCGAAATATGAGACGGCCAGCACCAAGCCAGCTGAAGCGGGTTGGAGTGGTCTCGACACCAGGTAAGTGACAATAGCTGAGCACCATGCTTGGTTAGTAAATCAATTATAGTAATTGAATTACTGTAATTTAATTACTTTCCTGGTAATTTGTAATTGTAATAATTACTTTTGGCTAAAAGGAATTGTAATTGTAATTTAATTAGTTTCAAGCGTCAGTAATTGCTAAATTTCAGGCACAATTACAATTACTTTTGCAAGATTGCGCGGAGGCGGCGTTTTTCCCCGCTGGCCCCGGAGACGACAACACAGCCAAAGCGACAGGGGAGAGAGCGTCTCCCAACCTGCTAAAAAAATATGGAAAGGAGGGATGGGAAAGAGAGGCTGGGATAGAACGGAATGAAGGATTTTGTAGACTGTAAAACGATTTAATGAAGAATTTGAAAAATAATTTGATAAATGAGGGCTACATTCGCGTCCGTTTTCGTTTCTGTCGTAGTTGAATCTGACTCTTCGTCTCGTTTGCTTCCTGTTGCTCCTGCTTCTAGGGGTCTTTCTATTTCTCATTCCCACACGGGGGCATCGGGGGTCGAAGTCGAGCTGGTTGGCTCCGATCACATCATCCGGTCGAGGCGGGGAGGTTCGAGGTTCTCCTTACGCGTCCTCGCCCCTAGCATATTCGCTTACATATTTCAGTCAAGTTTGGGGACTTTTTTGTTCATGAAATTATTCTCTTTTCTTTATGAGCTTTTCAAGTCCTTCTCCTCTACCTCGTATGTTGGTACCACTAACAGTAAGTCGTGCTACTCTAACATCGAGGCGAAGAAGCAAAGAAGCAGCAGGTCTCATTAACACGACTCACCCTGCCTTACTTCCAACTGTTGTTGCTACACTTCTCTTTTTTCTCCCAATCCTCGTCTACCTTTTTGTATAAATCTTCATTATTTAGTGTTCGGTGTACCTAACCCTTTCAACCGTTTGTCAGCCTTATTGGACGAGATTCCAAAACTTACAAACCGCGGCTTTAGACTGTAGGGTGCTTGTTTTTACATTTGTTGTTCTCTCAAGGCTTCTTTTTTTATATATAAAGGGCTTGGCTTGCACCTTGTTTTTACACCTCTATCGTGACCCTCCACGCGTTGTCCTCTCGTCCTGGCTTGTGGAACCGTCCCGAAGCGCGCAGTGCTGCTTTGCATTGAGAACCTGCAACAGTCTTATCTACAATGGAAAAGGAAAGGCTGCCGGGCTTTGTTACAAAAATTCCTTAAACAGACTAGAAGCAATGTAAAAAATATAATCGTGAGGTGCAAACTCTCCGCACTGTTTCTGAAAACAAATTCAACAAACCGAAAGGCGACCTTCAATTTGCGGAAACATTTGCAGGTAGGAAACGTTTTGGTCATTTTCAATAATACTTACAGTTATAAAAAAAAATAATAATGGATCGTCTATATCTCGCAGTTGACACACGCTCAAGTAACTCATAAAATCGAGGCGTCCAAGAGGCAGCAGTTTTGGAATAATTCGCGGACTCTAATTTTCGCGACGCGATGGGGTCGCAATATAGATTTCAATGTGTTTACATTTCACCGGAAGTGCTCGCGGGACTTATTTTTCGCGAATTGTAGGCGATTGGTGAAAATAAAGTCGTTTACAGTGTATCATAATTGTTCGAGGTTGTTCTTGCCATGCTAAATCCAAAACGGTCTTCTTTATGAGACGCATAACATCGATACAATCATTGCTATCCTAATGATTAGCTACATGACGATCCTACATTTTTTATCTATCTCAAGAGCTTTTTGGGTGTTACCGTGCACTGAATTAACCCAGAATCCCTGGCAATAGAGTTGCTACTATTGTGACACTAGTTTTGTGGAAGCGACCACAGTTCGCGTGCTACGGTTACCCACATCCGGCATGTTACAAGTCCACAGACAGGGAGAGGCAGCGAATCAACGTAGCTGAAATGTTTTCGTAAGTTGTCGTATTCTTTAAATCTTTGACGTCGTTTACAAGCTTCTCTTATTAGCCATTTTTACGTGAGTTTTATTATACCAGTACTGTCGCATATTTGTTTCCTTGCATTATTTCTAAGTTTATTTTTTGTTGGTTTGACTTGGATACCATTTGCGTAAGCTCTAGGGAAATTCAGCTCGCACCTGTGGATTTTGTCGCCATTTATTTTTTATTTTTTTTTTTAGAATATAAGAACGCAGGAGTTCCTTACTCCAAACTATTAGGTTCTATAATCCATATAACAAATTCGATAAAAGGATAGTACAATGTGTGACATTTATACAGCGGCCATATAACTCGTTTACAGTTATATGGCCCAAGGTGGGTAACTCTCAGAAATAAGTAATTGTAAAGTAATTGCATTACTTTTAAAAAGTAATTTGTAATTGCAATGAACTACTTTCGCGTAGTAGTAATTGCGATTGTAGTTAAACTACTTTGGTGAGCTAAGTAATTGTAATTGTAATTAAATTACATTTTGAAAGTAATTTACCCGTGTATGCTGAGCACAGCTCAGCTGTTGTCACAGACCCTTCCTCTTAGCTCGTTTTGCCGAGCTTATCATCGCTACACCCACAAGAATGAAAGAAGTAATGCGAGGCACAAAGTGGTGAACACGTTTTGAGAACACGGGTCAACCAGAGTCACTAAATGAGCTACGCTAAAGCCGGGGTCAGACTGCTCCTACATCCAACAAAATGCAATGTGCAAACAGGAGCCACCGCAATGAATGTGCTTCGAATGCCGCGTTCCTAGTTTCACCTGAAGTGATTGTCATGCGGCGTTCGAAGCAAGAATCTCCTAATGACTCGCGTTTGAATTAGTATGCAGACTTTCGTTTGTATGAGGTATAAGCAGTGTAACTCCGGCATAACCAAACGTGCCGTACGTTTTTATGGCAATTGGCGACGCGCGCGACCAAAAGCGTCGCTGTCATCGGCCTCCCACGATTGTCAAAACGTAGCGGCGAGATGTTTCGGTGGCGCCCTCGTTTGGTTACCTTTCGTGACGTCATTACCTTGTGAACAGCAAGATCGATGGCGTTTTAATGGGCATGGTGGAAGATTGAAATCACTGCGCTCTCAAATCTACACTGCCAACACCGTCAAAATTGAAGTTCTTCCATTCCTCTTATTTCCGTCGATGAGACATCCTTTGCTCACGTCAAAGCCAGCATTCGGCCAATCGTGGCAGCCCGACCACAGGGACGCTTTCGATAACGCATGTCGCCAATAGTTTTAATAGCTGGGTCGCTAAACTCGTCAAATACACATATGGGGGCGAAGTTCGCGGAGTGTGAGGAGCGTGCCCGACACCACCGTATCGCGACGGTGGTGTCACGCGGGACAAGATGTCAATCATCCAAACTTCCTCGGTGCTCAAATTCCAGCGAGATTGTGAAACCATAGCCTCCTCTACACTCACAAAGCCTGGCTGTTCGATGACGGAGCCATGGAGTGCTCGGTCGCAGATTTGGAACGCGAGGACCTGGTAGCACAGAGCATTACTCGGGGAGTCTAGTATACAGCGCATAGCTTTTGCAGCGGCGAGGACCCGAAACATGGTATTCAAACCCGACGAGAAAAGAAGCGGTAGCCCGAGGAGCGGGAGAAGCACGAGCGGACATTCCAACGCGCGGGAGAGGTGTGTTTCGGCGTCTCGCCGCAGCGGGGCGCCCGTTATATAACTTTTGTCTGCCGCTGTACATTTTCACTTTCGGCGGCCGCGTCTCGTGGCGATCTGCCAGGCTCTGTCAGTATAGACGAGGCCATGATGAAACAAAAACTCGTAGCGAGCTTCATCGGAGCTGGTGCAAGCAACACCGCGAGACAGCCGATTGAAAGACTACACTCATGACGTCGCGCCCGCGTGCCCCTACCTCTGTACACCACGCTTAAAGTCAATGCTTTCTAGATTGACCCTAGGTGGGCTGTGAATCAGTCTTGAATAGTAACGCGTTACTGAATTTCGTTACTTTTTTGGTAACTTGTAACTGTAACGAGTTACTTCTTAAAAATGTAACTTTAACTGTAGTTCTATTACTTTTTTCTGAGGTAACGATGAAAGTAACGACGTTACGTTTGTCGTTACTTTCCAGTGTTTTATGAATAATATATCACTGAATGAGGGCGCAATTTAGCCATTCCCTGCACTTTCCAAATCGTACCTATTCCGACATCTCGAGTGTCAAGTCGGCCTTGCACAAAGTTGTGAATACGCTCTTTCTCGCGAGTCACGACCCGAATATAGCCACGTGTAGATTTTATGGAAAAAAAAAAGATCTTGTTACCTTTACGCACGCGCTTGTACTTTGTGACTGAGCACTTACATCTTAGTGTCTTGAAGCACTATCTATGTTTGTTTTTTTTCTGTGCAAACGCTTTTTAATCGGGTGAATACCGTGAAACAACAATACACGTGGAGGGCACTGCGCATGTTTCGTATTTTGATTTGTGCCCCTACTCCAGCGCGGAAACTTTCAAACACAAACTTGGAGAAGCAATTGCTGCTAAGTTACAATATGAAGTAAAAAGCGTACTCTTTAATTTTACGCAATAAAACTTTGTGAGGGCGTTTTCTAGTTTTTTCTTAATTGTTTTGTGTACAAAAGTAACTGAAAAGTAACGCCGTTACTTTTTAAGAGTAATTGTAACTGTAACGAGTTTCTCCTTTGTTGCTGTAACTGTAACGGTAACTTCGCTACTTTTTTCTGAAAGTAACTGTAACGAATTACTTTTTAAAAGTAACTTACCCAAGACTGTTGTGAATACTCTGAACTTTCTCGTCGCAATATCGTCGTTTGTGGAAGGTGTCGGTGACGACAGCGACGTTTCACAACTTTAGCATGGAGTTATGTGGGGCACCGTTTTGCGGAGGTTACTCACAGCATGAGCCTCACCCCTCAACCTCTGGAACTAACGCTCGCTGCTAAGTGCGGGAGAGAAAAGAGGACGCCACACTGAAGGGCGGTACAATCTTTCATTTGAATGCATTATCACATCTGGGCTGGTTTCTACTTTGTTTTTATGAAGAATTGAGGCCACGGGTCAAGGTTGTGTAATACGATTTGTTTACGCCTTAATAAAAGTCGGTCACGCTGTAAAAATCTCGGGACACCTAAGAATTGCTTAGAACGATGATAAAAGGCGTTCTTCATACATGTTCGAAGTCTGTCTCGCTTAAATCAAATATTGTTTCTAGCCTTTTTTTTTTTTTTACGTAGGTGTAAGGAGGCGACAATACGAGCTGGCACAGCGATGTACAGTCCTGACTGACAAAGTGCTCTACGGGGAGCCGTCTGACGCCTTACGCTTTTAATGGAGAGATTGGAATGGACCGGCCAGGTTCACTTTGTGGCATCGCGGCAGGAAGGCCTATGCCTTGGCGTGCTGAAAGCATGCATTCTAAGCTATTAAACCGCGCTGCATTTCACCGCCTTCGGCTGCCGCTCAGCTGTGTCGGCTTATATTCCCCCCGACTGGGCATATTTTATGAGTGTGTTTATCCGTTATCATAAAAACTAAGACGGTGCTGACGCAAAAATATATGACTATTTGTCTAATTCGAGTCTTCAACTTTGTAATACTTATACCCTGCAGCAATGGTTCTCAACCACTGATGTTTCGCGGACCCCTTGTAGATCGGCGGAGATGACGGAGGACCCCGTTCGTGGTGAGAGGAGAGGAAAGTTATAGGTTATATATAAGAATGATTTAATAAATGGATATAGTTAAGGGCTAGTGTGAAGTAGACATCTCTTATTGACATACACACGAGGAAACTCACCCCAAAATTGGAACGTCTAATCTCAGTCTTTAAAAAAAACAACTTTGATAGGAAGTATTCACTGGACGCGATATTTGTGGGTGCTGTTTAGAGCGCATGCTCAGAACGAGCTCACATCAATAGGCTGCTAAGACCGGCACTCTCGATGGTGAGGAATGCACGTTGGAAAAGAACTGTGGAAGCTCGCCATCAGCACGCGCTCAGCATTCGCGCACACAGCTATGGCCGCCAGTGAATACTCCCTATTGCCGGGAGGCAGGTCTTCGCGGACCCTTAGGATTCATTCGCGGACCCTCATTTGAGAACCACTGTCGTACAGACTCACAAATCGGTGCACCGCGATGTCCTCAGAACATCAGTCGGGGATTTTTAATTATTCACATCAGTCATTGAGAGACGCCGTTAGTATCATGCACCAGCTGCCACAATTTAAACTGAATAGAAAAAAATAAAGTAGAAATTTGTTATTGAGATTCCGTTATCTTCAAAAGATGATGGCGAAAAAAAAAATGATTGCAAATGGAAAGGCAAGGATTGTGGACGCGGTAAACGAGAAAATTGCGGCGCTGAGGGAAGGGTTCACCTAAGACATGACTTGCAGCACTGTTTCCAGAAATACGAAATTCGTACGTGACAGCGCATGGATAGGGGTGGGGAACATGTTGAAAGGGTTAATAGTGTATTTGTAATATTGTAAAAATAAGCCGTACTTATGACAGCGGTTTCATTACTTACTTGAGGCACCTCGTATAAGAGTCACGATGTTTAAAACCAGACGGTGGTGAGAGAAAACTTTGAAACTTTAAAGTCGAAGTTTTTCTATGCCCAATTTGACAGAGCCGTCAATGGAAGAAGTGCACTTCGTACAGTGACTGCACACTATCTTTTGTGCGATGTATTAGTGGTGCGACAGCGGCGTGAAGTCGCTGTCGCACTACTTGCATACAGCATACAGAGAACAACGGGTTCACTGTAATGAAAACTTCGCCTTCAAAGTTTTTTCTATGTTCCCTCACCACAGTCTCGGGTTTTAAACATCATGATAAACTATCATCAGCTCGCCTGCGCACTCACTGTGTTTTCATCGTATGAAAGGTTCGCTTTGTTGCTTGGTTCGAGCATATTTTGGCCCGAGGCTCAGCATTAAAAAATTCCCTCAAAAAAGGACGGGTAGGGGTCTGAGCCTTCTCAGCCCGGGCCATAAGGTAATGCCACTGACAGCTTGAAGGGGCAGTGACAGAGTATTTATGCTTGCCAGGGTTTTTATTTGTACATGACACATGAGAGCCCAACTACCCAGAACACAATTTGCGGCTCGAAAGTCATTATCTTTCCGCCCGAAAACCACCGATTGAGAAGTGGCCGGTTTGAGACGCGCTCACTCTCTTCTCCGTGGTCATGTTCCGTTTTTTATGGTTTAGACACAACCATCAAATATAATCAAAGCGGGGGGTCATCGAAGGCACACACCCGATAATCAAAAACGAATATGTTATCCATTTTTTGTGGCTTCTGGAAAACTGCTAATACGTTGATTAAAAAAAAAAAGTTGCACAGAGAACCGGAAGCAGTCAGTGTATTTTCTGCATAATCCTCAACATGGCGTCGTATCGTGGCAGTCGTGGGCTGGACGGCTGAACGGAGCGGACTAAATGATGGCGGCGGACAGCGGGCGTGGGACCTCAACTTCAGAGCTGTTGTTCGCGGTACCGACGAATCTGTCTAGCTTCGAAAGAGAAATGGTTTAGCGATCAAAACAGTTAAGATTTATTCCGTACGAGACGGCCGTCCACCAAGCTGATACGCACGAAGACGTCGCCGAGTCGTCGCCCCTTCTCTTGGCTGAAGACATCGCTCGTCTTACGAACGCGAATTTGTAAAAGCTTGCAAAACGCGGACATGACGAAGGAAAAGAAAAAAGAAAACGCGGTCGCGTGTAGCAACGTGACTTCCTGCAACTCTCCTCCATTTATGGCTATGTTCCAAATCCTGCCCGAGCAACCTGTCTCCTACGTCAACGGGTGACCACGTGACTTCCACGTGACCCACGCGAAGTCACGTGATACCACGTGACTTGGCGAATAAACGATCCGCCACTCGATTTTTGAACGGCCGGGATTTCTCACCTGGTTTGTACGTGGATCGGCTTCGCCTTAGGCTATGGCAAAAAGAAAGCATGCAGCAAAGGCGGAAAACAGCCGACGTTCGCTTTTGACACTTTTTAGTGAGCGCGTTGGTAATGATGTAGGTTTAGAAAGAGTTGTATACGTAAAGACAGGGGACGGGACAACACATCTTTCTTTTGATCGCGAAGAAAGCACTCGAAGAGACAATAGTATTAACTGCTGTGAAGTTTTTCTTTGACCGTGACGACATAGTGTTTTCGGAGCGGGCTCCACCGGCTCTACTTAGTCACCTTCCTTTTGGGGTTGTATATTAAGATCAAAATGACCTACTACTACTTTATTTTAGACATCAAACATTTGTTTTTTATTAACTGGCACTGCTAGCTTCAATTCTACTCCAGGTGCCCTAAGCGTACGCGTTCCACACATTGTAACTTGCATCGATTACGTTCTGCGGAAATTCAGAATCCGCTTCACACGGTGTAACAGTGATGCATGTAAACTAATCACCTTAGCTTTGACACGAAAAAAAAAATTGCAGAGAGAACCTTCAAACCAATATTTTTCTTGGGATGAGAGAAAGGGTGGGGTTGGTTGACTGATCGTATACATGAAGTCTTCAAAGCATTCCCTGGCTTACAAGCGCCATTATGCACATTCTGGAAAACAAAATTACTTCTAGATCATTCACTGCGCTCGACCATCTTCAGCCTTGAACGTAAGAACACAGTGTTCACTCCAACGCCAAAGAAGAGGATAAGCTCCGGTTTACGATCGCACTCTAACCGTTCACCTTCCCGCGGAAGGTGCACGGTTTGGATGTGGTGCACAGTCCATTTGTATGTTGAAAACGGCAAATCACTATGACCATATATAAAAGGCTGCACCTCGTTTCCTGCTATTTAGAACACCCGCCACCAAAGCCAAGAAAGCAGACGAGCTTCGACGGCTGTGAGTGCAGAAAGCAGATCACGAACAGACGGCGAACAAATCACGTGACGTCATTAGTCACGTTACGCACCGATCGGGGGAGGGTAGCGCGAGTAATTACTCCGGAGGAAACAACCCGCTTCTGGAACGCGAGTTGTGACGTCATCGAGTAAGCGCGAGAACAGTTTCAATCAAGCGCCACGGTACGAAACCTTTACTCCGAAGTCGGATCGAGTAAAGTTTGGAGCACAACCTACATTTCTCCTTCCTCCCCAGTCCACTTTCTGATCTGGTTTCGAGCAGTTGCGTTTTTTTTTTTTTAATAATATACGTGACGCTGTAGTAAAACTTTGATTGGGTAGTCTTCTGACAACATAGTAAATTGCATGGCGGAAAAACAAAAAATTGGGGGCGGGGGATGTTAGTGCTCTTATAAGAAGCGCTTATGGGGGGATCGGTGACCGAGTAGACTAGCCCGCACCAGCTCGGAGCAAATGGAGCGAAAGCTCGCGTTGCAGAAGCCAGGGATCCTGGGTTCAATCCACACCCCCGCACGTTTCGGTCTGGATGAGCACCGCCTACCGGCGTGCGGTCGTGTATCACTACTGCCTGGTGCAGGTTAAAGACCCCAGGATAGCGGTTTGTACTGCACTGGATAAATTGTTCGTCTACAGCTCAGACATCAGACGCCCACCAATGCAGACTAAACTTGAGGGTGCATAAACATACGCACAAAACCAAACTTAATAAGCGCTTCTTATGTTCCCACTTCTCCCTTTAGGATCTTATTAGGCGATGCAGCGCTCTTATCGAACGTAAAAAGATAACAATCAGGTCATGTTTTCTTTTGTTTGTTTTTCTTCTTTGCGATGCTCGTCGTGAATGTGAGGAAACAATTAGGGCCTCGGTGAACTTCGTTAGGATTGTTTTGATCTCCTTTGATGTCATTCATTGAACCACTGATAGCTTGGAAACAAGTGGTTTCATCCTGCCTTCCAGGTTACCATTGCCGTTCATGTATCCCAGGAAAGCAATTGCGAGTCTTTACCGTTCGCCTCAGTCAGCCGATATGATGTTCTCACTTCCGACTTCGACTGGCCATGAAAGCATTCCAGCTGGGCGAAGCTATCCGTTTCCCTAGTACGACTGACGAATACTATAACATAATTGTGCCTAGGTAATACATTTTAAACACTGCGATGGAGAAAGTGCAATCAATGCAAAGGTGCAAGCGAGCTGGACGAAAATGACGAAAATAATCTTTGGAGAAGGGGAACAAGAAACAAATGACAAACACACATCTTCAAACACAGCTAGGTGACTGGTGAACGACCGAAAAAATCCGCCTAGTCCTGGCGTCCTAACCAGGGACCGTCCATCTCTAGTGGAGCGCTCTATTGCCTGAAGCAACCAGGAGTTAGACGTCAATATAGCAAAGGGGTTTTATCGGCCGCCACCACTCTAACAGCAACAAGAGTGAACGGCCTGCATTTTAAGGTTAATCTCACCTCGACGTTTGAAAAATTTCAACTCATTTTTGTATATCGTTAATTTTTTTCAGAACTAGGCATCTGGTAGTAGACATTATTTCATTACTTCATCAGTGATGCTGGTATTCACAACCTTCAATAAAATCAATACAAGTCACAGAACTTCGGTTCTTGAAGACAGCTAAGACAACGTTACTAGACAGTCAAGCTGGTTGTTATTTACTCCACATACTATCACCCGAGACAGAGGAAACAAAAAGAGGGAAAACGCAACGTCACAACACGTTGCTTGTTCGCCGATTTAGCATTGCCGGGTTGTTTTTCTCAGTAGACCACTTTCGGAAGTTACATGCCGATTACTAGGTCAGAACCACTGCAGAATGGCGGAGCAACTGACAGCCTGGAATATGCAAGTCATTTCATAAGATAGCGAACGTCTGTGTGCGACAAACGATAGCTGCCGACGAACCAATCAAACATCGTCGGAAGTGCGACGTCACTGCGCTAACCACCCTTTTTGTGGGTGTGTCGTCTGCCTTCTAATCCAATCAAACGTATCATGTGTGCCGTAACATTGTTGCTTTAGTCCGCCATTGTGCACGGATTCCCAAACTGCCAACAGAGGGCAGTATTCCGAAAGGGCGACGGAGAAAAGCTCACCTGAGAAAAGTTCACCACAAAAACTGGCAGATGCGGAGAACAAATAGCCGAACCTTTAGCGAATGAAAAAAAAAAAAAAAAAAACTCACCGGTTTTCTTATTTTTTTCTTAGCTTAGCGGATTGTGCGTCCTTCACACGTGGCAAATATATCACAATTAAAATTCGTAACTTTATTTCAAAATAATTGTCCTTTTTTTGCTATATTCTTGAAGTTTATGGGGCAAATTTACTAATTCCTCAGAAATTAGTAATCATCCGTTCTGTCTATTAAATGGCACCTCCGTTTCATTTCTGTTTTTGAAAAAAAAAAGAAAAAAATGCAGCCCTCTTCAGTATCACCTAGGACGACCACACGTCAAATATTACGACGTTTTGTCTAAATGTTTCTTAAACGGATGGCGTACCGAAATTTGGATTTCAGAAAAACCATGCAGGAGATATAGGTGGGACGCTACGATCCCCACAACACTATACTCGTAAGGCGATATCTCCAATGGACGGCCGTATTTTTTGAAAAAAAGGTCGAGATTGAACCAGGCCGACGAGGTGGGTGACGCCAAGATGTCTCGTTTCCTCCTCTCTTCGCTTGGTCCCCTCAAGGCGGCGAGGCGGAGAAGACGCGAGGCCGTTCCCTCTCCTCCTCAGAAACGCAAGACGTAAACATATCTGTGAAATGCGCCTCCTTTTTTTTTTTTAGAAAATACGGTCATCCGTTGGATATATCGCTGAATGAGTGATGTTTTGGTGTTTGTAGCATCCCGTTGCACGCTTTTGCAGCGTGTTTTGTAGAATCCAGATTTCGTGGCTTGGTCTGATATACACTCTCGGAGCAGATGGTATTCAACTTCTGCTTTACGTATAAATTCATATCTGAAAAGCTAACATAACGATTTATGTTTTATGAGTTAGCATTAGAACGCTTGTTTGGAGGAAAACCCGGCGATGTCTGTCGTTTGTCAGTGCCAAGGGGAGAGGGTGACGCGTGCGACGCTTCCATTGGTCCGAGGCGCTGACATCAGCACGCGTCAACCTCCCCCTCTCTCTTTCTCTCTCCCCGGCGCAGACAAACTGACACACACTACCGTGTTTTTAGTCAAAACGAGTGCTTTTGTTTTTGTCAAAGGAGCGTCGCACGGCTGGCGCGGAGCCAGAGAGGACGCGCCGCGGCGCGGTGGAATGCTGGCGTGCTCGGTGGCCGCTCTGCCGTCGCCGGTTGTGCTTCGCTGTGGGTTTCCGTAGTAACGGTACGGTGGCTGTGATGTGTGTGTGTATTTAAAACGATGGATGCGGTGCCTTCCACGAGTGGTATTACTGTGCGTTAGCATGACCCTTGAGAGACGCTAACACTGACCCCGTAAAGAGGTCAAAACTAGGCAGCAGAAAATAGAGGTAGCCTAAGAGAAAGCCAAAACAGAAAAGTGAAGGGGTCGGCGTTAGCGGTTCCCAAAGGAAGACGTGTGGCGTTTCCCAAGGGTCATGCTAACATATTCCCTGAGAATCCACCAATGAATCGTCTTGTATTTTTTAAAAATCATATAGATCTAAATGTTTATTAGAGACAACGTACTTCTCTTTGCAGCCAGTCTACTAGGATGATCTTCCGGTTCCATGCCACGCGTGCCTGACTAGCTTGCGCCACGAAGCATGTGACCGAGAGGTGCTAAGATATATCACGCGTTGTTTGTTCTTCAAATCTTATTTTTTTTTATTGAACAACGGCCCACGTGAAATCTAGCGCATGCTATCGAGGCAATGTTGCAGCGCTCAATAAAAAAATAGCAAAAAACTAGAGTGGACTCGGTACATTTCAGGGGCTATTCTGCTCAATGGCGCGTCTGAAAGCACCGAAAAGATTCTTTGCGAGAAGTTCCTGCAACGTACGATTGAGAAACAGGTCCACGAGCACTTTGATCGCATGCTTGGCCCACCAGGGAAAAGCTGCAATGTGTAACGCTCTGGCTTCCAGCTTCCTGGGAGTGACTCTTACTACATCGTACACGTTACGGTCTTCGGTCTCGGTGACCGCTACCTCTGCCTGAAGCTCGAGTTCCCTGAGTAACGAAACAGCTTCGCCAGAGAGTCCGAGGCCCGCGTGACTGCAGGGCAAGCTTAGTCGAAGGCATTCGTGCCGGCATCGTATGCTGAAGACAATGAGTCTCTTGTCCCCATAGCAGAACGTACTAAACGCGATGTCCAATTCCAGATTTTGACTCATGTTTGTCATGGTTGCGTTTCCAAATACCACTTGATCGAGGACACCTATAATGCCAATATCTGAATTGTACCCTTCAGGGAGGTGCACGAGCATGCTATCCGTCCTTTTCGTCCAGTCGGCTGGAAGCCCTAAACAGTCCTCTGCGAAAAAAAAAAGGATGGATCTTCGTTTATAGTTTCACTCTCAGATTCATGGCTAAGACATACTCTCTGTCAGAATTCCTTGAGTGTGTGCTGGAATTCAATACGATCGATACACAGATAATTTTTTTTTATTTCAATCTGTTCAGGCATCAAGAAAGGAATTAGGTGTCTCCAACGGCCAGGCAGTATCAGTGACGATTAGAACATACGGCAATTTCCAATGATGCTTATAATCCTCATGCTTGTGTTACTGCACTAATATTGAGGCATAATACTTATTAACCTTTTCATTGGCTGAACTAGCTGTAGAGAAAAATATGGGATTGGTATTCCAAGTAATGTGATGTATTGCATGCGCTAAAGATACGGCTAGCTGGCCATGGTACCGTGTTCGGTGCAATGTTCAGTTTAAAGAAATGCTGAACCGAAATTCGGAGCTCACAAAACAAGGCCGGAGCGACAGACGGGACGCTACAAGACCCCTAAACAACGCTCATATAGCGGAATCACTAACGGATGGCCGTGTTTAAAAAAAAAAAAAAGATTTCGCGATTGAATAGGGCCGACGGGGCCGACGAGACAGGTGTCGTCATGATTCTGATTCCCTCTTTTCTTCGCTTCGTTCCCTTCAAGCAGGTGAATCGAAGCGAGGAGGAGAGAAGCGAGGCCGCTTCCCCTCATTCTCAACTGTTCCATACTAACCATGACGTCACAATCCTCGCTTGATTGCGCCCTTTTTTTCTAAAAATACGGTTATCCATTTGAGATGAGTGACGTTTTAGAGTTCGTAGCGTCCTGTTCAACGCTTCTGCGGCCTTATTTTTGCGACATACAAATTTCGGTCCAGCAAAGAGATTTTATTGCGCACTTTGTGCCACTTATCTTCAAAAGTTTCGGCCAAAGCAAAATAAGATAAAAACGTGTTTCTGCTCTCAAGAGTTTAAAATTAAGAGGGGGCGCACCACAGAGCCCCATAGAGAATACATGAGGTTTTTCACCCAATTAAAACAATTCTCACATAATAACGGCTGCGCGGATCTTCTTGAAAATTTCGGCTTTAAAGACATTGAGTCATTATCGAGACACTAAGCGCAACAAATGTTTCATCATAAATTTAATTATATTCTTTAAAAAATCATGAAAATGATCAAAATCGGCTAATTTGGCACTCTTGCGTTCGGAGCGAATTTACAAAATTATCTAAATTCAAACATAAGAATTATTGCGCTTAATGTCTTCTAAATTTATTACGGAATCGAATAATATTCAAATTATTCATGCAAGTCGATTTGTTCCGTAACTACAGCAAATATAAAGAACCAAGGTGTCGGTGCTTGTTTTCGTCGTTTTTAAGGAACCTCTCTCTCCCGTGCGGTGGCGCTCGCTGTCCACGAAATGCGAAATCGTCCGTTCGGAGATCGGCCGGATCGGCACTGTGCGAGGTGTTCTTCCGCGGCCGTATCCTAGCTGTTTCATTCTGCACGCCGAGGCATCAGTGTGCGTGTCTTGCTTTCCTGGTTCTCGCTGGGTAGGTCTCCGTGTTTTCGCAAGTGGCAAATTCACCTTGGAGCTATGGGTCGAAGACAACCGTCCTGTGGCAAGCGGACCGCGAGGTGTTCCACAACCTCGCGGTCCGTCAACGCGTTGTGCTTGTTTCTACTTTTTTTTCTTTTAAAAACGGGCTTTTCTTTTTTTACGCAAAGTTTTATTATATCGTTATCCTTCACACAAACGTCCTTCGGCCTTGGGATCGTGGAAATCGGGGATGAGGCGTGCACAGAGTAGATCGTTGTTTGCCTCCTTTTTATTTTTCATGGACGTCCTGTGACCTCCGTACGGGTCGTGGTCACCGCAATCTAACGCGGGGAAAAACGGGTCGCCTGCTCTGTAGTCAGGGTATTCCTAGGGGAGGGTGATAACTCGCTGTTCTTCTGGAAATTCACATATCACCCAAAAAGGTGACATGGGTAATGATTACGGTATGTTTTTTCCGGTGTTTATTTTTGAGCGAAAATCGGTGCATGTTTTTCGGTGCTTATTTTTTAATCACCAGTGTATTGTGGGTTGAACGTCTTGTGATGACGCTAAAAAGCGTTGATAACCAAAGAAAAATGCGATCGGACAAGAACATTTCAAATTTCCAATTCTATTCACATATCCCTTACGCTCTTCTCGTGGGAGCATCTATCCTGACGAAAAATGCCTAAGTCTTTGAGCTGTGAACGCATACTCAGTGTACAATCTTTCGGCCTAGAGAGGTATTGCGCACGCTCGAACGCGCTTCACAGCCCAGTGACGAAGTTGGTGGCACCCAGAAGGCGAGTTTTTGAATGGTCTGTAGTAGGCAAAAGAAACAAATAACAATCAACGCATATCAGCTCTTCAAGCGAAGAGGCGCGTTTCTAAGGTCAATGGTTCCGGACGACACTAATGTTGTTGACGTTGTCGTAAGATGACGTCAGTTCGTACGAACTGACGTCATCTTACGTGATCACGTGACACAAACACGTCATCTTACATGATCTCGTTACACGAAATGACGTCATCTTACGTGATCACACTGCACGAAATGACGCCATCTTACGTGACCACGTAACACGTCATCTTGTAAGTCAACCTCTCCCCACAGCAGCGCGCTCCGCGCTTTCCGGGCCCGTGCAGTGCTGTAGTCGAAAGCAAGCTCCCTATGGCAAGCGAAAGCTTCTGAAGTCTCACATTGAGAATACTCGCAAGCGACCGTCTGTGGAAGCTTCGCACGTTGAGGTTTTTGTTGAGATCGAGCCATCGTGTTCCATTAACTATAGTTGAAGTTATCGTTCAATAAAGCCCTAAAAAATATGAATGTAGTTGGTGTAGACATCAAGATCTAATCAAAAATGCGGTTTGACGTCGTTTAATTAACGTGTATATACAAGTGTAGAAAAACATGAGTTATTTGTGCATAGCTGTTTAAAAAAGTGTTTATTATTCGACATAAGACTTTGGGAGAAGGATGTGTTCAGATTTTCTTCATGAGCGCAAATATACCTGACGCAATAAATAGTGACGATTTCATCGTCTCAGTGGTGAGCAGGTGATTTCTTGCTCAAAACAATGATGCCATTTCATAAACCAAGTTCTGTGACATATGCTTTTCCAATGTCTGGTCACTATTTTGTAAACCTTTCAGTCCAAACGCGTATACTTCTGTTTGTTTTTGTTAGCTTAGGAGGGGGTCACAGAGCCTATCTTTTTGTCTTCATCTAGGACAGACGTACAGAGTTATACCGCAACACGCATCTGTGGAGCACACAGAGCTGTCGCTCTCCTGTTGGCGGTACAGTAGCAGACGACACAACGCAGCTCTGTAGTCTATCGAGGGCACGGCTAGCCGCGGCCCGTAGCGCGACCGTTCAGACTAGGGAAATGGTTTTGAAGAACCGAGAAATGGTATCTTGTGTACAATAATCACATGTCGTTAGTATACTAGTATTCTACTTTCTAAGCCAAATAAATATTTGCAGCTTGTGAGAATATGTTTGCGTGACGATTTACCGTTCACACTCCTGACGGATGTTAGCGAATCCTTCATGTTCGTGGCTCGCAGTTATCGGTATCGGTTATCGGAGTGACTTCACCATATATATTTTTTTCTTGCTTGCAGGACACCATAAAAATCACAAACACGCGAGAAAAAAGATCTTATGAGTACGCGTGATTTTGAGCTTCGCAGCTCTAAAGTTGCCCGGTAAATGTCGTCCAGCTTGGGAAGAAACTAATCCTTTTTGTTGGAAGTTTGACTAACGTGTACTGGCAGCTCGTTTCCGGTCTGTTTTGTCTATACTCCGTTTCACCGTAATTTGGCAACCCTCAGTCAGAGCTGCTGTGAGGGAATCACAGTCGCGGAGCAAAGCACGTGACAGCTACTTTTAGGAGCAGTACTATGGCGCCTGCAGCGCATCTCCGACTGGTGTGTTTAGCGTCTTATGCTGGCCATACATCAAAAGTGGTCCCAAAGTGCAACAAATGACGTCACAGAAGACGGAGTGTCACGCTGTTGCATCTCGCGATCCTGGCAATTCATCGTAGAAATGCTGGCGAAAACCACGAGGGAACACGAGTGTCGCTGTCGTCATGGCGTCCCAACGAAAAGCAATTATACAATTTCGACGTTTTTGTAATTCGGTAATTTAAATTACTGTGTATAATTTTTAAGAAAATAAAGACATTATAACCAAATAGGAACTTCCGTGCTAAAACATGCAGTGCGAAGTGAAGACAAGTACTATCTTTTTTTCTTTTCTTGATGTCCACAAAAAAAAAAAAGGCTATGCAGCATCGATCCTACCGTTTTTTTGTTGTTTTTTTTCGCAAATTATGTGATGTCCTCTAACACGAAAGTACCGACGTAAAAGCGCTGTAGAGACGATATAAAAACAAAAATTTAAGTGAATCGAGCTTTGTAGTGGAACGGAAAAAAATAAATAATTGACGACCTTTTACGGTAAACACTTCACCTCTAAAGGCCCGTTCACACTCTTGCGACCGAGTACGACCGAGTACGACTGAGAGAGACGAGGATTTCTTAAAACTTCTTAAATGTTTTTAGAATGAGGGAACACACTGGTATTGTGGCGCCATCTATGCGGTGACCCTGGAACTGCATTTCACAAGAGCGAAGGTTTTGCGGGATTTCCGAGGTCAAATGTGCGTAATAACCCTAGAAAGGCTCGTTTATAACATTGACAAAAGTTTTTCGAGCCAAGAAAGAAAGGATAATGCGCGATAAATAAAAAAAAAAATATGCCGGACCGCCGAGTTTACACTGCTTCCCAATGGATGGCGCCAGTGTATTCTCTGGTTTAAGAAGTTTTAAGGAACCTAGGTTTAAGAGGTCGCAAGAGTGTGAACGGGCCTTAAGTAGAACTTCAAAAAAGTGACGGTTACGCGCTTTCATGCCCATTTCAACAAAGTTGGGAGAACGATGTATTGCATCTTGTGAAGAGACATGTGGAGCAGCATGTTTATGTTAGAGGCATTGTGTGTAATCGCTGCGCAGTACCTGCCAAAAGAAGATATTATTTGGGCACAGTCTCAACCGTTTCCGTCTGTGTATGCTACGAATACAGCAACTCTTTTCGTAGAAGTGATGAGGAAATGGCGTGCCCTTGATGATACGATTGTTATTATGAAATAAAATTTTTAATCAGCCAATAATTGCGACCTGTCCGGTCGCCTGGAACCCCGACAACAACTATCGTTCTCTGGAAAGTTCATTCTAATATTTACACGTTTTGTGGAGTTCATCGAGTGAATAAGAATGTTCCAACAATGAGCTAAACCTACACAAGTTCCTGAATCCAACACGGCGCCTTTGAATTTTAGCGCCGTAGATAGTTCTGCGAACAGTGTATACTTCTGTGCAAATATTCGTCTAACAGTTTTGCAACGTTGGAAAGCATCGGAATGATTCAGAATCACTGCGGAACTGATACTCGGGAAGATAAGACGGGCACTTGGGAGGAACGGACCGTGGCATTTGAGACAGGGGCACAACCGGGGGACAAACGTGCTACAATCGCATACTCTTCCAAGGTCATCGCTTGGGCGACCGCGCGCGCGCCCAAGAAACCTTTTTTTTTCTTCTTTTTAGGGGTGGTCGGGGCGGGGGGGGGGGGGGGGGGGGTGGTGTAGGCGCTGATTGTCTTTCTCCTTTGTGGCTTTTGACAGACGCACAACCAGACTGGCAGAACAAGCGCATGATTCATTTCTTTCGATGGAGGCGTTCTGTCTGTGTATGCGAACATGATTTTTTTCCCCTTTTAGTAGTTAGTTGTTCTTGCCTTGACTCGGGTCCCAGTGGGTGCGTTGTGTTGTATGCCCACTATTTTTTTTTTTTTAGTTTATGGTAGTTTTTTTGTTGATAGGGTATCAAGGTAGACAAAAAGAAAAAAAAAAATGAAATAGCGCCTCGACAAAAAAAAAAAAAAAACGTTGTTGCGATCAGGAACGTTTTCAAAGCGATTTTAGGAGCCTGCAGTGTTACCACAGGTACAGAATTGAGAGCGTAACCCACGCACTTGAAAAGAAGGGGAAGCTCTCGTCTTATTGGAACTCTCTTTTATGGGTTTCCACGTCGCGATTGGCCTTCAAAATCAACTGTCATTTATTTCTCGCTCGTGGCTTCTAAGTACTGGAAGCCACGACTCGAGCCACAATAGTTTTGCGAAATCAAGGTTTCGCTGAAATGGATAACTCTCACGTACATTTCGACGCGCAATACCTTTGCCGTAATGACTCGCGAGAGATGCCCCCAACACGGCTGAGTATGGCGGTGCTCCAGACCTAACATCTAAATTTTGTTGCCTTACCTGTTACTATTTCGCGCTCATTTTGAGCCATATCAAAATGAAAGCGCATGATGAAATAAAAATGACACTCGTTTTCCCCTCGATGGAAATTTCACGCCAGCTCGCTGTCTTTGCTGGTACCTTGAGCGTTTCCCAGCGATGCGGAGAGTTAAAAAAAAAAAAAAAACACAAAAAAAAAAAAAAAAAAAAACACGTACGATGGCATCTTTTGCACACTCATTACTTCTATAACACCGAGCCACCTCGTATCCTTTTGTTTTTCTTTCATGGTACTAATTTCTTTCTGCGCATTGCGGCTGTTACGACGCTAAGTCTGTCTGCCCTTCGAATTTGAACTTAGGCTCAGATCAGGGACGAACCAGTTTAAATCAGGAAAATATAATTAACACTGTAGCAAAGTAAATCTATCATATCGATCGGAAATACGATTTGGCACATTCCATCTGAACACATATTGTGCACAGCGAATGCAATAGCGAGTCAGCGTGCAAAACGCCGCCATACTGAGCTACCATAACATCTCAGCGATTTTTGCATAGCACCGAGCACGGAAAAGAGAAAACAGTTATTCATTCACATAAACGAAGCAAATTTATTTAAAGCCCGGACACTCCGTACGTCCAATCTAGCTAAGATTATCAATAGACTCGACCATGTCATTTGTCGAAACAGATAAAAGACGTTGACAAAATGATTAGACTGAATAAGTGAATCTGACGCACGTATTTTACCAGCCGACGGTCGCGCGCCTTCAATACCCTTTTCAATGTCATTGCGCGTCTTGGACACACTTTGGGGAGCAATGCATATTTACATCGCCGCCCGAGGTCTCCATTGAACGTGTAGTGCTGACCCAAATAAAATGCTAACCTGACTCTCAATCGCTCACCGCAAAGGACGATTTCGAACAGGCGGTACTGTAGGTAACTTGAGATAGAAAAAAAAGAAAAACAAGTTATAGAAACGAGCGTCGTAAAAAAGGGGACCGGCGTTTCTATTCCTACCTCCGAACAGAAACGAGCGCCACCCACTGCATCACACAGCGGAGAGGCCGGACTCGGCCACCGCCCGTACATACCAAGCGCGCGCGAGGGAGGGAGAAACTTCCTCCGCCGGGAGAACACGGCACATTTCGGGATCTATTTCACGCAGCGGATAACGCGGGCCTTTTCACACCTCGATACTGGCGCCATCTAGAAGTTGCGCGTTCAACCACGTTTCGAGCCGCGCGCCATCTGGTGGCTGAAACGGAAGAATAAATAGAGGTACCGCGCCCTCTTAATGCAGCCCGAACCGACCAGTGGTAGATGTAGAACAAGAAAAAAAAAAAAAAAAAAGGGGGGGGGGGGAGGGGGTGCTGACCTTTTCACCCTAAAATTTCGCGTCTGTAATGTTTTAGGGCGGTAAAAGAAGGGAAGGGGTGTTTTCGCAAACATGTGATTCGCTGACATCCCCCCTCCCCTCCCCTCTATAACCACCAGCGTCCGCCCCTGGCAGCGACTAACGTTTCGGATGTGTTTAGGTTTTAATATTAGATGCATTGTGCTCGGCCAGTTACGTTCCTCGCAAGTTTAAAGTAAACATATTTGCAATTAATTCATGTACAAATGTAGTACTTTAAGAATAATGTAGAATGATATTTGAAAAAAAATTTTTGACGCTTGTGTTTTGATGCGTTTACGTATTTACAGGTGATGTATCACAACACTCGTTTACAGCGTTAAAACTTTTATCTTCATAAAATTGATGCGCGTCCTCGCTTTTTTTGCCAGATTTGTTAACAGTATAGTTCTTTGAGCCCACTACATTTGCTCTGTTTAAGTAAGTCTCACATACCTGGTTCTGGTGTCGCCTGGGCCAAAGCCAGGGCCAGGCAGCTCAGGACGGCCGCAAGCACTGATTTCTTCAGCATGGTTTTCTATGGGAGATTCCCTGAAACCACAAAAAGTGGCAAAGATTAAAGAAATATTTGCACATTTTGCCGCAAGTCATCGAGTCGAACAACTGCAAACTTATAAGACTAATAACATTTTAGTGTTTATGTTTAACTTCCATTCAATAGTTTTGACAGTAATAACCTTTTTTCAAGTTACAAGTCTGACAAATATCTTCCTCAAATATATATATATATATATATATTGTGGGAACCATCGGGTTCCCTCTATCCCTATCCAGGCCTAGCTTCAAGCAGGCCGTGGGAGCCGTCGTCACCAATGGCGTCGGCCTCCCGGATACAAGGAACCACGAGGCCGAATTTCCCGAAGGGGCCGGCTCTCCCTTGCCCATTTGGGTGAACGCGCCTTCGGCACACCCTTCAGAGTTATAATGGACGCGACTGCTAGTGGCCTCCCCGGGCGCGTCCATTCTCCGAGGCTACATAAGCTGGCCCCGAAGGTGGGCCAGGGGCTCTCGTCGGCGGAGGCCCTGGCTCTACGGAGCTCGGTTTTTCTTTGTGGGCCTCCGACTTCCCGTGAATCTGTCTAATGCGGCAGCGCGGGAAACCGACCGGGTGATACTGGCAATTGAGCCAGCGCCCAGACTTTTCATTGTCTAAGAGCGAAGCGTGTTGGCACTGCAACCAATAAACACGTCTTTATCCGGACCCATGGAACCTTTCTGTGTTTCTAAGTGGTACACCCTCAAAGGGGAATCCCACAATATATATATATATATATGTATATATATATATATAAAACGAAAGTGGAGGAGATCCAGGAAAGGCCTTTCTTTACTGCACCGACGTTTCAAGCGGGGACCGCTTTTCTTCAGGGTGAATGGTTGTGAAATGTCCTCTTCTTCTTGTTGATGTTCGTGCGGAAGAGGAAGAGTTACTATGAAGGGTATTCAAAATATTCAGAACAGGAGCAAAAAAATTATCGTAAATCTTTGAAATTAGTAATTATAAACAATGTTTATCCAAATCAATAAAACGAAATAAATTGATTTGTAGTATTTGGAACAGTCTTTGTTACAGCTCCTAAGCACAATCACCCCCGAGCAACCGGAGCGCACACAAAAGTAGCAATGAGGATGTGTTCGGGATTAACACCGCTTCGAGATCGGAGATCTAGACAGCGCAAGGGTGCCGTGGCGGTTTTTTATGAAGTATTTATGTCATATTTGAATGATGTTTACGCGCCCAAGAATTCAACGCAGCGGAAGGATTACCACGGGACGCACGCTCACGAGGATGTTCACGAGAGGCGTGGAACGAGCTCACGATGGCAGGCGCCTTTGGTGCAACAATGTCATCGACGCGCTCGGCTAGTATAGTCCGTGCAAAACCAAAATAATTCTGTGGCCTCGGCCCTACACACAGCGTGGCAGCCAAGTGAGCACGCCTGGACTTGCATTAATACCACAAGCAACCGAATTGAATTTGTGAATGAAAAAAGCCTCCTTCAACTCTCTGTCGTGATCAGAGCTAAATCCAGATTCCAGAAGGATGACACGTATTTTTTCAATGCTATGCTCTTTAAGATGCATGTGTTTAGAGAAGGGGAGCGTGGGTAAGGACTTGATATGAGACTTGTGATTGTTGAAGCGCAACCGAAATGAAGTACTGGTTTGTCCTATATAAACCATGTTGCATAGTTTACAGCGTAAAAGATAAATAACGTTACGCGTACCGCAGTTGAGGCACGCAAAATTATAGATAAGAGAATACGATTTCACCTTCATGCTCAAACACTCCGTAGCTATCTTAATTGTGGCACCGCGCCTAGGGGACTAAGCTTACATTTGACTCCATCCATGAATACTCTTAACGAAGGAGAAATGAATGAGTGGAATAACGTCTTAAAAAAAGCATCTCTGGATTTAGTTAATGTTATTGTCAAACATAGTGAACGACGCGCCGGTGACCTTGCCGTCACAGAGTATAGTTAGAAGTCTAGCAAATTATTATCTCACACCGAGAAAAACGCGCTTGAAGAATACGAGCGAAAAAGACTAAATGAAATTAACGTAACCAAAAATAAAAAGTTGGCACGCGACAATGTGGTAGGATTATCGGCTGCTCCTTCTAACACTGTCACTCGCCGTACGGACATGATCCATATCTCAGATGACCATACTAACATTCAACCCCGTTCACAATTCACTACCTCAAACCAACCACAACGATGCACACAAGTTGCACCTACTGAGTGCTCATCTACCGGAGGAATGAGCATCCAATCGCTGAATATTATAAACTTGTCCAGTGTTATTCTTGAGGCCTCAGCTTCTGCCCCACGTCAGGAGAATACAATGAATTTCAAATATATAAGGACCTCGATAACTTCGCGAGAAACCTGAGACTCAGAGAGTATTTCCACGATCATCCGCAAGACACCAGAGAGCGCATTCCTAATACTTCGAATAAGTCATGGACTCCAAAAGAGCAACGCGACAAGTACCTTGATTTGTACATCGAATCGGTACAGCGTGATGTGATCAGAAACTATCAACAACGAAAATGTCTACGTCACAATCTCACTCCTGCTGAACGCATCGGTATGCGTGAACTCAGCTCAAGAGATGATATTATTATTAAATTTACTGACAAAGGAGGAGCCATAGTTTTTATGAATAAGCAAGACTATCTAAATGAAGGATTTCGCCAGCTAATGAACCAACAATTTTACAAAGAACTTCAAGCAGATCCGACCAAGAAATTCACTAAACTAATAACGGACACTTTGGATTTAATGCTGGATAATAGAGACATTTCGGAGGAGATGCATAAAGCAATGAAGCCGGCCTATCCAAAGGCTGGCCGCTTTTACACATTACCTAAAATTCACAAACAAGGAAATCCTGGACGACCAATTGTATCCGGAATAGACACGGTGACAGAGAGAATTTCTAGCTTTGTCAATTTCCTTATTATGAACCTTCCTCCTACGATGCCATCATACATAAAGGACACAAATCACTTTCTTCGAGAAATAACAGAACTTGTAATTCCTACTGACGCAATCCTGGTCACCATGGATATTGCGTCCTTATATACAAACATCCCTCACCAGGATGGCATCGAAGCAGTAATCAAGGCGTATAACAATGACCCTCCAACAATTCGTGTCAACAACGACGTCCTCGCAACACTTCTCAGGTTAGTTTTAGAACACGACAACTTTGAATTCGAAGGACGACACTTTCTACAGACTCGGGGAACTGCAATGGGCACAAAGATGGCCCCTAACTATGCAAATCTTTTTATTCTAAAACGAGCATTGACTTTCTTGACGTGACAGTCGAGATCAGCGGGAATGCTCTTACAACAAAACTCTTCAGGAAGTCGACGGACCGTCAACAATACCTGCACTTCAAGAGCTTCCACCCTAAACATTGCAAAACAAGCATTCCCTTTTCTCAAGCTCAAAGATTCCGGAGAATATGCTCCAGTTTAGATGAATTCGAACGCAACGCCAGCAATCTGAAACTCGTGCTATCCAAGCAGAATTATCCACCAGCCATTGTCGATAAGGCCATTGAAAAAGCACGTGCTCTCGACCGAGAGCAAATTATCAATCAACCCCAACCCAAAATGTCACAAAACGAGCACGCAAACCTGGTGGTTACATATTCAGCCCGCCTTCCAAATTTAAACAATATTCTCAGGAAACATCACAGTATTTTGCAGCAAAGCGATAAACTACGCACCCTTTTTCCGGTATCACCACGCGTGGTATATCGACGAGGTAGAAACCTTAAGGACATATTGGTGCGCTCGAAAAATAGAACTTCTGACGTTTCTGGTTGTAGACCTTGCCAGGCGCCCAAGTGTGAAATTTGTGAATATGTCAAAACCACCAATCTTGTCACTAGCGCGAACTCTGGCTTCTCTTTCAAAATCACTGGAAACCTCAACTGCGGTACGCGTAACGTTATTTATCTTTTACGCTGTAAACTATGTAACATGGATTATATAGGACAAACCAGTACTTCATTTCGATTGCGTTTCAACAATCACAAGTCTCATATCAAGTCCTTACCCTCGCTCCCCTTCTCAAAACACATGCATCTTAAAGAGCATAGCATTGAAAAAATACGTGTCATCCTTCTGGAATCTGTATTTAGCTCTGATCACGACAGAGAGTTGAAGGAGGCTTTTTTCATTCACAAATTCAATTCGGTTGCTTGTGGTATTAATGCAAGTCCAGGCGTGCTCACTTGGCTGCCACGCTGTGTGTAGGACCGAGGCCACAGAATTATTTTCGTTTTGCACGGACTGTACTAGCCGAGCGCGTCGATGACATTGTTGCACCAAAGGCGCCTGCCATCGTGAGCTCGTTCCACGCCTCTCGTGAACATCCTCGTGAGCGTGCGTCCCGTGGTAATCCTTCCGCTGCGTTAAATTCTTGGGCGCGTAAACATCATTCAAATATGACATAAATACTTCATAAAAAACCGCCACGGCACCCTTGCGCTGTCTAGATCTCCGATCTCGAAGCGGTGTTAATCCCGAACACATCCTCATTGCTACTTTTGTGTGCGCTCCGGTTGCTCGGGGGTCATTGTGCTTAGGAGCTGTGACAAAGACTGTGCCAAATACTACAAATCAATTTATTTCGTTTTATTGATTTGGATTAACATTGTTTATAATTACTAATTTCAAAGATTTACGATAATTTTTTTGCTCCTGTTCTGAATATTTTGAATACCCTTCATAGTAACTCTTCCTCTTCCACACGAACGTCAACAAGAAGAAGAGGACATTTCACAACCATTCACCCTGAAGAAAAGAGGTCCCCGCTTGAAACGTCGGTGCAGTAAAGAAAGGCCTTTCCTGGATCTCCTCCACTTTCGTGTTACGTCCAGCCGGCCCGTTGAACCTTCTTACCGTATATATATATATATATATATAATTGTCTTCTTGACGAAGGCCGGACTCCGGCCGAAACGTCGAAGAATAAATCGTCCGTTGTTGCTGTTTTCACCAAGGGTTTTTTTCTTCTCATTTATAAGCCCACGCCTTCGGCCTCCCGGGCTGTACGACACGAGAGCGCACGCCACGAGAGCGCCGACGGGACAGCGCGCGACAGGAGAGCGCCGCGACACGAGAGCGCGTGCCATTAGAGCGTGCGTCACGAGGGCGCATGTATGCGCCTTTGGAATGATCGATGTTTGAGTCTTCAAACACATGTTTTGTCGGATCGAACGCTTTACGTCATTTTATTTGTTGACTACGCAGACCTGTGAAAAGTCTAAAAAATAAAAATTTTCGCAAACTCGAAATTAAGAAGCAAGATACAGAGTTTCGGAAATATAAATCTTTATCAATCGAAATTCAAAAGTTGAAAAAAAAAGAAAAATTATCGATTGAATGATTGCGCGAAACAGCGGAAATAGTCTAGCATGCACCTATAGTCGCACTCTTCAACTATTTAGCTTGTCCGATTCTTCGCTACGCGAACGTAGGTCTGCTGCTCCTTTGAGGCCCTCCTTTGAGGCCTTGCTGCTCCTTTGAGGCCCTCCAAAAAGTACATCCTCCAGCTTCTGCTTTGTCAAGCTTTGCTCTCTTTGGAAGGCGGCCACTAGGTTGTACGTGTGGAATGCATTGTGCCAGGACTCGACGTGATTGTTGGTCCTCGTTGGACACGTACACATTTTACCGTATATTGGCACCTCTAATGTCCACCAACTTTGAACAGCACACATTGAAGACAAAATCCACAAAGCACAAAGCCCTACATTAAAAACAAATATCGTATTGATAAAAGAAATTAAAAAAAAACGCCTTCTATGTTGCATATAATTTACGATCTATTGGGCAACTAACTTACGTGCAAAAAACTGCGCTATCCGAGAAAACATGTGTTTGAAGACTCCAATACCTATCACTCCCAAGGCGCGCACGTGCGCTCTCGTGTCGCGGCGCTTTCCCGTCGTGCGCTCTCGTGGCGCCCTTCCGGCCTCCCGCCACCATGCCCAAGATAATATATATATATATATATTTATATATATATATATATATATATATATATATATATATATATATATATATATATATTATCTTGGGCATAGCGTTTAAATTTCAAAAGGTTCCATTCATATCTCTCAAAATCGACCAAACTTTTGCACGGTTTTGGTGCGTTTCAGCGTAGTCACTGAAACACACACTCATATTTATTCTGATTTCGCTAGTTACGACAAATATTGGTTGATGTCCAAGTCGAATTTCATAGCGTCCGAAACTTGTGAAGCCCGACCGTTGGCTCGGCGTCGGCGGCGAGGCCCTGAAATACTTGAAGCTAACGGCAAACTGCCGTAGCTCCACACTATATCTGTGAAAACGAACTAAAGGACAATTCGTCCGCATTGTACTGTCAAATACACAGGAATGAGACGGCTGCTTTGAGAAGTTCTTTGGCATAACGTCATAAAGCAAATTGGGGAGTGCTACCAAAGCTCTTCCCGAAGCACATCTCACTGAAGGTACCCATTCAGTCGCCTTCTAGGCTGCACGAGGATGTACCTGACTGCTTGACTGCTTGACTGCTTCTTCGCAGTCACTTTATTGCCCTTTTTGATTCTCTGCTTGCTTGGTTGAGTGTATTGACCATTGAAAGCAGACATTTGACAAAAACAAAGACGCTCATGTGACGATTCCTCAAATGTGATACTGGTTTCCCTGATCCTACATGAACTCATGAAACTTTTAATCACACAAATTCTAAAAAAAAATTCTCTAGCGTTTCTTGAGGCAAGTAGTGTGCTTATAAGTCACGAAATGTCATACTTGAAGGGGTGGGTGTCAGTTGATGATACGCTGTGTACACGGCCACACCAATGTGATAATAGTGTGGTTTCTTTACTTGTTTTATACATCTTTCACGTGGAGATCCTTGCTCTAGTTCTAAAGATATTAGAAATTATTTTTCATTATTATTTTGCTGTGACGCACGTTTGTCCGTCAGCGTTGCTGCTGATTTGGCAGCGTCGCTGTTTCTAGCGACCATAGGTGCAAAGCTGCTTGAGAGTGCGGAAATCTTCAGTTACGTCACAAAACCTCGCACATCCATATTGATGCCGAGTATTGCCCGTATAAACTCACCTGTCATCCCGTGAAAAAATGTACGAGGTGCTGATTCTTGGCTTCTGACAATTTTAAGCGGAGTCGCGTAAGCATGACCTAAATGACGATTGAACGCGTTCTTGTATTCCTGATGTACTCGGCCGCCTTATTGAAAACTAGTCATCTAGCTTTTTGCTCCGCAAAGTGAGCCTGCACTTTTCCTTTTGTTTTAGTCGGGAACGCATAGCTGTGAGTTTTAAGAATTAAATATTACAGAGGGAATATGTTGCGTAGTTAAATATTTATATTTGCATGCACTACAATTTTTACGCCTTTTAATTTCTTTTTTTTTTATTTTTTACTTTGAATATCAAGATTATCCTAGACAAGCCTCAAATATCATTTCCGGAGCTCTGCGCCCCATACCGTTCACTGGCAACAGCATTACACGAATGCAGACGTAGAACGCCGCAAAACAGACAAGAGATCCGCATCGCAGGCCTGTTGACTGATCCACATGAACGTACCATAAGGCGGATATATTATCGCTTCGCCATATTACGCCCCAGCTCCCCTTTTCAAATTTTTACGCCGTTGAAATAATGAACAGTGATTCATGCCACAACGCCCTACCTTACCACTTTAAAGAGTGCATGTCTTTAAATAAGGGTGCAGAAAAGGTATCGTCATAGGTGTAACATTCTGGAACATTTTTTTACGTACTTGAGGATATAAAACAATTTATTGCGTACACAAACACAAGAAATAAAGCATTGGCTCGTAAAAGACGAATATAATAAAACGAATGGTTTGATTTTGGGTTATACATATTTATTCTACTTGCGCAATGCAGCCAGCAGACTGCAGGGAAACTCAACAACGACAAGGTATGTCAAGCTTTGTAAACCTTGATGCTCACTTTATTCAAATATCCCCCCCAAAAAAGAAAATAGGAACCATTCGCCTAAGATACAGGTGTGTCGAGATGAAGGAACAAGAACCAAACAGTCAAGTTTTGTGTATTTATTTTTTACTCAACATCAAGCAAGCAACCTTTAGAAACCACCTCGAGACACGTTCTAGATTTGACCGAATTTGTCGCTTTGGTGGTGGTCCGGAAAAACCATTTGCGTTCATCCTGCGTCCAGTGTTACTGCATCAGCACTGGAAGATGATAGCAGTGAGCATTTTCAACGTATTAATTGATGCAAGAAGAATTACTGTAACGAGCCTGTCTGGGTCCCATATACAATCAGAGGATTTTAAAAGCGCATTATCAAAACGTTGTTGTTTTTTAATGCTGAATCATTCTATATTTATAACCTCCATGCATCGTTTCATGTCATTTAACATGCGGCTGACGTCAAGCGACCTCGACATAATCAGAATCTTCGCATATGTAGTACACAACCCGTTTGATCTTCTGCCGTTGAACCGTGTAGACGACTGCGGTGCATACATTTTCAACCTGCAAAGATTCATATAAAGAGCTAGTCAGAAGATGATGAGGTGAGTGCATCGATGATAGTCGGCAGTGAAACAAAGGTAACGGTTCAAAAAATTACACTCGTCACTTCGTGCAAAAGTTGATTCAGAAAGTAGAAACGTCAATAACACTTTAATACTTTACGATATCATTCGCCTTCCCTTAACCATGTCAGCAAGGAGTGTCTCTTGTAGAAACAGCCGGCGAGTTGTCAGGGGAGAATGAAAATATGGCTCAGTACGACTTGCAGGAGGAACTGGCTCTTGTCCCCATCCAGAGCCACCAATACATATATAAGTTTCGCTCTGCCTGTCAACTCAAAATAGACGGAGCACATTGACGCCGGGAGGCAAAGGTTGTGTAACTTCCGCTTGATTGCTCCAGGTAGGATTAAACCCTGCTGTGTAACGAAAGTTACACTACGCTTCGCGGGGAATCGTCCAACTGCTAACGTGTGTTTAAAAAGCAGTGTGTTTAAAAAGACTCCCGACGAACCAAGATCGAAAAAATGGGTAACCCATCCGTACAAACAAACTGAGAAAACTGCAGGATCGCTGAAACGCCTTTGAAGCACACAATCGAACACTCTCGCTGCACCCGCGTTCAGTTGCGTTTAGTTGAATTAGCTTCTGTTGGCTCCTGGTTGACGCCACCAAACTATGCAATTTAACAAAACTTGTTAGTAGCTAGTCACTGCATGGTGCTCAAAAAAAAAATTCTCAGGTCTTATTACAATGGTTCCGGTTAAGATACACAACCATCTATATGAACCAACTTTCTGGCGAGGAACTGGGGAATACGTGCAGTTTTGTCTCAGTATGATGGACACAATATGGGCGACTTTTGGGCGAACAGTTCATGTTCACAAGGCATGATTGTAGGCGAATACAAAGAAAAGGACTATCGCTTTTCCATGTCGCCTTGTTCATCCCTATTTGCATTAAAAAAACATGTCAATCTAATTATTGCGAGATAACTTATGCGAATGAAAAATTTTATGCCTGAAACCGCAACATTGTACATGATATTTACTCACGTGTAAAAAGAAAACAATATTAAAATTTCTGTAACTAGACTCACGCCCGAAATATAGTACGTTCTTATAATCTTCATGCCGACTGAAGCTAAAAGCAGCTTACTGATAAACAATATGAAATAATGAATTATCAGCTTGGAATGAACTGTTTAGCATAATCTTGCGTTTTATTAAGAAGACAACTATCATGGTTCTCACCCGCAGCTGTAGCAAGAATGATCTAATATGATGGCAAATACCCGCGGACCGGCTGGCGACGACGCCGTGCAAAGCAAGCACAAACCTTGCTTCTCCTGGGATGGCAGTTCAGCTTGGAGTATTCCACGCCGGCTTCGATCTTGCACGTCGATTGAGTCGTTGTAAACTTCAACATGTAGATCACGCCGTCCACAATCTGCTCGATGCAATAGCAAACACAATTGCATGGATACCGAGCATAAGACAGGTGCGTTAAAAAAAAGACGACACTGAGCTCCCTTTCTCTCCACGTGTTCACAAGATAACTAAGGTTGTTAGCGGTTGACGAGACCTTTACTTGACAAAAAAATGGCGAAACTGTTTTCATGCTATTCTTTGCGTTTCTTTATCTGATGGCCGACGTGAAAGTTGAGATTAGAGTTGCGGAAAGAAAGTCCCAAAAGGTGAGCCAGACGTGAGCTCATAGGCTTTACACATTATCAGGCTTGCCAAAGGGCTAATCATATTACACTCAATGAAATCCGGTGTGTTTCTCTGCCACAGGCCATTTAATAGAGTTCACCGCTGCAATCTGGGTGGATGATGAGGCGCAAAAGAGGTTTAGAGTTTTAGCAACGGATCTGCGCGGTGACCCGCCTGACCGGAGAGCCCCGATAATCCCTGTTCGGCCAATAAACCGCTTAATCGAGCTTGACAAAGATATAACACATATGTCAATCGTAGCAAAGCAGCGAAAGCATAGTGCAAGAGGCAATGGCTGGAACACCTGATGTCATGCGTTCGTCCCGAAGAGGCAGCTCGAACTCAGGAGGCAAGGAACATTCGCTGCGTGATCTCTTTTAGCGCTCAAATATTCTGGGGAATTCTCACCTGAGTCTTCACCTCCAAGATCCCGAGGACCGTGTCGTAGTATTCTCGACCTTCGACTTGGGTGGACACTGCGTAGTGCGCCAGACTCTCGTACTTGGGGTCGATTCGGGCCTGCGTCTTCCAGGCTCCGAACGGGGCCGCCGTCAATTCGCTCTCAGGATCTTCGCATATGTAGTACACAACCCGTTTGATCTTCTGCCGTTGAACCGTGTAGACGACTGCGGTGCATACATTTTCAACCTGCAAAGATTCATATAAAGAGCAAGTCAGAAGATGATGAGGTGAGTGCATCGATGATAGTCGGCAGTGAAACAAAGGTAACGGTTCAAAAAATTACACTCGTCACTTCGTGCAAAAGTTGATTCAGAAAGTAGAAAAGTCAATAACACTTTAATATTTTACGATATTATTCGCCTTCCCTTGACCTTGTCAGCAAGGACTGTCTGTTGTCGAAACAGCCGTAAAACGACGACGAGTCCGGTAGGACCATTGTCTACATTGCTCTAGAGGTAAATAACAATTTTACATATATATCTGCCACCGATTCTGCCGCAACCCCTCGTTCTTCAACGAGGGGCAGCTGTCCCCGGTCTTGAAGCAGTGACCCGTCTCCGACCAACGGGGATTAAGGAAAATGAGCCATCTAAACGCACCGCTACAAGCATGCAGCGCAGATCAATCAGCCGAATCATCCAACATCTCTGAGTGCTCCCCTGATAACGTCATGGAGGAGTCTGATGACGAAGGTGGATGGATCACCAAAGCAGCAAAGAAACAAAGCCACGGATCCAATTGCAGTGAGGCGACGATCATCACTCAGCCGACTCACAACCTTGTGGTCATTGTCAAACCTACTAATCCGACCACAATCATCACTAACATGAATCCTCTGGCTCTGAAACAGATGCTGGAAAACCTGGCACCAGACGGAGTAATCCAAATTCGACCAAATTATCACCTTAATCTATTGGCCATAGATGCAAGAAATATAGAATCAACGAAGTCCCTTCTTCAACTGAAGAAGCTTGGCACAATCCAAGTTCAGACGTATGAGCCAGCACCCCATCTTCCAATATTGGCGTTATTCGCGGCGTATCAACAGAAATCACAGACGCGGACCTGTGGGCATCTATAAGGGAAAAAGCACCAGTCATTCAAGTGAGGAGACTCGGCAAGACAGAGGCGGTAAAGCTTGTCTTTTCCACCAGAACCTCTCCAGAATACGTCTTTGTGGGGCACACACGATACAGTGTCCTTTCCTACCTTGAAAAACCGCGGCAGTGTCCTAAGTGTAACCGCTTCGGACATCTGGCAAGCACATGCTCCAAAACGCAACGCTGCAGCCGATGTGGGGGAGAACATGTCGTCACCGAGTCCGAAGCGAAACAACCAAGGTGCATAAACTGCAAGAGAGGCCACGATGCCACGTCCCGGAACTGCCCAGCCTACAAAGCTGAAAAGCAGATAACTAACTACAGAAGCTCGAACAATGTCGACTATACGTCTGCTAAAACTGTCATCACGAATGAACAAAGGTTCGAGGACCGGAGAAGCACCGCACTCCCCACAAGCAAAAGCAGAGCTTGAAAGGAGACAAGAAAGCTATCATCCCAGAGATGAATGAAACCGATTTCCCTCCGTTGGATACGCAGTCGTCAGAAATCATGCCGAAACCAACGGTCCCGTCTGCAGAGCAGCCAGAGTCTTCAGCCAAGAATGCAGAAGCTGTTTCGACCCAAAATACTTCTAAGAACCAAGAAGTACCAAGAAAAGGGGCAAGACAATACCCAGCTCAAAGGAAGCCAAGATCAGTTGCAACGCCCAAGTCTCAAAGCCTTGGTAATGGGTTGTGCACAATTGCCAACGTTGTTGCGCTCCTTCCTCACTTCTCTCCAGTCACCCATCACTCAAGCAATGATCCCAATTATCGACATTGTTGTTCCACTTGCCACTTCCTGGTGCAACTAGACTGCTTCATCGGGAACAACACATCGCAAAGTGCAAAACGAAACACTGCAATAAAAGCAGCTTATTTCACACAATAATACAGTGGAATGCCAATGGGCTTCGAAACAAGATAAATGACTTACGGCAACATTTACAGAGACACGAAGTCCAGGTACTCGCCCTTCAGAAAACCAACTTGAAGAAAGGAGCGATCCGACTATCTCCCAATGTTATCTACACTAGTACTCCCCGAACAACATCAACAACAACAGACGCACCTAAGGCATCTCTATTTATACACAGAGACTTACCTCAGTTCCAAGTGGATCTTTCAGATCTCTGCGACCAAGCGCAGAATACGTGGCTGTCACGATACAAAAAGACAACTCGGGCGCCATGACAATCATATCGGTATATATTCAGCCTACATCTCCATGGAACCCTTCCGTCTTACGCACGATTCTTTCTCGGTGTGAGCCGGCCACGCTGATCTTTGGGGACTTTAACGCCCACAACGAGGCCTGGGGGGACAAGCAAACGTCCGCTCGTGGCCGGTCTCTAGAGGATACCACTACAGCTATTGGCCTCCCGTGTCTGAATGACGGGACTGCAACCTTTCTGAGACCTGGCGTAGAGAACAGTGTGCTCGACCTGAGTTTCGCCACTGCTGCAGTACGTGGGCTCTGGCTCGCCGCACCCGACAGCTGGGTCAGTAACCATCTCCCTATTATACTCACTTCCCCAGAGAAAATACCTGTCACCCATCAGACTTGTTCTGTAACAAAGTGGGATGCCTACCGAGTGTACTTCGAAGATATAATATCTACTGGCATCACTGATCACACGACCGCCATCTCTCAGGCGCTCAGCAAAGCGACACGGAGAGTTACGGTTCCTATGTATAGACCCAACCCAGACCTAAAATACCTAAGGCTACGTGCTTCGCGCCGCAAAGCACAACGACGTGCCTTGAAAACATCAAGACAAGAGGATATACAATGGTATCGAAGGATTGATGCGGCATTTCGTAGGGCATAACAAGCGCTTACATCGGAAACAATGGCAACAGCGATGTGAGACCCTTCACTCTTCCGGTGGCGGAAGGCAAGCATGGCGAATGGCCCGCATCCTGGCGGGTCATGCTGTTCCCCGCTCACCGGTCCTCGGCCTTGTTATCGCGCAGAACAACACGTTGCCTCAAGCCGCGGAACTCCCTGCTGATGAATTCACCCCTGCTCCTGCTCCGCCACAGGGATTTGTCGCAGCCACTGCTACTAGCACGCCAGCGCAGGTTGCCGGCAACTCCGATTTCACGCTGAGTGAACTACAGCATGCTTTTCAGCGTTCTTCTCGGAAACGCACCGCACCAGGCCCAGATGGGATAACTTTTCAAGCGCTTCGTAACCTTGATGATACGACGCTTCCAGGCTTTCTGGAATACTTAAATCATATTTGGCGCTCGTCTGATATTCCTACTGCCTGGCTCAGATCTGAGGTTGTTCCCATTCATAAACCAGGAAAACCGATAGGTGCCACCAGCTCGTATGGACCGATATCTCTTACGTGCTGTCTAGGGATGGTGATGGAGCGAATAGTCCTACGGCGCCTTGACTGGCAGCTCGAGACATCGGGCGCCCTGCCTAATCAGCTGTCTGGCTTCCGCAAACAACGTTGTACGACAGACGCGATCGCCAGCCTCGTATCAGACATTGAACAATCGAAGGCAACAGGGCAAGCTACAACAGCAATATTTCTCGATATTAAGAAAGCTGTCGATGCAATTCCACAAGAAACCATTATTGCTCAGCTTACAAGGCTCGGGGTCGCAGGCCGAGCTCTGGCATTCGTACGCGCCTTTCTTACAGGAAGGTCTATGCACGTACGCCTAGGTGGAATTCGAAGGCGGCACTGCCTGAGGCTCTCCGGCGTATGAAGTCATCGGGACCAGTCATTAACATCGCTATATACGCTGACGACGTGGCCCTCTGGACTACCGCCCCGACTAAGATATATAGCAAGATGCAACAAACCCTCCAGGACGGATTGACTATAGTTGTAGACGAGATCTCTAGACTAGGCCTTACGCTTTCTTCCTCCAAAACAGCTGCCCTTCAATATGATCCAACGGCTAGAGCATCGATCAACAGAATCTACACAATTAACGGAACAGACGTAGCACGTGTCCGGACCTACTCCTACCTGGGGTTTCTTCTGGATGACCGCATCTCCTGGAAGCGTGCAGTCAAGGCAACACTAATCAGATATCGCCGCCACCCCGCGCACACCCAGCTCGACGCGCGTGGAGCGAAAGCTCGCGCTGCAGAACCCAGGGATCCTAGGTTCGAGCACCACCCCTGCCCGTTTCGATCTGGATGAGCATCGTACCGGCGTGCGGTCGTGTATCACTACTGCGTGGTGCACGTTAAAGACCCCAGGCTAGCGGTTGTACTGGACTGGCTAAATTGCTCATCTACAGCGTGTGACTCGTCGCAACATTAATGGCAGACCAACTACACGCTGTATAAATATCCCCACAACCCAATTATATTCGCCGCCACCCCAACGGCATTCGAATGATGATGGGCAGCAGGTGGGGAACGTCTCAGGTCATGATGCTACAGCTATACAGAGGCCTCATTCTCTCGAGATTATTATACGTCTTGCCGCTGATTCACGTGAGCAATGAACAGTCTGCAGGCATTGAGACTATCCAAAGGATTGCACTTCGCTTCTGTCTGGGTTTACCGAGATACTCCCCGAACATTCCAACGCTGGTTGAAGCGAGGGTCAACCTTGTCGGGAACCACGGCAGAGAGCTGACACTTCGCCACATCGCAAGGCAAACCTCCTGCCGGTCAACAGGGCCCTCTTGAACCATATTCGAAGTTGTCCGCAATCTCGCCTTGGATCTCTCTAGAGTCTTTGAATGAATTGTGGGCACCTTAATACTATCCACCCGGCACCACCACCTTACGCCTCGCCGCTGAACATCAGTGAATCTATTCCGGAACTCAGAAGCAAACACTTCACTGCACAAGTTTTCGCTCGGACCCTCGCAGAATACCGAATTGAGGTCGATTTTCCAGGATGGATGCGTTTATATACCGACGGCTCGGTACTTAATAGCCGCAAATCATCCACTGCAGCAGTTTTTATACCGGAGCTAAAAATGGCCAAATCAAGGAAACTGAGCTTTCACACTACATCTGCCACTGCCGAACTTGCCGCGCTTTGGCTAGGCCTTGACATCCTCGACAGTATTCCTCATAGTGGAAAGCAGTGTTCCTCACAGATTCCAGAATAGCTTTACAACTTCTCGGTAGCTTTGAAGACGCCCCACAATATGCCAGATACACTGGACACATGACAAGAAACTTAGAGTCTAAAGGATGGCATATAGCATACCAGTCGCTCCCATCACACGTCGGTATCTCGGGCAATGAGACAGCCGATCGTCTCGCTAATGCACCTCACCACATTCATGTACTAATGCTTGTTACACCGAAGATGTATGAGGCCAGACTTATTATTCACAAAGAAATAGAGAAACTACATCCGGACACGCGCGTCTCTACCGGGAAGCCACCCGCACGCGTGCCTCCAAAGCTGTCCCGAGCCTCCACTTCTCTACTCCACAGACCTCGCACTGGTTATGCCTTTACTACGAAAGCCCTTCACCGTATGGACCCAACAATAAACCCAAACTGTCTATCCTGTGATGTTCCCGAGGACCAGGACCATCTCCTCTGGACCTGCCCTACTCCAGCGGACAAAAGAAAATCGTTTCTCGGCAGGCTGCGGCAAGCAGGCGTAGCAAGTGCTACAACACAGGACATTCTTTTTCCCCCAGGTTCTGCACGCGATGTCTCGAGAACATTCGCCGCACTTCTCAAGTTCTTGGACGACACCAGTTTATTTGACCGCCTCTAACTCCGGTGTTTGACATACACTGGGCGATGGCAACTCATCAACAACCGAGTCACAAGAACTGCTGACCAATCGTTCCTTTTTTTTTATTCTTTCTTCTTTTTTCTTTTTGATCCCCTTTCCTCCCATTTACATCTCTTCTCTTTTCAATCCGTTCTTTTTATTGACCTCTCTACTTTCTTTAACTTTTTCTGATCTCCCCTTTCCTCCCTTTTCCTTCCTCGGAACTAACTCGCCCCCACTAAAGGAGTGGCCAACATGTTCCGGCTTTCCGCTACCCTCACCACTAACTACTATAGTCGGTTGCAAGCTAAGAAAAAACCGGAAATGCCTCTCAGAGGAAAATGTAATCCTACGCCGAGAAACGCCAGCCAATCGTTTTCTTGACGTCACGATTCTGTGGACCAATCGCGATCCTTTTGAAAAAAAAAAAGCTCAACATGGCTGCTGGCCTTAGCAACGCGACGCTAGTTTCTCGTGACAATTATTCTGCTTTTTTGCACCGTGTTTTACGTACCCGAGGTTACGCCACGAAATCTTAATGGTATCGGCTTGCGTTTGCAGCAGTTTCTGCGCGACAACGTGAGAATCCAGCGACGCTATCGCTAACGAAAATTTCGAAGCGGGCGCGAGGCTTAGCACTGCTGAGAGGTGAGAAGCTACGCCGGACGTCGTCTGCTTCGTTGGATTGCGCTTCTTGAAGAACCGCTTTGGTGTCGCCGGTAAGGCTGCACCAGGCTGTTTGGTCCAAGAAGAATCAGGGGAATCGCTTTCCGATGTGACCTCAGTGGGATCCATGACGGAAGACAAGGAGAGCGGGGCGCGGTGGTGGTTTCGATGACTTCGGAGGGTGCCGATTTGTCAAAACCCGAAAAGTATAATTATTCTTGTTTTCTATTCATCCAACAAAATAAAGGCACATTTCTTGCGCAAAGCCCACAAAACTAAGTAAATCACTAAATATTTATTATTTTGCAAGAATTATAAGTGCTTCGCTTTCCCCAGCAGCTTTCCCTCAATCAGAGGCGCTGGAAGACGGTATGTTAGACAGTATCTTGGACAGAAAATGAATTGGGAAGACGGTACATTGGACATGACTTTCTTTCTTTAATAAACAGCTATTTCGTTGACAAAACGTATTCTAACTTATTTAAATGTCCTGAATGAATTAAATAAATAATGTAGTAGTTTAAGACACGTTTCCTGGAGGAAGAAAAAGCAGCGTTGCTAGCGAACTACTTTCTCGACAGCGGAGGCACTTCAGATGGGCGCAATGCGCTTGTGGGTGGAGCTAAAAGATTGTTCTTAGCTTGCAACCGACTATACTAGAAACAGCCGGCGAGTTGTCAGGGCAGAATGAAAATATGGCTCAGTAGGAATTACAGGAGGAGCTGACTCTTGTCCCTATGCAGAGCCACCACTGATCTCTATGACAATTGCTGGATTGCGTTTGCCCGCTCCGCGAATGCGGTCACTGGCGGCCATCTTTAGGTAGAGCTATATCACCTCTAGCCAATGTAAGCTGCTGCAGCCACTATCATCTATCCATGGCAGATAGCGTTTTGGCAGGTGGGTTGGCAGGCTGCGGTCAAAATAGCGTGGGTGATATTGCGTGCTTGATTAAAATTATTTGACGAAACATGTTTTTGAAACCCGGCGTGAACAGTAGTCCGGTTTTTGAGGACCTGGTAAAAGTTTCACGAAATCGCAGCACCGGGAGAAAAGCAGCACAGCCCGTATCAAAAGTCGCATCGAAAGAAGCATCGAAAGCAGTCGACGGTACGGAGTCTGCTTTTGATGCGAGCTGCGCTGCTTTCCCCCGGTGCTGCGCTTTCGTATTACTTTTGCCGGGTCCTCAAAGATGAGGCTACCGTTCACGCCGGGTTTCAAGAATATGCTTCGTCGAACAACTTCAATCAAGCACGAAATGTCACCCACGGTACCGTGTACTAGATCTACGGCTATTTTATGGCAGACTGCCGCCATTGCACTGTCCGCCATATTACTATGATGGCTAGAGATGATATAACTCTACCTAAAGATGGCCGCCAGTGACCGCATTCCGGTCCATAGGAGGAGCTGGTCAAACGCGATCCAGCAAATAGACAT
This sequence comes from Ixodes scapularis, assembly GCF_016920785.2. Classification (NCBI taxonomy): domain Eukaryota; kingdom Metazoa; phylum Arthropoda; class Arachnida; order Ixodida; family Ixodidae; genus Ixodes; species Ixodes scapularis. The sequence continues at coordinate 86,583,676 of NW_024609836.1, read as the reverse complement.
AGAGATCAGTGAGAGCCACCAATACATATATAAGTTTCGCTCTGCCTGTCAACTCAAGATAGAAGCAGCACATTGACGCCGGGTAGCAAATCTTGTGTAACTTCCGCTTGATTGCTCCAGGTAGGATTAAAACCTGCTGTGTTACGAAAGTCACACTCCGCTTCGCAGGGAATCGTCCAACTGCTAACGTGTGTTTAAAAAGCAGTGTGTTTAAAAAAACTCCCGACGAACCAATATCGAAAAAATGGGTAACCCATCCGTACAAGCAAACTGAGAAAACTGCAGGATCGCTGAAACGCCTTTGAAGCACACAATCGAACACTCTCGCTGCACCCGCTTTCAGTTGCGTTTAGTTGAATTTGCTTCTGTTGGCTCCTGGTTGACGCCACCGACCTATGCAAGTTAACAAAACTTGTTAGTAGCTAGTCAGTGCATGGTGCTCAAAAAAAAAAAAAACATTCCCATGTCTTATTACTACAGTTCCGGTTAAGATACACAACGATCTATATGAACAAACTTTCTGGCGATGAACTGGGGAAATACGTGCAGTTTTGTTTCAGTATGATGGACAGAATATTGGCGACTTTTGGGCGAACGGTTTATGTTCACAAGGCAGGATTGTAGGCGAATACAAAGAAAGGGACTATCGCTTTTCCATGTCGGCTTGTTCATCCCTATTTGCATTAAAAAAAAAAAAACATGTCAATCTAATCATTGCGAGATAAATTATGCAGATGAACAATTTTATGCGTGAAACCGAAACATTGTACATGATATTTACTCACGTGTAAAAAGAAAACAATATTAAAATTTCTGTAACTAGACTCACGCCCGAAATATAGTACGTTCTTATAATCTTCATGCCGACTGAAGCTAAAAGCAGCTTACTGATAAACAATATGAAATAATGAATTATCAGCTTGGAATGAACTGTTTAGCATAATCTTGCGTTTTATTAAGAAGACAACTATCATGGTTCTCACCCGCAGCTGTAGCAAGAATGATCTAATATGATGGCAAATACCCGCGGACCGGCTGGCGACGACGCCGTGCAAAGCAAACACAAACCTTGCTTGTCCTGGGATGGCAGTTCAGCTTGGAGTATTCCACGCCGGCTTCGATCTTGCACGTCGATTGAGTCGTTGTAAACTTCAACATGTACATCACGCCGTCCACAATCTGCTCGATGCAATAGCAAACACAATTGCATGGATACCGAGCATAAGACAGGTGCGTTAAAAAAAAGACGACACTGAGCTCCCTTTCTCACCACGCGTTCACAAGATAACTAAGGTTGTTACCGGTTGACGAGACCTTTACTTGACAAAAAAATAGCGAAACTGTTTTCATGCTACTCTTTGCGTTTCTTTATCTGATGGCCGACGTGAAAGTTGAGATTAGAGTTGCGGAAAGAAAGTCCCAAAAGGTGAGCCAGACGTGAGCTGATAGGCTTTACACATTATCAGGCTTGCCAAAGGGCTAATCATATTACACTCAATGAAATCCGGTGTGTTTCTCTGCCACAGGCCATTTAATAGAGTTCACCGCTGCAATCTGGGTGGATGATGAGGCGCAAAAGAGGTTTAGAGTTTTAGCAGCGGATCTGCGCGGTGACACGCCTGACCGGAGAGCCCCGATAATCCCTGTTCGGCCAATTAACCGCTTAATCGAGCTTGACAAAGATATAACACATATGTCAATCGTAGCAAAGCAGCGAAAGCATAGTGCAAGAGGCAATGGCTGGAACACCTGATGTCACGCGTTCGTCCCGAAGAGGCAGCTCGAACGCAGGAGGCAAGGAACATTCGCTGCGTGATCTCTTTTAGCGCTCAAATATTCTGGGGAATTCTCACCTGAGTCTTCACCTCCAAGATCCCGAGGACCGTGTCGTAGTATTCTCGACCTTCGACTTGGGTGGACACTGCGTAGTGCGCCAGACTCTCGTACTTGGGGTCGATTCGGGCCTGCGTCTTCCAGGCTCCGAACGGGGCCGCCGTCAATTCGCTCTCAGGATCTTCGCATATGTAGTACACAACCCGTTTGATCTTCTGCCGTTGAACCGTGTAGACGACTGCGGTGCATACATTTTCAACCTGCAAAGATTCATATAAAGAGCAAGTCAGAAGATGATGAGGTGAGTGCATCGATGATAGTCGGCAGTGAAACAAAGGTAACGGTTCAAAAAATTACACTCGTCACTTCGTGCAAAAGTTGATTCAGAAAGTAGAAAAGTCAATAACACTTTAATAATTTACGATATCATTCGCCTTCCCTTGACCTTGTCAGCAAGGACTGTCTGTTGTCGAAACAGCCGAAAAACGACGACGAGTCCGGTAGGACCATTGTCTACATTGCTCTAGAGGTAAATAACAATTTTACATATATATCTGCCACCGATTCTGCCGCAACCCCTCGTTCTTCAACGAGGGGCAGCTGTCCCCGGTCTTGAAGCAGTGACCCGTCTCCGACCAACGGGGATTAAGGAAAATGAGCCATCTAAACGCACCGCTACAAGCATGCAGCGCAGATCAATCAGCCGAATCATCCAACATCTCTGAGTGCTCCCCTGATAACGTCATGGAGGAGTCTGATGACGAAGGTGGATGGATCACCAAAGCAGCAAAGAAACAACGCCACGGATCCAATTGCAGTGAGGCGACGATCATCACTCAGCCGACTCACAACCTTGTGGTCATTGTCAAACCTACTAATCCGACCACAATCATCACTAACATGAATCCTCTGGCTCTGAAACAGATGCTGGAAAACCTGACACCAGACGGAGTAATCCAAATTCGACCAAATTATCACCTTAATCTATTGGCCATAGATGCAAGAAATATAGAATCAACGAAGTCCCTTCTTCAACTGAAGAAGCTTGGCACAATCCAAGTTCAGACGTATGAGCCAGCACCCCATCTTCCAATGTTGGCGTTATTCGCGGCGTATCAACAGAAATCACAGACGCGGACCTGTGGGCATCAATAAGGGAAAAAGCACCAGTCATTCAAGTGAGGAGACTCGGCAAGACAGAGGCGGTAAAGCTTGTCTTCTCCACCAGAACCTCTCCAGAATACGTCTTTGTGGGGCACACACGATACAGTGTCCTTTCCTACCTTGAAAAACCGCGGCAGTGTCCTAAGTGTAACCGCTTCGGACATCTGGCAAGCACATGCTCCAAAACGCAACGCTGCAGCCGATGTGGGGGAGAACATGTCGTCACCGAGTCCGAAGCGAAACAACCAAGGTGCATAAACTGCAAGAGAGGCCACGATGCCACGTCCCGGAACTGCCCAGCCTACAAAGCTGAAAAGCAGATAACTAACAACAGAAGCTCGAACAATGTCGACTATACGTCTGCTAAAACTGTCATCACGAATGAACAAAGGTTCGAGGACCGGAGAAGCACCGCACTCCCCACAAGCAAAAGCAAAGCTTGAAAGGAGACAAGAAAGCTATCATCCCAGAGATGAATGAAACCGATTTCCCTCCGTTGGATACGCAGTCGTCAGAAATCATGCCGAAACCAACGGTCCCGTCTGCAGAGCAGCCAGAGTCTTCAGCCAAGAATGCAGAAGCTTTTTCGACCCAAAATACTTCTAAGAACCAAGAAGTACCAAGAAAAGGGGCAAGACAATACCCAGCTCAAACGAAGCCAAGATCAGTTGCAACGCCCAAGTCTCAAAGCCTTGGTAATGGGTTGTGCACAATTGCCAACGTTGTTGCGCTCCTTCCTCACTTCTCTCCAGTCACCCATCACTCAAGCAATGATCCCAATTATCAACATTGTTGTTCCACTTGCCACTTCCTGGTGCAACTAGACTGCTTCATCGGGAACAACACATCGCAAAGTGAAAAACGAAACACTGCAATAAAAGCAGCTTATTTCACACAATAATACAGTGGAATGCCAATGGGCTTCGAAACAAGATAAATGACTTACGGCAACATTTACAGAGACACGAAGTCCAGGTACTCGCCCTTCAGAAAACCAACTTGAAGTAAGGAGCGATCCGACTATCTCCCAATGTTATCTACACTAGTACTCCCCGAACAACATCAACAACAACAGACGCACCTAAGGCATCTCTATTTATACACAGAGATTTACCTCAGTTCCAAGTGGATCTTTCACATCTCTGCGACCAAGCGCAGAATACGTGGCTGTCACGATACAAAAAGACAACTCGGGCGCCATGACAATCATATCGGTATATATTCAGCCTACATCTCCATGGAACCCTTCCGTCTTACGCACGATTCTTTCTCGGTGTGAGCCGGCCACGCTGATCTTTGGGGACTTTAACGCCCACAACGAGGCCTGGGGGGACAAGCAAACGTCCGCTCGTGGCCGGTCTCTAGAGGATACCACTACAGCTATTGGCCTCCGGTGTCTAAATGACGGCACTGCAACATTTGTGAAACCTGGCGTAGAGAACAGTGTGCTCGACCTGAGTTTGGCCACCGCTGCAGTACGTGCGCTCGGGCTCGCCGAACCCGACAGCTGGAGCAGTAACCATCTCCCTATTATACTCACTTCTCCAGAGAAAAGACCTTTGACCCATAAGACTTGTTCTGTAACAAACTGGGATGCCTACCGAGTGTACTTCGAAAATATAGTATCTACTGGCACCACTGATCACACGACCGCTATCTCTCAGGCGCTCTGCAAAGCGACACGGAGAGTTACGGTTCCTATATATAGACCCAACCCAGACCTAAAATACTTAAGGCTACGTGCTTCGCGCCCCAAAGCACAACGACGTGCCTTGAAGACATCAAGGCAAGAGGATATACAACGGTATCGAAGGATTGATGCGGCATTTCGTAGGCATAACAAGCGCTTACATCGGAAACAATGGCAACAGCGATGTGAGACCCTTCACTCTTCCGGTGGCGAAAGGCAAGCATGGCGAATGGCCCGCATCCTGGCGGGTCATGCTGTTCCCCGCTCACCGGTCCTCGGCCTTGTTATCGCGCAGAACAACACGTTGCCTCAAGCCGCGGAACTCCCTGCTGATGAATTCACCTCTGCTCCTGCTCCGCCACAGGGATTTGTCGCAGCCACTGCTACCAGCACGCCAGCGCAGGTTGCCGGCAACTCCGATTTCACGCTGAGTGAACTGCAGCATGCTTTTCAGCGTTCTTCTCGGAAACGCACCGCACCAGGCCCAGATGCGATAACTTTTCAAGCGCTTCGTAACCTTGATGATACGACGCTTCCAGGCTTTCTGGAATACTTAAATCATATTTGGCGCTCGTCTGATATTCCTACTGCCTGGCTCAGATCTGAGGTTGTTCCCATTCATAAACCAGGAAAACCGATAGGTGCCACCAGCTCGTATGGACCGATATCTCTTACGTGCTGTCTAGGGATGGTGATGGAGCGAATAGTCCTACGGCGCCTTGACTGGCAGCTCGAGACATCGGGCGCCCTGCCTAATCAGCTGTCTGGCTTCCGCAAACAACGTTGTACGACAGACGCGATCGCCAGCCTCGTATCAGACATTGAACAATCAAAGGCAACAGGGCAAGCTACAACAGCACTATTTCTCGATATTAAGAAAGCATTCGATGCAATTCCACAAGAAACCATCATTGCTCAGCTTACAAGGCTCGGGGTCGCAGGCCGAGCTCTGGCATTCGTACGCGCCTTTCTTACAGGAAGGTCTATGCACGTACGCCTAGGTGGAATTCGAAGGCGGCACTGCCCGAGGCTCTCCGGCGTATGAAGTCATCGGGACCAGTCATTAACATCGCTATATGCGCTGACGACGTGGCCCTCTGGACTACCGCCCCGACTAAGATATATAGCAAGATGCAACAAACCCTCCAGGACGGATTGACTATAGTTGTAGACGAGATCTCTAGACTAGGCCTTACGCTTTCTTCCTCCAAAACAGCTGCCCTTCAATATGATCCAACGGCTAGAGCATCGATCAACAGAATCTACACAATTAACGGAACAGACGTAGCACGTGTCCGGACGTACTCCTACCTGGGGTTTCTTCTGGATGACCGCATCTCCTGGAAGCTTGCAGTCAAGGCAACACTAATCAGATATCGCCGACACCCCAACGCCATTCGAATAATGATGGGCAGCAGGTGGGGAACGTCTCAGGTCATGATGCTACAGCTATACAGAGGCCTCATTCTCTCGAGATTATTATACGTCTTGCCGCTGATTCACGTGAGCAATGCACAGTCTGCAGGCATTGAGACCCTGCAAAGAATTGCACTTCGCTTCTGTCTGGGTTTACCGAGATACTCCCCGAACATTCCAACGCTGGTTGAAGCGAAGGTTAACCTTGTCGCGAACCACGGCAGAGAGCTGACACTTCGCCACATCGCAAGGCAAACCTCCTGCCGGTCAACAGGGCCCTCTTGAAGCATATTCGAAGTTGTCCTCAATCTCGCCTTGGATCTCTCTAGAGTCTTTGAAGGAATTGTGGGCACCTTAATGCTATCTACCCGGCACCACCACCTTACGCCTCGCCGCTGAACATCAGTGAATCTATTCCGGAACTCAGAAGCAAACGCTTCACTGCACAAATTTTCGCTCGAACCCTCGCAGAATACCGAATTGAGGTCGATTTTCCAGGATGGATGCGTGTATATACGGACGGCTCGGTGCTTAATAGCCGCAAATCATCCACTGCAGCAGTTTTTATACCGGAACTAAAAATGGCCAAATCAAGGAAACTGAGTTCTCACACTACATCTACCACTGCCGAACTTGCGGCGCTTTGGCTAGGCCTTGACATCCTCGACAGTATTCCTCACAGTGGAAAGCAGTGTTCCTCACAGATTCCAGAATAGCTTTACAACTTCTCGGTAGCTTTGAAGACGCCCCACAATATGCCAGATACATTGGACACATGACAAGAAACTTAGAGTCTAAAGGATGGCACATAGCATACCAGTGGCTCCCATCACACGTCGGTATCTCGGGCAATGAGACAGCCGATCGTCTCGCTAATGCACCTCACCACATTCATGTACTAATACTTGTTATACCGAAGATGTATGAGGCCAGACTTATTATTCACAAAGAAATAGAGAAACTACATCCGGACACGCGCGTCTCTACCGGGAAGCCACCCGCACGCGTGCCTCCAAAGCTGTCCCGAGCCTCCGCTTCTCTACTCCACAGACCTCGCACTGGTTAGGCCTTTACTGCGAAAGCCCTTCACCGTATGGACCCAACAATAAACCCAAACTGTCCATCCTGTGATGTTCCCGAGGACCAGGACCATCTCCTCTGGACCTGCCCTACTCTAGCGGACAAAAGAAAATCGTTTCTCGGCGGGCTGCGGCAAGCAGGCGTAGCTAGGGTGCCTTCATGTGCGCTCTGCTTAGGGTGGTGGCATCTCGCCATTTTGTCACACACGTTTATTTTTATTTTTTGTTCAGAAGCGCGTGAAAGAGCGTGTCCCTGCACGCGCTTGTGGCGCTGACTGTGCTATGGCGACATTTTGTTTTCGTCGATTTCTTTGTATTTTTCCCGTGAGCGCGTGCTGTCGGCATGTGGTACTACAAAGGGTGGCATCACCCTAAACAGAAGGACATTGAGGCACCCTAGGCGTAGCAAGTGCTACAACACAGGATATTCTTTTTCCCCCAGGTTCTGCACGCGATGTCTCGAGAACATTCGCCGCACTTCTCAAGTTCTTGGAGGACACCAGTTTATTTGACCGCCTCTAACTCCGGTGTCTGACATACACTGGGCGATGGCAACTCATCAACAACCGAGTCACAAGAACTGCTGACCAATCGTTCCTTTTTTTTTTATTCTTTCTTCTTTTTTCTTTTTGAACCCTTTTCCTCCCATTTATCTCTCTTCTCTTTTCAATCCGTTCTTTTTCTTGACCTCTCTACTTTCTTTAACTTTTTCTGATCTTCCCTTTCCTCCCCTTTCCTTCCTCGGAACTAACTCGCCCCCACTAAAGGAGTGGCCAACATGTTCCGGCTTTCCGCTACCCTCACCACTAACTACTATAGTCGGTTGCAAGCTAAGAAAAAACCGGAAATGCCTCTCAGAGGAAAATGTAATCCTACGCCGAGAAACGCCAGCCAATCGTTTTCTTGACGTCACGATTCTGTGGACCAATCGCGATCCTTTTGAAAAAAAAAAAAGCTCAACATGGCTGCTGGCCTTAGCAACGCGACGCTAGTTTCTCGTGACAATTATTCTGCTTTTTTGCACCGTGTTTTACGTACCCGAGGTTACGCCACGAGATCTTAATGGTATCGGCTTGCGTTTGCAGCAGTTTCTGCGCGACAACGTGAGAATCCAGCGACGCTATCGCCAACGAAAATTTCGAAGCGGGCGCGAGGCTTAGCACTGCTGAGAGGTGAGAAGCTACGCCGGACGTCGTCTGCTTCGTTGGATTGTGCTTCTTGAAGAACCGCTTTGGGTTCGCCGGTAAGGCTGCACCAGGCTGTTTCGTCCAAGAAGAATCAGGGGAATCGCTTTCCGATGTCACCTCAGTGAGATCCATGACGGAAGACAAGGATAGAGCACTATATAGCTCCTACGGAGCAGAGTAGCGCAATCCTTTGAACTCCGTGTTTTGCCGACAACATGGCCGACAGAGCGGCTCGGCGCGAGTCACGTGGTACTCAGGGTTCCAGGAGGCGGCCCGCCCTATGGGAGAATACATGGAGATCGACACAACACGGCTGATTAAAAAATGAACGGCGAGTTCACGCTTTTCAAAACTAGTCTGTCGAGAAGTTAGTAAAGCCCTAAACACTTGATCAAAGTTTTAACAATATCGGATACGTGTGCAAATTTTGAGAAGGCAATTTCCAAGGCAATGGCGTTTGAAGCAGACGATTTTTGCTCGCAGCGGAGATGGGCTTTTCGGGTTGGCCGGAGCGGGTCACGTGAATGGTGTGACGTCGCCGTGTCGTCTGCTGCTTGATGCCGCTCAGGCAATTTTTAAAAAAAAGTCAGGTCCTTGCGGGGCACAAAACTTAGCGCAAAGTATTCTAAAGTGTTCCATTATTATGTCAAAAATGATTGCGATGCCGTACGTTCCCACAACACTGAAGTAACAACGATTTTCTCACGTTCTCCATGTATTTCTGACCGCAGTTGGAACCTCCTGGCGTTCGCCGCTAGTCGCCGAGAGGCGGCGTTGTAGATTGCGCTACTCTGCTCCGAAGGAGCTATATAGTGCTCTAGACAAGGAGAGCGGGGCGCGGTGGTGGTGTCGATGACTTGGGAGGGTGCCGATTTGTCAAAACCCGAAAAGTATAATTATTCTTGTTTTCTATTCATCCAACAAAATAAAGACACACATTTCGTGCGCAAAGCTCACAAAACTAAGTAAATCACTAAATATTTATTATTTGCAGGAATTATAAGTGCTTCGCTTTCCCCAGCGGCTTTCCCTCAATCAGAGGCGCTGGAAGACGGTATGTTAGACAGTATCTTGGACAGAAAATGAATTGGGAAGACGGTACATTGGACATGACTTTCTTTCTTTAATAAACAGCTATTTCGTTGACAAAACGTATTCTAACTTATTTAAATGTCCTGAAAGAATTAAATAAATAATGTAGTAGTTTAAGACACGTTTCCTGGAGGAAGAAAAAGCAACGTTGCTAGCGAACTACTTTCTCGACAGCGGAGGCAGTTCAGATGGGCGCAATGCGCTTGTGGGTGGAGCTAAAAGATTGTTCTTAGCTTGCAACCGACTATACTAGAAACAGCCGGCGAGTTGTCAGGGCAGAATGAAAATATGGCTCAGTAGGACTTGCAGGAGGAGCTGACTCTTGTCCCCATGCAGAGCCACCAATACATATATAAGTTTCGCTCTGCCTGTCAACTCAAGATAGAAGCAGCACATTGACGCCGGGTAGCAAATCTTGTGTAACTTCCGCTTGATTGCTCCAGGTAGGATTAAAACCTGCTGTGTAACGAAAGTCACACTCCGCTTAGCAGGGAATCGTCCAACTGCTAACGTGTGTTTAAAAAGCAGTGTGTTTAAAAAAACTCCCGACGAATCAATATCGAAAAAATGGGTAACCCATCCGTACAAGCAAACTGAGAAAACTGCAGGATCGCTGAAACGCCTTTGAAGCACACAATCGAACACTCTCGCTGCACCCGCTTTCAGTTGCGTTTAGTTGAATTTGCTTCTGTTGGCTCCTGGTTGACGCCACCGACCTATGCAAGTCAACAAAACTTGTTAGTAGCTAGTCAGTGCATGGTGCTCAAAAAAAAAAACAACATTCCCATGTCTTATTACTACAGTTCCGGTTAAGATACACAACGATCTATATGAACAAACTTTCTGGCGAAGAACTGGGGAAATACGTGCAGTTTTGTCTCAGTATGATGGACAGAATATCGGCGACTTTTGGGCGAACGGTTTATGTTCACAAGGCATGATTGTAGGCGAATACAAAGAAAAGGACTATCGCTTTTCCATGTCGCCTTGTTCATCCCTATTTGCATTAAAAAAACATGTCAATCTAATCATTGCGAGATAAATTATGCGGATGAAAATTTTAATGCGTGAAACCGCAACATTGTATATGATATTTAGTCACGTGTAAAAAGAAAACAATATTAAAATTTCGGTAACTAGACTCACGCCCGACATATAGTACGTTCTTATAATCTTCATGCCGACTGAAGCTAAAAGCAGCTTACTGATAAAGAATATGAAATAATAAATTATCAGCTTGGAATGAACTGTTTAGCATAATCTTGCGTTTTATTAAGAAGACAACTATCATGGCTCTCACCCGCAGCTGTAGCAAGAATGATCTAATATGATGGCAAATACCCGCGGCGCGGCTGGCGACGACGCCGTGCAAAGCAAGCACAAACCTTGCTTGTCCTGGGATGGCAGTTCAGCTTGGAGTATTCCACGCCGGCTTCGATCTTGCACGTCGATTGAGTCGTTGTAAACTTCAACATGAACATCACGCCGTCCACAATCTGCTCGATGCAATAGCAAACACAATTGCATGGATACCGAGCATAAGACAGGTGCGTTAAGAAAAGACGACACTGAGCTCCCTTTCTCTCCACGTGTTCACAAGATAACTAAGGTTGTTACCGGTTGACGAAACCTTTACTTGACAAAAAAATAGCGAAACTGTTTTCATGCTACTCTTTGCGTTTTTTTATCTGATGGCCGACGTGAAAGTTGAGATTAAAGTTGCGGAAAGAAAGTCCCAAAAGGTGAGCCAGACGTGAGCTCATAGGCTTTACACATTATCAAGCTTGCGAAAGGGCTAATCATATTACACTCAATGAAATCCGGTGTGTTTATCTGCCACAGGCCATTTAATAGAGTTCACCGCTGCAATCTGGGTGGATGATGAGGCGCAAAAGAGGTTTAGAGTTTTAGCAACGGATCTGCGCGGTGACACGCCTGACCGGAGAGCCCCGATAATCCCTGTTCGGCCAATAAACCGCTTAATCGAGCTTGACAAAGATATAACACAGATGTCAATCGTAGCAAAGCAGCGAAAGCATAGTGCAAGAGGCAATGGCTGGAACACCTGATGTCATGCGTTCGTCCCGAAGAGGCAGCTCGAACGCGGGAGACAAGGAACATTCGCTGCGTGATCTCTTTTAGCGCTCAAAAATTCTGGGGCATTCTCACCTGAGTCTTCACCTCCAAGATCCCGAGGACCGTGTCGTAGTACTCTCGACCTTCGACTTGGGTAGACACTGCGTAGTGCGCCAGACTCTCGTACTTGGGGTTGCTTGGGTCCTGGTCCCTCCAGGCTCTGATCAGGGCCCCCTTCAATTTGCTCACCGACCCGGCCGCTGCGAGGACCACACAAACCAGGAATACGGCAGCCTTGAAGAAAGCCATCGTGCTGGCGACTGGTCGTCTGAAACTCCTGAAGAATAATCAGCGCTTTATAAGGTTACCTGTCGTGACGACGGATCACGTCGCCGACTTGGAGCGAGGAGTTATCTCGCTGCGATGACGATATCGGACGGGGAACAACCCCTCAACAATGGGATGGATTCCTGTATCTCTGCTCTCGATTGTTTTTTGCAGTAATATGGAACATTGCACAAAGGAGTCAACCCGACCTTTTGGTTCATAATTAGGTCACGCCGCGGCACGTGTCGATGCCTGGACAGGGGCTGTCAAGGACGCGGTTTAAACATATCCTAGGCTGCATCCCGGCACGGGCCTGTCGCGGTCCCAAACTCGTGGTGGAAACGCTAAATCAAAATGTGGTTGTCCGGCTGGGATACTCTGAGCACGACCGTTTGACGCGCAAAAAAGTTTAAACATAAAGTAGCGCTCGTTCTTTTTTTTTTATTTCTTTTTACTTTTTTTTTTGGTACACAAAACAAATAGAGAAAACGCTCAAACACGTCAATTAATTCTTTGTCGACGTGGTTACATGAAAATATCTTCAGGGGAACCGAATCATTCAGGACTGGCCACGAGTTAGGGGGTACAGGCTACAGGGTACGCCCGATGCACTTCAAGGATGGTACTAGGTTCCGTGTTTTTGGATAAATCCGAAAAACTCCGACAGCCACCCGCCAGTAGAGTTTTGGTCAATTCGGATTTATCAGATAAACTAAAATTTTTTATGCCCCCTCCCCTCCCGCCACAAATTATTATTATTATTATTTTTTTTTTTTACAACTTGAGCAGCGCAGGGTCAATGGTCCTGGGAAAATGCCACCGTAATTATCCTTGAAAACTCCGACCGTTGTCAACAGGAGTCTTAGCGCTTGTCTTATCAAGGTTGATTCGGGGCAACAGGTCATTGCATACTCGGGTCACGACAAAAGCTACTCTTTTCGGTTTCCTGTTCGGATTATGCGATTTGTGATTTAGATAAACGAGAGGGTATGTTTTTGTAGTACTGAAAGCTATGTACCATAGATATTGTATAAAATATGGAAGGGAGGCAGTTGTAACATCTCTGTTACATCCTTAACCACTCCACTTCGCGCGGCCGCGGGATAGGTTGGTGGGATGACTACGAGCTACCTCCGGCAGTTTATTGATTTTAAGGTTTCGATGTTTATCGAAGCAACACTTGTTTGCGACTTTTGTCGTGGGACCGATTAGTGTTACCAATAGAAATGGCACCAACGCCAAATTCAACTGAAAAAAAAAAAACTTTAATTGATACAAGGGCATTTTATTTTATTTTTTTATCTGGGATACGTTTACATCCGGTTATTATTTATATATTTATTTGATAAGAAAACACTGCAAAATTAAACTTCGAATTTCGGAGAATGGGAAATCAAACAAATATAAACTCCGAACAAATTCCGAATCTTCGGCAAAACATAAACTCCGAAAGAAACACCTTCCGAATGTGACGAAAAATAAACTCCGAAAACATTGAACCCTAGATATAGGCCACACTTTGAACCGAGTTCTCTCTGACCGTGCGGACGTTCACATCCGCGTGGCGCATCCGCATCCCCGGCTTTCATATATTATGAAAGATGTCATAGCGGTCCAAACCGTTGTTTTCGACTGGCAGGAAGCGAATTCTTCACGCAGTTATGAGTAACTCAATTTAAGAATGTGTTGGAGGATGTCTAAGTGAAAGATGGCGTCGCAACATCCGCTAAATACATGCTCTATGGTTTCAGGCTCTTTAAAGAAAAGGCAATTGGTAGACCACGGTCCAAATAAGCCTCCTTCCTCCAGCCATGTCTTTACTGCCAGTGCGCCGCAGTGTAATCTAAAAAAAAATAACGGTGGGCTTTACCGGCATTTTTTAAAATCTTTTCAAAACGTTCAAGGTTGGATATCTGGGTATAAGAACCTGTACCGGGGGCGATTGGCATTAGGACCTCCACTAAATCCTTATAGTTTTTTTTTTGTGTGTGTGAAACCGAACCCAAATACTCTAAAGAAAATCGCACTTTTAACAATTTTATGCACCAGTCCGCGCAAATAACCCTGGACACTCGTGTAGATTACATTACTTGACGACACTACAAACCCGGTCAACGAGTTCCGTAATCGCATCTGAATAACACTGCGTAAAAAACAAATCTTCCTGATGGCGCAGAAACATAAACTTAGATACAATATGCTGAATAAACAAGTGAGACAAGCTTAGTCCACCCCCTCGAACTGATCACAACAAGTTCGTCGGAGCTGTGCGCTCCCAGGCTGAACTCCAGATGAAGGCAGCGAACACTCTGTGCAGTCTCCGCACGTTGATACGCAACATGGACAAAAATTTTCAAAACATACCATATTTTGAAGTCAAAAACAGGTTACAGAGAGTGGAACGCGCAAACATTCACCAAATCCCGCCCCTTCCAATTCTCCGCTTTCGTCCTAACCCTCTCCGTCTCATCGTTCCAATATGGCGCAGTATCTCGGTAATGCTCTAGCGGCACGACGGAGTCATTTCTCCGACAAGGTCGTCCATTGAACATTTAAGAAATCATTAGGTGTGGCGTCCTAGTTACCATGCCAGAGTCCTGTGCATTTACCCCAGTTAATTAGCTACCCGATTTCGCACAATAAGACGAAGCAGTGCTGACTACCTCGCACAAACTGTTCTGATCAAATAAAAAAAATAAACGGCAATATCATCTGCGTATGAATGGATTTTCACCTCGCTAGAGTGTAGTCAACGTTACTAGAATACTCGGGAAACTGCCATAGGAGCCTGCATGAAAAAAAAGGCTCCGTTCAGAACTCGAGAACCAAACTAAACACGATATATCGTGTTTAATTTGGTTCTCGAGTGCTGAACGGAGCCTTTTTTTTTTAGTTTGGTTCTCGAGTGCTGAACGGAGTGACCGCTGCAGGAGAAATGGCGGCGTTGCTATAGCAACGCCGCCATTTCTCTTGCAGCGGTCACTCCGGGAACTGCATGGATACACCAGAGTATCGGTATCACATTCGATAGCGTTCGCTGTTACTGTTCGATTTTGGCTTTGATCGGCCATTTTGGCGCCGAAACGTATAGAATGGCAAAAGTTTCAGGGCTGCCAACCCCCCTCTCCCAAGCGGACGCGCCGCAATTGATCACCGAAGTTAGGACGCGCTACCTGAAATCAGCGGTGAGGCAAGGTTGTATCAAAACAATATTAATTGTGCCGCAAAACCTTGTAAACTAAAGATTATATGAAAACATCACGCTCCTGTTATTCTATACTAATCTCCAAGAAAAACTTTCTACAAAAAGAGCTTTTTTCGTTTGTTTTTACGCAAAAACATGCTTTCTAAAAGCTCACGCTCGCCACAGTAAAGAAAAAAAAATTGAGCAGCCATCTTAGCCCCTCGAGCCGGGAGTTTGGTACTCAAGGAAACAGGGGCTAGCGGTCATGTTTCAGCTCGTCGCCAAAGGGTGGCGCTGTTATCGTATTCAGTTTGGTATTGGTAGACGCCAGCGATACAGGTTTCAAGGGTGAGTTTCCCAATTCAGTGTTTTAGTAACGCTGAGTGTCGTTTACAACCCCAAATATTAGCATTTCTGACGATCCTTAAACAAAACGGTTCTAAGAAAATGGAAAAAAGTAAGGGCGACAACGGGCAACGTTGTCGCACAGAGGACCGACCTTCAACTGTTTATTTTACACTTTTGTTCACTATGTAGAACAACTCGCGTACGACGTTTTCACACCCTTAATTATAATAGAGTCAGCATTTACATGTTCCAAAACACTAAAAAGTGCCTGATGTGACACATAATCAAAAGTTGTGTCTAGGTCGAGCTGCGACATTGCTGCGACATTGCGACTCGTCCCTCGAGAGCGTTACAACCTTCCAAAATGCATCTCGCAACATGAACGTTAGTGCCAATAATTCGACTCCTTTCTGCCTCATGTCTGGTGCGACCCTACAAGGCATTGGATGACACTCTTTAATTGTCTGACCAAAACCTTCACATAAATTTTGCAATCCACACCGACACACAGCGCTTCTGCATTTCTCCGTTCGACCCGAACGGCTCCGGAAAGCCTCGGGTGAGGTTACCCGGCTCAGGCGCCCCTGGATCGTCGGCCGACCTTGCCGCCTGCTTACATCAGTTTCGCGCAATATCCATTGCATAACGTTGGATAATATCCTGGCAATCTCACCGCAGCACAAGGGACACTGATGTCTCGTCTGGCAGCCGTATTGCTTCGCGATTGCACCGCTTCACGCCACCGAGAAGTGGTCCGAGGGTTGAAAAGAATGCGGCGCAGGACGACACAAGGAGACGCAACAGGAGATGGCGCACAACAGAACGACTTCGGACCAGTGGCCTGGACAGACGCCGACATCGCGTCTTCATCATTATTCTAAATTCGGCCAAATCTTAACTAAATAAAACGTTAGTGTTCTTACCAACCGTTCCAGACCAGCTTAACTACCGAGTCGAGTCTGGAACAGCCCAAGACGCTACATATTTTATCTTGTGTCCCGACAAAAGATAAGGCAAAACCAAATGGAATTGTGCACCTCATCTCGCACAACGAGTGTACGTGATTGAACGTTTGTGCCCAGAGAACAAAGTGTTGCTTGGGAAGGCTACTCAGAAGAAGGTCAACAACTGGAGATTTCTGTGGATATCTTAGAGAAAAATACTGATGAAGAAGGCGGAGAAATCTGGCCTGGAGCGAATCAGCAATGAACATGACCTTCTTCAGATTGTTTAGCTGGAACAAACGTTGTCTACATTTAGATGTCACACGGCATAGTTTTGCAAAGTTTTCTTTCTTTTGAAATAAATCACTATAAATCATTCATCGAGGGCATAAACCCTCGATGAAATGTTATTACTTACATACACAATCTGCCAAAAACGAGATTGTTAAACTTGACAACTTTTTTACCCAGATAGGTTTTTTTTTATGTCATATTGTTCTCCGGGAAATGGCACTCTGATGACATAAACGTTTTTAAATTACCTGGATACACCACCCATAATTTGAACAGCGCGAGGTCCAGAGGTGGAGGCGTATTCCAATGCTGATTGCGAGCCCATTCTACAGTACTGTGCGGTTAAAGCGGTATTCACACGAAGGAGAAATACCGGGGATTTCTCCACGGCACGCGCATCCTGCGACGAAAACGTCAATCTTTGCGATGTGCAAAAGCTTCGCGTTTTCGTCTCGTGATGCGCGCAAGCCGGGGAGAAATCCCTGGGATTTCTCCCTCGTGTGAATACCCCTTTAATGAGGATTCTGAGGTCCCCCTCCGCGAAGCAAGTTCCATCGCCTCTGGCGGAGGTGACGGTAGGTGTCTTAACATTTTAAAGAGCTCGATTCCAAGCGAAAAAAATAGCACTGAAAACGGAAACAAGCTTGCAGACGGTAGGAAATAAATACTAAAAGACCCAATGCAGGTCATGACAACTGCGACGACATTCGTTAAGGCGACTAATTCGTTCTTGCCCTGCAAAATGGACAGAGAAAGGCGAAAACGGAGCTGTTGAACCTTACAATTGAAGTGTCGGAAGCAAAAAAAAAAAAAAAAAAAGCAGAAGCAAGACGAAGGGACTGATGAAAAAAGAAAACAGAGATATGTGTCGACGCGCTATCCCCAACATTTCGGCGTTCAGCCTTCGCCTCGTCGTCGTCTGCCTCGGTGAAGCACGGCCGTGCGCTATGCTACGTAGCTCGAAGAAGAAGACTTGCTACCCAGGCACGCGATGCACCGGAACGTTGGCCGACCGCCGCTGCCATGGCCAATAAACTGGCCGTTCTTTTAGGGGCGAAGCTCCTTAGGGTCTAGCCTTGTCCGGCGTCCGTGGTCACATCGATTGCCATCCCATCTGTCTTCTTAAAAAAAGAAAAATATGTTTTTGCAGCCGGCAGGATTCGAACCTGTGCGGGGAGACCCCGATAGATTTCTAGTCCATCGCCTTAACCACTCGGCCACGACTGCGGGACGAGTAGGGGGCTCTGAGATGTGGTAGTAACTCAAGAGCTGGGGATGCCATGTATGAAGCGTTGCATATAGCCGCTCAACGTCTATACAGGAGAGGGCGCTGTGGTCAAATGTGTATATAATCGCGTTAAACTTTGCATGCATTCGCTCAACGTTTATAGACGAGAGGGCGCTGCGGTCATATGCTCAAATGCGTATATAACTACGTTCCATACCAACGCAACCCGGAACTCAGCACTGCCTATGAGCAATAAAAAAAAGATCAGCACCATCAGCACTACCTATGAACAAAATCAGTATCATCAGCACCACCAGAGCTTCGCCCCAATCAACATCATTCACCACGCGGAGATGCGGTCATTTTTTTCTATGTCGGGATTTGTTCTTCACCACGACACAGTATTTCACTTCTGGTGACACGGAAAACGGACACAACACGCCGTCACGACCAACTCATTGACGCGAGAGCGGGACTTTCTTCGCTGGGCCAGCGTACGACCACCCACCAGCCCAGCATTAAAGTACTTAATGTGGAAAGCCTTTCGCCGTACCGCGCCATACTCGCCAAATATCTCGGTTTAACGCGACCCAGCGGGCTGCCACGGAATGTGCGACACACCACTGTACACCACATCCGAACCACTCCGGGCCCTCCGGTTTTCTGGCACGCTCATCACCTTGCTGCGCCCCGCAGGGGGCACCTGTGAAAGCAGGATAGCTAGGTTCGACATTGTACATGTACCTTTTTTTAGTACACGGAAGTGACGTCATCACGTCTGATTGGTTGGAAACAAAAGTGACGTAATTTCCCTACAAAAATGTGGGCGGAGTCGGCAAAATTGGGCGGAGTCGGCTACCGGACGTGACAACGAAATGACGTTTCGTTTTGTACCGAGTACGTTTCAAAAGGTACTTGCTCGGAACTAGGTGTCATTGGCAGCATGTTTTCGGCGGCGAGGTGTCACCGTCTCGTCTCGTCAGCCAGAAAGGCTGTATCGGGAACACCGCGATGCATTCGAGCTCCCGGAGGAGATCTTTCGGAAGCAATACCGCCTGCCCAAGATCGTGGTGCGGCGGTTGTGCGACGAACTTCGCGAGGAACCGGAGGTGAGGAGAGTGCGTACCACGTCATGACTGTGGAGCTTCAAGTGTTGTGTGCACTGCGCTTCTACGGCACGGGGAGCTTCCAAGGCATGGTGGCGAGCGACGAACACGTAGCGCGGGACCAAAAGACAGTCAGCGTTGCGGTCCGCGCCGTGTCCGTCGCTATCGTGCGTCGTCTCGGGGTCCAGCGTGACTGGATCCACTTCCCCGAGACGCCGAGCGAGAGGTTCGACGCGGAGAAGGGCTTCAGGCTGCTCGGCAGGATACCCGGCGTCATCGGTTGCGTGGGCGGGACCATGGTCTCCATCGTCGGCCCGTCCAAGAACGACCCCACCGTCACGAAGGCGGCGTACTGGTGCCGCAAGTACTTCTACGCCCTCAACGTGATGGTGGTAAGTACACTCATGTTACGTTGTCAAAACGCGCCCCAAATCTGTAGAAAAAAAAACGTATTGCCAATACGGTTTAAGTAGGCCGTTTTATGACTGCGGGCTGTGGGGTCTCACGACTGCGCGAGCGTGTGCTCCACGTAGCATGTGAGCCGTGAGACTCTTCTCCCAAAAATAATACTTGTCTGTTAAAACGTGCAAGCATCCGTAAAAAAAACAAAAAAAAACATTATTTTTGTTTCAAGGTAGTTAGTTGTACCTTGCTTCCAGGAAGGTGTGTTGACATGCATGTGTCAGACAAAATAACTTAAAAGGTTCTGAAATTGCGACTGCTTTGTGAACCATAAGTACAATCTACTACTTGTGGATTTAGGTAATTACATGTCAATATCTCTCTCACTTTCAGGTGTGTGACGCCGACTGCCGGATAATGTGCATCGACCCACGGTATCCCGGGTCGGT
Organism: Ixodes scapularis; assembly: GCF_016920785.2. NCBI lineage: Eukaryota > Metazoa > Arthropoda > Arachnida > Ixodida > Ixodidae > Ixodes > Ixodes scapularis. Next base: position 86,563,857 of record NW_024609836.1, on the reverse strand, counting down.
GCACGACTCCTTCGTGTGGCAATTTTCCTGGCTCCGAAGCCAACTCGAGCAAGGGCAGGTGCCACGCGACGGCCGGTTCCTGCTTGGTGAGCATACTAAATTCATTCCTTACGCACACGGTGGCTCCCACTGCTTGAAAGCCACAGTACCACATATACTGTGCTTGTTGTGAGGCACACAGACACAGTTGCTGGAACTCCTTGAAGTGAGACAACACCCAAAGTTTGGCCATTAATCTCTGTTTATGTCCACATAACTCTCACACTCTGCAGGCTACGAAAACCACACTACACCAATCTCACGACAGTGACAAACTATGCAAGGCATGCGACCGCAGTGCGAGTCGCTGTCCGGTTCGGCCCACTCACTGTTACTGTCTGCCTGTACCCTCTTGCTGGTTGGTTTTTGCATGAAGTTGGAGATCTTTCACTGATACCTGGGGGCTCGCCTGGTCGCTTTGACGGTCGTCAGTTTGTACGGAATGGCATCAATTCCTCCTTGGCCACTTGGGGCTCGCCAAATCTGTCCTCGGGTCGACTCTGTCTCACACACTGGATTCTTTTCCCTGACCCTTTTTCTTCGGTCTGCTTATATAGCTCCTCCTATTAGACCCTCCGTGTCCCAATAGGACCTGACTCCTTTCCAATCTAACCACCCCCTCTCTTTTCCCCATCTCCAACTCCACCGAGGATTGGGAAAAGGTTCGTCGAACTGGCGCCTTATCCCCTTGCTTGCCAAAGACAAGGCCAGCGTGTTCTGCTCTGCCCGTGCCTAAGGTCACGGCCACACTCCCAAAAGCAACAGAGCTTTTATCTGTCCGATGCAAGGGTCTAATAATGCACTTGCATACAACACAGCACCCCTAAGAAATTGTGCACTCATCCCATACAACCCACCAGGAAAACACATAGTTACATGAAATAACAGGGAGTTTGCATGCAAGCTGGTGCTAATTAATCATAATGTAAACTGATACTGTAGTGCAGAAATATTAACACACTTTTAAGTCCCACTTAAGTTACATTATAATTGACATAGTTGCACACAGCTGTTTTCTTGCCTTTTATTTTAAAAAGTAAAGAATGTAATATGTTCCATCTTCTACATGTGCAGGTGACAGCGGCTACCCCTTGGAGCCTTGGCTCATCACCCCTGTCCCCTGGAACCACGCGACCTCCACCGCTTGCGGCCGGTTTAATAAGGCGCATTCCTCGATCAGGTCTGTTGTGGAACGCTGCATCGGGCTGTTGAAAAACAGATTCCGGTGTCTGCAAAGGCACCGGGCTCTGTATTACCACCCTTCAACAGCCACCGCCATTATTTCGGCATGTGCAGTGCTCCACAACATCTGCCTTGCATCGAGCGAGCCAGAACCGGAGTCAGACTGCGACCCTGAAGAGTCAGAGTTGGAGTCTGAGCCGAGCTCGGAGAGGTCAGCGTCGGCTCCCGAGAAGCTGGCTCCTGCCGGCCCTCCGGTCGGCCTTCCGGTCGGCCTCTCGGACAGGGGGAAGGCTCTGAGGCAGCGCCTTGTCGCCCGGTTCGGAACCCGCCGCAGACGTGCCCGTGCGGAGCGCCACACGCAAGGGGTCCGCCGCCACGACAGTAGTCTCGACCACCAGGGACACCGTCGGGAAGCCCCTCAGCGCCCTCGCTGCGGTGGTGCCCAGCACGGATGCCGCCAGCGACAGGGAACCTCTCGCCACCACGACTGAGGTCCTGACCACCAAGGACCCCGTCACATCCTTGCCCTCAGTGAAGCCCCACGCGTGGAAGCCGTAAAGTGCACACTTCGCTTCCTGCTCCACAGTCATCGCCGTCCACAAGCTACATGCTCTCTTCAGCTCCTACACCTTGTGAAGTTCGTCGCACAGCCAGCGTGCTGCCTCCAGATACGTGTCGAGTGCATCGCGGTGAAATCGATACAGCCTTTTTTTTTTATTCTTATGAGCAGAAGGCACGAGACGCAGTCGACAGTGACAGAAAAGGTTCGGAGGTTTAGTTGCCAGACCAACAAATCACCTGGATTGCCCCTGCAAAGAACTCAGAAGTAATTTAGACTACCTCTAGAAAGAAATGCTTGCTTTTGCAGAGATTGCTTTCTTAGTTGCTGATTGAACCAGGGATATTGTTGTCATGTGCATTGTTTCATTTTACAAATGCTTCAAAGCGTCTTGCCTTCTGCTCCATTTTATTATCTCTTTTATGGTACTTCATCAAAGTTAGGTGATTGTGTTATCTCAAGACAGTGCACATGTAGTTTGTTTTGAAAATTGCTTTATTTCTTAAAGAAAAACCTGTGACTTCATGAATAAAAGTGTGATAACATGGAATGTAATATTTCATTCTTGGAAGTAAAACTGAGCATCGACTGGAACCATGTAAGCAATTGGGCAATCTTAAGTATATATCACAGGTATCTTGTTGAACACTCTGGTCTTATTTGAGCACAATAGTTAAATTTCGAAAGGAAAAAAAAATATATATATTCTCTGACTAGCATACCACCATATAAACACTGGACCACTTTGAAAGAATTGTCACAGATGTTGCGCCAAACATTCTTATTTGAGCACAGCAATAGCAAGTTCTCGAAAGATAAAAAAATTGTTTCTGACTAAAGCAGCCGTCACTCGCGCGCTCCCCGTTGGTTCCGCCGACCCCTCCGCTGCCCTCGGCACACCCGGCTCCTAGTGGTTCGACATATTGGTTTGAAGAAGGCGCGTAGCGCACATCCCGCATAATATTGGAACAACTTTCTCTCCAATTAATTCTTAAATGTATTGCAAAAGGGTACAAAAAAGCGGTTTGTTTTAACAACGCCCAAAAGGTTTTCATTGTTTTTCAATACTTTTACCTGTACTAGAACAGATGCGACGGCCAGCGACGCACAGGATTGGTTGCCGTTCCTTCGCTAAACGCAGGAACTGCTCCCCGCGTCGTAGTAAATCCTACCCCGTATCCCGCGCGTAGGGACGCCTCAGGGAATGCGTAGCTACTTCCGCTCGTCGGTGGTTGGCTCCGGACGTTTCTGAAACGGGTGACGGGTGTCAAGTTTGCGATGACGTAGCGGCGTCAAAGTGGGTAGAGCCGCCACTTGAGTGTTGCTAGGATACGCTCCCTTTTTGCATTACGTCACTTCCATGTACCTTTTCTCAAATGTCCAACCTTGCGATCCAGGTGTTTGGAGAGTGGCGAATCCACGGACCCCAAGCCATGCGGGTTCGCCCGCCCACGTCTGGCTGTGCGTGGCTTTCCCGTGTCCGGGGAAAAGGGCATCCTGGTGGTTGAGCCGAGCCCGGGGTAGGTTTGGACCCTTCAGGGCCCCCCATGTGAGGCAATACACCACTTCGGCCCCCGCTTCTCATAGACGGGAGTCCTGGTAAGGCCCGGCCAGGATGATTCAGTCTAGTCGCCTTTTCTTCTAGTATTCCCTCCGATCTTTCACTCCCACCTTTACTTATACTTCTCCTCTCTCTTTTCTCTCCATTCCCCTTTCACCTTCTTGGCGGCAAGGGCCAACCTTGAGTGGAGAAGGACGCTAGTCTAGACCCATTCTTGGGTATAACATCTGGGTAGGTGCTACTTGAGTAACGTGCACAGCAAAGCCATTTTTGTTATGTGCCGTTACCCTGTCCCATGTTGGGCTCCATGGTGGGCGGCACACCGCAGATGTCGAAGATCTTCCATTTTTATATGGGTTCCAAAGCAAAACTTCCTTCTGATCGATCTCTGAAAAGAGTTCGCAATGAAGCCACCGTTCCTCTAAGGACTACAGATAACACTCAAGCCTTCTCAAAGTTTCTAGTAATGCACTCCGAAAACGAACTACCACTTGGAAAGCTCTCCCCATTCCTTGTGGCAAAAACCTTGGAACCATGTGTTGCAAAATCTTACAAATCAAAGAAGCTTCACTCTGGAGACCTCCTTGTCGAGGGTGAAACTGAGCAACAAAGTAAGGCGCTCCTTGGACTTACTAGTATAGCTGATCACAAAGTCACAGTAACGCCACACCGATCTCTCAACACCATTCGGGGCGTGATCTCCGAAGATGATCTGTTGGAAAGTACTGAAGATGAAGTCCTTGAAGGACTAAGCAATCAGGGTGTGATTGCAGTGAGGCGTATTACCTTTCGTCGCGAAGACCAAGAGAAGCCTTCGAAGCACCTTGTGCTTACATTTAACTCCACGACCCTCCCCCAGACGGTCAAGGCTGGCTATCTCAACTGCAAGGTTCGACCGTTTATCCCCAATCCGAGACGTTGCTTTAGCTGCCAGCGTTTCGGACATGGGGCAGCCACTTGCAGGGGACGAACAACCTGCGGAAAATGTTCAAGCAATGATCACCCTACGGACAACTGTGCAAGTGATTTTTCCAAATGCGTGAACTGTTCAGGTGCTCACCCTGCATACTCCCGCTCATGCCCAAAGTTTAAAGAAGAAAAAGAAATACTAACACTGAAAACCAAAGAAAATCTAAGCTACTTTGAAGCCCGAAAACGCCTCTCATTCCTACAGAGAGGCACCTACGCCGCTGCGGTCAGCAAGGGGGCTGCACCGACAACGGCTTCCGTGGGGACACAGGTCTGCCTTTTCGACCTTTCTGCCCCGCGCAAACCTCAAGCCCCCAAAATCTCACCTGGAATTCCTCAAGAACAAAGGGATTCAACTCAAACCGCATCCTCAAAGGCGACGGCCCCGCGCCGTATGCCCGCACGTCCTCGTGAGAAAACTGTGACGACAGAGTCACAGTGCCTTGAGGGGCGCCCTTCATGTTCCTCGCATCGCGAGGTTGAGGCAATGGATGTCTCCAGCAGCCCGCCGGAGCCTCCACCTGCCCCGAAGGGTGGTAAAATCTCCTCAAAAGTTGAGGACCCAAAGAAAAAGACTAAAGCGACAGGTCCAGAAGCTGGCACATAGCAAGTGCTTAGTCGTGGATGCTGTTCCAACTCCCAACAAATTTCATTATCACTTCATACACTTCACAGCATCACTGTTCTTTGTCGCTCACCTGCATTACCTCACTCGCTCTTAGGGATCAGTTGGGACAGAGGAATAATGGCGACTCCCTTGCCAGTGGTGTTGGCCCAAAGTCTTGACCCCCTCGGAGGTCAGAGGGGGCAGCTCCACAAGGATCAGCCAGAGGACTATTGGCGACTCCCTCGCCTGGGGCACTACCTCTATTTGTCTTTCCCCGAAGGTTTGGTCGGAACTGCCCTCCTGTTGACATCCACACCCATTCATGTCCTCTTTCGGTTTTTATTAAATTAGTTTTTAGATGTTTTCTTAGAACCCTAGTTTGTGAGTGGTGCATTACAGCTTTAGCTGCTTATGCGCTAAGGCTACGAACTCGAGGTCCTGAGTTTCAAACTTGTAACCGACAATGAGTCTTATTCAATGGAACTGCCGAGGTCTCCTACATAATTATGACGATGTTTGCTCCCTTTTGGAGGAATATCGTCCACTGGCAGTGTGTCTCCAGGAAACTCACTTGAAGGAAAGTCAGTGAGGTGTCTTTAGGCACTTTCATTTTTTCCGCAAGGATAGCGATCACTCGTCTTACTCTTCTGGCGGCGTGGCCATAGTAGTGCAAAAATCAGCTGCATGTGCTGAGGTTCCCGTGCAGACCGCCTTGGAAGCAGTGGTTGTTCGCATTCTGTCAGACCGCCTGATAACCCTTTGTTCACGTTACATTCCTCCAAACTTTCATTTAAGGTGTGAAGATATTGAGTCACTCATCGCGCAACTCCCCCATTCAGTCATTATTCTTGGCGATTTTAATGCACACAATCCTTTATGGGGCAGTACTAGACGCGATACTCGTGGAGCAATTGTCGAACGGTTTATTTTATCTACAAATTTGTGTCGGTTTAACGGAAAAAAAAAACCTACATATTTTAGTGCACCCACAAACTCATTGACATCAATTGTTCTCTCTATAAGTGAACCTATTTTATTTTCATTCTTTTCATGGAAGGTTACAGATAGTCCTTTAGGTAGTGACCACATGCCGATTGTTTTAAGACGAAATAACCCTGGTGTGACCCTCCCCAGGCGAACTCCCCGCTGGAAATTTGAGAAGGCAAACTGGTCACAATTCAGTGAATTCTCACTGCTCGCATGCACATCTCTTGACAAGCTTTCAATTGATGAAGTAAACGAATACTTAACGAATTGTATCCTTCAGGCAGCCATAATGGCAATCCCCATGACCTCAGGACGCCTCCCACGCCGTCCCAAGCCTTGCTGGAACGAAGAATGCTCAGAATCACGAAAAAAAACAAAACAAGGCATGGAGCATATTTCGACGGTATCCGACATCAAGCAATCGTCTTCACTTCAAGCAAATGAAGGCCCGTGCACGGTACATTCGCCGGCAATCGGAAAGAACAAGTTTTCAAGGGTATGCGACATCAATAAATAGCCACACATCACCGGAGGAGGTCTGGGACCGAATTAACAAAATCAATGGATCCTATAGTGCTTTCACCATCCCCCTGCTATCCTGCAACGGAACCCGTCCAGAAAGTCTAGAGGAACAAGCCGATATTCTCGGGAAACATTTCGAATCTGTTTCAAGTTCCAGGCACTATTTACCATCATTTCTTCGGCTAAAACAGCAGAAAGAAGCCAGGGCCATAAAGGCACAGTGAAGGTTCGTTTTCTTCTTAGGATTCCGTCAGGGACCCGATGACTGGGAACGCCGATGGTGTGCGGATGTTGATGGTCTAAAAAAATGACTGAAAAGACTCCATCAGTGAGGAGGAGGAGGAGGAGGAGGAAACTTTATTATTCTTCCGGGATCAGGTATTAGGGGTGGCGGAGGCCCAGAGGGCCGCCGCGATCGCCAGGGCCCGGGAGGTGGTCAGGACTTGGGCTGACTCCTCCGGGTCGCGCAACATCTGCTCCCAGAGGTGAGGGGAGGGAAGAGGGGGGTATGGGTCTGCGGGGCATTCGCAAAGGGAATGGTAATGAGTGTCGAATGCCCCGCAGGCAAGACAGGCGGGGGTGGTAAAGAGGTTTGGGTGAGTGTGTATTATTTGTGTTCGGTGGGGGAAAGTGTGTGTTTGTAAGAGGCGCAGCATGTGTGCTGCCTCTTGGGAGAGGTGGGGGTGCGGAGGTGGGTATCGGCGGCGGAGGAGTCGGTAGTGTAGGGCAATATCCCTGTATTGCAGGAGGGAGGTAGGCTTGCCTGCAGGGGCATCGCGTGTAGGCGCAGTTGAAACGGCGGCTCGGTCGATAAGTTCGCGAGCACAATCGTGCACCATCTCATTAGCGCCTACGCCTGTGTGGGCTGGTGTCCACAGCAGGGTCACAATGTCGGATGGAGGGTTGTTGGCGAGAATTTGGAAGGCCATGGGGGAGATATTGCTGCGAATAAAATTGCGGATGGCCTGCTGAGAATCAGATAGGACGAATTGGGGTGTGGGGCTCTGGGCGAGCGCAAGGGCAATGGCCGCTTCCTCCGCCGTGGTTGTGTTTGTAGTGAGGATGGTGGCCGCCGTGACGTTTGATGGTGGATGTTGGCCGAGAACAGTTACACAGTGTGCAGGTTTGTGAGGGTAGGGTGTGGCATCAGTGTAGTGTGCATGGTGATGGTGGGTATAGTTTGGCGTGGATGTTGGCTCGTGCTAGTCGCCGGGCTTTATGGAAAGTTGGGTGCATGTGGCGAGGGATTGGGTGGACTCGAATGCGGTTACGTATGTGCGATGGAATGGGGAGTGGGGGCATTGGGATGGTGGGGGGAGTATGTTTATAGTGTTAAGAATGTAGTGCCCTGTGGGTGAGGATGCGAGGCGGGTGAGTTGGGACATGTGGTGGGCGTCTAGGTGTTCGCGTATTGTGTTTTGTATGCCGAGGTCGAGCAGGCGGTGCGTTGGGGCGTGAGGAGGGAGTAGGAGAGCATGTCTATATGTCTTCCGGAGGAGCGCATCAAGGGAGTCGAGTTGGGTGGGTGTAAGGTTAAGGTAGGGTAGCTGGTATATGATACGGTTGAGTAGAAAACTGTGGACGAGTCGGAGGCGGTCCTGTTCCTTGATGCCGTGGTGTTTAGTGGCGATCCTTCTAATGAGGTGTGAGGTTTGGGTAACATATTTCTTTACGTATTGGAGGGTGGGTGCGGGTGATCTGTTGTGTGTGAGGGTGAGGCCTAAAAGTCGAGCTTGTTGTGTGTGTGGTATTAGGTCAGAGTGTATAAAAAGTTGGATGGGGGGGTTTTGGAGGGGTTTGTGACGAGGCGGCGTAAAGGTAAGGAGAGCGGATTTGTGTGGGGAGCATTGGAGCTCCAAAGAGAGAAATAAAAAGAAACGTCTATTTACAGTACAGATTGAAAGGTGGCCCGACCGACGTTCTTCCCGGCCCTCGCGCGTCTTCCTTTTCTTTTTCTTCTCTTTCCATGTATCGCTCGAGCCACAATCGCGTCGCTCACTTTCAAGTCATCCTGAGCGAAAAGAAAGACGAAACCGAAACTACAGCCACTGTACCGAAACCCTGCGCATGTCGCGCCTCTGGATTTGTGGCTGTCATTTACGTTGACCTTCACACCTCCCCAACAAGTATAATTTTGGGGCCTCAATGTCACAAAATTATCACACACAAAAACAAAAAGGCCCCCGTCATACACTGGTCGCTCTGGTAAGGTGATTTTGAATGTGCCCGCCAAGGCTCTAAACACCCCGTTACTACCAAAAGTGCCATAAGGCTTGCATAATATGAACTAAAACATGCATCTAAAAAAATCTGCTAAGGCGTACGCGGAACATATGCTCTCTCTAAACCAGGCTATTTTCCCAAAACCCCCAACTGCCCGTTCAGTCATACCAACAACAACAAAAAATCTCACCAACTTAAAGTATACAATCCATTTAAAAAGACACACCGAAACTTCGGTTCGCGCATGCGACGAACCAAAAACCATTGCTTGACAAAGCAGTCGCTCCTTCTCTATGCGGTCTGTGCGGACCATGTGGACCTCGCGCTCCACAAGCTGGTCCATCTCGAAGGCTCTCAGCTGCGACACCCGGCCCTCCACCGGGAGCTCTGTGGCCTTGGCCTGCTTCACTTTTGGGCTGGGCCAATCCTCCTTCTTGACAGGTTCGCCCTCAGCCACTTTGTCGGGGTCTCCACCCTGGTTCGGGGGTGCCTCTTCGCCAGTCACCGCCCCCGCCACCGCTAGGTAGCCATCGTTTGCACACCCAACACTTGCCTGTCGACCGTCGGGCTTGCGGTCCACGGCCGAGGCGGACACCACCGAGAACGTGCCCCGCAGGTTGTGACGCACTTTCTCCTTGATCCCGAACACCTCGCCCCCGGCCGCGGAGACAACCTTGTTCACCGTGAAGCTGCCCGGCTGCAGGTGCGCGTGGGGCACCGCCGCCTCCTGCAGGTACTTGGCCTCGAGGTTGAAAGGCTTGTTCCGGTAGAAGGTGAACATCTTGCCGAGGGGCAGCTGGTGCCAACGGTGAAACACCTCTGCCCGGTTGTCCTATCCCTTGCCCGGGTCGTGGCACAGCTCGATGGAGTAAAGCTGGGCGTCCACCACCGCAAAGTCTCGCATCTTGAAGATGGGTGACAGCAAGACACACTGCAGGGCGCAGCCCCGGTCGATAACCTCGTCCTGGTGCGGTGTCGTCGAGGGCTTCCGTTGGAACACCTTGCAAACCAGCTGCTTGACCGCCGGCACCCAGGTACCGCCCCCGACTAGCTCCACCGACTCCACGTCTGTCGGCCGCAGCCCGGCCACCATCAGCGCCCACGCCATGGTACGCTCGGCACGCGCTAGCAGCTCGGTGGACATGGTCTCGAAGGTCTCCCGTTTCAGCTTGCCCGCAACGTCCCAGTCGTTCTTGTAGCACTCGATGTTGAGCGTCAAGTCGTGAGGGTTGGCACTCATCTGCTCCGGAATCGATAATCGTCTGCACCATCCTCGGGCCGCATTTCATGTCCGCTCTCCGCAAATCAGCGCGCGTACCATTCTGATTGACATTTATGTCCTGGGATATACTCTGCTGGGATGGTGTTAAATTTGTTGAGATGTAACCCACCACGGAGTTATTCTTCAAGTCTCGGTCCCGCGCTTGTTTACTAGGACAGTCACGGGAAAAATGTCCCATACCCTTGCAATTAAAACATTTCACCCTGGTTGGTTCAAAATTGAGCCCGGCCCTACCTTATCATGCTTTTTCCCGACAGGACTGGACCCTCTTTTCTTTTCAGACTCGCGGTTTTTCGCATATGCAGTTGTTGCGTTGTTTGCATCGTTCTCCCTCTTCAAAACGGTCAGCCAGCGCAGCCTCCTCTGCTGGTTTAAGCCATTTTCCGGTCTCATTTAGCGTTACATAGGTCTGCATGTCGACGGGCAAGGAATCTCTAATGCGGTCAGAAACCATTAATGCTAGCAAGTCCTCAAGAGAGTCGATCGAGCGACTTCGAGCATAATACTCAAAGCAGCTCTCAACCCGTGTCGCAAACTGAGTCCAGGATTCTTTCTCCATTCTAGTGGCTTTGAGAAAAAGTCTCCTGTACTCAGCCGGCGACAGTTCGAGTTCCAAGAGAACTCGCTCCTTAACCGCACCGTAATCACTCGCTTCGCCGAGAGGTAGCCTATTCACCAGCGCCCGCATGCGCTCTGTAAAATAAAATCGCACGAGCGAACCCCTCAGGCGCTCAGGCACCTCATATGTCGCAAAGTCATTTTCGACACCGTCGAACCAGCTTGGTACGAGCAGTTCGGACGACGGCATTTGTGTGAACACACCCTTCATGAGCCTGGAAAAGCTAAGCACCTCCTCCCTCAAGTTGAGTTCTGCGCCGCCTCCACTGGTTCTGGGTCTGTTTTTTGCACGAACTCGCTCTAGTTCAAGCTCTAGACGCACTAGCCGTTCTTTTTCTCTTACGAGCTCAATTTCTCTTTCAATCAGTGAGCTACTCGATTGGCCATCCCGGACCCCTTCCTCGTGCGTCTCCACGGTCGCCGCTGGTCTACTCTGAGGTGACGGTTCACCTCGCTCGCCGACATCGTTATCATTAGCTCCATCCCGAACCAACAAGGTAACCGGCCTAAGCCGTTCCCCACTGCGTAGCTCCATGGCGGGCACCAGTCAAAATAATCACCTTACCCTTGAAGGTTGACAAGTCCCTATGGCAAGCACACGCAGTCTGCCGATCGGAACAGTCCGGCCCGATAACGGTGTCCGAGTCGTGTAGACGCTTCGCAGGGCTGTGGGTCTGCAGCACTTCCGAAGCCGCGTCGACGCGAAGTCTCGGCGATCCAAGTCTTCTTCGTTAAACACGGCTGCCGAGGCCCAGGAACTTGCCGCCTCTCTTCTTGTTGAATGGAGTCGCTGTCCGCTGAATCTGCTGGGTCGTTCCAGCCGGCGGGGCCCGCTGACGCAATCCGGTCGACTGCGCCAGTGAAGGTTCGTTTTCTTCTTGGGATTGCGTCAGGGACCCGATGACTGGGAACGCCAATGGTGTGCGGATGTTGATGGTCTAAAAAAATGACTGAAAGGACTCCATCAGTGAGAGAGAAATAAAAAGAAACGTCTATTTACAGTACAGATTGAAAGGTGGCCCGACCGACGTTCTTCCCGGCCTTCGCGCGTCTTCCTTTTCTTTTTCTTCTCTTTCCATGTATCGCTCGAGCCACAGTCGCGTCGCTCACTTTCAAGTCATCCTGAGCGAAAAGAAAGACGAAACCGAAACTACAGCCACTGTACCGAAACCCTGCGCATGTCGCGCCTCTGGATTTGTGGCTGTCATTCACGTTGACGTTCACAGGCACCTGTTGGTGCACGGGAACCGTATAATAGATCCTTCACTCTTACTGAGCTAAAGATGGTCCTTCATAGCGTCAAGCCCTCGGCAACTGGTCCTGACGGTATCCACTACCTCATGTTGAATCATCTCCACCCGTCTACACTTGATCTGGTATTATACCTTTTCAACAGAATATGGGAGGAGGGACGTTTTCCATCAGCTTGGAGAACGGCTACAATTATCCCCCTGCTTAAACCAGGAAAGAACTCGGATGCTGCTACTAGTTATAGGCCAATAGCATTGACGAGCTGCTTGTGTAAAACCCTTGAAAAAATGATTAATAGGCGACTGATGCAGCACCTGCAAAAACATTGCATCCTGGATAAATACCAGTGTGGTTTCCGCTCGTCCCGCTCGACGCAGGATCAATGAATTCGATTGGAGACAACTGTTCGAGAGGCGTTCGTCAATAGACAGTACTGCCTCTTTGTGTTTTTCAATCTTGAGGAAGCATACGATACTGCCTGGCGGTATGGAATTTTGAGGGACATGATTGACATTGGTATCCAGGGCCGCATGTTCCATGCCATTGAGAGCTAGTTAGGTAGACGCACTTTCCGAGTAAGGCTGGGGTCTGTACACTCACGATGGTTCGTACAGGAAAACGGCGTTCCACAGGGCGGTGTCCTAAGTGTTACTCTGTTTGCTATAAAAATCAATTCTATCGCGCGTGTCATACCACCTTCAGTCCACTACTCGCTGTATGTAGATGACCTCCAGATCGCTGTTTCCTCATGTAACCTCGCAATCTGCGAACGGCGTGTTCAACTGACTATTAATAATGTGACAAGGTGGGCTGACAATAACGGATTTAAGTTCTCCACGGAGAAGACTGCTTGTGTTTGTTTTTTACGAAAACATGGTGTGATGCCGACGCCTTCGTTGACCATATACAATGCAGCAGTTCAGGTAAAAACGGAGTATAAGTTTTAGGGCTTATATTCGACTCCAAGCTCTCTTTCAGCCAGCATATCAAAATGCTAAAACAAAAATGCCAGAAATCCCTTAATATTCTGAGAGTTCTCTCCCACGTGACTTGGGGCTCCGGTCGACTGTGCCTCCTAAGAATCTATAAATCGATTGTGCGGTCACGCCTAGATTATAGATGTTTGGTGTATGGATCAACGAGTGCATCAACACTGAAAATGTTGGATCCAATCCATCCCGCAGGGATCCGGCTCGCCACCGGTGCGTTTCGTACATCTCCTGTGCTGAGCCTGTATGCTGAAGCTAATGAAATGTCTCTAGAGAAAAGGCGAGATATCCTAGGTCTAATGTATTCCCTTAGGATACTGTCTGTAGTACAACATCCGTGTCGCGAACTAGTAGAGGAAACACGTTTTGAACGAACCTTCGAAAGCAAGCCCGCTGTTAAGCCTCCCTTTTCGTTGCGGAACAAGACCGCGGCCGTTTTGGCTAGCCTTGAGACAAACCCACCTGTTGCTCAGCTTCTGGGAACAGTGGCACCATGGGAACATGGTCTGCTCATCACAGACTTGTCACTTACTGAGTACACTAAGAAAAATACCCCACCACAAGTCTTAAAACAGGAATTCTTTGAGCTACAAAATACATATAAAGACTGCACCAACTTTTATACCGACGGAACAAAAACCGATTCTTGTGTCGGCTGTTCCGTGATTGGACCATCACTTAAATGTGTGCGGAGAATTAATTCCAGTGCAACTATCTTGACTGCTGAATTATGCGGTTTACTATTGGCCACAGACTATATTATCAAAAATAGGCATCCATACTCTGTTGTTTACACTGATTCACTAAGTGCTCTGAGAGCACTCAGATCCCTTGAGATAGCAAAAAACACTTTAATAACTCAGCTACAACATAAAGTGGTTGCTGCGGCTAGGGACAACAAATTGCAGGTAGTCTTTCGCTGGGTGCCTAGTCACGTGGGTATTCCCGGCAATGAAGCTGCTGATCGTGCCGCTTCCACATGTGCTTCAAGGGAGGTTGACATTCACGACATACCCTACCAAGATTACAAACGACCATAAAGAAAAGTATCAAGTGTAAATGGCAAGAGGAATGGTCCCGCGAAACCAACAACAAACTCCATGTTGCGAAGCCGACGATCCAGGAGTGGGCGAGTGCCCGTCATAGGGACCGTTTTTTCGAGGTAATTCTTTGTCGGTTAAGAATTGGCCACACACATCTAACACATGGGTATCTGCTTCGCCGAGAGGATCCACCTACATGCGAACACTGTTCAGAACCATTAACTGTAGTGCATATCCATCTTGAGTGCCCCGCATATCACAAATACCGCCAATTCTACTTCGCCCAGTTTTATTCAGCACAGATGCCTTTACACCTTGCTCTTTTGCTTGGAGATGAACCTTTTATACCTCATGCATGTTTTTAAATTCCTAGAAAGCACTGGACTTTTACGTCAACTTTAAACTTGCTTTGCAATTTTAAATCTTTCACCCACATTATTTATATACAGATTCATGCACATCCTTTTATTTTATCACTGGCCACTAGAGCCCTCTTTCCTCTCTAGAAACCATTCATAAAATAGTCGGACTTTGGCGCTCTATAGCCTTAGATGCTTTTGCGCCATTCAAACTCAATCAATCAATCAATCAATCTTTTTCATTGGCGCTGCTGTCGGCTGTTAGATGACTGTGGACCTTTGCTGCAGCATTTTGCAAAATGTCAAACTTTACCAAAGCTAAGGCACTGCTTTCCTGTAGCCGGGCATGCGCTCGTGCGGTGTACGAAACCAAAACAGCGGCATGTCGCTTGGTCTTTTCGCAGCGCCTGTATTCCTGGTGGGTCCTCACTTCGGTCATCCTCATTTCGGTCATACTCTCTGCGGATTTCGTTGAACTGCTCCTGCGTTCGTTCCTTTGTTCGGCACATTTCGAGTACTTTCGCAAAAGTGAGATTGTCGTTGATAAGCTTTTGCTGTAGCTGTTTGTCTCTAGTCCCGAGTATTATTCGGCTTCTCAACATGCGTTGTTCGACACCACCGTACTCGAAGTTTCGCACGAGGATCCTTAGCTCGGTCAACCACTCATCGAATTTCTCTCCGTCTTTTTGATCTCTCTTTCCAAAAACAAATTCGTCGTTAGGTTTATAGCTGGCTTCATGTGCTGCTCAAACTTGTCCTTCAGAACTTGTATGTTCTCTCTGTCTGGGTCGTTTTCGAATGTGAAGGTGCTGTAAATCCGCCTACCTTCCTCTCCGAAGCGGACGAGGAGCGTTGCGGCTGGAACATTGCTTGGCTGGTCCTTCAGGTGCGTTGCCACCGCAAAGAGTTCAAATTCCGTGATCCACGTTTTCCATGTATTCCAAGGTTCACCAGTTGGGTCTAGCTGCTGCGACGAGGGCAACAGACAGGTCATGATGCCGCTGTCTGTCTCGTGGGCGTCCTTCGCGGTCTTCTGTCGCGTTGCCACTGTTGTCAGGTCTGGCTTCCTGCATAGGCTGGTCACTTACGTGCCTCGCTCACAATAAGTTTAGCCGCTGCCACCATGTACAAAGCAGCACGCATCAGCCAGAATGGCGATTCGGAATGCCTGTTTTTTATTGCATCGTGCCCCCGTGTCCGTCGTGTCTTTCTCTTCTTCCAGTGCATGGTGCCATCGTTGGCTAGCTGCTGCAGTGACGACGATTTGACACTCGGCGCACCCAGAAATACCGCCGCCAGCGACAAAAAAAAAAAACAACAACAACAAAAACGCAGACGCTAAGCCTGTAGTTTCGGTCCCGGCAGGCGCATCATCGGAGGGGGTCTAGCAGAATTAAGGATGGCCATGGCCATGCTCCTTCACTTACAACGGGAGCAGATGACGCGCTCAAGCCCTACACCTTCTGGAACCCCGCCCCCCAAGGAATACGTACGGCTCTCGCTTAGCATTCTGGCGTTTTCGGGGTACGCAGACAGAAAGTCATGTGGCGAAGTTCCTCTCGAAACTGCGGGACTACCAAGCTGCGTCGGAAATCGACGATGAAACCGTGCTCACTCTCCTTTTGCCGGTCGCATTGACTGATAGCGTAGCGTTCTCGAGAAAGAGACAACAAAGTTTCTCGAGTATGGCGGATTTTGTTTCGCGATTCAGAAAGGAGTTCCTGCCGTCGGATTACAAAATCCGGATGCAGGACAAGCTCTGTGCACTCACACAGCAGCCACCGGAGTCGCTCATTGGGTTTGTAAGGGCTTTCCAGAGGCACGGTATGGCCTCGCTGACAAGACGGCCCCACCTGCAGAAAAAGTAGCGCGTGCTACCCGTCAGGGCCACCCACGCTTCACCCACATCTCAGGGGGCGTTTGTTTAGGGAACTGAAAGAGATGGCACGGGACAGCGCATACTCGCGCAACGTCAGGACAGCGCATACTCGCGTCGCCCCCTCACAGTGCGCCGACAGCAGTTCGGCTAGCTCCTTAGCAACGATGGAGCCTTTGTTAAGGAGCCCTATGTCGCGTCGCAGCCAATGGGAATTTAGCTGCCGCTTTTTCTGCTACAGACGGTTACAGACAACGTCGGCTTCGCTCGATGGGACACTTAATGCTTTCGCAATAAAACACACCATAAAATGCATGGCACATCCTTTGAAGACAGCGCATCATATTCGACAAGTTCGACATAACTATCAGTTAGTCCTGGCACTGTCTGATCGATGCACGCTGTTCACAGTTTCAGCGTTGAACCTGCAGCCATGCGCTCACTGATGATTGGCGCCGAGTACAAACATTGCATGTGTGGCAACACTGAGTGCAGCTCGGTTGGTGAACCGTGCAATTAAAATGAAATAAGTCTTTTATCTGTGCATGACGCAGAAAGCGTCAAAGAGCAGTGGTTTTGGGACCAGACGCAATGAAAGTCCAATATTCCAGAATACAACCTAGAGCAAAATATTTGAAAATGTCGAATATTTGAAAGTGCTCATGATTCGGCAACACAGCATGGAAAGAATATACGGCTATCCGAGCGGTACAAAATGAACTTTTCTGGCGCCATGCCCCGAGAGAAGAACGCCGGGTGATATTCGTAGTTTTTTCGCAGAACATTTGCCCCTTAAAAATGGGCCTTTAAATTAACCTTCATATGTCTGAACCTGGCCCCTTTCAGTATTAGTGGGCTAAGAATTATATTGTTTTATTGATTTTATCTAAATATTTTGTATTATAAAGAGAAATCAAATTGTTGTGTGTATGTTTATACAGCCGGAAGTTAGTCTGCTTCAGTGGGCGTCTGGTGTCTCAGCTATAGATGAGCAATTTAGCCAGTGCAGTACGACCACTACCCTGGGGTCTTTAACGTGCACCACGCAGTAGTGATACACGACCGCACGCCTGTACGGTGCTCATCCAGATTGAAACGAACAGGAGCGGGGATTGAGCCCAGGATGTCTGGGTTCTGCAGCGCGAGCTTTCGCTCCACGTGGTCCAACCTGGTGTGCGCTAGCCCACTCGGCCACCGATCCCCCCAATATGAAGAGAGAAGTGTACAAAAATGCAGACGCTGTAGTTTCGTTATTGAATTATTTATTCGGCGTTCTTCCTGTAAAATAAGGTAGAGCCTCCCATTTGGTTCGAAACAGGCGGCAGTCTTTCAGACCTCTAGGAGTTGTTGACAGGTTCGCCGCAGCTGTAGTACTTGATACTTTTTGTGTGCTCCCAGGGAATATAGTTGACGACGGCGGTGCAGAACATGTGGGGCTGTAGAAAGACCAAGTTATCAACCAAAGAAGATAAAGGCACTTTCAAAAATTACGCCAATTCTTACGGTCGATCTGAAAAATAAACGCCAATAAGCTGGCGAGTCTATAATACTCTCTTCCAAAGGGCTGTATACAATTGGAAGATTTCCGTTTTTATGGTGCCTTTTGCGCACGCCACTTTGCAGTATTTTGAGTTCGACCGTAAGTGAGCGTGATTTTGAAGGTGTCTATTGGCGACGTGCGTTATCGAAAGCGTCGATGTGGTTGGCTTTCTACGATTGGCCGAATGCTGACTATAGCGGGTTTCACATGCAGCGATTTTGGCCCTAAAGCGGCGCGATTTCTGCCGTCGCGGCGCTCGTGCCGCAGAATTGCTGGTGCTGGTCAGAGCGCTGCGACGGCAGAAATCGCGCCGCTCTAGAGCCAAAACCGCTGCATGTGAACTAGGCTTATGACGCCGGCAAAGGCTTTGTCGTAGAGAGAAATAGCAGTAATGCAAGAACTTAAATTTTCACGGTGTTGGCAGTGTTGCTTTCAAAGGGCAATGATTTCCAGCTTCCATTATGCTCATTACAAACACCATCGAACTTGTTCTTCGGGAGGTAATGACGTCACGAGGGGGAACCGTAGGAGGGCGCCACAAAAACATGTTTTGGAGGCGCCCTCCTATGATTCCCCCATCGCAAAGCGCGCGCGCGCGCACACACACACACACACACACACACACACGCGCGCGCGCGCGCGTGGGCGCGCACACGCAATTGTTAAAACGCACACGAATTGTTGGTTTTAAATACAAAAATGTTGAGTCCCGAAGTATTTGGGCCAAAAAGGCGCGATCACTTTAATGGAAAGCAGAATGTCTTCAAAGTGGCCGCGTTACCGACGCTGCTCAATCACAAACACCATACAAGGAAGCAGCGGGGGAACAATGCCTCTTTAGCACACGTGAAACCTGCAAGCTCGAGCCGGAAGGCGCGTGCGTCGCCCGCGGCTTCGGAAGCGACGAACACGGGCGTGCTGGGCTGCTGCATACTCACAGCGTCCACTTTGGGGTGGCAGCGTGTTCTGCTGTACCAGTCCTTCCCGACCACGCAGGTGGATTCGGCTACCATCATCTTGAGCTTGTAGTCGACACCCGCAATCACCTGCATTCACGTCGGAAAACATTCTAGATGACCTTCACAAGTTCGTCTTCCCCTTGAGCGCCTCGCTCGTTTACCCTCTGCTCATCTTGGTTTTAAAAGCGCACAAAAGACGAGGACAGAGTAAGAAACACAAACGACGGATGAGCGCTCATTCGCAACTGATAGGTTTTATTGGAACCTCATGAAAAACAAAACCTATCAGTTGCGAGTGAGCGCTCGTCCGTCGTTTGTGTTTCTTACTCTGTCCTCGTCTTTTGTGCGCTTTTAAAACCACGATGAATAACTACCAACTAGCCCAACTTACCACCCTACTACCCTCTGCTCACACGCTTTTGTTTGCCTCAGGCCATAGCCCCTCCTACACTCACAAAGCCTGGCAGTTCGACGACGGTCACAGATTTGGAGCGCGAGGATCTGGTAGCGCAGAGCTTCAAAGAGCCAGTTCTCCGGAAACCTGGACGTCAGCGCGCAGCTTTTGCAGCGGCGAGGCCCCGAAACACACTGGTTCGCTCAGGAGAAGTGTGTTTCGGCGACTCGCCGCAGCGGGGCGCCCGTCACGTGGCTCTCCTCTCATCCGTTGTCTGCCGCGCTACCTTTTCAATTTCAGTGGCCGCTTCTCGTGGCGATCTGCCAGGCTTTGTCAGTATATAGCAGGCCATGGCTCCAGTCAAGGCAGTCTCAAGGCTAGCCACTCGCACTTTTACAGCCTTTGCTCTTAGTTCATGCTAAGGTATAGTATAATCGAGTGATTTTACAATTATAAATGGACTGTAACAACACAATACACTACGATTATAATGCAATTAAATGCAAAGGTGCAAGCTAGCTGAACAAGAATGACGAAGATAATAGTTGGTAGAGCGCTCCACCTGTAATGGAGAGGTCCCGGGTTCGATGCCCGGACCAGGCGGATTTCTTTTGGTCGCGCACCAGTCACCTGGCTGTGTTTGGAGATTTGTGTTTGTCCTTTGTCCCTCTTGTTCTCCTTCTCCAGGCATTATTTTCGACACTACACTACAGAGTTCTTCCTGTATAACGTTCACTAGATGCACAGAGTTAAAGGACCTCTCAAAGCTTCTGGCTTTGTGTAATCCGAAAAATTACAGGATATTTTTTTTCTTCAAGTCCTACCATTTTTACGGTGTTGACAGCCCAGGTTACAACCGATTTCTTGTGCATGCGGGACGTTGGCAGCGGTTTAAACGTATTCGACATTTACAGATTTACAGATATTTACGTGTGTTTCGGGCGATATTAGCGACTTGCACGACCAAAAGCATCGGGCTTTTCACAATTGGTCAAACCACGCACATAAGAGCATTGCCAGTCTGTAAACGTCGACGGTGTCAGTTTCAGAACGCGATGGTTTCTAATTTCCAGTGTGCCGTTTAAAAACACCACCGAACTTGTCGTCGCAACTGGTGGTAAGTAGCTAGGGTCACATTTCGTTACGTCACTACGAGGCAAATTCTGGTCATGACGTCACGGATCTCAACCACGAAAATGCGCCGCCAAACCTTCTTGGCGTCTGACTCTGCTAACGCTTTATTAACAAATGGAGAGCAGCTAAACATTCTAAATTCCGATTTGTGCCAATTTAAATATTTGGGATACTCACTGGGCGAACCGCATGAGATCGTGACAGGCGCTGGTTTTGAAGTTGGTACGGAATACATGCCATCTTTTGTTTTTACGCACTCGTTATGCGTAAACAAATATGGATTTTTAGTGTTTTCTAAAGCGAGTCAGGTCATTATTTGCTTTTAGAGATTCCCTCTTTCCCTAAACCATCAGCAACTTCCAGAAGACGTTGTTTGGTGTCTCATGCTGTTCCCTCGAATTTGTTCGTTAATTTTTTTACTTTTACGAGGCATCTATAGAAACCATAAAATAAAATATTTATGTATTATTTTTTTTTCTTATTAGCTGAATAGACAGCAAAAGGCAACGCAATTTTTGTGGGTTTAAGTTTGACTCTCTTATGGATTTCTTAATCTCATGCGTTTGTGTCCCTGTAGCCTGCTGCTGAGAATCGTTTTGCTTGCTCCGTTGCATTTTGTTTCAGCAGTTTGGACGACCCATTTCAGAAAATTAAATTACCTAATTGTATCGTGTTTCTCTCGTTCAAGTTTGTGTTGTTTCTCGGACCTGACGGCGGTGTCGCTGCGGTCGGCACGGCGCATAAACAAACGCGAGGCTGGTCTCTACGAACGCGCAGTGCCCGGTGGGGGCCAACGCTGACTTTTTCGTAAACAGTCTTTCTTTTTATAGTCCTCACTGATTATATTTTACAATAAGAAAAGGAATAAAAAATAAGCAATTACTTGTGACTCGACGCTCAAGAGCTTGAGGAGCGTGTCGTAGTTGGTCCTGCCCTCGACTTGGGAAGAGATGGCGAAGTGTGCCCACTCCTTGTAGCGGGGGTCTACGTCCGGGTGGTGCCTCCTCCAGATCCCGGGAAAGGCCGTGGAAAGCGAAACGACGACGGAACAAACAAGGGCTGCATTCAGGAGACTCATCTCGGGTTCTATTCGATGTCGAGCGATACAGTAGCGGTACTTGTTGGGCTACATTTTATAGACATTTTGCCTATGCACCTGCAGTGCGTAATCCTTTCGAGAGATATGATAAAGCAGGATAGTTTTGCCACGCTCTTGCAACTATTGATAACTCTGTCACGGGTGATGGTCCGAGTATGGGCCGCTTTTTGAGGTTGCAGGCATCTTTCATCCCAGACAATGCACTGGTCGATACGCCCATTGAAAGGGAATTGTTTTAATTGCACTCGTCTCCAGTCATGCGCTTCTGCAATCTCTAGAAAGGAATGACGATGATCGGAATATTGCTCTTCAGTTTCACTGAAAATTGCAAATATAACTGCACGTTTTTTCATCTTTCTAGGAACAGAATTAAGAGGCTTTTTATACTTGCTCTTAGTCAACTATAACGATTCTGGACGCCGTTTTAAGTGAGATTAGCCTCCTAGAAACACTATGCTGACTTAAATACTTTCATATTAAGGAGCAATCTTGCTGTAATAGATTTTTTTCTGGGCCCCATCAAGCAACGTTAGTGATACTGTATTTTCTGTAGTTTGTTAATGTTAATTAATGATACTTGTTAATGATACTATATTTCCCGTAGTTTATCGTCCCCGAAGTGCTGCCTTTGCGCCTTTTATTCAATGTTTTGAAGAGCTCTGTGGATTTTCAAATGATCATAACTATAGATCTTACATCGCTGGTGACTTTAATATTGATTTTTTTACTGATAGTAACTTGCAATTTGTGTTTACAACTCTGTTTAATCTTTTGGTTTTTCTAATGTCATCAAGAACCCTACAAGAGTAACTAGTACAAGAGCTTCTCTTCTTGACTTGTTTATTACAAACCACGAACTTTCCGTACTCTCTGCCGGCGTCATTTCATCAGATATCAGGGATCACATTCCGATTTTTATATCGGTAGAAAAACGTCACTTTAGACAACGTTACATTAGCTGGATGATTATATACCAACCTATCACGCAGCACCAGTTAGATGCTTTCCGCTATGACATTGAGCATACAAATTGGTCTGCTATTTTTGAAAGTCGATCGGTAGAGGATGCTTATAATTCTTTTTTGGACTTAAATATTGGAATATATGGCAAATATTTTCCATTTAAAACCGTGAAACCCTCCAAAAACTCTCGCAAACATTGGGTTACACCAAAACTTCTCACTATGATTCGCACAAAAAACAACTTATATGGTCAGTTTTTGAAATCTAGGGAAAACTCGATACTTGATATTTTTAAGAAATATAGAAAGAAACTAACAAGCATGCTGCGACAAGCGAAGAAAGATTATTACGTTAATATGTTTAATATCGATGATATATGTTAAATTGACGTGATCTGGCAGACTCAAAACATTGCTTAACTACAAACCACAGGTTTTTAGGTCAGTTGAAATTAACATAAATGGTTGTATAATGTCGGGGACGGATATGATGAATGCTTTTAATAGCTATTTTGTAAATCACACCACATCTCCTGTTTTTACTACTACTGTAAATAATGCACTTCAGTGCATGCCTTCACCCTTGTCTAATTCTATATTTCTTTTTCCCATTGATGTATCCAAAGTCTATAACAATTTATGAGCCTAAACAATAGTAGAAGTATTGATGCATACATTATGCAAATAAAACAAGCAAAGCATGTTCCAGATATCCTAGCACCATACCTAACTTATATAAAATCTCGCACTTGAGTCCGGTGAGTTTCCTATCAAAATGCAGATTGACAAAGTTAGTGTATTGCATAAATGTGGTGATTTAAATAATATCAACAATTTTAGACCAATTTCTATACTTCCTGTATTTTCTAAGCCACTCGAAAAAATAGTTTCAAATAGAATTGCCTCTCCATCTTGAGAAATACCTTTTAATTACAAATTCTCAAGTTGGTTTCCGTAAAAGTTATTCCACTGAGTTAGCATTATTAAAACAATCACTCATTAACAGTCGGTATATATTTAGATTTCTCTGAGGCCTTCGACACAACAAATCACAATGTCCTCATAGCAAAATTAGAACGCTAAGGCATTCGTCGGAAAAAATTAAGTTTGTTACAATCTCACTTAAGGAATCGTACCCAGTTCGTGTCTATATCAAACTTTAGATCTGATATTTGAAAAAATAACAAATGGTGTGCCCCAAGGCAGCATTTTCGGCCCCCTACTTTTTATTCTTTATATTAACGATATTGTGAATGTAAATCGTGATCTTAAAGTTGAGTTTATTATATATGCTGATGGCACTAGCATCTTCTTTTCCAATAAAGATATCCGTGCTCTAGTAACTAAATGTAATAGCGTTCTTGGTCGTTTAGAAACATGGACACAAGATAATCACCTTAAGTTAAATTCACAAAAAACCAAAGTCATTTTATTTAAAAGTCAGCATGCTACAGTTATGATCCCAAACCCACTGATTTTGAACAATGAAGAAATTGAATTTGTCGACACTATTAAGACTTTGGGCGTTTGGTTTACAAATAGTATGTCTTGGAATAAACATGTTGATTATTTTTCGTCTGAACTGTCGAAAACAGTGGGGTTGCTAACCAAGTTTAAATCATTGTTACCTCCATTGTGTTAAGCTCCAACTTTACAATGCTTTGGTATATTCCCAACTTAATTATTGTCATCTAGTTTGGGGAAATACAACAAAACAAATATAAATAAACTACATATTTTACAAGAGAAAGCTGTGCGTGCTATTGCCAATGTTTCATACTATGATCATACTGAACACTTGTTCTCATTGTTTAACATAAAACCAATTTCAAATATTTACAGGTCCCGATTTCTTGTGGCGTACAAGAAGTCTACGCAGTCTAAGAATAAAGTTTTTGAGGAATTATGTAACCTAGTCTCTTTCACTTCCTCATATCAACTCCTCCCTAAAGAAAAATGGTTTGTTTCACCATCACATACATTATATTATAACCACACGCTGAATTACCAATTAACTTCTTTATTAAATTAATTATTTTTAAAAGGTGTTGATATTCATGCAATGACGCTGGCAGAGGTACTAGCATTATTTTAGGGTTGTTTTCTGAGGTACGGCTAAGGCATACGGATTACTCTACCATTGCATACCACAATGAATGTATTAATTTCATTTTTTCTCTTGTTTTGTTTGATCTGTGGTCTGTACTATCGGGGAAAAATGAAATGCGAACAGAAGAGCGCGTGGCTCGCGGTACAGGCTGCGCCGCCTGGAAGTAAACCTAGGGGCGAGGGTGCGTGGCCTACTCCGATGTGTTCACGCCCCTCGATTGGCACTCCCCCAGCTTCGTCAGTGCGCCTCTCAGTGCGCTGAAAGCTGTCACCGCTATCTTTGCCTGCTCGGCGAGTGCGGCGAGCTTCTTTGCACCGCACGCGCTGAGCCAGCAAAGATAGCGGTGATAGCTTTCAGCGCACTAAGAGGCGCACTCCTGAAGCTTGGGGAGCGCAGAGGGAGGGGCGTGAACACGTCGGAGTATAGGCCACGCACCTTCGCCCTAGGCTCACTTCCAGGTGGCGCAGCCTGTACCGCGAGCCACGCGCTCCTCTGTTCGCATTGCATTTTTCCCCGATAGTACATTTAAAATAGTGTTCTTTCTCTCAATGTAGCTATCTTGTTCGTTTTTGAAATTGCTTGAGAATCACCTGCTGTAAAGGGGACCAGGACCACCGTCAAGCTACTGCAGCAGCTTTTTGTCTTGGTCCCCCGTTTCGGTGATGAAACACAATAGAGATTTATTATTATTATCATAACATTACCGGTTGCATTTCTGGGGCCATAATCATAGGATTGAATCAGAGATCTCAACGAACACTGACGCAGTACACGTTTTCGGGACGAGCGAAGCTGAATTCGCGCCGAACACTGACACACATCTCGTGTTAAAGTTAAATACATAATCATATTACGTGCAAAAACAATGGCGGACGCCGAGAGTCGGCGCAGCAACTGCTAGACGGCGCGCACTTCAAAAAAAAAGGGTCTGTTTTGCTCAGAGCTTACCTCGAAGATAAAAAAGCTTGCGCTAGCCACAGTCTTCATAAACATTTGCTGAAACATTGTGTTCATGCTGAAGAAATATTTTCAGTTATTTTGCTAGACAGTAGGCGTTATGTCTTGCGGCACACAACGGTTTTCAACAAAGGACGACGACGAGCACTCTCGCGCCAGACCGAGCTGTGGCTGCGTTGCCAGCCGAATGCATTTTAAGTTCTGTCTCCCATAATCCATAATTTCATTATTGTCGAGACCTCCTCAAGTTTCACTCGAGAGTTCGTCAGAAAGGATAGTCTGTGAGCGACTTCATTACGTCACTTCGGCAGTTAGCAAACTCCTGCGACTTTGACACTGTCTTCAACGACATACTTGAAGATCGGCTAGTCTGCGGAATCAGTAATAATATCATGCAGACCTGCATTTTAGAGGATACAGAACTACAGAACTGACTTTTGAAAAAAGCGATCAAGGTTGTCCTGCCATAGAAGCCGCGACAAAAGACTTCCAAGGAATTACGAGTTAGACTGGAACGACATCAGATGTCGAGACGAACCGCCTGTCAGCGCAGGCTGCCAAGCCACGATGCTTCCGTAGCAAGAAACCACATAGTTCAACCGCGAGTTGTTATGCTAATATGACATGCCAGAACTGCAAACAAAACTTTGAGAACATGATACCGCTTCAAGACAGGAACGAGAGAAAGAACGAGACAACACAATGCGCATTATGTTGTCTCGTTCTTACTCTTGTCTCTGTCTTGAAGCGCTATCATGTTCTCAAGCTACGGATCGAGATCTCGTCTTATCAAAAGAACGGGAAATGCTATGGGCCCCAGAATGGCAGCCCTATACTCAACCAAGACGCAAGAGCACAGCGTGCAGGTCAGCTGCGCGCTATGGGGTCCGAGAGTGGTCGTTCCCAGTCCACTGACACGAAGTGTGCTAGATCCTCGTCATGATCAGACACCCGGGAATCGTTAAAACGAAAATGGTCTTATGAAGTCACGTTTTGTGGCCTGGCATCAACGAAGACATCAAGCTAAAGGTTGAGATCTGTTCGGTGTGCCAAGAAAAACAGCGAGCGACGCCACCAATGCCAGCAACACAGTGGCCATTTCCAGAAAAGTCGTGGTCGCACCTTCAAGCCGATTTTCGAAGGCCATTTGAAGGACAATATTTTTTGGTCCGCGTGGATCCCCATTCGAAGTGGCTGGATGTGATCGTCGTTCTGTCACATTCAGCGGAGGCAGCAGTGAATTGGCTGCGAACAGTATTTGCAACGCATAGGTTACCTGACCTGGTTGTCAGTAACAAGGTGCCAGCATTCACAAGTTTCTTATTCTCGGAATTCCTGAAGAGGAACGGCATTCGGGGAATGAGAATTAAACCTTACCACCCTGAATCTAATGGTGCTGCAGAAAGAGCTGTCCAGACAATTAAGAAAACGTTCAAGAAGGCTTCGGTGGTAGACTTCCAGACAAAGATTTCACGTGCCCCCTGCAGTACCGCAGAACGCATAATAAAACTAGTGGACCCACACCTGCCGTGATCCTTATGGGATGGAGACTGCAGGCTGCAGGGAACTTACTGCATCCTGACGTCCGTTCTAAGGTTCTACTCGGACAGCTACAACAGAAAGAACGATAAGATCGCGGAGCTCAACGACAGCCGCCACTTAAACCCGGAGAACAGGTTTTGGCAAAGAACTTCCGATCGGGATCCTGACTGGGTTCTTTATCGCAGGTTGTTCTGGAAGATGGAACCAGTTGGCATCGCCAAGTAAAGCAACTTTGAAAACGAGTCAGTCTCATTGCTTTGAAGGACACGGCCACAAACATTCCACCAGAATTTGCTACATCGGAGATTCCGTCGCCGGAACCTGGAGCACCGGCATTCCAACAACGCCCATCGCCCGAGTTCCAAGTAGAGCTGACCGGCCCCAACTAAAGTGTCAACCTTCCTTTTGGAGCGTCGAGGGAGCCAGTGGTGATTCTGTGTTATGTATTGCGGCACACACCGTTCTCCAAGAAAAGACGACGAGCACGCTCCCGCCAGACCGAGCTGTGGCTGCGCTGTCAGCCGAAAGCACTCTCAGCAACTATTACGTCAAAATGTATACTCCGGAATTCAAATAAAGATGACCTTGGGAAAATAAGAAAGTTTGTTGGACGTTAGGTTGCTTACATTATTGTGTTCTTAATTTGTGACGTTCTGGGAATCTGAAGACGTTTCGTTAGCTCGTTCTTCCCTTCTCAGACACACCATTCTCCTCTCTTTCTCGTATTGAACAACGAACACTACTTTTTTTCTGAAAAAACATTGGAGACAATTGAAAAAACAAAGCGGACAAAAAATACACGGTCTTCGGGGTTTATCACTATGATCACCCACAAGTTCGCCTGCTCCATCTCCATTATATCTGTGTTTAGACGGCGTTGTGTTTTGTTATTTGCTTTCCCCTCTTTACCAGGGATTATCTTTAATCTTTAATTGCCACTGAGCGGGACAATAACATCGACCCTTCGTTATCAGAGATACAGTTGGAGGCACATGAGCTTCCAATTTCGCGCGTCCATGAAATGATACACTTGAGTGCGGAAATATATAAGAAATTATGGCATTGTTTCGTTTGCTTGCCAGTTCTATTTCTAAACCTAGCTTCTTTTGTTTGTCGACAGCACAAGGCCTAGCATCTTCTGTGGGACTTTCCTTAGAATTAAATTAAAACGACAACTGCGTAAAATTTGTTTAAATTCTGAGTGCGGTTCTTTATTATCTCACAATATAAGAAACCAAGCATCATCCCCGAATTTGTGCAACCAAGTCGATCCTTTCATAAATAAGAAAATTCCGACAAAGTAATTTTAAAAATATTGGCGATTGAGCATGCGAGCTAATTAGCGACCGTTCTGAAAAAAAAACAACAAAAAAACACACACACAAAAACCCGGACGCGAAGGAAAATAAAAAAAAAAAAATGGAACAATCACAACCGCGTCTCAAACAGTACCTGCTATTTGGCAGTGTATAAATGTGAAAAATTTCAAAACTTCTAAATGACAATTCGGTACATTTATATACACGGAAAGGATGACTTTCATGTTCGCTTCATTTATATCTATATGCGAAAGCATATGTACCTAGATATTCGGACGCTGGTGATTCCTCACAGAAACCTCTTTTTTTAGCTATTTCGTTGTTCATGCACCAGTCCCGACAACCACTTTGTAATATTTTTGTTTCAATTTCGTGTTTCACAAGTGAACCTTGATGACGCCTCAAAAGGCGAACTCTCCAGGTGAATGTTCGAAGAACATTCACCTGGAGAGTTCGTCGAAGAACGCGCGCAGTGCTCAATGAAGGCATCGCATTTACTCTTGTGGCTAGCTGGTGCAGAGATATTTACTCCCCGTAGAAATTACAATCGTGCTGCGATCGCCATTGGCTTGCAGTATTCCGTGTTGCAAGGCCGGCTGTGCAGGGACGTGCGCAGACACCAGATTCGCGTGGGAGGAAGCGTCTGGGCGTGTGCCGGGCCCACGGCGGCGCCACCTCTTCGTGTATAGAGAGGCTGTCAACATTTTCTGGATGTATTGTTATCAATTCTAATATATTCCTGCAATCAAGTGTTTTTTTTGTTTTTGTGGACGGGCGAATTTAGATTATCACCTGCCTCTACTTTATCACCGATAACGAAGGCTCGACGTCGTTGCCTCGCTGGATGTCAATTGAAGACAGTATAAATGGGCTCCAAAAAGCGCCAGAGCTTCACCGTTCGAGACCGGATCGAGATGAGTATCGTGAAGGCAGCGCTCCTTGTCCTCGGCGTCGTTTGTGTCTCCACGGCCTTTCCCGGGGTCTGGAGGAAACACCATCCGGACGTTGACCCCCGCTACAGGGAGTGGGCCCACTTCGCCATCTCTTCCCAGGTCGAGGGCAAGACCAACTACGACACGCTCATGACGCTCATCAGCGTCGAGTCTCAGGTATAATGTGTACAGGAGATGTTGACAGTTTCGGGTCCTTGTCTATAGAATAAAAAGCGGCGGTTCTGAAGCAGACTCGTAATCAACTAATTTTGAAGTAATTTTATAATCATATAAATATAATTATTAGGAAGTGTCGCAAAAGTTGCTACTTTTGAAAGTGGTAAAATTTCTCGAGACCGTTACTATTTGTCAACCCATTTCTACTGTCGTACCTTGATTGTACAACGGGAGGATATGGCTTACCAAAATTGATGAACTAACGAGATTAATAGATTATAGTTGGGTGTTTTTCATCCAATAACGGACAATAGGAAAGACCCGTCTTCAAGACGACTGTTAATTCTTCGAGTGCCGGCCAGTTTATTTTCTTCTCAATACTCAAGTAATTTAATTGGATACCTTTTAATCGAGAATAATTGTAATCGATTAGTATTTTCGGATAGTCAAGCCCCTGCGGTGTCGCTGCTGTGGGCACGGTGCATCCGCAGACGCTTCACCCCAATCTGCGAATGCGCAGTGCCCACTCCTGCGAAACGCGGCCTTGTCTGCAAGCAGCGCGTTGGTCTTTAACAGAAACACGCCTTGCAGCAAGAAACACTAAAAGTCACGAGTGATTACGGAACCGGTGGAATTTCTATTTGGGCTCGTATTTTTGTGCCAGCTAGCCGTAACATCAATTACGATGCCTCTCCATTGAGTATCACGCACGTTTATGAACTATTCATCGTGGGGATTGCATCTTTTGAGGAGTCAACGTCGTTCAGTCGTAAAACCAAAAGTAGAAAAAAATATATTATAACATGATTGTCGGGACAGGTTCATGTAATAACTAAGCTTTAACTAAAACAGGCTTTCTCTAATTTTAGTTTATCCACGCTTCTAAAGTCTTTGATTTTTGCTGGAGTCTGATTTTTCAATTTGCTGAAGACCTAAAAAAAAGTGGACTACTTTAATTTTGTAAGATGGTACTGAGTCTCTTTCTAGAGGAAAAGGTTTCAATGGGGAATCACCGGAATATGAGTTTCAAGATTCCCGTAAATGCTCCAGCGTAGAAGTATAAATGAAGCGGAAACCAGAGCTCTCATCATCCTTTCCGTGTGTATGAAAGTACCACTTTGTCATTTGGAGTTTTTCAACTTTCTCGTGTCTAGAAACCTGTCAAATAGGAGGATGTTGTGTTCGTACAATCGCAGGTAATTGCGGGTGTGGACTACAAGCTCAAGATGAAGGTTGCCGAATCCTACTGCGTGATTGGAGTGGACTCGTACAGCAGGGAGCGTTGCTACCTCAAGGTTGACGTTGTGAGTATGAACTAGATACTTTCATTCTGAAAGCGTCTTATTTCTGTGCATCTATAAACCATCCATCATAGGTAATTTGTGTCTCATTGTTAAAATAATTTAAAACTTGCAACTATATTTTCTAGTAAAAATGTTTAGTACTATACAACGCACGCGTAATGCGCTTGCTGACTTAATGCCATCACACGTTCTGTACCTTTACACATTACAAGCATAATCAACTACTTGTAATCGATTAATTTTCGAGTAATTTTCTAATAATTTGAGTATATTTATTAACAAGTAATTACATAAAAATATATGATTACTTTTGAAAGTACAAATATTATTTCTAACCGTTACTATTTTTTTCATCCCCTTTCTAATGGTGCCCTTTGTTTTTTACAAGTTTTCTTCCAAAAGTTCTCCGGAACGCAGTCTCCGAGGATAATTGACCGAAATTGTTGGCTTAAGAAGATACGTAGTTTATAATTTCATGACTCTATTCCAATAATAGACAGTACAAGAAGACACATTTTGAAACCGGCAGAAAAATCTGTCGATATGAAAATCTCAAGTAATCGTAAAAGTACCACTTTCGTTTACAAGCAGAAGCCCATTTCTTGTCTTCTCAGGTAATCTGGGAATCTGATTGAATACTTTTTAACCAAGCGTATAACAGTACTTATCATTGATTATGTTTTTCGGATAACGCGTACAATACTGCATGTGGGATGGCAACAAAGCAAACCGGACATATGTAAGTTTTAGTAGATGGTTCCGATAACGATAATGATAACCCGATACCAATGCGATGCCCTTGTCGAGGTGCCGAAGGGGTATCGCGTATCGTTATCGGAGTCACCGGAACGATATACGAGCTCCATTTAAACGTATTCTGCGATCAGCTGTCTTCCCCCGCTATGAGCGGAGGGTCCTAATTTTTGTTTCGGCCCATCGTGCTTGGCCTTTCAAGTTGCGATGTCTTTCTCTACTTTTTAGCCTTACATGCTGTGCACAGCCGTGGTCAACTATATGCCCTGGGAGCACAGAACCAGCCTCAAGTCATACGACTGCAGCGACCGTGTCTACGGTGTGAAGCGAGCTGAATGATTGGCGTGAACCAATGCAGAGAGCAAGTCGTCTGCTTCTTGTTCAGGAATTGCGTTGACGTCAGAGTGACGCCAAACTCTGATTGGCTTTGGTTGAAAGGATAGTGGGTAGACATTAACGCTAGATGCCTCGAGGTGTACCCACTATTTTTTTTTTCAATCAGCCAATAAGAGCTTGGTGTCATTCTGACGTCACCACAACCCGTGTGCAAGAAGCAGACGAACTTGTCCTCCGCAGAACACCTAGAAGACGAGGTCCGGTTCTTTTACACCCCGAAACGTCACCACTGGTGGATCCTCGCAGCACCGCTTAGTTTGCGTCAGCATCCCCACCAGCGTCTCTTGCAGCGTCTCGCAAAGAACGCGACGCTCCCAGGCGGCGACGCAAAGTCGAGTTTTAGCGTGTTTGTCGCTTGGGGCGAGTCGGGGATCTATTAATGATGACATCATTGGCAGGCCTCGTCTTCGAGGTGGTATTGCAAGCACGCTTTCATTTGTCACCTCTATATTGGAGACACCGAGGAAAGTAAATAAAATGTCCTTTCTGAAAAGAATGTTAACGGTTGACGCTTTTCTTTTTTACCGAGCTTGTGGTTGCTCTCATAGCTTATAGCGACCTATAGTTTTCACATTATTTGGTTGCACTCCATGCAAGGTGAGCTCAGAAGTATTTGTTCTTTAGTACTCACGATGTGTTTTAATGGGAGCTTCCAGGTGTGGAGAAAACCCGTGATTGCACACTGGTTGAGCGATAATTTCTCCAAAAACAACATGGCTGAAAAATTATATTTCATCCCGCGGTTTAGATCAGTAAATTTCGCCAAAGGGAAGTTCAACATATTTTTTTTTCTTGTTTGCATTTTACTTACGTAGTAAATAGGTCCGTTCAAAGAGCATCATCCTCGCCTTCCACCTCCTATTCGCCATACCATTTATGTTGTCGAAGAGACACTCCCTTCCTTTGCCAAAGAAAGACTGGGTCCGCGCCGTTGTAAAATTCTTTGCCGCAAACCAACTCACGTGGAACTGCAGGCCTGGATGCAAGTTTACACAGATGGCTCAACCAATCCCGCCACAGGAACTTCCACCGTGGCCGCTCGTCGTCCCTAAGAACGCATTGAGAAATACATGTGATTTAACTTTGCGACAATCTCAACAACAGCAGTGCTAACGGCACTGGAAGCCGCATTAGACGTGCTTGTAGACCTTCCACCTGAAAGGGCGGTCTTGCTGTCAAACCCAAGAAGCGCACTTTCAAAACTAAACCGCTTGGACAAGGCTCCCCCACTGGCCGATCAGTTGCTCGCAAGGCTTACTCTATCAACCCAAGGCTAGGAACTCAATAAGTTATCAATATCTTGTAAGGAGCGCACCGTCAAATGCTCTGGAGCTCTGTTTCTTTCTTGGGAGATTTGAGAAGTGCCCTCAAGTCAACCCCGCTCCTGGTAGAAAGAGCTAGAGCTGGGAAATATAGACTCTTTTCATGGCAAACGTTACCAGGTGGTGCTCCAGCCTTTGACGCCCCAGAAAACTTCGTGTTCTTAAATATAATGAACGAAACCCACCCTAACACCGCTGCTTGAACTCTTGAAGAAGCGTTTAGCCCCCAATTCTCCAGGTGAACGCCAAAGGACGAAGAAGCGCGATATGTTAAAAGTTTCGAATATTCTTGTAAACCAACTTGCCTCCTCCAAGACGTTAAATTGCACAGTCAAAGGCCCTCGTTAAATTTCCAACTTTGATGCATGTGTAGCATTTATGCTTTCTAGCACTAGTGGCATAAGCAAGCTCGACAGGCTTCTAAATGCGGAGCGACGGGAAGTCGTTTGGGACGCAAATGGCGGGCCATGTTTATAAATAGTAAAAGGGTCTATACGTCCCCTTGAAAGCCTGATATTACTGATAAACGCTCACCAAAAACACTTGACATGCATTCTTAATTAATCACGCCGATTAAATTGGATTAAATATGGCCACCCCGTAAGACGCTTCCGGTGGCGCTAGTTACCCTATTTTCTTTGGGGGGCGGGGGGGGGGGGGGGGGGAGAGTTTACTTCTTCTTAAAACAAACCGCAAACGTGATTTTGATGGTTTATTAAGGGTTAAGTTAAAAAATCTGGCCGTTGGGCTTCTTTCGCGTTAAAATCAACTCTTGCACTGAAAAAACAGCGAGGCCCAATAAATTGGCGTCTCATTTAAAACAATACCATACAGCGCTCACGAAGGACACTTTATTTTACCTGAAAGAGGGCTCTCGTGACACCCACACACAAAAGCAAGAGAAAGCCCCCCTGTGACCTATCAAGTTACATACCTATTCTAATCACTTCCATCCTTTGCTTCACAATTAAACGGTCCGTCAACCATCATCTTTTTTACTATCTAGATAGAAGACAACGATGTGCTCTCGGCCTCCCAGCTCGGGTTCAGGCGTAAACGCAGCTGTGAAACTGCTCTGGCCACTGTGACTCACTGTGTGAGTTTTAACCTGAACAGCCGCCTCCCCACAAACGTTATCCAGGGCACCCTCCACCAATCAAACACCAATACGTCACTTCCATGGCCTTTTAAAATGTGCATGTATATGTCTAACCTAGCCCTCCAGCTCGATCTACGAAACGCCTTGGACACATTAGGCCACTCTGTCCTTCTCTTGAAGGTTGCTCCTTCAGGTGTTTATGGACCTCTTCTTCTTTGGGTGAGGCGCTACGTCGCTGATCGCTCCTACCGTGTGCTATTCCACGGCCAAGCATAAAAAAAATTTGCCTGTCCTATCAGGGGTAGCTGAGGGTACTGTCCTGGCATATACGTTATTCATCCTGTACGTCAACGACATGCCGAACTCCTCAGGAAGTCTGCTTGGACAATACGCCGACGGCACCGTAATATTAGCCCCTACATCGTCTCCTTCTTTTACAGATCTCCAGAGCCACCTTCAACTTGTCGATAGCTGGGCTCTCTCCAACCATCTCAGCGTAAGCACTGAGAACAGTGCCGCTATGCGCATATCTAGCAGCAGAGTCACCGCCTGACACACCGCCATGATCGGGCAATCCGCCAGTTGCAGATTCCCCGAACGAGGCTGTCCAGTCACTTCCTATCATGGGCGTTACATTCACTCCATCTCTAGACTTCTCCACGCACATCGGAGACACAGTGGCAAAACACCGACGCACATTTCGCTTCGTAACACAGATATTAAGATCATGTGGCCCTG
Source organism: Ixodes scapularis (assembly GCF_016920785.2). Classification (NCBI taxonomy): domain Eukaryota; kingdom Metazoa; phylum Arthropoda; class Arachnida; order Ixodida; family Ixodidae; genus Ixodes; species Ixodes scapularis. The sequence continues at coordinate 86,529,053 of NW_024609836.1, read as the reverse complement.
AAGCCCTGCAAGTGCTCAATACTGCCCTGGTACCACCGAGGTTGGGGTACTACAGCTCCGTCTGGTCTCCTTCCCAGGCTCACCTCACTTCCAAACTCGAAGGCATTTTAGCGTCGCGCGACTCGGACTCCTCACTCCCGCCTTCTTCATTTGCGGGAGCCTCTGCCACTGTACGGAAAGAGACTAATGGCACTCAAATGGCAGCCACTTCAACACAGAAGAATTGTGGCACGTGATCGACTCCTCCACAGGCTTCTAGACGGCTCCATGGATGGTGCCTACCTGCACTCATCGGTTAGGCTAGCTAAGCGAACCAAACACCCCTGTTCTCCAACACGCACAAACTGTCCGCCACCGACACTTTGTGCTCTTTAATGTCATCGAAAGCTTTCTCGTAACGCCCTCCTCTGCCCGGACTCACCTGCCTCAAAATCTGACTTAATCAGCCACTCTTGTCGTGCGTTTTTACTCCAGCATGATATCACCTAACATTCTCACCCGTGTTTTCGTGCTAGGCTTTCTGCGCCGTTTGGGGTAACGTAGCGTATTTTGGGGGGAGGCTCGTGGGTTGTCGTCGACTTCCGGCTGGGATTCTTGCTTGAACCGGATGCAAGTGCCAGCCCGACTGTGCGAGGCGCCTGCACTTAACTACTTAGTTCGTGCTTCGCTCTCTACTGCCCTGGGTGGAGCTGGGTAGTGGTGTAACAAGAAAGGGGAGGGGGGGGGGGGGGTCTGGGATTTGGAAATCACGAGCTCTCCTATATTCTTTTTGTAAGTCGTGATGTAATATTACAATGCCCAGCAGTGGCATTTGGAAGGATGAGTTACGTGGTTTCGTCCAGAAAAGACCCACAAACCTGTGTGCCGTGTCTTGTGCCTCCAGTTTATCTTAGAGCTGCTGTGGTGGTTAAAACGTCGAATATGAGACCGGAAGGCCTAACAGTGCTGTCGGAAGTGTTACAAGGGGCTGTTCAGATCACAGTGCCGGCCCAGGTTTTACAGTTGATCTGATTGGTTTAACAATACGGCTTATTCATCTGCACATTTAGAATGTATCTTATAATACATATTAAAAATTCATGACTTAAGCATGCAATAAGAAGAAATAGAAAACTGCAAGCAATATTACCAATATTATCAAAAATCAGAAATATAAGTCATAACGTCTCACTTTCACAAAAAAGCAAAAAAAAAAAAAAAACACGAAAAGAAAAAAGCAGTCGTCAGTATTGTGCGTCCTTACACTGACTGGTTGACACCAGTTTAAGTCAACAGCTTTCTACACATCCAATCAAAGCCGACGCCGATCGATGCAGAGAGACGATATAACGTTCTTTTGGCTGAGAGGGATGTCTCAGTGAATCGTCAGGGGCGATCTTGGGACGAGGACGATTTTATATATGTCTCCATCTTTCACAGAGTTGAAAACGAGCGCTGCGGTTCGGGTGTGCTAACAGACAGGGTTACCAGGGTTCGAAATAGTTTGTGGATGTTTGGATCCAGGGCGTTCGCGCAAAGAGACATCGCCAGCACTGCAGAAACGTGCAAAGCATCGTGGTACTTTCACTTGTGAGGCCAAAGAAGAAATTCCCCGGGCAGCTCGTTTCAGGAAATGAATACCCCATAGAGGCTATCGATTTTGTCTACATAAGGTTCTTTCTCCCCTTTGGAGACGTTTATGGGGAGTACGGCTGATAGGAGTTCAAGTTTTCTCTTGTGATTATTGAATCGACCTTTGAGCTGTACGAGAAAGGGGTCAATGAAGAGGAAAAATACACGAGGCTTAAGTACTCATCTACGGAAGTCGCCGGGAAGTTACTACGGTGTTTCTAGCGAGATGTGACTCGGAGTATTTGGAGAGTCAAGTGAACCTTATCGCAAAGCTCCCTCGCCGATTTTTTAGGGCTCTCACTGAGCATGAATCTCGCAGCACGACGACAGCGGCCTCAACTTATCGATGTGTGTGAGATGGCTTGCACCAAGCCAGCTGAAGCGGATGGGAGTTGTCTCGACAACTGAAGGGTAAGGGACAATAGCTGAGCACAGCCCATCTACTGCCACTGACCTTTCGTGTTAGCTCGTTTTGCCGAGCTTATCGTTGCGACACCGACAAAAATTTAAGAACTAATACGAGGCACAAAATGGTGAACAGGTTTTAAGAACACGGGTCAACTGGAGTCACTAAATGAGCTACGCTAAAGCCGGGGTCAGAGTGCTCATACATCCAACAAAATACAATCTTCCAACACGAGTCACCGCAATGTATGTGCTTCGAATGCCGCGTGCCTAGTTTCACCCTGAACTCGTTGTCATGCGGCGTTCGAAGCAAGAATATCTGGGTGACTCGCGTTCAAATTAGTATGCAGACTTTCGTTTGTAGGATGTATAAGCAGTGTGACTACGGCATAACCAAACGTGCCGTACGTTTTTTCTGGCAATCGTCGCTGTCATCATCCTCCCGCCAGAGCCGTTTATTGAGAGAGTTTGGCCATACATTGGTTTGAATAGGCGAGCATCTCGGGGTCAACCACAGGCCGCGAAACAGCCCCTAGCGGTGGTGGTCGTGTGCTCTAAATTTGTGTCACGGCTAATTTAAGTCGTTTTAGCGAAGCTATGGTGAAAAGGTTTAGCTCTCGGTGACTGAAAACTTTGCGCATGTGAGGTTTTCGTCACGCCAAAATTCAAGTTTAGAATAAACAAACGTGCGCTCCAAACCAGGGCCGACTTGCTACAAACAGCGTCTCAGCTGAGACGGAGAAAGAAAGCACTGCCAAAGCCAGCGCACGAGCCGAGCGGGACTCCGCGTCTCAAGACGCTCGCGCGCCCCACCCTTTGCGCTGCTTTCTTTCAGCCAGTTGCAGCTGTGACGCTGTTCTAGCAAGCCAGTCCAGAGCAAACTGTCACCGATACTCCATCTGCACAAACATCAGCAGTGCAGACAAAGGCATGGGCACGAGCGCGTGGCTTTGGAAAGTGCCTCCTTTGCACGAGTTCTCGTACAAACCAAAGCGTTTCGCTGCGCTAGGCTCACGCGCCTGTGCCTTTGCCTTTACTGCATACATTTGTGAGAGGGAGTAGAGACGCCGAGACTGAACGCTTCTATTTCAAGCTTTAAAGGTCGTTTGCAATATTGTGACGTCGCGGTCTCCTGATTGGTCGACGCTGTGTCGTACCTTTAGTTTACGCTCTAACCGCGCTGGCGGCGGCCTTTGCTCCGCCCCCATTGTCCAAACTCTCCTAACACACGGCTCTGCCTCCCACGATTGTCAAAACGTAGCGGCGAGATGTTTCGGTGGCGCCCTCGTTCGGCTACCTTCCGTGACGTCATTACCTTGTGAACAACAAGTTCGATGGTGTTTATAATGAGCATGGTGAACGCCTGAAATCATAGTGTTCTCAAAGCAACACTGCCAACAGCGTCAAAATTGAGTTCTTACATACCTCTTATTTCCGTCGATGAAACATCCTTTGCTGACGTCATAGTCAGCATTGGGCCCATTGTGGTGGGCCAACCATAGCGACGCTTCTGGTCGCTCACGTCGCCAATGGCGTCTAAAGTAGGATTAGTTTTACTCTCGTCGACGGGAATAAGAAAAAAAGTTAGACTCTCAACTTTGAGGGTGTTGATTTAGGAACGTGATGACTAGGCTTCCTCCGCGCGTTTTACGCACCATCGAACTTGTCGCTAGTCGCTACTAATCATATCGGCCGTGACGTCAGGGATAGAAACCATAATAGATCGCCTGCAAAACAAAGTGTCGCTAATATACGTGGGCTGTAGAATAAGCGTGTGACGCTCTACCTGCCTCACTAAATAAACTAGAAGATCGGTGTTGCTGCACTGTCAAGTAGCTTCTCTTGAGTCTCTGCATGCAGTGCGTGCCTATATGAGCGTTTTGGTTCTGCCATTTTGGACCAACTGAGCTCTAAGGTCTTTTTCTGCATCCACCCTCGAGTCCGCACTGTTGCCTCTTGATGTCTGCTCTCTCGCCACTGTTGGCTGGCCCATTCTGTTTGTTTTAAACTTTTATCCCCTCGACGTACATCTAAAAAAAAGAAACGACTTATAACGCGGGCCCAGGCGGTCTGCTGCCCTCCTTCTTTTTCCTTCATTGAACTGTAGTTCGTCCATGGTCGTGTCCTCGCCGTGCAGATCTTTGCTGAGGTTAATGTATGTTGCCCTCAGCTCCGGGAAAAGGTATCCAAATTTGACATTTCAAAGCGTGGCTGCTGCCTGAACAGCCTTTTCGTTCGACGTAACCTCGAGCACAGCACAGGTGGTCAGGACATCATCCCGCCGCGACCACGTGTTCAGCAGGCTACTCATAATTTCTTCTGGTTCCTCGCATCAAATCCTTAGTGCCAACATTGAATGGGTATAAACGGCGTACCGGTCGTGCTTGTAGATGATGATAATACGGCTTTTTTTCTTTGTAGCGGCCAAGCTCTAAAATTCTTCACTAACACAAACTGTAAAATAAGTTTATAAGATGATTATCTTCCATTCTCTAGAATCTTTCTCCACTAGTGTTCCAGTCTTGTTTTCGTTGTCTGCACGCACAGCACGCACGGCCCGTTTTCCTTTCTCTACGTTGTTGGGACGCCTGTGCTGGTTGTGCAGGCGTTTTCACTGACTTCGTCGGTTGCATTTCCTGGATTTGGTGTCGTTATCGAGAAACCCAGGGCGTCTGGTAGCACTTTTTTGGATGGAAGCTGATGGAGGTCCATCGGGCGTGGCAGCAAGCGCTCACAAACAACGATTCTGTATCCGCTGGACAAAGTGGCCAACTAAATAAACTGAACTATTTCTGGATACACGGTTCTGCATCCGTCCCATTTTGCGGAGCTCTGGAGAAGCTGTGCTACACTCTCCTTCTCCCGGGCAACCGATAGTTTGGAAAGGCCGGAGGAGAGCTTTGCGCGCCGAGAATCTCGGGGGCCATGATGAAATACGTATGTTTCAAAGCACAGCGTCTAGATGGCGCTTCACAGTACTCTACGATAAAACATGGACGACATGTGGGGAGGGAGTCGAAACGCCAGAGCATGTCACTGTGGAGTGTGCGGGGGCTCGGCCACCCAAGAACATCACGCGAAGAGGCTGACTTCCTCAGGGCTCTGGGATTCGATGAGAACGGTGAAGCTAACCGTTTCCAAGAAGTAGAAATCAGTGAAGGGAGCTTAGAGGAAGGGCGGCGAAAATCAAGAGACGGACAGATTAAGTTTGATTAAATTGACTCAGTGAAAATTTGGCGTGGAACTAACAGCACTGCTTAGCTAGGTAGAGCAAGTCACCGCCCGATACAAAGGGGATAGCCGCCATCTATTCACCTATTCATGGTACTCTACGGGACACACAGTTTTGAACGATTTCCTTCAAACGACGGGAGACGGAATAACAGGAGTGAGGGGGAGGGGGGTGCTCCCATCTGCGAGAGTTCCAGAACTGACGTAATCTAATAACGGTGGGGGGCTTGGCGGCCATAGCTGAGTCAGCGCATGTTAATGGCGAGCTTCCACAGAGCTTTTACAGCGTGCATTCCGCACCACCAAGATTTCTGGTCTTGGGAACCTACCATTGTGAGCTCTTTCTAAACGTGCACAGTGAACAGTGCACTCAAATATGGCGCCTAGTGTGTATATGCCATTGGTATATGCATCAAATGAGTAAAGCTTGGTTAGCAACGTCCGCAACTCCGCTGATACCAGCTTCTACGCGAGTTCGGGCAGCATTTTAAAGGCATTGTCATTTGCCACTATGTAATTTATACTCCGTGTATGTGCAGCATCAGGGGGGCTATGTTGCACATTTTGGACTCCCAGGAGACTAGGGGGAAGGAAGTGACGTAGGTGTGAATGAACGTATCTTAGCAGCACCACGCAAGGCGTCATCAGCGACTCCACTAATCAACATCCAAAGAGCGTTGTTGACGTCACTTCCTTATTCCTAGTCTCCTGGGAGTCCAAAACGTGCAACATAGCCCCCCTGATTTACTTGACACTATATATCCTAATCCAAAATTGTTCCGCCAACATGTCTGCCAAGGAATCGTTGAATTTGAATATGCATTACATTAGCGTTAACAAAAAAGAACAAAACATTATGCCATTACTGTTTTGTCTTAATCAGAATAAAATGGGAACGACAGGTTCTATTTCGAAACACCCGGACGTGAAGCCAGTGTTTTCTCCGCATAAACAAACATGTTGCGAAGGGAGATCGTTCCCGACTAAAAGCTCCAGAAGACGCCAGCTGGAAATAGGACAAAACAGCCATTTAAATACACTAAGGTCAGCGTACCTGCGGCACGAAATTGTAACAACAGATACACGATGACATTGATTGAGTCCGATGCGATAGCCGACTCCGCCGACACACACATCCGCGTGGCCGGCTGATAATCTCCTGGCAAATGCAACTTTGCACTGTAGGTCACATGACGTATACGGACAGTGAACAGGTGGTTTTTCGTACAACCTCGTAGGGAGGCGTCCTTCGCTTTCATATTTCGTTATATGTATGCTTACTTCTAACATCACTTACCCAGTGAAGCAAACATTGTTTATCATCTCTATCTCAACAGCGGCAAGTACCGCCTCTATAGGAAGAAAACCGCCGTGTTATCTTATCGCGCTTTATTCACGCATCGAAGGAGCTGCCCCGTGCGAGTTTCTGGCAGCTGGCGCAAACTGTCTGATATAAAAGTGCTCAGAAGATTCCCCGACGCATCGACTTCAAAGCCGACGACAACGAAGACGTTAGACAAGATGGGCGTGTTCAGCACCAGCGTGGTCCTGCTGAGCTTGGCAGTCTGCGGTACCCTGGCGGGAAGATCGCTGCCTGGTGGCTGGAGGTCGAGGGACGTCTACAGCGATCCCGCGTACGCCGAGCTGGCCCACTACGCCGTTTCGAGCCAAGCGGGGGACAGCGAGTTCTATGACACTGTCCTGGAGCTCTTAGAAGTGGAGACTCAGGTCAGTTGGTGCTCCTGTTCTTGGAGTTCTTACTGAGGTAACCCATGAATGGCTTATGGCTGGCTCACGCACTTGCGACTGCTTACGATTGTGTCCCTTAAAGGCCCGCTTCAGACGGAGCAATTTTCCGCTGCAACTTGACGTCGAAACACAAGCAACACCCCGCGTTCAGACGCAGCAATCGAATTGCTGCGCATCGGCATCATCATCATTACATTTTAATTTTTTTACAAGGGTAGAAAGTTGGGCCAACTGGTGATTTACGATATTTAAAAAACGCAACGAGACACAAACGAGGGAGATATAAAAAGACACAGCGCTAACTTACAACTGAACTTTTCTTGCACTATTTAGACACACAGTTGCGCGCTGTAAACGTGCTTTTATATACTTAAATGACGTTGATAATGTACCAACTCAACGTTTTGACATTATTTATTCCCAAAATCAATCAAATCCAAACCGGAACCAAGGTAAACTTAAGTTAAACCCCGTCCTAAGTTGTCATCCTCATCGCCACAGGGTTGTTACGTGACAATATTGCGTCCCTGATTGGATGCTTCCGCTTCCAATGTTTCCGAGTTGTTCTAGTTGCTCGTCCGTTTTAAAAGCCCGACTCCATTCCAGTAATTCGTGTTGTAGAGCCAGGATCTAGGAAAAGCTAGGGAAGAACTTTAGTCAATAGAATAGAGCAGTTCTAGATGGAAAGGCGCCCTAGAAAACTAACAACGATAGAAATATACACGGGCCCTATTTTCTCATGGGGGGCCTCCTCGGGTTCCCACCACCTCCATTAGATTTGACCAATAAAACAATTAAATGCGTAGAGATTCCGAACGTCATGAGAGTTGCTAGTGTACGGTTTGCTATGTTTTTATTTATTGTCAACGGATGCGTTAGTTACTTCTTTCTTATTTGTCTAATTTATCCCACCTCACAAGACCTGAATCTTCTATTCATATCCGACGCAGAGAGTTCTGGAATGTGCCTCATCTTTGTAAGAATTAAAGCGCGGCAGTTAACTGCTCATGGCCTGCCTAGGTCACTTAACAAGTTTATTATATACCGCATTAATATTCACTGTTTAAGACAAAACGATATAGGCGCGTGTTTTGTTCAGACATATTATATTGCGTAGTGTTTTTTTATTAAAATGCAGGGACACCAGACCCAGTCAAGTTACCTTGTGGACGCTTTTTGTCTGGTGTTCTCAGCACGGTAGTGCTGGAACAAAGAAGTTTAGGTTCAAATGCTCTTTTTAGGCGCGTTGTGCATTATATGATATATCTTGACAAAGTCGTTATACATTTGCACATAGGAGACGTAACGCAGCAGTTATTGTTTGAAAATGCCATCTGACGGTGTCCACTGTTGTGTGCTCCAAGACGCAGAAAGAAGGGCGCGACAGAAGTTTTGATTAGATATTAAAAAAGGAAACTTGGGCCCCCATAAGTTTGACTTCGGTTTCTTTACGATTATTAGAGCTCGTGGATTGGGTTAACACCATAGGCAGAATATATCAAAATCCACTTGGGTGCGCCTTTAAAATCTATTTCGACTAGGAAACACATGGCGTTGTCTGTCGACTAACACTCGCAGTTTCCGTTCATAATTTTTATTATTTCGCGCCTTATTATACTTTTTTGACAATGTTATAACTGACAATGTTATTATAGATATATGTACATACGTTTGACATCACAAATAGCGCAAAACCTTTGCTCTAGCGTTCTAGAATCACCCGATAGATGACGCCAGCGTTCCAGCTAGTCCTGTCGTCGTAAGAAATCACAACAGCCCAGTCCTAAGCAAGGGCAAGTGTGTGAGCGGGGCTTAAGCCGCAATCACACTGCTTATAGATCATACAAACGGCAGTCTGCAAACAGATTCGAAAGCCAGTTACGACGAGATACGTGCTTCAAATGCTGCACGGCAACGAGTTCAAGAAGAAACTTGGCACGCGGCACTCGAACCACGAATCCCGCGACTGATGTTTGCAGACTGTATTTTGCATGATGTTTTAGCAGTGTGACCCTGGCTTTCGAAGTTGCATTTAAAGTTTCAATAAGATGCTTAGCATCCTAAGTATTTTTCTTAACGAAATGTCATCTTCCAGTATGAGGCTTCCTGGAGGTTGTTGTAGATTTCTTCCTTTCTCAGCTTCGACTATCTCTACGATCGATCTGTTCGTACTAGTCATAGAATATAAATTTCCGTAGATTCAATCGCCGCCACCGACGATATGGATACTTAATGGTTTACGCATAACGCTCTTAGGGGCGACAAAGTAAAAACGGCCAACGATATGCTTACCGTACAACACTGGGCACTCAGATAATATAAAAAGTGCAACTTTAATTTGGTGCTAAGCCGCTGAAACCACTTCTCGCTTCAAAAACCGGCTGCATGATTGTGATTTCTGGCATTCCAGGTTGTCGCTGGAATGAACTACCGACTCAAGTTCAGCACGGCTGAGACTGCCTGCAAAGTCGGAGTGGATGAATATTCCCGGGAACGCTGCCTGCCAAAAGTCAATCTGGTTCGTATAAGTACTCGTATGCTAGCTGTGTCTTCGCGTTCTAATGTAAAATCAGTTTTGCCGCAGCCAATCGGATCTAAATGAGAGGTGCGCTCCTGTAGCCTCCGACCCGTAGTGATATTCTCTTTGACGTTGACTGACGACAAGACGTCGGATTTAGGAAAAGAAACTCGCAATGTGTAGAATAATAGAACAGACCGGAACGCTGCTTACCATAGTCACGGGCTCTGCATTCTTAGATATTTTAAACCAGTAGCGGGAACACTGTAAACAATCTGGAGTGCCGTCTTTCCCACGAAGCGCTCGGACAGCCAAACGTGGCAATCCAGGGTGGGACATCGGCGGAAGACGAGGTTGCTGGTGGGGGTGCGCGAATACCGGTTCAAATGTTCATTGCATTCACAATGGGTGGGGGTCGGCGACTCTGCCCAGATAGCCACGTGTGGAAGTAGCCTGCTCACTGGGTTATAAGTAATCCTATAATGCACTCACTCCTGTTCACAAGGCAGAAATACTGCTTCCTTCGATGGATATGCCATCAATACTCCGTTTCACTCGAAGAGTGAGCGTAGCGGAAGCCTCAAGTGCGAGCTCCGGGTTTCCAGCGTCCATACCAAGCACGCGCTCTCGTGCAGTGCAAGCACTTTTCAGGGCCACATGCTCGCGCTTGTAGCTTCGGCCTCGCTTGCGCTTATGTGGAACGGAGTGTAATAAATGCCGTTGCATGGTGACATCTACAACTCGACATGTGAATCTCATCTAATCAAATCGGCCATTAGAATAAAACAAAATCAAAGATTCTGACAGCCCACGACCGAACACAGTTCATACCCGACGGCGAATTCAACTGGTCGTGTTGGAGCGCGCTGGGATCGACTTTTCTGCAACGTGCCTTTCACTGGGGGCGATTTGGGATCGAGGCGGACGTGTTTCGCCACTCGTCGTCTTGGATCAGCTCCCATTCCCGATCTCGATCTGGGTCCGAGAAAAGTCCGACCGGAAGCCAGCCTGGCCAGCCATCGGCGCGCACGCGATACTTCCTTTCTCGCCGGGCATCTCGCCGGGACCGCGGAAAGGGGATTCCCGGAAAGGTGAATGACGGGAGGCATCTCGGAGGAGCGGTCACGTTCAACAGGAGATCCGGGGCGGAGCGACTCCGTTAGGATCGCCTGCTCCATCTCGGAACTAGTCTACTGATCCCGGCCCACTCCAAAACTACCAGTGGAATTCGCCATAAATAACCCCTCAACCCTAAAGAAAAAAAAAAAAATATATATATTTTTTTTGTTTGAAGTTTAGCCAATAAGGCGAGTGACGCGCCCAAACGGCCAAAGAAGCCCCTCCCCTCCCCTCTCCGCCCCCCGCCCCCCCCCCCCCCCCCCCCTGGACCCCCTTCTTTCCGTTGTTTTCTGTTTTTTTTTTTTTTTTGCAAATTATGAATATTTGTTTTGTCCTGATTTACACGACGCTCCTCATTGGCTTAACGTCTTAGAGGGGGAACGATGAATGGTGTTTCCAGCGTGCCGTTGTCGAGTGCACTTCCACGGTTTCTGAGTGCGTCGTGATTCGCTGCAATGCCTTTAGCGCGAGGTGTAGATTCTGGGAATTCTCTCGAATTCCCAGAATCTACACCATTGTACTCGTTTCGGAGAATGACACAACGCACTGGTTCAACAGCACGTCGTCATCTATTGACCACTATCGCCCGCGCCGCGATTCCAAGACCTCGAGCATACTTCTGCGTCGGCCTTTTATCAGCAGCGCCGCTCGCCTGGCCTAAAGCCCCTCGATGTGTTTGCGCTCGTCTTGCAAGTGGCGTCAAATGCGCGAGCGCACGAGGCCCATGTCTCGAGTGGCCCTTGGAAGCAAATGGCGGCGCAGCACTGAAATGAGCGGGCCTTGGAAGCGAATGGCGGCGGAGCACCTGCTCATGGCACGTGTCTCGAGCGCTTCCACAACAATGGTTGGCGGTACTTGTAAAAAACGCTTTTATCACGGGGCTTTAGCCTGGCCGATTACACTTCGCCACCTCGTGGTACAAATCACGAGATACGATTTAACAAACGGGCAACCTGGCCGAACGCTGCTGATCACCAAGCTACACAAGAGATAAGGAGAGACAGTCCGTAATGAAATACTCCGTATCGAAGACGAGCGCTTTTTGATGATACAAGAGTCAAAGAAAGAATAAAAACACTTAGGGACAAGGACAGACGGCACAGTTCTTAGGGACAAGGACAGACAGCACAGTTCTGAAAGAACTGTGCTGTCTGTCCTTGTCTCTAAGTGTTTTTATTCTTTCTTTGACTCTTGTATTTTTACCAACCCGCTCTTTGATCTTTGGCTTTTTGATGGCTACGGCAGACCGTATAGTTAACGACAGATTCATTAAGGAAAACAGACACGCTAATTCACGTTCCTTGCATCGTGATTCGTGCTTTGGCGCTCATATTGGCTAATGTCGCAATCTCATCGACTACTGTTCTTAAGTCGTCAGTGACTGCAGGGATTCACAAACCTAGTATCAGGATACCAAGTATCTGCTGCTATCAATAATTCGACTCACTTCTAACATATAGTTTTTTTGTTTGTTTTTTAAAGCTTTACAGATTTTTTTTTTAAATCCGTGAAAGTTGCATTTTATGCGGTTTGTGCAGGTGAGTTATACGGCCAGGTGGACATAGTATAGGGGGCTAATCGTAACGATTAGACAGCTAATTTACTAAAATTCGTTTATTAACTTTTATTTAATAAAAATAGACATATGGTTCTAATTAGTAACTTGCTTCGAGTCATCAACAACCACTAAATCAGTAATTTTCAGAAAAAAATTTGAGCGCGTGAGAAGCGTACTAGTGCACTAAAGTTACCACTCGTAGAGCAGGTACAAGGCTAGCGGTTGCGGAACGCGGATGGCTAGATTATCATCGCGTTCCGCCACTGCTAGCTTTGCGCCTGCTTCACAAGTGGTAACTTTGGTGCGGCCCCGAGTTTCCCACGAGCTTCAAGTCGTTCTCAAAATAGTTCATGTAGTAGTTTTCGATAACGCTCAGTAAGTTTCTAATTGGAACCATATGTCGATTTTCATTAATTAAAAAAGTTAATTAACGAATTTTAATTAATTAGCCGACTTATCGCAAAGATTAGTCACCAACATAATGTCTCCCTGGCCGTATAACTCACTTCCACAAGCCGCATAGGTGTAACTTTCACGGCTTTTTTTAAACAAACCTGTAAAGCTTAAACAAAACAAAAACTTTATACCGAGCTATTGTCCTATTTCAGCCCAAGGCAACCTGCACTGCGGTGGTGTACGAGCGCCCCTGGCAAAATCACCGTGAAGTCACAAGTTACGAGTGCGTTTGAGGATGGGCTTCATTCGAACACGACTCCAAGTGAACATTCATGCAGTGGTGCATAAAAAAAACGGTCTTGGAATTATTAAAAAAAAAGTCAAACAATGTGCCGCCTTTGTTATTTTTCCTCGCTATAGAAACGTAGTAGTGAAAGGAAAATAGAAGCCGCCTGTTATCGTCATGTCTGACAAAAATCGCGTTTAAAATATGCGGTCAAGGATTGCTTACTTAAACTAAATCCTCAATATCTAGTGGGTGAACGTACGTTTGTCGTTATACTTTCGCAAAGGGTGGAGAGAGGGGGAAGGGACGAGCCCAAGAACGCGCTCAGTGTTAAAACATAGACGCTCTGCAGTCTCATAAATTCGCACAAAGGCTGATGCCGAAACGAATTTGAAAAACTGTTCGAGCTTTCATCACATCAAATGCAGAACCAAAAACGTACAATTTCACAGACAGATTTGTTCACTATGCTAAGGAGATTGTCTTCTAATACGTTAGCTACACGGGCACCTTAACCATAATCCCAGTTACCCTTCCAACATTAACCGCAGTTAAGTCTGACTGATGCGACTCCAGTTAGGGGTGTCCGTGTAACTTACTTGGGTATAATAGTGTCTTTTATATCCTTTTTGAGCAACTTCACGCCAATCGTTTTTAAACATAGTCAACTGTAAAACCAAACCTGCTTGACTTTTCTGCCTCGTTTACCGATACACGTTGAACGCATATCACAAGAAATAACGTAACGTGCCTCGAACATTCAGACCTGTAGTGGCATGCATCGATTAATACGAAAGTTTCACGATTTCTTGGAAAAGCGAAGGGACCCTGTTCTTGTCAGACATTGTACCGTATTGTTTACTAGAAATGCCTGAAATGTCTGAAGAGGACGCGATAACTCCTCAGCCAGCCCCCCCCCCCCCCCCCCCCCCCCCTCCCCCACCCCTTGCCCGCTATCAGATTACAGCGTGTCGGAGGTACATTTTGTTAATTACTCTTATCGACGTTCGCCTTGGATGATAAATATCAAACATGCACGTATCAATATCTGTGAAATTGTCAAATGCATTGTCTGGGAGGCGAAGGCAGGTTGATAAAAAGAATACGTTGTTTCAGTACGATTGCGGGCGGTAACCTTCTCAGTCTATTGAAAAACTGAACAAGCCCATTAGTATTCTTCAACTTCTGTAGCAATAACATAATGAATACTCGCCTTAACGGACAGCATCATCAGAGCTGAATTTGATGAAGATGACTGTGTGGAAGCGTTGCTATCTTGCGCCGTGTTCAGAAGCCTCCGTTGACTGCGGCATTTTTGTTTTACTGCTTCGCTTCATCCGACTGTTTATGGGTTCTTTGTGTTCAAGCTCCAGCAGGTGCGATAAAGTGAATTGCTGGTCGCCGAGAGATAAATCCGATTTGTTTGCCCGTTTTGTTTAGGATCGGGCTTTTAGGTCGCGTGAGAAACGGGGTTTCGAGGACGAGATAAATTATTAACCTTAGTCATTTTAGTCACCATCTTAGTCATACGTTATGTTTCACGAATGTAGAGAGATCAATTTCTTAACTAGTTGCTTGGTACATCTACCCAATTATCATACTGGACTCTTAAAATCTAACGCCCAGTTTACTTGCTGCGAACAGGTGCAGGAAACGTGTCCTGACACGTTAAGGAGTAACGCCATTTGGTTCTTTTTGGTGAACGCGTACAACAGCAACCTTGTCTTGCTCCTCAGCTCGATATATATTTGAGTTTCGATCCTTACGTGCCCCTATGACCAGTGGCCAAAGACACTTCCACGAAGTATGACAAAGTGTGACCGCGCTTATTTATGAACATGTCAACTCAATCCGAGTGCTCCCAACAATAGATGACTCTAGTAGGGTGTCTGGAACGCGTCTTCGACTGGCGTGTTTACCGCGCTCAAAGGGGTGGCCTCGATTTCCGCCTGACAACATCAGAGACATGTCATTTCGCCGGACGCAATCCTGGTGTGCAGGATCGGACACTGGACATATGCAGACGAGGACAAGTTCCAGGCGCTCTACCTTCAGGCTTGATGAAGGACTAAATTTCACGATCTCTGTGTGCTTGACCTTTGAACACCCTTCTCGTTTCTGGTTCCGGATCTCCAATCTCGACTTTCACCTCAGCCATCAGCTTTCGTAACCTAAAAAGTAACATTAAAAAGTTTGGCTTTGCTTTTTAGAGGGGTAAATTGCTGAGTTTATGTCGCGTCAAGCCGTAGCGACCTCGTTTACTATATATTGCCGCGCGCAGGGCCAAGCACGGTGTAGCGGTCGTGGGACCATTGCGGCGTAGCTCAGCGTTGGTTTCTCGGGAGCTGGCACGTCGGTGAAAGCCTCCGGCTGGAAAGCTCGTTTTAACTCTTCACAAACTACTTCGACGATCGAGAGTGAATCAGAGCAGTTAGGAGCTGGAAGTAGCTTCTTATGCTCGTCCTAGACGACGTCGCAGATGATCTGGCGAAGGTGTTCAATACCGTCATCGTCGACGTCAAAGCTATAGATGTTGAGAAGGCGGAAACAGTCGATGCACAGCGCTCGCTCGATGTTGGTTTCCTCGGTCACAAATTCTTCAACGGTCGTCGAGGTCTTGTGAAGAAGTCCGCCAAGGATTTCGCACTTCACGCCTTTCATGAGAAAGCACCACTTTTTCTCTTCAGTGGCTTGTGGGTCGGCGCGTGCACTTACACGTAGCAAGTCTTCAACGAAGCTGGTTACGCTTTCGTTGGGGGCCTGAATCCGTGTTTGAAGCAGATCTTCCTGCTGCTGTCGTCGGTGTTGGCTCGTAAAGGTCCGATTCATCTCGGCGACGTACATGTCCCATGAAGTAAACGAGGCCTCGTGGTTCTCGAACCAGTGCCACGCAGTACCATCCAGCGCCAAGTAGAGGTTCTACAAGTACTGCTCCACGGTCCATCCGTTGTGGCGTGCCACGCGCTCGTAGTGTTGGATCCAGTCCTCGAAGTCCTCGTGGATCTCGTCGTGGAAGGACGTCTGCGTACGAGGGGTGACGGGCAGGTAAACGACGGGGGAGGCAGCGGCGGGAGTCTCAGTTTGCAGGCCCCGTGAGGCCATAGCGGGTTTCGTCGACTTCGTCCTCTGGGTGGTCCGGTAGAAGTCCAAATTCCGGGGGCTGACTTTTGGCGTGGCGGCTTCCTCGGGTCTTGGTAGTCTCCTTGAACAGTCTTCTTGCGCAGGAAAAAGCAGCACCGAGCAAGCAACGCTCGGTCCTGCGTTCAACAATATTATAAAATGTAACAAAAAAAAAAAAAAAAAAAAAAACGAAACAGAGTTTTCTTTTTTTTTTAAATTAAAGTGCACGCGTTCAGTACTTAGTATCAGTATAACACTGATTGTTTTAACATCGAGTAGGCTTAGACCGACGGAAACTGCATGCTGAAGTTTACGACGGCTCTTTCGACTTGCAAGGTCGGAAAGGTGGAAAACTTCAAGGAGCGCTGCCAACACCTCTCAAACAAGGTCGGCGCTTCCTTCGGCTGGTGGTGACGCCTGGCGCTGCCGTGTTAGATTAATTGTTTTGCTATAGTTGCCAGGAGGTTATCCTGATAGTCCTAATATTCACTTCTGGCGTCTTAAAAAACAAAAAAACACACACACACAGGGATATGCTAATTAGTTGAATTCTTTTATAAAAACATAATTTGATCATGAATCCCAACACCCTTCTCACTGGCTGAACATATCAAATGAGGGCCAGTGATTGGTTGTTTCAGTGCAGGGCGGTGTGGCATACCTTCAGGGTTTAGGAGTGCCTGGTAATCACTTGCGTTGCTCTTGTGGCCAGCTATAAAAGCATAGCAGACCGCGATTACACAGCTTCGCATCGGAGACGAGCGCACTTCGATGAGTTCAGCAGATGTTCAATTCACGAAGGTAGCACTGGAGACGTAGGTAACAGCCAAAAAACACAAGGGAAGGAAATCTACTCAAATGCCAAACAAACAGTCGCGGCTAGTTCCGGTGTAACTCCCGTAACAGAAAAGAATACTCATTTGCCGATAAAGGCAGTGACCTGTTACTTATTCACGTATCTCGCCTTGCTTTGATTTCGAAACCTTCATAAAGCTCTCTAGAAATTTTATCTCGGTACCTAGCCAAAAACCTGCTGTCACTAAATGACGGGGCGTATGGGCAACGACTGCAGTGAGTGGCAAGGTGCCCCAACGGGGTAGCTTGCTCGGCCCCTGCGTGCTCGCGCGCACGATCATTGGAGCACCTGCCTGTCTGGCCGATATAACGTGATCCACATGAAATGGGTTTTTCATTCACTACTTCCATGGTGCATTCTGTGTATTTGGTGCGGTGCCTGGTTTTGCGAAGATATGTAAAATCACTGGGATCGTTAATCCTACGGCACAGCCGCGATAGCTTATTGGTTGTAGTGGAAACCACGGGTACATTATACCGAGCGGCCACCTTCTTAAGATTATGCATGACGCGTGGTGAGGAAACGACGGAGGTCTTAGCGGAGGAGGGTTGACGATAATTTTGCAGGTCTGAGATGCGGTGAGGCAAGGGTCCAGTTCCTGCTGATGAAATTTCGTGACCGAGGAAGTTGACAATGGGGGCGCCAAGTGTGCTCGTTTGGATATTGACGAGCAGGCCGGGGTCATCAAGTCGTTGGAAGAGTAGGCGAAGGTGCCTGTGGTGGTCTTCGGCGTTTTGGGAGAAGATTAATATATCGTCAAGGTAGACGAAACAGAAGTCGAGACCGCGGACGACTTTGTCGATGAAACTTTGAAAGGCTTGTCCTGCGTTCCTCAGGCCAAAGCTCATGAAGGGAAACTCGAACAAGCGCAAAGGGTGTAATGATCGCGGTTTTGGAGATGTCATCTGGGTGTACGGGTGTCTGCGTGTAGGCCTTCACCACATTTAGCACGGAGAAGACGTGTTAGCCATGGACACGGTGGGCGAAGTCCTGTATGTGATGAATGAGGTATCTGTCGGGGATGGTGCGAGCGTTGAGGGCGCGGTAATCCCCGCAAGGTCGCCAGCGTTCAGTCTTCTTCGGGACAAGATGGAGCCGCGAGGTCCATGGGCTGTCGGATCGGCGGGTGATTCCGTTGTGGACCATGGACTCGAACTCTGCTTTGGCGATGCGCAAGCGATCCGCAGCAAGGCGACGAGCGTGGCAGAAAACCGGAGGGCCCGGAGTGTTTCGGATGTGGTGTACAGTGGTGTGTCGCACATCCCATGGCAGCCCGCTGGGTCGCGTTAAACCGGGAAATTTGACAAGTATGGCGCGGTACGGCGAAAGGTTTCCCACACCAGGTACTTTAATGTTAGGCTAGTGGGTGGTCGCACGCTGGCCTAGCGAAGAAAGTCCCGTTGTCGCGTCAATGAGTCGGTCGTGGCGGCGTGTTGTGTCCGTTTTCCGGGTCACCAGATGTGGGATACTGTGTCGTGGTGAAGAACAAATCCCGACATTGAAAAAGAACGGACGGTTTATTGCCTTGGCAGCGGTAGTCGACCAACGTTCCGGTGCATCGCGTGCCTAGGTTGCAAGTCTTCGAGCTACGCAGCATAGCGCGCGGCCGTGCTTCGCCGAGGCAGTCGACGACGAGGCGAGGGCTATACGCCGAAATGTTGGGGATAGTGCGTCACCACATATCTGTTTTCTTTTTTCATCAGTCCCTTCGTCTTGCTTCTGCTTTGTTTTTGCTTCCGACACCTCAATTGTAAGGTTCAACAGCTCCGTTTTCGCCTTTCTCAGTTCATTTTGTAGGGCAAGGATGAATTAGTCGCCTTAACAAATGTCGTCGCAGTTGTCATGACCTGCATTGGGTCTTTTAGTATTTATTTCCTGCCGTCTGCAGGCTTGTTTCCTTTTTCATTGCTATTTTCTCGCTTGGGATTGAGTTTTTTAAAATGTTAAGACAAGTACCGTCACCTCCGCCGGAGGCGATGGTACTTGTTTCCAGAAGGGGGACCTCATAATCCTCATTAACCCCACAGTAGGGTGATTCCACGTCAGTTCATGCAATGATGGTCCGGGTCATAATTTAGATATTTTTGTTAAAAATATATATGAAAGCCATGTTCTTGGGAGGAACATTCAGCTAGATATGAACGCCGTAACAATTTTTTTCGCTGAGAAATAAAATGGAGAAGCTTGAGCCGTGGAAATTGAGAAGATTTCACAATGCTACTTTGCACAGTCGTCATTTCCTTATCGAACCTTTCACGGCACCATAACTTTTTTAATAGGTTTTACAAAGGTTATACAACAGATACATAAAAAATTAAAAATATCCATAAAATATTTCAATGCAAACAAAAATATCAAACATGGCACAAAAACGCGTTTTAGAGATATATTCACCATTTTTTTTGCAAATAAACCATCTTTCATAATACTTCACAAAACATATCAAAATGCGCGTATTTAAATATTCTTTACGAATATATAAAGATAATATGCCCACCCTTAAACATATTTTTGTTATCAACGCGGAAATTCGGCTGATTTCTCGAAATGTGGCAAGATTGGGCGTCGATATTTAAAAAACTCCATCTTTTATTTTCTTTAAACTCCCCTTGGCACTTTGCAGTGACTTGAACTAACCTGTGATGGCAAAAGATTGAGTAACATATGACCTCCAAGCGGGAAAAGCTACGACAAACCTTCACTCGGAGCGAGCCGACGTCTTCGTCATAGCGGCTTTGCCGCACAGCACCAAACGTTTGGGCGTTAGTTATGGCATGTATTTTATATTATTAAAATTCTTTTTTTATACACGGTGAGTATTAGTGACGTGAAAAGGAGCTTTGAGCTGGAATGCCATTAATTAGCTTACAATTCACAGGAATAAAACGGCCCCACTCTGCAAATTCGCTACCTATGCATCATACATAAGCTTAAAACTCTCAGTTGCGCGAATGGCCATGTATACATCTTGCCTCTCGGCATATGCTGACTTTCACAGATTAGTTTCCTGGAGAGTTTCCTGGATTCCTTTGACAGGTTTTACGGTGGTCCACTTTGCTTGCTTCACCGCACGAAACTCTCGAACTCGAAGACAGTTGTGAGCACTGCGCAGAGTGGTTTGACGCGTTTTGCGAAGTGCTGAAGGCATGTAGTTCTCACCAGGAACGCAAGCGATTGTACTTGCTTCTGCCATCAATCATCCTGAAGAAAACAATATTGCGTCTGGTGTCGGGTGCGACTGCCTACATGATTGATCAAACATGAAAACTGAAGCGCAAAGGTGGTGTTTGGGCAACCCCTGATCCCTACATGGGGAAAAAGGCGAATGCCGAAGACGGGGGGGTTGCAATTGAGTACTACACACGCGATGACCTCGCATGCTCTGTTCAAAGCCCCGACAAAAAGGAAGTCGTCAAAGCCATGATCAACGACATGTTCAAAGTCGTAAAAAGGTTTATGACCCGCTCTATTAAGGAAGCTTACCAGCTGTTTAGGAAGGACCATCCCCAACCCGAACTAGGCATCTCCAAATTTTATTCCCTACGACCAAAATGGGTAAAAAAAAAAGTCCGGAGCACGAGGTGTGCGCATGCATATATTGCGTGAATTTTCAGTTGCTTTTAACGGCAATAACAAATGCCCCAAAGAAGACATTTACCGAAGACGACCTCAAGCGCATCTACCTCTTCTGCGCTCCACAGAACGATTGCTTTCTGCGCCGTTGCGAAAAGTGCCCAAAAACGCAGAGCATCCCGCTGCAGTCGCTTCATCTCGACGAAGACCAAGAGATCTGTTTCGCGTTATGGGACGCTGGCGAACTCGTCAAAAAGGTTATGGACACTTCTGCCTTCCTGCGGCAATAGGAGAGCGAAAAGTATATGAGGCATTCTTACATCCTTGACCTTGAACGAAGCCTGATACATGACACAAGAACCGCCTTACCACCCAAGGCAGTGATGTTCTACTTCG
Organism: Ixodes scapularis; assembly: GCF_016920785.2. Taxonomy (NCBI): domain Eukaryota; kingdom Metazoa; phylum Arthropoda; class Arachnida; order Ixodida; family Ixodidae; genus Ixodes; species Ixodes scapularis. Next base: position 86,508,235 of record NW_024609836.1, on the reverse strand, counting down.
ATTTTGCGGGAAAATGGACAGTACTCTTTCCAACGGAAGTGCAGAGTTTTCATTGAAAAAAAACTCAAGTGTCTCTCTCCACAAGTGTGGTTACGTCCACGCAAGGCACGCAAAGCTTTGCCGTTGTCACCGATGGTACACGAAACATGACACAGCTCACGCTCTTCTAGCCACATAGGCCATAAAAGAGTATGTTAATGTTCATTTCCCAGTCTTTTTTTAAATAATTTTTGTATCAGACGGAGCGGCGGCGCATTTCAAGAATCGCTTCCAATTCCACGAATTGTCTCGGAAGCCGCACTCTTCGGCAAGATGGATCTTTTCAGCCACTGGACACGGAGAAAGCGCTTGTGATGAAGTAGGTGGAAGAACCAACGCTCACCAAGTTCCTCGCTTGCGTTGAGTTGAGCGAGATCTTCGCTCAACTTAACGATTGCCACCGCTAAAGACTTTGTGGAAGTGCTACGTAAAAAAGTAACAAATGTCTGCATGTTCCACCTGTCTGTGGAACGGGTTCGAGAGTTTCGTGCGGTAAAGCAAGCAGAGTGGACCACCATAAAACCTGTGAGAGGAATCCAGGCTTCTCATCTGTGGAAGTCATCATATGCCGAGAGGCCGGATGTATACATGGCTACTCGCATAACTGAGAGTTTTAAGCTTATCTATGCATAGTTAGCGAATTCGCACAGTGGGGCCGTTTTGTTCCTGTGAATTGTAAGCTAATTTATGGTATTCCAGCTCAAAGTCCATTTTCGCGTCACTAATACTCAGCCCTTATGAAAAAAAAAATTAATAATATAAAATACATGCCATAACTAACGCTCAAAACGTTTGGTGCTGTGCGGCAAAGCCGCTATGACGAAGACGTCGGCTCGCTCCGAGTGAAGGTTTGTCGTAGCTTTTCCCGCTTGGAGGTCATATGTTACTCAATCTTTTGCCATCACAGGTTAGTTCAAGTGACTGCAAAGTGCCAAGGGGAGTTTAAAGAAAATGAAAGATGGAGTTTTTTAAATATCGACGCCCAATCTTGCCACATTTTGAGAAATCAGCCGAATTTCCGCGTTGATAACAAAAATATGTTTAAGGATGGGCATATTATATTTATATATTCGTAAAGAATATTTAAATACGCGCATTTTGACATGTTTTGTGAAGTATTATGAAAGATGGTTTTTTTGCAAAAAAATTGTGAATATGTTTCTAAAACGCGTTTTTGTGCCATGTTTGGTATTTTTGTTTGCATTGAAATATTTTATGGATATCTTTAATTTTTTATGTATGTGTTGTATGACCTTTGTAAAACCTATTAAAAAAGTTATGGTGCCGTGAAAGGTTCGATAAGGAAATGACGACTGTGCAAAGTAGCATTGTGAAATCTTCTCAATTTCCACGCCTTAAGCTTCTCTATTTTATATCTCGGCGAAAAAAATTGTTACGGCGTTCATATCTAGCTGAATGTTCCTCCCAAAAACATGGCTTTCACATATATTTTTAACAAAAATATCTAAAATATGACCCGGACCATCATTGCATGAATTGACGTGGAATCACCCAGTACTCGAGAATGGGCTCGCAATCAGCATTGAAATACGCCTCCACCTCTGGACCTCGCGCTCTTCAAATTATGAGTGGTGTACCCAGGTAATTTTAAAAAATTTTATGTCATCAAAGTGCCAATTCCCAGAGAACAATATGACACACAAAAAAACCTATCTGGGTAAAAAGTTGTCAAGTTTAACAATCTTGTTTTTGTCAGATTGTGTATATAGGTGGAAACATTTTATCGAGGGTCTATGCCCTTGATGAATGATTTATAATGATTTATTTCAGAAGAACGAAAACTTTGCAAAACTATGCCGTGTGACATCTAAATATAGACAACGTTTGTTTCAGCTATACAATCTGCTGCATTGCTGATTTGCTCCACGCCAGATTTTTCCGCCTTCTTCATCATTCTTTAAAACATCGACACCAATATGTGCACTTAAGTGGTCTTTCTTCTTTGGTCAAACCAATTACTTCCGGTGTTCCCCAGGGTAGTATATTAGGTCCGCTTCTATTCAACATATATGTGAATGATATAGTTAACATAGATAAAGAAGCTAAACTTGTTATGTATGCTGACGATACGAGCTTATTTTTTTCTGCCGACGAGCCAAACTTACTTATCAGTCTTGCAAATAAAACATTATCAAAATTAAATGCATGGGCAAATGAAAACTCGCTGAAAATTAACACAAGCAAAACGAAAGCCATTGTTTCGTCCTAAAAATAAAGAAGTCTCGTACAATACTAGCCTTATCTTAAACGCGTCACCTATTGACATTGTGTGTTCTTTTAAAACGCTTGGCGTTCTTTTTTCTGAAAACATGTCGTGGGACTGCCACGTAAATCACGTTGTCAGTAAGTTATCTTGTATCGTCGGGTTGGTTAATCGAAATCGCTCTGTCTTGCCAATTTCTGTGCGACTACTTAGATACAACTCCCTTTTCTACTCATACTTAAGTTATTGTCACCTCGTATGGGGCACGACCACGTCAACAAATTTAGGTAAGATATTTTTACTTCAAAAGAAAATAATCAGAATTATATGTAACGCTCCGTATGACTCTCATACTGCAGACTTCTTTACGCGCTTTGCAATTATTACTGCACATAATTTATATAATTACAGGTTAAACGTTAGTTTTAAAAACGAAGAAAAAAGGAATTCTCGCTTTCTAGCTGAACTTTCAGCACTGACCAAAAATATTCAGGCGTATCCCACTCGTCACACTGAGTATTGGAAGATGATCCCTCACAGAACAAATTATGGTAAGCAAATGCTCAAACACACCCTACCGTTCTTACTCAACAGCCTCATAAGTTATGATTTGGACCTTAGCTGAATACATGTGAAATTTGTACTGTCCTTGCTAAAAATGTAATCATGAATGACTGTCAAGCCACTGTATTTCAATCTTTATTTCCCTTCCCTGTTTTATAACTTGTTCGTTGTTCTGCTGCCGTCTGTCTTGCCACTGTAGGGGGCCGGAGACTCGTCAAGCTGTTCCTTTGCAGCTTTTTTCTCCGGCCTCCCCTTCATCATTGATGAGAAATAAAAACTTATTATTATTATTATTATTATTATATTTTTCCCTGAGATACCCACAGGAATCTCCAGTTGTTGGCCTTCTTGCCTTCAGTAGCCTTCTCAAGCAACACTTTGTTGTCTGGGCACAAACGTTCTTTCACGTACACAAGTCCCGAGTGATCAAAACCGAAATCATATGTGCTTAGCCTGTGTTATTTCGTTGTCTAAGTACCTTGTTACGGACGTTGTGCGAAATAAAGCGCACACTTACATTTGGTTTTGCCTTATCTTTTGTCGGGACGCGGTGGATAAAATATGTAACGTCTTGGGTTGTTCCAGACTCGACTCGGTAGTTAAGCTGGTCTGGAACGGTTGGCAAGAACACTAACGTTTTATTTAGTTAAGATTTGGCCGAATTCCGAATAATGATGAAGACGCGATGTCGGCGTCTGTCCAGGCCTCTGGTCCCATGTCGTTCTGTTGTGCGCCGTCTCCTGTTCGGTCTCCTTGTGTCGTCCTGCGCCTTATTCTTTTCAACCCTCGGGCGGAGGGTTACCTCTTGATGGCGTGAAGCGGTGCAATCGCGAGGCACTACGGCTGCCAGACGAGACATCAGTGTCCCTTGTGCTGTAGTTGGATTGCCAGGATATTATCCAACATTATGCAATGGATATTGCGCGAAACTGATGTAAGCACGCGGCAAAGTCTGCCGACGATCCAGCGGTGCCTGAGCCGGGTAACCTCACCCGAGGCTTTCCGGAGCCGTTCGGGTCGAACGGAGAAATGCAGAAGCGCTGTGTGTCGGTGTGGATTGCAAAATTTATGTGAAGGTTTTAGCCAGACGATAACAGAGTGTCATACAATGCCTTGTAGGGTCGCACCAGACATGCGGCAGAAAGGAGCGGAATTATTGGCAAGAACGTTCATGTTGCGAGATGCATTTTGGAAGGTTGTAACGCTCCCGAGGGACGAGTCGCAATGTCGCAGCTCGACCTAGACACAACTTTTGATTGTGTGTCACATCAGGCACTTTTTTAGTGTTTTGGCACATGCAAATGCTGGCTCTATTATAATTAAGGGTGTAAAAATGTCGTACAGGGGTTGTTCTACATAGTGAACAGAAGTGTAAAGGAAAACGTCGAAGTTCGGTCCTCCGTGCGACAACGTTGCCCGTTTTCGCCCTTACTTTTTGCCATTTTCTTTGAACCGTTTTGTTTAAGGATCGTCAGAAATGCTAATATTTGGGGTTGTAAACAACACTCAACGTTACGAAAACACTGAATTGGGAAACTCACCCTTGAAACCTGGACCGCTGGCGTCCACCGATACCAAACTAAATACGATAACAGCGCCACCCTTTAGCGACGAGCTGAAACATGAAAGCTACTGCTTCCAAGAGTACCTAACTCCCGGGCTCGAGGCACCAAGTTCGCTGCTCAATCTTTTTTCTTTACTGTGCCAAGAGTGAGCTTTTAGAGAGCATGTTTTTGCGTAGAAACAAACGAAAAAAGCTCTTTTTGTAGGAAATTTTTTTTTGGAGATTAGTACAGAATAATAGGAGCGTGATGTTTTCATAAAATCTTTAGTTTACAAGGTTTTTGCGTTACAATTAATACTGTTTTTATACAACCTTGTCTCACCGTTGATTTCAGGTAGCGCGTCCTAACTTCGGTGATCAATTGCGGCGCGTCCGCTTGGGAGAGGGGGGTTGGCAGCCCTGAAACCCCTGCCATTGTGTACGTTTCGGCGCCAAAATGGCCGATCAGAGCCAAAATCGAACAATAACAGCGAACGCTATCGAATGTGATACCAATACACTCCGTGCGGGAACTATAGGGGGCGCTTTGAAAAACGCGCGCAGCGCCGCTAGCGGAGGAGCTGGCGTTCGACCGTGAGGCGCGTTCAGCAGCCGGCGGCGCCTTTTCGCATGCCAAGCTGTGGCGGCGGAAGCGCGCACGGACGAAACTTTTGCTTTTTGAGCCGATACGTTGAGGGTGACGTTGCGTGAATGCTGGGGCAGACCTAAGAAGGGCATTTAGCTGTTCTCTTCTTATATATTGAGTTTTAGTCGTTATTCGGGGGAATTTCTCTAGTTGCGGCCAAAAAAGGCGTTGGAGCAATTTTCCGAAAAGCAAGACGGCCGCCACCATAATTGCTTTGAGTGGGAAATTTATTTCGCTCGTCGCTGTAAACGTAGGACTGCTGGAACGATGATATTGGAGGCGAGTGAGATGTCCACTAAGTTTCTGCACGAAGTGTGCCAAGTTTCATTAAGACAGCAGGTGTGAAAGTTGTTTCTAACGAATGAAGAAATAAAGCTGTCGGTATATCCAATATTGAACCCAAAATGTTGTGTTATAGCGGGCTGTGCAAAGTGCAGATTTGGGCACACAGGTGCTTGGACTTGACAGTAACATGACACAGCACTTATCATACAAAAAAAAAAAAGGTGGCATAGGGAAACCAGGTGAAAATTTGGTTTGGGCGGCGTAACTCAATGGGAACCGGTTTTGACCATGAAAAGGCTGTCAAGAGTATACCACTGGTCGGGGGAGGTGGAGACTTTAGAGGTAGAAAGGGACTAGTGGACTGTACTTCCAATTGAAACAACTTTACGAAAGGTGGTTCCAAAGCCGAGAAAACGAAGTTGTCGGCCAACACACGGTTTTTCCGCCAAGGGCTTTTGCGGTCAGCTGTTGTGTGATAACCTGTTGTGCGAGGAGCTGATTTTCTGCCCACAGGTACTTTGACATGACCGTCACTTGGCACAACACTTATTATAACAAAAATAGTTGCCATAGCGAAACCAGGTGGAAATTTAGTTTGGGCGGCGTAACTAAATGGGAACTGGCTTTGACCGTCAAAGGCTGTCAGAAAATATCACTCATCGTGGGAGGTGCACACTTTACAGGTAGGAAGGGACCAGTGGACGGTACTTCCAGTTCGAACCACTTTGCGATAGGTGGCTCTAAAGCCGAGAAAAAAAAATTGTTGTCTACAGAACTCGGGGTGTCAGTGTTTCCACACCCAAAAGGAGGCTGATCAAGAAAGAAAGCAGACCACATAAACTTCCATACTCAAACGCCGATTCTCCAGTCATTTCGAGGTTCGTGGTTGTTTTCTTTAGATTTATATTTGTCACTTTTTTTACCGTTCAAATCTTTCTTCATGAAGTGCAGATTGCGTGCCATATTTGTCCGGAAATATCATCGACACGTACGATGGGGACGAAACTTCTTTAGAGGGCATTCCTCCAACGAAATTGGCACTGCATACCCGCGAGTGTGGGATGGCATTTCAGTTCGTCCCATCGGCGCTGACACATGTAGGCGTTACTGGTACGAAAACAAACGCAGAGCGCAAAGTGGCAGTGTAGAATATGTCAGCCGTGCCGACACAGTGGCAGACATGATCGGGACACCGAATTTCTCGCGTCGTAGGGCACGGCTCCATCGTTGTCGCTGTCCCACAAAACATCGGCGAGGTGAAAAACTGTGAAACTTTGTCTCCACGAGATACGACGCATAACTATTGAAGCACTTAATGACGCAGCACAGGCAGCACTTCATGCTGTGAACCCAGCGCAACAGCACCACTCCGACTTCAACGCGTACCAACGTACGCGGCGTGGTTTCGGTTTCGTTTTCTCTGCGGTGCTCACTGCCTACCTTCGGTACCGGCCGCGCGGCGGCGCGCCAGTCGCGTCGCACGGAGTGTATACCCTAGTGTAGCCATGCAGTTCCCGGAGTGACCGCTGCAGGAGAAATGGCGGCGTTGCTATCGCGTTTAGTTTGGTTCTCGAGTACTGAACGGCGCCATTTTTGTTTTTAATGCAGGCTCCTATGACAGTTTCCCAAGTGAGTATTCTAGTAACGTTGACTACACTCAAGCGAGGTGAAAGTCTATTCATACGTAGATGATACTCCCGTTTATTTTTTTTTTTTGTTTGATCAGAATAGTTTGTGCGAGGTAGTCAGCACTGCTTCGTCTTATTGTGCAAAATCGGGTGGTTAATTAACTGGAGTAAATGCACAGGGTTCTGGCACGGGAACTGGGACACCACACCTAATGATTTCTTAAATGTTCAGTGGACGACCTTGTCGGCGAAGTATCTCCGTCATGTTGCTAGACCATTGCCGAGATACTGTGCCATATTGAAACGATGACACGGAGAGGGGGAGAACGAAAGCGGAGAATTGGAAGGGGCGGGATTTGTGAATGTTTGCGCCTGCCACTGTCTGTAACCTGTTCTTGACTTCAAAATATGGTATGTGTTGCAATTTTTGTCCATGTCGCGTATCAACATGCGGAGACTGCACAGAGAATTCGCAGCCTTCGTCTGGAGTTTAGCCTGGGAGCGCACGCAGCTCCGACGAACTTGTTTTGATCAGTTCGGGGGGGGGGGGGGGGGGGGGGGGGGGGGGGGCTAAGCTTGTCTCAATTGTTTATTCAGCATATTGTATGTAAGTTTATGTTTCTGCGCGATCAGGCAGATTTATTTTTTACGCAGTGTTATTCAGATGCGATTACGGAACTCGTTGCCTGAGTTCGTAGTGTCGTCAAGTAACGTAATGTGCTCGAATGTCCAGCGTTATTTGCGTGGAGTGGTGCTTTCATTAAAATTGTTAAAAATGCGTTTTTCTTTAGAGTATTTGGGTTCGGTTTCACAAAGGAAACTGTATATGGATTTAGTGGAGGCCCTAATGCCAACCACCCCCTGTACAGGTCCTTATACCCAGATAGCCCCACCTTGGACGTTTTCAAAAGAGTTAAAAGAATGCCGGTAAAGCCCGCCGTTAATTCTTTTTTTTTAGATTACACTGCGGCGCACTGGCAGTAAAGACATGGCTGGAGGAAGGAGGCTTATTTGGACCGTGGTCTACCAATTGCATTTTCTTTAAAAAGCCTGAAACCATAGAGCATGTATTCAGCGGATGTTGGGAAGCCATCTTTTACTGGGACATCCTCCAACACACTCTTAAAATTGAGTTACCCATAACTGCGCGAAGAATTCGCTTCCTGCCAGTCGAAAACAACGGTTGGAACCCCTACGACATCTTTCGTAATATATGAAAGACGGGGATGGGATGCGCCATGCGGATGTGAACGCCCGCATCGTCAGAGTGAACTTTGTTGAAAGTGTGGCCTATATCTAAGGTTTGATGTTTTCGGAGTTTATTTTTCGTCAAATTCGGAAGGTGTTTTTCGGAGTTTATTTTTTGCCGAAGATTCGGAATTTATTCGGAGTTTATATTTGTTTCATTTCTAATTTTCCGAAATTCGAAGTTTAATTTCGCAGCGTTTTCTTATAAAATAAATATATAAATAATAACGGGATGTAAACGTATCCCAGATGAAAAATAAAACGTGTCAACGTGCCAAAACGTGTTGTGTCAATTAAAGTTGTTTTTCAGTTGAATCTGGCGTTTGTGCCATTTTCATTTGGCAACACTAATTTGTCCTACAACAAAAGTCGCACACATATGTTGCTTCAATAAACATCACTACCTTAAAATCAATAAACTCCCGGAGGCAGCCGCTAGGAAGCTCGTAGTCATCCTATCCTATTCCATCAATCTATCCCGCGGCCGCGCGAGGTGGAGTGGTTAAGGAGGTAACAGAGAAGTTTCAACTGCCCCTATTCCCTATTTCATACAATCTCTATGGTACATAGCTTTCAGTGCTACAAAAACATACCCTCTCGTTTCTCTAAATCACAAATCGAATGATCCGAACAGGAAACCAAAAAGAATGGCTTTTGTCGTGCCCCGAATATGCAATGACCTGTTGCCCTGAATCAACTTTGACAAGACAAGCGCTAAGACTCCTTTTGACAACGGTCTGTGTTTTGAAAGATAGTTACGGTGCCACTTTCCAAGGACCAATGACCCTGCGCTGCTCAACATGTAAAAAAAAAAAAGAAAAAAAAGAAATCGTGTGTGTGGGTGTGGGGGGGGGGGGGGGGGGGGGGGAGGGGATGTAGGAATTTGCGTACCGACGCCGATTCGCCGTTTCCCACGTGGTCCGTCAACAACCCGAGTCCAGCCTGGTTCTTTCACGGGAGCGGGATTCCGCTCCCAGTTTATTCGTACAACAAAACACAACGCTACAAAACACTTAATCTAAACTACAAATACACGCGACATTATACAAATATTTACAAACGCACGTTAAGACCAACGCTAAACACAAAGTAGGCCCTTAGGCCTCGCGTCCCGCGATATCCAGATCCGGTCGCGTCCGGAGTTCTTAGAGGCCTCTTGCCCCCTGCCCCATCGCTGGGCGAGGAGGTTTCTTCTCGCCTGCCACGGGGGCGCCTGCAGCGCCCTCCAGTGGCTAGGAGAGAAAGCGGCGCGTCGGGAGCCGAATTCGAGATCCCGATCGACCCCGCGGCAACACGACCATGTGATCGTGTCGCGGCCAAGATTGGCCGAATGGTTTGATGGGCGCCCTCGTGAATTCACGGTGCGCCATACTCCCCTCTCCTAAAAATCGAAGTACGCCGGAATTCAGACGTACGGCTAGGCTGCTGAAAACACCGTCGCTTGGTTTGGCCTGGAGACCCCCCACACGCACACACACACCGCTGGTCCCATGGGTCGTCCTCACTGAGGTCCATCAGTTCGCCCGAGACCTGGGGTGCGCGGCCACCGCACACCTCACAGTAGACTTTGCCGACTTCGGCTTGGCGGCAACCTCCGGGGCAACGGGGTCCTTGAGCAGTGTGCCTGGCCACCATGAGACTGGCCCCCCCCAGGAAGTGGTGCACTGGAGAGGGACTGTGGTTGTGACCCACCTGCGACAGCCCTCCCGGAGCGCTGTGGGGCTGGAAGTCCAATGTCACTGAGAACTGCACCTCGGCGTCCTGTGTGGCGTCGCGGACGTCCAACGAGGCTCCCCGAGCTGTGGTTCCGGCCGGGGAGTACGCCGCCCGAAGACGAGGAGTTCAGCCCAGGCTGGTGTTTGTCCAAACGGCGACTCCTCCTTTCATCCTCTCCCAGACAGGACCATTCGGTGCACACCAAGTTGCGTCTCGAAGCAGTAGCCGCAGGGGCGATGACGCACAAGATGGGAAAAGTCCAAGGCGAGCGCCCAGCGAGGGAGCAGTACCCCAACACCAACAGCAACGCCTCACACAAAAAAAACAAACAAAAAAAACATTCAAACCAAAAACAAGAAAAACAAACACTGAGGGTTCCGAGGCACCCTCCCCCCACCCACAAAGAAAAACAATACAAAAAAAATGCCGGGAACGCCGATTTCGGATCGCTCCCCCTCTTCTTCCCTTTCCCGGGTTACGGAACGCCGATTTCGGATCGTCCCCCCTCTTCTTCCCTTTCCCGGGCCACGCACTCTACGAAGTTCCGATCCCATCGGGTTGCCTCCGGCTACGCGTGTTGTAGCTGTGCCGCGGTGGTCCCAGGAACTCCTGAGATTGTTGGCGCCCGCGAATGCCCCTTTGCGGCCGCTTGACCGGCTCATCCCCTTCCCTGGGGAAAAAGGGTTTCAGTTTGCCGATGTGAACTGTCCCGCGGACGAGATCAGAATTCTGGTCCCTCAGCGTGTATGTCAGTCGAGACTTCTTGGAATCGATGACAAAGGGGCCAACCCACTTGGGGGCCAACGCCGCCGAGAAGAACTTACTCGCATCGCTCTGCACGTGACTTCGCCGCAGAACGGTGTCGCCCACCTCGAACTGCGCATCGCGGTGCGCTTTGTCGGTGCTCTTCTGCTCCGCCCGCGCGCGAGCCCTGTTTCCGCGGGCGGCGTCCAGCGCCCGCGACAGTCGCTCTCTTATGGGCGTCGCGAAATCCTCGTGCGAGGGCACCGCTCTGGCCGCGCTCTGTCGCGGGCGAAGAACCGCATCGGTCGGCGTAGAGAGTTCTCTGCCGAAGTTCAAAAGCGCCGGCGTGAACCCAGTGCTGCGGTTGAGGTTGGACCGCAATGCAAACGAAATCGAATCCAAGTGCAGATCCCAGTCCCGCTGCTTACGAGTATACGCCCCGAGCAGCGGCTTGATGTCGCGGTTCCGCCGCTCGGTCACATTTGCTTGTGGATGGTAACACGAAGTCTTACAATGCTTAATCCCGAGGGCCTGGCAGGTTGCCGCGAAGACTTTCGAGCAAAATATCGAGGCGTTGTCACTCACCAGTCTCTCGGGGAACCCGTAGCGACACCAGACTTCGGACAGCCTGCTCAGGACTCCCTTGGCTGTCACCTTCCGCATTGGAAACATCTCGACGAATCCGGTGAAGTGGCAAGTGACTACCAACACATGTTGATAGCCTCCGCTTGACCGCGGCAGGGGTCCCATCAAGTCGCAGGCCGCGATCTCCCATGGCCGCGTACTCACGATGGGCTCGAGCAGGCCAGGTGGTCTGCCGCCCCTGGGCTTGCGCTCTTGGCACACTGCGCAGCTACGGACATAACGGCACAGCTGCCCCTTCATGCCCGGCCAGGTAGCGAAACGGCGCAGCTTATGCCACGACTTCGGTGCACTGCCGTGACCGTCCGCATCGTGGTAGTGACGCAGCGCTGCCACTCTGAGATCGCGGGGAATCACGGTCTTGAACGACTCACTTGAATCGCTCTCTTCCGGGAAGTAGCGCAGCAGGACGCCGTCCCCATCGATCAGGTAAGATTCCAGCTCACCTGCTTCGATGTCTGACTCCTGGGCGATGGCACTTGGCCCTCTCGGTGTTCTGGAGTGCCGGAGCGTCTTTTCGCCCGTCTGGTCAGGATCCATCTCTTGCCTGAGCCGGTCGAAGATAGCGCGACAAAACGAATCGCTCTGCTGCGCTTCGTACAGTTCCGTTCGGTTGAACGCCGGTCCCAGTGAGGTAATCGCCTCAGCCAGCTGCGCGACGCCGCCACAGTGGGGAGCGGAGCGCGAGGCGGGATTTCCCGTCTCCTGGGGGATGGCCCCGCCTCCGTAGTCTGCTGCCTCGCGCGGTGGGGGATCCACGGGTGCGCGGGAGAGGGCGTCGGCCACCACATTTGTCGTGCCCTTCCGGTACCGAATTCGGTACTCGTACTTCTGCAGTGTCAAGGCCCAGCGCGCCAGTCTTCCGGCGGGTTCCTTGATTCGGGAGAGCCACGCGAGGGCCATATGATCCGTCTCGATCGTGAATTCCGTCCCCTCGACATAATGATCGAACTTCTTAAGAGCAAAAATGATGGCGAGGCATTCGCGCTCACTCACCGTGTAGTTCTTCTCTGCCGGGTTCAGCGCCCGGCTGGCAAATGCCACCGGGCGGATCTCTCCCTCGGTCTCCTGCAAGAGCACCGCGCCGAGTCCCTGGTCGCTGGCGTCCGTCTGGATCGTGAAGGGCCTATTCAGGTCTGGCAGTTTGAGGGATGCTGTACGCGCCAAGGCCTCGGTCAGCTGGAGGAACGCCTCCTCCTGCGGCGCCTCCCAGCTCCAGGGAGCCGCTTTCCTCAGCAATTGCGTGAGGGGTGCCTGCATGGCTGCGCAGTTCGGGATGTAGGCTCGGTAGTATCCTATCATGCCGAGAAAACGGCGCACTCCCCCGACATCGGTAGGGACTGGGAACTCCAAGATCGCCCGCAACTTGTCCGCGTCGGGGGAAACTTTTCCTCTCTCGATCCGGAATCCCAACAAGCTGATCTCAGAAGCTCCAATTTGGGCTTTAGTCGGGTTAAGTGTGAGGCCGGCCATCCGCAGTTTGCGCAACACGTCCTCGAGGTGACGAAGGTGGTCCTCGAAAGTTTCCGAGTACACAATGATGTCGTCCAGGTACGCGAGCGCGTGCTGCCACTTGGCATCTCCGAGCACCCCGTCGATCAACCGCTGAAATGTCATCGGTGCACCTGTTAATCCGAACGGCATCCGAGTGAACTCGAACAAGCCTCGGTGACACACGAATGCAGTTTTGCTTTCGTCGCCCGGGCTCATCTCCACTTGGAGGTAGCCTTTGCTTGCGTCGAGGGTAGTGAAATACTTCGCCTTCCCCAGATTCGAGATGATTTCTTCGATGCTCGGAAATGGATACGCATCTTTTACGGTCACCGCGTTCAAGCGCCGATAATCGACGCAGAGTCTCGATGTTCCGTTCTTCTTGGGCACCAAAACCACCGGGAATCCCCAGGGGCCTGATGACCGGCGAATGATTCCCGACTTCAGGAGCTCATCGACTGCGGCATCTATCGCTTTTCGCTTCGCCAGGCTCACAGGACGCGGATTGGACTTCCAAGGGCGTGCGTCCCCAGTTTCAATGCGATGTTGCACCTGCTTAGTGCAGCCCGGCTGTTCGGTGAACATTTCGTCAAAGTTGTGCAGCAAAGCCGCCAACCTCTCTCGCTCTGGTCGAGACAGTCCATCGGCATTGGCCAACGGGTGGCCCATTCCGTCGCAGTGCTCGGCGGAGCTCGGAGTTGGGTGACTCATGGCGTCGTCGCGGTCGGTTCTTTCCTGTTCTGTCGCTTTTCCCAGCGCTGCCGCCATGGCCCCCATGGAGTGCTCTCGGAAACTTGAAAGGGGTGCATGTGCCCCCTCTCGGTACCCGCCACTTGCCACGTCAATGATGATGCCGGTGTGGGCCAGGAAATCCCGTCCCAGAATGATGGGCACTGTCAGCCCGGCCAAATGGACGAACCGCTGTCTCTGCGCCCGTTGATTCCAACGTACCACGAGACGCACTGCTCCCCTCGAGGTCGTCGACCCACAAGCCAACTGGAAAGTGGTCTCCCCATGCCTCACCCGAACGGACTTCTGTTGGAGATGCCTGAGGACCTCGTCCCCAATTAGCGACGCACTAGCCCCGCTATCCAGAAGAGCTGCGAACTCCTTTCCCGCCACCGTCAGGGAAATAAATGGGGCCGCGGTGCTTGTCACTGTTCCGACTCGATACGCCGTCGGCACGCACACAGTCGATGGGGTGTCGGGGACCCGCTCGTTGGTCTGTTTCGCCGCCGATAACTTTATCGGCGGCCTCCTCCGTTTCCCGGTATCTCCCTTGTGCAGTCGCGCCTATAGTGCCCGATTTCGTGGCACCGAAAGCAGCGGCCTCGCCAACCTGGGATAGGACTCTCCCCAGTGGGACGTGCGATGCGCTCACCCCTTTGTGGCAGCGGGTCGGCGGCAGACTGCTCCTGGGCTGCGGCGATCCGTGGTGCGCCGGTCGGCCGGAATTCCGCCGCGTGGACGGCCGCGCTCCCTCCTCGGCGTGATCCTGGCTCCAAGGCGTCATCTGTGAGCTCCCAGGGATTCCCGCTCGGCTCCCCGCTGGCCGCCGCCATTGCGGCTTCCCCCCGTCGACACCCACGTGGCACCGGCCCGTGCCACGCGCATCGGGGTTCGAGCGTGTCGATTGGTGCTGGGGGAAGGTGGTACCTGCGCTCCGCCAGTATGTCGGCCTGAACCTTGCGTGCCTCCTGTGCGAGCTCACTCAGACTTCCGAATGGGCGCCCACGCAGGTACCGCGAAAAGGTGGGATGCGCCTGCCTCACCACCCGCTCGACCTGCTCCTGGTTCGTAGCATTCGGATCGGCGATCTGCAGGAGTTCCTGCATTGCCCGCAGGTACTCAGCAAAGGGCTCAGCGGGAGCCTGCGTTCTTTCATCCAGTTCCCTGCGCATTCTTGGCAGGTAGTCTGCCGGCAAGAACTCTTGTCGGAAGAGGGCCGTGAACTCGTCGAGAGTTCCGGCTGACTCGCCCACAAGGCGATGCCACCTGGCTGCTGGGCCTACAAGAGCCACCGGCAGAACTCTGCCTAGCGTCTCCTTCTCTGTCAGGCCGGTAGCCTTCCGATATCGCTGGATTTCCAGCAAGAAGTCGGTCGCGCTCAGAGCTCGATCGCTGTGTCCGCTGTACTCCGGCACCGGAATGCGGATGAGGGTTTTTGGCGACGGCGTTTCCCTCTGCATGCTCTGTAAGGCCTGAGCGAACGCCGCAACCAACGCCGTGGATTCACGGGACATCTCCGTGCTCTGCGGCATAGACACTACTGGCGATACCGTCGGCGTTTCCGGACTCAGCCCTACGGTCATCTCCGCGGCGTTCCCCTCCGCCAACCCCGAGAGCCGTCGCTCTTTTTCCGCTTGTGTCGTCGCGACGTCCGCCAAAAACATTAAATCTGTTAGCGCGAAATTACCCGCGGCCATCCCGAACACTTGTTTGGACGTGCTCTTTCCACCTTCACAGTGCCGCGGTATAGACCCGCCAACCAGGGGGACCGCCCCGCGTGAACTTTCACGCAGTGTCGTCGACGGACGTTGCGACCGTAATTACGGCTCGCCAGCCCCAACGTTGATGCGCCATTTGTAGGAATTTGCGTACCGACGCCGATTCGCCGTTTCCCACGTGGTCCGTCAACAACCCGAGTCCAGCCTGGTTCTTTCACGGGAGCGGGATTCCGCTCCCAGTTTATTCGTACAACAAAACACAACGCTACAAAACACTTAATCTAAACTACAAATACACGCGACATTATACAAATATTTACAAACGCACGTTAAGACCAACGCTAAACACAAAGTAGGCCCTTAGGCCTCGCGTCCCGCGATATCCAGATCCGGTCGCCACCCACTTGCCTGCCAGTGCCTGCGTCTCGGTCGCGTCCGGAGTTCTTAGAGGCCTCTTGCCCCTAGAGCACTATATAGCTCCTACGGAGCAGAGTAGCGCAATCCTTTGAACTCCGTGTTTTGCCGACAACATGGCCGACAGAGCGGCTCGGCGCGAGTCACGTGGTACTCAGGGTTCCAGGAGGCGGCCCGCCCTATGGGAGAATACATGGAGATCGATACAACACGGCTGATTAAAAAATGAACGGCGAGTTCACACTTTTCAAAACTAGCCTGTCGTGAAGTTAGTAAAGCACTAAACACTTTATCAAAGTTTTAATAATATCGGATGCATGTGCAAATTTTGAGAAGGCAATTTCCAAGGCAATGGCGTTTGAAGCAGACGATTTTTGCTCGCAGCGGAGATGGGCTTTTCGGGTTGGCCAGAGCGGGTCACGTGAATGGTGTGACGTCGCCGTGTCGTCTGCTGCATGATGCCGCTCAAGCAATTTTTAAAAAAAAGTCAGGTCCTTTCGGGGCACAAAACTTAGCGCAAATTATTCTAAAATGTTCCATTATTATGTCAAAAACGATTGCCATTCCGTACATTCCCACATTACTGAAGAAACAACGATTTTCTCACGTTCTCCATGCATTTCTGACCGCAGTTGGAACCTCCGGGCGTTCGCCGCTAGTCGCCGAGAGGCGGCGTTCTAGATTGCGCTACTCTGCTCCGAAGGAGCTATATAGTGCTCTACTTGCCCCCTGCCCCACCGAGTATATATCTATCGATGGGCGAGGAGGTTTCTCCTCGCCTGCCACGGGGGCGCCTGCAGCGCCCTCCAGTGGCTAGGAGAGAAAGCGGCGCGTCGGGAGCCGAATTCGAGATCCCGATCGACCCCGCGGCAACACGACCATGTGATCGTGTCGCGGCCAAGATTGGCCGAATGGTTTGATGGGCGCCCTCGTGAATTCACGGTGCGCCATAGGGAGTGGCATTGGCAAAAAAAATTTGGAGTTTATCGGATAAATCTGAAGTGACCAAAATTATACCGGCGGGTGGCTTTCGGAGTTTTTCGGATATATCTAAGAACACGGAACCTAGTGCTATATCCTTGGTTGAATTAAGTGCATCGGGCGCACCCTGCACCTCCTAATTGGTGGCCGGTCCTGAATGATTCGGTTCCCCTGAAGATATTTTAATGTAACCACGTCGAAAAAGAGTTAAATTGACGTGTTTTAGCGTTTTCTCTATTTGTTTCGTGCACCAAATGCTAAAAAAAACGAAAAAATTAAAAAAAAAGAAGAACGAGCGCTATTTTATGTTTGAACTTTTTAGCGCGTCAAACGGTCGTGTTCAGAGTATCCGGCTCGCGTCCAGCCGGACAACCACTTTTTGATTCAGCGTCTCCACCACGAGTCTGGGACCGCGACAGGCCCATGCCGGGATGCAGCCTAGTGTATGTCTAAACCGCGTCCTTGACCGTCCCTGGCCAGGCACCGACAGGTACCGCGGCGTGACCTGATTATGAACCAAAAGGTCGGGTTGACTCCTTTGTGTAAATTTTCCACCTTACTGCAGAAAACAATCGAGAGCAGAGATACAGGAATCCATTCCATTGTTGAGGGGTCTTTCCCCGTCCGATATCGTTATCGCAGGGAGATAACTACTCGCTCTAACTCGGCCACGTGATCCGTCGTCGCGACAGGTAACCTCTTAAAGCGCTGACTATTGTTCGGGCGTTTCAGACGACTAGTCGCCAGCACGATGGCTTTCTTCAAGGCTGCCGTATTCCTTGTTTGTGTGGTCCTCGCAGCGGCCGGGTCCGCGAGCAAATCGAAGAGGGCCCTGGTCGGAGGCTGGAAGACGCAGGACCCAACCAACCCCAAGTTCGAGAACCTGGCGCACTACGCAGTGTCAACCCAAGTCGAAGGTCGAGAGTACTACGACACGGTCCTCGAGCTCTTGGAGGTGCAGACTCAGGTGAGAAATCTCTATGATTTTTGAGCGCTAAAAGAGATCACGCAGTGGATGTACCTTGTCTCCCGCGTTCGAGCTGCCTCTTGGCGACCGCATGAAGTCACGTGTTCCGAAGCAACCATTGCCTCTTGGACTATGCTTTCGCTGCTTTGCTACGGTTGACATCTGTGTTATATCTTTTGCAAGCTCGATTAAGCGGAGGATTGGCCGACAAGGGATTATCGGGGCTCTCCGGTCAGGCGTGTCACGGCGCAGATCCGTTACTAAAACTCTAAACCTCTTTTCCGTTTCATCATCCACCCAGATTGCAGCGGTGAACTCTATTAAATGCCCTGTGGCAGATAAAGACACCGGATTTCATTGAGTGTATATGATTAACCCTTTGGCAAGCCTGATAATGTGTAAATCCTATGAGCTCACGCCTGGCTCACCTTTTGGGACTTTCTTTCTGTACCGCAACTTTAAGCTCAACTTTCACGTCGGCGCAAAGTAACGCAAAGACCGCAAAGTGTAGCATGAAAACAGTTTCGTTATTTTTATTGTCAAGTAAAGGTCTCGTCAACCCTTAACGACCTTAGTTATCTTGCGAACACGTGGAGAGACACAGAGCTCAGTATCGTCTTTTCTTAACGCGCATCTGTCTTTACTCGATATCCATGCAATATTGTTTGTTATTCCATCGAGCAGATTGTGGCCGGCGTGAACTACAAGTTGAAGTTCACAACGACTCAATCGACGTGCAAGATCGAAAACGGCGTGGAATACTCCAAGGAGCTTTGCCAGCCCAAGACAAACAAGGTTTGTGCTTGCTTTGCGTGGCGTCGTTGCCAACCGCGCCGCGGGTATTTGCCACCATATTAGATCATTCTTGCTACAGCTGCGGGGGAGAACCATGATAGTTGTCTTCTTAATAAAACGCAAAATTATGCTAATCAGTTCATTTATTTTATTTTATTTTAATTTAGTTTATGTACGTTTCCAAGCTGATAATTTATTATTTCATATTGTTTATCAGTAAGCTGCTTTTAGCGTCAATCGAAATGCATTATTGTGAGAATATATATTTCGCTATTGAGACTAGTGATACAGATTTATATTGTTTCTTTATTTTTCATCCGCATAATTTATCTCGCAATGATTACATTGACATGTTTTTTTAATGCAAAAAGAGATGAACAAGGGGACATGGAAAGGCGATAGTCCTTTTCTTTGTGTTCGCCTACTATCATGCCTTGTTAACATGAACCGTTCCCCCAAAAGTCGCCCATATTGTGTCCATCATACTGAGACAAAACTGCACGTATTTCTCCAGTTCCTCCCCAGAAGGTTTGTTCATATAAATGGTTGTCTATCTTAACCGGAACCGTATTAACAAAACATGAGAAGCTTTTTTTTTATTTTTAGCATTATGCACTGACTAGCTATAAACAAGTTTTGTTAAATTGCATAGGTCGGTGGCGTCAGACAGGAGCCAACAGAAGCTAATTTAACTAAACGCAACTGAACGCCAGTGCAGCGATAGTGTTCAATTGTGTGCTTCAAAGGCGTTTCAGCGATACTGCAGTTTTCTCACTATGTTGGTACGAATGCGTTACCCATTTTTTTCGATTTTGGTTCGTCGGGAGTCTTTTCAAACACATTGCTACGAGTCGTTCGTTAGCAATTGGACGATTCCCCGCGAAGCGGAGCGTAACTTTCGTTACACAGCAGGTTTTAATCCTACCTGGCGCCATCACGCGAAAGTTACACAAGCTTTGCTTACCGGCGTCAATGTGCTGCGTCTATCTTGAGTTGACAGGCAGAGCGAAACTTATGTATGTATTGGCGGCTCTGCATGGGGACAAGAGTCAGCTCCTGATGCAAGTAGCGCTGAGCCATATTTTCATTCTCCCCTCACAACTCGCCGGCTGTTTCTACAACAGACAGTCCTTGCTGACATGGTCAAGGGAAGGCGAATTATATCGTAAAGTATTAAAGTGTTATTGACGTCTCTACTTTCTGGTTCAACTTTTGCACGAAGTGATGAGTGTAATTTTTTGAACCGTTACCTTTATTTCAGTGCCGATTATCATCGATGCACTCACCTCATCATCTTCTGACTTGCTCTTTGTATGAATCTTTGCAGGTTGAAGCTGTATGCACAGCAGTCATCTACACAGTTCCATGGCAGAACATCAAACGGGTTTTGTCCTACAACTGCGAAGCTCCCAATGACGTCTAGGTCGCTTGACGTCAGCCGCACGTTAAATGACATGAAAGGATGCATGGAGGCTATAAATGCTGGGTGTTTCAGCAATAAAAAAAATGAAAGACGTTTACAATTCTCTGTGATGCCAAATTAGAGCGCAGCTCTTGAGGAGGAGGAGGGCAATGTACGCAGAGGAGGGTATGACCCTCCTTTTAATCCGTTCCCTCCCCTCCTCCTCTTCTGCTCACCTCCTATTTAGGGGAAAATTTCTCGCTAAATTTAGCATGAAATATTTTCCGCGAAATTTAGCGGGGAAATTTTTCTGCTAAATTCAGCGGGGAAAAATTTCCGCAGAATTTAGCGGGGAGTTTTCCGCTAGATTTAGCGGGGAAATTTACCCATAATGCGACGCACGGTGACCCTCTTGACGTCACAAGTGATATCATCTATGACGTTACTGGTGACCCTCGTGACTTCACGTGTGATGTAATCATGGGAAACGTCCCATAATGCACCGCGCGGTTACGCCAACGGCGACGTTCACGGCGACGCCGCTCAAGCCGGAAACGGGTGCCTAAGAGTTGCGCTCTAAAACAACGTTTTAATAATTCGCTTTCAAGATCCTCTTATTGTATATGGCATCTAGACACGCTCATTACAGTAACTCTTCTTGCATCAATTAATACGTTGAAAATCCTCACTGCTATCATCTTCCAGTCCTCATGCAGTAACAGTGAAAGCAGGGTGAACGCAAATGTGTATTCCGGACCACTACCAAAGAGGCAAATTCGAACAAGTCTAGAACGTGTCTCGAGGCGGTTTCTAAAGGCTAAGTAAACAATAAATGCACAAAACTTGTGTATTTGGTTCTAGCTGCTTAGTCTTGACACACCTGTATCATGGGCGAAACGGCAAATGGTTCCTATTTTTTTTTTTTTGGGGGGGGGGGGGGGGGGGAGGTGGATGTTTGAATCAAGTGAGCATTTAGGTTTACAAAGCTTGACATACCCTGTCGTTGTTGAGTTTCCCTGCAGTCTATTGGCTGCATTGCGCAAATAGATTAAAAATGTATAACCCACAATCAAACCATTCGTTTTATTATATTCGTCTTTTACTAACCAATACTTTCTTCATTGTGTTGGTGTACGCACTAAATTGTTTTATATCCTCAAGTACGTAAAAAAAGTGTTCCAGAATTTTGCGCATGTGACGACATCTTTTCTGCACCCCTATTCAAAGGCATGCACTCTTTGAAGTGGCAAGGTAAGGCGCTGTGGCATGGATCACCGTTCATTTTTTCCACAGTGTAAAAGTTTGAAAAAGGCAGACATCCAGCGTAATGCGGCGAGGCGATAATATATCCGCCATCTTTCGTTGAGGTTGTTTTGGTGGCTATGCCAAATTATTATTTCCCGCGACAATGTGTTTTACTAAACGATACTTTAATCTCGAGAAATTACCGATGAGTAAGCACCCTTCAGTTTTTTTTTAATAATAATAATAATAATAAATCCTTTATTGCACAGTCTTTTGTACAGTGAAATCGATGGCCCACTTAAGCGCGCAAGCGCTTGTGTGCGGGACCATGGCAACCCAGCAACGCACTCAAACAGTGCATACATCTCGCTCAAAACAAAAGTAAATGATGGCAGTCACATCTTGCTCAAAACAAGTGTACAGAATGTTAAAATTGTGGTGACGAGTCCGCTGGGAAAATAGATAATACATGAAAATTGATAACATTTATAATTCAAACCGACAACACCATTCCTTGAGCTTCTGTTTGGCTACTTTTAAAGATGGCAAGTCGCATAAATCTTGAGGAAGTTTATTAAAGTAGGAGGGAACATAGTATTTTCTTAAACGTCGTCCGTAATTTGTGTATACCATAGGGATAGAAAAGGTTTCCGAATGTCTTAGGGTCTTTTGTCTGGTGACTCTGTGCTTGTAATTATTATTATAATAATATTTTATTAGAACAACAAATTCCATTAATTCCTCTATTTGTAGTATTTGGAGGGAGGCCAATTTTTCTGCTTTATCAAGGTTTTCATATTTCGAACCATAGGCAATGCTAGTTGCAATTTTATAAATTAGTTTATTTAATTTTTGTTTTCGGTGGGAAGAACAGGAGCCATACACAGTGATTCCATACCGCAAGAGAGAGCAACCGAGCGCTTCGTAAACTTTTTTCCTGATGTTAATATCACACAAATTTCTTAATTTATACATATACGCCAAAACCAATCGTAGGCGTTTTACTAAATTTTCAATGTGGCTATTCCATGTTAAGTTTACATCAAAAGTTAGTCCTAAATATTTTGTTTCTTGAACATAAGTTAATGGAGAGAAATTACAAGAACCACAGTCGCTTGAATGTAAAAAGATAGGATGTATAACGTTTACTCTTTTTTGATGTGCCCGGAAGCACATCAGGTTGGTTTTGGTTTTATTCACAAATATTGTATTCCATGAAAACCAGTCTGCTAAACTATTTATATCACTTTGAAATATGGGAACAGCGTCATCGTAGTTTTTGTGTGCTAATACAATCGCAGTGTCGTCCGCGTATTGAAATAGCTTAGACTTGAGGAGTATTTTGTCTAACTCATTTATGTAAATATTGAATAGTATGGGACCTAAAACCGACCCCTGAGGCACACCAGAGGTAACGAGCAAAGGTTCACTAAAACTGCGTCCTATCCGTACTCGTTGTGCCCTGTTGTGCAAGTAATTCTTAAAAAACTGAAGAAAGGGACCTCTAAAGCCCATGTTTTCTAATTTACTTAATAACAACTCGTGATCAATTGTATCAAACGCCTTTTTTAAATCTAAAAAAAGCGCTAAGATGATATAATTATTTTCTATTTTTTCGTTAATATAGTCAGTAAAATCTTCTAGTAGAAGAGTTGTACTTTTTTGCAGTCGGAATCCATACTGACATGTATTCAATAGGGAAAAGTTTTCACAAAATGATTGCATAATTTTGACTATATACTTTTCTATAATCTGTGACAGAGCTGGTAAAATAGCTATGGGTCTGTAGTTGGACATCACCTTTTGATTACCCTTTTTGTATACTGGACGGACTAGTGCCACCTTAAACATTTCTGGAATTCTCCCTGTTTCTAAAATACCGTTTATTATGGCAAGCAGAATACTTTTTAGTTTCTCAAAGTTATAGAATATATCTCTTACTCTAATTCGATCGCATCCCTCTGGCTTAGTGAGTGGCATTTTTTTTTATTATATCACTGAGGTCTTGCTCAGTCATGGGCGGCAAGTAGGCAGAGTTTGGTGAACTAGAGACACTATACGGAGCACGTGTAGTTTTCGGTGCTTGGTTTCGCAGATCCTGTATTTCCTTCACAAAGCTGTGATTAAACTTATTGCTTAAAAGGTCAAAGTCTGTTCCAAAACGCTTCCGTATGACCTCATCAACGCTGTCTTTTGAGGTTTTCCCAATGATTTTGTTCACTATGTCCCACGTTTTTTTTACATTTCCCTTTGACTGCTGGAACTGGTTATTGTGGTATTTCCTCTTCGCTAGCCGTATTTTTGCAGTTACTTTATTTCTGATTTCCCTAAACTCCCTGCGTAATTGGGTATCGTCAGGGTTTTGTTTGCAACGACTCCACAATCTATCTTTTGCGTAACACAATTCTAGTATTTCTTTATTTATCCAGTTATTTGCTGGTTTCCGTTGCCTTAATTTTATTTTCCTTTTGGAATCACCGTATATGCGTCCAAATCTATCCACCATCAGTTCATATATTGCAACATGGTCATGTTCGAGTAATGAGTCCCAGTCATATTCACGAATAAGGCGGTCTATAATTTTTGAATCCAAGACATATCTAAAACCATCTCCATCACTATTGTATATGGTATCGGTACTCAACACTTTTATGGTTATGAAATAATGATCAGCGACTTTCTGTTTTATAACCCCAGATATCGTTGTCAGATCACTAATTCTGACAATAGCATGATCTATACAGGTTCTAGTTACTTTGTTTCCTAAGTACTCTTCTCTGGTGTAGTCACGAATCACATTCTGTAAACCATAACTGGACAATAGATCAATATAGTCTCCAACTTTGTACTTGTTGCGGTTCATAACGTCAATGTTCAGATCACCTGTGATTATTACTTGGTCATTGTTGTTATATCTTTTTAGTAAATTTTCGAACTCGTTGTAAAACAAATTCACATCCGCACTGGGTGGTCTGTATATGGCCACAACAAGAAACGAAAACTCATTTTTGCTCACAAACATAACTATAGTCTCAGCGTGGTCTAATGATACATCAACTTTTTCTGCTATCCAATCCTTTTTTATATAAATAAGTATCCCTCCTCCTTTTCCATTTTCTCTGCCTGCCGATACCGAGTGGAAACCCGGCAACTGATAAACTTTTTCATCTGCTGTTTTTATATGAGTTTCAGTTATAACTAAAATATCAAGACCGTTAAATCTGCTTTCCAGGTACACATTAAGTTGATCCCAGTTTTTTTTAATGCTCCTTACGTTAATGTGAATTATGTTTAGTACTTCTTTAGTTTTTTCTTCTCTCATCACACGCCTGGCGTACTCGTCCCAGTGAACAAAACTGTTAAAAGAACCTATGTCACTGATATCTTCACTCATTTATCTCAATTTGTTCAGATCTGCTTCACTTTCAATCCGGATCACCGCAGCGCCTTCTTTTTGTCTGACCAAGATCTGCCCATTCTTCACCCAGATAAACTTATATTCCTTATCTCTGGCCTTGTTCTTTGTAACCCATAAGAGGTTCTTCGTAGTCGCCGTTAGATTTTCGTTTACGTATACACCGTCTCTTTTTAATGCCACTCGTCTTTTGATCCATAGGTCTCGTGTGTTCCTTTCCGTGAATCTTACGAGTATCGGAGCCACTCTTCCTTCTCGCGTTCTTAATCTGTGAACAGCCTCCACTGAATGTTCTGTTATTGGTGGCAGTTCTAGTTTTTCTGAGAGACTCTTCACTAAATCCAGTACATTCTCGTTTTCTGATTGTCTTACTCCATGAATCTCAATGTTCTTGCGCCTGGAGTATTGCTCAGTTCTGTTAATAACAACCTTCAAGTTAGTAATCTCGCAGGTTTGTTCCGAGATAATGACTTCAAGCTGAGTGGTTTTTGCTGTCAGCTCAGCAATCTCCTTCTCCTGGTGCTCAGATCTTTTGAGTAGCTCGTCATACTTCTTCAGCGCTGTTTCTAGTTTCGTGACCTTCTCTAAGACGCTCGTTAGTTTTTTGTTCATTTCAGCTATTTCGGCTGCTACGCCCACTGCTTCAGGCTCCCCCAGCAATGGGGGCATAACGGAATTGTCATTCCCTGAAACACCAGACTGCCTTTCCTCGTGCACCTTACACGTCAAGCATACCCAGGATTCGAACGTTTCAGTTGTCGTGTTTTTTAAAGCGTTTTTAGTCACACCCGAGCACTTCCCCCCGTGATACCTGTGCTCGCACACAGAGTATTTTAAGTTTATGCTATCTTTCGACAGCAGCTTAAAACACGAAATACATTCGTCCATCATGTCTATCAGGAGGCCAACAATACAAAACAGAAGCAGTCCAGCGGCAGTGCCAGTTGCGAAGCCTGTAAGGCTTTGCAACTGAAGGGTGCTTACTCGTCGGTAATTTCTCGAGATCAACAGTCCTGCGATGCGGGTCTCTTGCCTGTTCTGTCTACGTCTGTAATCGTGTAATGCTCTTGCCAGTAAACGGTAGGGAAGGCAGAGCTCCGCAAATTGTATTTGAGGCATGTCCAGGACGTTGCTTGAGATATTAAGCAGTTCGTAGTAAAAAAAAAAAAAAAAATAAAAAGAACATGAAAGGGCGTAAATATTTTAGTGTATACAAATATAAATATTTAACATCGCAATATATTCCGCCTGACAAAAATTTAATTCCTAAAATAGACAGCTACGCGTACCCGATTAAAAAAAAAAAAAGAAGTGCAGGCGTACTTTGCGCAGCAAAAAGCTAGATGACCAGTTTTTATTAAGGCGGCAGAGTTCATCCGGCCTAGAAGAACGCGTTTATTCATCATTTATGTCATGCTTACGCTACTCCGCTTAAAATTGTCAGAAGCCAAGAATCAGCACGTCGTAAATTTTATTGCGGTAAAATATATGCGTTGATACGCGCAATACTCGGCATCAATATAACTGTGCGAGGTTTTGTGACGTAGCTGAAGATTTGCACACTCTCAAGTAACATTGCACTTATGTTCGCTAGAAATAGTGATGTTGATTGCACTTATGTTCGCTAGAAATAGTGATGTTGTCAATTCAGCAGCAACGCTTCCGTACCAACGTGCGTAAAAGCAACAAAAAAAAAAAAAGAGAACAAGGGCAAGGTTTTTTGTTTTGTTTTTTTGTGAAAGATGTATAAAACAAGTAAAGAAACCACGCCACCATCACATCGGTGTGCCCGTGTACACAGCGTATCTTTAGCTGACACTCACCGCTTCGGGTATGAGATTTCGGGACTTCTAAGCGCAGTACGTATACTTTGAACAACGCTAGATCCTTTTTTTTTTTAGAATGTGTGTGGTTAACGAGTTTTATGAATTCATGTAGACTCAGGGAAACCAGTATCACATTTGAGGAATTGTCAGATGAGCGTCTTCGTTTTTATCAAATGTCTGCTTTCAATGGCCAATACTCTCAACCAAGCAAGCTGAGAAACAAAAAAAAGACAATAACGTGAATGTGAATAAGCAGTGAAGCAGTAAAGTACTACATCCTCGTGTAGCCTAGAACGCGAATCAATGTGTAACTTCAATGAGACGTGCTTTGGGAAGGGCTTTGCCAGCACTTCCCAACTGCTTTATGACGTTATGCCAAAGAACTTCTCAAAGCAGCCGTCTCATTCCTGTGTATTTGACAGTACAATGCGGCCGAACTATCCTTTAGTTCGTTTTCACGCATATAGTGAAGAACTCTTGCAGTTTGCCGTTAGCTTCAACTATTTCGGGGCCTCGCCGCCGACGCCGAGCCTACGGCCGTGCTCCACAAGTTTCGGACGCTGTGAAATTCGACTTGGACATCAACCAATATTTGTCGTGACTTGCAAAATCAAAATTAATATGAGTGCGTCTTTTAGGGACTACGCTGAAGCGCATCAAAACCGTGCTTTACATTGGTCGATTTTGAGAGATCTGATTTGAAACTTTGGGAATCTAACCCCTTTGCCCGAAATAATTGATTCCCCCCTTCAAAAAAACAACAACAACAACAACAGGATATTCGAGAAACATAGCCTTCATTCAGGCTTGTAATTTGAAAAAAAAGTAAATAATGTCAAAACTACTGAATGGAAGTTAAACATAAAAATTAAAATAACAATTTTGATTGTAGTCTTATAAGTTTGCAATTGTTCGATTCAATGACTTGCGGGAAATTGTGCAAATATTTCTTTAATCTTTGCCACTTTTTGTGGTTTCAGGGAATCTCCCATAGAAAACCATGCTGAAGAAATCAGTGCTTTCGTCCGTCCTGAGCTGCCTGGCCCTGGCTTTGGCCTATGCGACACCAGAACCAGGTATGTGAGGCTTGCTTAAAGGGACCATGAAATGATTTTAAAATCGAATTTCATCCACCGCACGTCGTAAAAGGTGTGAAAAGAAACACAAAAACACAAAAATAGGGAGCCAAAAAAAATTATTTGCTATAGAACTTTTAAAAGAAAACTGGACTCTTTTGCGCCTTCCTTCCTTCGCCTGTTCACTACGATGCATCCGCGGAAATGGAGCACGTCAGCCAAATCCAGGTCGCCTATTGGGTAAGAGCCTACCTCACCAGCACCGCGATCGTAAACAATAAATAGCCGGCGAATGTTTCCTAAAAGTTTTGTTAAATAATATTCAGATCCACATTTTGTAGCATAATTAGAGATGTGTGGCGAAAATTGCCAAATTTGATAATGCTGAGAGCCACGCGCCATCTATCGTGTGGTAAACGAAGCAACCACTGCGCGTGCGCAGTAGGGCAGGGCCGAGTTCAGAACGGTGATTTCCTTTGGTTTCCTTCCTCTCAGAACTCTGACTGACTGAACGTTTATTTTTCTACGTCTTCATCTCGCGCGTGCCGACTTCAAGCAGCAAGAAAAAAATGTACTTAAAACAGAATACGACGAACAAGAACGCTGGATCCACAAACACCCGAGAAGAGCGACAACAGCCGCGAATCCCGCTCCTACGAAGCTCTCAGGATATATAGGCCTAGCAGGCACTCCGACTCGGCGCAGCGTTGCTTCGTCGCAAGACCGTCTGTCTGCCTACGACCGGCTGGCGTGCTGAATGGAATATGCCCGCGCTACCCTTGTGGACCGTTCCCGTATTATAGTTTGATCGCTGACCTCAATTTTAGGTTAAGAGGTGAGGTCAATCTCTTCCCCTTGTTTTCCGAGGCAGGGTTGACGAACACTCGTCGAAAAGGGACCCTCGTCAATTCTCTCTTCTTGTTTTGTATGATATAGAGCTGAAATAAACGCTGTATGGATTACCTTCGTAACACGGTATGTACACTTTGTTATTGGTATGCCATTTTTATTCTGACAGACTGCACGTCACTGTCGAGCTGTAACAGTTCGTGGGAGGTATACGCGCAATACCGGTCCAACCTTTCTTTGCCGAGTGTCGCGTCAGTATCGAGTTGCAATCGTAAAAGATCGGTCCCGAAGCGCTTACAGACAGCGCGAATACAGCACTTCCATCAAACGCGCGCGTCCGCTCCGAGTGTGAACAGGTATTCACGTGGCTCTTGCTGACACTCGTAGTTCAAACGTATCTTTTTTAACGTCGGCTCGCTCCTGCATCTCCGAGACCGCGAAAAACGCCGCGGCAATTTGTTTCCATCTACGTCGCTTTGCAAACGACTGACACTGGCCGCCTTTTGCCAACAATGACAGTTGGGTTGACTTCTGGAGTCTTCACCGGAAGACTCGCTGCACTTCCCAACAGGCATAACGGCGTATGGGACTAGTCCCATGCTGTCGCCGTAGCGCAACGTATCTCACTGAATTTCGCTCAGCTGCGATGCGGCGATGAGAGGCGCCGATTCAGAAAATACGTCGGTGACATCGGCGCAGTAGAACCTACCGGCACACCCCAACTCGTCGCCGCTAACCAACGTTACTAAAACACTCAGTTGGGAAACTTCCATAGAGACAGCTTTGAAAAAGTGGCCCCAATCGGTCTCCGAGCACCGAGCTAATAACGAACACAACGCCACCATTTCTCCCGCAGCGGCCACTCGAGGAACTGCACGTGACTTCTATTTCGGCTTTAAGAACAGATACAGCGGAAGAGGTTACAGGGGTGCCACCCCGTCTCCCCGGCGGACGCGCCGCGTCGGACTACCGAAGTTAAAATGCGCCTAGGTCGGGACGCGCTACCTGAAAGGACCGCTGAGGCATGGTTGTATAAAAACAATATTAATTGTGCCGCAAAACCCTGCAAACTAAAGATTTTAAAAACATAACGCGACCCACTTTTTGTACTAAACTCCAATAAATTTCATACAAAAAGAGTCTTTTCCGTTTGTTTTTACGCAAAAACAGGCTTTCAACAAGCTCAAGGTGACCACAGTACAGACAAACGACAAAGAGTGGCGCTGTTGTCGCATTTAGCTCGGTCTCGGTTGACGCCAGCGGCCCAGGTTTCGACGGCGAGTTTCCCAACTGAGTGTTTTAGTAACGTTGCCGCTAACGCTCCCATCTCCAACTGCCGAGAGAACTTCCGGTTCCGGAAGCAGCGTACGTCACGGCTTGTTTTGCGGTCAAGAAAAAGTCGATATTTCATTAATTTTTTGTGTAGAAGTTAATAAACCGAGACGAAAACGGATGCCTGTTCGGCATTCAGTGAACATTGACGGTTTAATGTAAAGGTTATCTGGAAAAAGTAAAAAAGTCGTTTCATGGTCCCTTTAAACAGGGCAAATACGCCTCGCAAGTGGACTCATTTTCGTCTTCTGCGCATGAGAAAGGAAGTAGCGGTGACGTCAGAACGCCGAGCCCTGAATGGCTGATCGCGACCCCCGCTATCTGAGTGTCGTCTGCTCCTTTGTAACGTCGTCTGCTCGCAACGTCGTCTGCGTCTGTCTTACCTTTCCTGCGACTTTCGGAAATTACGAGCGAGCTCGACTTCACCTTTCAGAGAGGGCAGACGAAATAACTCTAGCGGTACGTTGTTTTTGTCTAACAACTAGCAGACGTGCATCAAGGAGGGAAGTCAAAGGACTCACTGGCGAGGTGTCCCGAGGCGCCGAGGTTTGTTTGAAGAACCGAGAGTGAGCGTGTTAGTGTACGCAAGTTCCCTCCCAAATACCTTTTCCCTCCTTTCGTGTGCGGCGAGACCCCTCATTCTTTAACGGCGTCGGCGGGTTGGCGCAGTTAACGTCGTCTGCTTTACGTCTGCTAGTCAAAGCGATGGCTGCTTTACGTTTCCTGCGTCTGTCGGAGATTCACCGCTTTTTCACCGGCGAGAGTCACCGTTGCCTCGGGAAACAAGGACATAACAAGAGGAAGAAATTGACCTCTTAATCTAAAACTGAGGTCAGCGATCAAAGTATAATACGGGAAGGGTTCACAAGGGTCGCGCGGGCATATTCTATTCAGCACGCCAGCCGGTCGTGGGCAGACGGTCGCCGAGTCACGGAGTGCCTGCTAGGCCTAACTGCCGTGCTCGCTTTGTCGCGTTCGGTGGAATCATGGCCGTTGGAGCTTATCCCGGGTGTTTGTGGATCCAGCGTTCTTGTTCGTCGTGGTCTGTTGCAAGTACTTTTTACTTTTTTCTTGCTGCTTGAAGTCGGGACGCGTGAGAAGCGCACGTAAAAAAATAAACGTCCGTGGGTCGTCGCGACCGCGACGCTGTCGGCCATGCTGATTTGTTCGTAAGAAGTGCGTAAGACAGCTTTGGAGCTGTCGTAGGATTTCGTCGTAACCTGCGCAAAACTTACGAACATTTCATTCCGTGAATACGAATTTGTTCTTAAGTTATGTATTACGCACATTTTTGGCGTAAGATTGCTCTGCACTTCCCGAAAGTCGCAGGAAAGGTAAGACAGACGCAGACGACGTTGCGAGCAGACGACGTTGCAAAGGAGCAGACGACGCTCAGATAGGGGGGCCCCATCAGCCAATCAGGGCTCGGCGTTCTGACGTCACCGCTACCCCCTGCGCGAGAAGCAGACGAACTTGCCCTCCGCATAGAGTGGACCCAAAAAAACTATACTGTTAACAAATCTGGCAACAAAAGCGTGGACGCGCATTAATTTTATGAAGATAAACATGCGGTGCTGTAAACGAGTGTTGTGATACATCACATGTAAATACGTAAACGCATCAAAACACGAGTGTCAAAAATAATTTTCAAATGTCATTCTAGATTATTTCTAAAATACCCCATTTGCATATAAGAGAGAATGAATTGTAAATATATTTACTTTAACATTTGAGGAATAGACCCTTTCCGAAATTCAGTCTGGCCACTTTGATTACTATCATCATCTGTGGAACGGCATCTGTGCCATACCAATGGCGGCCTTCTAGTGACTAACGAACAACCTCCTTGCTGATCAAGGGAGACGTTGAAGGTGCTCCTAAGCGAATGATGCGAGGCCTGTACATTCGGGGGGTTTGTTCGACGCGACGTAGGAAGAGAACACAGGAGCTACGTAAGCGTTCATTTCTAATAACTCAGATTCAGTCAATCTGTGGACGGCACACAATCGGCTTTAAAGCCCTTTGGTGTATAGAATGTTCTCGAGGCATCGGTGTGGGTTGGAGCTTTGTTCTGAGTACAGGTTCTTGGTCACGATCGAACTGAAAGTGATCGAGAAAGAACTCACATTGAACAATTTTTCGAGTGCCGTTGACTTGCGAAAGTGACGGTGCGGATACAATTTCATTTCCGCCATTGATATGGCAAAACCTAAACTGCTATACGAACCACCAGATGGCACTGAATTTAGGAAAGGGTCTATTGGCCGAGAACAATGCATTTAATATTAAATCCTAAACACATCCGAAACGTAAGTGGCTGCCAGGGGAGGATGCAGGTGGTTATAGAGGGGAGGGGAGAGTGGAGGGAGGGGGGGGGGGGGTTGTCAGCGTATCAGATGTTTGAGAAAACACCCCCTCCCTTTTTTTCACGCGCTAAAATTTGAAAGACGCGGAAATCAAGAAAGTCCGCCTTTATCTTTCTGAATCCGCCATTGGTCGCTGCTGGTTGCACTAATTTTGAAGTGTTGAGGGCAGAAACACATTTTTATAGTATTTTGCTTTGGCCGAAACTTTTGAAGATAAGTGGTACAAAGTGCGCGCATAAATCTCTTTTAAAGGGATGCTGGGCCGAAATTTTTGTGTGTCGTAAAATAAGGCCGCAGAAGCGTTGAACAGGATGCTACGAACTCCAAAACATCACTCATGCACCGATATCTGAAATGGATGACCGTATTTTTGGAAAAGAAGGGAGCAATCAAGCGAGGATTGTGACGTCATGATTATTAAGGAACAGTTAAGGATGAAGGGAAGCGGCCTCGCTTCTCTCCTCCTCGCTTCGATTCACTTGCTTAAAGGGAACGAAGCGAAGAGGAGAGGGAATGAGAATCATGACGTCACCTGTCTCGTCGGCCTCATCTTTTTTTTTGTAATACTGCCATTCGTTACTGACATTGCTGTATGAGCGTTGTTTTGGGGTTTCGTAGCGTCTCGCCTGTCGCTCCAGCCTTGTTTTGTGAGCTACAAATTTTGGTTCAGCACTCCTTTAAACTGAACATTGCACGGAACTCATATATAGTGTACCATATGGTATGCTAGACGTATCGTTAGCGCATACAAACAATACATCACATTACTTGGAATACCAATCACCTATTTTTCTTTATCTAGTTCAGCCAATGAAAAGGTTACTAAGTATTGTGCCTCAATATTATCGCAGTAACAAAAGCATGAGGATTATAAGCATAATTGGAAATTGGCATATGTTCCAATTGTCACTGATACTGCGTAGCAATTGGAGACACCGAATTCCTTTCTTGCTGCCTGAGCAGATTAAAATAAAATAAATTATCCGTGTATCCACTGTATTGCACTGCAGCACACACTCAAGGAATTCTGACAGAGAGTATGTCTTATCCATGAATCTAAGAGCGAAACTATAAATAATCCTCAGTGTTTTTTTCGCAGAGGACTGCACAAAGCTTCCAGCCGACTGGACGAAAAGGATGGAGAACATGCTTGCGTACCTCCCAGAAGGACACAATTTAGATATTGGCACGATATTGGTCGTCGATCAAGTGGAATTTGGAAACGCAACCCTGACAAACATGAGCCAAAATCTGGAATTGGACAGCGCGTTTAGTACGTTCTGCTATGGGGACAAGAGACTCATTGTCATCGGCATACGATGCCGGAACGAATGCCTTCAACTAACCTTGCCCTGGAGTCACGCGGGCCTCGGACTCTCTGGCGAGGCTGTTTCGTTACTCAGGGAGCTCGAGCTTCAGGCAGAGGTAGCGGTCACCGAGACCGAAGACCGTAACGTGTACGATGTAGTAAGAGTCACTCCCAGGAAGCTGGAAACCAGAGCGTTACACGTCGCTGGTTTTCCCTGGTAGGTGAAGTATGTGATCAAAGTGCTCGTGGACCTGTTTCTCAATCGTGCGTTGCCGGAACTTCTCGCAAAGAGTCTTCCCGGTGCTTTCAGACACGCCATTGAGCAGAGTAGCCACTGGAATGTGTAGAGTCCACTCTAGTATTTTGCTACCTTTTTTGATTTAGCGCAGCAACATTGCCTCGATAGCATGCGCTAGATTTTGCGTGGGCTGTCGGTCAATAAAAAAATAATATTTGAAGAGCAAAGAACGGGTGATATATTTTAGCATGTCCCGGGGTCATCCTTCGTGGCGTAAGCTAGTCACGCAAGCGTGGCATGCAACCAGAAAATCATTATAGTTGACAGACGGCAAAGAGAAGTGTATTTTTTCTAATATATAGTTAAATCTATATGATTTAAACAAATACAAGAGGATCCATTGGTGGATTCTTAGGGAATGTGTTAGCATGACCTTTGGAAAACGCCACACGTCTTCCTTTGGGAACCGCTGACGCTGAGCCCTTCACTTTTTTGTTGTAGCTTTCTCTTTTGCTTCCTCTATTTTCTGCTGCCTCGTTCTGGCCTCGTTACGGGGTCAGTGTTAACGTCTCTCAAGGGTCATGCTAACGCATTCCCTAAAAATAACCAATGAACCTCCATGTAATTTTTTTCAGCCCTTTTCTGTACTCTGCCTGTCAGAATACGTCGACGCCTTTGGATACGGTCGTTCATATCACTATTACTTACAGCGCGACTGGGACAAGGACAGACAAAGGAGAAACACAGGACAAGCGCTGATCCTGTGTTTCTGTGTTTCTCCTCTGTCTGTCCTTGTCCCAGTCACGCTGTAAGTAATTATGAATTCTCACCAACTCGCCCAATTGTCCATTTTGCTACGTTCATATCACTCTTGGAAAGAACCACAGCCATACCACTCGTGGAATGAACCGCACCCATATCACGCGTGGAGGGAACCGCATCCATCGTTTTAAATACACACACACACACCACAGCCCACGCACCGCTACTACGGAAACCTGGAGCGAAGAACAACCGGCGACGGCAGAGCGGCAGCTGAGCACGCCCGCATTCCACCGCGCCGCGGCGCGTCCTCTCTGGCTCCGCCCCAGCTGTGCGACGCTCCTTTGACAAAAACGAAAAAGCTCGTTTGGACGAAAAACACGGCCGTGTGTATCGTAAGCAGTGAGAGAGTGCAGGCGAGCTGGTAATCAATCGACATCTTGTAAACCCTGAGATGGGGACCGATAAAAAAACGGACGAACACAACAAAATCTCAACAGATTTTGATTTTGTTGTGTTCGTCCGTTTTTTTATCGTTCCCCATCTCAGGGTTTACAAGGTGTGTATCAGTTTGTCAGCGCCGGAGAGAGAGAAAGAGAGAGGGGGAGGTTGACGCGTGCTGTCATCAGCGCCTCGAACCAATGGGAGCGTCGCACGCGACACCCTCTCCCCTTGGCATTGGCAAACGAAAGACACCGCCGGATTTTCGTCCAAACAAGCGTTCTAATGCTAACTCCTAAAACGAAGATCGTTATGTTAGCTTTTCAGGTATGAATTGATACCTAGAGCAGAAGTTGAATACCATCTGCTCCGGCAGTGTATATCAGACGAAGCCAGACAAGCTACCTATGTGCGCACCATTGCCACGTGCCTTTCCCTTGCCCCTTACTTGCACTAACTTCTTTCCACCTTCGGCTATAAGTAACAACACGGAATAAGCCAAGGCAGTGTTATCCTGACATCCCAGTTGTCTCTTCTTACTAGATCACACAATGTTAATACAGGCAGAAGCTCTAAAACAAAAGAAAGAAAAAAAAAAGACGCTGCTTTTCACCGAAATGGCAGAACCCGAGTCAGCAGGGAACTGCATTTGTTGTGTCTCACCGTCAGAAAGATCATCGAAATTTTTGAAGTAAACATTTAGGGTCTTCTTGTAAGCAACGGCGTTAAAATGAGGACCGAGTTCGAAAATCGCCAAAGCTACACTGCTGCTGAATGTTGCGGGAAATGATGCTGTACATATTTGAATTCTGGAGAAAAGCTCACCGGAGAACAGCTCACCGCAGGACCGGCGATTGCGGAGAAAAACAAACCGGCCGTTGAGCGTATGCAGAGAAAAGCTCACCCATCCTTTTCTTCTTTTTATATGGAGGCTGTTGGATCATGCGTAACATATCAATTTATCATCATTAAAATTCGTCAGCTTTGTAAAAAAAAAGTTCCTTTTTGAATATTTATTACGCTTATTGAGTATATTGCTTCCAAATTAATAATTGCGGGCGATTTTTTTTTTTGTGCAATTGATACTCTTTAGGCAGCGAAAGCCCAACTGAAAACTTTATGAACTTGAAGAATAGAAAATGTTTGAAAACTTACTAATGTCTGCCTAAAACGCAAGAAGCAAAACCCTAAATGCCGAAAATCCGAAACTGCAGGCGCAACAACGCAGTGCCTCAAACTCTCTTTAATGCTTTTGTTAACCTTTGAAACAGGATAGAACGGTCAGTAGGATATCGAGGCTTCTTCCTTCCATGGACGCGAAAGTTTTCTAGCCGTTCGTGCTGGCTTCTCCACGCGTTACCTTCGTGTGATAGTGTCCTACGGCGAGCCAGCCATGACCTTCAGAGCTGCACATTGTCACCGTTTTTACTCGTGACGATATAAGAACTAGTCTTCTGTAAGGTAGCGAATTGGGCGAGTTGGTAAACGTTATACATGATGAAAACCGCTCAAACGACGAAGACTCAGCGAAGACAACAAACACGACAGGACCAAGCTGTTCTCGCAACTAAAGCTTTATTAGTGAAGATAACAGAAATAAAACAGCGTAGCCGGCAATGATTACATCAACACACACCTACTCATCTATCAGGCACCACATCATGTTCAGAGCTGAAACGGTGCACACACCGCTATTCATATCAGCTAGTAAAAGATAAACCTCTTTATCTGACAGTGCTACCGACGGCGCACTGTCAAGCTGACAATAGGGAGATTAAGTAGACCGTTTCCGCAGCCCGCTATAAGCACCCGCCTAGCGCTCCGTAATCCGCCACAAGACCTTGACCTCTGCAGACAAGGCTGATGGCGCGCATGCGCAGCTGCGGCGTTTTCTTTACGGATAGTGTAGCGGGGGAGAAAACGATCTGCTACAACTTCCTAATAAATTGTTGTCTTTTTACGGGTGTCCGATGTTCTGATTTTATACTTGCGGCGTCATTAATATGCAGAATGGGTGATTACTAATTGCTGAGCAATGAGTAAATATGCTCAATGACCTTCAAGAATATTACTAAAAAGAGGACAATTTTTTTTAATTTGGCGAATTCTATTTGTGTTAAATTGCCACGTGTGACGCACAGTTCGTTGAGCTAAGGACAAATAAAAAAAAATGGGTGGGCTTTTCTCCGCATCCGCTCAAAGGCCGGTGGGCTTTTCTCCGCATCTGCCTGTTTTACAGTGAGCTTTTCTCCGGTGAGCTTTTCTCTACCGCCCGTGATGTCAATAGGTTTGTCTATTTCATGCTGGAAGTTTAACTTAAATCGATGTTTTTGCATTCTTGCTAAGGATATTTCTAGGTTTAGATTCTACCGCTGGAAATAGAACTGCATCTAAATGCCGAGACTTCTTTTCTTCTTCCTGTCGCTTTTCTGTCATCACCGTAGTCTCGGGTAATTCTACAATTATGAACTTACACCAGCTCATTTGCACTCACTTTTTGTTCTAGATTTCGTTCTACTGCTTCTGCTGCACAAATGTCAATGCGGGGTCTTGCGACTTTGTCAAGCTGTCCTTGGGACAGCTTTTTCCACACCTCTCCAGTAGCATTTACTTACTACCTCAAGCAGAAAAACCCGTTAAATCAAATCAGATTAAACATGACATAAGCCACACGCTTAATGAGTGGGAATTCCGTCGAAAGTGACGTTTTGCCGCTTGGCCGTATCCACGATGGCGTACTTAATGAAGCCCGTGAAGTTCACCCAGAATTTCCTCAGGGAGCCGGCCAACAGGTGGTCCATCACCGCGGCCACCGCCCTGCCACCGCCTCCGGGACCTCCCAGCTCCACGCTCAGCTCTTCCAGCACGACGGGAGTGAGGTTGGACATCCACCACACCGGACGGGGTTCCAAAGCCTTGTCTATTTTAATCTGGCCCTCGAGTCGGACCAGCCTGGCGACGGATCCGACGGTTCCGCTCGTTCCCGCGCACGAGACCCATGGAATGGTCAGGCGAAGCGGAGACGCCGCGGCGACGCTGAACAAGATGATCCTCTGACCGCCCTTGCAGAAGGTCTGGTAGGGACGGTCCGGCTCAAGCTTGTTCAGGCCGGTCAGCGTCATATTGCCCAACGACAGTCCAGGCAAAATTTGAACCATTTCGGACGGTTTCTTCTCCAGGAGCCTGGCTCCAATATACTCCTCCGGAAGGCTGCGGAACAGAGAGTCCAGGGTCGCTTCCCAGTCGTCTTCTAACGTCGAGCAAACCGCTACAAGAAAGAACAAAGAAAACAAAAACGAAAGTAGCCGTCTCTAAAACGAGACAGGGGTTGCTGTACAACACTTCTCTGTGTGTTTACTGTTGATGCTCTTTTTTCAACACCCTAATTGGCCATGTATCATCATTTATGAGCTCTTACAGAGTACACAGAGGCGTATTATATTACGCATCTATTTAAGGTTCCTTTTCTCTTTTCTTTCTTTGTTTTAGCGTGATATAAATCTTTATTAGGTCCTCATTGCCTTTCATATCACTAAGTGGATAAGAATCTAATAGGACTGCTTGAGTGTTAAAAAAGATGCGGGTGATTATGCAAGGCCAATATTTAGTGAGATTCCTCTTGGACTGATTCTGAAATATATTTTCCCTAGAAAACAAGATTTCCGTGCTTCGGAAGCTAGAAAAATTTTCCCACGTTGTGGAAAGTTCGCGGATAAGCGATGCGTTATTATTCTCCAAACGAATGTAAGCCTTCAGCATAGCGTGAATAAAAATCGGTGCGCCTTTTCTCGTGAAGAAACAATTCGAGCACCATAAATGAAACATAAAAGCAGTTTTACTTTCTAAAATAGCATAAGGGGGCTTATGGGACACACAAATTTAAAATGCTTCTAAATAAACGAATGAGACCAAAGAGGGCATATCGACCGGATAAATGATTTTGTTATTTTGTGGTGGGAACGCCTTTACCTTAAAGCTCGACATACAACAGCATGCTCTCACTTCGAAGATAAATACATTTTCTACGTTCTACGGTGATGGGTATCCGAGATTATTTTTTATGGTGTGGCGCGTTCATGAATAATTGTTTGAAACTAATCTCTGTCTTGATAGTTCCCAAATTTCTCGGATTTAGTTATTCTTCCACAGACCTTATGTCAAGGTAGCATCAATATATTGGAGTACTTCTAGTTAGGCCTTCATTTACAAGTAAATCGTACCTGCTCCATTAGGTGGAAGGGTTCCTGCTCCACAGAAGCCCAGAATCCCGCCCAAGACTGCGACTTGTAGGAATCCCATCTTGTGTACAAATGCAGTGCACCTAAAAACGATAAATCAAAACGCTAAAAAAACCAAAAAAAACACTAGCACAGGAAACAAAACAAATTATTCCGATAACTTTTTTTTTTGTTTTCGGTTTGAGTAAACAAAAACAACGACGCAACAACTTCATCTCTTATAGACGAAATACACCCATCGCCGCTGGCCTTTGTGAGAGACAACTGAAGATATCAATAAATATTAGTCCAATCCAAATCGGCATCACTGAGCGTGAATTGAGCAGGGACTTAGAACCTATGTTGCGGGCCAAGAAAAAGCTAAGGATTTCTGTAAACACTCTGTGATCTTGAACATATCCAGAAACAAGTAACTCCATGTGGGTGTATTGGCGAGAAGATCGAATTATAGGGGGCGCTATGTCCAGCTTATTTTTCCCTGAGTTCCGCGTTGACCAACACAATTCCTGTGCACAGTGTTCTTACTTCATATTTCTCTATTGCGCGCGGGGCAAAGATTAGTCACGACTCGTGTACAATGTTTTCCCCGCGCTCAGTCGAGAAAAATATAGTGAAAAAAAAAACAACAACACATATGCTGCGCCAGCGTTCGGCTTCACTGATTGAAAGCGAACGCTGACAAAGCGTTCGGCTACGTTGGGCGAGCGCTGCATCAAAACACGAACAAATCATCTGCATTTTTGCTGTCCCCATCAGTGTAGTTCTCAATTTAGCCACAAGGGGCATGACGTTCGTATCTCTTTCCCACCGGTGTGAATCCCTGGACGCTCACTCTTCACGGGTACTCGCAACCGATACCCTTTACAAATAAATACAAATAAGTCAGGTTGGAGGAAATATTTCAGTCACCAATATTTCCTAATACCACTCTACCGCTATCTGTCTATTTAAATATCCGTAGTTCCTTACCTTTAGCAATTCAGCAAAGTCTTGTCCAAAACACACATGTTTATGTGAGAGCGTATGTTTCCGAAACACTATTTTTATACCCGAGATTATTATCCAGCATGACCGACTTTCATTGAGGCGTAAACAAATCGTATTACAGAACCTTGCCCCGTGGCCTCAATTCTTACATAAAAACAAAGTAGAAACCAGCCCAGATGCGATAATGCATTTAGATGAAAGCTTGTACCGCCCTTCAGTGTGACGCTTTCTTTTCTCTCCCGCACTTAGCAGGGAGCGTGAGTTCCAGAGGTTGAGGCTCATGCTGTGAGTAACCTCCGCAAAACGGTGCCCCAAATTGGATCCTGGGCAAGTAGCGTCATTGCCTTCCCTACCTGCTTGCCGGACACAAACGGATACTAACACACATACGTTCCAAACCTCGCAAGGCGATTGGCTAATCAGCCTACGTTGCCGTGGAAACCGCCATCTTGGTCCATTTAAATCTTCGAAGCTTCCAGGGGGTCGTTCTAAACCAGTCGCGCCAAGATCACCATGGAGCATCATCGTACTGGAAGCGTTCCTCGTCAATATAAGAGTCTTTGGCACTTCGTATGCGATCAACTTATGAATCATGCCAATCTCCCCGTATCTCTTACAAATATATTGTTCTTCTTGCGCATTTCAAGACAGTAAACTTATTTTTCAGTGCCTCCAAGCACCGACACAGTATCTGGTGGAGGTACGAAGGTGTACACCTGTTTCGCCGGTGTGTGGTTAGCAAAATCTCGGTATACAAAAAACGACTCAAAAAAGCTACCCGTCACCAGCGAACCTAGATCCGCTCACAAAGAACGGGGGGGGGGGGGGGGGGGGGGGGGTCAAGGAGAAATTGCTCATTTCACGGACCAAGATGGCGACCACACGGGGAGCTTGGCGTTACTTTCCCAGGATCCAGTGACTTTACCCCAAATAACTCCATGCCAAAGTTGTGAAACGTCGCTGTCGTCACCGACACCTTCCACAAACGACGATATTGCGACGAGAAAGTTTAAGAGTATTCAGAGCCCGCCTAGGGACAATTTAAAAAGCATTGACTTAAACGTGGTGTAGGGATGTAGGGGCACGCGGGCGCGACGTCATGAGAGTAGTCTTTCAATCGGCTGTCTCGCGGTGTTGCTTGCGCCAGCTCCGATGAAGCTCGCTACGAGTTTGTGTTTCACCATATATGGTGAAACACAAACCCGTAGCGAGCTTCATCGGAGGCTATAGCCTCCACTATAGGAGGTATTCACTGGACGCCATATTTGAGGTCATTGTTTAGAGCGCATGCTCAGAACGAGCTCACATTAATAGCCTGCTAAGACCGGCAACCTTGACGGTGCTAAGTGCACGCTCCAAAAGGACTGCGGAAGCTCGCCGTCAGCACGCGCTCAGCAGCAGCGCACACGGATATGGCCGCCAGTGAATACTCCCTATACTGACACAGCCTGGCAGATCGCCACGAGACGCGGCCGCCGAAAGTGAAAAGGTACAGCGGCAGACAAGAGGCATGTAACGGGCGCCCCGCTGCGGCGAGACGCCGAAACACACTTCTAGCTCCCGCGCGTTGGAATGTCCGCTCGTGCTTCTCGCGTTCCTCGGGCTACCGCTTCTTTTCTCGTCGGGTTTGAAAACCATGTTTCGGGTCCTCGCCGCTGCAAAAGCTGTGCGCTGATTACCGGACTCCCCAAGAAATGCTCTGTGCTACCAGATCCTCGCGTTCCAAATCTGCGACCGAGCACTCTATGGCTCCGTCATCGAACAT
Source organism: Ixodes scapularis (assembly GCF_016920785.2). NCBI lineage: Eukaryota > Metazoa > Arthropoda > Arachnida > Ixodida > Ixodidae > Ixodes > Ixodes scapularis. The sequence continues at coordinate 86,466,610 of NW_024609836.1, read as the reverse complement.
CGTCAACAAACGACGCCGAGGACAAGGAGCGCTGCCTTTACGATACTCATCTCGATCCGGTGTCAAACGGTGAAGCTCTGGCACTTTTTGGAGCCCCTTTATACTGCCTTCAATTGACATCCAGCGATGCAACGACATCCAGCCTTCGTTATCGGTGACAAAAGTGGACGCACGTGATAATCTAAATTCGCCCGTCCAGAAAAACAAAAAAACACTTGATTGCAGGAATATATTAGAATTGATAAAAATACATCCAGAAAATGTTGGCAGCCTCTCTATACACGAAAAGGTGGCGCCGTCGTGGGCCCGGCACATGCCCAGACGCTTCCTCCCACTCGAATCTTGTTTCTGTGCACGCCCCTGCACACCCGGCGTGGCAAAAGGCGGGCTTGCTTGGAGACAGAGCGTGTATTTATAACACGCCTTGCAACAGGGAATACTGCGAGCCAATGGCGATCGCACGACGATTGGAATTTCTACGAGGAGTAAATATCTGTGCACCAGCTAGCCGTAACAGTAAATCCGATGCCTTCATTGAGCATTGCTCGCATGCCTCAAACATTCATTTGGAGATTTAATCTTTTAAGGCGTCAACACCGTTCACTTGTGAAACACGAAATTGAAACAAAAATATTACAAAATGGTTGCCGGGACTGATGCTTGAACAAAGAAATAGCTAAAAAAAAGAGGTTTCAGTGAGGAATCACCAGCGTCTGAATTTCTAGGTGTAAATATAAATATAACTTAAGTGAACATAAAAGCTCTCATCATCCTTTACGTGTATATGAATGTACCGGAATGTCATTTAGAGATTTTCCAATTTTTAACATTTATTAAAGTGTCAAATAGCATGATTCAGACGCGCTGTTGTGATTCTTCCCTTTTTTATTTTCCTTCGTGTCCAAGTTTGCTTTTTTTTTCAAAATGGTTGTTTATTAGTTCGCGCGTGCAATCGCCTATGTTTTTAAAATTACGTCGTTGGAATTCAGACGCTGTTGTGATTCTTCCCTTTTTATTTTCCTTCGTGTCCAAGTTTGCTTTTTTTTTTTTTTCAAAATGGTTGTTTATTAGTTCGCGCGTGCAATCGCCTATGTTTTTAAAATTACGTCGTTGGAATTTCCTCGGTATAAACAGATCCACATGGTTGCACAAATTCAGAAATAATGCTTGGCTTCTTATATTTCGAGATAATAAAGAACCTCACCTAGAATTTGAAAAAATTTTACGGTTTTCCTTTTATTTTAATTCGAAGGAACGTCCCACAGAAATGGGCAAGGTCTTGTGTTATCGACAAACAAAAGAAGACAGATACAGTAATAGAACTGGCAAGCAAACAAAACAATACCATTATTTTTTTATATATTTCCGCACTCGAGTGTATCATTTCATGGATGCACGAAATTAGAAGCTCACATGCCTCCAATTGTATCTCTGATAACGAAGGTTCGATGTTATTGTCCCGCTCAGTGGCAATCGAAGATTAAAGATAAACCCTGGTAAAGAGGGGTAAAAAAATAACAAAACACAACACCATCTAAACGCGCGGAAATAATGGAGATTGTCTGGCGAATTCGTGAGTTATCATACTGATAAACCCCGAAAACGATGTATTGTTTGTCCCATTTTTTTTCTTTCCAATCATCTTCGGTGTTTTTCAAAAAGGAGCAATATTCGTAGTTTATGACGAAAAAGAGGAGAGTGGTGTGTCTGAGAATGTAAGAACGAGCTAACGATGCGTCTTCGGATTCCCAGAACGTCAAAAAATTAAGAACACAATAATGTAAGCAACCTAACGTCTAACAAACTTTCTTATTTTCCCAAGGTTATATTTGTTTGAATTCCCGGGTATACTTTTTGACATAATGCTTGCTGTGACATTTGCAGGAAATATCATTAAAATGAGACATAACTCAAAGTGCTTTCGGCTGACAGCGCGGCCAGAGCTCGGTCTGGCGGGAGAGTGCTCGTCGCCGCCTTTTATTGGGGACCGGTGTGTGCCGCAATACATAACACACGTCCATCCCTGGTTCTCTACAGCTCCTAGACCGGCTCATTGTCTCTTGAAGATTTTCTCCGTACCATGCTAGCTTGAATAACAGGGCTCGACGCTTCAAAAAGAAGGTTGTCATTTTAGTTGGGGCTGGTCAGCTCTACCTGGGGCTCGGGTGATGGGCGTTGTTGGAATGCCGGTGCTCCAGGTTCCGGTGACGGAATGTCTGATGTAGCAAATTCTGGTGGAATGTTTGTGGCTGTGTCCTTCAAAGGAGTGAGACTGACTCGTTTTCGAAGTTGTTTTACATGGCGATGCCAACTGGTTCCATCTTCCTGAACAATCTTCGATAAAAAAACCAGACAGGCTCCCGATCGCAAGTTCTTTGCCAAAACGTGTTCTCAAGGTTGGAGTGGTGGCTGTCATGAGCTCCGTGTATCTTATCTTTCTTTCGTTGTAGCTTTCTGAGTAGAGCCTTAGAACCGACGTCAGGATGCAGTAAGTTCCCTGCAGCCTTCAGTCTCCGTCCCATAAGGATCAAGGCAGATGTGGGTCCACTAGTTTTATTACGCGTTTTGCGGTACTGCAGGGGGCACGTGAAATCTTTGTCTGGAAGTCTACCACCGAAGCCTTCTTGAACTTTTTCTTAATTGTCTGGACAGCTCTTTCTGCGGCACCATTAGATTCAGGGTAGTAAAGTGGAATACTCATTACCCGAATGCCGTTCCTCTTCAGGAATTCCGTGAATAAGAAACTTGTGAATGCTGGCCCGTTGTCACTGACAACCAGGTCAGGCAACCGATGAGTTGCAAATACTGTTCGCAGCCAATTCACTGCTGCCTCCGCTGAATGTGACGGGACGGCCATCACCTCCAGCCACTTCGAATAGGCATTTACGCGGACCAAAAGATACTGTTCTTGAAATCGCCTTCGAAAATCGGCTTGAAGGTGCGACCAAGGCCTTTCGAGAAATAGCCACTGGGTTGCTGGCATTGGTTGTGGCGCCCGCTGGTTTTCTTGGCACACCGAGCAGATATCAACCTTTAGCTTGATGTCTTCGTTGATACCAGGCCACCAAAGGTGACTTCTTAAGATCATTTTCGTTTTCACGATTCCTGGGTGTCTGATCATGACGAGGATCTAGCACGCTTTCTGTCAGTGGACTCGGAAGGACCACTCTCGGGCCCCATAGCGCGCAGCTGACCTGCACGCTGAGCTCTTGCGTCTTGATTGAGTAGGGCTGCGAGTCTGGGGCCCATGGCATTTCCCGTCTTTTTTTTTTTTTTTTTTGACAAGACGGGATCTTGATCCGTAGCTTTGACGAACACTTCAGGAGAAAGACATTTGTAGTCATGTTCTAGCATGAAAACATCTGCAGTTTTGGGCACTGTAAATTTTCTTGTTGACAGCGGCAGCCAAGTCAATGCACCTTCATGGCCCAGGCTCTTTCCGGGACGGTAGTAAGTCTTAGTTGTAGCTTGCATGTTTCAATGCTCATCTTTGGATTCTTGGTGAGCACTGCAGGGGAATTCCTTTGTCAGCCCCTATCAGACCCAACAGCGGCTTGTGGTCGTCTGTGACTGCCTCAAAGTGTCTACCCCATGAGTGTTGATGAAATTTAGTGATTTCAAACATCAGGGCTAGGGTATATTTGCCAAGGTAGCAGTAGTTTTGTTCAGCCGCCATTAACCGACGCGATGCGAGTGCAATTGGCTTCTCCTCTCCCGTTGAATCCCTGTGTGCCAGCACATCCACAATCCCGTACGGTGGAAAATCGCAGCTGAATACGGGGTACTTTTTGAAGTCGTAATGCACGAGGACACCAACAGAAGTCAGTAGTTTCTTGCTTCGCTGGAAAGCAGCCTCTTGCTTTTTCGACCAATTTCAGCGCGCACCTTTTCCAAGCAGACGATGCAAAGGCTCCAGGACGCTTGAAAGGTTGGGCAGAAATCTTCTATAAAAGTTGATAAGGTCCAAGAAGCTCTGCAGCTCTTTAGTGTCTTGTGGGCTTGGTGTCTTTACGATTGCTTCTACCTTACCCTGGGACGGGTGAAGACCGGTGTGGTTGATCAAGTGCTCTAAGTACTCTAGTTTTTAAAATAAAGACTCATATTTTTCAAACCTCAAATTCAGGCCTGGTTCTCTCAGTCGTTGAAGTACCCTTTCGAGGTCTTTAGTGTGGTCCAAGTCATTCCTTCCCATTATCAAGATGTCCTCAAAGTGACTCGGCCCTTACGAGAGTATGGGCCGAGTCACAACTACGCCCCATTCACTGGCGGCCACAGCTGTGTGCGCAACTGCCGAGCGCGAGCTGATAGCAAGCTTCCACAGTTTATTTGCACCGTGCACGTGACACTATCGAGATTGCCGGTCCTAGTAGCCTAATAATGTGAGCTCGTTCTGAGCAGAAGTTGAGACCGCAGACAATGTTAAAGGCGCGAGCTAGGACGCGCTCCTTGCTTTGAGACGTGCATTTCTAGCGCGAGCGCTCCTGAGGAAGAACGCTTCAAAGCAGCGACCTCAAGCTCTCGTACTTGTGGCACTGGCTGCATTCTCTGCTCAAGAGTGAACGGAGTATAAATAGCGCTCTCATAAATCCTCATTCATCGGAGCACCGGCCTCCCTGAACAAGGGAGGCCGTGCGTTACGGGGCGGCTCGCGCACTTTGACCAGCTTGGGCGCGCGGGCCGCCCGCTGACAAATTGCTACTGCGATCGATATTTTGATCGCGGCGTAAGACTTAGGGGAAATCTCCCCCACTTGGCCACACTTTTTATCATTCCGGCCCCTTTTTCTGATTCGGCTTAATATTAGGTTTGTGCAGCAGGGCTACTTAGTGGTGCTTGGGACTGGTGTATTTCGTGACGGCCTGCCTGGAAGACAGACACAAGATCATAGCGCGACTACCTTTGAAGAATTAGACCTTTCCCCCAACCACTTCACTGGCCGCTTTGCTCGGCTGGGGTGGGCGCCTTCGGGCGGCTTGGCGTTGCACGCCGGCGCAATTAGGCGGCGCGACTCTGGGGACACCACTCCTCCTTCTCCCTCTATCTTCTACCCCCTCCCCCTTCCCCCATAACAAAGGTGACATACCGACCCACTAGGTCAGAAACACTTCCTTTGATATTGTTACTCTCAAAGTTCTGACTGACTGACTGCGTCCAGTGCCAGCGTCCAGCGTCTAGCGAAAGGTTTGCAGCCCTTCGCACATCAGTAAGGCATTTTCACTCATGCATTTGACGCTCCACTTGAACGTTTAACTTCGTCGCATGTTATAGCAACCGGCACTCGGCGTGAGCATCTGTTTCATCATCTGCTACGCAAACCACTAAAGCAGTCGATGGAGCAGACGATGTTGCAGACGATGGAGCAGACGATGGAGCTCATTCGGGCTAGCTAGGGGGCGCTGAGAGGATCTACTAGTGATGACGTTTAGAGGAGGAAACGCGCAGGCCTTGTGTTGTAGGTGATATTGATACGACTCTACACGAGTCGCTGCGTTAACAAAAACTTTGAAATCTCCACTAATTCGCACCCGACAGTCTTTCTTCAGTACCGGTACAATCGGTGCCACCCTGTCGGACGTCTTCACTTCAAGCCGTTTAAGCTTCTGGGCCACCAGATCTCGCAGTGCTAAGGCAACTGGTCACGGTTTGTGGTTGTGACCCATCTGGGGCGCAAATATTGGCTTCCACGTTCTTGAGCAGTCCCACTGCCTTGTGGAATACATCTGAGAACTTGCGAAAGAGACCCTCCACCGTGGTGTTGTGGATGTTGACAATGCCAGCAACTGGAATTCCCAAAGCATGAATCTAGTTTCGTCCTAGTAAAATCGGAGAGGTTCTACTCACAACTTGCAAAGCAAGGAGAGCTTCACAATTTTTGTACTTTATGGTGGCCTCGACGCATCCCTGAACAGGTGTCAGGCCCCCGGAGTATCCTCTCAGGACGACATTGCAGGGAACAACCTGCACATCTGGAAATGTCGCTCGGGAGTGTCTTTCCTCCATTACGGAGACGCAGGCTCCAACTTCCATCTTCATGTCGATGGATTTGCCTTGAGCAATGAAAGTTAAAATAATTGGTGGCACATGTGCCGCCTTGAAATGCCACATGTTGTACGTCGGCTGGTCATCTTCACCGTACTGATTGTCGGGGTCGTCCAGGCTATACGAACTGGAACGGCCAATGCAGCGTTCATTGGCCTGCGCCCTGGTGAATCCCTGGTGAAGCAGAGGCACGGCTTTCCTGCCTCTGTTGACGCAAATCGGCTAGTCCCATGGCCTTGCTGTATAGACCGCAACCAAGTGGCCAATCTTTTTTTTTTTTTTTTTTTTTTTTTTATGCGGATTCTGTGGCGATTTGGTATTGAAACTTTGAGAACATGGTAGCGCTTCAAGACAGAGACAAGAGTAAGAATGCGACAACATAATGCGCAGTGTGTTGTCTCGTTCCTGTCTTGCAGCGCTATCATGTTCTCAAAGTTTTGTTTGCAGTTCTGGCATGTCATATTAGCATAACGACACGCGGTCGAACTATGTGGTTTCTTTCAGGGGAAGCATCGTGGCTTGGAAGCCTGCGCTGACAGGCGGTTGGTCTCGGTCCAGTCTGACTCGTAATTTCTTGGAAGTTTTTTGTCGCGGCTTTTATGGCGGGACAACCTTGATCGCTTTTTCGAAAGTCAGTTCTGTAGCTGTGTATCCTCTAAAAGGCAGGTCTGCATGATATTATTACTGATCCCGCAGACTAGCCGATCTTGAAGCATGTCGTTGAGGACAGTGTTGAAGTCGCAGAAGTTTGCTTACTTCCGAAGTGACGTAATGAAGTCGCTCGCAGACTCTCCTTCCTAACGAACTCTCGAGTGAAACTTGAGGGGGTCTCGACAATAATGAAGTTATGAATTATGGTAGACAGAACTTAAAATGCGTTCGGGCGGCAGCGCAGCCACCGCTCCGTCTGGAGCGAGAGTGCTCGTCGTCGTCTTTTTATTGGAGACCGTTGTGTGCCGCAAGACATAACGCCTGCTGTCTAGCAAAATTACTGAAAATATTTCTTCAGCATGAACAAAATGTTTCAGAAAATGTTTATGAAGACTGTGACTAGCGCAAGCTTTCTTATCTTTGAGGTAAACTCTGAGCAGAATAGACCCTTTTTTAAAAGTGCGCGCCGTCTCGCAGCTGCTGCGCCGACTCTCCGCGTTCGCCATTGTTTCTGCAGGTATTATGATCATGTATTTAACTTTAACACGAGATGTGCGTCAGTGGTCGGTGAGAACTCTGATTCAATCGCACGATTATGGCCCCAGAAATGGCAACCGGTAATGTTGCTTGATGGAACCCGGAAAAAAATCTCTACAGCAAGATTGCTCCTTAATATGAAAGTATTTAAGTCGGCATAGTGTTTCTAGGAGGCTAATATCACTTAAAACGGCGCCCAGAATCGTTATAGTTGACTAAGAACAAGCATCAAAAGCCTCTTAATTCTGTTCCTAGAAAGATGAAAAAAAGTGCACTAATATTATCAATTTTCAGTGAAACTGAAGAACAATATTCTGATCATCGTCATTCCTTTCTTGAGATTGCAGAAGCGCATGACTGCGGACGAGTGCAATTAAAACAATTCCCTTTCAATGGGCGTATCGATCTGTGCATTGTCTGGGATAAAAGATGCGTGCAATCTCATCAAGCGCGCCATACTCGAAGCATCACCCGTGACAAAGAGTTATCAATTATTTCAAGAGCGTGGCAAGGCTATTCTGCTTTATCAGTTCTCCCGAAATGATTACGCACTGCAGGTGCATGGGCGAAATTTCTATAAAATGGAGCCCAACAAGTACCGCTACTGTATCGCTTCACACCGGATAGAACCCGAGATGAGTCTCCTGAATGCAGCCCTTGTTTGTTCCGTCGTCGTTTCGCTTTCCACGGCCTTTCCCGGGATCTGGAGGAGACACCACCCGGACGTAGACCCCCGCTACAAGGAGTGGGCACACTTCGCCATCTCTTCCCAAGTCGAGGGCAGGACCAACTACGACACGCTCCTCAAGCTCTTGAGCGTCGAGTCTCAAGTAACCGCTTATTTTCTATTCCTTTTTTTATTGTAAAATATAATCAGTGGGGACTATGATAAGAGAGACTGTTTAGGAAGAAGTCAGCGTTGGCCCCCCACCGGGCATTGCGCGTTCGTAGAGAGCAGACTCGCGTTTGTTCATGCGCCGTGCCGACAGCAGCGACACCGCCGTCATTTCCGAGAAACAACACAAACTTGAACGAGAGAAACACGATACAATTAGGTAATTTAATTTTCTCAAATGGGTCGTCCAAACTGCTGAAACAAAATACAACGGAGCAAGCAAAACGATTCTCAGCAGGAGGCTACAGGGACACAAACGCATGAGAATAAAAAATCCATACAACAGTCAAACTTAAAAAACAAAATGACGTTGCCTTTTGCTGTCTACTCAGCTAATCAGAAGAAAAAAAAACATAAATATTTTATTTTATGGTTCCTATAGATGCCTCGTAAGAGTAAAATAATTAACGAAAAAATTCGAGCGAACAGCAGGATACATCAAACATCGTCTTCTGGAAGTTGCTGGTGGTTTAGGGAAAGACCAAGTCTCTAAAAGCAAATAATGACCTGACTCGCTTTAGAAAACACTAATAATCCATATTTGTTTACGCATAACGAGTGCCTTTAAAACAGAAGATGGCATGTATTTCGTACCATCTAAAAAAACAGCGCTTGTCAAGATCTCGTGCGGTTCGCCCAGTGAGCATCCCAAATATTTAAATTGGCACAAATCGGAATTAGAAATTTTACCTGCCCTATTTGTTAATACAGCGTTAGCAGAGTCAGATGGCAAGAAGGTTTGGCGGCGCATTTTCGTGGTTGAGATCCGTGACGTCATGACCAGGATTTGCCTCGCTGTGACGTAACGAAATGTGACCCTAGTTACTTACCATCAGTTGCGACGACAAGTTCGGTGGTGTGTTTAAACGGCACAGTGGAAATTAGAAACCATCGCGTTCTGAAACTGACACCGTCGACGTTTACAGACTGGCGATGCTCTTATGTCCGTGGTATGACCAATAGACCATTTGCTATATTCCCCAAGCATCAAGTAGAATGCAGGGATTGGTGTTCCATGCGCCACACGCGCACACCTTCCCCGTATAAAATATTCGAAGTAAATAACCAAAATAAAGCGTTGACGGACCCGCGTGCAAGATGCCATTTGTTTTAGGTATTTGCTTTGGAAAAGTTACTATCGCTGAGCCCCGCACGTGCGGCGCGTGGAACACCATTCCCTGCATTCCCCTTGATGCTTGGGCAATATAGCAATAGGTCTATTGTGAAAAACCGACCACAACGGTGCTTTTGGTCGTGCAAGTCGCTGGTATCACCCAAAACACACGTGGCAGAATCTGAAATTAATCTGTAAATGCCGAATACGTTTAAACCGCTGCCGACGTCACGCATGCATAAGAAATCGGTTGTAACCTGTGCTGTCAACACCTAAAAATGGTAGGACTTGAAGGAAAAAAAATATCTTGTAATTTTTCGGATTACACAAAGCCAGAAGCTTTGAGAGATCCTTTGACTCTGTGCAGCTAGTGAACGTTATACAGGAAGACCTCTGTGGTGTAGTGTCGAAAATATTCTCTGGAAAAGGGGAACAAGAGGGACAAAGGACAAACACAAATCTCCAAACACAGCTATGAGGCTGGCTCGCACATGAATACTCCCTAGTTCACACTGCCCCGTTTCCTTACTTTACGTTACGAAAAGTCACCGGGAAATCGGTGCTTCGTATTAAGCGTGGCTACCAATTCAAGTAGATAGCCTGGCACGCGACATTCGAGACACGAATATTTTGGTGACTAGGACGTAAGATAAGAAAACGGTGCTGTGTGAAAAGTTGAACGGAGCTCAGCTCTTTACGTTACGTTACGACAAGCCTTGTGTCCTTGGTTGCCACGATAAATCACCGTCCTTGCTCGTCGTCACCGAAACATTCGTGTTTCGAATTTCGCGTGCCAGGCTATCTCCTTGAATTGGTAGCCACGCTTAATACGAAGCACAGATTTGCCGGTGAATTTTCGTAACGTAACGTAAGAAAACGGGTCTGTGTGAACAAGCCTATACTCTGTTTCACCTTATGATGTACCGCAGGAAAAGCTGCAAACGTGGGCTTCGTGCTCTGGGGCACATCTTGGCGGCACAAGCTCTCGTGCATTAAAGGCAGCTGCCAACGCTACGAGCTTGCGCTTCTAGCCTTCCCTGCATGTGGTACAAGTACAACATAAGGTGAAAAAGAGTATTGACTGGTGCGCGAGCGAGAAAATCCGCCTGGTCTGGGTATCGATCCCGGGACCTCTCCATTACAGGTGGAGCGCTCTACCAACTATTATTTTCGTCAGTCTTGTCCAGCTCGCTTGCACCTTTGCATTTAATAGCAATTTAATCGTAGTGTAGTGTGTTGTTACAGTCAATTCATATTTGTAAAATCACTCGACTATACTATACCCTAGCATAAACTGACAGCAAAGGCCGTAAAAGCGCGAGTGGCTAGCCTTGAGACTGCATTGACTGAAGCCATGGCCTGCTACATACTGACAAAGCCTGGCAGATCGCCACAAGAAGCGGCCGCCGAAATTGAAAAGGTTGAGCGGCAGACAACGGATCAGAGGAGAGCCACGTGACGGGCGCCCCGCTGCGGCAAGTCGCCGAAACACACTTCTCCCGAGCGAACCAGTGTGTTTCGGGTCCAAGCCGCTGCAAAAGCTGCGCGCTGACGTCCAGCTTTCGCGAGAACCCATGGCTTTTTGATGCTCTGCGCTACCAGATCCTCGCGCTCCAAATCTGTGACCGTCGTCGAACTGCCAGGCTTTGTGAGTGTAGGAGGGGCTATGGCTGGAGGCAAACAAAAGCGTGTGAGCAGAGGGTAAACGAGCGAGGCGCTCAAGGGGAAGACGAACTTGTGAAGGTCATCTAGAATGTTTTCCGACGTGAATGCAGGTGATTGCGGGTGTCGACTACAAGCTCAAGATGATGGTAGCCGAATCCACCTGCGTGGTCGGCAAGGACTGGTACAGCAGAACACGCTGCCACCCCAAAGTGGACGCCGTGAGTATGCAGCAGCCCAGCATGCCCGTGTTCGTCGCTTCTGAAGCCGGGGGAGACGCTCGCGCCTTCCGGCTCGAGCTCGCAGGCTTCACGTGTGCTACGGAGGCATTGTTGCCCCGCTGTTACTTTGTATTGTGTTTGTGATTGAGCAGCGTCGGAATCGCGGTCACTTTGAAGACATTCTGCTTTCCATTAGTCATCGCCGCCTTTTGGGCCCGAATACTTCGCGCCTCAACATTTTTGTATTTAAAACCAACAATTCGTGTGCGTTTTGGCGTGTGCGTGTGTGTGCGCGCGCGCGCGTGCGCGCTTTACGATGGGGGAACCACAGGAGGGTGCCTCCAAAACATGTTTTTGTGGCGCCCTCCTACGGTTCCCTCTCGTGACGTCATTACCTCGCGAACAACAAGTTTGATGGTGTTTGTAATGAGCATGGTGGAAGCTTGAAATCATTGCGCTCTCAAAGCAACACTCGCAACACCGTCAAAATTAGAGTTCTTACATTGCTCTTATTTGTGTCTACGACAAAGCCTTTGACGGTGTAAGTCAGTATTCGGCCAATCGTAGAAAGCCGACCACAGCGACGCCGTTTCCATAACGCACGTCGCCAATAGACACCTTTAAAAATGACGCTCACTTACGGTCGAACTGAACATACTGCAAAGTGGCGTGCGCAAAGGACACCATAAAAATGACAGTCTTCCGATTGTATACAGCCCCTTGGAAGAGAGTATTATATCAGTTATAGTTGGTTATAGACTCGAAAGCTTATTGGTGTTTAATGCTTGCGCACGCAACTTTGCACTATTTTTTGATCGACCGTAAGAACTGGCGTAATTTTTTGAAAGTTTCTATATCTTCTTTTGTTGATAACTTGGTCTTTCTACAGCCCCACATGATCTGCACCGCCGTCGTCAACTTCATTCCCTGGGACCACACAAAAAGTATCAAGTACTACAGCTGCGGCGAACCTGTCAACAACTCCTAGAGGTCTGTAAGGTTGCCGTCTGTCTCGAACCAAATGGGAGGCTCTACTTCATTTTACAGGAAGAACGCCGAATAAATCATTCAATAATGAAACTACTGCTTCTGCATTTCTGTACACTTGTCTCTTTATAGACGCTTCCAGGCAGCTGTGCTTGGGCGCCGCCATAACCGACCTTCAGTTTTTGTTCCCGCTTATTTCGTTCCCTTCACTTTATCATTACCACAGCAGGGAAGGTTATTGACATTTTAAATGTTACCACGCGGAACGAAGTGTTGACATTGACGACGTTATGAAAATCGCAAAAACTGCGTCCAAGACATGCACGATTCGCTCCCGGGTGCCGGGTGCTTTCGGTGGTGAGTTCGGTTATGTTTTCCGATGTCGAGTGCCAACCGGCAATCGATGTGATTCTGTATTTCTGCGTGTCAGCAACATAGCAGAAACATCATGATGGCAGTGTTGTGCGTTGTGAACAAAAGACTATAATTATCGCCGATGTGACCGTGTGTTTGCGTATCAGTGGTGTAACAACAAGATGGGATGACGTAAACTGTCGGGCATTGATGCCGCCGGTCCGGCCATGATTGGAGGTGGCGGGGTGTCGCAAATTGACATTCTGCTTTACATTAAAAAGCTTAAGACCGCTTGAGGGATTACGGCGCAATCGATCTACCTGCGGATAGTCATGTTGTAACGCTGATCTGAATAGTAGCTCCTACCGTACAGTGGCGAACGTAACTGTTGTCTGCGATGTCCTGTTGTCTTTACTCCGAGACCGATTGCGCCCTGGGCAAAGGACGGAACAGTATGGAAATAGGATGGAAAATACGTATGTCTACAGTTTGGAATTTTAGCATTTGAGCATTAAAATTGACAAAATAAATTTATTCTTTATTTTACTTTTTAACTGTACGGAGCTCGCTACGGCGTAGCTCCGTACAGTTAAAACCTGCCGCAAGTAGTGGCTTTGACTGCATTGAAGTTGATCAAAAAGCGACTTCCCCACACGTCAAGCATCGCTTCCAGCTGAGTGAATACCCGTTCTACAGACATTAAAGGGATTGTCCGGTCAAATTTTGTATCCGAGAAAACAATTGAATATCATTGTTATTGCCTCGAGACGCATCGTACGTGCAATATCTGAATTTTATATGGCCCTCTGCGTGAGTAATTCAATTTATACTGCTCCAATCGCATTCTAGCGTAAACGCGGTTTTCGTTGGCAACATTGAAGCTCTGACGTCACAAAACACAAAGCGAGCATTTTTGTCTCGTCGATTGCCTGTGAGTGATTGTTGTGCTCGACTTGTTTCGATTGTTGTGCTCGACTTGTTTCGTGGTTGGGTGAGATTTTTGTTTGCGTGGTTGGGTGCCATATCCACCGGGCAGCACATGCGAGCCAAGACATGACGTTCCACACTTTTCCGCGAGACGTGCAGTGACGAGCAAAGTGGATCGTCGTCGTGCGTAGGGACTGGGTTCCCGTTGTGGGAGCCACTGGTTTCCCTCCCCCGAGAAGGCGTAAGCCGCGGACGTGCCGGCCGGAGTTGCCTGGCTTCGAGCTGGCTCGTCCCGTATCGTGTTGGAGAGGGTGCGCCACCTTGCTGGCCTACTCTCTCGCACTCCTCCCGCGTCTCCCCGATTTCGGGGGAACAGCGACATCGCGCGAGGGAGAGTCGGGCCTGCCCTCCGAGTGGACGGCCGCGTGGTCGAGGAGTCCTGGATCGGACTCTGGGCGACGGGTCGAGTCGCGGCGCGAGCATCGTCCGACCGGCGATGACTCCACGCTAGCGATTCCCCGGGCTCTGACAGTCGGCGTCCCCACTACCTGCGGACGTCCGTCCGCCGAGAGCCCTGGCCCCGAACTCCTGCGACGACGGGTAGTGGCGTGAGCTCGCCCGACCGGCGATGACTCCGCTCGCAATTACCCCTTTGGCTCTCAGGTCGGCGGGCGATGCGGGCACACTGTGTCCGCGGCGGCTCGCTTGACCGCAGTGTCTTGTTGGGGACCCCTGGTACTCAATAAACGCTGCTGGATACCGGGATCATCGTTGTTGGCATGGCGTTGACCGAACCCGGCGCGGCGACCACCCTCGCTGGTAGCCGTCGGCCGCGCGGTGGGACGGGCATCGGATTTCCCCTTTGAGAACCGGAAAGGTCGCCGGGCGTGAAAGGTACGTGATCGGCCCTCCTTTTAATTCCCACACCGTCAAGATCGAGATCTCGCTTATGCAGCAATCATCTCAGAGAAGAAAGCTACGAGCTGAGCTCTAAGCGGACAGAAGGGTTGTAAGCTGAGGTGTGATGCTGTGCCAACGATATTGAACTACGTCCACCCACTCCTCGCCCAAATCGGGTCAGTCAATTTAGGTCTGTTCGATTCCCCTGAACTGGCTGACAGCGTCCATGCAGAGGCAGACGACAAGAGCAGACGGCGATAGCAGACGACAATCCTCGTCCGCCTCTGCTCGCGGTTCCATTTTTCGCAGCTCTTGCTTAAATGTCTGCAATGTTTAACAATAACGCCGATGCGGAGGTTGCATTTCCTCTCATTTATGATAATAACGTACCCGCGGTGGATGCGGAATTGAGATCATAACCGAGGGTAGAAATTTGCTTGATTATGATATTCTGAAAGCGTTTTGGGCACCTGCTCGCGTAGGTTTGGCTTCCTGTGGTGAGTGTTGAAATATTGGCTCGCGTAAATTGTTTCTTTTTGATGCTATGCGGAGATCCAAAGTGTTGATATTCTTACTTACAGACACAGGAAAGGTATTGCCCTCATGATAGTCCCCGCCTTCAGTTGCTCTTGGATGCATACTGAAGATCCGATACATTTCAGAGGTCTGGGATTTAGTGCGTTGACACTCGCGTGTCCCCGTAGCTGAGCATAATACTGCATGCTTTGTCCGCTGGTATCTGTGGACGCCCACCAACGGGCCTGGGAAAAACGCCGAGAATCGGCATTTTTGCCGATTCTCGCTTCAACTTGACGCTGAAGTTACGGTCGTTTATAACTGTCTTGGCCAAGACGCTACCGTCAGGCCTTCCTCTTCGAGGTGACCGGTATACCGACCGCGCGCTGCCGCCAGCGACTCCCGACGTAAAATCATCCTGATGCAGCGAACCTATCGTCGAAATGCAAAGATTCCCTTTGAGGGGCTTTTGCCACGACCAGAACTTCCTGGCCGAATCGAACAGACCTTGATTATGCAGCGAAACCGAAACCAACAGTTAGGCCATCTCGAAATGATACCAGAACTTGTATTTAGCACGCGTGCAGCCCGTTATCTGTTTGACCCGCGTGTGAAAATGGAGCGTGACTACGATTCACCAAGCTCGTCCAAGTCAAGTGACGACATGCATTCGAACGGTTCGCCGTTTGCCTTCGGCCCGCGGACATCGCCTCTGGGGGAACGACCCGCAGCCTCATCACCGATCCAGTGGATCCGCCGAAATATGTGCCCAGATGCCGCTTCGTGTACCTAGCTGTGCCACTTCAGAGGCGAAATCTGCATCCTTTGCTTTGCAAGCGCCCCTAGTTCGATTGGCGTCCGTCGCAGTTGTGTTTGCGCGAAACAGCATACGTTTTCTCGAAGCTTATGGCTGTCTGCGAGTAATATCCTGCTAAAAGGCGGGACTTTTTCTGCACGTGCTTGGGAACTGCATTAAAAGAACCGTGTTTCAGTAGGGTACTACCTAGGAGACTATATAATTCGAAACAAAATACAAGACACCCGTCGACCAACGCTTGTTATCCCCCCCATCCGACAAACCTTTGTGTTTTGTGACGTCACGCAGCACTTACGGATGTCAGCCATTGACAATGGCGAAATTTAGGGTGCAATTTCGTACATAGGCTCATGAAAGGTTTAGTTAATAACGGGATATTATATACCAAAATAAAAATGACGTTTGTCTATATGAAGGCTCCCTCAATGTAACGAGCGCAACAACTTAAGTACTTCCGGTTTCGACCGGACAATCCCTTTAAAGGGGTACGGAAACCAAATTCTGGAGCTCATTTCTTTGTTTCAACACGACGCAGGTAGCAGCACAACCACAGAAACATAAATATTGCGCTAGAAAACGCAAAAAAAAAAACATATTTTAAAGTGAATTAAACGATAATCAAAAACCACCTGGTAGTTGGTTATGAAGCTTCAATGGAATGTCGTGACGACAACATGCCTCTGAAAGCAGCGCCGCAGCGGTATGTCCGCTCACTGGTATAGATTGCCTAGGCCTGAACGCAATACCGAGGCGTCTTGGTGGAAAGAGCCAAAACGAAGTGAGCCACCTTGGTTTCAGCTCTCGCGCGACGTGCAAACGCGTGCTTCGGTTGTTCTCAGGTTTGGTGCGCGTGCTGGCCCCGCGATATCTACAGCCCTTGGGTACTTCGACAAAGCGAGATTGTAACGCGTTGACGCCTCCAAGTGGCAAAACTCGTCACTACGGTACGCTTGGTCGTCCGAGGCATGATGACGTCAAGACGTCTGCCGGATCTCCCGAGATGCATCGCGCTCCTCCATGGCTGATTTTGAAGCGCTCGCCAAAATCGCGGCATTTAGAGCATAAAATATAGCCATGTGCTCAAAATACGACCGTGCGATTATTCATTACAGGCTTAGCTGATCATATTGAACTCATTTCTTGATGTTTTCTCTATATTTCAAGTTTCGATTCCGTATCCCTTTAAGTTAAGACAGCAATTGCATCCGCACGCTGTCATGCTGCAGGCAGGAGAATAGAATGCCGCGTTTCCTATCGTCACAGTGTGGCAGTATGGCCTAGCATTCTGGGCACACCCCATGCGGAATTTTATCGCGTTCGGTTATCATACGGTTGTCGCCTACTCTCTTGGCGGTTTTGAAGCTGGGAAAGGCATTGCTCTATTAGGTGCAAAACAGTATTTCCTCGCCCCACGCACACGCTCGCTGAATGGGTGGTGGCCGATGCATGCATTTCTCCCGAAGAGTCACCGGACCGCCTCCGCGGAGCCTAGAGATATCTAGCGACACTCACAAATGAATGTTCCTTTCTGTCCCCGCTTTGATCTCAAAAATACGATTCTATTCCAAGACAACGGATGAAAAAGCTTGAAACAGAATTGAAATGAACCGCGTCCGCATACTTAGGGAGCGGCACAAAAAAGTTAGGCTTAGCGGGGGTCATGCTAAGCGAAAAGTAATGATCAAAAACAGGCAGCATCCGAAAGTTGCGTCTGCCCATTATTTATATAAACGTATCAGTGACGTCACGGATACGTCATACTCTTAAGCCGGGGTCGCACTGCTTAGACATCCTACAGAGGGCGGTCTCCAAACATCAGACACCGTGGTTCGAATGTCGCTTGCCAAATTTCTCCCTGAACTCGTTGCCATGCGGCATTCGAAGCATGGACCTCGTGGTGACTTGCGTTCGAATTGGTTTGCAGACTGACATTTGTATTGTGCATAAGCAGTGTAACCCCGCCTTCAGTGTTAGTGCGGCTAAGCGTTCTTTTGTTTTTGCTCGAATGGTTAAACACTGGATTCCTTTTGCTCAAGCAGGAACAATTCTTGGTTTGAACTTGCTTCATGATCAATTTGCCGAGATCTTGTTTACTACACACTGAAGGTAATGGCGTCTGCAGGATCGGCTTTGTCGTAGACGAGATCGCTCCCTCTTTTCTGTGCCCTTTATGCTCAAATATACACGTTTTTTTTTTTTTGCATGTTTTCAAGGTGAACGGTTTTCGACTTGAAAGAGAAGTTCAAACATCACACATTGAGAAGCATTCTGGAATTTTATTTAGAAAACAAAATGTTTCAAAATGACCCAACAGTGAGAACATTTTTAGATCGGTTTAGTGCGATCAGTATAGAAAACAATTACCGGGCGCAAGCCGGCGCCACTTTTGGCGGAAATGGTCAAGACTACGTTCGGAGTGCCTTTTCAGGTGACGGTTAAAGTCTTACAAGGAAGAGGCAACTTCGAGAAAAGACTGCCAATGTTGTTTTTTTTTTCCACCGCTATACCACTTTTAGGAATCGTAGTGGAAGCTTTTTAACGTCGATTCCAAAGGGATGCCTACCTGCCTTGCTGTCTCGACCAGAACGTGCGAAATCACGATCGGCGACATGTTTACCCAAATAACCCTAATCATCCCACCCATCAGGGCATCCACCCAACGCATTACAGTCTTCACTCCCGGCCCCATGCCGTCGACCGTGATGTATTGCCGTTCCAGCCGCACCATTTCCAGACTTTCGAGCACCCACTTGCTCGCCGCGCCTTCCGTCTTGGTCACAAGGATCTGTCCCTCGATCCTGGACATGGGAGCGACGGTGCGTATGGACCCGTTAAGTCCAGAGCACATGGTCCATGGAATGGACAGCTGGAGGAACTCCGTAGCGCGGAGGCTGAACTGGAGGACCCTCTCGCTGTCCCTGCAGAACGTCTCGTAGGGCCGATCTGGCTTGAGACCCGCCAGACCGCTGAAGCTGGAGTTCCCCAACGTGAACCCGACGTCCGAGTCGTGGTCCTGGAAAACGCCCGTTGGAATCGCGTCGTGGAAGTCCGCCGGAAGTGCCGAGAAAAGCTCGTCCAGCTTGTCCTCCCAGTTGGGGTCCAGTGGTGGGCATTTGTCTGCAATGACATTAAAAAAGAAAAACACGAATTTCCGCTGAGAAGTACTTCATTTCATTTCATTTGTTTTGAAGTGGGGTGTGGAAAGTACAAAAGGTGCATAATTGCACCTTACCAAGGACCTGTGCCCCTATACAGGCTCCAGAGCGTTTCAACCAATACAAATCACACACAAGTTAGTTAAGAAGAAACAAAGACGATATTGCCTATAGATTTTTGGGCTGTATGTTATTTATGATGGAAACCATTAACATTTATTCTATTTCTGATGTCATCTTTACTCTTTCAGCCATATCTAGAATCAGATGATGCATGTATAGAAGTTGGGAAATTTGCAGTGTAAATGTTTGTTGAAGATAGTTCGTACGTATTCGCCCTTTAGCATATTCCACAGATTTTACGTTGTAGCGAGTATTTCTTAGCGGAAATTGGGTGTAAAATAAATCCGTTCCAGTTTTGAGATAATGAAAGATAAATTGTGTACGGCTCAAAAGTATTAATTGCTGTACAGTAATCAAGCGATGTTTTTTAATAGAAGCATATGTGTGATCATCATGACCAAGACACTAGATGGATCAAGATCACTTTTTTTCTGGAGCGCTAGTAGCTTTTCAATGTTGCTTCTTGTTGTCGTTCCCCAAATTAATGAGCAGTAATGTAAATGAGAGTGAACGAGTGCGTAGTATAATTGGCACTTGAGCCATGTTGGTCATAAATATCTTAATTTATGTAATATTCCAATTGATATGCAGAGTGTTAAAGGTAGCTTGGACAAATGAATTCATAGCGAGACTTTTTGGTCCTAATATAATATAAATAATACCTTTATTTACATCGACTATGATGGAGACTCAAGGAACAAGCTTTGTAGTGTACGGTATGACAAACATCGGACTCCTCCGCTGATCCCCAGTAAGCAAAAATACAAAATACAAAAACAAAATAAACCTGCACAAAAATACTAAGGTTAAAACAAATCATACGTCTTGAAAACGCACAAACATAAAACAAAATTGCATACTTCACAAAAATTATGCGCAACAATGCAACCTTACATTATAAATGTTAGACCGCGTACATTCACACTATATTTATACATCGATTATTGAATAAACGTGGTAGCGCGAAATTGGGAAATCTAGTGCCATAATTCGATCACTCTGGCTGTCAGAGCCACTGTATATGGAAGATCTGGCCTGCCAGAGTAACAACTGTAGAAAATCACTATGGGAATGAGATCACTCGCGACAACTATTCCGTGAGTTCAATCGCGTAAGTTATTCCAGCGTGGTACTAATCCGGAATACATATATTAATGCAACAACAGTCGAGAGGCGGGCGAGCCGCCGTGTCCGTACCTTGCCCTCATCAGCTAAATTTAGCGGGAATCCATGGCCACTTGGTCACCTGGCTGGTGCAACAGACCAGCTTGAAGACGAGGTCTACGCCTGCCCCCAAACGTCAAGGCTAGTGAATCTAAGCAGCGCCGCCTAGCGAGCGTCAGCATGACTGCCAGCGCGTCTGACAACGAGTGCGACGCTAGCAGCTGGCGACGGAGTCATTATAATGTACGCTAGAGGTTCAAGTGGCGCTAGTGTGCTGTGGCCAATTGAAGCAGACAGCAACCAATCGGAAATCGACATCCGGTAATGAATTTCTATGGGCAAAAGCGAATGCATTTTCTCTCTGCGCTCGAATATAAAAGCAAATATCACGAATAATTCGTACGTACAGGTAGACTGAACATTTTTCAGTCATGCGGACGAAATAGTTGGTCAGTTACGGCCTTTTCATTTAAAACTCGTGACGTTAAAAACGATGCTAAAGTAGCTTTGTTGGTAGTACGTGTATTTATATGCACTGTCGGACACTGCTAGCGCGAACACGACGTTGGCACTTTCCAGCATGGGGGATATACGTGCCACACGAACGAAGGACATCTGGAATACCAAAAGAGACGACAAAAACTACATAGTAACATTTGATCAGTAACTCCTTGTGCATGCAGATGATCAAAATAAATTGCATGCCACGTAATATAGTCCGATTTGCAATAAATAAGTATCTCTTTATTATTTCTGCTCATGAATATGTGCAAAAATGATTGTTCTGCACTGAAAACATCATCCGCACGCTCGAAATCTTTAAATATAGGGAAACGCCACAGAGCAGGTGGAAGATAAAAACGATCCACATAAGAAATGATAAAAGGACACCTCTAATAGCCCCCTAGAGTATTCTTTACGCCTTAAATGCTTTTAACCGCTCGTAAAGATGCAGGACGGGGTCATTTTTATATAGTGAAAGGGTGGGCATATTAGCAATATACATGTAAGGGTCATCGCTTTGAGCCTTGAACACACTGTACATTTCTTTCGAACGTTATTTTGCTTAGAATCGTCGCTCGTTGGTTTTAGATACCTGCCATGGAACAGAGGTTTGGGCCTGAAATATAGCGAGATTTAACATCGTTCAGTGGTAAAGAAAAAAGCTGTAACTAAAGCAATTACACTTTTATAATCTTGATTAAGTTACCTGCCATTCGTTGCGACCAAAGTAACAAATGTTGCCTATATTATTTTCCGGCGAAGATATCAAACGCACGCGCGTTTTCCCCTAGGAATGCACAGGAGCACCGCAAAAATGGACTGGTTACTGTCTGCTTCAATTTGCCT
Organism: Ixodes scapularis; assembly: GCF_016920785.2. Lineage (NCBI taxonomy): Eukaryota > Metazoa > Arthropoda > Arachnida > Ixodida > Ixodidae > Ixodes > Ixodes scapularis. The sequence continues at coordinate 86,445,198 of NW_024609836.1, read as the reverse complement.
CCCGGAAGTCGCATAGACACTAGCGCCAGTTGAACCTCAAGTGTGCATAACTCTATGGGAGGAAGCGTCTGGCATTTTGCGGCGTCCTTCGCCGACCTTCAGCGTGTTTGCCGCTTGGGGATCCACTAACGATGACGTCATACTCAGGCCTTGTCTTCCACACTATAAGAAATAGGGGGTGTACAGTGGTACTCCCCTTGTCCCATATGTAACTCCCCAAAATATCGTCGAGCTGGCGATACTATCTTTTACAAGCGGCGTGATAGCGGATATAACATAGTAAAGACTACAATAACAAAATACTGAGTTTTTGCAGCTGGGCCGAAAAAACCTTGTTTGTCTTAATGTAGCCTTTAATGAGTACATTAGTTATTTTAACATGTTGTATCGCTCGACCATCAAGGCGTTCGTAAAAGTTGGTATCGCCAGCTCGACGTCGGTGGACAGAACGACGAGATTTAATTTTGGGGAGTTACATATGGGACAAAGGGGAGTACCCCTGTACACCCCCTATTTCTTAGAGTGCAGATGACACTGGCCGGTAAGTCACCTGGTTGCGTGATCGCGCGACACACGTCAGTCCATTCCGGCTCACGAGGTGTCACGTTGTCAGGTCGTGGTTTCACGTGATGCAGCTAACATGGCGTCACGCGTCATTGTGACAAGTTACGTGACGTCACGAGACTCCAGGATTCGAGACCGTGACGTCACGCTGCCAAGATTTGAGTATATAGCTAATAAACTCAGCAAACAGGACTTTTTTTTTTGTTTTTTATTCCTAGAGTGACGCGAAAGGTGACTGTAATCCTTGCGCAGGTTGCATTTATGCCTCGCTTCTACTACCGCCATTACACTGGGAATGAAAAAGTGCCCAAGACTCCAAGTTTGGGACACATACTTTATTGACGTAATAATAACGCTACATTTCTAAAAAAACAATGTGCTCATACCTGTTTCATCGTGACGAATACGCGCCGTGGCGCTACCTAGAACGAGACAAAGGAGGGCGACCTTGTCGAATACCATGTTTCTTCCTCTTCTGGATTCTGAAAAAAAAAAAAAAAAACAGCTTTTGCATGATTGCATGTAAAATTAAGTCCATCGTTTTTATATACAGACGTACGCTAATACTATATGACTGCTTTTATGGTTACAATTGTGTTTTGAGAAAAACCTGCTTTTCTGATTTTTTTTTTTTTTTTTGTAAAGGTACACTTTTTACAGGAAAATAGACACATTTCGATTTGTTTAAATTTTTTTCTAGAAGACATCGTTCTGCAAAATATAATCGCTTCTAATATATCGCAATTTGTAATTTTTAAAACTATGAAGGAATATTTCTTATGTCACGTCTCATGTTATATCGATTTATATTCGCAACCTCGGCCCAAAAAGTTCCAAAATTTCGAAGTAAATTCATTATGATAGAAAGGTGGTCTAGTTGGTACATCACTGGACGGAAGCGCCGAATAAGGAGGGACGAACAAGTAGGCAGAGACGAAGCGCACTCACAAGTCTACGTCTATTGAAAACAACATACTATGAATGCAAAAAATGTTCCAGAAGGTGATAAAACAAACTACTCCGACTTGGCATAACAAAAATAACAATTTAATCAGACGTTTCGTCTTCCATACATGAGTCATTATCAGTGAAGCCAAGAGGCAGCAATGAGAGAACCGCGAACCAGAAAAGCTATTTGGATAGGTTCGCATACAGTTCGGGAAGGGGGCCGTGGTTGGAGTTAGAAGCCGATTAATCACTCCGGATGCTCCATGATTCCAAGTACCTTCGTGGACCTCACCTTTGTTCGCGCGCCAAGATAGACGCGTTCTCGAAATCGAAACTGTGACCCGTTGTCCACCAATGGTCAACCAGCTGTCTTTGCCCTAGGGGCATGCGTGGCTTTCGCCACATCACATTTGTCTTCTTTCATACAGGTGCAACGTTTGCGGCCAATCTCCCCAATATGCGATGCGTCAGAATCTGGACAGTTCCATTTAATACACAGCACCACGCTGGGACTCTGGGAAGGTTTTGTCTTTTGGTTTGGAAACGAGGTCACATAGTTTAAGATGGGGTTTGAAAGCTGTTCGGATGTTTAAAGAGGCGAAGAACCTGCAAGTGGACTCAGAAACGCCTTTAATATATGGAAATGTTACTTTCCCTGCTCTATTACGATTTTTATTCTGATGTCCACCTTGTGCCACCTGCTTACGCGTGTTTTCGATAAAAGGTCTAGGATAATGTCGCTTCAACAGCGAATCGACAAGAACGGTATCTTCAGATACTCGTAGTTCCGGATTAGAAGAATGTGTTGGACCGATGTAGCAAGGTTTTTAAGAATCCTCTTTTACTCTCAACCGGATGATGTGAGTTGAAGTTTAAGAAGTTATCTGTGTCGCAATCTTTACTTTACACAGTTTTTTATGTGTGCTCGTTGTTGTTACGACAAAGGAAAGACAGTGCGCTGTTCTGTTCTCCTTCACGTGTGAATCGGATTCACGGTTCAACGCTGTTCAAAGTTAAATGAAAGCCATTAACATGGTCTTTGTTTAAAATTATGAAAGTGTCGTCCACGCTACGCCGAGAGAAGCCTACTGGGTGCACAGTCCGCTGTAGTGGGGACATTTGTAAACAATGACGCAACACCTAAAGAAGCCATTACGTTATCCTCGTCAAAGAAGTGACCTCGAGCGTGGTTGGTCTTCCGAAAGTTCACAGACCCGAGTGCCCATTGCACCCGATTGTTTCCTTCATTGGTTCCCCCACTTACAGCCTGTCAAAATATTAAGTTGAACTAATTACTCTAGTAACGGGAACAAACGATTTGACCGTAATTCTGAAGAGCTTGTGGGCCACGTTCGAAATCACGTCCTTGACTAGGACGCCGTGATGGTTTCTTTGAATGTCATTGGCTTGTACCTCCAGCCGTGGCCTCCTTCCCGAAGTGTATGCGGACCTCCTTAAATACGATGTCTGGTTGGCGTTTCTCTCATTACCGCCTCTTGGCTTCATTGCTAATGTATCCCGTATGGGAGACGAAACGTCTGATTGAATTGTTATTTCTGTTGTGTCAAGTCGGTGCAGTTTGTTTTATCATCATACCATCAGTACCGCCTATCTGGCTGCTTGTTTAGTGAAAAAAAAAAACGTATCTGTCAGGCGTGACGGCGCACTAATACATGTGCCCTTCTCTTGCTCTCTAATGCGAAATGCGTCGAAACTTTCACGGGCGGTTTTATCTGCGTAACTCCCGAAAATTGGTGTTCTTGCCAATTCCGGGTCGCATGTTACCATCGCATGCACTGCCAGATTGCCCAACGGGGAATGTTTTATTGACCACGCACGTTCTCTTGCCCTCTCGTTAATGCATCTTCCCGATTCTCCGACATACAAATTTCCTTGTGAATGGGGCCAGCAATGAACCAACTTGCTCAGCTTAAGCCTATACAAATTTCCACAAGCCATAGGAATGTATACCACTGATACTGCACAATTTATAAACTGCTCTGAGATCTTCTTATGGCACTCTTTGCCGTCTTCTGTTTCTTTCATTTATTTTTAGACATAGATTAGAAGGCTCGCTTAGGACAGAAAACACCGCCGGCACTTGGAAGTGTGAAGCCACTTCTTTTAGATTGTGAGGCAGATTATGAATGTAAGGGATCACCGCCGGTCTAGTTTCGTTTCTAGCGGGACTCAGTGCGTCATAACATTTTTTTTTTTAGATCGGAAAGCTTCGTCTCTGTCTACGTCTTCGTCTCCGTTTATTAGGCGCTTCCGTTCAGCGAAGTAAATTTATATCTGATCACCATTATAACACAAAGTTGCAGAGGCGGAATTCGATTGGAGCCTGACCGAGCTCTTCTCTGTACGAAATATAGACACCATTTAATGCCCGGGGAGGAGAAAGAACCATCTAAGTCACAAAGTTCGAAGCCCAGAGATGTGTTTACATCAGTTTTTTACGGTATATGACTCAAGTGGTTTCAATGTCACGAAATGACAAAATTATGACCCAGGCAGGCTTAAATCATAAAGAATCGGACGGGACCACAAATTTCATATATCTTGAATTTCCGCGATATCGCGAGAAAACCGAAACAGATCGCTAACCTTCGTCACCTGAAATCGAATTACAGTGCATACCCACTCTCTATCCACGACACACAGAAGCTGCTAACGAAAGGTTCACTCACCGATGCTCGGAGGATGACAACGCGAAACTGACGTCAAGGGTGTGTAGTTGTTCTCCACGAGCACGCACACGACACTCCAGGGATTGGACTGTCTTGAGTTGTCAGGAGGACCGTGTCTTGCGCTCTGGTTATATGCTAAGATTTTGTTTTCTCTCTTTACTGATGCTCAAGCTTCACGTCAGCCGAGACTGTAAGTTTAGTTCGTAAAGGTCGGAAAGCCGCCGGCCTGGATGTGCCAACTCTGCGCGTCCGCCGATGCGGATCACATGACAGTAGCGGAGGGTTACTCGGAGGCCGGCGGCGATTGTGTGTTTAAGGCATAGCGTACAAGGTTAACGTTATTTTGGTCGGCGTAGGGCACGACTTGGCTCGTGTAGAGGAGAATGGCTCGGATTGCGATACCGCCGGGTAAGGTCTCTCTTAATCATATCCAGCTTGTTTCTAGAATTACGTAAGGATTGCTACAGCTGTACCAAAGCGGGACGAAGCGTTTGTTTTTGATGTTCGACCTTCGGAGCATGTCGTTACTTTTCGAAGTAACTTTATTTATTAGCCTCGTTTCTCTTCCTCCTAATTACACGTATAGTGCCTGGAAAGCGTTTCTGACGGGTGTGTGTTTACTACCCGGAAAAAAAGTGGTCTTTCGATTTCCGTCCGATGACGTCGTAAAAGTGTCATGTTGTCGCCGGAAGCGATCCTGGCGGTGTCGCAGCAGCGTCTGTAAACGTGGCAGAGGCCTGTTCTGCTGCAGGTTACACTCCAGTTTGACAGTCCAGGGAAGCTCCGACAGACAGAAGTTGGGACGCCGTGATGACAGCGACACCCATGTTTTGCCGGTGCTTTTTGCCGGAACTTCTACGACCAACCGCCAGGATTCCAAGATCTGCCAGTTCAAGCTTTTGTGACGTCATTTGCTTCCACTTAGAGATCATTCTGGATGCGGCGCCGGAATGGAATGCCAGGCACACCAGTGGGACTCGCGTTTTAGGCACACTCCCTCTCGTTGAGTAGAAGTAAGCGGTGCTGTGCTGGGAAGTTGACAAGATTTAGCGTCAACTCTCTCAAAAGTGTTGGAATTCCCACGCTGCCACTCGTGTCAAACAATGGCAGAACGCTTGGGTTCATGCTGGACACAGTCCGGCTTGTAAACTTGCGTTTTCCGTCTCAAGCTTAACCTCACAAGACCTGTCGCCCCCTGACATAGTTTGCGCCCGCCGGCCTCTTCTTCTTAATTCGGAGGTTCAGAGTGCCACTGGAGCAGTTGTTGGCCGTAACGAGTTACAAGGAACGGCGTTACCGGTAACGCGTTACTTTTTTCGGTAACGTAGTAAGGTACTCGTTACTTTTTTCAAAAGAGTGACGGTTAACGTACTTACGTTACTTATTTTAAGTTACGGGTAACGTGGTTAAGTTACTCATTGCTTCTTCCCAAAAGATAAAAAAGAAAAAAAATTACAATTAAATTTTTTTCATGTTTTTAATCGCCAAGTTATGTTGTTGTTTTTTGCGTTTTTCTTTGCGTGTTTTCTCGTGAGCATTTGGGTAAAACCTTAAAAAATAAAAAGATTATGTTCAGTTTCTGCATCTACATAATATTTTTTTTTAAATATGACGCTTATAAATACCTGTACCCTCGAGACAGCTAAACCTGTTAATTCATAATTGGAAAAGTAACGAAAAAGTAACCTGGGTTACTTTTAATCATTCGCCAAGATCCCCCAGAGTACAGCGAATAGCTACTCCAAGTGCGCTTTGCGAAAAAAACAGATGCTGAATATTTCTTATGGTGTGAGGGCTTTTTAATTCAGACTGGTTTCGCGACGGTTTCTCTTGGTAGTTCTGTATAACCTACATCTCTGTTATTTCAAAATATCGTTTCCTTTAATTTTACTCACTGGCCAATACGAGTTTCTTTCGGAAGAGCCCAATTCAAAAGAAAGAGCCGCAATCTAATATTCATCGTCATCAGAACTCGTAAGTACTGAAAAAGTCGAAGATGGAAACCACGACGGACATGGCTGGTGTAGCTCGAGGACGCCAGTTAGGTGGAGTCAAAATTCGATACTGTCTAACCGTTTCTCAAATAATGTTCCTGCTGCCGTTATCAGTAGAATGAAAAACAGAAATCATTGCATCACCATGTCCGCGAATTTCGGTTGCCTTCTCGCACGCTAACCCAGGCATTTATATGGGCCGCTAAGAGCAACATCGGGAGATAAGTGAGCTTTTTTTTCGGCCTGAGCCTGTTCCAGTTTTCAAAAGCAGATCGGATAACGTCCACAACCAACAGCTTATTGCGTCTTGTTAGATGCGCAATCTAATAGAGACTCAAACTTCCCCGTCTCTTTTTTTATATGAGGCTCCAGCATAAAATAATCGCACATCGAGGTCTTGCAGATAAGTGCAACCACCAGAAGAAAAAAAAAGACATTATCAACCAAAGAACACACCAAAAATATCCGTTGAATTTCGCCGAGCTCGTTACAGCCACAACTCGTGATAACATTGAAAGACGCAGGTTTGCGAAAATGCGCTAGCCTCATCTAATGGCTGATACGTTCCAGGTGTATTAGTAGCTGCATGAAAAAGTTTATCAAGAAATTCTAGTAACCTGCAGATGAAGAGGCGGTGGTAGCCGCGGCGTTTTCCAAAGCGTTATAGATATACACGAGACATAGACGATTACTACCACTGAGATTAAAACACGAACCGCTCTGATTGGCTGGGGGAAGCGGCGCCGGCTTAATTTGCTTCCGTTCTGACATGTACACGTTACCGAAATAAAGTAACTAAATTCCGTTACTCGTTACTAACACGAGTAACTAAGGATGTTGTTAGTTGCATGCTATTCAAAACGAACGCGTTACCTCAGCTGGAAAGTACCGTATTTACTCGAGCAATAGCCGCACTGTCTATGAAGAAAGCCTGAGGGTTCGCGTTTCCGCACAGCGCGCAGATTGCCAATCACCGCGTTCGACAGCATGACTCCAGCTGTTTACAGGACAGAGATAACGTCTTCGTGTGAAGATACCATCTTTGAAGGTTGTATTTGAATGGGGAATCGTATTCTCGACCTGGTTATTCGCTACGTTATTCATGCGCAACGCAGTGATTGGCTGTATGTGTGCTCTGTGGGAAAGTAGACGCAAGGGTATTGTTCATAAATAGTGCGGCTATTACTGGAGTAAATGCGGTAATGCGGTATTTTCTCGTCAATCTGAGCGGGTCGTTTGTATACAGGCGTAGACGCTTCCAATATCAGTCGTGCTTAATAATTAATTGCATTTAGCGCGTTCATTCCTGAGTAGCCGTGGCTATTCTGATATACCTTGTGTCATAGCCTCCTCTATACTCACAAAGCCTGGCAGTTCGACGACGGAGCCATAGAGTGCCCGATCGCAGATTTAGAGCGCGAGGATCTGGTGTATACACAGAGCATCAAAGAGCCATTTCTCGGGGAACTTGGACGTGAGCGCACAGCTTTTGCAGCGGCGAGGACCCGAAACAAACTTGTTCGCTCGGGAGAAACGTGTTTCGGCGTCTCGCCGCAGCGGGGTGCCAGTCACGTGGCTCTCCTCTCATCCGTTGTCTGAAGCTCCACCGATTCCATTTCGGCGGCCGCTTTTTTGTGGCGATCTGCCAGGCTTTGTCAGTATGTAGGAGGCTATGCTTATGCACACCTTTCTATGGTCTATCTAGCGTTTTCTCGTCCTGCATATTACAGGCTCGAGCTGAAGTGCAGAACTAGGTTGGGTACTTGTGTTGTGCACGTTCTCCACTAGATATAACAAAAAGTATCGAAAATACGTTATTGTTTCCTCCTCTGTACTTAGGTCGTTACTTCGTTTACGGAAAAAGTACCTAGGTACAACTAACTCGTTACTTGTAACGCGTTAAGTACAAGTATGCCTTCGTTTACGGGCCTCCTGTGACCAGGATGGTGAACATGCTTCGGTAGGCATCTTGCATGTAACATAAACCGCGTTGTCATAGCCCGCTCTTTATATTCAGTCCACATTCCAGAACCTTGTGGAGTTTTGCTTCGCAAGTCGCGGGCAGTGCAGTCATACAGTCAATTCCCACCAAACCTTCGGCGCATGCGTGTATGAAACCACAACTCTAGTTCACATGAGGCGAGTTACAGTGCTTGAGACGATTCGTGCTGCCTCGTGCAGTGTACGCGCGAAGCTCCAGCGAAGTTGTCGCACGTGCAGAAAGACATAAGTTCCCTCGATGAATTGTGGTAGCGGTGGCGTAGCGAGACTGCAGCTAGTGAGATCGGTTTATTCCTCCCTGCATGGTCATGCGAAGCGCGCGCCGCCACCAGCGCGCTGCGTTGCGTTCAGGGGTTTCCCAGGAACTGAAATTAGGGGGCTGTCTAAATTTGTAGGGGGGGGGGGGGGGGGGCATTGAAAATAGAGGAGTCGTTGCGAATTAAGGGGATGCTTTCAGAAAAAAAACGGGGAGGGGGAGGGGTGTACACCCCCTAGAGGGTGTGTAGGGAAAACTCTGGTTGCCTTCCAGCGCGATGGCATCGTATACCAGCTAGGCTTTCTTCCCTCCGCGTCGACGTGCTGCTTCCTTTGCCACCGCTACCTACCTAAAGAGTAATACAAGTACTAAGGTCAGTACCATGGTACTGAAAACGAAGCAGTATATTCATGGGATAAGACAAAACGTTTTGAGTAAAATTTGCAGCACATTTCGCGATTTTTTAGATGAATTCACGAAAATTTAAATCGAAACTGGGGAATTTTATCTCAGTCCGTGAAATTGAAAAAAATTTGAACTTACAATCGAAAATTTTGAACTTTTCGAACTTGTACCTCGAAAGAGCTGGACATCCTTAATTTTTTCAAACTTTAAATTTAAATAAATTCGAAATTTCCGAATTTCTCGAACGACTTGTCAAAATATTCGAGATATTCGAATTCGAAATTTCAGAAACCTTAACATTTTCGAGGTATTCAAATTCCATCCTCAGCGGGGTTCTAAAGTTGCGAACTGTTCGAATTCAAACGTTAGCGAGGTTCGAACTTTTCGAATCTTTTGAAGACGAACTTCTTGAAGTTCGCGGTATCCCTAATTTCAATGTCAAAATCGTCGTCTGCTTCGCACGACCGGAGTGAAAATTTCGACGTCCGCCGTCAAAGTATCTCAAAAATTAATTCGTCGTCTGTGACGTCACTTCCGCAAAACGCGAAAATAGTGGCTTTCTTATTTCGACGTCTCCCGCCAATGTGACTGTCGCAGTGGTATGTCTCGCGGATGCGTTCTTCTTAGCTTTTGATGGTGCTGTCGGTGTTGTGTTGACGTGCTGCGTACTCAAGAAGCTTCGGTCCTAGTTGGCAGGGAAAATGTCTTATTCAGCGTGTGTGTGGGACTGGTTCGACTGCTGATGCTTTCGGACGTGACACGCCCGGCGGCGATGCTCTCTGAGCTCTCGCACGTCGTTTCGGCACGCGCATCACTTAAAAGTTTAAATCTGCAACAAAGCCGAGCTAGATATTGCTCTGTCTTTTCTGCGCGTAACAAATGTAAGTGCGTACACTACGTGACTGAGATATTTGGAACGCTTTTTGTGCTCCCATATCATGCGAGCGCGTCTTCGTAAGGTACCTTGCAGTCTCGCTTTGCATCGGGCTTTTAAAGAGAAGCTGGAACACTTCTTGTAAAAAGGCGAGTTAGAGGTGAATTGTGGCTATTTTTATTTCTTGAATCTGAATATCACGTTTGTTTTTCCCGAAGATGTAACTAAACGCGAGTAAAACGCGAAAAACCCTCGAACAGTTGTGACGTCATACTAGGATATTTGGGCCGCCAAGCGCGTGTCGCTCGTGGCGGCAACGCGTGCAATTGCAACCTTGCAGGTGTATTCCCCCGCACTGAAAACAGTAGGGACGTCTCTTTCTCACCTTTCTGATTATAGCGAGAATGCGCGTGCATAGCTTTGATAGGGGCTAAAAGATTCGCGGGAGCAGAGATTCCGAAAACTCCTAGTATGGCGTCACACTTCGGGAAGACGGGGCTTTAGCGGTACTTTAAAAATAAATTTCTGCAGCCTGCGTGCACCAAATTGAAAAATAATCTTGATACCCGCGATCCTAGAGGCCAAATGAAGACGATTAGGTGGTTTTATTGTGTTTTTTTTTATTTCTTTTTTTCAAATACAAAACCGCTTTTGTTAGGCTTTAACCCGGTTTCGTGAGTTCGTTGTTTCGTTCAAACTTTATCTTCGGGTCATGTTACGAGCAGGTTGACTACGAAACGATTGGGATGTTAAATAAAAGGTTATGAGTGCAAACATTGCTTCCTTCATATTTCTTGACCGGTGCAAACGAGCAGAGGTTCGGGCAAATGTAAATTGGGGGAAAAGGTTACGAGCCAAACCAACGAAGGCATGTGACCAACACCGCCTCGAAGACAAGGCCGCAGTGCTGACATGATGGCGTCATCAGAGAAGGCCAACGCTGGACACAGATTAGGAACGAGTGCTGCGTCAGCGCTCGGCTTCGAGTCAAGTTTAAGCCGAACGGTGACGCAATCCTCGTGTCCAATCTCTGCCCAGACTTGGCCTTCTCTCATGACGACATCTCTGTCAGCACTACTGCTTTGTTATCTAGGAGGTGTTGATCTGGCACGCCCCAGCGGAGGACTAAGGATTAATTTAGACCCCCTGGGGGAATCTTTTGACGTGCAACCGAAAGCTCGGTTACGCGGCGCCTTTTCCGCAATAAGCCTCCGTCCGTTTGCGGGCACGTCGGCAGAAATTCGAACCCGCCAACTGGGGACCCGTAGGCCGGCGCTTTACCTCGGAGCCACCGAGGCGACACAAAGGTTCGGGCGCGGACATGTCGTGCGATTACTCCGTGCTCGTGTTTCGGTTTAAGTTTCGAGCAGTTGCGTTTTTTCTTTTTTTTTTTGCATTATTGAAAATACACGTTACTCCGTAACAAAATAGTGAGCCTTCCTATACCATATTAAATCGCCTGGCAAAAAATAAAAATAATTCTTTTGGGGGGTTGTAAGTGTCCCTTTGAACACATTTCATTTCGAACTATAGCCTAACATTCAATTCCTTAGTCGTCTCGTCCAGGGCGGCCGTAACCAGATCCGTCACCACGTCGACCCACACCCTTCTCACCGGTCCGGCAAAAAGCGAGCTAATGACATTTACCACTCGTCTCGCTTTGTCTCCAAAGCCTGCAAGATTCACGCTCAAACCCTCCAGCAGTACAGGGACGAGCTTCACTATTTTCCATTATTTTGTCCTTTCCAACACTTGTGATGCTGATTTCGCCCTTGAACCTGGCTTGGAGCGCCACGGTAGCGACGGTCCCGTTGTGGCCCAGACAAGTCTTCCAAGGAACGCTTAGAATGAGCAGGGTTGTCGCGGACACTCTGAAGATGATGACTCCCTCGTGGTTCCGACAGAAGGTCTGGTATGGGCGGTCGAGCTCGAGGTCGCGGATGCCCTTGAGGACGTCGCCGTCCAGGAAGAATACCGGACAGTGTTCCCTGAACTAGTGGGGCTCTTTGACGAAGAGCGAGCCGCTGATGTTCTCGGGCAAGTTGGAAAACACCGCGTCGAGGGTAGCCTCCCAGTTCGGATCAAGTTCAGGGCAAGTGCCTGAAAGTGAATGCAGATACAAGACACATATGTGAACTAATGCGATTTTGTTCGTATAATTTATTTCAAACCACAGCCACGAGCTAAGCAGAAGCGATTGAAAAGGAAATACTGGTGCATCAAGCAACAATGTCAATGAATTGTATAAGCGCCTCTTTACCGCGGAAAATGAATTTATTGAGTCCTGCTCACGAGTCTGAGGTATGCCATGATTTCTAAATATTAGTGTAATATTAAGAATATAAACAAAGCCTAAATGATGTGAACCGTGCTAGCTACTTTCCCTTACAATTGATTACTTTCGAGTAGGCAATTATGGGAGAAGGTTTCTACCATAATTAAAATCAGCCTCCTCCTTTCTCTAAGCCTCCTTTGTGAAACTGCCCTTCGAAGCATGTGAGACACTAATCAATTGGCTTTGAAACTGTATAGCCTTTAATAGGGACGAGCTTTAGACCTGGATGATCCTACTGTCCTTTTTACCACTAAGACCCCAAGAGCATTGGAGGAGGGTACCAACTGACATTCTGATTAGTTGAAAGAGACAGGGAATTATATCTTGAGAAATAAGAAATTGGAAATCTTAGAGAGATCACTCGAAGAATGTGCGATACTCGGTTGCTAACCACTGCATAAGTGGTAACGTTATTTTGGGATTATAGGGACGATTAAACCATATTCCAGAAAACCTAAAGTTTCTTTGAAATTAGGCCACTGTTTTGTTTTTCTAAAGAAGTTCAAGGACAAACTTGTGCCACTTTGGCGAATACGAGCTGTTGCAAAGCCCAGCAACAACACTGCCAGCGTAATAATTTGGAAGTTCATGACGTTGTTTTTGTTGTTGTTGTTGTTGTTTTTTTTTCAAATCGAGTGGGACAGTACTGGATTGCACGACTGGAGACATGAGTGCCTTCAGGCAAAGAAAAAACCTTAATTATCCCTTAATATAATTACGTACGTATAGCTACGTAATACCTACAACGTTATTTTTATAAGCAAAACGGCCGAGAAAATGGTTTCCTGCACTATGAAGTTATCTACAGTAAAAGAGGTTTACAGGCTTACAAGTTTAGAAAAAATGTCGAAATATCAATCCTTAAATTTAAAAGAAATCATGCAAATGCAACAAAGAACATAAATTCAACGGTAGTCTGATAACCGATAAGAACAAACTGATCATTAATCGCCGCACCTTGCGTTCAAAACAATGCCACCTACGCCGATAAATTCCAATCCACATTACACCCCCAATTGCTTAATTGCTTAGGGGTGTTGGCATTGATATTTTAGCCATCGAAAAGCATGACCTAAGATATTCCCTCCTCCATTACTGTCCCGATCTCTGAAATATACATAATGTCTTCTTCGACCTTAAATACTGAAACTGAATTTGAAAAACTTCTGTAGGAATGTCTAGGCCGGAAAGCGGTGTTGCTAGGATTATTTTAGGTGATAATTTTCAAGTGTTTGTTTTTAAGGGGTACGTAAACGAAATGTTTGCACTTATTTTAATGTTTATATGCTGCCTATGTTGTGCCGGCAGCCCAGAAACAGTAGCCTGGACTAATCTTTTTGGACCGCCGGCACAAAAGTCAAGAAAACCAATTTTAAAACGAATTAACCGATTCCAAGATTGCGGCTGTTGGCGGTCTGCGGAGCTACGTTGGAATACCGCCACGTCATGGGCCTCTAGGAAGCAGCGCCGGTTCGCGGCAGTACGGCTTGCTCGAGGAGTCATTTAGTCCTGAATGTGGCTTGGCCGAGAACGCTAACAAGGTTACTACGTTTTACATGTAAAAGCTTTCACACCAACATCGCCGTTTTTTGCAAACGATAGGTATACGAGCTTCATCTGAGGAACTGGAGACCTCTGCCAGGTCAACCATACCATTCTGCCCCCCCCCCCCCCCTCCCCCCAGGATGGCACATATATGGCACTCAGTGAATACCTTATATACATAACTTGCAAGTGTCGCCATTGCTGTGAACTGAAGGCTATTTCTACTAGCTAATTCTCTCGGGCTACTACTTCTGCGGTGTGAAACTGACACAGTGAAGCGAAAGACTGTGGTACATAAGATATCGGCATGGCCGCGATTGACGTTACGGGCAAGCTATGTATACAGTATACCATGGGGCGTCCAGTCCTCGGATATTACTGCTAGGCGAGATCGTACGCGTTGGCGTCACCCAGCGGAAATACTCGGTGACGTTAACGTAACCTTGGCCGTACAGGAACTCTTGACGTCACGAGTGCGATACGTATCGCGCTTCTCGCTGGCCGACTTCGAAGCGAGCGGTACAGAACTCGCGGTTACCTATGTCAATTGGTTTCCTTATCCTTTTAAGGGTTCGTTTAACACTGTAAGTTATCTTTTCAAAACCCATTATTTATGTTCATATGCCTTTCATCCGGATATTCCTGCGAGTCAACATAACCAGGGTGAAGTTAAAGGGTTGCACAAAGACAGCCCCAGTTCCCGAAGATAGGTAAACTTTTTAAAAATTCTGAATACACAAAACATATATACAATTATATCGATCATTTCGTCCATCAACAAAATGGCTTAAAGTTCATGTATAAAGAGTAACGAAAGAAGGATCTTACCACAAATAAGGCAGCGTTTAAAGTCCTCCTCCGACGTTGGCAACAAATGACGTGCAAGGACGTCCAGCCTGGTGTTTATAGCCCGCCAGCCCTGTTTACCGCCACGAACTCGAGTTAGTTCGTATGACGTACGTCTATCCACTTAGCGAGTATACCCATAGGAATGCTATGCTCAACATAAAGCGCAATACGTTCGATAGAGAGCAGACCACAGACGTCGCGAACGTTTTCTGGATGCATTTATACACCAGAGGTCTCAAAACGCGTGGCCCGCGGGCTCGCATGGGCATCTACAGCTTGCCCACGAACTCGCATGAAAATTTTTTTAAAGCAATATTCGACTATGTAGCTGAAATAACTCGGATACCAAATACTAGAATTGCAAAATATCATAGCAATAATGAAAGGTGTTGTAAAATAATGAGAACTGACTTGAAGCGTCCTAAAACTTCCTTTTCCGTACTCACAGCCGTTTGGGTGGCACATTCATCGTCACATTTAGTTCTTCATACTTTGGTTTGAAGATTAAAAGTGACGTAATATAATTTAAGAAACTGTACCGCTATAAAGAGGCGTGTTTTCCATAGACATTCTGGTGACGCTTCCAAAACAGAAAGAGTGGTGTCACAAAGAGACAAAAAAAAAAGGAAAATAACGTTCAACCGGCAACAATTTTATTGTTTTTGTTTCCTGCGTTGCCTCTGTTGTGCCCAAGTCCTCCGCGTTACATTGAGCATCAATTTTATCCTTGACATACGACGTACGCAATTTGTAATCATTTGTGCCCTCCAAGAACCTATACTCTACAAAACTGCTGGATGTATGCTACAACGTGCTCCAGCAGAAAATCAATCATTGCTATTCTTTTACTCCCTTAGACCGGAGAGAAGATCAATTGATCTGAAACTCCAGAAATGGAGGCTCATTAGAAAATGCCGCCTGGACTGCATAAAAAGTAAAACATGATTCTATTTTTTCTTCTCATTGGCCACATTAAATAAAGAGAAACTGAACATTGGTGATCTCAGAGCACTAAGGTGTCCAACACACTTATTAACCTCTGAGAGAGTATGCCAGAATTTCGGCAAACCCGAGTAGAAATTTCCAAAATAAGAGCATTTCCAAAATAACCGGCCCTGGAGTCAGCGGTTTCACTAGGGACGTGGCCTGCCGCGACAGCCCCCTCTTAGTGACGCCACTGACTGAAGTTTCTACTTCACCTACCGGAGGCGAGGCCAGCGTGGTGCACATATTGGACACGAGTGATGACGTCAACGTTCGACTGAGACTCGCATCCAGTCAGAAAGAAACCGAGTCCCAGTCGATCGCTGACACGGTCTTCGTGTCCAATCCGGGCCCCGTGCGGGCCCTAGTGGGTTTCGTAGAAAATTCAGCACTTGAGCCTTTTTTTTTTTTCTAGGAGGTGTTGGCTGATCGCACCGCAATCATCAGTACGGTATCGGTGGGGTCTGTCCCAAAATGCGTTTCAACTGGACCGAGAGAAGCGCGGCCCACAAGGTCTTGGCGGGTCCCTCGAGATTGGCGCCCAGCACGGAGAGAACGGCATCCATCGCGGCACCCAGTCCTTCCAGTTCCACGCTAACGTCTCCCAAGGATTCCACAGAGCTGGAGATGAGCTCAAATTGCACGCCCTCCTCTCCCAGGCTTATCTTGAGCAGCCCGCTGAGCACGGCCTTCTTCAGGTTGGTGGCGATGGTTCCGCCGATCCCCGTGCTGGATCTCCACAAAGCGGTTAACCTCAAGGGCACCGTCGTTTCCAGCAGGAAGAAGACGTTGCGCTTCGGACACTCTTGTATGTCGGGGCGTAAGAACGCGAGACCCGTTAGGTTGATGTTGCTGAGAAAGAATTCGGCCGGGATCAGCTCGATGGAATGTGTCTCCAGGATGGCGTGCCTCTCGGGCAGGTCCGCGATGAGATTCCGCAGAGCCTGCAGTGGCCGGACGTCGCAGTGTGCTGCAAGGAGTGGTTCCTCGATTGCAGCGCCATTGAAAACGCCAAGCAGACAATATGTTACCCAGAGAGTACATCTGTGTCCTCGTTGCTTACGTCTCGCGGTTACCACGAGATGGCCTGGAGACATGAGGAAATATACACTGACCCTATATTGTCACGGGTGGTGAGTCGTGACCAATAAACAAAAAATAAACAGAAATAAATAAACGTTTAATGAGGCGAACTTGTGCCAAAAATAAAGAAGGAAACAGAAGAAAGCAGAGCGTCGCGGGCGTCGAAGTCGGCGTGTCAGCAGAATCGAGCGCTGGGGCGAGACTGACTGCGGCTCGCCACGCGGAGCCCCTTATGTACATGCGTGGTCTTCGGGAATAATCGGCGTAGAAACTTCGACGCGTAGAACATTCAGGCCTGGAACAAGCAACATGATTCTCGAATTCTCCAGAACACTAAGTTACAGGAATAAACAAAAGACACGACGCTCCCAGGATTCGAACCCTAGCTTTTCGCGTGTGAGCCAGGCGCGATAACCATTACGCCACGCGCGCGCTGCCTACTTGGCCAGCGCGTGCGGCAATATATAGTCTATTTTAACACTGACCGCAGCCGGTGCCAGGATCCTGTACAGCCAATCAGACAGCGTCAAAATGTGCGTCATCATGGCCCTCGTTGCCTTTGCGCCTTTGCTATCGCCGGCTAGACCAATCACGCGCTGAAGAAAGCGCAATCTACTGTGCGTGATTGGTTCATTCCGCGATGGGGAACACTCAAAGACGAGAGCACCGTCACAATCCACTTTTCCGGCTAATTGACTGCCTCTATCGGGTTCTAACGTTGGCGACTCTCGTACTTCAAGTGAAACGGAGTACAGATACCTCATGGCTCGATTACCATCGTCCTAAATATCATCATCATGTATTCATTTCTGTTTTAATAAACTATGACTATTCCATATCACGGTACAAGCGATACATATCAAAGCCAGATATACAAAAATCTGACAAACTAAGCTAAAATACGCATAAAAAGTAGCAGGGTTTATCTAAAAGTTTGAGAAAAGTTTTAAGCTATTGCTAGCAATTTTTTTTATTAGCTTAACTCTGCGTTATCATTACCGTTAAAATTTAGAAACTTCAACTCAGCAAAAAGACGACACTTCGAGCGCTCGGCAGAAATAATGTGCGTATGTGACAACGTAACGAAAAATTCAAATAAGGAGCATAACAGATGCAAAACATACTCGGATCTGCGACGAAAGTACCTTACTCGTTTTTCACCCTAACATTAACATTAAAAAAAAAAAAACGCTGGAGCGCAAGCAACAAAAATATTATCTGTCAGTGTACCTGCAATGATATCTCTGTCCCCTATAGTGGAGCTTCAAAACACGGCATAGAATGTCTTCAATTTAGCCAACTCTCAGAAGCTCCAAAATTTCAACGAAAATTGAATTCTTGAGTTAATAAATTAAAATTAAGGACCTTAGTGACAATAGCCTTGTTGAGTGGCATTGTTATATGTGTTCAATATTAGTTAACTTATATCTTAGGAAGTGTTTGACCTACGGTTTCTTACTCTGGAGTGCTTATCGTGCCTGGTTTGCTAGCTAGAGGCTATGTTATGCCGTAAAAAGTTGCTAAAGGAAGGAAGGAAGAAATGCTTCTGCTGGATTGTGGTCCCATACCCGGCAAAAATTACATAGCTAATATCTGCGCTTCAATATAGAAGAGTATTTTTTGAAATCATTCAAATATAATTGAAGTTCTTTAGTCACCCTGTGTACAAGAAGCATAGGCTTATCAAAATATAATTACATGTGTATGGAAGAACTGCGGCTAAAGAAAGTTGTAAAAGAATGATTAAACATTACCTTTCATTGCATTTCACTTTTATTATGTGCCAAAAAAAAGTCATTTATTACGCTGTAGCGCAAACTTGTCTTGCACTACAATACCTTATCTTGCAGAAACAAAAGTGCAATGTCCTCCAATTTCGCAAGATATTTTACAGCTTTAATAAACAAAACAAAATACACTATAAAAACATAATACAAATAGTGGTCGTAAAGAAGTACTGTCCCATTCAGAAATGTAAAAAATAATAAATTTTAAACCAAAACAAAGCAGAAGAGAGAAACTTACTCGGCAAGGCGGCCACACAGCTTATCATAAGGGTCACGCAGAGCACTGCACCCGTTGTAGTCGTCGCGAAGGGCATGACGATAGCAGCTACAACCAAACGCTCTGTGTCAAGAAAATGGCATCACGTTCACTAGAAAAACAATCATTTGTTCGCTTTCACCCGACTCAGAACAAACATGAACAATAGAGCACGCTTTAAGTGCATTTTGTATGCATCCACTGTGTTCCGACGTCATTGAAATGCCAATTATTGCTCTTATATTTATCAGTTTAGTTAATTAAATGAACGAGCGGTATTGCCTTCAAATGGTCACGCACGTTAAGTATTAAAAATATCCTCCCCCTTCCAAAAAAGTACAAATCGCCTGTCTGGCTAGTTTAACTGATTAAATAATAAAAAAAAATCTTTCCATTGACTGTTTCATGATAATAACATTATCTCACATTGTACGTTTTATCTCCCAAGCTTAATAAGTAAAAACCTGGCATACCTAAAGTCCCTAGGTAAGAGCTTCCTACAAGCAGGTGACATTCCTCGAAGCGCCGACTGCGTGACTGTGCAGGTTTTAGGAAGCGAATGGCGGCGCACAGCAGGGGTTTGAAGTGATTGCCGCCATTTTGTTCCAGCGGAATGTGCTTTGTCCTTTGTATGGTTGTCGTTGCTCGTAAAAGAAGTATCAAGAGACTTTAGGCATACCAAGTGCTTCGTAGGTTTTTATACATTATGTAGCGTCGACGACCCTTCACGCATTTGTACGATCGATTCAGTAAAGACACAAGGCGGTTGATGACGGGACTTGAAACCGAGAACGTACCTCTTGCCGTTGTGCGAAGTGGAGCGTCCTTGCGTACCCAAGACGGAGGGAGAACCGACCGGTGTTTAAAGAAAGCGGACCGGAAAGCTTCTAGGAAAGCGACGGGAAACAGCGTTCCCCGGGATTCTCAAGCGAGATAAATCGAGATATCAGGATGCGGGTTTTCACTTGAAAGACATCCATTTCTTCTTACGACGGTAATGCCCTGAATACTGGGCTAAAAACAGGCCAATTGAATTCAGGGTCAATGCGACATGTCACAGCACGAAAGTAGTACTATAAAAAAGATTCCACCTTTTATTTTATTACTGTATTTTTCACGTTCATTGACCAGGAATTGACCGTCTCTTTAAATATTAACAGATTGAAGGCAGACCACTTATTGGTGGCTTTTGGGCGTTTTGGTGTAGTATACTGGCTAGAACGTCTGCAAATCTATTTTAAATAGCCTTTTTTTTTTTGTTACGACATGTGAATGAAATAAAACTTCCCCAATAGAAATCATGGAGAAGAAATCTGTTTATTGGGTGCCCGTACTCTTACTCACATAAATATTAGGTGAATTTATAGGACTCACATTTTTTTATGCTCTTAAATTATTATATATTTTCAAGCACGTCCCAGCAACACAAACAAGGGAAAAGTCCAAGCAAGTTACCAGGGTACTTGAACCTAATAGAAAAAAAGTAAAAAAAAAATTGAGAGCAAGAATAGGAGTTGATTCTAAGAAGTTTCGTTCTTAGCTAGACGCTGGCATCGAAGAGTTTTGTTTTCGTTGTTGCAGTCTGTATAATAGTTGCTGAGTTTCAGATATTTATTCTAGAATTCCTTTCACAAGTAAACGTTATTCCATTTGAATGTTCTAGAATTTCCTAGATTCCTAGTGAAACTATAATAACTCTTAAGTTATTCAATAACAGACAATTACAGCTTTTGTTTCAATTAGCAACAATGGTTTAATGGTGGCTTATACACAATGACAACACCTCCCGGTCTCTTAGAAGAGAGAAAAAAAAACAATAATTTAACTGCGAGAAAATATAAAATATATAACATGGAAAATACAGGCAGACGTTGTGAAAAGGTTCGCAGTGGACTAGAGCAGTTAAAAGCGCTAGAGTGTTCTTTTTTTGTATTTAGAAAAAGGAACTATTGTCAAGAACTTATTATTTTGAATGAAACTCACGGGCCACCATAAAGCAGGATGAGCAGGCCCCATCACAGTAGAAACGTAGAAACCAGTCGAGGCCTTGGAGGCTTCAAAGAAGGGCCCTTTCAAGTGAGGACTGAAGAAGCGAAAGAACTGCAGGCACTAAAATAACGCGACGAAACTGACTGCCACCTCGGTGCAAAAGGTATTGCACTGAGGCAATGAAGAGCATGAGACTATTTTCTGTTGAAATCGCTTCCACAATGGTACTGTACGAGACAATAAACGCGATAGTCTGCAGGTTCTTGGCTGCGACCGCAGATAACCTATGGGGCAGCCATCATTCTATCCACAGATTGATGATGATGATAGCGCGACAGTAGCGTCACCTTTGGTTCGATCTCAAGGCAAATAGCACGGCATTGAAACAGCACGGTTCAAAGGAGCACGCAACAAAAACCACCCACTAAAACAGGAAAGCGACGAATCCCCACCCACAAACGTAGTGTGGCGTTAGATACGACGTAGAACAAAAGTAAGTCTTTTATTCGCCTTCATAAGATTGTGTTAGTGGCGCGTTCAACGGGGTTATATTGTATTGAGCCACCAATCGTGCTTTTCTAATTGCAAATAACTTCACATATAATGAAAGTATTTTGAGACCTAAAGAAACAGTGTTCGTTGTGAATGGCATAAGCAGGTGAGACGTCGTGCGCATGTTACAGCGCAAACATTTTTATTTTATTTCAGTTCTTTTCTTTTTTTTTTGGGGGGGGGGGGGGGAGGGGTTTAAGACAAGAGACTGGCTCTTCCAAGTGCTCTGTGTGAGAGTAGACGTGCTGCGTATTTTAAAGCTCTCTTGACTTCAGTGTAACTGAAAAAAATGTTACCTCGATGGCTTTCTCAACATATGCCGTCGCCATGCCCGAACAACGCAGCCTGATCGGCTCCGCAGAATTGATCAAAATGCTTAACGCGTGTTTTCTTTTTTTTTTTTTTTTTTAAGGTTTTGCGAGAAGGTGGGAATAGATAACTCGCGATGGTAAACAACGTGCCACCATGCTGCTTGCACCGTACCCTTCTCTTAAAACCTTTAAAAAAATACACGCGTTATGTTTTTAAGACAGAGCGTGAAAACATTTGGCTCATGAGAAACACGAGTTTGTACCCCAGGAGCCCGGAGTACACGGAGAGAGTCCCGTTGACTGCGGAGGAGGATTATTCCATACCTAAGGAGACGCGGCATTCTTTTCATGTCTAAAATATGTGCGAAAAAAATAATTTGAAGAAAGACACCTCTAAACGCAAAAATTTTTTTTTTTTTTTTTTTTTTGTGTGAAAAAAAAAATGTTTTTTTTTTATTTTTTTACTGATATCATGCTCTAAGTTTCTGGAATATGCATAAATCGGCGTAGAAGTTTCGGCGCGCAGAACATTCTAACCTCGATTAACCGAGAGAGTTCTCGAATTCACCAGAACGCGACATCCACAGAAACCACAAAAAGGTATATCCTCGACCAGGCATCGAACCACGGCTCTCTGCGTGGGAGCCATCCACGATAACCGTTAGTCCACTGACCTTTTTTTTTTTTTTTCATTATTGTTTTTGTATAAATGACCATACATACAGGAGAGTGACAATGCAAAAGAAAAAGCACAAACAGAAAAAAAACAGTGACTAATGAAAAGTTCAGACCACCCTGGGCAAGGCGCGACCGCCTCAAATCTTTTCATGGTCATTAAGGATTCTACGAGTGGAGTCCAGTCTGGCACTCACACTTGTGCTTTATGCGTTTCAACCAGAGAGGCAATACTTTCGCGGAAATAGTGCCCCGCCTCGCGCGCGTCAATATCGGCATGCGCGTAGCCATCCGACACCTCCAAATGCTGTGCAGGCCCAATAACATTAGTATATCAAAGGGCACCCCGTCCTCATTTTCTATGGAAAGATACCTGATGTGCGTCTAACGGATAGTCTTTCTTCAGAGTGCGTTGGAGGACGTCCCATAGGAAAACGCCGTCCCAGCACTTCAGAAAGACGTGCTCGATTGTTTCAGGTTTTTTACAGAGCAAACAATGGTCACCCCACGGGACAAAGATTCCTTTCATCGCCATCCACGTCTTTAGAGTTAGCGTGCCGGTGTGCAATTTAAAAAAGAAAGTCGTTACACTCCGCGGAACCATCATTCTCTTAACACGTTTTAAGACGGCTTGTCCTGGGCCTGCACAATACACAGCTCTATACAAAGGAACTGGAAGTACAACATCACAAAGGTCTCTATACAACCTTTTACGCGACACTTCGCTTAAGTAATCTAAAGAAAAGCGCGCTGCCAAAAATCGACATGAACCAACAAATTCTTTAAGGTAACCGTAAACACCACCTGGCTCACTTGACGCAGAAACAATAAACTCGGGTAGGGAACTACTCAGTCTAACTTGACAAACAGTGCGTAAAAAGGAGTCATTGACGTCGCGAAAGAAGAGGGAACGATTAACAATCTCCCGCAAAAACAAGTGTGACAGTCCCATAGTCCGCCGTCGCGTACGCGCCGGAACAGGTTCATACGACTCGTACGTTCCCATGTCGAGCCCCAAATGAAAACGGCAGAAACGCGGTGCAATTTTTGAACGTTAACTCTTGAACATTGTGAAACTTGTAGCACGTACCACACTTTGCTAAGAAAAAACAAATTGGAAACTGTGGCACGGGCGAAAATTGAAAAATCACCAACCTCTGAACTGCTCTGTCTTCTCTTGGAGCTCTGCGACCTGTCCACGCCAGCAAGGCTCGCTGCTCGGTAGTTCTCGAGTGAAACACCCAAATACTTAACAGGAGTGGTTAACCACTTTACATTTTCAAAAACGTTAAGGGTGGAAGTCCAATTGCCATGCCAAAAACCCAAGCATTTACTCCAATTCACGGCGCTACCAGAAACAAAACAAAAACGTTTGACAATGCTCACCACTTCAACTATGCTTTCTTGGCTTACACAAAAGCTAGCAATGTCGTCCGCGTAAGCTAATATGCGCACATCGCATGAATTAAGTTTGAACCCAGAAATAGTATTGTTTCTGATAATGCTAAGACAAAATGACTCAATGTAAATACAAAAAAAAAAGAGGGGAAAGGGGGCATTCTTGGCAGACAGAACGTTGCACTTTGACACGGCTTCCTACCGACTTATTAACAATGAGACTAGTCGTCCACCCGCTGTAAGCCACCCGCATGCCTTCGCGTATAACGGAGCCGACCATCACGTGATCTAATACAGCTAAAAGAACATCATAGGGTACCCGATCTAAAGCTTTTTCAAGATCGATTTGAAGCATTGCCGCTCCCCTATTCATCACATCGCAGCACTCCAGCACGCTACGGGCTTTTTGAATGTTTGTGACAATGGTTCTCCTTTTTATCCCACACGTTTGGCGGGGTCCTACCAGCTCTGTTATGACAAATTGCAGTCGTCTAGCCAATATTTTCATAAATATTTTGTAATCGAAGTTTGTAAGGGTAATGGGACAGTACGATGATACCTGACGTAATTTAGCGGCGTCCTCTGTCTTAGAAATAGAGACCGTCCCGCCACAGTCTATTTCGGCGATGTCATTCCGGCGCGCGTTACGCTTTTCAAGGCCGAGTGCTCGTTCTTTCCTGCCCTCGCTCTGACTAGCGCACCGCGATATCGTTCTTTATCGATAAGCTCAAGTTTGGCCTTCAACGAACAAATGTCGTCTTTGAAATACCCCGGCGTTTTGACCTCTTCTTTAATTAGAATTTGTAAGGTGTTGCGCAGTGACGTTTCATTACGTTTTTTGTCGTTTTTAATCGCAATCGCCCTTTCCAAGGCTAAAATTTTAATTTCCCGCTTAAACAGATCCCACTTCGCCCCATACTCTGAAGTTTTCCAGTTTTCTACTTCCTGTATAGAGAAGCCTGAACGCTGGCTCTAAAAACGTCATCCCCTAAAAGTTTGGAATTAAGCTTCCATAACTCCCAGCTAAAACATTGTCTATTTTCTTTTTTGCTCCGCAGACAACAAAAAACCAAACCAAACACGTACTTTAGTTTCAGATACAGAAGCACAAACGTTAAGCGGAGACATAACGAAACAACTATTAGAATCACCAGCACCCAATAAAAAAAAAAAAAAAGAAACGCGGGGTTTAAATTACCTTTATTTTTTCTCACTTCTTTTCTTTTATTCTCTCTCTCCCTCTTTCTCGCCCACTCCCCCCCCCCCCCCCCAAAAAAAAAAAAAAAAAAAAACGATACTGATTTACCGGCACTTTGTGTTTTTCGAAAGGTCAGTGTGCAATATGTATCTCAGTCGGTGGCGAAGCGCTCTGAATCAATCTTACCTACTCGATTGTATTTCCTTCACCAGTTTTCTACGCGGGGACGCTGCGGTTTCTCCCAGACGGAACATGCCGACACCGTGACGAGGCTGAGCAGCGTCAGCAAATCGACTTCGCATGGTCCCTTCACGACCCCCTCTTCATCTCAGCGCCAGCTTCAACAGCGCAGGCTCGTCGCCACCCACAAGACCATAAAGGTCAGCTTCAGCGAAGTCGTCAACGCAGTCGGTGGCGAAGCACTGTGAATCAATCTTACCCACTCAATTGTATTTTCTTCACCAGGTGAGAGTGTTTTCAAAGACTTTCTTCGAAAATTTGCCTTCCTTTCTGCCACCGACTGAAGTGTTTACCTGTAACTATTGTGCACCATGAATAATGAGAAAGAGTGCTTGGCTTGTCTTAAAAAGATCGTTAATGAGGAAAAGTTTTCGTTGTGTTCAGTGTGCAAAAATGTGTACTACTTGGGCCAGTCGTGCGCTGGAGTTAATGAAGCGTCCTATGCAAGTATGGTGTCAGCAAAACGCGATAAGTGGCGTTGCAAAACCTGTCGCACGCAGGAAAGCAGAAGCGAGTCCCAGAGCGGAGCGTGTTCTTCGCAGAACTCTTCGGACGAGAGCCAATCAGCAGTCTCAGCCCAGTTGCAGTCCTTTGGACTGAAGCTAGATTCCTTGCTAGCAATGAAGCGAAGTGTTGACACGCTACGGCCACTACCTGCTAAGGTAGACGAGTTGCTGACTCTGAAGCCTACGGTCGAGAGGCTCGAAGCCCATATACAAGAGTTGGACAGCAAGGTAGACGGACTGTCGGCTAACTACAACTCTCTCCTAGAAAGCACAGCGGAGAACGGAAACAAGATCTGTACGCGAGAAAGGCAACACGCGGAGCTGCAAGAAACTGTTAATGACCAAGCGGAGACGATACAATCCCTGCGTGAAGAAATTAACAACGGAGAGCAGTATAGCCGTCGTGGAAACCTGGAGATTCACGGGCTACCACCAGCAAGCGACGAAGATCTCAGAAAAGCCGTAAACGACCTCGCGGTAAAGCTTGGGATATCGGACTTTGCAACTTCAGATATCCTAGCAGTACATCATTTCCCTGCTAAGCCTGGGTTTACCCCAATAGTGCTGATCAATTTCAAGTCAACAGAAACGAAAGATCGGTGGCTCGGCGCGCGTGGCAAACCGCGTACTCTTGTTGAGGCTGCTATTGTGCCGCAGCTGGACATCAACGAGAATTTTACGAAGCTAAACCGACAGCTGTTCTGCTTGGCCAAGGAAAAAGCAAAAGAAAAGCAATATAAATTCGCGTGGGTGAAACGGGGAAAGGTTTTTGTGAAAAAGAACGAGAGTTCGTCACTGTTGCGCGTTGATCGTGTTGCTGACTTGGACAAAATTGTATAGTTGCTGCTATGGAGTGTCTTGAGTTCTCAAATCTTTCGTTAGTGAAAAATAAATTCAAAGGATCATCGGAACTTTCGTTTAGTCGGTTTCATGTTAACATAAGAAGTATTAGGAATTACTGGGATCAGTTCATGAATACTGTCCGAAATTTGGGCGCGATCATCGATGTTTTTATTTTGACTGAATTGAATGTAAACGTTCGGCAGCCCTCTGCCTGGTTAGGAGTAGACATGAAGCGAAAAATAGTGACTCTAACCAAAAGTTTAATAAACATTTACCCGACGTTTCGGGACCAGTTCGGTTTCTTGATCACGGGCGAGTGACGAAAAGAAAAGAACACGTGTCGCCTAAATGCACATACGGATGTAGCTACATCCGTATGTAGCTGACTGAAGTTAACATTACTGACGATATACTCACTCAGTTTTCTATTCCTCGGTACGAACGCTTTGCCTTTACAAGAGCGTGGGGGGGGGGGGGGGGGGGGGGGGGGGGGGGAGGAGAGGAGAGGAGAGGAGAGAAACTTTTGTTTTCATCTAAAACATTTGGAGGACAGCCCAGATTCCGATAACGATAACTTATTCTGAATGTATAGGCCTGCAGATTACCGGCCAGCATTTCTGTGTCAGCCTGATAGCTATCTACCGCCCCCATTCAAGCAACGCGAACCTGTTTCTTGAAGAACTGGATAAAGCATTATCGGAGTTTAGTTCGACAAGTCAGCTGTGTTTAGCGGGGGATTTCAATCTAAACACATTAGATTCTTCACACCATGTTGTATGCGATTGTCTCAACCTAATGTCAACGTACGGCATCGAAAGTGCAATTCATCTACCGACTCGGGAAGAAATTTTAGGCTACAAATTCGTGTCCTCGTACATTGACCCCATTAATTTACGCATGCTCGAGTGCTCGGTTAAGGTGGCGGTGATAACTGAAAAACTGGCTGATCACTATTATATAGCGTGCCAGATAAAATCAAAAAAAGAATAATAGGAGCTCCGACAATGATGTAAATGAAATAACGATAACAGATCAACCGCGGTTTCGATGACAAAATAAAGAAATTTGACTGGAATGGGCCTATTAGCATCAGTCGAGGCTTCACAGTTATATGATACGGTTGTTGATTCATTTTCGAAATTTTCATCTACGTCAAAAAGGAAAGTAATAATTAGACAACGTAAAGCGCACTTTAAGTGGCTTACGCCAGACATTTTGGCAGCTATAAAGTACAAGGACTAAAGCCTGGTTCAGACAGTTGCGTTTAACTGCGTTTGACTGCGTTGCGGCAGCGAGGAACCAGGACATCCTTGCTGCTTATAACGTGTGCCACGATGATTCCTTGGATTGGATTCCACGCTTCATACGAAGCACAGATGTGCCAGTGACTAGCTTTCCGCACTCGATGCAACGCAGTCAAACGCACTCAAACGCAAGTGTCTGAACCGGCCTTTACTCTGGAGGCGCTGCAAACGTTGTCCAGGTGAACTAACACTCAAGGCCGAATACAAGATAGCCAGAAATAAGGCTGTACAACACCAGAGCGCACGACACAAGAGCGCCGACATTAAAGCGCCGACAGTAGAGTGCCACGACGTTAGGGCGCGCGACACGAGAGCGCCGCGACGTTAGAGCGCACGACTCGAGAGCGCTGCAACGTTAGCGCGCGCGACTGGAGAGCGCAGCGACATTAGCGCGGGTATCATTAGAGCGCCCGTCACTAGAGCACAACCAGTCCAGCGCGAGTGGCCCGACCCGACCGACCACTTTATGTGCTTTATGTGAAATAGGCGGGGATTTATGCCTCGGAATTCAGCAAGGACATTATGAATGAGTCGACGAAATGTTTGCGTTTGACAAACCAAGAAGTATTACAAAAAGCTGACAGGCAGAAAAAAAAATATATCAGTAGCATTCATTTCCGCAGTAAAAAAACATCGCAGCTGTCCTAGCTTCATTAGTTCTTTGATTTTAATTGATAAAGTTCACCACCGACCTGACTAATCTTTATTTTAAATTAAGGCCCGTTCGCACTCTTGCGACCTCTTAAACCTAGGTTCCTTACAACTTCTTAAACCAGAAAACACACTGGCGCCCTCTATTGGGAAGCAGTGTAAACTCGGCGGTCCGGCATATTTTTTTTATTTCTCGCGCATTATCCTTTTTTTTCTTGGCTCGAAAAACTTTTGTCAATGTTATAAACGAGCCTTTCTATGGGTATTACGCACATTTGACCTCGGAAATCCCCCAAAACCTTCGCTCTTGTGAAATGCAGTTCCAGGGTGACCGCATAGATGGCGCCACAATGCCAGTTTGTTCCCTCATTTTAAAAAAACACTTAACAAGTTTTAAGAGAACTCGTCTCTCTCAGTCGTACTCGGTCGCACTCGGTCGCAAGAGTGCGAACGGGCCTTTATTTTAAAACGTTCAAAAGGAAAGAAGCAACATGTAACATGCTTAACCGTATGCTGGGGTTTTCCAGATCAATTTCGGGAAAGGAGCTCTCGTGCCAAGTGTCATAAGCCAACCATTCATATTGTCACAAATGACAATTGTACTAAACTCTTAATCCGGGAACCTGTGCCGACAATGAAAATGACATATGCGTTTATGTCAGCGTAGCAGAGGGATAAAGCGCAGGGGCGAGACTGACAGCCTCCGGTGAGGCAGGCACCATTTCCTATGCGCTTCTCGGGATCTGGCCGCCACAGATCTTGACATATTGGTTGTGTCTCTAGAGACGTTTTTGTCAGAAAAACGCTGACCTACGAATCCTACAATCAATCCTTTAAATTTACTACCTGTGGCACTATCATTGTGTAGAAGTTCGGTCTCTATCCATGTCTAAAACTTTTCTTGTTGAACTTTTATTTCAGTTTTTGCTACCGTTTTTTCTTCGATATTCATATATTTCTGAAATCTTTGGTATCCTTATATTTCTGAATCAAAGCACTCTCATTCGGCCCTAGAAGATTGGACTACTTTCTAAGAACAAAGGTGGAGAAGCTATGGTTCTGTAGAATGAAAAAACGGACAACGCGATAGACAAGTCTTTCTTCTTTGTAGGCTCTTTTCTGGGACATGCAGAAAGGGCATTATCTTTAGGTTGTGTTCTGTCAACAACAGATGGTGACATCGCCACCGCACCCGACGCAACGAATTATGTTTTTGGGAAAAAAAAATTCTCAAATATATTTCACAGATTTGCAGGGGAGGTTTTCCTGTATCCGTCAAAAGGCTGAAAAGCTCTGCATCCGATAAAAATGCGCTGAGCTTAGCTTCGATGAGTTTTTTGCTGAGTTTTTTAGCGGTAAGCTTCCTTCATTACGGTCATGGACGTCACAATAGTATTTAAAATTATGTGAAGGATGTATAAATAACCACTATATATATGGGAGCCCAAATGCCTGTCAAGAATAGACCAAATATAGCAAAAAGTGAACTATTTATAGTATATATATCCGAGAGGCGCACCGCAGCACAGTGAAGAAATCTTATGGTGAATTCCACTCGTAGATCTGGAGCGCTTTCCAAAATCCGCGAGGGAGGCGAAATTCCGCTCCGTGGGACCCGCTCCGAATCGACGAGGGGAAGATAAACTTGCATTTTGGGAGCGACCTCCCCCACACCCCTCCCCACCCCTTCTCCCTCCGCCGTACAAAATGGCCGCTGCTGGAACTTGACCAGCCCACCAACGCCTCAGCCGGCTGATCTTTCCGACGACCAGTGACGACTGTCACTGCCTAGCTGCAGAAGTAACACGCGACACAGGCCGGGCGAAATGATACGTACCGCGGCGCCCATGTCACAAATAACGAAGACGTCCGCGTTCGGCACCGTCACATACCTTTCGGCCGCCTCGAAGCGGCGGGGCACGGACAGCGATTGCCAGCGGTGGAGTTCAGATTTGTAGAACGACTTTAATAAACACAGAGGTAACAAACCATCACTTGCGTGGTCGTTGCCTAACCCCTTCTTGCTTTATTTCACGGGAAAACGCCGACGGAATGCAGTGTAAAAAGGTAAACAATCACTGGCTGCAGAATGAATAGGCCTAACCTTGAGTCTGCCTCCGGCTTTTCTGTCGTTCTTTTTCTCGTTCTTCCTCTCACGATCACAGACCTCAGCGCTTACGATTTGCCTCGCTCCACATCCCCGGCTTTTTATCCCTGATCTACGCGAGGTAGAAGCGTTCGAGCCGTCACAACCCAGAGTAAACAACCGACGCACCCGAACATATCCAACTCCACGACCCGACCGGCCCGCCGATCTCTCCAACCTCGCCGCGCGTGCGCACCGCCGATTTAGGCGGAAATCACGTGGGCCGCTCTGTCAGCTTCCGGAGAGATCCGTGAAATCCCGCAGAGCAAGTTCGGCGGAGTTTGGGGCGCTCCGTGGAGCGGGCGCTGCCAGAGATCTACGAGCGGAAGATGACCAACTTGAGCCAGATCTGCAATCGGAATATGCGCGCTCCATATGGAGCGCTTTTGGAGCGCTCGAGATCTGCGCGCGGAATTCACCATTAGATTGCTGCTCCATCCAAATGTAGATGCGCTCTGGTGTCGCGCGCTCAAGTGGTCGTGCGCTCTGGTGTCGCGCGCTCAACTGGTCGTGCGCTCTCGTGTCGCGCGCTCAACTGGTCGTGCGCTCTCCTGTTGCGCGCTCAACTGGTCGTGCGCTCTCGTGTCGCGCGCTCAATTGGTCGTGCGCTCTCGTGTCGCGCGCTCAATTGGTCGTGCGCTCTCGTGTCGCGCGCTCAATTGGTCGTGCGCTCTCGTGTCGCGCGCTCAATTGGTCGTGCGCTCTCGTGTCGCGCGCTCAACTGGTCGTGCGCTCTCGTGTCGCGCGCTCAACTGGTCGTGCGCTCTCGTCTCGCGCGCTCAAGTGGTCGTGCGCTCTCGTGTCGCGCGCTCAACTGGTCGTGCGCTCTCGTGTCGCGCGCTCAATTGGTCGTGCGCTCTCGTGTCGCGCGCTCAACTGGTCGTGCACTCTCGTGTCGCGCGCTCAACTGGTCGTGCGCTCTCGTGTCGCGCGCTCAACTGGTCGTGCGCTCTCGTGTCGCGCGCTCAAATGGTCGTGCGCTCTCGTGTCGCGCGCTCAACTGGTCGTGCGCTCTCGTGTCGCGCCCTCAATTGGTCGTGCGTTCTCGTGTCGCGCGCTCAACTGGTCGTGCGCTCTCGTGTCGCGCGCTCAACTGGCCGTGCGCTCTCGTGTCGCGCGCTCAACTGGTCGTGCGCTCTCGTGTCGCGCGCTCAACTGGTCGTGCGCTCTCGTGTCGCGCGCTCAATTGGTCGTGCGCTCTCGTGTCGCGCGCTCAACTGGTCGTGCGCTCTCGTGTCGCGCGCTCAACTGGTCGTGCGCTCTCGTGTCGCGCGCTCAACTGGTCGTGCGCTCTCGTGTCGCGCGCTCAATCGGTCGTGCGCTCTCGTGTCGCGCGCTCAATTGGTCGTGCGCTCTCGTGTCGCGCGCTCAACTGGTCGTGCGCTCTCGTGTCGCGCGCTCAATCGGTCGTGCGCTCTCGTGTCGCGCGCTCAACTGGTCGTGCGCTCTCGTGTCGCGCGCTCAACTGGTCGTGCGCTCTCGTGTCGCGCGCTCAATTGGTCGTGCGCTCTCCTGTCGCGCGCTCAACTGGTCGTGCGCTCTCCTGTCGTGCGCTCAACTGGTCGTGCGCTCTCGTGTCGCGCGCTCAACTGGTCGTGCACTCTCGTGTCGCGCGCTCAACTGGTCGTGCGCTCTCCTGTTGCGCGCTCAACTGGTCGTGCGCTCTCGTGTCGCGCGCTCAACTGGTCGTGCGCTCTCGTGTCGCGCGCTCAACTGGTCGTGCGCTCTCGTGTCGCGCACTCAAATGGTCGTGCGCTCTCGTGTCGCGCGCTCAATTGGTCGTGCGCTCTCGTGTCGCGCGCTCAATTGGTCGTGCGCTCTCGTGTCGCGCGCTCAATTGGTCGTGCGCTCTCGTGTCGCGCGCTCAATTGGTCGTGCACTCTCGTGTCGCGCGCTCAACTGGTCGTGCGCTCTCGTGTCGCGCGCTCAACTGGTCGTGCGCTCTCGTCTCGCGCGCTCAAGTGGTCGTGCGCTCTCGTGTCGCGCGCTCAACTGGTCGTGCGCTCTCGTGTCGCGCGCTCAATTGGTCGTGCGCTCTCGTGTCGCGCGCTCAACTGGTCGTGCACTCTCGTGTCGCGCGCTCAACTGGTCGTGCGCTCTCGTGTCGCGCGCTCAACTGGTCGTGCGCTCTCGTGTCGCGCGCTCAACTGGTCGTGCGCTCTCGTGTCGCGCGCTCAACTGGTCGTGCGCTCTCGTGTCGCGCCCTCAATTGGTCGTGCGTTCTCGTGTCGCGCGCTCAACTGGTCGTGCGCTCTCGTGTCGCGCGCTCAACTGGCCGTGCGCTCTCGTGTCGCGCGCTCAACTGGTCGTGCGCTCTCGTGTCGCGCGCTCAACTGGTCGTGCGCTCTCGTGTCGCACGCTCAATTGGTCGTGCGCTCTCGTGTCGCGCGCTCAACTGGTCGTGCGCTCTCGTGTCGCGCGCTCAACTGGTCGTGCGCTCTCGTGTCGCGCGCTCAACTGGTCGTGCGCTCTCGTGTCGCGCGCTCAATTGGTCGTGCGCTCTCGTGTCGCGCGCTCAATTGGTCGTGCGCTCTCGTGTCGCGCGCTCAACTGGTCGTGCGCTCTCGTGTCGCGCGCTCAATTGGTCGTGCGCTCTCGTGTCGCGCGCTCAACTGGTCGTGCGCTCTCGTGTCGCGCGCTCAAGTGTCGCGCGCTCAATTGGTCGTGCGCTCTCCTGTCGCGCGCTCAACTGGTCGTGCGCTCTCCTGTCGTGCGCTCAACTGGTCGTGCGCTCTCGTGTCGCGCGCTCAACTGGTCGTGCGCTCTCGTGTCGCGCGCTCAACTGGTTGTGCGCTCTCGTGTCGCGCGCTCAACTGGTCATGCGCTCTCGTGTCGCGCGCTCAACTGGTCGTGCGCTCTCTTGTCGCGCGCTCAACTGGTCGTGCGCTCTCGTGTCGCGCGCTCAACTGGTCGTGCGCTCTCGTGTCGCGCGCTCAATTGGTCGTGCGCTCTCGTGTCGCGCTTAACTGGTCGTGGGCTCTCGTATCGCGCGCTCAATTGGTCGTGCGCTCTCGTGTCGCGCGCTCAACTTGTCGTGCGCTCTGGTGTCGCGCGCTCAACTGGTCGTGCGCTCTCCTGTTGCGCGCTCAACTGGTCGTGCGCTCTCGTGTCGCGCGCTCAACTGGTCGTGCGCTCTCGTGTCGCGCGCTCAATTGGTCGTGCGCTCTCGTGTCGCGCGCTCAATTGGTCGTGCGCTCTCGTGTCGCGCGCTCAATTGGTCGTGCGCTCTCGTGTCGCGCGCTCAACTGGTCGTGCGCTCTCGTGTCGCGCGCTCAACTGGTCGTGCGCTCTCGTGTCGCGCGCTCAACTTGTCGTGCGCTCTGGTGTCGCGCGCTCAACTGGTCGTGCGCTCTCGTGTCGCGCGCTCAGTTGGTCGTGCGCTCTCGTGTCGCGCGCTCAATTGGTCGTGCGCTCTCGTGTCGCGCGCTCAACTGGTCGTGCGCTCTCGTGTCGCGCGCTCAACTGGTCGTGCGCTGTCGTGTCGCGCGCTCAGCTTGTCGTGCGCTCTCGTGTCGCGCGCTCAACTGGTCGTGCGCTCTCGTGTCACGCGCCCAATTGGTCGTGCGCTCAACTGGTCGTGCGCTCTCGTGTCGCGCGCTCAATTGGTCGTGCGCTCCCGTGTCGCGCGCTCAACTTGTCGTGCGCTCTTGTGTCGCGCGCTCAACTGATCGTGCGCTCTCGTGTCGCTCGCTCAATTGGTCGTGCGCTGTCGTGTCGCGCGCTCAACTGGTCGTGCGCTCTCGTGTCGCGCGCTGAGCTGGTCATGCGCTCTCGTGTCGCGCGCTCAATTGGTCGTGCGCTCTCGTGTCGCGCGCTCAATTGGTCGTGCGCTCTCGTGTCGCGCGCTCAACTGGTCATGCGCTCTCTTGCCGTGCCCTCTAGTGTCCAGCGCGCTACTATCGCAGCGCCCTCCTGTCGCGCGCTCTAACGTCGGCGCTCTAGTGTCGCGCGCTCTAAAGCCGCTTTCCCATAAATAAATCATGCGCCTTCGTCCGTTCCTCAAAACGCAAGTTTTTTAGGGGAGAATTTGAAAGGAACCGCTTTGACGTAGCAACAACTTGGCAGTTAGCTAATCAAATTCGGGGTGGAACAAAAAACGCTCAATTGATGACGTGACAGATAAGTCCGTTGCGCCAGTTACACAGAAAACCATTGAGGACTTTAATGCCTTTTTTTCCCGCACTTCAAGTGCAGTTCAAGACAGTGATAGAGTACCAACTATTACTCTGCACGACTACAATCTAGCTTCTACGTATCTTCCTTCGATAACAGAACACGAGCTGCGAGAGTATTTATTTTCTTCCAAAGAGAAAAAGTCTTCTGACATTGACAAAATTCATACACGGGATCTGCGTAGAAATTTTGAAAAATCTAAAATTGTACTTCTAGCTCTGCTGAACGATATAATTGCAACCGGAAAATGGCCAACGGGAATGAAAACTGCTATTGTAAAACCGCTCCACAAGGGAGGGGTGACGAAGAATTTCAAGAACTGTCGTCCCATTTCAAGCTTATCATGCATTTCGCAGCTGCTGGAAAAACACTTTTTAAGGGTAATGACTAGCTTCTGTCAATGGTTCGACTTACTTTCCGATCGTCAGTAGGGTTTTATTCCAGAGCGGGGTACTCAGGCATTACTGGAAGATTTTGGAGATTTCCTGAATACTGGTCTTGATAACAGTGTGTTTACGTGTGCAGTGTTCTTGGATGTCTCGAACACATTCGACAGCATAAGTCATGACGTCCTCTGTTCTAAACTGTACAGAGTGGGGTTCAGAGGTACGTTTTTGTCACTCCTAAAAGGCTAACCTTCAGGTCGATCCCAAGTGGTGGTGTTTAAAAATCGGAAGAGTCGTAAGGCCCTTTTAACTGCTGGAGTCCCGCAAGGCTCAGTTCTATCGCCATTACTCTATAATTTATACGTGAACGATCTCCCCGATGTTATTTCTAAATGTAAAATTTTTCAATACGCCGATGACACGCTTTAAGTGTCGGATCATCCGGATTATCATGTAGCCATTCAAAATCTTCAAAATGATATTATATCTACAATGGACTGGTTTCGTGCAAATTTAACTGAAGTGAATGCGTCGAAAACAAAACTTGCCCGTTTTATGCACCCGTTAAAGCATGTCGAACTTTCCGTCCCAGTAGCTCTGCACACTTCCAATTGCACATCGTGCGATTGCGAAACTATTCCGTATGTAAAAACAGTTAAATACCTAGGAATATATTTCGACAGTGATTTGTCCTGGGGCACGCATATGACTTATCTATGTAAGAAATTAAGAAGCGTTGCATGTTGTGTGTATAATATTAAAATGTTTCTGCCTTTTTCTGCGCAAAAAATGGTAACGCATGCATTGGCTTACAGCTATTTACGATACGGTGTTACCATCTTTATGGGGTGCTCCCTCTTCTGGCGTGCGAGAATTGACTCCTTGCTAAGAGGTATTTTGAAAAGTGTTTCGTTTGACACGCCAGATGTCTCAAGCGCGTCTATATTTCAAGAGCTCCGTCTGCCATCTTTTGGTTTTTTTTTAAGGAAACTGTTGTGGTTCGCCATTTCTGGAATTCAAGTTTTATTACAGTCTACATTGCGCAGTGACCTATGAGGCCATCGCTTCGTTTCCAAATGCCTCCCCTATTGAAAAATCCACCAGCCCGGGTCTGGTGTGTTTCTGACGTTTACATCAGAGCGGAAATTCAGACACGGGTCTTGGCGTGTTCTGGTGCCCTGGTGTGTTCTAGTGTGCTGACGTGTTCTAGTGTCTTGGCGTGCTCTGATGTGATCCGGCCGACCTAGTGTCTTCTGGGGTGACCTGGTCATGCATGCACGATATAAAGGATTGCTGATGACAACAGCTAGCAAATTGTGCAAAAAGACTGCTAATTTTTTGCAGGTTTAGGTGTTCATTCTGCCATGAAACAAAACTACAAAGAATGGAACTTACTATTTTATTTTTTTCCCAACATGCACCACTCGCAAACATTCTCATGCAGACTGGGCTGTCCATGGCTCTTTTCTTCCATGCCACTTTTGCCAGCACACCTGGATGGCTAAGATGATGCCTTCGGCAAGTCGGTATTGCTTGATAAAACCTGCAGTGCATAAAAAGAAATACACGAGCAGTTATTCATAAAAAAAACCTTAAAATAATAAAATCACAACTACAACAGTGAACAAGAGGTTATGTCGTGTCGAGCCTGATAATCAGTCAATTTATCACTCGGCCCGGCCTCCCACGTTCTATCTGATTTCGCCTACCTGTGGGCAACATAATACAGTCAAACCTGACTATATCAAACTCTCAAAAAACCGTCTACCACTTTGATATAGCGGGCAATTCTCTATAGAAGTTTTAATGAATTTGACAACGAACAAGCACGCCACATTTTGAAAAGTTGTCCACGCTCGAAGGGGCATCTGTACATCATGAGGGACGCCGACTGCAGTTATATAGTGGCCGCTTCTTCGTTTACCGGCTCACCCTCTCCCCCCACAAGACTTTTTTTTACTCCTGGGCGGCCGACACGGCTGCTCAAAAGAAAAAAAGCCAGCTTTCTCTGCAAGCTGGCTCTCCCCCAAGGATGATTCTCAAGCAGGGGGAAAGCCAGCTTGCAGAGCTAAGCAGCGCTCTTGGCAGATCGGTCCATGGGGAGACGCTGCAATTTTCGTTCGATGTAATTGCATTTTTCGCTATGCATTTGAATTGCAGCTACCGGTCCATTTACAAATAGTTTAAGGGCACAAGGTAAGTCCTATACTCCCCATGCATTTGAGGCCATGTTGAGGAACAGTTTTCTCGGTGACTATTAGGAGTATTTCTGTCATGCATATATCATTTTGTTCGAAACATTGTGCTTTATCCACTGAACTAGAATTATTTGAACCAATCTAAAATAAGTTTTTTTAAATATTTTTTTTTATTCTAGTACTGAAATTTTAGTTTTTTTCATCTATTAAAAACTTTATAACTCAAAAACTGCTAGGTGCACATTTTTAATTTTCGTTCAGTATTTTTGAACATCCATGTATGTGGTAGGAATAAAAAATCAACCCTCTATAATGTCAGGTTAAGGAAAAAATGGTACCTATGCACTAAAAAACACTGTTTTGAGATAATTGAGTTTAAAGTAAAAAAACTGGTGAATAACGAATTTCTATTGGCACCAACAGCCTTACAGTAATTTTTTCAATAGCCGCCAACTTGAAAGGCATTGCTAAAGTCATATCTTCGCCTTTAGGCTTATCGCATTGCTTGCCGGGCCTCTTTTGTGACCTGCCATGTCGCTTGGTCCGTAAAGTATATTAGAGTGATGTCAACTTCCCTCAGCCACTTGATGGCTTTCCAAACAGGGTTCCATCCACAAAACTTCAAAACATTGGCTTGTGCAATGCTGCCACCATTGAATAAAGAAACAGCATTCAATGGCGCCATTTTGTCGTTATGAAAACACAAACACTTGAATGTACACACGTTAACACCTGGAAAAAACGTGCACAGCGTCTCGTGATTGTCTTGGTGGAAAAAAAGCTATGCAATAGTTTCAAAATAATTTTTTTAGATTATCTGTTACTGGACAAGCTTTTAGGTCTTGTGTTGATTTTGTTTTGTTGGAGAATTCATCGATAAACAGGGAGTGTATCCCAAAAGGAGGCGTAGTCATTTGCTACTTGCTTTCGGAAGAAGTGATTTTCAGCCCGAAATATAGCTTTCCAAAAACACTGGGACAATGGAAAATGTGCAGAAAGAGCTAAACTTTTCAAATTGCGAAAAAAAACTAAAATTGATCTTTTTTTTTCAATTTTACCTCACCATGTGCCCTTAAATTAACCGGGTTCGATAATATCAGGTTTGACTGCAGATCGAACATCGTGGCCTCGCTCCCAGTGAGCAAAGAAAGCGCTGCACCCCAAGTGGCATTTCTCCTGCTCTGTCCACATTCACCTTGTCTGACCTCTTAGTGCCTCTCACTGTACATGTGTGCTGCACAAGGCAAAATCAACAATAGGTTCATAAAAACCTCAAATCATAGTAAATCATAACTCACACTATACAAACATTATGTGTGCCATTAAAGTTGCGACGAGTCACACGCTGCTCATCTACAGCGTATGACTCGTCGCAACTTTAATGGCAGACCAACTACACGCTGTATAAATATTCCCATAACCAAATTTTTTTTTTTTGTTCAGAGCTAAGCACAGCAGCCACAACAGGTGCTGTGCCAGCCACAACAGGTGCTGTGCCCTTCCAGGTTGATCAGAAATACCCACCTGGTGTGGTATGGGCTGTTTTCCCACCACACCCTCCTAGAGGAGACGCCAGCAGGCTTGCCCTGACAAACCCTTGTCCAAGAGCTCCGCAGGCTCCCACAGTGATTGGCTGACCATTCTGAGAGAGCGGCCAGGAGTGGCAGCCTTTTCCACAGCGTGTGTAAATGCTGCCTCTCGCATTTTGATGCCAGGTCCAAGATGAATCTGCAGTGAGTAACACTGTCAAGAAAAGGCACAAAAAGTGGAGAAATACAGGCAACACAAATGGACTCTCCACTTTCGTCTGCAATCATGTTCCTGCTTTGTTTCACTGAAATGCTGAACTGTAGATATATATATAAAATGAAATACATTAAAGGGGCACTCTCCAGTATTCCAGGATGGTCTATTTATGTTCCTAACTCAACCTATGTGCTCTAACATCCCACAAGTCCAAAACTTACAATCATGTGTGGCCTATTTCACTATTAAAAAATGTGATCAAAGATAGCGAATGCGGTTGAACCGAATCGAGGCGAATAGGGTGGAACGGCGAAAGACACTTGTCAGTCGATTGCAAGCAAGGGCCTCTTGTGCAGACGAGCAGGGCTGGTTGGCTGCTTGTCCGGACGTGAAGCTATCGCTTGTGATTGTCTGATGAGCCCCGTTCGTTCCTCACCTACATTCGGCCGGGTTCAGCGCCGCCATTTGTATGTCTGAGATTCACTATCTTTTATCACATTTTTATTAGTGAACTAAGCTGCACATGATTTAAACTTAAATATTTGGGATGCTTAGAGCACATAGAATGTGTTACGGCCATAAATAGGCCGTCTTAGAAAGCTCCCGAGCGCCCCTTTAAGAGAAGTAATTTCAGCTTTGGAATATGCATTAAGAAAGGAGGTCCATTATTGCTGTACACATCAAATACTAATAATGATATAAAAAAATTGTTTCATGAAAGCTTGACTTTAACGAACCATTTGACAATTTTTAAATTCGACATCGCCAAGTATGAAGGAAGTATACTGCTGTGCACTCCCATGTTTTGTACAAATATTTGCAACCTCGGGCAGCCGAGCACTGTGAAAAAAAAACAAAAAACCTTTGGCTCCACTTTATGACAAGACATGAAAAAGAAAACCCGAATGAGTGTGCTATTACCAAAGCTCACTACCTTCCCTTTCTGTGTTCCGAAATAGGCATCAATATGTCTCACCAGTCAGCTGCTTATCAGCTGACAAAGAGGATGTGTTTTCCAGAGCTCCTGCGAAGCTAAGCAATATTTGGTGTATTTAGTTTAGTTGCGAGTGTGTTTATGGGTACTAGAAAGCACTTTTTAAAGTAGCGATAGGATAGGCTTGCTTGTTGGATCTGCTTCATCGGTGGTGTTGCGCGGGCACACCCCATTGGGGTTGATCCTCCAGGTTTACCACCCTGCTGTAAAGCATTTTTGCTCTAACTCTGGTGGTTTTATGAGGTAGCAGAAAGCAGTTTTTAAAGTAGCGATAGGATAGTTGGGTTACAGCAGGCTTTTTAGGTAGGGTCACAAGACCAAACCACCTGTACGTTTGAAACTTTTGGCGGGCTAGTTGGTTTTGTGGACAGAGACGTTACCCAGGCTTTTTTGGTTTTGGTGCGATATTTTTCGTGGGGTCGCGCTGTGCTTCCGTAGGCAATGGTGAATATGCGAAGGAAGAAAAATGCGCAGGCTAATGTAAGAGGGGGACCCGATGTAGAATCTGAAGAGTGTGGCCGTTGGTGCTGCATGATGGAGTTGGAGCTCAAAACTGTAACAGAAGCCAAAGAGAGCAACTTTACCTGTCGGAGTTGCGAGAAGGTAGAACTTGGTTTTGGGAGAATAGGAAGGGAATGGGCGGATACGGTTCAGGAGTCGAAGTGGGAGATACGGGTAGAGCGGGAGAAGTGGGTTCAGCTCGAGGCGCAGGTCGGAGATATGAATAAGAGGGCCGAAGCGGAT
Source organism: Ixodes scapularis (assembly GCF_016920785.2). Classification (NCBI taxonomy): domain Eukaryota; kingdom Metazoa; phylum Arthropoda; class Arachnida; order Ixodida; family Ixodidae; genus Ixodes; species Ixodes scapularis. The sequence continues at coordinate 86,404,573 of NW_024609836.1, read as the reverse complement.
GTGGTGGAGATGACCAGAGAATGGGAAAGTAAGGTAGGGAGCGTGGCGGGAGAGCTGAGACGATAACAGGAACAGAGAGCCGAGGTTGAGCGACAGGTAGGGGAGCTTAGGGGAAGAGTGGAAGGCGGAGTTGGAAGAGCATAAGAAGAAGTATGAGGAGATGGTGCAGCAACTGACAGGAGTAGTTAATAAGAAAAAGGGTGAGGTGGCAGAGAAGACGGCGAGGGGGGGGGGGGGGGGGGGGCAGACAAAGGGGGCCAGTTAAATAGTGACGAGGTGATTGACTCTGTAGGAAAGGAGCCTGCACAGCTGTATAGTACTGCAGTACAGCAGGGCTTGAGAAAGGCAGCAGAACTTGAGGCACAAAAAGCACAGAGAGCTAGAGGGGGTGACGACAGGCAGTCGGGGGTTAAGAGGGTGCTGGTGGTAAAAGACTCAAACATAACAAGGGTTAAGGAGGGGCTGCTGGACAGGGTGAAAGGGGATGGGAGGGTAACCGTATGGCTCAGTCAGGAAAGTGCATGGTAGATGCTATGGCCAAAGCGAAGGTGGAGGTGTGAAAAAACACGGAAGGAGAGAACCTAGTGTTTGTACACGCAGGACTAAATGATGTCTTAAAAGGACGGAGCCAGAACCTCGCCAGGCAGACAGAGTTGGGGTTACGTAAGCTGAGGGACGTCTCTGAGACTGTGCATGTGCAAATAGGCACCGTCCCAGAGGTCTGGGGACAGTCTTTGCAGATAGAGAAGCGGGTGGTGGAAGCTAACCGGGTGATAAGGGGGTTGAGCCGACGATTTGAGTATGGAGTAATGAAAGTAAACAGGGCGGTGCACGAAGCTCGCTCCGACCCTTTTACAATGGGCATCCACTACAGTGGAACCACTGGGAGCACGGTAGGCGATAGGATTGGATGCCACATCATACATTTTTTGCGGAGCCCCGGAGCCCTGAGGGCGCCGGTGTAAATGAGGGCCAAAATGTAGATACAGGGGGGAGGGTTTGGGAGGGTGAGAGGAAGCCTTGCAGGACTAGGAAAAAGAAACAGCGTTCATAAACACGCAGGAGGGCAGGAACAGAATAAAGTGGGAGGAGATTGAGGAGCGATTAGAAAGCGACAACTTTGGAGTGTATGGATTAGCAGAAACATATCTGAAGGATATGGAAGAACCACCATACATACCGGGATATCATTGGATGGGATGCAACCGGGCCAATGGGGAACACAAGGGAGGGGGATTAGGGGTGTTAAGGTTCAGGAATGGGAAAGGGAACGAGAGGGCTGCAGGGAACACATGTGGGTAAGGCAATATTGGGCGTTTGGACACAACCCTGGGTTTTGTTTATCTAAAAACAGGCGGTGATGCAGGGGAGGAAAATGCAGAACACTTGACATGTATATCAGGAGACGTTAGGGAAATTGGCACTAGCAAGGAAATATTTATCTTGGGGGACGTGAAGGCATATTTGGAAGACTTTGATGGACATACAGATACAACAGGGAGGATGTTAGAGGCGTTCTGCAAAGGTTAATGGGTTAATGTTAATGGGTTAACGCTCAGGTGAAATGTGATGGAAAAATAGCATGGGAAAGAAAGAACTCGCACTCGACTATTGACTACTGTTTAAGGTCGCGTAAAATATACAACAGATTAGGAGGTATGTAGGTCTAAGGTCTGGGGAGCGATCATAAGAGAATCAAAATCAGATTTGGCACAATAAAACCAGAAATGCAAAATCAAAAACAAGAGGGTAGGAATAACTTAAATGTTAAACAGTTACAAGAGGCATCTAAGCAGATCGAGAACATTGTATCTAAGCAACCGGAAAGAGAATGGACATATGAAGACTAAGTGTTTTCAAAAGAGAGTTAGAGAAATATTGAATCAAACAAGGATGAAGAAAACTAAAACGCAAGCCCAAAAGGTGGTGGGATAAAGAGGTTAAGGCAGCAATATCGAGACGCCAAGCGGCATCTAAAGAACACAGATGGGCAAAGAAAAAGGGGGCCACACTAGCCGAAGTAGCGACAAAATGATAGGAATTTCAGGAAAGAAAGCAGGAGACATTAGCATTAATACAGGCCAAAATTGGGAGACCAGGGGTCCAGTGGATGATAGAGATAAGCCAAAAGGATAGGAATGCGGCAAAAAGATTCTGGGAACACATCAGTGCACAGGGGAAAATGACTGAGGCGTACCAGCAGGCACTAACAACACAGGAAGGGACAAAGGTAGAAGGGGATGAGGCAGGAGAATACATTAGACATACAATCGAAGCAGTATTTTCGGACTTAGAATCAGATCAGGTTGTAGGGAATGGTAGCGTCTACACAACACAAGCGGAGGATCATAGTGAGGAAGAGGAAAGGACCACAGAGGAATGGGAAAAAAGCAGGAAAGGTTCTGGCTGACACTGAAACAGGTCCAGACGGCATACCAATGAGATTGATAAAAGTTCTAGGCAAAACAAGCAAATTGAAACTAAGGCAGCTGATTGACCAGATACTTATGGGAGGGAGGTACCCAGTGGACTGGAAACTGAGCAGGATGAGATTATTATATAAGGGCAAGGGAGAAAAAGACAGTGTCAAATCATACCGACCAATCACAGTAACTTCAGAAATATACAGATTAGCTATGCAAATTGTAAAAAGAAGAATGGAAGAATGGGCAAAGAGAAAACAGATTCTGGGGGAGCTTAAATGGTTTCAGGAAAGGTAGACGACTGGATGAAAATGTATTCATAATCACTCAGTGCATAGAGATAGCAATGACAAGTCAAAGGCCATTATGGGTAGCATTTTTAAACATCAAAGGGGCATATGACAATGTGAATCAGGAAAAACTCTCGAACCAATTGAAGGAATATGGGCTAGAGGGAACCACGGTTAAGTTTCTAGAATGGGTTTATACGGAGAATAGGGGTGATTATAACATGGGAAGCCGAAACTACAAGACCAGCAGCAATAAAAAGATATCTCAGACAGGTTTGGCCATAGTCTCCCCTGCTCTTTATGATATACCTCAGTGAGATGGGAAAAAGTTAGAACAGTGCAACCTAGGTTTTGATCTGACTAACATGAAGGAAGGACATAAAGTAAATCAAATATTGCCACGGTTGATGTATCAGCTAACCCCTGGATAGGTATTATTGGCACTGCTAAACTGTAATTTGTGGGACACAACTATCAGATAGCACTGATGTCACTGTCATCCGCATGTACACTTTTTCAAAGATAGTTCACCTGCTCGTCCTATGGCAAGACTTAAGTATGTTTTTATTTTTATTTTTAGAAGGAAAATAGGCATGGAACGAGCATAATTTTTTGGATATTTAGGATGCTTAGAGCCTGTCGAATGAGTTATCACCAAGAGCAGACAATCTGAGAAACATCTTTAGTTTAAGTCAGTACCTGTGTTTGCCTTTTTGTGTGCCTGCCTGTTTGTGTCGTTGTTTTTTCTGCCATTAGTCTGTTGTCCTAAACAAGTCAATGAAGTGAAAACAATAGACAAAATGTCTCGTAGGCCCAGATACGTACCTCACCATCTTGGACAGCAAAGAGAGGTGGCCAAGAGGAGTCCACGGCCTCACCAAGTGGAGCAGCCACTGCAGCACCTAGGATAGCAAATTAAAGGTTAGAGCGACGAGTTAACATCAAAATCTTGATTTGTTTATACGCTAGGACATACTGTAGCTGTAATAAAGAAAAAGATAGCCGCACAACATATTCAAAATGACGTGCAATGCAGTATAAATAAAGCACAATACTCCTTCACAACGTCAATCTAGCCCTATGCTCAGGAGCTATGTTAGTCAAAACATTGAACCCCATTTCTTTGTTGTAGTAATAGCAGGAAGCATGCATATTCCCAAACAAAATGTATGCTACAGTTGCTAATAAGGTGAGATTTCAGCAATGCATGCCCTCAAAATGTTTCGTAATTTCACTCCACCAGTAAATCACTTTCACTTGTTTTAGGATTTTCAGACCATTAGCAAATCGCTTTAACTTGATTTATGACGATGCAAACCTGTAGAGGTAACGTCAGCTCTTTCTTGCGGTACTTTTAGTAAGGTGACACAAGGGCTGTGGTCACTACCATTAAGGTGGTATTGTTGCTTATGATGTTGCCACAGCCAGGCTGCTTTATGCACTAAATAAATGAACACTACCTTTTGAAATCATGCCTTTAAGATAGTATTTATTCATGTAAGATACTGGCAACCTTACCAACTCTCGTTATTACAACTACTCGCCTGTCAGGTAAGCAATGACTGTATCGTGCTACGCTGCAAAAAGAAGTCATGAAATTATGTCTTCCTGTTCTGTCATCAACCTTTGTTGAGTTAAAAGTCTGGCTATAGTAGTATGACAGTGTTGTCCTGCCCCTAAAAAAGCAACTTTTGATCCCTCTGCTCCTGTGTGCAAAGAGGGTGAAACACTATTTTCTTAACGGTAGAAGGGCCTGAAGCATGTGAATAACAGTACTGGGCAGAGCCTCTCCTGAACAATCAATTGACTTGCTCCACTAAATTGAGATTGTCATTACCTGCAACTACATTATCAGCAGTTCAGATTGCAAATACATAATTAGATTTGGGCCCACCAGCACTGTCATCCTGTCAGTAAATTAATATCTGCTTTTATACAGATGAAAAACAAATTAAGATTTGCAACGTACAGTCGGAGGCGTCTTGGGCAACGACTCAGCAGAATCTCAATAATACAAATCTCTCCCCCCCATTCCACTCCACCCACTCCCCTCACTTCAAGTGACCCAAATATTAACCGGCAACGCAATTTGTCACTACGTATTGCGCCATCTAGCGGTTGCAAAATAAAAGACTGGGTAGGCCAGGACAGCCCGGATCGCAAGGACCGCAGGCGGGTGCATTTAGAAACCAAGTGTGAATGTGGCATTTTGGATCGGCGTCAGCCTTTTTGGGAACCGTTCTTCTTAAAAGTAAGTCCCGGCTTCACGTCTCCATGAACCCAGCGGGTTTCTGTAGCATCTTGCCTACTCCTATAGGAGTAGGTGAGATGCCACAGGAACCCGCCGGGGTTCGATAGGGTTCCCCCAAAAAATAAATGTCGCTACTGCTGCGTGAAAGACTGTCACAGTCACGAAGGCGACTCAAGCGTCAAACTATACCGCTTCCCCTCGAGATCTTCGGAAGTGACACGGCAACAGAAGTGGATCACTGCAGTGTGATGCATCAGGTAGGTAAATTCTACAGTAATTGTTGCTGTTGAAGTGAACGAAAATAGATGTGCAGGCTTGGAAAGTGGTCTGACGAACTTGTTTTGCAGACTACTCAGCAAAATAACAATTTTATACAAGTTGTTCTACGAGTCACTATAGTTCGTTGCAACCTAAGAACGAAGGGCGAGGGTAAGACGGGTCCGGGAGGAGGAAGCAGACGGAACGCTGGAGAAGAGAGGGGAAAACCTCCTTCTCTCTTTAGCGTTCCGCCTGCTTCCTCCTTTCCGGCCCGTCTTACCCTCGCCCTTCGTTCTTAGGTTGCAACGGACTATAGACACCACATAGGGAAATACAAGAGGAACAATTGGGCCGATTGTTGCTTCGCTGTGACGTCCAGAATCAGGCGATCAGGCCTTCAAGAAGCGAAAGGCCCATCCCGGCAGTCGTAGTTGTATGTGCGCATAGCCGTTCGGCACACGCGTGGTCGTAACCAAAACCTTCCAAACCTGCGAGTTCTCAAATAGTAAATTTTTGCAGCACATAAAGCTTTGTTTGTTTCGGCAACAAAATTTAACGCTGAATCTGGCAACAAATGTGACGGCATGCAGAAAACAGGATGCGTAAGTTTTTCTTTAGAAAAAGCTCAAGTGAAGCGTAAATATCCTTCTCAAATGTGCACCTTATTGCCTGTCACCTTTTCACACCAGGCTTGCATATCACGGTACAGCCATTGTAACGCGCATACTGTTCTCTAGCATGCAGAGTATGTTTCTAATTACTCACATTTTCTAGCCGGGGGCGAGCGCGAGGAAACAGGAAGAGCGTGCCGCACCAGGCTGGGGCCGCGCAGGAACGATGGAGCCGTTCTGGCTGGTCTGGCTCATGGCGACTCCTGGAGCGTTCCGCCAGCGAGGTTCAGATCAGTACCGGCGGAAACGGCGAGCCCTGGCCACACCGACCTAGGCCATGACGATCCCGGAGTGGTTCCGCAGCGAGACTCTGGCTCTGATAGCCCGGAACAGCTTGCCTACGCAGCGCTGGCGTGGGGAGGACGATCCGCAGGCCTGGACACGGACAGCGACTGCGAGCTCTGAATGACGGGTGACAACCCGGCTCGGCGGGCCGCAGTGCCGGCTCTCGAAGACGGACAACTGGGAAGTATAGTAAACCGATTCGCAATCTTCTCGTTGTATTGTGTCACTCCCTGGGAGACGAGCGAAGCACATGCCGATCGCGCGGCGATTATTTCAGAGACCCCACAAGTGGTGAAGACAACTCAAACTGGTGTCCAAATGACAACTCTAGAATATGCTTGCCGGCTAGCAATGCTGGGTAACAAAGACTTTCGAACTGATAGCCGCCCGGAAATTTTTCTTCTGTAAAGCTATACATTCAGGCTCGAATCGTTCACTGAAAATAAAGCTACAAGTGTCTCAGCAGACCTAATAATGCGAAATCCCCACATGGTAATGCAGCAAGCACAAAAAGAAACAAATAAATATCCTTAATGCTTACCTTTTCTCCCACGACCGTTTTTTCCTTCGCGCTCGGCAACTCGCTGGCGGGGCAAATTGCCCAGTGTGCACAGACGCCGCCGACGATTCCTAGCACTTCTAGCAACACTAAAGTTTTCCTTTCGTTTTTATTTTTATTAACCCTTTTAGGTACTTTAAAAAATGTTTGTGTATTTTTAGGACACATTCAATATAAAAATAGTGTTTTTGGGACCCAAAGCAATACTCATGCAAAATGTTTAACGTATCTTAGGAAATACATTTTCTGGTTTCGGTTTCGCGGTCTCGACTTTTCGCCGCGAGGGGTTTCCAGACACTCCGTCGCTCCGTCGGCTGCGATGTGCATGGCGGCGCCCAAGATGCGTATCGTCCACGCCGTGCTACGCACTTCGACCTGCTGTTACAAAGGTAAGCAGTACTTTGCTCTGAAATATGCTAATTTTGAATTTTTACAAGTTCTGGATTCCATAGCGCCGACGTATTTTACCCTAAAACGTATGAAGGTCGGGGAAAAAAAAAAGTACATAGTAGATATGCGAAGGCTCTTTCACATGCTCTGATTCTCGCCCGAAATCGGTGCGATTTCTAGTATATGTGCGATTAAAATCGCAGTCGCACTGTCGCAGCGGCTCTGCGACTGGTTTCCACCAAGTTGGTATTTTGCCGCAGAGCCGGGGCGATCGCTTTCTCGTCAATCAGCCGTTCATTAGCCAGCTTTCATCCGCGAAAATAAATGTAGGCACATAAAAGCTTCTGATTTAATGCTTCGTTATTATAAATTTCTGGTTACATATTGCATTCCTAAAACATGTATGCTTATTAAGACGTTTTTGTTGTATTTTAGACAAAGTGAAACGCGTCGCGTCCGTGTTCGAAGCGCCAGCCGCTCCGACAGAAATCGCGCGGTTGTTGGAGCATGTGAAACCAAACATTGCGATCGCACTCGCTGCGTCGGCTGTCGCACCGATATTTTTTTTTTTTTTTTTCGCACAGTCGCTGCATGTGAAACTGTCTTAAGAGAGGAGTCGCATAGTAGCTCAGTGATTTCTGTGGTGTTCCGTTCCGTGCTTAGATTTGGCAGTGTTTCAGTAGTTTCCTTTAGGGGCGGGCGTTCACTCTGAATTTTACATACCTGTGCACGAGGAATCGGCTTTAATTGTCGGGAGAAAGCTTCCTGTTTGGCGTGGTTTAGTACATCCCTGTTTTCTGGTAGAATTTGACGTGGTGCTCTTTTCTTTTAGGCTTCGTATTCCACTGCTGCCCGAAGGAAATTCCATCGGGATCTTTCTACCAGACACGGTGTCGCGATCGTCCCTGTGTGGTTTTGATTCCAGAAAGTGGAACAGTGTCTGATGCGGGACCTAGTGATAGTGAAGTGAGTGACAGTGACGAGGAGAACTTGCCAACGAAGGGCCTAACAACAGAACTTCCAAGCGATAACGAAACTGAAGGCAGAACGCCCGCCTGTCCACTTCTTTCAACGTCAAGAAAGAAGCAAAAGTCACCGACGCAAGTTTTTGACTGGGGAAAAGAAGACCGGTGTTTTCTGGAGCCTGCGGAACCCATGTTTACGGCCTCTGATGATGTCAAATGCCGACTGAAATATTTTCAAGTTTTAATTGATGACAAGCTGCTGACGATTGTTGACGAGGCAAACCTGTATTCTTTCCATCAGGCTATTGCATATAGGTAAACGTTTGTTACGCTGTGCCAACATGCTTATGCAAAGTACATATTATTTGAAGTGAATCGTTGCATCGCCCCTTCAATTAAGCACCTTATAAAATCAAATGTGGTGTTTGAGCTCTGTACATCTTATATAATTTTACAAGAAAACATGTTTTCATTCAACACCATACATATATCCGTAATGTGTGCTCACCAGAGGCACCCTGGTGTGCATGTCAGGCCAGTTTAGTGTGCCTTGGTGTGGACATTAGACCCGTCTGGTGTGGCGTAGTGTGCACATCAAGCCATTCTGGTGTGCTGTGTTGTGCACATCAGACCAGCCTGGTGTGTTTTGATGTGCACATCAGACCACACTAGGATGATGTGATGGGCACACCAAACGAGCCTGACATGTTCTGGTGGGGACAACAGAACACGTTAGGCTGGTCTGATGTGCGCACCAGAACACACCAGGCCGGTTTGATGTTTACGTCAGAAAACACTAGGACACACCAAACCGGTCTGGTGGATTTTTCAATAGGGTCGGATCAGAACGAAGTATGGTGAGCGCACGAGAGTGTATTACGTTCCGCAAATATGTAACAGCCTACCGGAATCCTTTGAATCCATAACTTCGAGGCAAAATCTCAGGAAGGCATTACGTAATCTAGAGCTGTGAGGTAAAGCTTTTTCTTTTTTTATGGTTATCAATTTTTTTTTTTTTTAGCCCTACAAGTTAACCTTGTGATTCCGAGAACGCGTAAATATTGAAAGTCAAATAACTTTTTCCACTTTTTTCTAGAACGTACCTTACTACAATGTGTCTTTCTTTTCTATCGCCACCTGCCGAGTCAGGTCCACAAGCCCTCGAGGCTTTCACCGGCTCGCGATTGTACTTTCAAAAATGTATTTTCTTCAAATAAAACTATGTTCTATGTTCTATCTGCATAAAATATTCAATATAGGCTCACCTTGGACGTGAAAATACCGCGGGTCACCGACTAGATTCCCGACGACATATCCTTCGTCTGTGGCCTTTGATATGCGACGCAAAGATTCAGAAGGCGTTCATTGAATTTTTTTACAACGCCCTCAAGTGCAATTGACGACGACCTTTTTTACAGTCCGAGCTCCATTCGGTGTTGGCAAATCATGCGTGGAATTATTTTACACTCGCAAACTTAAGTCACCGTATCACTATACGTCGCCAGAATAAAGAAGGAGTCGTTAAAGCGTATAGCTTTTGAGCGAGAAAGAACGAGCGATAAGGGGTTTTTGAGCGGAGGGACAACAGACAGCGGTGACAAAAGCCGACTGGTACCGATACGTGCATCTGTGCCCATATAATAGCGTGCTGTACCTTGTTGTAGCTGGTATATTATCCTAAGGCCTTACGTCTGAAAGGGAAGTATGTGTTATTTTTATTCGTGCGCGAGAAATGAACGATGGCCCTTTACAGAAAGTTCATTTTTAAGTTTTCAGCGTTACTGCACTCTATAAAATGTCTGCGCGTCTACTTACCGGCAAAACACTCGAAGATCCAATGCCTGCGATCTACGAAATGAACTCAGCAAATTACTAGGAGGAACATCTGTTTATACCTCAAAATGAAGTCTGCGGTGTGGCATTACGTATAATGCAAGCACGACGCATTGCATTGCGTATTGCTACAGCGCAGACTTCATTTTGAGGTCTAAACGGATGTTCTGTCTCATCATTCGCTGAAGTGATTTCGTAGATTACAGAGATTAACCCTTTGAATGTTTTGCGTGTAAGTATTCGTATCTTTGTGTATTGGTCGCCCTTTGGCTCGTCGCTTGCTTGTGCGTATTCCTACACCTTTTCCACCAAATGGTGAAAGTGCGGAGCGGGTATCAGGAAGGCAAGTATTGAGATATACAAATTCAGTTTAGCCAACATTTTCTCGCCATTAAGATTGCTTAAGACTTTTTAAGAATTTCGAACTGGCGTGTGCCTTCTTGTAGTAAGACGTTCACTTCACAAAATTATGTTAACAGAGGAACAATTTAAAATTCGCAATTTCGGAACGACTTTTGACTTCCTAAGCCATGCGAATTTTTGAGTTTTGGACGTTTTTCTTGGCGTTTTTGGTGTGTGAGTATTTAGGTGAAACCGTAAAAAAATAAGGTAAATTATGTTCAGTTTTTGCTTGAACATAATGTTTCTTGCAATATGGCGCTTATAGCTACCTCTAACGTCAAAAACGTAAAACGTATTAACTGATAATGAAAGAAGTAACGCAAAAAGCTACCTGCGTCACTTTTGTCGGTGACGGGAACGCGTTTCTTTTATTTTGAGGTAACCTAAGTCGGGAACGCGTTACTTTTATTTGCAAGTAACGGGTATCGTATTTCGTTACTTCTTTCGCTGTGGCTAGCGTTACGTCCGGACGGAGCACTGAAATGCGTATACCTAACCCTCTCCCCCGCGAACCTAGGGAAGGCGGAGATTTGGACGTAACGCTGGACACTTCGTACTTCTTTTAGGGAACGCTTAGAACACGGGGGGGGGGGGGGGGGGGGTGTAATACCACTGCCCATTGAATAATGTTTACTACACGCAGCGAAAGGTTCTTTGCAGACTCAAAAAAAAGGGCTCCGCAGAGGGTCTGTATCTCCTTCCCCAACCATTTATGCAGCATGGGAACAGAGGTCCGTCTAAGGTAACACAAGTGAATGAAATAAAAAAGAAATGTTCTTAATTATTGACCAAAAAAATATTTTCAATATTGATCGCACGTTTGCGTGTCAATATCTGAAAGTGAGCAGACAATCACTCAATGTGACATGTTTGAGACTTTTTTTTTTTTTTTTATAAAATATAAGTAACATAAAGAACAAGTAATATCATTCAGGAAAACTTGCCTGTATTCCCTGTTGGGACCGAGCGGTTGTCCGGGGACTCTGGGTACGGCAGGGAGCCGAGCCAGGGCAGGAACTCATGTGGTAGCCGGGCTCGGGAAGGACCAGAGGGCAGGAGGGTGTCTCGTAAAGGTAACTCTTTATATATACATATTAACAGGTTACATCACTTGACGGGAGAGCGCTTGAGAACACTGTCGAGAACACTGCTGAGAACACACGCTAGCGGAAAAAAAAAATTGGCTTGCTCTTTATGTTTATACAGCCTTGATGGAGATGCGCCTCAACGGGTAATCGGTCTCCTAGCTGTAGATGAGAAATTTAGCCAGTGCGGTACAACCGCTAACCTGGGATTTTTAACGTGCATTACGCAGTAGTGATCACACGAACGCGTGCCGGTACGAAACTCATCCAGATCGAAACGGGCGGGGGCGGCGGGGATCGAGCCCAGGAGGTTCCCAGCGCAAGCTTTCGCTCCACGCTCCGAGCTGAGACGCGTTAGCCCACTCGGCCACTTCCTCCCCACACGCTAGCAGAAAAAATTGGCTTGCTCTTTATGTTTATACAGCCTTGATGGAGATGCGCCTCAACGGGTAATCGGTCTCTTAGCTATAGATGAGAAACTTGGCCAGTGCGGTACAACCGCTAACCTGGGGTTTTTAACGTGCACCACGCAGTAGTGATCACACGAACGCGTGCCGGTACGAAACTCATCCAGATCGAAACGGGCGGGGGCGGCGGGGATCGAGCCCAGGAGGTTCCCAGCGCAAGCTTTCGCTCCACGCTCCGAGCTGAGACGCGTTAGCCCACTCGGCCACTTCCTCCCCACACGCTAGCAGAAAAAATTGGCTTGCTCTTTATGTTTATACAGCCTTGATGGAGATGCGCCTCAACGGGTAATCGGTCTCTTAGCTGTAGATGAGAAACTTGGCCAGTGCGGTACAACCGCTAACCTGGGGTTTTTAACGTGCACCACGCAGTAGTGATCACACGAACGCGTGCCGGTACGAAACTCATCCAGATCGAAACGGGCGGGGGCGGCGGGGATCGAGCCCAGGAGGTTCCCAGCGCAAGCTTTTCGCTCCACGCTCCGAGCTGAGACGCGTTAGCCCACTCGGCCACTTCCTCCCCACACGCTAGCAGAAAAAATTGGCTTGCTCTTTATGTTTATACAGCCTTGATGGAGATGCGCCTCAACGGGTAATCGGTCTCTTAGCTGTAGATGAGAAACTTGGCCAGTGCGGTACAACCGCTAACCTGGGGTTTTTAACGTGCACCACGCAGTAGTGATCACACGAACGCGTGCCGGTACGAAACTCATCCAGTTCGAAACGGGCGGGGGCGGCGGGGACTCGAACACAGGAGGTTCCCAGCGCAAGCTTTTGCTCCACGCTCCGAGCTGAGACGCGTTAGCCCACTCGGCCACTTCCTCCCCACACGCTAGCAGAAAAAATTGGCTTGCTCTTTATGTTTATACAGCCTTGATGGAGATGCGCCTCAACGGGTAATCGGTCTCTTAGCTGTAGATGAGAAACTTGGCCAGTGCGGTACAACCGCTAACCTGGGGTTTTTAACGTGCACCACGCAGTAGTGATCACACGAACGCGTGCCGGTACGAAACTCATCCAGTTCGAAACGGGCGGGGGCGGCGGGGACTCGAACCCAGGAGGTTCCCAGCGCAAGCTTTCTTTCCACGCTCCGAGCTGAGACGCGTTAGCCCACTCGGCCACTTCCTCCCCACACGCTAGCAGAAAAAATTGGCTTGCTCTTTATGTTTATACAGCCTTGATGGAGATGCGCCTCAACGGGTAATCGGTCTCTTAGCTGTAGATGAGAAACTTGGCCAGTGCGGTACAACCGCTAACCTGGGGTTTTTAACGTGCACCACGCAGTAGTGATCACACGAACGCGTGCCGGTACGAAACTCATCCAGATCGAAACGGGCGGGGGCGGCGGGGATCGAGCCCAGGAGGTTCCCAGCGCAAGCTTTTCGCTCCACGCTCCGAGCTGAGACGCGTTAGCCCACTCGGCCACTTCCTCCCCACACGCTAGCAGAAAAAATTGGCTTGCTCTTTATGTTTATACAGCCTTGATGGAGATGCGCCTCAACGGGTAATCGGTCTCTTAGCTGTAGATGAGAAACTTGGCCAGTGCGGTACAACCGCTAACCTGGGGTTTTTAACGTGCACCACGCAGTAGTGATCACACGAACGCGTGCCGGTACGAAACTCATCCAGTTCGAAACGGGCGGGGGCGGCGGGGATCGAGCCCAGGAGGTTCCCAGCGCAAGCTTTTGCTCCACGCTCCGAGCTGAGACGCGTTAGCCCACTCGGCCACTTCCTCCCCACACGCTAGCAGAAAAAATTGGCTTGCTCTTTATGTTTATACAGCCTTGATGGAGATGCGCCTCAACGGGTAATCGGTCTCTTAGCTGTAGATGAGAAACTTGGCCAGTGCGGTACAACCGCTAACCTGGGGTTTTTAACGTGCACCACGCAGTAGTGATCACACGAACGCGTGCCGGTACGAAACTCATCCAGTTCGAAACGGGCGGGGGCGGCGGGGATCGAGCCCAGGAGGTTCCCAGCGCAAGCTTTTCGCTCCACGCTCCGAGCTGAGACGCGTTAGCCCACTCGGCCACTTCCTCCCCACACGCTAGCAGAAAAAATTGGCTTGCTCTTTATGTTTATACAGCCTTGATGGAGATGCGCCTCAACGGGTAATCGGTCTCTTAGCTGTAGATGAGAAACTTGGCCAGTGCGGTACAACCGCTAACCTGGGGTTTTTAACGTGCACCACGCAGTAGTGATCACACGAACGCGTGCCGGTACGAAACTCATCCAGTTCGAAACGGGCGGGGGCGGCGGGGATCGAGCCCAGGAGGTTCCCAGCGCAAGCTTTTCGCTCCACGCTCCGAGCTGAGACGCGTTAGCCCACTCGGCCACTTCCTCCCCACACGCTAGCAGAAAAAATTGGCTTGCTCTTTATGTTTATACAGCCTTGATGGAGATGCGCCTCAACGGGTAATCGGTCTCTTAGCTGTAGATGAGAAACTTGGCCAGTGCGGTACAACCGCTAACCTGGGGTTTTTAACGTGCACCACGCAGTAGTGATCACACGAACGCGTGCCGGTACGAAACTCATCCAGATCGAAACGGGCGGGGGCGGCGGGGATCGAGCCCAGGAGGTTCCCAGCGCAAGCTTTTGCTCCACGCTCCGAGCTGAGACGCGTTAGCCCACTCGGCCACTTCCTCCCCACACGCTAGCAGAAAAAATTGGCTTGCTCTTTATGTTTATACAGCCTTGATGGAGATGCGCCTCAACGGGTAATCGGTCTCTTAGCTGTAGATGAGAAACTTGGCCAGTGCGGTACAACCGCTAACCTGGGGTTTTTAACGTGCACCACGCAGTAGTGATCACACGAACGCGTGCCGGTACGAAACTCATCCAGTTCGAAACGGGCGGGGGCGGCGGGGACTCGAACCCAGGAGGTTCCCAGCGCAAGCTTTCTTTCCACGCTCCGAGCTGAGACGCGTTAGCCCACTCGGCCACTTCCTCCCCACACGCTAGCAGAAAAAATTGGCTTGCTCTTTATGTTTATACAGCCTTGATGGAGATGCGCCTCAACGGGTAATCGGTCTCTTAGCTGTAGATGAGAAACTTGGCCAGTGCGGTACAACCGCTAACCTGGGGTTTTTAACGTGCATCACGCAGTAGTGATCACACGAACGCGTGCCGGTACGAAACTCATCCAGTTCGAAACGGGCGGGGGCGGCGGGGATCGAGCCCAGGAGGTTCCCAGCGCAAGCTTTCGCTCCACGCTCCGAGCTGAGACGCGTTAGCCCACTCGGCCACTTCCTCCCCACACGCTAGCAGAAAAAATTGGCTTGCTCTTTATGTTTATACAGCCTTGATGGAGATGCGCCTCAACGGGTAATCGGTCTCCTAGCTGTAGATGAGAAATTTAGCCAGTGCGGTACAACCGCTAACCTGGGATTTTTAACGTGCATTACGCAGTAGTGATCACACGAACGCGTGCCGGTACGAAACTCATCCAGATCGAAACGGGCGGGGGCGGCGGGGATCGAGCCCAGGAGGTTCCCAGCGCAAGCTTTTCGCTCCACGCTCCGAGCTGAGACGCGTTAGCCCACTCGGCCACTTCCTCCCCACACGCTAGCAGAAAAAATTGGCTTGCTCTTTATGTTTATACAGCCTTGATGGAGATGCGCCTCAACGGGTAATCGGTCTCTTAGCTGTAGATGAGAAACTTGGCCAGTGCGGTACAACCGCTAACCTGGGGTTTTTAACGTGCACCACGCAGTAGTGATCACACGAACGCGTGCCGGTACGAAACTCATCCAGTTCGAAACGGGCGGGGGCGGCGGGGACTCGAACACAGGAGGTTCCCAGCGCAAGCTTTTGCTCCACGCTGTGAGCTGAGACGCGTTAGCCCACTCGGCCACTTCCTCCCCACACGCTAGCAGAAAAAATTGGCTTGCTCTTTATGTTTATACAGCCTTGATGGAGATGCGCCTCAACGGGTAATCGGTCTCTTAGCTGTAGATGAGAAACTTGGCCAGTGCGGTACAACCGCTAACCTGGGGTTTTTAACGTGCATCACGCAGTAGTGATCACACGAACGCGTGCCGGTACGAAACTCATCCAGATCGAAACGGGCGGGGGCGGCGGGGATCGAGCCCAGGAGGTTCCCAGCGCAAGCTTTCGCTCCACGCTCCGAGCTGAGACGCGTTAGCCCACTCGGCCACTTCCTCCCCACACGCTAGCAGAAAAAATTGGCTTGCTCTTTATGTTTATACAGCCTTGATGGAGATGCGCCTCAACGGGTAATCGGTCTCTTAGCTGTAGATGAGAAACTTGGCCAGTGCGGTACAACCGCTAACCTGGGGTTTTTAACGTGCACCACGCAGTAGTGATCACACGAACGCGTGCCGGTACGAAACTCATCCAGATCGAAACGGGCGGGGGCGGCGGGGATCGAGCCCAGGAGGTTCCCAGCGCAAGCTTTTCGCTCCACGCTCCGAGCTGAGACGCGTTAGCCCACTCGGCCACTTCCTCCCCACACGCTAGCAGAAAAAATTGGCTTGCTCTTTATGTTTATACAGCCTTGATGGAGATGCGCCTCAACGGGTAATCGGTCTCTTAGCTGTAGATGAGAAACTTGGCCAGTGCGGTACAACCGCTAACCTGGGGTTTTTAACGTGCACCACGCAGTAGTGATCACACGAACGCGTGCCGGTACGAAACTCATCCAGATCGAAACGGGCGGGGGCGGCGGGGATCGAGCCCAGGAGGTTCCCAGCGCAAGCTTTTCGCTCCACGCTCCGAGCTGAGACGCGTTAGCCCACTCGGCCACTTCCTCCCCACACGCTAGCAGAAAAAATTGGCTTGCTCTTTATGTTTATACAGCCTTGATGGAGATGCGCCTCAACGGGTAATCGGTCTCTTAGCTGTAGATGAGAAACTTGGCCAGTGCGGTACAACCGCTAACCTGGGGTTTTTAACGTGCACCACGCAGTAGTGATCACACGAACGCGTGCCGGTACGAAACTCATCCAGTTCGAAACGGGCGGGGGCGGCGGGGACTCGAACACAGGAGGTTCCCAGCGCAAGCTTTTGCTCCACGCTCCGAGCTGAGACGCGTTAGCCCACTCGGCCACTTCCTCCCCACACGCTAGCAGAAAAAATTGGCTTGCTCTTTATGTTTATACAGCCTTGATGGAGATGCGCCTCAACGGGTAATCGGTCTCTTAGCTGTAGATGAGAAACTTGGCCAGTGCGGTACAACCGCTAACCTGGGGTTTTTAACGTGCATCACGCAGTAGTGATCACACGAACGCGTGCCGGTACGAAACTCATCCAGATCGAAACGGGCGGGGGTGGCGGGGACTCGAACCCAGGAGGTTCCCAGCGCAAGCTTTCGCTCCACGCTCCGAGCTGAGACGCGTTAGTCCACTCGGCCACTTCCTCCCCACACGCTAGCAGAAAACATTGGCTTGCTCTTTATGTTTATACAGCCTTGATGGAGATGCGCCTCAACGGGTAATCGGTCTCTTAGCTGTAGATGAGAAACTTGGCCAGTGCGGTACAACCGCTAACCTGGGGTTTTTAACGTGCATCACGCAGTAGTGATCACACGAACGCGTGCCGGTACGAAACTCATCCAGATCGAAACGGGCGGGGGCGGCGGGGATCGAACCCAGGAGGTTCCCAGCGCAAGCTTTCGCTCCACGCTCCGAGCTGAGACGCGTTAGTCCACTCGGCCACTTCCTCCCCACACGCTAGCAGAAAACATTGGCTTGCTCTTTATGTTTATACAGCCTTGATGGAGATGCGCCTCAACGGGTAATCGGTCTCTTAGCTGTAGATGAGAAACTTGGCCAGTGCGGTACAACCGCTAACCTGGGGTTTTTAACGTGCATCACGCAGTAGTGATCACACGAACGCGTGCCGGTACGAAACTCATCCAGATCGAAACGGGCGGGGGCGGCGGGGATCGAACCCAGGAGGTTCCCAGCGCAAGCTTTCGCTCCACGCTCCGAGCTGAGACGCGTTAGTCCACTCGGCCACTTCCTCCCCACACGCTAGCAGAAAACATTGGCTTGCTCTTTATGTTTATACAGCCTTGATGGAGATGCGCCTCAACGGGTAATCGGTCTCTTAGCTGTAGATGAGAAACTTGGCCAGTGCGGTACAACCGCTAACCTGGGGTTTTTAACGTGCGCCACGCAGTAGTGATCACACAAACGCGTGCCGGTACGAAACTCATCCAGATCGAAACGGGCGGGGGCGGCGGGGATCGAACCCAGGAGGTTCCCAGCGCAAGCTTTCGCTCCACGCTCCGAGCTGAGACGCGTTAGCCCACTCGGCCACTTCCTCCCCACACGCTAGCAGAAAACATTGGCTTGCTCTTTATGTTTATACAGCCTTGATGGAGATGCGCCTCAACGGGTAATCGGTCTCTTAGCTGTAGATGAGAAACTTGGCCAGTGCGGTACAACCGCTAACCTGGGGTTTTTAACGTGCGCCACGCAGTAGTGATCACACGAACGCGTGCCGGTACGAAACTCATCCAGATCGAAACGGGCGGGGGCGGCGGGGATCGAACCCAGGAGGTTCCCAGCGCAAGCTTTCGCTCCAGTCTCCGAGCTGAGACGCGTTAGTCCACTCGGCCACTTCCTCCCCACACGCTAGCAGAAAAAATTGGCTTGCTCTTTATGTTTATACAGCCTTGATGGAGATGCGCCTCAACGGGTAATCGGTCTCTTAGCTGTAGATGAGAAACTTGGCCAGTGAGGTACAACCGCTAACCTGGGGTTTTTAACGTGCATCACGCAGTAGTGATCACACGAACGCGTGCCGGTACGAAACTCATCCAGTTTGAAGCGGGCGGGGGCGGCGGGGATCGAACCCAGGAGGTTCCCAGCGCAAGCTTTCGCTCCACGCTCCGAGCTGAGACGCGTTAGTCCACTCGGCCACTTCCTCCCCTCACGCTAGCAGGCGCCTGCTGCTGCTTTTATAACGTCACTTTTCCCCACATCCCTAGTAGGGAATCCCTACCGTTCATTGTTCGTAACGTCCAGGCACGCCATCTCCCTCTCCCTCACAACGGCACACGCGACACACACACGGAAGGGCCAAACATCCTTGACCGCGGTGTCGCCGGTCAATGTCGGCGGACAATGGTGCCATCGAAGTCGAGGAAGGCGGAAGACATCCATAATTGCACGCGTCCTGGCTTCCGTGTGTTAGGGGATAATCCCTCCCTTGTCGAGGACGTCCCAAGGCTGTCGGGTCGCCGTGCGTCGAGGTCAGGCAGGAGAAGCAAGGAGAGGGGCCGGACGGCAAAGTCGGCTAGATGACACTGGCGTGGGTCAGCCCGATGATCCCTCGGAGAAGGTCACGTCGTCCCCGCAAACCAAGGTGCGTTGGCGACTCTAGGGCGCCTCTCGCTCCGTCTCCGGGCGCAGCTGACCGTAGCCACCTGGCGATGATGCTCCAGGGCGTTCACCCGTGCCGGTTGGTATGGAACGGCAACTCCCGGGGCCTTTCGCAACAACCCGGACATTGTTTCTAGAAGTCAATAAACTTCTCATCTAAAGTTTTAGAACAGCGTACCGAGATGTGTTTGTGCACAAAAAATAGCGTCGTCGGCATGCGCCAATACAGAACACGGTTGGGGCGCACCCATAATGGTAGCAGAGCAATTTTTTACTCACGAAAGGCTTTTGGGTACTCCATTCTAAAATTATCTGAACCTGCTCAAAGTATTTTCTATAAAATCTAACCGCACCGGCGGTCCACGTAAATGTGAGTGACCACCCAACTCTTCATAATTTACTACGTTTTGTGTCCAGACTTTTTTTTTTATATAAAAACATTTTTTGGGGGATTTGTTTATATTATAAATTATGTCGTGACATAAAAATTATCGAGTGAATTAAAAGTGTCGACCATTTACCTACCGTTCAATGTCATCCGAAATCACCCCACACTACGGTGTTGGGCAGTTTCAGTCTTCCGCTGCGTGGTGTGAAGATCACCCGATGTGCAATGGCGACAAAATAAAAAAAAACACTATAGGCATCACTTGTGCGGCGGCGCAACTCACTATATACGTCGTCCTTCTTTCCCTTTTAACCTTCTTTTTTTAGGCACATTTTACTATTGCTGCACCCTGGTCACGCCTGCCATCGGGCGGGGCATAAGATTGCGCAACGTCGCCTGCTCCTGCGCTCCGTTTTGCCTCACGATGGGAGGAGACTACGAGCCACACATACAAGTCAATCCTTCGGGAGGGAGCGCACTGATGCGTTCTCGCTTGATAAGCGGAATTGGCCGAGAGACAGCTTCTAACATCCGCGCATCCTAGTAAGAAACGGCCTATATTGACGTCGAGAGAAATGAATCGAACCATTTTATTTGTCCAGTAGACTGCTCACGATATTATGTACTAGCCTGGGAAGATAGCGTAGTGCTGCGAAATCAACCCAGTACAATAACCTAATACGGACCGAACGCGCCGCGAAGTTCAAATTTTAGAGGATATACCAACATGGTCATTAATAATAAAAAAAAAAGGCTCGCAGTTTTCTTTTCTTTTTATGCTTTATGGTTTTCTGGCATTAATGCTGCTAAGTACGGCCACTGTGGATGCGGTGCACGAATACCATCAGTCGTTGAAACAGAAACCCTTCAATGATAATCGACAGCAATATAAACCTTGCTAAAAGCTTTTTTTTTTTATTTGAATCAATATAATAGATTTCGCGGATTTTGAATGGCCGGTTTGCAATAGTTCATCGAGGCAAGTTCGGTGAAAAATGAGGATGATTGTTTTTTTTAACTGCCAAACAAAATTTTCACAATTTTCACTTTTTTTCCATTTTCTAAAAAAAGTCCGGGCGTAATGTGAAAAAAACAAAAAAAAAACACTTACAATAGTTAAGTG
Source organism: Ixodes scapularis (assembly GCF_016920785.2). NCBI lineage: Eukaryota > Metazoa > Arthropoda > Arachnida > Ixodida > Ixodidae > Ixodes > Ixodes scapularis. Next base: position 86,383,836 of record NW_024609836.1, on the reverse strand, counting down.
GTAACTTAAAAAAAATGAACGAAGAATGAAATATTTTGTACAAAAAGTTTCAGTCTAAGAACTTAATTCTAAGCAAAGTTAAAAAAAAATCGACGAAGAGGTTTACTAAATTATAAAACGATGAGCAAGAGACCAGTTTGTCATTTTATATTACTTAAAATATAAACATGAATATAATAAAATGTAAGTAATACAAGTGCACTGGTTTGTGTTATTTATACAAAAAAAATATTCGCGTTTGTAGAAAGTTGTATTCTTTATTTCTCTAGCCCTCAAATTTGCGTCTACGCGCAATTGAGAAAATCGTTCTCCCTCCCCCCCCCCCCTCCTCTCAGAGGCAAGTTCTTTTTTTTGTTTTTTTTAACGAAAACAAAATAAATATTTTACAAAAGCAAGCTCCGCTTAGTTGTTTGAAGAGATATTTCTACATCATTTAAAAATTTATTCGAAAAGAAAAAATAGCCATGAGACCCCTACGATCGTCATTTTCTGAAACTCTCTTGGAGATCGAAAATAAAAAATCGCTGCCAACTTCTCCTTTCTTCTTTTTTATCAGTCAATCTGTCTGACCAGATTACGGACGTCGAACTTCCACATTATCAGTAAGTAGGCGCTTGTATTTCAGTGTATAAAATTGCTCGAACCCGAAGCTGAAGTGAAAATCTTACGTAACTCCGATACAAGTCCAAGTCACGCGTGAAAAATGCCTTTAAAACGTGACTTTGCGGGGGCGAAGTCACTTTAACGGAGGTTTGGGTTCAGTGACCTATGTCCACCAGGTGCATCACAAACGCATAGTACTGTGACGCACAGTCGTAGTGTTGTGTGCTTAGAAAACTTCCTGCTTGCGTAACAAGAGGCGCTTATTTCCTGTAATTTGCTTTTCTACTGAGCTCGCAGTGTTCGCGACTTCTATTGTAGCTCTCTTCTTCATCCTGACTGGTATTCGAGGCTGTTGAAACGATTCCACTTTGTTCTTGTGAAACCACTTCCTGTGTTTTTCTCTCTTCCCAAGAATGTATGTATACATTTTCACTCTGAACCAGAGTTGTACTTAACGCGTTACTTGTGTCTATTTCAAAAAGTAACGCATTTTCGTTATTTCTTGAAGGAGTAACGTGTGACTGTTCAGCCACTTCTCAAGGGGAACCTGTACAACACAAGTACACAACCTATTTCTTACCGCATTTCGAGCCTGTAATTCTTGCGACAAAAACAAAAGTTAGATAGACCATAAAAATATTCAAAAATATGGTAGCGCTTGAGACAAGGACAAAGGAAAAGACTGGACAACACAGCGCTCAGTGTTGCTCAGTCTGCTCCTTTTTTCCCTGCATGCCTCAAGCGCCACCATAATTTTTTTTTTTGTATTTAGTATTAAGTCGCCCGACATTTTGCTCTAATTATAAAAAAGATGTCCACGAGTTATGTCCGTAAGGTCACAGTTATTTGTGAATGAACTTGTTAAAAAATGAAGAAACTGTTAATGACGAAATTGAGTGGAAGCGCCTACTCGTCTAGACGACACATTGAAAGGAACGAGAAAATAACGCGTTACTTTCAAGCTCACTTAACGCGTTCCTTTTGAATCGCGGTACAGAACAAAGTACTTGGTTACTTTAGTAGTGAGTAACGAGTAACTTTATTTAGTTCCTTTATTTCGGTGACGTGTCTGTTGTTCACACAACGACACTGTTTGTTCCGATGCTTGCTATCTGATCTCTAATTGTTTGCTGATGCCGTTATTTTTTAGGCAGGCTTGGATTTAATAGGGTTGCAAACTCCAACCTTAGAAGTTTTTAATTTTGTTTTGTCAATTTTTTTTTAATATTTCAAATAACAAATCAGCTATAAGACTCTCTAGACAGCCTTGTTTTTGTTGTTTCTGTTTACTCAGAATCAAAGCATAAAGCTGCCTATTGAGAAATATTGCAAAACCTGGTTTTATTCTTTTTTATTTTTTTCGTGGTAATAGCCAGGCTAGTAAAAGTATATGTCTAGCGAGACTCAGAATAACTGAATACACGCAAATGAAGATTGTTTTTGGTTCCGTAGTACCTCCCGGTGAAGCCTTTACGCAGCTGAAACTCATCTCGTGACCTTTGGAATGCAGCGCAAGGATTTCACTTGGGAGCTTTTGTTTCTATAAGGGATGTCAATTATTGTTGCGTGGTTTCTATTCCGTGAGGGGCAGATGAATTTTACCTACTTTATATCAATCGTAAAAACCTTTTTTAGCGTGCCACAACGCTACAATTTATCGTGAAAATGAGGATATAAAGTAGGTTTCTTTTGTGAATTAGCTAAAAATAAACGCTTACCATAACGGAAAATACAAATAAATACTTTTTTTTTTCAGTGACTCCGTAGGGAGTAAAGACCTCTTCGCGTCTATAGCAATAACAAGCTTGTGCTTGATTTAACAAAAAAAGAATCATTTTTGTTTTTGCGCGATCAAATGCTCAAATAGCCCACGGGAAAGTGTCACCTTTTCGACTTGAAATAAAAAGCCTAGCTCATTCTTGAGCCATTGGAAAATGTTCATTTATATTCTCTACTTCTGAGTGAGCAAGTGTTTCCTTCGAAATTATGAATATGTAATCCACCGCCTGGTCTTGCTTGTGTAGTAAATGGTAGTGTCGTAACACGCAACGCATTTTTTTTTTTCTTATAGAATTTTTTGAATACTGTTTTTTAAATCCTGATCAGAACTCGAAAAACGGTGCTTTCAAGGCACCCTCTAGCCGGACAACGGGCTATCGGTTGATATCTCGAAAGTATTAGTTTTAGAGCGCAGTTCTTAGGCGCCTGTTTCCGGCTCAAGCGGCGTCGGCGTCGGTGTCGGCGTAACCGTGAGGTCACGGGGGTCACGTGACCTCGGGGGAAGGGGGGGGGGGGTTAACGTGACATCGGGGTCACGTGACCCCCCCCAAGACGAGGGGAGGAGGTTGAAGGATGAGGGGAGGACGAGGGGGTGTACCCTCCCCTCAGTACCCTTCCCTCCTCCTTCTCAAGAGCTGCGCTCTAATTCAGTGTTACAGGGGGTTGTAAACGGCTTTCATTTTAGAGCGCAAATCTTAAGCGCCCGTTTCCGGCTTGAGCGGCGTCGGCGACGCCGTCGGCGTAACCGCGAGGTCACGTGACCCCCCAAGGTCACCCCAAGTTCAAGTGACCCCCCAAGGTCACGTGACCCCCTCTCCCTCCCCCCCGAAGTCACGTGACACCCCCCAAGGTCACGTGACCCCCTCCCCCCCGAGGTCAGGTGACCCCCCCGGAGCATTCAAGAATGAGGGGAGGAGGAGGAGGAGGAGGGGTCTACCCTCCCCTCAGTACCCTTCCCTCCTCCTCTTCAAGAGCTGCGCTCCAATTCGGCGTTACAGGGAGTTTGTTTTAGAGCGCAGCTCTTAGGGGCCCGTTTCCGGCTTGAGCGGCGTCGGCGTCGGCGTCGCCGTCGCCGTCGCCGTCGGCGTAACTGCGCGGTGCATTATGGGTAAATTTCCCCGCTAAATCTAGCGGAAAAGTTTCCCCGCTAAATTTAGCGGAAAAATTTCTCCGCTAAATCTAGCGTAAAATTTTTCCCCGCTAGATTTAGCGGAAAAAATTCCCCGCTAAATCTAGCGGAAAAATTTCCCCGCTAAATCTGGCGGGAAAAATTTCCCACTAAATGTAGCGGAAACGTTTCCCCGCTAAATCTAGCGGAAAAATTTCTCCGCTAAATCTAGCGAAAAAATCTAGCGGGAAAAATTCCCCGCTAAATCTAGCGGAAAAATATTCCCCGCTAAATCTAGCGGAAAAATTTCCCCGCTAAATTTAGCGGAAAAATTTCCCCGTTAAATCTGGCGGAAAAAATCCCCCGCTAAAGCTAGCGGAAAAATTTTTCTGGGGGGTCACGTGACCCCTTAAGGTCACATGACCCCCCCCCCCCCCCCCGCCCCGAGAACAGGTAACACTCAGTACCCTCCCCTCCTCCTCCTCAAGAGCTGCGCTCCAATTCGGTGTTACAGGGAGTTGCAAACGGCTTTCATTTTTGGTTTTGGTTTTTGCAAGTACACCCTTCTTCTCTTTGTTTCCTTGCTAGAGTTATTATTTTTTTGTTACCATTAAAGGCGAAAAATGCTTTTAATTAGGCGTTTTTTTATCTGCATCTATCTTCATTTCACAGGAGTTAATGACTGACTATTCTTAACCAACGCCTAGAAAGAAACTCGCCCATTCCGTTCAGTTGGCAAGAAGAATAACTTGAAAATACGGAATATGGGTAATCTAATAAATAGCCTTCTTCTGGTAACAACTATCATAAGTAAGTGGTTATTTTATCTTTTTGCTAGTTCGTTAAACTTGCAAAAAAAAAACTCATATATAGATCCGAGAACCATGACGATTAAAAGAAAAAAGAACTGCCGTACCAGTTGGAATCGAAGAGCGCAGTGCCTTTCTTAACTTTAACGCTGTTAAGAAAACCGGTTAACTCGACTCTTCCTTTCACGGGTACGTTTGGCGCAGCGTTATTTTATTCGAACCGGCATACGGACATCCTTACTTCAAAGACAATTATAACGGCATTGTTTAAAAAAATTCCTCGCTCGCGTACTTCCCCGAAATAAACACGGAACTACCGACGCGAGCAGAAACGGCATCTGCGCTAAAAGCGAGCGAAATGTCAGGCTCATCGACCCTCCGTTGCACACGCGGTCATGAGTCAAGTCGCGTTTCGAGCTCTGGTACGCGGTAAATTACCTCCGTAGATCAGAGCATAGCCTCCTTTATACTGACAAAGCCTGGCAGTTCGAAAACGGAGCCATAGAGTGCCCGGTTGCAGATTTGGAGCGCGAGGATCTGGTATAGCACAGAGTATTTCTCGGGGAACCGGGTAGTCAGCGCACAGCTTTTGCACCGCCGAGGACCCGAAACAAGGTTTTCAAACCCCGCGAGAAAAGAAGCGGTATCGCGGGGAACGCGAGGAGCACGAGCGCATATTCCATCGATCGGGAGAAGTGTGTTTCGGCGTTTCGCCGCAGCAGGGCGCCCGTTACATGCCTCTCCTCTCATCCATTGTCTGCCGCTCTACCTTTTCACTCTCGGCGGCCGCGTCTCGTGGCGATCTGCCAGGCTTTGTCAGTATAAAGGAGCCGATGGTTATGGTTTCTTTATCTTGAGTCACCATCTTCATCGGTTGAAGTTGTGAATGTGCTTCCCGACCAAAGTGACTCGTTTCAGTGTCTAACCGGAGTCGACGCTGCAATGTTATGGAGCCAATGTCGACATTCCGTCGACATGGCGCTCATTGTCTTTGTGGGCACGCTATCACCGGCTAAACCAATCAAGCACAGAAGAAAGCGCAGGCTCACGGTTCATTCACAGTGAGCGATTGGTTTAGTCACTGATATCAACCGCAGAAAGATTATGAATGCCGTGACGATGCACTTTTGGGGCAACCTGATTGACTGCATTGGCTCACACACTGTGAAAAAAGCCCGTGCGTCTGCTTTCCCGCACAACGCTTGGAGAGCCAATCACCGCAACTTACGGAGGCAGCTTAGCGAATGACAATGCCGAAACATATGTTTACACAAAAAAAAAAAAAACGCAGTCTGAGTTGTGACTTTAAGCAATGCAAAACATCACGCTTGCATTGCTTAATGTCACAACTCAGACTGCGTTTTTTCGCCTAAACATATGTCTCGGCATCGTCGTTCGGTGATCTGCCTTCGTAAGTAGCGGTGATTGGCTCTCCGAGTGTTGTGCGGGAAAGCAGACGCACGGGCTTTTTTTAGAGTGCAGCGTCGGTTACGGTAGGACCCAAAGTGAAATTGAGCATAAACCGCTAGTTTGAAGGCCATCACTCATGTTTGTTTGTTCAAACCCACTGTTTTCTGCAGCTCTTCAAGAAGTCGTTTCTAGCAGCTCAAAAAGAAATACGTATGAAACTATAGAATACGACGATGGCGATTCGGAAGAGTCCACCACTCCTCCCACACAGACACGGGCAACGACGATAACTCCTTCGGAAACAGTTCCAGCACCGCCACAGAACAATACCGGAACCGAAGAGAACCCAGAAAACAAACTCGGAGGCACCGGTAACGCACTTCGATAAAACTGAATTATTAGTCGCAGCACTTTCTTCCTGTTTCAGACTTATTTTATGCAACGTTCGTGCACAACATAAGGAAGGATGCCAAAGAGGCATCGTGGGGTGCTTGTGGGAATGATGAAATGGTCAGAAACTCCGATCGCACGCTCTCCTAACCTCTTCCCTGTGCACTGCCCCGCGGTAAATCACACCTCCTAGGTAAGAAGGCCGGACGGCCCAATTTTCAACGTCAGCTAAGAAGGCAAGCAAAGCAAACATTGGATACGACTGCTGCGCCAGCATTTGGCTGAGACTCGTGATTGGAGACGAGTCTAAAGCCCGATTGACATGATGCCAACTTGCTCGCGATTTCGCAACTACAACATCAAACACTGCAGCCTTTTTTTTTTTTTTTTTTTTTTTTGCCGCAAGAGCGGTTTAACGATTGCGAGATGGAGAATAAAACCGCAACATGCGACTCAGGCCTGAGCCAAGCGCTCAAAACTGCACTCGGGTTCAATAAGTGCCCCGCTCTTATGGGTGACGTTGAAAACTCAGCACTACAGCCTTCTTCTCTATAGGAGGTGTTGGGTAAATACGAGACAGCCATCACTGGGCTTTCATGAACCCTTTCGGCCATTAAAATACCGGGCAGTATCGTGCCCCAGTGGTTTTGCAGTCTCCTTGGAAAAACGCGACTTGTATTTTACAGTTGAGAACACATGGACGTTGAGCACGGTACCAGTCACACTTCTCAAGGACTGAGCTCATTCAACAAAAACCCGACGATCTGTGTCCCATGTGCATTGAAGCAAAGTATGCGTGCGATGCAATTTAGCTTTTGAGAGTGCCTACCTCGATATCCTTCTCCACCGACAGATTAATCTATGAGACGCGGGTATTTGAACAATTGGCAATATTCTCGATGTATATTTTAAGACGTGACTTAATTCCAGGTGACTCCGATAATGATGATGAGGAAAGTGACGAGGACGATGATTTCGACGTTTTAACGTTTGCAGGTTAGTATAAGGCACTTATGCATGATACTTTCGTCATGGTCAAAACAAATAGGAACACCGGAGCGCGTGCTTTCCTGGGCCAGCAGTAATGTCCGTGAATAAGAAAGGTAGCGGCACCTTCTGTCTTTTCTGGCGTGCAAACGTTTTGTTTCGCTCTTTCAAACTCGCAGGCGGTCTTCCAATACTTGGCTTCAACTTATGTCAGCGCACATTCAAAGACCAAAAGGCACGCGAGCACACGCACACGGACTGAAAGCGCATTTTTACGGTTTCTGCGTTTCATTTGATGATCCGCAAAAAATATAATCAAAGAAAGACGGCGTTACTTGATTGGCGATATACGCTTTTATACTTTGTCTGATCCTACGCTGCACTAGGGGCCAAAGCCACGGGCCGCCAGGTCCAATCACGTTCCACGCTATACTATGACACGCTTAACATTGATTAGGGGTAGACGAATAATGCTCGAATCCAAAAACGCGTATAATTTCTATAGCTTCGACGCTGCAAAGAGCCTATATGCCGTGGCTTTTTTGGCGATGAAAAATTGTTGAGTCACTCGGTGTTCTTAGATTCTAACCACTGTACACCCCTCCCCTCATCAGTGATCCGAGAAGCTGGCACTGATACGTGCATCGAAGCGAAATACCGCACAATTCCTAAGTGGCTCGTGATTGAATCTGGCGGTCCGTAGCTTATGCCTTTAATCCATTGTAGAGCAATTTTTTTTATGGCGTTTACCGCGTTCTAGTGCTATAGCTATCCCTCTCCTACCCCCGTGCACACCCTTTTATAGTTTTCTCTTTCGCAGTCGCGCGTCGACGATAGCGCCGCCTGTATCGCTTCAAGATGGCAATCTTTGAAGGATTTCGACACTTTTCCGTATTGAAGAGCTTTGGCCTGCAGAACGTTCTAAACGAACCTGGTGGTACTTCTCCGGCGAGATTGTTTGTGTTTCTTGCCGTGGCATTATCTTTACCCTTGGCTGCGTATGGTGAGGCGCTCACCGTTTTGATTGTAGGCGCACCGTTGGATTGCTGCCCTCCATAGCCGAAGGGCCATCAATGTCAACGCGAGCATGTAAAGTTGAGTATCGTCCTCTGCAGTGCACGGGGATGTCACTGCTTTTATTTTTGTTTCAATCAACGAGGGTTATCTTTTATGGCAACATAACGATTCAGTCACAGTGCAATAGTTCGTTTCAGCCTAAGTCTAGACGCAGTCAGCTGTGGGTGCTGATGGAATCCATCAGGCGTCGTAGAAAGGACACCATCATACTGTCATACTGTCCGTCGTGTTTCTGTACGTGTTCTATCAATGCTGAACAAATCACAAACAGAAAAGGCCAAGTGATCTTCGCTGAAATATGACGCTCCTTGATTGGTCCCATTAGCGCGTAGCGTCGGCTGTGTCTGGACGTAAGTTAAAATGACATATAGCGAACTATTCGAGAACGACGCTCCATCTAACCGGAATCGGAATGCCTGTTATCAAATAACTTCACGAAATTTGTCAATACATTCTTAGTGGCTGGGATTCCATAGATTCTCGTTCAAAAGAGTGGCGTCATTCTCGCAGTCGGACACTCAAAAGAGCACAGCGTTCCAGTTGGCGGTGAATCACAACCAAACAATCTGTCGCAGTAAATTTTAAAAAAAATATTATGACAATCCTTTTACCTTAATCACTGCCCGCACTTGCCGCTATCGACACCCTAGGTATTGTTCAGTCAGGGCCGTGTGTTCAATCGCCGCTCCATTATTTGTTCTTTTTTAATTTGATTATAATTGTAAATTATATTTACCTAGAGCAATACCAGTTGCAAAACAGGGCCTGCGCATCCCCGCATCCCCCCCCCCCCCCTCCCCTCCCCCCCCCCCCCCCCCCCAACGTCATAACTAGTGGCAGCGCCGCCTACGTCACGTTAGCGACGTCGACAGCGCGCCTTGCAGCGTCTCATAATGAGCGCGACGCGCATGCAGGGACGCCAGGACGCGCACGCCTACCGTATAGTCTGCCGCTTTGCAGTCTACTCTCGTCGAGCTTCAGCGTGTTTTCCGCCCGGGGCGGGTCGAGTATCGACTAACGATGATGTCATGACCAGGCCTTGTCTTCTAAGTGGTATTGCCATAGGGCCGAACGCACCTTGCTGAGATTCTAACTTTTTGCCTTGTAGAAGCGCCGACTACCACGACGGCCCAAGGGGTGCCCGCCACACCGGCGCCCGAACCTACGTACACCGCCGCGTACGTTCCGGATGCTCCGAGGCTTCCGAAGTTCTGCATGCTAGAGGAGGACGAAGGCGAGTGTGACGGCGAGGAACGGGGCCCCGGTGAGACGCGAGTGTTCTTCAACGCCAAGACGAACTCTTGCGATTACTTCCCGTACTCTGGATGCAAGGGCAACGGAAATAATTTTGCAACCGAGGAGGAGTGCATGGAGAGATGCCGAGGTGAGTGTTGGCGGTACTTTTATTAGCTATTCACCGAAAACGGCGGGAGTTGGTACCACGAAGGCACCACAGTATTTGGTGCCCCAGTAGACTTCCGGTAGTATATTTACTTGGTCTTCAGCAAAGCAGCGTTTAGATAAAACCTTCCTTCGTACAAGTACCTGCGCGCATTGTAGAAAGTAGTACAAATAACAAAAGGATGATAGACATATGGCAAAGAAGAGGAAAACGAAGCGCGCAGGGGTGCGAGCTCGTTTGCAAACAAACATCAGTGAATAGGTGGAGACAGGTCGGAAAGTCTGCAAGTAATGCTGGGCGGCTCGCTTTACTCCGTTGCACTTTGACCGTAGCGGACGCTAGAAGTGCCGAAAGTGCATTGTCACGGCGCTTGTGGTTTTTGTGGCTTTGCTTTGAGCCAATCATGCACAAAAAACTCAGGTTCAGGGAGGCTTTTCTGGGCGTGATTGGCTTCGTGGGTGATATCAGGCGCACAATGGCGATGAGCGTTGTGACAATGCCCTTTTGACGCTGCTTGAATGGCTTCATCGTAGCGTCGGCTGCCAACTTCGCGTGAGTATAGTCCGCTGTAATCCCATTGTCCGCTGTAATCCACTGTAATCCCATTGTTAAAGATACAAATCCCTTAAGATTTGAAGAAATTTAACCTCGACATCATTTTAATCACTGATGACTTTATGTTAAATTTACGTGACTGAATGTCAGTGAACTAATCAATAATCAATTTTTACATTATGATAATGTTGCATGACTTTTATTGATTTCACTTTGTTGTTTCCTGTATTTTTAGGTTTTGCTCCATGTATGTTTAGTGCACCACACTGTAAACCGAGAGGTTGTTTGTGGGCACGAGAAAAATAAACCAATTTATTATTATTATTATTATTCTTAGCACCACCATGGCAAACGTTACGTGCGACATGACAGCTAATCAATCAAATATTCTGAATTTTCGTTTTGGATTCACTATTATGTTGAAGATAATAAAACTGCAGTCGACTGCATGACATTGGTTTTGATAAAATGCGTGTTGAAGAGTGACGATGACTGCGTGCAAGATTATACATTTTGATCACCCCTTTCGTTCCCTTTCCGGTCCGTACTCCGTAGCTCCGGAGTACTATGTTTGAGACGTCAAAACAATTTAAAAAAACACGACTTAATGGCGGTCGCAAAAATGTTAATATATTTACATGCCTTGAAGAAGCTCTATCAAGTGCGTCGAAATGGGACCTAAAATTATTTTGAAGGCGGACGTCGAAATGGTTACTGCCATAACCACATGCAAGATGTTTTGTTTTTGTTTTTGCAGCACATTCTATGTTTACCGTCCATAGGGTTAAGATTCCTTCATTTGTCTTTTCCCCACTAGTCGGCGCGGTGTACGACAGCAAGGAAGACGCCCGACTTCCCAGAGTGTGCAAGCTGAGGATGACTCCCGGTCATTGCGAATCGGGGCAGGAACCAGAGCTTCGCTACTTTTATAACCAGTACACGGAACGATGCGAGGTGTTCACTTACAGCGGCTGCGGGGGCAACGAAAACAATTTCAAAACTGAGCACGACTGTGAAACAAGGTGCATATGTAAGTACGAAAGAAATAATGTGCACAAGATTAATCGCATTGGACGGATGGAGGAATCATCAAATGAATACGGTTAAAACACTCTTCATTGGGCGGGGGCGTGTGCCACCTAGCAAAAGCTTCTATTCGGGACAAGTAACTAATTGTTCGGTACTTTTTTTTTTTATTTTAATCCCCCCTCCCCTTTATGTAATGCCTTCGAACGAACAACTTTTAAAAGAATAAACTAGAACTTGAAATTGAATTTCCGAGTCAATTCGGAATTTATGGATAATGGTAAAGAATCCATTATCACCGCTAAGCACAAGCATAACATTCTCCGGAACCAAAAAACAATCCGTGTAACGTTGGTATTTGTTCCCCCTACGGACTGAAAGTACAAGAATAACGAAACATATTATTCCCTTGGCTTATGCCACCAGTCCGATAATTTGTGCTGGGTGACGTCTGCTTTTCCTGCGTCTATTTATCGTCGCTGCTTTTAAAACTAAAGGTCTTCACTAAATCCTGCACTTTCCTGCAACATAGACGCCACCTCGCCGATTTTGCGCGAACTAATTTTTGCAGGTCGCCCGACAGGCCTTTATACGCAACAAAATCAACGTTTTAAATATAAATACGGACAAAGCGGCGGGATTACGAACTTATTCGGTAGGAAGTTCTACGTATGCGCAAGCCATTTGCCCGTGCGTAGAATGCTACTTTATTATTAGAAATATGTACAGGTGTACTAAAAACCGTATAAATTTTAAAGGTTCCAAACTCCAGTCTGGCACACAGAGCGATGTAATTCCTACCAAAAATGAATATCGACTTCATTAACAATCAGGAAACGAAGATACTTTACGCAATATTTGCTCCACCGTCCTAATATTTACATGCTACCTCTCATATTACTTTTTTTTCTTTTTCAGACACACCCGATGGCGCTTGCACTCTCCAGCCGGAGAGAGGTCCGTGCAATCAGAACTTCACGAGATACTACTGGGACAAAGAACTTGGAGATTGCAAAGAATTTGTGTACTCCGGCTGCGCTGGCAACGAGAACAATTTTCCCGACAAGGAAAGCTGCCAAAAATACTGCAAAGGCATGTTTCCCTTCCCGGCTTTCTCAATTTACAATTTAAGATTTCAGAGAGCACTCTCAGAGGCTCCTACACTTATTGTTTCTCCTTTAACAGTATTCCTAATGAATATGGCGAGCGGTATAACGGGTCTCGATGGCAATATGCTGCCTGCAAAGGAGATCGCGTTCCTCCCGTTTGGGACTGCGACTCAGTAGTGGCAGTTACGCGTTACAAGTTACGGCGTTACCGGTATCGCGTAACTTTTCTGGTAACCTGGTAACGTCCTTGTCACTTTTACAAAAGGGTCACACATAACGTACCTACGTGACCTGTTTTGAGTAACTGGTATCGTAGTTACGCTTCTCCTTACATCTTCTTCCCAAGATTTCAAGAAATTACACTTCAGTTGTTTTTGTGTTTCTATTTTATCGGCGCCAAGTAATACCAATGCTCGCGCTCATCACACATTCCCTCCAAATTTTGACTTTCTTCTTCCAACAGAAAGGCAAATATGGCGCATATGCGTGCCTGTGGCTGTAACGTAAAAAAAAAAAAAAAAATAAAACGTTTTAATTTAGAAATATAACATGACGCGATACGTTACTTTTAATCCGTAACGGTAACGGCATTATGTTCCTTTTATTTTGAGGTAACGTAAGTCCGTGACGCGTTCTTTTTACTCAGAAATACCGAACAGCATGTTTCGTTATATTATTTTCGGTAACGCTTAGAACACTACTGCGACCACGTGTGTGTACCGAATTTTCTTGTCATTCAATAAACCGATGTAGGGAAGACCAATGATTGTCTTTACGAGATTATATCGGAGTGCATTATAGAGTGTGTGAAGAGTGTCAGGATGGCGTTCATACAGCGTTTTCAGCCACTTCCCATTACTGATGCGTGAGGTGTCATAAGGGAAAGAAGTTGGAAAGTTAATCATTGACTGAACTCAAATTTTAAACTCAGCTCCCAATACAGCTTCGGCGCCGAAGAACTACTAGTTCATTTTTATAGGGTTTTACAGAGGAGCTGTTAAGGGCTAGGTTCCTCAGGATCGTGTCCGTGTATGTCGACACAAACCTACCTGGACAGCTACCGCCATCTATAAGCGACGGCGGCAAGCACACAACCAGTACGGTTTCCGCCGTCGCTTCTAGATGGCGACAACCTTTACAGCTATAATAGAAGAATGGACAGTTGGGCGCGTGGGTGGGAATTCATCGTAGGAAACAGCGCGAAAAACAGACGACGACGAAGAAGAAGCACACAGTGTATCGAGTACAGCTCCGCTCGTCTTCCTTCTTCACGAGAGTGGAAAGGATGAACGATATTTGTTTAATGGCCGCCATATTTGAGCGTGGTATTCTTAGCGCATGTACAGAACTAGCTTCCAGTTATTGCCTTCTAAGAACAGCTATCCTGATGACGGGGAATGCATTTTGAACGTGCATAAAAGTGCATTCTACCCAATTTCAGTATATATTAGTGGCAGATGATAGAATGGAGCTAGTTTTGAGCGTGCGTTCCAAAACGTCCAAGAATATGATGCACCTTAATACCCCCCCCCCCCCCCCCCCAGTCACGAAAGGGGACACTGCTTGTCAATAATTTAAAATCAACATCATCATTATCGCCATCATCGTCAGCGGCAGCATTATTATCATCATTATTATTATTACCATCATTATTATTATCATTTCTTTTCCTCGAGGATTCTACACAAAGGAGCGGGAACAGATATAACTAAATAAATATAAAAAAGCAATTAACGCAATAAAAACACGATGCACAATTAGTGTTAGATTGAACAAAAAAGCAATGATGGGCCTTTTTTGAGGAGAGAAGCGACCCTGATCCAGATATAACACTACAGCTAATTGTATCGGGGTAAATTGATGAATAACGGTTAAGATGCAGGCGGGCTGATGAACGTTCAACATCTTGAATACTGGCGACTATTAACACAGACTGGACAACACACACAAAGACCTCGAGACCTGCGTGTGTAACGTCCACTTTTTGTTCTTAGTATATATGATATTCAGGGCGTCCAGGGTGCATTCTTGCTCGTGCCTTTGGTTGCCTTTGGTTACAACAGTCGCGTTCTTTTGCTGCTAATGCTTTTTAACCTTATAGTTGCGCAGTTATTGATTCACGAAATGCTTTAACTCTTGCAGCGAAAAGTACGTACCTCGAATTATGGAGGAAAGTCTGGAGTGCCATGCAGTCGTGGATGAAGCGGGGTTACAGTTGAGACGCCACCAAGCTAATGGACATTCTCGCAAGGATATCGAATCATCCCGAGTAAACACCCATTCACAGTGGAGAGATACAACATTAACAGAGAACTTTGTCTCCAAAATCTTCAAAAAACTCGAAACTCAGTGTCTAAGGAGCAATCGTGTAAATACGTGGAAAGATCATTAGGCAATTGTTTTGGGGTAGTGAAGTGGAACCCTTTGTTTATCAATTTCAACGCTAAATTTATCGGAGAAAATAAATTGACCCATAGGTCTCCAGACGTTAAGTCCAGTGGCACCAACTGTCTCACTAAATTTAGCGTGGGACTTCAATTTATGCATAGATCAATTCATATTTTTTGCTAAGTTTGACAGTGAAACTGAATTTGTGTACAGGTCTCGTAACCTTAGGTCACGGCTGAAGTGACACCAAGTTTTGCGCTAATTCTTCGGGGAAACAGAATTCGTGTTTATGTCACGTCAGGTCAATTTCCTGGTTAAATTTAGCGGGAAATGCACCAACAGGCGGACGGACAGACGCATTTTTGGGGATGGGGGCTCCGTTAAAAATCTTTTCATGCTTCAAAGCGGAAAAATTTGAGGTGGATTATATTTTAGATGTTCGCTCAATATTTTACTGTATATTTGAAAAGGTGTATGTATACCTTGACAGATATTCCACGAAACCTTTCCAAATAAAACTAATAATTCCCAATCTTGAAATGGTGTGCGTTTTTTTATATATAGTAAAAATCGTAGAATTTTTCCTTGCAATTTGTTATCTATTGACGTTTCCTACATATACATTTGGTTCTAAGGTTTTTTTGGGGATTTACACGACGAAAACAATAAAAAGTACGCCAAACGTTCTCTAAAAAATTGCTATGTTTTAGCAAAACAAAATCAGCAATATAATTATTGCGGGGGCTGAAGTTTATATATATCATATATATCTGTATGTGTGTGTGTGTGAAAGTGCGTGCACAGGAACGATACGTGAAATACTTTTGCAACAGAACAACCAGTGTCTTTTTTTAATTTAGAAGATGAGAGACGTAAAGTGTTTAACGGAGAATATATATATATATATATATATATATATATATATATATATATATATAATGTGTGTGTGTGTGTGTGTGTGTTTTAGAATTAACGTCGTAATAACTAGTCTACCTCGCCACCTCGACTGCCTCCTTTGCTAGTTACTGCATGGGGACTGTCGTAAATGGTGAGAACATATTTTGAGAGCTGAAAGATGTAAACAAAATAATAAAAAAGCGGGTTGACGAAGATAATCTAAAGAGGTACTGGCGTGTTTATTTCCGTCAGATAACTTAAGTATAGTATGTATGAACCGCTGCATCTTCCTTTCCTCCATTAGCTGTCTTGTCGGCTCAAATCTCAAATTTCTTCCTTAGCGGGACGCGCAAGTCGGCTCAGTTTAAACAAGACAGGATGTGCAGCAGTGCGCAGCCTCTCGGCTGTTGCCGCAGTTCGTTTGCGGACTCGGCAAGGAACGGGGATTTTTATTTATCCCAAGAAGAATCCACAGCAATAAATATAAAATATCTTAAAATTTCCTCCATTTATGAAAGCTTGTGCGGACGTCTTAAGGTGTCAAAATATACCACAAGTTCAGTAGCGCTACACTTCAAAGAAGTGTGCGGGTATCTCTCTCTGTCTCTCTCTTTCTTTCTTTCTTGCTTTCTCTCTTTCTTTCTTTCTTTCTCTGTCTCTCTTTCTCTCTCTCTCTCTTTCTTTCTCAGGCCCCCGTGTACAATTAGCTCCCAGTAAAACACCCGCTCACTGCGACATAAGAACTGCTCTGAAAGGGCAAATAAATTTGCTGTAAAACTGAATGATGTTAAGTAAACTATTAAAGGGGGATACTTCGATAAGCATTATGAACAAAAAAGAAATCGCGAAGGACAGACAAGAAGTAAACCTTGAAGGCGGGACCGGCGCTACTCCCGTCTTCATGTGCTACTTTTGGTCTGTCCTTGGCGCTATTATATTCATGATTTGAGTTGTCATTATTCGTGTACAAAACCCAATACGCAAGCGCATATCCTCTTTTATTCTTATCTAAAAATCACAGCGCCGCGACCGCGGATACAAAAAACAAACCTTCAGGCAAATTTTTGTTTTTCTGAATTTTGGGAATTTTAGTTATGTGCAATACGACACAGACTTTACAATAACCAAAAGTGGCGGCTCGCATCGGCAGTGTTGTGAAGGTTTCGGAGGCAAAAACAAAATTAACAACGGCGCCCGGTTCATATGCGCACGCATGTTTTGAACTTGCATATGCGACCTGATAGTTCACTCAAATTTTCCTATCCACGTTTTTTTTTTTTTTTGACCAGAAAGGTGAGCAGTTGTGCCACCGTGTGATGTGAAACAAAGATGTTAAACATTTTAAATTTAGCTTTGTGTAAACATGATTTTTGGAGTCCATCTCAGCCGTCCTTTGCACATCGCGGCGCGGCAAAGAGTCCCTCTGCAACGCTCGCGCGTGCGCCGCGTAGACCTTGTGTTCTTTCTTGTTCTTGATCGCTTTAAAAACAACTCTACCCCCCCCCCCCCCCCACACACACACACACAAGAAAAAATATGAACGAATAAAATTGCACATTATTTCTTCGGCACAGACATAGCGCTGAAAAGTTAAAACTTAATAATGCTCGTCATATACACCTTACAAAACAACAACAAAATTCCGCGTCGTTTTGCAGCTTAGCAATGCAGCTAGTTCAAAACGCCGGTTCATCTCGTTGTTCACAATTCAATATTTTTTACGTCTCTCTTCTTCCAAAAAATAAAAAAATAAATAAAGGTATTCATTGTTCCGTTCCAAGGGTCGTTGACCAATCGTTTGTCAGCACGCGCACTTTCACCGCGTCCACTCCTTCAACGACAAAATTTCACAGCAAAACACGTTTGTGTTACAATGTATCACGGTAACCTGTGGTCATGCGAGGTGACAATGTACGAAGGCTGTAAGCAAACAAAGAGGCGACAAAGCTACTTCGGTGGCAACGACCTGCGCTCGAAGCTTTGGAAACTGCTCACGCACAATGGCAATAACCTCGCGGGAGGCTAAACTGCTGTCCTCAAGTATCCCTTTCCATTTCGGAGTGTCGTTTGCTCGATGACTGCAGGCGGAACAAGTTTGTCGCAAAAAAGTAAGCTCTCTATCGTCGCTTCTTTTATTATTGTTTATCGTTGCATAAGCATTGATATCGTATAGCCCCCGGGAAGGCGCGTTGCTGTTGGTGGGCATCAATGAATCAACATAAACTGTTTGTAAGGTGCCAGCGCAAGAGATTTTATATTGTTGCACGAGGTAGTTTGCGTGGAGGGGAATTCGATAGATTCAGTCGAGTCGATTTATTTCCATCTTTCGACCCATGTCAGCCGGAAAAAATTAACTTTCTACCCTGCATGTATGTCACATGCGTCACCTGTAGCGAGGGCACGCCCAGAGTGTCGAACCGGAACCGTACCGAACCGAAAACCGGAAGCGAACCTTTTTTTTTTGGCCGAACCGGAACTGAACCGAACCGAAATCATCGCCGCAATCTTGAAACTGAGCCGCCACTGAACCGGAAAAAAATATAACGCTAACCGGTTCAAAATGGTTCATGGTATTTTTTTTTTAATTTTTTGTGGTATCACGAAGTTAATAATTCAGAATAAAAAATTGGCAGCTGTCTTAGTATTTTCATGTATTGATCAAATCGTCATATACAAAATTACAATTCGTGAAAAATTGTGGGTTCTCCTGGCGCTTTTGTATTGGCTTTAGAAATAATCATGTGTCACGTGGTCATTTGACGTGCATGGTGTAAAGTACTCATGATGCCTGGTGCACGTCTCCGACTGGTGTGTTTACCGCGACCAAAAAAGTGGTCCCTCGATTTCCGCCTGATGACGTCATAGGAGTGTCATGCTGTCGCCGGTCGCGATCCTGGCGGTGTTCCAGAAACGATGGTGTGTGTAGCAGACGCCTGTTCTGCTGCAGGTCGCTCTCCAGTGCGGCAGTCCAAGGAAGCTTCGGCAGTCAGAAGTTGGGACGTCGCGACGACAGCGACACTCGCGTTCACTCCTGCTTTTCGCCAGTATTCCTACGACCAACCGCCAGGATCGCGACATCCGGTAACAGAACATTCCAGCTTCAGTGACGTCATTTGTTGCCGCTTCGGTACAATTTTTGATGTATGGGCAGGATGGGACGCTAAACACACATGTCGAAGACGCGCTCCACAAGTACGACAGTTTCAGGACAGGTTTTCAAGCAACGCCACGTCACGTCATGTGGCCCCCTGCCGTCATGTGACGTAGTCGTGTGACTCACTGTGTCAATTATAATTTAGAACGTCCCTGGATTCATTAGCGTTGTTGACACCGTGACGTCACACGACATCACGACTTCGCAGCGCGAGTTACGTTGCACCCTAACGTACTCGACTGTCATGCGCTCGAGTCGAGTGCTGGGGTTCGTGACAATCAGCATCGCCGAATGTTCGCGTAATGGGTCGCGACAGGATAGCCGAACTCTAACATTAGAGAGCTTTAGATGAACCGTTTTTGCACATCCGATACCATACGATGGGCCCTTCGGTTCGAACTGCGCCTCTGCTAGACTTCTGCGGTAGCATATATGCGCAGTTTGTACCTGAGGGCCCATCGTACCATAGGATGTGCAAAAAACGGTTCATCTAAAACTCTCTAGTGTCTGAAGCTCATCAGCCGATGCCCTGTGCTTTACCAACTCCAGCGCACGACAATGCTCAACACTGAGTTACCTATAATTAGTGTTACTTCACGTGTCCGCTTATTCGAATAGCTAGTTGAGGAGGGAAAAGCTGTTCCTTTTCTTAATTTTTTGTGAGGATGGCAGCTTGGGCGAGTTGGGGATGTATCATAATAACAACAGCGCAAAGACAACAACAAATACACACACACACAGGACACACACACAACTGGAACACACACTCAACTTGCACACGCAGGACTGCAAAACTCCTTCGTATTCTTCGTCTTCGCGAAAGGCGCGACAATATTTTCTGTATCTCACAGGTGTCTCATCTCTCCATTTGCGATAAATTTTAGATCTTTGTTTGATAACGTCACAATTGGTGCACTTACACATGCATCTCTAATCCGTGCAATCCTTTTTGGCCTCAATGATCTGTCTATGCTCTGTTTCACCATATGTTGTACCCAGAGCCTTTTATACTGGGAGAGTTCGGCGGGTGGGAGGGGCTTACGGCCCGCTAGGTCTAGCGGACTCAGCGGGCGCCGCTTGCGCCATGATGTGCCTCCCGGCGAGTGGGTCCCCATTGACATGCGATGTATACGCGTGTAGGTTTTGTCGTTTGCGCTTTTGTTGGCGTAAGGAGAAAGTCGAAAAATCAAGCATTTTGTTACGTTAATCATACGTTAATCATAAACTTACCTCGCTCAATCGAGAACTCGGCTTCCAGTCAGCCCTTCTTGGTTTCCCAGATCTTGCGCCTTGCGCGGTTTTCTTTTCCTTGCGGGAACCGGTACATCCTGAACCCCTTTTTCGCGTTGTTCGAGCACCCAACGGCACTGCAGCCCCCCATTTCTTTTTCATCTAACCTCTGGCAGAGCGCAGCGCAGAACGATCATTTTCATCGTCGTCTCTCGCTCCATGGACTCTAGTGAGCCGACTGCCGGCTCGAGTCAGTAGGGCAAACGGGTTTTATCAGCCGCCACCAGCCTTACACAAACAAGGGTGAAGCTTGCAATTTAAGGTTATAATTATAATGCAATTAAATGCAAAGATGCAATCAAGCTAGACGGCAAGGCACATCATGGCGGATGCGCACAGTTGCCAGACTGTTTGATCAGTGCTGCCAGACTGGCGGCTGGATCAAAGAACCGCCGAACTCTCCCAGTATAAAAGGCTCTGGTTGTACCGCAACGAAGGCTAGAAGCGCAAGCTCATAGCGTTGGCAGCTGCCCCTAACGCACGAGAGCTTGTGCCGCCGAGATGTGCCCCAGAGCAAGGAGCTCGCGCTTGTAGCCTTTCCTGCGGTACATCGTAAGGTGAAATAGAGTATAGTGACCTCTTGGCTACTTCCACCTATAACAGAACACCGCGTAAAATCAACCTCACACTGCTTTGCTTGAATGAACAATTAAAGGGGCCATGAAGCGAATTTTGGGTTGGGATGAATGATTTTAAATTGGGACTTGACTAATCACATATCGTTTAGTTGGCAAAAAGAAAGAGGCTAGAAAGTCAAAAGCCAGCTTTTCGGTACGAGCATTTGAAAATGGAGCGGACTATTTTGTACCTTCTTGCCTTCGAAAGCTCTCCGCCTTTTCACTGTGATACATCCGCGGTTCCAGGGGCGCGTCACCGGACTCAGCAGAGCCCAGCTCACGCATTGGACACGAGAACTGCGTCACTCGGACGTATGCGCTCGTCAACAATCAACCCGTCGACGAATATTTGGATTCGCGTTCGTGGCCAATGAGTGCCCTGACAGAACTTATTGTCACTGGGGAACGACAAGTTCTATGGTGTGCATAGAAAGCACGGTGGAAGATAGGATTCATCGCACCGGTACCGAAGGAATGTCACGACCACATGATTTCACAAATCGCATTTGAGTTGAGCTATACCGAGCCAGTCAGGGAGTCGGTTGTTCAGAAATCAAATGAGCGGGAAACTGCGAACCCGCGTAAGGTCTTTATTTTTTTTTTTTTTTTTTTTTTTTTTTTTTTTTACGTTCAGCTATACCGAGCCAGTCAGGGAGTCGGTTGTTCAGAAATTAAATGAGCGGGAAACTGCGAACCCGCGTAAGGCCCTAACAGACTTATACGCAAAGAAAAAAAAACGCAATGCAAAAAAACAAGCATCAAAGCAAAGAACAGAGACGGGAGGGGGGGGGGGGGGGGGGGGTGCGGTGGCGTTTTTCACCAGTGAAGTTCACCACATATCCGAATGCGTCTGCGCCTCTAATATTGCGCGGCTGAAGGGTACGTCATCAGCCGACATCAGCCGACATGAAGGCGACCCGCTACTCTGGTGATCCGATACCCAGGAAGAAGGCCAGACGTGGCCTCGCGGTGCGGACCCAGACTTCGTACACCTGCGACTCGTCTCGAGCGCGCTGTTTCTCGGAGAGCTGGCATCTGTGCCGGCCATCTCAGGTCGCAATACACGAGGTCTAGGCGAAACTTGAAGACTGCCATTCATGCTTTGGAGGCTGGAGGCGGAGAGTCGGCAGGAAGGACCGTCACAACAGGGATGCCACCGTATCGATTTTTCAACCGTAACAGAAGATAAGACATGTGCTTCAGAATGCTTCAGGTGGTCCACTTTTCTCAAAAATTCCAAATGCAACAGCCTGCATGGTCTTCAACGAGGTCACGTACAACGAAAGTACGTATTGTCCTTTCATAAAGCAGCGTGGGTAAAGTTTCAGGTTCAAGGCAACACCTACAGATGCAAGAATTATAGTTCATCCCACCGTGACGTCATGTGATCACTGCGTACAGGGGCGCCCTTATTGGACAGGGAAGTGGTGATGTTTTGAGGGAATTTACCTAGAGGTCGAAGTCTTTTCGCATCACTGGTTAGTCAGACAGGATGTCAGGGAAGGACCGCGATCAATCCTTGATGGAACGTTTTTTAAACCCATTAAGGACTCTTCGTCCGGAACCACTACCTTCAAGGCGAAGTGCCAAGCCTGCGGGAAAGTAATTTCTGTACCAAAAAAAAAAAAAAAAAAAAAAAAAACTTCCGCTTGAAACTTAAAGCGTCATCTCAGTTGGCGTCTCAAAAAATTTGGAAAATGTATTGTATTATCAGTATTTATATTTCTACCCTCCCTAAAATGTATCCTTGTAGTTGAACTTCCAGACTTTTTGCTTCTTTTTAAAATGCATTTCCGATACGTAATCGATACAGTTTTACAGATATATTTCAGACTTGAGTATCAGTATCTTAGCGACTATTTTCATCCTATCCCAGTATTTGTATTTCCAAATACATTTTTTTTAAATATTTCTGCCCAAACCTGCAACGTATTGCAGCTGTCAAGTGACACTTTTAACGTTTAGGAATTAGAGGAATGGAATGGAAGGATTCAGCCATTCCAGGAGTTGGAATGGGTCCAGTGTACCCATTTCTAAAAGTTGAAAGGAATGGAATTATCGAAAATTCTAATTCCCCGGAATGGAATTGGAATGGAATGGGGGTGCCCATTCCGCAACACTGGTGTGTTGTTGTCTTTGCCTTGTTGTTATTATCATACTTTTTTCTTCTGCGTCTGCCATTGCGTTCAAAAGAAAGCGAATGGGTATTTTTGCATCTTATTAACGTCAGGTATTAGTTCTCAGCGGTATTTACTATTGATGGGCCGAACTTCCGCCAAATCTTAGAATTCGGCAAAGCCGAATTTTCGACGAACTTTTCTGAAGATTGGACAAGGATTCGGCAGAAATACATTTTTGCCAGAGCTAAACATTGATACTTAATTGTTTTCGGGCGAAAAAGGGTTTTAGATTACATTGAAATGCATATCACAGTTATTACTAAATAAGGCGATATTCTACAAGATAATTGATGGGTGTCATTTTTGTGTGTTTACTGGCAGCTTTACCGTGACGCTCTGCAGAAGTGGTGTGACCACGAGTTTTGGTAGTAACGGACGCAGTCACGATACGCGAGTTTCGGTTTTGAGGCCTCATCCGCACAAGCCTGCAAGTGTGTACATTGTTGAAATAAAGCCGATAACACTGTTCTTCCTTCCTCTGTGAGTCACCATTAAAGACCGACGACCAGTTCGCGCTCTCCACTTTTCTCCCGCTTCCTCCTTTCCCCCCTTCACCCCTGTCCACCGTTGCCTGTTTCCTCCTCTCCCATGGTGAGGAGGATCTTCTGCCTTGCAGAATCTCGAGTCTGGTCGTCGGCCTTTAGTGCGAGAAAATGAATGTAACGGCTGCTGAGCCTCCATCAGAAGAGATAACAATATTACAGCGAAGCTGTGTTTGGCTATAGGGTTCCATGCATTCTTGGTATTCGTTTGCAGAAACAAAAGTTAGAAATTGCATGAAAAAGTGCTCCATTGTATGGAAATGCATATATGCCTCGACACCTCGGTATGCATTTTGATAAGGAAAGATAACGAAACGTGTGATAATGAAGGCATATCCGAGAACAACCACCCTTCTCCCTCTCGAGTCGGGTGGCGTCACTGCTTTACATGTAGAAAAGCAGCAGCAGCCGAGCAGGGTATTCCATTGTGTTCCGCAGTTGCTATGGGAAGGCCACGTATAGTTGGACTTCGGAAGAGCAATGTGCCTATGACTAGCGCCATCGGTCATGTATAGATTTAACCTTAGCAAAGAATCTCACCAAAATTGTAACTTGTAATGGAACCCATAAGTGCATATAATAGTGATCACAAAGCAATCATCACTACCGTTTAAAAATTAGGTATACAGTATATACTGTAAATAAACATTTGGTGAAGTGCTTTTGTGTGTCAATTTTGCAGTCTTGTATAGTAGCGCGTTACTAGTAACGCGTTTCTGTAACTTCGTTACTTTGTTGGTAATTTGTAACTGTAACGAGTTACTTTTTAAAAATGTAACTTGTAACTGTAGTTCTATTACATTTTTCCGAGGTAACGATGAAAGTAACGACGTTACTTTTGTCGTTACTTTCCAGTGTTTTATGAATAATATATCACTGAACGGAGGGTGCAATTTAGCCATTCCTTGCACTTTCCAAATCGTCTATTCCGACATTTCGAGTGTCAAGTTGGCCTTGCACAAAGTTGTGACTACGTCCTTTCTCGCGAGTCACGACCCGAATACAGACATGTACAAATTACTCAAAAAAAGTAGTTAAGTTAAGTTACTGAGTATCGACGCCAAAAGTAATTGGAGTAGAGTAGAAATTACGCATTTGTAATAGTAATTGAGTAAACTACTTACTACTGTAAAAAGTAGTGAGTTACTTTGAAGTTACTTTCGAAGTTACTTTTTTACATTGTTTTTGGTAGCAAAATGAACATCAGTTTTGATCAATGAAAAACCCTGCGAGCCTAAAACAAATGCAGTCTATTTATGGCTTGCGTTTTCGCCAAAATAGTTTGTTCGCTGGCAGAAGCAATTGACTTTCAAAGTTCTTGATAGGAGAGTTTTCCCCTTTTCTTTCTAAGGACGTCCCCAGCCAAGCTAAATAGACGTTCCACCGACGGGCTGGATGGAACGGCAGCGTTGAATTTGAGGAACAGGCTGTGCAGGGTCGGGTAAGCGAGTGTCGGCATCTTAGGTGTCCATGACTAAACATGTGGGGTTTGCCTCGGGTAGAGGGTCTTTTATAACAAATTTTCCTCCTTTTCTCTTTTTTCCTCGTCAAGTTGAGATTGTTATGACTGGCCCCTCTTTACTCAGACGTCGTTCTGAGAGTACGCTGAGCGAGTGCGCCAGACCGTCAAGGGTTCAAGTCTCGCGCCACGACGATGATATCATCCGGACGACTGCGCGTCCCGTTGTAGTGCTACTGCTACGCCACGAAAAAAAAAAAAAATTGTTTTGGTTTCAAGGGACAATGAAGACAATGTTATTTAATTTTTTTAAATGGTGTTTTAATGCTTCTTGGGAACATAGCATGCCGCCCAATTTTTTGTAGACATTTATGACGCGTATTTATGTGCCTACGAAAGAAGTAAAGAAACCGAAACTGAACCATCTCCAGTCTCGTTTCTGGGCCTCCGAAAACGGAGGTGACTTAGGAGTGACGTCAAGTGTGAATGGTCGGTATCGGTAGTATTTTGAAGATCGAGACTCTGGTTACCGCGGTGGGTTATAGCAGCGCGGTGGCGCGGTCATTGCGCCGACTCTGTCAACATGGACGAATGCCGCTCTCGCGAGCGAGTTCGAGCTTCCGTTCAGTGACCGAACAGCAACGGAACGGGAGTACGTGTGTGGCGGACTCTGCCATCACCCGACGGAGACCGCCCAGCCGTCAACGAGCGGCCCGCATGCCGAAGGACGGACGCGGGGGAGATGCCGAAGGGAAAGCGGCAGCGATCCCGCCGTTCCGGGATTCGGTTCCTCCGCGGACTTCCTCTTTTCGTCGTCAAAGAACACGAACAGCAACCCACACGTGAAAACTAGCGTCGCCCGAACGAATACTGGTCTTCAGTCGACCGTTAGAACAGCCATCTACAGCTACCATTTTGCAAAATCTCTCGAGTACCGTGTGACCGTGTTCTTTTTTAATTTTATTTTGTTGGCCCATAGTTGCTCGTTGCCGGTTTCACGTCCAGCGTAGCAAAGTAAAAAACAATGATGCTATTTTATTTACGGTTTAGTAATCATTTCCGATCCGATTTACACTTTTGATGGTTATTCAAGCGGAAATTGGAACAGTATTTCTAAAAATCGCGAACCAAAACGTGACCGAGGGCACGTTTCTCGTTTCGACCAATCGCTGACGCGTCTCTTGTGACGTGGCGCTCCTTGGCCCCGCATAGGTCACGTGAGCTCCGCTTCTCCTGGTTTCTCCCGCAACTCTCTGGGCGTCGCCCCAGTCGATCCCGGTACGTAGGGAGGCTGTAGTGAGGGTGGGCGCAACTCAAAACCTGGAGAGCGTTTGCAATTTAATGGCGGCGCCTGAGGGAGAGGATTGGAGAAAGGATATGCCCCAATGTTGCGTGCACGAGAGCAGGCGCCCGCTCTGTTGCAACTCTGTTGCTCCATGCGCCTTTCCTCCTCTCGCCTCCCATTGCAAGCAACGAGCGCCTTGGCGCAGCCTCTCTCGCTTCCTTCTCCCTCCGAGAATTGCAAACGTCGAGCGGAGAAAGCAAAGTTGCCAGACAAGCAGCAACGTCCAAGATGGCGGAATTTACCATTTTTCGCGTTAAAAAAATACTTAACCTATCGCAACAAAACTGGTGGCTATGGAAAAGTAATCATTTATACCTTGTGTAAATTATTCAAGCACCTCAATGGGCTTTTATGACCCGAGTTAGGAAAGAAAACGACCCTTTGCCCCATAGGCTCCCAGCAAAATTTAGCAATTAAATGGCGTCCATGTCCCGTGATCGCCGATCTAGCAGTTGCGCCCACCCTCACTTGAGCCTCCCTACCGGTACGATTATTACCGCGACTGTTTAATTGATTTGCGCGGCACACAAGCGCCGGTTTCGGCTGAAATTTGGGCAACGTAGCCTGAGACGTGCCTGGAACCCAGTTCAATCGCCAAAAAGATCTCCGAAATTGCCTTCATTGTCCCTTTAACAGAAGATGAACCGAAGTATACTTCGCCGCAGACGGCGGGTCCAACAAAATGATCTCCCAAGGGTAACTCGCAATCCTCGCCGGTGACTACAATATTCGGATGCGCCTGACACGTACGCCTGACAAGTAAATCGTTTTTAACAAAGAGGAGGTCTCCCAGGCATGGATGGTCGGAAGGACGCGAAGGATTACGTGAACAAGCATTGTCGCTCGTATACAGTTGCAGCTGGAAGCGAGAACGTGCTCCCATGAACGGATTATCCGTGCCAGGGTTTGTGCGCGGGGGAGTCCGGCTTTGCAAAGACGTATGCGCTGACGACAAGGCGACCATGGGAACAGGCGCCCAGTTGCGAGGTCATTCCAGTGGCGCCTCCCGTGGAACCTACCGCTTGAGTCAGAACTCACTAAAGACTGACAACACGAAAACAACAACTCTCGGAGTGCCCCCGTCTTTCACGGTTGCAGCTGCATCCGTGAAAGACGTGCATTACCGGATTGCGTGCATTACCGGATTAGGTCAATACCCGACCAAGGCTTGTTAAGCATCTCTTCCTGCGTTCGTGCGTGCCGGTGTTATGTTTTGGCTGCTCGTCGCCACCTTGGCCTAAGGACGCCTTCCCGAACAAGGGGGCCCCTTGTTCGGGAATGCCACTTTATCTGCCGGCGCCTTATTCATTTCTACGCTCAAACTTTCGTGATGGGCAAAATTAGCACTACATAATTTTGAATGTAGTTAGTAATTTGAGTAGAAAGTACCTGAAAAAAGTAGTTAAATGAAACTACTAATTACCCAAATCAAGTTGTAATTGAAAGTTACTAAGTTACTCAAAAAAGTAGTTAAACTACAGTAGTTTGAGTAGAGTAGTTGAACTACGTCCAAGTCTGCCCGAATATAGCCACGTGTAGATTTTATGAAAAAAAAAAACAAAAAAACATCTAGTTATCTTTAAGCATGCGCTTGTACTTTGTGACTGAACACTTACATCTTAGTGTCTTGAAGCACTATCTATGTTTTGGTTTTTCTTTTCTCTGTGCAAACGCTCTTTAATCGGGTGAATCAACCTTGAAACAACAATACACGTGGAGGGCACTGCGCATGTCTCGTATTTTGATTAGCGCCACTACTCCGTACTGCGCATGTTTCGTATTTTGATTTGCGCCACTACTCTGGCATGGAAACTTTCAAACACTAAATTCGAGAAGCAACTGCTGCTAAGTTACAATATGAAGTAAAAAGCGTACTTTTTAATTTTATGCAATAAAACGTTGTGAGGGCCGTTTTCTAGTTTCTTTCTCATTTTTTTTGTGTTATAGAAAAGTAACTGAAAAATAACGTCTTTACTTTTTAAAAGTAACTGTAACTGTAACGAGTTACTCTTTTGTTGCGGTAACTGTAACGGTAACTTCGCGACATTTTTCTCAAAGTAACTGTAACTGTAACGAATTACTTTTTAAAAGTAACTTACCCAAGACTGGTCTTGTGGTTGCGTTTTATAGCTTCGCTGACCAACCACCTTCAAAGGGTGGAATGGCTTCAGACTCTTTTGTTGTAAATATGCTTGTTTTCCGATTTCAGTCACGTCAGCTTTGCATGAAAGCCGTCTTGGGAAGTAATCCATTACAAGAAACGGATTACTTGTAATCCGTTACTTTTTCAAGTATTTCTGTAATTGCCACGTTACTCTTTTTCGAAGTAATTTGTAATGTAATTGCGTTACAAAATATTGGTATTAGATCACCTTAATTAGTCGTTACTTTTTTTAAAAATATGAGCAAATACAGTAATTGGAGCAATACGAGCAGAACATTCAGCAGCATAAAGAGAGCAAGTTCAACACAATAGAAAACATCAGGAAAGGGACAATAGCCGAAAAGAAAACACTATCTTTTGAATGACCGGTCACTCGAACCATTAAAAAAAACGGGCAAGGCATGTACAAATATACGAAAGACAAATATCAAGTAAGACAACGCCGAGTAGGCTCTCCGTCGCCTTCCATCGTGTTTTTCTTCTTCCCTCGGGCAAAAGAAATCTCTTTGTGTTTATTTGTTTGTCTTTTACACCCTTACTCTCTGTAATACTACACATTGTTTGAGCGAAGACGAGGAAGGAGACAGCTCGCTTGCCCGTTCCTGTGTCGGTCTTGCAGGCATGGCCGAAACCATCACCGCCAACAGCGCGGCTGCCTTGTTGGAGCGCAGTGCTCCTCTTGCTGCATCGCAAGCATGCAGGGCGGACGCGAGAAGAGTCGTTCCGGCCTCTTCTTCGTCCAGGCAGTCGTCCTGGTCCAGGGCCAGGGCCAGCCAGGGCAGCCGGCCAGCCGACGTGCTCTAGCGCCTTGACGTCATGAACAAGACGTTTTGAAAACCGCTCAGAGAACGGCCGCCGCTACCGCCACAGGCAAATTCGCTTCGGCGGCAGCATTTTTCAACGCAGGTGTAAACGTACGATAGGCCACTAGGATCTTCCTTTTCAGGTATCTTTTCCGTACACACCCGTAGTTCTATTTATCGTCGGATTAATAAGTCAAATTTAGTCCTTTCAGTGCATCCATTCTCGGGGACAGCTTTCCGATACAGTTCAGAAACAACGAAGACATGTTTGGGTGCACATTGCACTCGCAAAAAAACATCCACACGGCGTCGATTCTTGATCGGTATCCAAGGGTGCGGAGACACAGAGACACGGCACTACCGGCGAAACTTGCTTTTGACGAGTTGTAGATTTTTCCTGCGGTACTGCGATTTCGTAAAATTTCCACGTGCTCTCAGCGGCAAGTCTGACTCACGGCTTACACACGGTTTTAAGAAAATTCTTCGACGAGTAACGGCGAACGAGTAGAAAACCTGTCTTGAGCACGCTGCCACCGGCCTCTGCAACGCTAGCAAAAACGCGATCTTTCGAGATGCAACGCATTCGCGCTGCAGCGACCATGCAGGGAAGCGCGATCCCGCAATTATCTTAGAGATCAGTGGATAGGAGGCCCTGATGTCCTTCTGGTTAGACTGATGTAATTCTTTGTAGAACCCAACGCCGACATCACGCGTTCTCGTGAATAGATGCGCTCGTGAAGGATACTAACAGCCGGTAACAAAATGCCGACTCTGCGGTGTCAGTGCCAGGAAGTCGTGCAGGAAGACGCGCTTTGGCGCGCGCTACGGACGACAAAAGGAAACAGAAGCGTCGGGAACAAAGTGATCAGACGTCATCACCCTAAGCAAAGCGCACACGAAGGCACCCTTGCTTCAGACACCTTCAGAGCAGACGGGCTTTGTTCTGCAGAAAGAGAGGGTCATGTTGCGAGATAATCTGCGTACTTGGGCTGAACATTATGAAAAACAGCGCTAAAAAAAAAAAAAAAACAAGACAAAAGTAAAGAACACAGGACAAACACGCGCTGGCGCACAACTTGAATACATTATCGAAAGAGAAAAAAGAGGGCGCGCCTTTGTCCTGTGTTTCTTTTCATTCTGTCCCCTCCCTTTGAGCACTGTTCTTTATTATTTAACGATCACCAACCAGCCCAACCTACGACCTTGCTGCAGAGCTTGAGCGCTTTCGCTGTGCTTTACAACGAGTGGAACGTGGACAAAAATAGTTCGAAATGAGGACTTAACGCAGGTAACTGATTTTCTCCACTGCTCAATATTTTGACCGGCCTCACACGACAAGCATGTTTTACTTTATTTAGCTTTTTTCCCATCTGGCGTATCTCTTTTCTCTCAAACATGGGGCTGAAGTATTAAACAACCAAAGGTTTAACGTTATCTTGGCCAATTTTCACATTGTGTGTTGATGACGCTAGCGCTCCGCTACGACAGTAGGGAGTTTTCGTAGATCGCTTTTGCCGTCCCGCAATGCTCTCCGCAACCCGCTACGGTACCCGGAACTCTACAGTCAAGGCTACCGGCGCGCAGGCGCAGTAGCGGCTTCTTCGTTGCGGAGTGCTCAGCGGAGGGGGAATCGCGGTCTACGAAAACTCCCTAATAACTCTCAACTTCCAAACTCGAACGCCAGAACACCGTCTACTAGCCCAAAATTATGGGCCCCGTCTATTGCCCAGGGGGTCCTGCGAAGAACGACGTTTTTAGAGCGCAGCTCTTAGGCGCCCGTTCCCGGCTTGAGCGGCGTCGGCGTCGCCGTCGGCGTAACCGCAACCCTCATAACCCTCGGGAGGGTTACGAGGGTTACGAGGGTTAATCTCATGAGGGTTACCCTCACGAGGATCACGAGGGCCACGAGGGTTGCTTACCCTCGTAACCCTCACGAGGGTTACGAGGGTTAGTTACCCTCAAAAGGGTTACCTTCACGAGGGTTACCGTCACGAGGGTCGCGAGGGTTATGAGAGTTACCCTCACGAGGGTCACGAGAGTTGCCCTCACAAGGGTTACTAGGGTTACCCTCACGAGGGTCACGATGGTTACCCAGGTCACGTGACCCCACGTTGACGTCATCGCCACTGATGACGTCATCAGTGACGTCACTGATGACGTCACAGGCATCAGCATCGTCATCGTCATCATCACTGATGACGTCATCAGTGACGTCATTGATGACGTCATCGGCATCGTCACGTGGCCCCAGGTCACGTGACCCCCCGACGTCACGTGACGCCCCAAGGTCACGTGACTCCCACAAGGTCACGTGACCCCAAAATCACGTGACCCCCCCCCCCCGAGGTCACTTGACCCACCCCCCCAGTACCCTTCCCTCCTCCTCCTCAAGAGCTGAGCTCTAATTCGGCGTTACAGGGAGTTGTAAACGGCTTTCATTTTTTGTGTTTTTTTTTCTGATTTTTCGACCGGTAATGGGTAGTACGAATTTCCGCGTTTCAAGCTGTGATACCTGAAGAAGCGTGCTTATTCTGGAGCCGCAAGCGATCATTGGAAAAGTACAAAGAAACAGAAAAACTCGAGACGCCACCATAGCACAGGTCAAAGCTACAATGCTAAGCGCTCGAGCCGGGAGACGCCGTCTCGGATGCTTCCAAGCAAAGAAACATAAAACAAAGAATGACCGCCACGTTATACATGGCCTGACGTCACCATCCAGTGTTAGGAGAGCAGTACTCTGGTGGGTGGTGGTGGCATGAATCCTGCACTTCCGTCTGCTTCGCTAAGTGGAATCTATCCGATTTCAGACGCGGAAAAATCTTTTCTTCGTACTTCAGTCACTGATCTCAATTGTAGTAGGCTGTATCGCGGATCGGGAGCCCGTCGGTGCTGCCATCGGCGGCAATTGCTTGACGCCAGGCAATACACGAAAGTCTATGGAGAAACGCACAAATTTAAGAACATTGAAGCATGTACGCTGGGCTCGGGGACGAGTACTTTTTGGTGTGCTGCAATCCTTATGTCGGGTGTTTAGAGATCGAACCGGTACTTTTAAAACGTTCGAACGACGATTAAAAAAAACCAAACGTACCGGAGCACCTACGGCTGAGCTGGCAAGCTTGCTCTCGTAGTGGAGTAAACAAAAAGCTTGCCGTCAATGAGACCGTCCTCGGGGAAGCCCAAAAGTTGATGAATGACGAATAAGTTCCATCTCGACAACGGCTTTACGGGAGTGAGCGAATTACGCGTAGCAAAGCCGTCGATCTTGTCGTCTGCTGAACCCAACTCAACGAAACCGCTACTGACTCCGCGGTAACTCTAGGTAACTCTCGCCTCACTGAGCTGAACTACATTTCTTTCGCAGTGGAGTCGCTCTCGACCACAAAATATCTATTTATAAAAACTGCCAGGGCTGTCAACTTTAATATTTGTACGCAAGCTATTTGACGGGCTTATCGAAAAGCAGCCCAAACGTTCCAGTGCCGACAACAGCTTAGAAACGGGGGAAACGGCGCTTGTTCTTGCTTTTCCCATAGAGTCCCATGCATTTGGTGGTGTCAATCAATGGCCGCCGGTGGCGACATTGGGCCCCAGCTGCCGAGGCCGCGGTCCGCGATCCAGCCTACAACAATAGAGATCAGTGACTTCAGCACTACACACAAGCTCCAAGACACCAAGGCTTTTGGAGGTTGCACTACCAAAAGGAAGGTCGCCACAAGTAGTGCAAGGTCCAGTGGGGTCGGTGGCCGAGTGAGCTCGCACACAAGTTCGGAGCCCTTGTAGCAAAAGCACGCGCTACAGAACCCAGGGATCATGGGTTCGAACCCCACCCCGCCCATTTTGGTTTGGATGAACATCGTACCGGCGTGTTGTTGTGTATCACTACTGCGTGGTGCACGTTAAGAGCCTCAGGCTAGCGGTTTTACCGCACTGGTTAAGTTGTTCATCTACAGCTGAGAGACAAGTCGCCCATTGAGGCACACTAAGTTAAAGGGGCAATGCAACAATTTTTGTACTTTGTGCAAATACCGCTTAGAAGGGACCCGTGACGTTAATCACTTATAAAACACGGGTTCGTTTTTCACCCCACGCAATAGAAGTCTCAGAAAAAAATTAAAGAAAAACGAGCAGCGTTCACCCCCTCAACTCGCAGCCAGGACAAGCGGCCACGTGATCTGGAGCCGATTATATGCCGCCAGTGTTGATCATAGCCACGCGCTGGGGTTGGCAAAGCACAGGTCACGCGCTGAGTTTCAGACATTGTTATGGCTCGGCTATTGCCGTTGTTGCAGCGATTGGACACGGGCCACTACCCGAATGGCTGTCGAGCTATCGATTATCACGAGTTCAAATCGAGTGCTCTCGCAATGCTCGGGTCCAATCTATGAGCCGCATTGAAATATCGTCATATGGGTGTACTGCGATCCCCACGTTACGTCATCAAATTTTTCAAAAGAGAGATAGAATGAAAATGGTCGTTTTTGTCCTTGAAAATACACCGTAACAAAGGAGTTTCTTGGCTAGTGGCATTGCGTGCGAGTATCCTTGAGTGCCACTAGTGTCAGTAAGCTCGTGTAAAGTGAAAAACATTCCAATTGAACATCGTTGCACCGCTCCTTTAAGGCTAAAAAAACACCAGTCTTTTCTTTTTCAGTTTTTTATGCAAAGTCCAGTTTTATCTGCTTGTGCTACCCAAAATGGGGCGCCGCAGTCAGTTTAAAGCGTACAGTACTATTCCGAGTGCAGGTGTTCTAAAATGCATATTTGGCGCGAGAGAACTCAAGGAAAGGCATGCCACACGAACGGAAACATTGATAACCCGCTGACAACACGTGATGACGATGCAGCCACTCGCGTGGAGTCACTGGTTGTGGTCGGGGACAAACAAAATCACGTGGTCGAATTCGGAGGATAAACAAGCGCTCGAGTTGCGCAAAGAGTAAATGAACTGCACGCGGTATAGCCTTTGATTTGGAGTCACCTTCCATCTATAGGAAGTATTCACTGGCGGCCATAGCTGTGTGCGCGACTGCTGAGCGCGTGTTGATGGCTAGCTTCCGGTGTTCTTTTGCAACGTGCATTCCACACCGTCAAAATGGCCAGTCTTAGCAGCCTATTAATGGGGGCTCGTTCAAAGCATGCGCTCTAGACAGCACCCACAAATATGGCGCCCAGTGAATACTCCTTAAAGACGCTTTACACACGCGCCAAATTACAGCCGCAATTGCTGACCTTCTCTTGTCTTACCGAGATTCCGAGCAACTGAAACGGTAGTTGACGATTCTCTACAAAGGCCGATGCTTTAGAAAAGGACACAGTTGAATCTAATGTGGCAATAATCTGGCCTGCTATGGTAATGATGAAGTGAAATACTCTAAATAAGAGGAAACAGAAACTGAAGGTCAGTTATGCCGGCATCCATGCACAGCTGCTGCAAAGCGTCTATAGCTCTCCACCACGGTGTAAGATACACTCTTTAACCCCCCATTCACACTGGAAGCGAATCCGCGTTCGCGAAGCGGTTGCGAAAGCGGTTGTATAAAGATCCAGTGCAATTGCACGCGCATTTGATGTCATCGTGTGCGCGTGCAATTGTACTGAATCCTTATACAACCGCGTTCGCAACCGCTTTGCGAACGCGGATCCGCTTCCAGTGTGAATGAGCCCTAAGTGAGGATACGGCGGGGCTGAACGCGCGGCGCGAGGAATCAGATAGTGTTCGTTCGACGGGCATCCGAAAGGCTGCATTATTCCGCGGCCACTGTGCCCGCGGCTGCGTGGTCTTTCTGCACGAGCGACAACCTCGCTGGAGCTCCGCGCGCGTGGAGCATGAGGCGGCACGAGCCGTGTTTGCCGTGCCCACGGGTCGACGAGTCATCTGCCGGCACCGCTTGAAACCATAGTGAGAGAGAGAGAGTGAAAAGCGAACTTTATCTGCACTGCGCGAGGAGCGCGCTGTCCTCACCTGAAGAGTATAATCTTACACCGTGCTCCCCACTCAAACATCGCATACTTGTTTCAAATACCTATTCCAGAACCCAATCACTCACTGCAATACTTGCAAACTGTAACAAGAAATTAAACACTCAAAAGGTTAGTCATTTTCGATAAAGCTGGCGACGGATATTTTATCGGGGCAGCCTTCCAGCTGCTTACAAAATTGTGCGTAAAAACGGAGCTTGACAAACAAAATATCAGGCACAATAAGAATTGTGCAGGTACCGACACCCTTAACAATGGACAGCGACTGCAAGCTGGAACCTTCTTTGTCAACAGGTTCGAAGGGTGAATACAAACAAACGGATAGCTCGAGCGCGCAGTTTGGACAAGAGCGCAAGCACACGAGGCGGCAACTTCGGGAAAGGTTTCGACTGCACCCGCAGTCCGAGTGGAAGCTGGTGCCGGTGCGCAGTCCCTTCTCCAGAGAGTGTTCAAGTTGTAAGGTCTCCTCATTTTTCCTCTAGACCTACGCCTACCCAACTCCCTCTAAATGAAGACGTCATTAGAGAGTTTTAGTAGATCGTTCCGATACCTCCGATAACGATACCCGATACTCCGCCACCGCCTCCCTTGAGCGTGCATAGTATCGTTCTCGGGGCTATCGGAGGTATCGGAACGATCTACTAAAACTCTCTATTACTAGAGAGTTTTAGTAGATCGTTCCGATACCCCCGATAGCCCCGATAACGATACTATGCATGCACAAGGGAGGCGATGGCAAAGTATCGGGTATCGTTATCGGAGTCATGGGAACGATCCACTAAAACTCTCTATTAGTTGATCCTCGCAGCACAATCTAGCTTGCGTCAGCATGGCCACCAGCGCGTTGTGCAGCCTCTCACAGCGAGCGCGACGCTATAGCATGCGCCGACGCCAAGACGGTTGTGCACCGTCTCTCGCCGAGCTTCAGGGTGTCTTCCGCTTGGAGTGGGTCGGGGGATCCACTAACAATGACGTCATGAGCAGGCCTTCTCCTCTTGGCCATAGAGTTATTATAATGTACGCTAGAGCTTTAGCAGGTGCTAGTGTGTCGATGAAAATTGAAGCAGGCAGCTACCAGTCGAAAATTGGCCTTCGGCAATCCATTCTTTTGGGGAAACGCGGGGGATTTTTTTCTTCTCTGCACTTGATCATAAAAGCAAATATTACAAATCATTATTGCGTGCTACATAACTTGGAACATTTCTCAGTTGCGTGATATTGGTCAGTTGCAGTGGTTTTTACTTCAAATTCACAGCA
The DNA here is from genome assembly GCF_016920785.2 of Ixodes scapularis. Taxonomy (NCBI): domain Eukaryota; kingdom Metazoa; phylum Arthropoda; class Arachnida; order Ixodida; family Ixodidae; genus Ixodes; species Ixodes scapularis. Next base: position 86,347,503 of record NW_024609836.1, on the reverse strand, counting down.
TTAATCGAAGTGCTAGAATAGCTTGTATTTACGCACGTTAGCGCAAACACAACGTTAACGATTTCTTTTTATTGATTTTTTTTTTTTTTTTTTGCAGAGGTTGGCGAGTTTGTTTTAAGCGAACGAATGACATCTGGAGAATCGAGAAAGACTGCAAGAGATACGCAGTGACACGGACACTGGATCAGGAACTCCCTGTGGTTGTTGACAATCAAAGCGAAGGCGACGTGATTCGAGTTGCAATAAGTAAGTCTAAAGCGCCGTTCGCACTCTTGCGACCGAGTAAAGGCCTGTTCACACTCTTGCGACGGACTTCGACCGAGACAGACCAGACCGGTTTTTAAGCCTTTTGCGACTTCTTAGGACCGGATGCGATGCAGTGGAGCTGGTCCTAAGAGATCGCAAGAGGCTTAAAAACCGGTCTGGTCTCTCTCGGTCGAAGTCGGTCGCAAGAGTGTGAAAGGGCCTTAAGACCGAGAGATACCAGACCGGTTTTAAAGCCTTTTGCGACTTCTTAGGACCGGATGCGATGCAGCGGAGCTGGTCCTAAGAGATCGCGAAAGGCTTAAAAACCGGTCTGGTCTCTCTAGGTCTTACTCGGTCGCAAGAGAGTGAACGGGCCTTAACCTTATTCTCTCTGCTCTTGTAGCTGTGCAAAAGTTCTTTTCAAGCGCCCAAAACATCATCCGTACGCTCAAAGTTTTGAACGTATAGAGAAGCCAGAGAATTGGTGTCCGGTAAAAACTACGCGGCATATGAAATAATACAGAGACACCTTTCATAGCCCTCGTATTTTATTTTTTTACATCTTGAGTGTTTTAACCGCTCGTAAAGTTGCACGACGGGGTCATTTTTATACATTGAAAAGGCCCGCATGTTAGTAACATATAATCGTCATCGTAATGCTGGCACACCTTTAACACACTGCATTCCTTTCGATTGTGATTTTGCTTAGAATCGTCGCTTGTCTTTACACATCTGGTGTGGAACACAGGTTTGGGCCTGAAATAAAACAAAGCTTAACGTCGTTCACTGATGAAGAAAAATCTTGTAGTAAAGGCAATTACACTTTGACAATGTAAATAAAGGTACACTCTGCTGGCTATAAACCAAATAACAAAGGGGATTATTGTTATTCTACGGGAAAGAGATAAAATACAGTTGAGTTTTCACATAGGAATACACAGGAGCACCGCATAAGTATAGACTGGTTGATGCCTGCATCAATTTGCACCCCGAAAGTCCCGTAGACACTAGCGTCAGTTGCACCTCTAGCGTACATTATAAAAACTTTATATTTTATGAGCGGTATTGATATAGGCCTCAAAAGCATCTTAAAATCTGCACGATTTTAATTGAAACTATAGCAAACCCCTACATCGCCAGTGTACAGCTTGGATTTTTTCATTGCATAGTGAGATGTCCCTTTTGTTTCGAAACTCCTTTTTTTTTTCTTGAGCGTGTGCATGTGCAAATCCCCCCATTTTAACTCTGTCGGGCGCTGTGTGTAAATTAATAAAAATAACATCGTTTTAAAGTCATCAGATGATTGTTACGCCACATAAACTCAGGCACAGCAAAAATGGCAACGTTCACCTTCGGAGAGCAGCGCGTTATTATTTGTTTTCTGCAACGCCAGAGGGCAGCACTACGACTTCCCGATGTTTCCCGCTACTACGGTGCCTGGAACGCGTCTCCGACTGGTGTGGTTACCGCGGCCAAAAAAGTGGTCCCTCGATTTCCGCCTGATGACGTCATAAAAGTGTCATGCTGTCGCCAGTCGCGACCCTGGCGGCGTCCCAACAGTTGTGGTACTAATGGCAGACGCCTGTTCTCCACTGTGACAGTTCACGGAACCTAGAGCAGCCGGAAGTTGGGACGCCTGGGACACCGTGCCGACAGCGACACTCACGTTCGCTCGTGCTTTTCGCCAGCATTTCTACGGCCAACCGCCAGGATCGCCATGACACTCCGGCTTCTGTGACGTCATTTGTTGCCACATTTGGACCACTTTTGATGTATGGGCGGGATAGGACGCTAAACACACCAGTCGATGACGTGCTCCAGGCACCATACCGCTACCGCCAGTGGCCCGACATACTCCGCAAAGTTGTTGCTTCTCTTCCAGATTTTAACTGGAGGGTATCATCTGGCACGACATTAGCAGGAGGATTTTTTGCCTCAAAGGTTGGATTACAAATGGTCAACATCCCCTACACCACCTTTCTACTGACAACTGTTTGTATAGGCAAGGCCGGTATTTTTTTTATCTTTGCCCAAAATAATATCCTGCACGTGGCCCACAATTATCTGGTTATGCAATTCATATTAGTCTACATGTAGACGCCTAAAGAGGTTTGCAGGCGAAGCTTCAAAAAATACTTACACCCCCGATTTCTTTTTCCTTTTTTTTTTTTGTGACAGGCTATTTTTTATGGTGTCAGAATCAGTATGGTCGCTACAGTATCACGTATATGTTGAATAAAGGAAAAACGCACAAATGCGCAAAACCGAAACCGAAACTGTACTGGGGAGGAAGAAGATATATTGAGGAGCAGGAGCGACCGTGACGCCCCAAGCGGTTAACTTTAGAACTACACGGATGGGGACAACAAATACAGTGATTCAGCGGTCGGCCGACATAACCGAACACGGCGTCAGCCTTCAGCTGGAGTCCGTGTTCTCCGGTGAGGGGGAGGAGGGGCTCTTTTGTTTCCACTACGGCCTGCATGAACAATGCAGCATGCACGGTCCCAGCTCCGCACAAAAGCCCAAGTGGGGCAAGGTCAAGCTCGCATTCTCTGAGGATAGATCCGGCACCTAACGTCGCTTCGTCGATTGTTAGTATTTTTTTCATTAAACTGTGCCCCGCGCTCTATTGTAGAAGATGACATGGACATGTCCATAAGGCCTGTTGGCATGTGCGCATACCTTCTGTTGAGCAAACACCGAGGGTGGGGACATGGATGGATGGATGGATGAATCCGGCTGAGCCCTTTGGATCGGGCGGTAGGTTACGCCACCTAGCCATTTTGTTTTACCATTTAAGCTTAGAATATTTCAATGTGAAAACTATATTCATTCCGACTACAAAGAAAGTGAGGCTATAAATCTCCCTTGCCATCAGTTAATAAGAAAATACCTAGTTTTCTCTCGCTTTCTGCCACCATTCACTTAATCTTTGCTTGGTAATCTCTACTGTCTTGAAATCCACAACAAAGGGGTCAGAGCCCCCCCCCCCCCCCCCCCCCCCCATAGTTCGATCTCCTGCCCAATAGAGGAGAAAGATTCCGGAAGTCACGTTATTGTGCAGCTTTTTTTTCAGTCAGCGTATTTGCAGTTTTGTAGAAGCCAAAAAAAGTCAAGGCCGTTTAAAACTTCCTGTAACGTCGAATTAGAGCGCAGCTCTTGAGGAGGAGGAGGGAAGTGTACTGAAGAGAGGGTATATCCCTCCTCTTTCTCCTCCTGCTCCCCTCATTCTTCAGTCTCCTCCGGGGGGGGGGGGGGGGGGGGGGGAAGGGGGGGTCACCTGACTTCGGGGGGAGGGGGTCACCTGACCTCGGGGGGAGGGGGTCACGTGACCCTGGGAGGGAGGGGTCACGTGATTGGCGGGAGGGGTCACGTGACCTCGCGGTTACGCCGACGGCGACGCAGACGCCGCTCAAGCCGGAAACGGGCCACTAAGAGCTGCGCTCTAAAAAGGTGTATCATATTGTTTGTTTATTTCTAGTATTAAATGTGTGCCTGCGAAGACCTACGACTTTGATTATCTTTGGTGTGTGTGTCTAAACCATAGCTAGAAAACGGCACTTGGCCACGGAAAAAAGAGTGAGGACGACTCAAACCGATCAGTTCTCGATCGGCGGTTTTCGGGCGCAACGAAAACGAATTTCGAGCCGCAAATTGTGTTCAAGTAGTTGCGCTCTCATATGTCACGTACAAATAAAAACCTTGGCGAGCATAAATACCTTGTTAGTGTCCCTTTAAGCATTCTCCTGCGCTTTTTGTACTGTCCCTTTGAACGCGGTTTTTCATCATGGTGTTTGTCTTATTTTAGTCTGTTGAGGCCATGAAAAAGACAGTCGGTGTAAGGCTCCAATTGCCATGCAGCGGGAAAAGTGGAGGACGCGATTTTGCCACCGAGACCATTTGACGCCAATCGCTCCTTTTATTTGCGGAACTGATCGAAGGAAGACCAATCATTCGCGTTCCGAATACACTGCGGGAAGTGCATACCCAGAAGCCTCAGGCAAGTAGTCGGCATTTATGGTCCAACCTAAAGTGACCAACAGCTTAAAAATCGCAGCTCGTCCCGCAGTTGCTTTTATCCTCTACTTTGTTCGTGCTTCAGCACCCCCGACCTTTCATTGCTTCCATTTCAATTGCTTGTTTCAACTTTTCTCATTCAGCCTATGTATCATGGTACGTTCACAGTTCTTTAAAGTTTCGATCCTCCTTTGAATCATATCTGTAAAAACCACATTATCAAGAATTTTAATGTTCATTTTCCCGGTTTCCCAATTAAATCGAGACCCTTTTTTCTGTCTCGCCCCCAACCTGAAAGTCACCAGGATCACTAAAGCAATCCTGGTCGACGCAGTAGCTTTCGCACAGTGGGGCAGGCTCGACAGACATACGCCCTGTCTAGTCTCGCGTGGCTGTTCCCTTGAAAATGTGTGCACTTCACACCTTTCTCTCCTGTACCACTGTGCTTCAAGCCCGCGTGGTTTTGCTCGTTGGCGAGCTCATTTTATAAATAGCCGCTGCTGTCTTTCCATCGAATTGGGCCCGCTGTATCTTCGTGCTCCCACGTGCAATTAAAGTCCCACATCATTACCTGTTTGCTTCCACACCTCAAGTATTCTGCAATACCTTCAAGAAACTCACGTCGCTCGGATTCTAAGTTGGGGGCATGTATACAAATCACTCAGTACTTTGGATTCTTCAAGAAAGAATCGCTAAAGACAAGCCGCCCATCCTCTAACGAGGCTGCAGTCTCAACAGTAATCCCGATAGAATTTTTCAAAAATAAACAGGCGCCTCCCACGTTTGTGCCGACACTGCCTTCGCCTAGCTGACAATCCTCTCACATCCAGTGTGCCAAAACACAATCCCACCTCTGGCGGTGCCGTACTCCCAGTGGGAAAATGAGCTTACGGTCCTGTTCTAACAGTCAAGCGGATTACACAATACACTCGCCCACTATTACTGCGACATCGTGTCCCCGCGGGTCCTGGAAGGGGGACGACTTCGTACCTCGTAGCGATCCTTTTTCCCAATGAAGGTCCACTGGCGTTCTAGCGCGATCTCGCCCGAGGTTGCTCCACCCCTCCCCAGCTTCCTCTTCGTATCGGCCGCTTCCCAGGGCATGTCATCACTCGCATCAGTGTTCCGCACCATGACGGTGGTCTTGCCTCGAATGGGCTCCTCTGCTGCCTCCGTCGACGACCCTCCCGTTCCCGCTACGGGCTAGCTCGCTGTCCCTCTTGGCAACGGGAGTCTTGGCCCCAGTCGAAGAGTCAACAGGTGGTTCCGCGCTGGGTTTTTCGTCTGCTGCAGGGCCCAGTGATAGACGCCTTGTCGCTATTCTTCCTTTGACCCACTACTGCAGCCTACAGTTCCGTCTTTAAGGCTTTCTTGGTTGAAGATGCAGGCATCAAGGGCGCAGCCACCTGCTCCGCCTCTTCTTCGTCCATCAGAAGCCCACTCGTCTCATCTTCCGCCCCTCGACCACCAGCTGTACGCGCATAGGTCCGGATGCAGTCTTGGCGTTCGTGACCGTATACGCACGGCACTCGCTGCAGCGCGGCGCCCTGCAGTCTCGTCGAATGTGCCCGGATCTGCGACACCGTAGGCATAGCGGTGTTCGTCACCGGACGACAACAAGCACAGTCCCACCGTGAACACGAAGTTGGTGGGGAAATCGCTCTGTCGTCCCATCTTTCAGCTGCAAGCGGGTCACTCGGGTTGTCGACTCAACACCGTCGAACCAGTCTACATGCCACTTTTCACTGATTACGTCCTTAACACCACCGAAGTACTTCAGCGCCTTCCTGAGGGCGTCGTTTGATGTGTCAAACTGCACCCATTGAAGCTTTACACGGACCTCACGGCGGTCCGAGTCTATAGGCACACACCAGCTACCTTTCACCTGGAACGTGCCCGATCGCATCAGCATTTCCTTTGCGGTGCTCGACTTCAGGCGCACTGGCCATACGGGCCCCATTCGGAACACTGCCATGCCTTGCAGCACTCCAAGTCCCCGAAGAGGTTCCTTGATATCTTCGATCTGGTACGGCCTCGTCCCGATGTCAGCGTGCAGAAAGACCGTGCATTTCGACGAATCGCTGATCGGCAACGAAGGCAGCATAAAACGATAACCTTCGGACAGATCAAGGCCACTATCACCCCGGCAAAGCGTTGCCGTTTTATCAGCTCCGGCGGAGCCCATGATTCCACGTCCGTTCGCCGCGGCAGACGGAAGAATCACGACCACGCAGACATGCTTGCACGGTTCGGGACCGAGCGGACGTTTATATGTTTAGCTATCACGTTCCACTCCTAAAGGCGAAGCTTAAGTGTCCTCCTGTAATTTCTGAAAATAGCCTATTATGTTCACGCTTGATTTCTGATTCTCTCTTCGAGTCTCTTCTCGGCCGCGATCTCATGGGCTGCAGATAGGAAAAAATATGCACATGACTTGCCAAGCGATTCTTAATCTGTCAGTGACTAGATTGTTTCACGGAAAACGGAAAACTTGCAGCGTCTCCTACAAATTCGGCGAGATATTACTTCTTATAGTTAGACAGAGGAGGAATCAAACTATGACCTTATGCTGAGCATTGCAAGAGCATGACGCACATCATTCTGCTAAGCAGTATGTCGCAACATTCTTTCTTTTTTTTTTTTTTTTTTTGATAACGATCTTGTTTTGACATTTTTGTTTTACGGATTTCCCAGCTTGGCTCTCCCAATGACCTATGGTAAACCGGGCAGTTGGGCATTGCAGAGGCATAGCCCCTCCTTCGCGGTAATCATAAATAGAAACCCAAGGTTCTTTGATTGGGTTTTATAATTTGTCGTAGCCGACTCAACATGAAGAAGGGTGTTCATAAGCACAAAAATCGAGAGTGGGCTTTAATTATGCACTTTTCCACCAGTAGTTTCGTCGAAAGTAAACAATCGTGTAAGCTTACGCACGGCGTTGTAAATTTTTTTGTCACGAATGTTCTTGGAGAGTTCAAGACACTGTTTAAGCACTTAAAATATCGGAAAAAATGTGTCTATGTAACTCTTTTTAATAACAAATTTTATAAAAGAAGACCACTACCTTTTATATATACCTTTTTTCTGAACAGGCAAACTTTCTCCATCCCTACCTACGTTAATATGTGGCGATTATGATTTCCTACAGTCGTGCACAGCATAAGGTTCACCGATCTCGATGGCCTCCAGGCTCATAGAGGCAGACACAGTCGCGACTCGGAGTCACCCGAGATAAGAGAAAACACATATCAAGGACAGAGAGCAAGAAAAACTGAGAACACCGCGACAAAAAATCTCAGACTGGAAACTGCAGGAAACCCAGGTAAGAGTGTTTTCTCTCAAATCCTCGGTTTTCCTGTCACAAATTTTATTAGCGATTTTCAGCTCGAATGTTACCGAGGAGCATGGACTTTTTTTTCTAGTCTAGGAAGAGTAAGGTTATGGTGAATTCCACTCGTAGATCTGGAGCGCTTTCCAAAATCCGCGAGGGACGCAAAATTCCGCTCCGTGGAACCCGCTCCGTATCGACGAGGGGAAGATAAACTCGCATTTTCCGAGCGACCTCCCGACCTCCCCCCGCCTGCATATGGACGCCAGCGACTGGCTTTCCTAAGTGCGTCGCGAGAACGTCGACGCTTCGGATTTCCTAGAGTTTACCCCTGGTGACGAACTGTCGGACTTGGATATTCACTAATTCAGTTCAGCCCACAGTGTCTTACGCAAACAACCGAAGACTTACGGAAACAACCAATCAAACAAATTATTTAAGTTGCAAAAGAAATCTTTTCGGCTGGCTGAACAACTTCAAAAATTTAACACTCAAAGCGGGTTTTATTAATTATAGCACAAATCGTCATCCTTAAATTATAAATCATTGCTTTCGAGAAAATAAAAAGAAATTAGCATACCTCTTACGGGAAGACTTGTGAGGATGACAAGTCGCTCCCTGCGTTTATTGAACTTTCACTCGCCATACACTCTAATATCCGCTCACTAAATAAAAACGGTGTGGCTATGGTGTGGATCAACTTGCATATCTCTTGCGGGTCATAGTAAGCGGACCCCCTCTTATAGTCGAATGGCACAAGCCTACACTTTATTTAGTGCATCCGGAATAACTATTGAGCAATATATTTCTACATATTCGTAATCTTCTGTGTTCATGTCTGTTAAAATCAGTATTTCTTATCTCTTTTTTTCTTTAGAATTTTTCGTCGTGCTTGTTTTTCGAGTGCTGCCATTAGGCTACTAAGATCTCGTCTCCTTTTTTTCCCCTTAGTTGCTTAAATTTGTTCATTTAAAAATATCAAGCAGGCGTACAGTCTCCGGCAATATGAAAGACCCACTGGGAGATCGTGGCCGAGGCGGTGGCTGGCGGGGGCGCTGCGAGCGCTCCGGGCAATTCCATTCTGCTTCGAGGAAAGGACGCTCACTCGGGCTCAGCTAAAGCGAAGCGCGCTTATCAGATTGTGCTGAGCCCCGAGTGAGCGTCCTCCCCTCGAAGCAGAATGGAATTGCCCGGAGCGCTCGCAGCGCCCCCGCCAGCCACCGCCTCGGCCACCCGCTCCCAGTGGGTCTTTCATATTGCCGGAGACTGTACATACCATATTTTCTTTGTTGTGTCCCAGCCCCTAATCCCAAGGAGCCTACCACGGAGTATGTTCCGGACGCCCCCAGACTTCCGGAGGTGTGCATGCTTGAACCGGACGAAGGTGTCTGCAACATTGGAACGACGAGGCGCGATCAGTTCCGATATTTCTTTAACCCCGAAACGGAAGAATGCGAGTTCTTTTCTTACTCCGGTTGCAATGGCAACGGAAATAATTTCAAAACGGAGGACCAATGTATAGAACGATGTCGAGGTAAGTACGCTTTATTTATATTGAAAAAAGAAACGCGTATTTTACTAAACTAAAAGAATACAAGAACTTAGTGTAGGGCATGACACTGTTCGAAGCTGAGAGCTCAAGTCGCGAAGGTATTATGTTCCCGATTCTTGCTTCGTTCCTCCACGTTCGCCGCACTCTTATAGGCTGCAGAGCGATAATGATAAAAACTCGCAACGCCCTGTGTTTCTTAAAATATCAATGACTATAGTCTATATATGATTTCAGCACGACAGTCACAGCAGCCGACTAGAATTACAAACAAAATGTTAGGGCTCAAACGAGCTGTGAAGGTTTAACATAATATTACACAAACCCCCCGAGGCTGGAGAAAACAGGATGGACAACACAACACACAGTGTCTCAACACGCAGGTATTGTGTGTTGTGTTGTCCTTCACCTTTTCCCCAGTCTCGGGGGCTTGTCTGAAATTACGTTAGAATTACAATATCCATTTTATTGTTGATATGCCACGACACAGAATCAATCGGGAAAAAAACAATTCAATAGCCCTCGTGAGGCTATTGAAGGAAAGACCTAAAACAACCCGTGGCAGTGTACAAGAAAAAAAAAAAAAAAACGCGTGTTAAAATTATGCATCGCAGTAAAAATAATAACCAGACATTCGGACGAAGCAGAAGGTTACGACAAGCGAATGTGGATGACCGGCACAAGAAAGTACTCACAAAAGGTAGACGAAAAGGATGCCCGTCCTTAAAGGGGTACTACGGCGATTTCTTTAGCTACCCCAAATCACTATATTTTCTAATCCCCGGCGATCACCCTTTCCGGTATGCTATTTGTTATCGCGATACTAATAATAATTGTTGTTAAATCGGCAAACGAAAATGATCCAAAAACCAGCATTCAAATATACCCGGATCTCGGATTTCCCAGAGCACATTCCTATAGTGACGGACTGTCGGACTTGGATATTCACTAATTCAGTCCAGCCCACTGTGCCTGTGTATGGGGAAGACTTACGCAAACAACAAATCAAACAAATTATTTAAGTTGCAAACGAAAACTTCTCGGTTTGTTGAACAGCTTGGAAAAGTTAACACTCGGTGGGTGATTTTTTGTGTTTTTTTTTTTTTTTTTTTTTGTCAAAAGCACGATTTATCAATTATTGCACAAATCGTCATTTTTAGATTATCAATCATTCCATCAAAAATAACTGGCATGACTCTTACGAGCGCCTAGGAACGATAATCAAGAAGCAAGACTTGTGAGGATAACAAGTCGCTCCCTGCGTTTATTGAACTTTTACTCGCCATGCAGTCTAGTATCCGCTCACTAAATAAAAACGGTGTGGCTATGGCGTGGATCAACTTGCATACCTCTTGCGGGTTATTGAGGAGTTTCAGCGAATATAGGGGGCGCTCCGATCGATCCAACATGGCGGACAAGAGGGGGATAGATTTGCGACGCCCGTAGACCGGTAGCGTATAAATTAAACAAAGCGTGTCGTTCTTTGTTTGTTGCCGTGAGCGAGACGATCATCGTTTCAACCAGGACCTACCGTGATGCTACAGATGAAGTGTTTAATAAGCCAATCGAAGGCAAGAAATCTTGCCATAGTCAAGATATGTGTGCAAGTGTTCGACATGAGCTCTCACGCTGTTGCAGCTGTCAAGTTGAACCGAATGTACGCGGGTTCAAAAAAAGGTACTGTACATATCAACAATGTTCGCGCGTTGAAACTATGACGTGTACTATCGGAAACAATATGAGCGCGAACGCGCCTCCGCGGCGACAAGCGGAGGCGTGTTCACGCTCGTATTATTTCCGATAGTACTTTATCTAAGACTAAACTTATCGGTCTGCGGCTACAAACATTTTCGTTGACGTTGCTTAGATGATGTAACCATTCAGGCCTCGCATTAAAGGTGTTGCGAACTCTTCGGTTCTAATTAATTGTGCTAAAAAGCGGTTGAATGGAAAGTATGACAACTACAGCATACAAGGGACGATTGAGGTCTTTATCCTGCGTTCTATGTGTCGAAACATCGGTATCCTTGGTGTTATATTGCGATCAGCTGGTCGCCGATCGTCCTGTTTTTACGCATAATGTAAACAAGCCCCGAAAGCGCCAATCTCATTTGGATGTGCTTGTGCACCCCTACAAGCCTCGTTTTGGCTCTTGTGGAAAGCTTTATTGTAATAGCAATAGTCTCATCGGTCATTCGAGTTGTATGTGCCACGGTGATATCTGCTGACAAACATGTCTGTATTCAATTAAAACTTGTTGTTGGCCTAGTTGGTTCATGATGCAGTATAGAGGTTTTTTGCGCGACACAGGGGACAATTACAAGCGAGTAGACACGGACAAACGTCTGTATTAAATGCGAGAAGGAGAACGAAGGTAAAGCTTTTTTATCTGTTTTCTTTTTACTGAACAGGGCAAAGCTTCTAAAACAAGAGCAAACTAAGCTGATATTTGAGTGTGCTCAAGAATGAATGCCAAAGGGGCTTATGCTAAGTGGTAGATGTACGCAGTTGATTTTCTGTTTGCCTCTGCATTGTAAATTGGAACATATGTATCAGCAGAAGACACGTGTCCTTTTGAAAATGTCTTTTATTAGGGCAAAATAGGTTTTCATACACAACCGAAGAGTTCGCAACACCATTTAATGCGAGGCCTGAACGGCTACATCATCTAAGCAACGTCAACGAAAATGTTTGTAGCCGCAGACCGATAAATTTAGGTTTAGATAAGTATGCATTATAGTTTCAGCCTCAAACATGCAACATTGTTGATATGTACCTTTCTTGATAACTGCACCAACATGAGAGAGCCCACGTCGTCGAACACTTACACACATATTTTGACTATGGTATAGCAAGATTTCTTGCTTGAAGTGAAGATCATCTCGCTACGACTAGCTACGACCACCCACCGCAGCGATGCAGGCGTCGAAGGGGCGGAACGCAGTCAGTCGCCGTCACCCGACGCTACTCGTTTGGCATTCACGGCTTTCTGCCCACGTGCTTCGTTTGTACTTGGCACCGAGTGTTATTTTCTGTGCTTGTGTGTGCTCAGTGGCTAGATATGGGCCTCAAGAGCAGTTCTTCAGGCTCAATAGTGTTCGCCGAAGAACTTCTGACGAAAATGCCACCCAGGAAAAAAAAGCACGAAGACGCAACGCACCAGCTTGGCGGACTATGCACTGGGCACGGAAATCTGGCCCTGCAGATTATACACCAAATGCAAACTATCTAAACAAAACAAAAACATTTTTAAGCTCAATTGGCTTCTGTGGATTATACGCCTGGATACTGGTGCCTGTTATTATGCATTGTATATTCAGTGCTGTTTGTTGCGGCTTGAGACTGCCTTCCTGTAATGATGCAGAGGGGTCCACTGAAACTTGAAATAAAGATATTTAAGCACATCTAGATGCAATGTCCCTTGAAGCCAGATGGTCAGGGAAAAGGTGTGCCACTACCTTATTTGCCAACAGCACACCATTGGTCACAATCAAAACTCGCCGAGTCAATGGGCAGTTTTTCACCGCAATATTTATTGCCGTGTAATCACCAATTCGGTCCATTAAAAATCTTGAGGCTGTAGCCTATAGCACATCCATTCTGGATCTGCAAAGCTTATGCTGTAGACATGCATCATCACATGAGCATGTTTCTTATCAATCTTAAACGTAAAACGCTAGTTATGCAACGAAATTCCCATATCACCACATTTTTAGCAAATTGAATGGTCCCACCTGTCACACTGTTAGCTTTGGAAGTATATCAATTCATAATACCACCAGTGGCATACATCGTGCCAAGCATTAGTGCCGCATCTGGCACAAAAATGTCCAAACTAGGGAAGCAAACTTCATCGATCGTGTTGATTAAAGCACTTAAATACGGGAGAAATTATCAATCAGAAGGTCACTCGAAAGGGAAGTTTTCTCGCTGAACGAATATGACTTTTTATTGGGCGTTCCGCAATGCAAGGCCGAAGACATTCACTCCGTGATCGGTACAGAAGCATTTGCTTAGCAGTCGGTCGTGCGTGCTAAAAACAACAAAAACAGAGGATTAGAAACGCGATAGATTCGCCTTTGCACGGAGTACTTACACTCAAAGTCGTGTCAACATAAAGCGACTATGGCCCACCTTGCTAGCAGCAATCTTAAAATTTATCCATGTAGCGTCGCACCCGTGCCCCAACCGAAAGCGTTGCTGCAAGCCCCTCCGCCGTCAACTTTGAGTCGCTGTTGAGTCTGAAGAACTGCTCTATGAGGTCCATATCCAGCCACTGAGCACATACACAAGCACAGGGAATAATACTCGGTTCCAAGTACAAGCGAAGAACCCGGGGCGGAAAGCCCCGAATGCCAAACGACCTGCGTCGGGCGACGGCGACTGACTGCGTAGTACACAGGTTGCGCGTTGCGCTCCTTCGACGCCTGCATCGCTGCGGCGGGTGGTCGCAGCGAGTCGTAGCAGATCGTGTCACCTCTGTTGCTCGTACCGAAACACTAGAGCCGCGTAATATTCTTGCTGCCGAAGTTTATAAGCCTACGTTCGCGGCCAACGCACGTACACAAAGCCAACGCGGCCAACGCCCAGCGAAACTATCCCCCTCGTTCTCTTTCGGCGACCGGCCGCCAGGGCGGTGACACCGTCGCTGAAACTCCTCAATAGTAAGCGGGCCCCCTCTTATAGTCGAATGGCACAAGCCTACACTTTATTTAGTGCATCCCGAAGAACTATTGAGCAATATATTTCTATATTTTCGTAATTTCCTGTGTTCATATCTGTTAAAATCAGTATTTCTTATCTTCTTTTTTTTTCCTTCTTTAGAATGTTTTGTCGTGCTTCTTTTCTTCGAGTGCTGCAATTAGGCTACTAAGATCTCGTCTCCTTTTTTTCCCCTTAGTTGCTTAAATTTGTTCGTTTAAAAATATCAAGCAGATGTACATGCCATATTTTCTTTGTTGTGTCCCAAACACAACAGCCCCCACGCCGACGTCCACCCAAGCCCCAGATCCCACCACGGAGTATGTTCCGGACGCCCCCAGACTTCCGGAGGTGTGCACGCTTGAACCGGACGAAGGTGTCTGCCACAGTGGAATGACGAGGCGCGATCAGTTCCGATATTTCTTTAACCCCGAAACGGAAGAATGCGAGTTCTTTTCTTACTCCGGTTGCAATGGCAACGGAAATAATTTCAAAACGGAGGACCAATGTAAAGAACGATGTCGAGGTAAGTACGCTTTATTTATTTTGAAAAAAGAAAACGCGTATTTTACTAAACTAAAAGAATCCAAGAACTTAGTGTAGGGCATGACACTGTTCGAAACTGAGAGCTCAAGATGCGAAGGTATTATGTTCCCGATTCTTGCTTCGTTCCTCCACGTTCGCCGCACTCTTCTAGGCTGCAGAGCGATAATGATATGGAGTCTCAACGCCCTGTGTTCCTTCATATATCAATGACTATAGACTATATATGATTTCAGCACAACAGTCACAGCAGCCGAGTAGAATTACAAACAAAAAGTTAGGGCTCAAACGAGCTGTGAAGGTTTAACATATCTGTCTATCGCCGGAATACTCCTTTAACAAACATCCTCCCTCCTAAAAAAAAATATACTGGTTAACAAAATTTATGCGCCACATAGATGGTATTAGATTACGCATTATCAAATATGTATCGACCATTTAAAACTGATTCATAACGCGACAAAGAATACACGGCAAAAACTGAACACGGGTTACGGGCCGTTCGTCGAAAGATAGTTCGTACCAGGGAAACTCGTAGCTGGGCAGTTCGTTACATACAGCAATTCGTCATAGGGCAATTCGTCGCTGGGACAATTTGTCGAAAAACCGGAGTTATTGTTCGAAGATATTGATAATGGAATTAATGCAGAGGTGCAAGAGAGCTGGACAAAAATGACGATAATTATCCCTGGAGATTAGGAACAGGGGGGACAAAGGACAAACACAAATCTCGTTTCCCGCGTACCAGTTTTTTTAGTGTACGGTCACTTTTGTTACTCAGCTTCTCTGTAGTGTCCTGGGGGGCTAAGCTCGGCACGGAGAGATCAACGCGAGTTCTCCGAACTCGCTGCCCGCCGCGACTAGTCGGCGCCGTGCGTGACGACGCGCGCAGTCACTCCCTAGGTCGTGACGTCACAACCGAGAGTTTGAGGTGGTCAAAGAGCGGCTTTTCCGAAACTCGCTGCGAAATTCGGTGACGTCATTGTGAGGTGGCAGAAGCCGCCAAGGATGAGAGAAGCATGCCGGCTCCGACCTACTGCGAGTTGAGCGCGAGATAAGAGAGAAGCGTCCAAAATGGCGGCGTTTCTGTTCGTGTGTCGGCGTCGGCATAGGTATTTAAGCCACGCCAACGCGCTTCACATGGACGGCGTTGATTTTCAACAGCACTATCGCCTCTTGAAAGGCGTGGTAAGGTGGCTGTGCAATGAACTGCGTGGCCATCCGGGCTTGAGACGATGGAGCCGTGCACGGACCGTCATCCCCGTTGTGAATCCTACAAACAAATGTGTTTTTACGGCAATCTGCAGCCAAGAACACAAATTATCATTATTTAGTTTTTTTATAATTATTGCGATGATTTGCTGCACTACGAAATTGCAAGAAAAATGAACTTGATAAAATTTAAACTGAAACAGAGGATAAAACAAAACAAATTGTTGTGTATATGTTTTAACAGCCTGAACTCTATCTGCTTCAGTGGACGTCTTGTGTCTGGGCTGTAGATGAGCAATTTAGCCAGAGCAGTGCGCTAGCCCACTCGGCCACCGATCCCCTCAAAGGATAAAAGAAAACCAACATACATGAATGGTGCAGACTAACAACTGTGTAATTTCTTTCTCATCTTTCTCCCCCCGCATCGTATTTTGAAAAATTATTGTGGCTTTGTCGCGGCGTGGGGAAAGAAAGATGAGAAATAAATTACACAGTTCATAGTCTACGCCCTTCATGTATACGTTGTTTTTCTTTTATCCTCTGTTTTAGTTAAAGTTGTATCAAGTGCGTTTTTCTTGCATTTACGCAGCGCAGCAAACCATCACAATGTCTAATTAGGTAGCCCACATACAAGCTTTATTATTATAATTAGCATCCATGCTGTTACCGATTTTTAGTTGTCATTTACGATTTAAATCAAATTAAACCCTTCACTGTGGAGCGTAGGGGAAAATCGGAGCTACGCTGGAGAACTCGCCGCCACCTGGGGCATCGGAAATGTAAGAGGAGGAGTGGGAAACTCGCCGGGGCGGAGTCAAAAGAAGCTCCTCCCCCTCTCCGTTACGTAGCATTGGAGAGATTCCCGCCGAAGGCGAGCTTAGCCCCCGTGTTAAGAAAGTAATTTTAGTTGACATTGGAAGCACGGAACATAAAACTTCCCGGTTTCCTTTGTAATCCACCTCCAAGTTTTCTCGCATGGTCGAAACCATGCTGCGCATGGTCATTTTTTTTTCTTTCGCATGATCAAACCATGCTGCGCATGGTCATTTTTTCCGTTTCGACCATGCTGCGCATGGTCGAAACGGAAAAAATGTAGCTCATTCATGTGCGCGACGCAGACATAGACCGCGCATGCGCGACACAAACACTAAAGAAGCATGCGCGACACGGACGGCATATGCGCGACAGGGAAAACTCGTGCAGGTGTGCGACACAGACACAGACTGCGCATGCGTAACCGAAACGTTTGCCGTCCATTTTTTTTTCTATTAGTGACAGAGAGGTGCCAAGACTGTGGTGGACAAAACATATTTAGTCAATATCTATTAAAAATTAGTCTACTTTTTTGTGGGGAGAAAAAAAAATATTTATATCAAGGAAGGCGGTCGTTGGTAATTGTACTAATTTGGAAGAACTATGCTCGATAAACAGCAGAAATGCTACAAAAATGAGAAATATCTGCTTTCGACGAGTTGTCATTGACGAATTGCCCTATGACGAATCGCCCCATGTGACGAAAAGCCCTGCTACCAGTTGGTCTGTGACGAATTGTCATTCGACGAACGGTCCTTCAACCGACAAAAACAATCCGTCATTCATAAGGCGACAAATAAGAACAAAGAGATTTAAGTTATTGGCGGGTGTCGAATTCTTCTGAAAGAGAATTCCAACCGCTGATAGTTTAGAAAAAAAAAATGACTATCTGAAACAATCCTTGAACACCTGGGCTGGGGAAAAGTAAGACTATGCTTCTTTATAGGAATTCTAGAAACATCACGAATAAGATACGTTGTTTTATAGATATGCATTAAGTTATCTATAACCATTATTCAATTTTTCAATTTTTTTTTTCTTTTTGCGTGGCAAGTTCTGAAAAATAAAACGCAAAGCGAGCCGTTGTGCTCGTTTAAATTTTAGCGCATCTTCAGCATTATGGGAATCCCAAATTTCGCATGCATATTCCATTAGTTGCCGTATTAGTGTTTTATACGCCAAGAGTTTCGTATTAACTCATCTTAGTCCCAAACTGCGCCTCAAGTAACACAATTTATAATTCGCTTTTTTATGATTATTTTGCGTTCCGCAACCTAGATTATGCGAGATGGTTTCTCCCAGATATTTATAATTACTAAGCCTTGCTATCGGGAGCCGTTCAATACTGTAATCCATCCCGGAGAAAAGCTCACAGGAGAAAAGCTCACCCACTTCTGTGTGGGTCCGGAGAAAAGCTCGCCAGCCTTTTTGAGATACAGAGAACAGCTCACCTGAAATTAAATTGTCATGTAAGGTTTTAGGCGCACGGTGCAACAGAGTTAGCGCGGAGCCACTTTTTGCATTTTACTTAGAGAAGGAGTTGATCAGCATGAATTTCTAAACACGGCAGGTTGTTTGACTTATTCTTCCAACCAGTGAAAACAATGCGGAAAAAAGAATCACTGCCCTTTTAACACCTTTTTTTTTTCGTGAAAACCCCGCCATACTAGAACAAAAACAGTTTAGTTTTTTGTTAGCGAAACGGCTCTATTGGCTTTTCTTTCTCGCCATCTGATAGTCTTTGCAACACGACGTTACTTTCTCGGTTTTCGTTTCTATCTTTTGCGTTCTGATTTGATTGCAAAAAGATGCGACGTAGCGGACGAAAAAAGTCGGGGATAGAAATAAAGCTCAATGCGTCGAATTGCTCTGAAGACTGCTGCTTTTCACTCGCGTTCAGTCCGATATAGCCTTGCCTCTCCTGCATTCGTCGAACCCAGACTCGCCGGGCTCCGGCGTTTCGCGTTCTAAAGCGTTCATACAAGTGCAGTCGAGACAAAGGCTATCTCTACCCTTTAATCATTCCAACCAGAGCTAGCAGTTCTGACATCCCTTCGCGCTGTCGCCTCCTCTTTTTCCCCAGTTCACCGGCGCACAGTTTTCACTGAACAGAAGGCTCCCTGCATATGGACGCCAACGACCGGCTTTCCTAAGTGCTTCGCGAGAACGTCGACGCTTCGGATTTCCTAGAGTTTACCCCTAGTGAAGAACTGTCGGACTTGGATGTTCACTAGTTCAGTTCAGTCCACAGTGTCTTACGCAAACAACCGAAGACTTACGGAAACAACCAATCAAACAAATTATTTAAGTTGCAAAAGAAAACTTTCCGGCCTCTGAACAACTTCAAAATTTTAACACTTAAAGTGGGTTTTATTAATTATAGCACAAATCGTCATTCCTAATTTATAAAGCGTTGCTTTCGAAAAAATAAAAAGAAATTGGCATACCTTTTACGGGAGCTTAGGAACGATCATCAAGAAGCAAGACTTCTGAGGATGACAAGTCGCTCCCAGTGTTTATTAAACTCTCACTCGCCATACACTCTAATATCCGCTCACTAAATGAAAACGGTGTGGTTATGATTTGGATCAATTTCCATATCTCGTGCGGGTTATAGTATAAGTGGACCCCCTATTGTAGCCAAATGGCACAAGCCGAAATTTTATTTAGTCCATCCGGAAAAACTATTGAGCAATATATTTCTATATCTTCATAATCTACAGTGTCCATGTCTATTAAAATCTGTATTTCTTATCTTTATTTGTTATTTACAATGTTTTGTCGTACTTCTTTTTCGAGTGCTGCAATTAAGCTACTAAGATCTCGTCTCCTTTTCTTTTTGCCTTAGATGCTTAAATTTGTTTGTCTAAAAATAAGAAAGACATGCAGACGTACATACCATATTTTCTTTGTTGTGTCCCAGTTCCAACAGCCCCCCCGCCGACCTCCACCCCAAATCCCACGGAGCCCACCACGGAGTATGTCCCGGATGCTCCGAGACTTCCGGCGCTGTGCATGCTTGAACCTGAGCAAGGTTTCTGCGACAGTGGAGCGACAGGCAGCGGAGTGCTCCGATACTTCTTTGACCCCAAAACAAAAGAATGCGAGTTCTTTTCTTACTCCGGTTGCAATGGCAACGAAAATAATTTCGAAACAGCAGAGCAATGTAAGGAACGATGTCAAGGTAAGTATGTTTTATTTATTCTCAACCAACACCTACTTCACTACTCTAAAACACCTACTTCACTGTGGCAGAACTTAAAAACAGCCCAGTGAGAATTGCGGTACAATCAAATTTGGTTTTTTCATAACCAATCTTCACAAATGATATGCTTGCGCCATCCAACCAAACGGAACGGGACACTTAAATGATTATAATACAAATAAATGCAATCTTTCGCTGCTTTCGCTTTCGCATTGCTTTCGCAAAACTGCTTCTAGACATGAAGCCTAACTTCTTCGTGTGCTGCCTGCAACCTGCTAGACAGTTTGTTAGTGTTGTGAAAGGACCGGGAGAAAATCGAGCGGTGGCGACACCTCACGTCGAATGATTACAGCGTACCCCACGTCACCTGTCGGGGGGGGGGGGGGGGGGGGGGCGGTTTTAGTAGTTTCCATTGGCGACTACGCGGTCTGGACGGTGGCATAATTAAGGCGGAGAGGGGAGTTTGATGGTCCATCTTAGCCTTTCGCCCCTCCCTCCTTCTCCCCCTTCCCCCGTCCCTCAGATACTCGATTCGATTCACTTGAGTTTACATGGAGGTTTCGACTCAGCTTAAAGAAGCACTGACAGATCAAAATAATTTTTTTTATTATTATTATTCGAAACGATTGAAAACGATGCCGGGAGCTTACCCTGAAAATTCGAAACTTGGGAATTCAGTATTTGTGAAGTAAAAAAACAATTTCCAAATGCCGAATTTGAAGTATCCTCGCTATCCGCGCCGCTGCGTTGAAGTCAAATATTGCGGAGTCCTAAGAGTCGACTTTCTTTCACGACTCCGTTCTGTTTTCACCGCAACCCCAAGCGAGGAGGAAAGGAGCAGGAGATAAGGGCGCCGGCGGACCGAGAAAAACCGGTTTTATTCCGTGCGAGTGGTGCCGCCTGTCCAGGCGGCATGTTTTCCGACGGAAGACACCATTCCAGAAGGCTGTGAACGATTAACTTTTACCGAGCCAGCATTGGCCAGGAGTTGGGGATGACCGTTTTCCGAGAGCGAGGGAAGACGATGTGAAGTCGTTAAAACGAGCAGCGAACGGCTGCGAGAGCGTGCTCTCGAGTTGAACGTGTCAATATATAAATGAACAGAGTTTTATGAGAGACACCTTCTGCTCCTTGGTCCTTTCCGATTCCTGCTTCCTGATGAGGTCCTGCCTTGGCTCGGCTCCCGGTCGTACTTTAAGTCCCGGACAACCGCTCGGTCCCCACAGCAGTCAGTGTACTGCTATTGGGACCGAATAGCGACTAGCAATAGGTGGGCCCATAGTCACAGGGTCGCCGACAGTTGTGCACTGCGAGCTACATAAGCTCGCGAATGCTCGGTAATACAATCTTGAATAGCAGAATGATGCAACAGCAAGCCTTTCAACTCGTGTATGCCAAGGAGACTCACTTATCCTTTATAACAAAGTGGCTGCGAGCGCATCACCGAAACACATAAAGGCGTTCAAGGAAATAATCCACTCTAACTTTTAATAAATTAATGCTACAACTCAGTTTCCTATTCTTATTACAAGCAAAAAAAAAAAAAAAAACTCCGCCAAAAAAACAAGCAGAAACGTTTGTGTTGCTTTTATGTTTAGACAGTCTCGATGCTAGTGCGCCTCAACGGGTGACTTGTCTCTTAGCTGTAGATGAGAAATTTAGCCAGTGCAGTACAACGACTAACCTGGGATCTTTAACGTGCCACACAGTAGTGATGCACGCACGCCTGCCGGCAGCGCGTGATAAAAAAAACAGCAGTTGCATTTTACCCGAGACATCCTCACCACACAACGAAACTCGTACTGGTGCGACGCAAACAAACCGGGAGCACCTTTAAAGATAGCGTCCGCTGCCCAGTGTCCCCAGCAAAATCTAGCTTTTTGTATTCTTGTCAGACTTTTTGAAAGGGGTCTATATGTAACGTAGCGGAACCGCGTCATTTCAAGTTTTAGTAGAACGTTCGCAACCCGCTACAGATTACCCCGTTACGAGAGCTAACGCAACGCAGCACAACCACTAACCTAGGGTCTTCAACGTGCACCACCCAGTAGTGATACACGCAAAAATCTACTTCTACCCAAATCCCGACACGACGGTATGCGCTCAGTGCTACACAAAGAATCCCACACTTGACCACGACTGCAACGCTAAGTGCCAAATCTGCGGCCTGGCCCATCCCATGGCCAGCAAGGGCTGCCGCAAAAAGCTGCGACCACCACCTCCACCGCTGTGGATCCAGAAACGGGCCCTCACCCCACAGCTGTGACAACAACAACTCTCTTCGAGTCTTCAGCCTAGTGCAGTAGTGATACACGCATAAACCTACTTCTACCCAAATCCCGACACGACAGTGTGCGCTCAGTGCCACACAAAGAATCCCACACTTGACCACGACTGCAACGCTAAGTGCAAAATCTGCTGCGTGGCCCACCCCATGGCCAGCAAGGACTGCCGCAAAAAGCTGCGACCACCACCTCCGCCGCTGTGGATCCAGAAACGGGCCCTCACCCCACAGCTGTGACAACAACAACTCTCCTCGAGTCTTCAGCCTAGTGCGCAACGAAAATTATTTTCGAACCCGCACGGGCCGGCCCCTGCTACTCCACAACAACAGGTGAACTGGTCAGCCATCGTTGCTTCCCCACCCACAGCTCATGACCAATTCGCCCCCCTCGCGCCCCCTCTCCCGTCCCGAGAAATATTAGCTATCTTGAGTTGAGCACATCGTCTACGAGATGGGCGAACACCTCAACAACCGCTTGATCGCCCTCGATCAGCGGCCTCCGGGCCATCGAAGAAACAAAACGTCAGGCACGCAAAAAGCCCAAACAGCGTACCTCACCCCACACCTCCGGCCCTCCAATCTGACAATCACTATTCTCCAACTGCCCAAGAACCTCCTTGCACCCTCACCCCCGCTAACCGAATGGCAACAGACCTGACGCTTGTTTCGCAACAAACAACCATCGCTCACTTCCCTCGCCCTTCAACACTCGCCAGACCTCATCGCCCTTCAAGAAACGGATACGGACAACGTCTTACCCCAGGGGTACACGACATTTGCCACCGATCCAACATTCCGAACAGCCGTCATCGTTCAAGCCACCCAAACGGCCCAAATGCACACCGTACCTACCACGATAGATTATATATTCGTCGAGCTGCTGCCCCGCAGCAAGCCACAAGCCAGTCTGTACGTCCTCAAGGTCTACAATCTTCCTAACGAGCCTCTTCCAGCAATTGACCGCCTTTACGAACCGTCTTTCAAAGTACCAAAGGCCACAAACTCGTTGTCCGCGGGTACTTCAATGCCCCCTGCATACGTCTTGCGGTTATCCCAGAAACAAAAAAAAGGGTGCAGTCTTACACGCAGCGACTTTACAAAATCAACTTCACCTATGTAACTTCCCCCACATCCCCACCATAATTGGCAACAACGTCTCGCGGGACATGACCCCCACCTTACGTTTACGTACAACATAAAACAGGCTACATGGTCGCGCCTAGAAGAAACTCTGGGTAGCGACCGCTACATAACACAGCTCCAAATCCCACACCAAAGGGCCAGCAGCCAAAAATTGGCACAGCACGTATAACCAATTAGAAGGATTTTTGAGAAGCTATGTATTCCCACCATAATAAGCTTTGAGGATTGGACTACCCAACTCCCTGAAGAGGCACGGAAACACACCAAGGAACTATTCCTTACGCAAGACAATCCCGCCGTCGACGCCAATCTACTCCCCCTCTTGGACGCCCGCAGCAGGCTAGTCGCACGGCGGGAGAAGGACAAGACAAACCGCAAACTGAAGATCCGCATTGCAAAACTAACGACAGAAGCGGAACCATGCGCCCACGAGCTCAGCTAGCAAAAACTGGGCGCAATTTTGCAACAAAGTCCAAGGAACGGGGACCCGACGCACTTGACACCTGCTATATACGTTCTCTCATGAGGACCGGCGAGTCCGGGGCGGGCACGGCCCACCAGTTTCGCCGATTAATTAACAACCACCCGGGCACTGAAAACGATTTATTACAAGAATCTTACAAGAACTCAAACAGCCTATGGCGGCCCACCCTCACGTCTGACCCACACAGGCACCCGACTACACGGGTGACCCCAACCCCAAGATGGACGAGCCGTTCTCACTTGCTGAAATCGAGGCGGCGGTGCACAATCTCACCCACAACGCCACCCCGGGTCGAGACAAAATCCCCAGCAAACTATTCCGAATCCTCGATCACGTTGCCCTGGAAAAATCTGCTAAACTTCATGAACGGCTGCTGGCTGGCGGGCTCCCTGCCCCCGCAGCGGAAGCACGCGAATGTCACCCTTATTCAAAAGCACAGCAGACCCCTGAACCCCAAGGCTCTCAGGCCCTTCTCTCTGACTTTATGCGCCAGCAAGCTGTTCGAACACATGGTTCACAACCAGCTCTCGCCTCACATTGAAGACAACGGCCACATCCCCGACACGGTGTACGCCTTCCTCCCGCATCTGTCAACTCAAGACATACTACCCCAGCTCAAGGAGGAAGTGCTGGACAACCTGAATAACCAGAGTAAGTGGTCAATCTTGGCCCTCGACATTAAGGGGGCCTTCGACAACGTTTCACACCCGGCCATCCTTCAAGGCCTCGCATCCAGAAACTGTGGCTAGCGAACATACAGCTACTTCGCCTCATTCCTCACCAACCGCACTGCAACAGTAGGCATCGGACAGCTCCGATTCGAAACGTTCACAATCATAACACAAGGTACGTCACCGGGGTCGGTAATGCCCCTCCTGCTGTTTAACATCGCCATGAAGGACTTCCCACCCGTTCAACAAGCTATTGCGAGCCTCCACCACGCCATTTACGCAGACGACCTAACACTCTGAGTCTCCACCGGATTCCCGGGGGACTAGCAGGACGCACTTCAACAGCCATCCGAGTGAACCATGCATTACCTGCAAGCCAGGGGACTCACGTGCGCCCCGAAAAAATCTGCTCTTTTAACGCTTTGTAAAAGAACATACAAGCCACGCACAGACCCCATTCCAGATCCAGAGCTCACCATTGACAACCTAACAGCTCCCATGTCCCACACCTTCGCATCCTGGGCTTCAGCATAATAAAACATGGCTCAGGCGCCCGCACCATTCTCTAGGGTGACCACCCGTCCCGCGACTCGCGGGACTGTCCCGCATTGAGGGCTCGTGTCCCGCGCCCCGCAAGGAATTCTCAAATCTTCTAAATGTCCCGCATTTCATACTGACGTAAAATTCACTCAGCAACTCATGGTGCCGCCGAACAACGGGGCCCGGGGAAGCGCGGAGGTCGCTGGTAATCGTGTGAATCGCAATGGTACACCATTTTCTATCCAAGCATTGCGGGAGGCGACCTCCTCCTCTCCCTCAGTTTATCAGAGCATTGGCTTCCAGAAGACGGCTTCCCGAAATAGTCGCCGGCGCGCTGCGGAGTATTTTCTCGGTCAAGGATCGAGAGAAAACCAGAAAGGCCCGCACCCCGACGTCCCACTTCTCTGATTTACTCACCATCGCTTCGCAAGCGGTGTCCTTTCGTAAATATTCCGGTTGCTAGTTTACTCTTTATTTTCCGTAATTCTGTTTCTTAAATACCATTCTTCTACATCTCGCCTCCATTTTCATGACATCTTTCTTTGTCGTTTTCTACCTTGTCTTGACACATTGAAAGCTGGGGCTTTCTCAGAAGACCCCGAGTGCGTACTAATACCATGCATTTGGAACATCAATCATTGGTTTTCAGTGTATGGAGTTTGTCCAATGAGAATTAAGGGCTACTTATATCATCCTCCCATCATTTTGCGGCCTCAGTGGTGAATGAGACCGAAGACATTTTACGACTGAGGCAGTGTCCCCCTGCGACCGATACCGCTCACCCTTCCAATTCGCTTAACTGATTGAAGCAGGAACTGCTGTGATCAGGCAATAACTTATGTGCCTAAGTGATCTTGGGGCAGTGACGTGCATCCGGGAAAAGAGCTACCGTAATTTCTAATATATAAGCAGGCTTTTCTTATGTTGTTGTTTCAATCATTTTGTTTTACACATCGCTGCGACCTCACTTTTTTTTTTTTCATTATGAGTATTTAATTGTGGGGATTTGCCACGGGGGACATATTTCTCGTTTGGTTCGTTGGCGAGATTATTGAAAATTGCTCTCGCTAGCACATATATCGCGACCGCACTAACATATAGGTGTGACTTATAGTTAAGGTGTGACTTAAAAACCAGAAAATACGGTACCTCTTTACAAAGAGAACGTAAAAGTTTCATCCCTAATTAACGATGTTATTTTATTTCTCCGAAATGCATGTTTAGATTATGATGATGACGAAGAATACGATATTGAAGACCCGATCACGTTTGGCCCCGGCAGCTCTGGTAAAAAAATACAACCTTTAAGATCGAATTTAGTTTTCGGGTTTAAATATCTGGTGCGTCTACGTTAGCCGCAAAGCACTTGGGAGAGCTGATGTTTCTTGACAAGAGCTTCGTACAAATAGCGGCATTCTTTGAAGCGCTGACTGCGTGACGGTGCAGGTTTTAGGAAGCTAATGGCGGCGCACAGCAGAGGAACTTCCGACTGAATGCCGCCATTTTGTTCCAGAAGAATGCGCTTTGTCACTTGTATTGGTTGTCGTTACTTGTAAATAAAGTATCAAGGGACTTTAGTGAGAGCCAGTCGGTGCAATATACGAAGGAAGCTCTACCAATGACTGGACCAAAAATAGGTGTAGAAGACCTCCAAAAGGCCGTCTGCGCTGCGGCATTGAGCGTGACGTTGCACCATGCTGAGTGCCACGGCGCAAAGTGTATTATTAGGTCTGAACACATTTTCAGCCTCATTATTCGCTGGGCTCCCTGCATATGGAGGCCAGTGACTGGCTTTCCTAAGTGCTTCGCGAGAACGTCGACGCTTCGGATTTCCTAGAGTTTACCCCTAGTGACGAGGTGTCAGACTTGGATATTCACTAATTCAGTCCAGCCCACAGTGTCTTACGCAAACAGCCGAAGACGAACGCAAACAACCAATCAAACAAATTATTTAAGTTGCAAAAGGAAACTTTTTGGTTGGCTGAACAACTTCAAAAATTTAACACTCAAAGCGGGTTTTATTAATTATAGCTCAAATCGTCATTCCTAAATTATAAATCATTGCTTTCAAGAAAATAGAAAATTGGAATACGTCTTACGAGAGTTTAGGAACGATCATCAAGAAGCAAGACTTGTGAGGATGACAAGTCGCTCCCTGTGTTTATTGAACTCTCACTCGCCATACACCCTAATATCCGCTCACTAAATGAAAACGGTGTGGTTATGGTGTGGATCAACTTCCATATATCGTGCGGGTTATAGCATAAGCGGACCCCTATTGAAGCCCAATTGCCCAAGCCGACATTTTATTTAGCTCATTCAGAAAAACTATTGAGCAATATATTTCTATATCTTCATAATCTGCAGTGTCCATGTCTATTAAGATCTGTATTTCTTATCTTTATTTTTTATTTACAATGTTTTGTCGTACTTCTTTTTCGAGTGCTGCAATTAAGCTACTAAGATCTCGTCTCCTTTTTTTGCCTTAGTTGCTTAAATTTGTTTGTCTAAAAATAAGAAAGACAAGCAGGCGTACATACCATATTTTCTTTCTTGTGCCCCAGCCCCAACAGCCACCACGCCGACCTCCACCCCAGATCGCACGGAGCCAACCACGGAGTATGTTCCGGACGCCCCCAGACTTCCGGAGGTCTGCATGCTTGAACCGGACGGAGGTGTCTGCGACAGTGGAATGACGAGGGGCGATGAGTTCCGATATTTCTTTAACCACAGTACGGAAGAATGCGAGCTCTTTTCTTATTCCGGTTGCAATGGCAACGGAAATAATTTCGGAACAGCAGAGCAATGTAAAGAACGATGCCAAGGTAAGTACGTTTTAATTATTCTCAAGAGAACGCCTACTTCACTACTCTAAAAAAGCAAAGAACTTACTGTAGGGCGTTAAACTGTTAGAAACAATATATATATATATATATATGGTGGCGGGAGGCCGAAGGCGTGGGTATAAAACTGAGAAGAAAAAACCCTTAGTGAAAAACAGTAACAACGGACGATTTAATCTTCGACGTTTCGGCCGGAGTCCGGCCTTCGTCAGGAAGCCGGACTCCGGCCGAAGGCCGGACTCCGGCCGAAACGTCGAAGATTAAATCTTTCGGCCGGACTCCGGCCGAAACGTCGAAGATTAAATCGTCCGTTGTTGCTGTTTTTCACTAAGGGTTTTTTCTTCTCAGTTTTATATATATATATATATATATATTGTTATGAAAATGAAGACTGTTTAAAATCCCAGCGTTCGGCGTTCAACGTTCATCGTCCATTCGTCCTTTTTCTCGCGCCTCCTTCCTGTCCTCCTTTTCGTCGGCTTCCCATTCGCAGGCGCAGCACCACCACAACACTGCCCCTCGGCAACACATGAACCTCGCCCCGAGGTAGTACAGAACATATTCAGTCGGGTTGATAGGGAACCAGCCGATCAAAATGAACTACGTGAGCTTTCCGGCTTAGCAGGTGCCGAGCCCGGCACACGACGTCGCTTAGTCGCTTGACAACTTCGTAGGGGCCTTCCCAATTGGGCTGAAGTTTCGGGCAGCGACCTTTGGTGCGGCGTGGCTGGTGCAGCCACACTTTGTCTCCAGGCTGGAGTATGCGACCGAGCAGCTTCGGTTGTAGCGGGTTCTTGCACTTTCACTGCTCAGGTGCAAATGTCTTCGTGCAAAATCGTGCACACAGTTCAGTTTCGTCCGCAAGTGGCGGGTTAGTCCGCAAGTGGCGGGTTAGTCCGCGTAAAGAAATCCGCGTGTTGTCTCTCGCGATGGAAGCACTGGCGTGCCAAAAGTGATGTCCGCCGGCAGCATTAGCTCCCGGCCCATTAACAACATCGCTGGCGTGTAGCTTGTCGATGTATGAACGGCTGACCGGTAGGAAAGTAGGAAGAATGGAATTAGAGTGTCCCAGTTGTCCTGGTGCTCGTCAACGAAGAGCATTGCTTGAGTGAGCGGTTGAGCCTTTCTACCATGCCATTCGACTGAGGATGCAAGGGCGTGGTTCTCGTCTTCCTAACTCCGAGTGTCTCACACGTGCTCTTGAACACTTGCGACTCAAAAGTCCGACCCTGGTCAGAATGAAATTCCAGTGGTACCCCGTATCTTGGAACGATGTCTTCCGTCAAGATCCTGGTCACAGTGTCTGCGTCGTACGTTCGTACTGGAAATGCTTCTGGCCATTTTGTCAAGTAGTCAGCAATGACTATGACGTACCGATTTCCTTGTGTCGTTTTCGGTAGTGGACCTACAACATCAATGGCCACTCTTTCAAATGGGACACCGACGTTGTAGGTTACTATACTCCCTCGGCTTCGTGATGGTGGTCCTTTACGCGACGCACAGTGGTCGCACTTTTTACACCATTCGCGCACATCGCGAGTTGATCCGACCCAGTAGAATCTTTCTTGAACTCGTTGTAGGGTCATGTATATCCCAAGATGTCCGCCAGCAGAGCTGTCATGAAGTTCACGCAAGACGGTGTCGACACGGACTCGAGATAAAATCAGCTGAAGCGTGCTGTTTCGTCCGTCTTTTCTCTCCTAGCAACGATACAACAATCAATCCTGTAGAATTAGGGAGTCGCATTGTGCCCAGTATGCTTTCACGACGCTGTTGTATGGTGCAACCACGTTCCAGTTGGGTACATCTCCCACCCGCTCCCACTGCAGAATAGGTTGCAAAATGCTGTCGTTTTCTTGAAGCACGCGGAGAACATCTGCAGTCCCCTTTGTCGGGTCTTGGAGATCTTGCTGGTGTTCTAACATCGCAGGGCACGTAGTGATTTGGGAAGACGACAACGATTGGCAGTCCAATGGAAGGCGCTGCTCACCCTTCAGGCATGGGCGACAGTTGCCAGACAAGCAAGGTCGCCGTGAAAGTGCGTCGGCGTTTGCATGTCCTTCGCCGGGTCTAGGCTCAATCCTGAACTCGTATTTTGCCAGCCGCTCTAACCACCTATAGCTACTTGGCCTTTCAGGTTCTTGAAGTTTGAAATCCAAGTGAGGGATGCATGCATGATCTGTCCTTAAGAGGAACTGTGTGCCATACAAGTAATGGTGGAGATGGGTCACAGCTTTTACAACATGCCAAGAGTTTCCTTCTCGTAACGCAGTAGTTCTGTTCTGCCATGTTTAGAACTTTGCTATAGTAAGCAATTACTTTTTCGGAGCCATCCTGAACCTGGGACAACACAGCACTCAAACCGACGTTACTCGCGTCGGTGTCGAGGACGAACGTGCAGTCCGGTCGGGGAAATCCAAGAACTAGAGGAGCGCTAAGGCCATTCTTGAGTGTGAGGAAAGAATCGTGTGTGTGTACACTCCCTTCGAACACCGTATTTTGTTCTGATAAAGCGTACAAGGGTTTGGCAATTGTGGCGAAACCTTTTACAAATCGCCGGTAGCAGGTGCACAGTATAAGGAAGCTTTTAACGTCGCGCTGATTTTGAGGTTGAGGCCAGTTTCTGACGCACCCTGTCTCGTCGAACCCAGACTCGCCGGACTCCGGCGTTTCGCGTTCTAAACCGTTCATACAAGTGCAGTCGAGACAAAGGCTGCTAGTTTTATCCCTACCCTTTAATCATTCCAACCAGAGCTAGCAGTTCTGACGTCCGCTCGCGCTATCGTCTCCTCTTTTTCTCCAGTTCATCGGCGCACAGTTTTCAATGGACAGAAGGCTAGGGCGCAAACGAGCTAGTGGTAGTTAAATATAGTTAAAAAAAACACCACGAAACTGAGAGAAAGAAAGGACGGACAAACACGGAGATCTGATACCTGTGTGTTCGTCCATCTTTTCTTTTTCCCAGACTCGAAGCTTTCACTCCTTGCCAAGTTACGCTGGAAATAAGTTTAGAGAGTTCTTCAAGCGTGTGAGCGTGCTTTTCGTTTAGTATATATTGCTGTAAGCGAATGCCCTATAAAAATAAGTACTCGGCTTGCGATAATATGAATGTTACTTGTATTTCCCAGTCACGTACGTCACTCACCGAAAAGCCGACAAGATGGTAGAAGCATCACTCCCGCCAAACCAATCACTCGTCTTCGTCATCACCTTAAGACCCGTTCACATACTTGCGACTTCTTAGAACTGAGTGCCTTGGAACCTCTTAATATCTCTTACGACGGATGGATGAATGGATGAATACGGCTGAGCCCTTTGGATCGGGCGGTAGCTTACGCCACCTAGCCATTTTGTTTTACCATTTAAGCTTAGATTATTTAAATGTGAAAACTATATCACCTACGCACTGAAAGGAAAGTGAGGCTATAAAACTCCCCTGCCATTAGTGAATAAGAAAATACCTAGTTTTCTCTCGCTTTCTGCCACCATTCACTTAATCTTTGCTTGGTAATCTTTACTGTCTTGAAATCCACTTTTCATTCGCTGTCTCTAACACCCAATGACTTTATTTAATCTAAGTTGTCTTCGGTAGGCATAGGGTGAAGCCCTTTACAGTAGAGTATCAAGTGCTCAGCCGTCTCGTCCTCCTCTCCACAAGCAGGGCACACTATGTCCATTTCCTGGTACTTCGCTCTGTATGTTCTGGTTCGCAAAACACCTGTCCTTGCCTCAAACAACAATGAGCTTCCCCTAGAATTGTCATAAATGATCATAAATAATCATAAATAAACGACGAGAGGACACACTGGCGCCATCCATTGGGTAGCAGTGTAAACTTGGCCAGTCCGACATATTTTCTATTTCTCTCGCGCATTATCCTTTCTTCCTTGGCCAGAAATACGTTTGTCAACGTTATAAAGGAGCCTTTCTCATGGGTATTACGCAGGCACATTTGACCTTGGAAATCCCGGAGAACATTCCCTTTTGTGAAATGCAGTTCCAGGATCACCGCATAGATGGCGCCAGCGTGCCAGTGTGTTTTCTCGTCCTAGTTAAGACGTTTCAACAGGTCTTGTCTCTCTCGGTCGTACTCAATTGCAAGTGTGTGAACAGGCCTTTACCCCACGCTTTGCACGACAGTATGCGCAGGAAACTGGGTCACGTGGTGCGAGACCGATGGCTGATTGGTCGAACGAGAACGTAGCTTCCTCCACCCTGTCAGCTCATCGGTGAACGGAGTATGGCGTTGCCGTCAGCTTATGTTTTGATGCCACGTTTTGTTTTTGTCTTTCTTCTGCTGGTTACTAGGGCAACCTTACGACCTCAAAGAGGACGCCAGGCTGCCTTCCGTCTGTAAAGGGAGAATGTCCAAAGGGACCTGCGTATCGCGAAACGGTCCGGAACTACGCTACTTTTACAACCAGTACAACCAAAGTTGCCAGCTCTTTACATTCATCGGAGGCGAGGGCAACGGAAACAACTTCAAAACTCGGGAGGAGTGTGAAGACAGGTGTTTATGTGAGATATATTTTATGTTATGTTTCGTGCTAAACTTGCCTTCGTCCTGTGACTTTTTTTTTAGTGGTTACATGTATATTTACGAATAAAGCCTTGCGAATATTTTCCTAAAATAGTGTAATAATGTCTGACGACATGTCGTAATATATACTCCGTTTCATGATAGAATCTTAAAATACAAGAATTTTTTTTCATGGGGACGGTACGTTTGAATATTTTTACAGACAACACTTTTTATCGAACAAGTTATACAACAGCGTAATGGATCTTCACTGTGAAATAGGCTGATGTGCAACCTGAAAAGCTACATCTAAAGTATTCCAGACGGATGACGATACGGAGTCTTAAAAAACAGCCGTTTATTTTCATTTCTTTCTTACGTATTTATTTGTATGCGATCGAATAGCTCTAACTTTTCAGCAATATTTTGTGTTCAAAGAATGAGACGCTTGTCGTTCAGATAATGCCCAACCTTGTTCTATCTTTTTAGTTCCCCTTTTCGCTCGGGTACCGGCATTCTGTATTACAAGGTATTGCAAATAAATACTAAAATCAATATTCAGATATTTACTCTTTCCTCGGGCAAGCGTTTATTAGGAATCTTCATCCAGCTCAGTTCGCTGTTCCCCTAATAGCCCAATTTTCCTTCCTAAAAATCATGCCAGTCAGGCTTTTTTTAATTAATAGTTTTAATCTTTCAGTATTTACGGACTATAGTCCTTGACGGTTTTCTCAGTGTCTGTTTCTTTTTCGTGTGGTTTTTTCATGCGCCGTTTCTGCTATCAGATTTTCAATCGAGAGCCACAGTATCAGTCAAATAAATTGCCTTAATGAGGAAACAAAAAATATTCCAACATTAAAAAAAAAAAAAAACATAATCTGTTCGCATCTAAAGATCCCTAAGAGAGCACAACAGAGAGAAGTTGGCAACGCATTCGGCTGCCACGTGGAGGAACGGAGATCCAACCCCGCTGGTCCCGAATCTTTATATTATTAAATATGTACTGTTCGGGAAAGTTGCAACCGATTCTCGGCTGGTATTGAGTGTTCTGATTCGGAGCATTCCGCTCCAAGTCCTCTACTTCCCACGTTCTCTTCTATATCCTTTAGCCCCCTCTACACATACACGAACGCGCACACTAAAGCAGGTCTACAAGGCCTGCGAAACAAACCTAAAGTGTCTTCTTTTCTGTAATCTACTACTACTGCTTTGAGTTGGACACCGCTTCCGTCGTCAACGCAGGACGGTCGACACCTCCTGTTTTCGAAATTTGTACGCACAAGTTCGGCTACTTGAATATTTATTTTTAGCATTACATTCGCTTATCATATTTCATCCGTGACAGTATGTGCCTACACTGCTCGTATATTTTCACCGTGTGAGCGCAATAAATAGGAATATTAACACACTAAATTAAGACAGTATAACATACAAACTATGTACTCACGAGAAATTGCGTTCCTCATAAATAAATGCTCTGTTTTTCTACACTACAGTACTCTGTTAACGCAAAAAGACCGCGGCAATTTTTTTTCATTTCAATTTGAAAGGTTCTCTGCTTGCGCCAAACTTTACAGCTTACGTTAGTGCCCCAGAAGAAGTTTTGATGTCGAATCTTCGGTTCTGAGAAAATCGAAAGGCTTTCATCAAAAGGGGGACGCAATCCTATTTCAAGTGTTGCTGGGTCAATAGAATACATACATCTGTTAACGCCTACGTATGAAACTTTTTTTTGCTCTTTATTTTGTTCTTTTACTTGTTTCTTTATTTTTTGAGGGGAATGAAGCGAAGGTTTCACACTAAAAACTTCAATTTAGTGAAAACTCTTACCACTTTTGTCTCCCACCCCTTCGGTTCTACAGGTGTCATATTTGTCAACTATCTTCGACCAGAATGAAAATAATAAAATTGATAAGCTTTGAACTCTGCGTACATTTAGTATACCAAAATTTAATGTTGCAGTATTACGCGCCAGCAGCCGCTAGCATAACTGCTTGGCCACTAACTTTGTGCCGCATAGCTGTGCTGCCACCAGTCTTGTGCCCGTTGCCGAAAATAAGTAACGAAATATTGTTACTCGTTAGTTCGTCAAACATTAACGCCTTACTTATATTCGTTACCATCTTGCGAATTTAACGAAATACCGTTCCTGTTACTTCCAACATCTATAACGAACGTTACTTTTGCGATATTTTGGAATTCAATATTTGGCAGTGATACGCCGCGTTAAGGAACTTAGACAGCAGTGAAACATTTATAGAACAATTTTATTATATTTTTATCTCACCTTAGTCAAATACGTAGAACACAACAGAGTCTCCAGATGGCGCGTTGGACTTCTAAAGGACCGAAAACGTGTCTGATCAATCTAAATTAGGGAGTACCGAGTTACGAAATTTGATAGACAATACCGTGGAATAGTAGCAAAATTACTTAATGTTTTAGTCATTTCGATATTTAACGAGTACGCTAGTACATTACTGGAAGACCTAACGCGTTACCAGAAACGCTGTTGCTTGTAACACGTTACTTCCAACACTGGCTTCTCCGTAGTCGCTATTGCTTGGTCGTCACTTACTCGCCATTAATTTAGTCTCACCGACCTTCTTTCTTTTTTTCTTTTTTCTTCCACTGCTCTTGACGCAGATACACCCGACGGGGAGTGCGTTCTCCCTCCAGAGAGAGGTCTCTGCAGAGAGAACTTTACAAGATACCACTGGGACAAGGAACTCGGAGATTGCAAAGCGTTCAGTTACTCTGGTTGTGCAGGCAACGCCAATAATTTCGGAAGTCAAGAAGAATGTCAGAAATTCTGCAAGGGTAAGCTTCGAATAGTTTTATACTCGGGCAGAAAACTGGAAAAGCAGCTTCGCATGAGCCGGCTTCCGCGCGTTTCTTTAAAACAATACCACGGTATACACTGTAAGAAATGTTTTCGTGTTCTTTCTGCAGAAGTCACGGGTAGCCATTCATTGCGAATTAGGAGAGACTCCCAGAAAATGATAAAGTTAAGAATAAATCTGGGCTTGAATTGCGACGTCCGCAAAGGCAATGAGCGAATGTACTGTCACGTCAACTGTCCCTGTGCGAATTGCATTTATTTTGTCGGGTCTAACCGTCCACCGATACCCCAAGAAACGCAGGATATATTATGTTCCCGTGGTTCTTGCCTTTTGATTTCTCCTCTCGCGTTCTTATCGGCGACCATCTCATCTAATGAGGCGCATTAATAAGTTGATCACGGAGATTGACTGTCATTACCCTATGCAGGGAAGTGGAGAGAGGTACACCCTGGTGCAGTCTTGGCTCTCGTCAGTGGGTATACGCGCGCAAGTTCGTCTGCTCCTTGTTCACCTCGTGCGTTTGTTTACCCACCAAGTCCGCCAACGTGTTTCTGTTTCTTTCATGGAGGTAGAAAGAATAGGAGGCGACATACCAGCTCAAACTAGCCAAATGGGAAAATCCCCATTGAAGCTCGAAGTGGAGGTCGCGATGGGTGGGAACGCCGCCGAGGGTTCCCAATCATGCCCTTTCCGTCCAATAGCACCTCTTGGTTTTGTTCGTTTTTTGTCATTGATGGGGACGTGTCTCTCCAAACCGGAACCTTCCCAGCTCCACCTCTGGTGGCTTCATGTCCCTTCAAAAGCTCCCTACTTCCGTGGTTTTCCCTCAAACAAAGACGGCACGCGCCGGGCTGCTTCGTCATCGCGCATTGCCTGCGCGGTCTTTGAGAAACCCTTTGATTGCCGTGCCCTCCCTAGCGTTCCGATGCACCAAAGACGCGGAACCATAGCCCACTCTATACTGACAAAGCCTGGCAGATCGCCACGAGAAGTGGCCGCCGATATTGAAAAGGTAGAGCAGCAGACAACAAATGAGAGGAGAGCCACGTGACGGGCGCCCCGCTGCGGCCAGACGCCGAAACGCGTTTCTCCCGAGCGATGAAATGTCCACTCGTGCTCCTCGCGTTCCCCGCGCTACCGCTTTGTTTCTCGTCAGGTTTAAAAACCATGTTTCGGGTCCTCGGCGGTGCAAAAGCTGTGCGCTGACGACCAAGTTCCCCGAGAAATGCTCCGTGCAACCAGATCCTCGCGCTCGAAATCTGCAACCGGGCACTCTATGGCTCCGTCGTCGAACTGCCAGGCTGTGCGAGTATGGAGGAGGCTATGGCCGAACCCTTGCTCGCCGTAGAGACGCTCACAACTTACGTAGGGCGAGACCCGGGGGCTATAACTCCGTAGCCTGTGATCGCCCAACAACCAATCGCTTAGACAATAAGACGCGGCCTGCGTTTGTTAACAAGTCAGTAATTACCATTTACTTTCGAGGTACAATATACATAGTACATACAGCACTTTTTTCTTTTTTTTTTCTTTTTTTTTTTTCTTACGATACTGCGAAATTTAAAACAAGTGATTGCCGCGGCGCTTATATACCACACAATATCTAAACGGCCTTGGTGGATGTAGAAGCAATACCAGCTAGAAGACAAGGCCTGCGTATGGCGTCATCGATGGTGGATCCCGTACCAAGCGGCAAATACGCTGGAGCTTGACGAGTGTCACCACAAAGCGGCACAAGCGCCCATCTAGGGGTTGCCGCTTGCTAGCGTTGCACTCGTGGTGAGACGCTTCGAGACACGCTGTTGTCAACGATGCTCACGCACGCTAGGTGGCGCTGCTTTGATTCACTAGTGGTTTAGGTAAGGGCAACAGAAATGCAGCTGTAATGAAAAATAGAGCACTTTGGAATTACAACAGGTATGAGGTGGTGAGAGAGATTTGGAAAGGGGTCATGGTGCCTGGCTTGACTTTTGGAAACGCAGTGCTATGCGTGAAATCCGAAGTGCATGCGAGACTAGAAATAAAACAGCGCGGAGTAGGTAGACTGGCTTTGGGGGCACATTGCAAAACGCCAAACCAGGGAGTACAAGGAGACATGGGATGGGCATCATTTGAGAGCAGGGAAGCGGTGAGCAAGGTAGAATTTGAGGATAGGTTGAGGCAAATGGACGGGGAGCAATGGGCATGAAAGGTTTTCAGCTATTTATACATGAGGAGTGTAGACACAAAGTGGAGACAGCGCACTAGGAAATTAAGAGGAAAGTTTTTGGGCTATAGCGAAGATACGGAAGAGCAAGTCTCAGTTAAGAAGAAAGTTAAGGCCACAGAAAGAGATTGGTGGCTAGAGGGAATGCAGACAAAGACGGCTCTGGAAAGCTATAGATTAAACAAAAGAGTTATTGCCAAAGAAAGCATTTATGACAATTCTAGGGGAAGCTCATTGCTGTTTGAGGCAAGAACGGGTGTTCTGCGAACCAGAACATACAGAGTGAAGTACCAGGAAATTGATACAGTGTGCACTGCTTGTGGAGAGGAGGACGAGACGGCTGAGCACTTGATACTCTACTGTAAAGGGCTTCACCCTATGCCTACCGAAGACAACATAGATTTAATAAAGTCATTGGGTTTTAGAGACAGCGAAGGGAGAGTGGATTTCAAGACTGTAGAGATTACCAAGCAAAGATTAAGTGAATGGTGGCAGAAATCGAGAGAAAACTAGGTATTTTCTTATCCACTGATGGCAAGGGGGTTTCATAGCCTCACTTTCTTTGCACTGCGGAGTGAATATAGATTTCACATTTAAATATTCTAAGCTTAAATGGTAAAACAAAATGGCTAGGTGGCGTAAGCTACCGCCCGATCCAAAGGGCTCAGCCGTATTCATCCATCCATCCAGTGAAAGGGCTTGTCTTCAAGGTGGTAGTGGCAGAAGTGGCGCCCTCAGTGTACCTGTAATTATTTCGTAATCGCATGTGACCAATGATCTCTTTCATTCCCTTCCCGGCAACTCAAAATAATATGGGGTTCGTGCGTTTTGTTTCAGCCAAAAGTACTTACCTCAAACTCTGGAAGAAAGTCTGGGATGCAATGCAGTCCTGGATGAGCCGAGGATATTCTTAAGACCCTCCGAAAACGACCAGCTTTTGTCATTACTATATATATCGACGTCATCCGAGCAACACAATGACATGTCAAAATGCGGCCTTCACGCTTCGATTCGTTTTCAAAGTTTGTTGCCAGGCTGATTCACGTATAAATAATAAACATTTTTATTTCAAAGTTCCTCCGCACTATTTCTTGGAAACTTCGCAAATTGTTTCTTCAACGCCTTTCACATTATATCTAATCAACAATTCTCTCTGAGCCCCATTATAAACAGGAATAGTAGTTCTTGAAACTTGTGTAGCAGTGATCTGTCTGCTTTAAGCTCTAGTGTGTTTATTTT
Source organism: Ixodes scapularis (assembly GCF_016920785.2). Classification (NCBI taxonomy): domain Eukaryota; kingdom Metazoa; phylum Arthropoda; class Arachnida; order Ixodida; family Ixodidae; genus Ixodes; species Ixodes scapularis. The sequence continues at coordinate 86,309,114 of NW_024609836.1, read as the reverse complement.
TACTACTTCTGTCGTGTTCAAAATGAACAACTTATCATCCAGCACAATTAGCAGCAGTAACACAATTATATTTAGTAGTAAAGTTAGCAGCAACGTACTCGTAAATGAGCTCTATAGATCGCTGACACCGCTTAATCAGGAGTTCTGCAAACCACTCCACCTATATAGTTTGCAGTACATAAGGCAATTATGCTCAGAATACTTGCTGTGGTGGAACGTCGTCATTACCGTCGAGACCAGTTATAACAAAATAGCGGCTACAGCGAAGCGATCACAATTTCCCGTTCCCGTTTGCACTTCGTTATAACCGAAGTCGGTTATAACAAAATAGCGGATATAGCGAAGTGATTTCCGAATCCCGTTGACTTCGTTATAAACCGGTCTTGACAGTATCTGACAAGAAATGCATTTCTTCGGTCTAATCACAACAACCCTCCCTCTCACTGGCCTGTTCTTGCTTGCAAGTTTGTTACCAAAAGAAATATATCGTCCCCCTGTATGCCTTGATTCAACCGTATCTTCATCACAAAAAAAAAATTGCGTACCGACTTGCGCATGAACGCGCACTGACATATTACTCTCTTTAATGAGGTTTTGGTAGTTCACATTAGTTGCCTGGATGGTCTCGTGTCCTGATGCCAGATGCTTTTCTTGTTTGAACTCGATAGACAGTTGTATACCCTCGTTATCCCAGAAAACAGGTGAGTGTTAACCTGATGCTTGTTACCAAAAAGCAGAACACAAAACTCGGCAGCTATTGCCGCGTGGGATTTCTCCGATCTGTCTTATTTTCTCGAGAGCTCTCCTTGGGGAAGTATTTCTAGGCAGAGATGTTTCACCCTTTTGGCCTTATATCATGTTTAAAACGTAAATATTGCAGATAACTTAGGCGATTCATCATTTTCAGACTGACAGCTTGATCGAGTGTGTGTAAAATGTGCTTCTTAAATTTTTAACCGACATCTAGAAGCTTCTGAAGCCATTTGTTTAGCTTATAGGAGCCAGCCATAATAACACTAATGGTGCATCTCGTCAGCAGACTACAATTGCACATTTTTTCTCACTTTATTTATGTCAAGAATTTCCAACCACGAGAGCATTAGTAACTACATACAATAATCATAAATGTAGTTCTAGCTCGTAAAACTCGTGTTAAATCAACGTATGCTAGATCTGGAGGTACACACTATAGCATCATAGAAGCCCGAAGGACAAGCAGGTTGATATCACCAAGGGTATAGTATTTCAGTCTTCTGAAATATAATTAATCCCAAAATTTAAAACTTCGTTTTCTTTTTCTTTTTAGAGAATATGTCTTAGAATGACCATATTAATTCATTCACATCAAAACTGCTCAGCCTGGTTTGCACGATATTTCCACAAAAATATGTTTTGTAGCTCAGAATTAAATTGTTACTATTAATTGGATATTTTATTCAACTATGAATTATGGTCACCTGGTAAGAGCACAACTATCATACCAACTTTCAAAAGATAATCATATTAAAAAAAAAAAAGATACTAAGAAGTGTTTTTAATGCGGCATCAAATATTCAACAGAAAAACTTTTCGGTCAAAATGGTGTATTAAAAAAAATTATTCGTACAAATGTTGGCTACGCGTGAATTATAAGGCTAAAACAAATATGAAAAATCATCATCTGGAAGATTTAGCCCATTTAACAGAGAAATATATATTCATACCCAACTCGAATTGCTGAACCTAGGTACGTTCCTTTCAGTAGAAGAAATTATGGCTACCAAATTATTGCTTACACGCTTCCGATCATTCTCAATCAACTTGGTGCTAATTATTTTGAACTGCACGGACAGTTGGCTGGCGCCTTACGGGAATTTATCACGCCTACCCAAATATGCAACATTGAAAAAAATAAGGAACGCGTTCGTTCGCATGTTTGCTTGCTCGTTTGTTGCTTGCTTGTGCCCCTCTGTTACAAGTGCCCTTCTGTTACTTGTATCATATATGCAAAGTGGAATAAGTTTTTTCTAGTATCTATCGTGGTCAATGTGTTTTTTCGCACGCTTTACTGTCGCTGCGGTAACCTTTTTTTTTTTGTTTTTTGGTTTGGGGACAGTCAAGTTGTTTACAAATTTTTCCCGATCCCTCCACCACTATCGTATTTTTGTTGGGAATAAAGACATAATCTTCAATATTATTATTATTATTATTATTAATGAGACCCACATTGTCTGCAGGTCATGACGGCATACCCGCTGCAATTGTTAAAGGTTATCATGAATTACTTACGCCTATACTGTACACAATTTTTAATAACTTCTTGACGTCAGGAATATTCCCTGACGACTGGAAAGTGGCAGTGGTGATTCCGGTCCTAAAATCTGAAAATAGAGGGTGACGTTCTTAATTACAGACCGATTTTTCTTCTGTCTTCTTTTTCCAAACTCTTTGAAATACTAATCCAACAATTCCTCTCCTTCAAGTTTCGTAGTATAATCATTCCTAATCAGCATGACCTCATGTCTGGCAGATCGACATCCACCAATCTCGTATCTTTTACGTCGGCTGCATCTTAAGTAGGTGGTAATAGAGGTCATCTTGACGTTTTTTTTTTTATTTCCACCTAAGTAAGGCATTCGGCGTAGTCAACCACAACATCCTCTTATGCAAGATTTCCTCGTACGAAGTGTGTGGTTCGGTATACAATTTGTTAAAAACTTATCTGTCCAATAAGCGAGCCTACGTCCGCGTCAACAATACTATCTCGTCCTCGTACAAGGTAAGCTCTGGAGTGCCTCAAGGATCTGTCTTGGGGCCCCTCCTTTTCAACATGTTTTGTAAACGATGTCTCTCAGGTTATATCAAAATCTTCATTTCTGCAGTACGCTGATGATTAAAACTTTCCAAAAGGACATCGACCTTAAAGGATTGCATCACGCTTCAGAATGACGCATATTCCTACGGTCAATGGTATTTAGACAATGACCTCCGTTTGAATCATTCTAAAACAAAAGTTATGACATATTCTCGCAAGACCCACGATATATCTTTTTCCATATAGTTATCATGGCGGACTGCTGACACGTGTAAGTGAACTGAGGGACCTTGGTGTTGTTTTTGATCCAACCCTGAGATTTGACACTCACGTTACCAGAGTGGTTCAATCGGCCTTGCGCACGTTAGGTGCCGCGTCTCGCATAACGAAGGAATTCAAAAGCCCGTCCGCTCTTTTCACGCTGTACTGTTCCTTAGTTAGACCCCAGCTAGAGTACGCCTTGGTTGTTTGGAACGGCATTTCCAAAAGTGACAGTTTATCTGTCCAGCGTGTACAAAACAAATTAATTTCCATCTTTAAATATTATTACCTTGGGAAATGGGGTCCTTGTTTAAACGTAGGGTGTAGCTCGCAACATGTCACCTTGGTGAGCCTGTAGCAGCGTCGGGTGAAGGAAGATCTGTGGTTTCTGTTCAAGACATTGCACGCTTGATCAACTCTTCCAGCCTTCTGTCCGAAGTCAGCCTTAGAGCTCCACGTGTGCCTACACGGCTTCAACAATATTTTTCTATAGCTCCACATTTTAGCCACTTAAACCCGATCCAAAGATCGGCTGAGTGTTATAACCGCTACTCTGATACAGTTGATATTTTTAACTCAAGCGGGACCAAGTTTGGAAACGCTGTTCAAAACTTCCTCTTGCAAGAAAAGGGCTCATCAGTTGAAGGTTTGATGTTTGTAAGTACGATATCCAAGTATTTGCTTTTTGCTCTCACACCTGGTGATGTCTCTGTTTTGTGCTTTTGATTTCTCTTGTTTATTTGAGTGTCTTGCGTACTTGTTAATATTTTTATTCTCAGACTGGTGAACTACGTTCCCCACCTGCACTCGTGTGTATGTGTGTTTGTATGCGTGTGATTTTGTTCGTTTTTTTTTAAGTGTGCCAACGGTAAGATCGATTGGTTGTTCCTGAACACTATAATAAAATCTGATTGATTGATTGTTATTATTATTATTATCATCACCTTCCTTTCATTGACCCTTTGCTAGACGGCCTGTTTTTCTATAGCTTCGCAACAATAGCAGCCATATGTATGAAGGGGTTCAAAACTCTCGCCTCTCTCAGAACCTTGTGTGAACACCCTATGAGTCGGAAGAGTTCAGAAGCCGGTGTCGAACGCCGTACTCTAAAAGTCACAGGCATTTTTGTTTGTTTGTTGCATTCACGGCAATGAACTCTGAGCCATGCCTGTATGAAGAACACCTGCTAAATGCGCAAAATGCGCAACTGAAACTGCACCGCAAATACTTTTCTAAACTACTACAATAGAAAGTATTGACCCCCGAGTCTTACGCATCCCCGGTATTTCAGGTGTCCAATAATGATCGGAAAAAGAATCACACAGTTTGGACAAAAATTAAAAAAAAAAAGACAGGAGACGACAGGCGAAGGGAACAAAACACAAAACGTCCCAAAAAGACGTTTTGCGAGGACCCTGTGGCGCTCTTCGGCATGTTTTCTTACTTGCGAAGCAGTGACAACACCAGTCACTGCTCGTGCTACAATGTGGGGTCTACTAGAAGCCTCGTACGTGGCAATTACGCGAGAGTTGCATTCCCACAAAACAGCTGGACTGCGCAAAGCAAGGTTCGTCTCGATCGTTCCGTCGTTGGTCCACCTGCGTCGTCCTTTCGATCGATCCACGTCCTTTGGCTGAACGTTCCCGTAACGCCCGGAACGCTGGAGAATTGCCCGAAGCCAACATGTAATATCCGCCGTCACTGTGGGGCAATATCTACCGTCGTCACAGCGCGGAAAACGACCACTCTTAGAACCGGGTGCCTTGGAACCTCTTAATATCTTTTACAACGAGAGGACACACTGGCGCCATCTATTGGGCACCAGTGTAAACTTGGCGGTTCGGCATATTTTCTATTTCTCTCGCGCATTATCCCTTCTTTCTTCCCTCGAAAAACTTTTGTCAACGTTATAAACAAGCCTTTCTCGTAGGTGTTACGCACATTTGACCTCGGAATTCCCGCAAAACCTTCCCTCTTGTGAAATGCACTTCCAGGATCACCGCATAGATGGCGCCAGCGTGCCGGTGTGTTCTCTTGTCCTAAGAAGGTTTCAACAGGTCTCGTCTCGCTCGGTCGTAGTCGGTTGCAAGACTGTGAACGGAAAGTGGCCCACGCGTCCTGTGATCTTCACTCACGGGTATCCTAAGAAATGCATGTCAAGGTAGCCCCGAGGATCGCCCTCCGCTAGTCGATGATCTGACGACTTTGGCCGATACGAACGCCGAAGAACGAATCACGGCACTAAACGCGTGAATATAAAGACAGGCCGCGACCTTCCTTTACCACCAAATTCTGCATGAAAGCCAATATTTGAGCAGCGATCGTTGAATCTTCTTTAGGAGACGGTAAACAGTAGTTTTGAGGAGTGAAGGAGAACCTTTGTGTTTGTCCATTTCCCCGCAACATTGAGCGGGGAAATTGGGTGCATAGGTAACGTGGCGTATATTTTCCAGCTGACTTTAGCGGGGAAATTAAATTGGTGTACACATCTCGCGACGTCATGTCAGGTGACATCAGGTTTGCCGCTAAATTTGGCGGGGAAAGTGAATTGGCGTATAGGTCAATTGACAACAATTTCCCCTCCAACTTTGGGAAAGGGGGGATTTAATTGGTTATGGATAACGTGACGTGAGGTCACGTGATCTAAACAGCAATTCAATTTTCTCGCTATATATAGCTGGAGAGGCACAGACGGGCGGACAAAATTTTGAGATAGAGTGGTTCCGTTAAAATACATTCCATGAACTAGCTGTTCTCATACTCATTGACACTCCGAAGATTTTTCTCTGTTTTGTCATCCCGCATTTCGCACAATTTTATGTCATAAACTATGTCGGATTGTTCACGACAGCGGCCTATAAAACAAGCTTTTTAGAGCGGAGCTGTTAAGGGCTAGGTTCCCCAGGATCGTGTCCGTGTATGTCGACACAAACCTACCTGGACAGCTACCGCCATCTATAAGCGACGGCGGCAAGCACAGAACCAGTATGGTTTCCGCCGTAGCTCGTAGATGGCGTCAACCTTTCCAGCTATAATAGCAGAATGGACAGTTGGGTGCGTTGGTGGGAATTCATCGTAGGAAACAGCGCGAAAAACAGACGACGACGAAGAAGAAGCACACAGTGTATCGAGTCCAGCTCCGCTGGTCTTCCCTCTTCAGGAAAGTGGAAAGGCTCAGCGTTTTTTTTTTATGTTTTATTGATTACACAAACTTTTTCACTCGTTTCAGTATGATAAACGCAAAAGATGCAGACGGGTATTCTTAACAGGAAATCAATGTCATCTTTATTCATTATTTCTGATTCACGTCGGCAGAATGCACCACACTTCACAGAAGCCCCAAGCGAACAAAACGAAGATTATGACGCGCATTTTATGCACAAAAGCTCCAGCGGCACACGCTGGTCTGTCGTGTTTCTTTGACTCGTCCTTCGCTTTATCTTCTTTTTCGCATCGTTTTTTTTTTATTTAAGATTACTACCTGTGATGACATTCTGTAGGCCAATACTAATCGAGATAACTCCGTAATCGAGATAAGCGCCTGAGAGTTGCTTCACCTTTCCTGCAAATTAAAAATAAAAACAAGATTCAGTCGTAAACTAGGAGTTTAACTGACAATATATTGTCTCAACCAAAAGCGCGAGCTGTAGCCTTTGCTGTAGTCGTACTGCACCGACTGATTTTCTCACCTTCTACATAATTCTAAGGTAAACAAACTTCTCGCAGTTGTTTGGTTGGCCGCATTTGCAGTACGAACTAGGAGGAGGTGATGAAAGCGTTGATCGTCTCCTTTCTTCCTCGCCACGCGAAAACGCAGCACATGCGCATTTGTGACCGACCGCCGCAAGAGGTGACCGCCCCTACATTGCAAACGCTCCCCATGTTCGAGATGGACACTGTCTTCAATCTAGGACCTCTAGCTTCCAAGTCAAAACTGCGCGCCCCCTTTACGTGTCGCACTCTCCCAATAGTGAGCGATTTTTATGCGAAAACATAAACTGGTCTCATAAAGCGAGCTGACGTCATCAGTTTGAACCGCGAAAACGGCTCCTGGTTTCTGCGATCCCAATAGCAGCGACTCGCCTTCGGTTGCATTGGCTTGCGCGCGTCGACGGGGCTCCCATTGGCCGCTGCGCCACGGCCTCCGAGATCCCGAAGCACGCGCGCGCTAGTACGCAGCGGACGACAAAAGGAGCGGACGAGCAGAAGACAAAGGGAGCGGACGAGCGGCTTGCATGCTTTTGCATTCACAAATCAGAAGAAATGCTTAGGTGTGATGATTATGATGATGATGATGAGGATCTGGCTTGTTCCCATTGAAACAGGCGAGCGCGAACTAAGTTCGTGCCCAAGCCTGGGAGCGAGGAGATCTTAATGCCCCCTGAGATGGATCTTATTCCAGCAATGTTCAAGTCTTCGTTTAGTGGCCACTACAAGCCTGTGCAGGCCGCTAGAAGGCCCCTTTATCTGCGTAGCTGCAGAGCTTTGTGCATCAGAGTAGTCTGCTTGGTTGCGCCTGATTTCAGTAATTGTGAAGCCCAACGCCCTAGCGAGCACTAAGGTGCTCTGCAGGCGTGGGCACCGGGACGGCTAAAGTCCCGCACAATCTAGCACAACGTGCTCCACCGTTTCATCATAACCTCCACAGACCCGACATGCGCTCGAGGTCACCGTAGCATCAAACCGGCGTCTGTAAACTAGTGTTTGGAGGGCCCCGGCGCGTGCTTCAGACAACAAGTTGCTGCCCAGGCTGTTGTCGTACAGCAGTGCTTCCGATGCGATGGTTGTTTTGTGGGTCAGGTACACTTGGAGCGTCGACTTCGTTTGTGCGTCTCGGAGCCATTGTTGGGCCTCGTTGTCACGGACTTTCTTCTTAACCTCTGACGCCCATTCCCTTTCTGATGACGCTTCAACGGGGTCAGGAAAAAGGCCATACTTGTGCTCAAGTTGATGAAGGCGCTTCTGCCAGCGTGTCCGCAGCCCCGTCAGGTGAGTGTACATAAACAACCTCCTGGCCCACCTGCAGCTGTCCATATGGCGAAGACGCCCGTAGCAGGTAATCTTGCTGGTCGCCTCCCGAGCCTCAAAGGAGGACCAGCTCAGATCTCCCTGAACTGCCTCGTTGGCGACCCCCCCGTAGCAGCCCAATGCCTGGCGTCCGATCTCTCTCTGTCGGCGTTCCATATGGGCTCGGACATCACAGGGAACGTATACTACGGCATTTGCAAATGTCAGTCCAGGTAATACTACCGCTTCCCAGAGCTCCCAGGACACAATGAACCGATTGCAGCTCCGAAGGCTTCGCTTACGGAGAATGTTGGCTCCTCGTGTGACTGCGTGGCGAAGATAAGTGTGGTGGTCTTGTAAGTAGTCTGCCGCATATGACAGTGGGATGCCCAAGTACTTATATGAGTCGAGTATTGGCACATCGCATCCGCCGAGGCGAAGGCTGCCGAGCGTTGGCTCGAGGGAGCCTGAAAACACAATCGCCGCTGACTTGCCCGCGTTGAAGCTCAAGCCAAGCTCCATACCCTCATGAGTGCATATGTCAAGAAGTTGTTGCATTTCAGACACTGATGCCGCAGTCAGTCAGTGGCGGATCCAAGGGGGGTCGGGGGGGGGGGGGGCGACGGGGGCGGCCGCCCCCCCCCCCCAAACAAGGTCGACCCCCCCCCCCCTCCCCCCTTCTCGGAGGGCAATTTGACATGGGGGGACCCCCCGGTGCACACGAAAGAGTGGGAGAATAGTCCCCTGACAAATTTTCCGCCCCCCCCCCCCCCAAAAAAACTGAGTTCTGGATCCGCCCCTGCAGTCAGTATCACATCGTCTGCATAAGTTAGTCCTGGCAGAACCCAGTTGACGGTCTCGCCATGCTCCAGGTGAGTTAGAGGAAAGCCCAGCCATGATCGGATGAGCTGCTTCTCTAGAGTGGTCACGTAGAGCAAATACAAGAACGGAGATAGTGGGCATCCTTGCCGCAAGCCCCTCGTCACCAGCACCTCCTCAGACGTACCCTCACCGAGTTGGGTTCTAACCGTGTTACCATCGTATAGACGGTAGATGAGCGCTGTCCACTCCGGTCACATGTTAAGATCCTGAAGCTGACAAACGAGCCGGGCATGTGCAACGCTATGTAGGCCTTCGCGATGTCTAGAAAGCAACAGATAAGATTCCTTTTTCTCCCTTCGGGCCACCTCAATACATTTTGTAAGGGTATATATGTGATATTCCAATCGGCGCCCCCGTCGGGAGCCTCCTTGGAGTTCCGTCAGTAAACCCTCTTCCTCCGCCCATGCGGTCATGTGCTCTTTCATGATGTAAGCGAAAGTCCTATACACCGTACTTGTTACGGTCAGGGGTCTGTAGTGTCGAAGATAATGACGATCACATCCTTTTTTAGGAATCAGTACGACCCGACCACCCCTCCAGTGCGCGTATAAGGGACACCCTCCCGATTGTTACACTGGTAGCGTCATCCGGCGTAAAGGCCCTACCTTCCGTCGGGCTTAAATCCTGTAGTTGTGCCGCTTTCGGAGGTGAGAACACCTCTACCAAATGATCTGTAAGACATTGTCCCAGTCGCTTTGTTGGCTGCCCTGTGTCTTCGTCTAGGATAGTGAGGCGCTGCTCCCTTCCGTTGAGAGTTCCTAGGTACCTCCAGAACTTCCTACGTGCATCTCTTCCGCTTGCACTGATTTCTCTCGTTGTGACCATGTCAGCCTGAGCCATTTTCTCTTGGACAAGTTGCTTTGCGGCTTGCTTCTGGAGTTGGTACGCATGCCACTTTAAAGGAGCTTTGTCACTGTGGCCGCCAAGAAAAACCGTGCGGTGCTCCCTGTTCAGCTCTTGTCGCAATCTGATGGCGGCTTGTACTTCCGCGTCCCACCATCGCTTTCTTTGTCGTCGTCCACCTCGTTCTTTTGTAGAATGCTGCTTGATGAGGCGCTTTAATTAGTCCACATATTCTTCTTATCCAGACGCACTCACCCTCTTGCTGCTGTTCTCGAACTCCTCCACAACTTTCTCAGCTGCCGTTGGGGATAGCCGGAAACCGCCTGTCCGAGGGGGCTTTTGTTTTCTTAGTTGTTGTGTTGCCTTTGAGAAATGTAACCTTACTCGGTTGTGGTCGCTCCCAACACTATTGTCACCAGCTTCATCGATGTCTGCGTGGACAAGGTAGCGGGCCAGCTTCTGTAAAACCAAGGCATAGTCAATGCAAGTTTTGCTTCCACGGGCACTCCACGTATATTGCCCTTCACATGAGGCTCTAAGGTTGGCTATCTCCAGAGCGTTATCTTCGTCCATCTGCATCATCATTCGTCCATTCTCGTCCTGCAGTCCATCCAGTTCATGCAGGTGTCCGTTGAAGTCACCCATAATAAGAATCTCTCTTGTAGCTGCAAGGGCCTTGGCATCGGTTGTCACACAAGCCATTAAACACTGGTTCTCTTCTCTGCGCACAGTTCCTACCGACAGGTACACTATGCAAACGGCTACAGGGATACATATAGGATCTCCCCTGTCACCCAAATATGGTCCCAGCACTCTTGTGGCTCCTTCTGCCATACTGATGTATTGCGCCACACTACGCCCACTCCTCCACCTCGGCGCTGACCTTCCACACGATTGCGTCCAGCCCAACACCAATTTTCGTTGGTTGGAGCTTCTTCCAGATCACGTAGGTGCGTCTCGGCTACCCCAAAAAGTATAATTTTTTCGTCCTCCAACTGGCTGAACAACTCTTCCCATTTTTGCTGCCGTCGGGCTCTTTAGAGATTGAGATACCCTACCACCTCTGTCGGTCGTCTGCTGCATCTACGTCGCCTTTGTCCTTTTTTAATACTACTGATTCTGACATTTGCCCGCTTACCCCTGACCCCCCTCACTGAAAGCGCTTTTAAACCTTTTGCCGTTGACAGTGGTAGCCCAGCTGCTGGTTCACCATCTCGGTCACGATTGCACCCAGATCGTGGAGGGGAGGTACCACATGTGTATACAACTGGGCGACATGTGCTGTCCTTGGGGAGGTCCAAGGTCCTGAGGAAGGCACCGGGAGTCCCCCACTTGAATCTGTCCGGCGCTGAGGGTGGAGTGGAGGCATCTCGACAGTGCCATCCAAACGCTGCAAAATTGTTCTGTGCGGCCTGTGTGGACCTCAGTGGTGAAAACCCTGGAACTCCAGTCGCCGGTGGCAGGTGTATGTCCGAGTCTACGCACCGAACTTGCTGTTCGATCCCGGGTGTCGGAGTGTAGTTTACCACAGCAGGAAAAGGCAGCTGTTGTCTCACCTCCGCGTCTCTGGGGAGTGGAAAGGGATTGTCTGTCACAGTGTTCCCGAAGGGCCGCACTTGCGGGAAACTTTGTTGGGGCCTCTTTGTGTATGGATGAGCCCTGGAATCTGGCCGACAGGAATGTCTTGATGGCTTGAGCAGGCGAAATGCAGTCGTCCGGTGGCTCTTTCGGTGAGCATCGTTGAAGCCGCAAGGAGGTTTCGTCCTCTGCTCTTCGCGGTTCCAATGGTAGCGCCGCTCCAGGTTTCCTGGAGCTTTCCACGATTGGCTTGCTCTTCCTCCAACGCCTCTCTGTACAGCACTTTCTAAAAAACGCCTTGCCACTTGTGCCTGTAGTTGGGGCACCGCACAAGCACCCATTTCTCCGTAGTGCACGCCATCTTTGTCCATAGTGTTGTAACCAATCCCCAAGCTTTTTTTTTTTTACAGCTTAATTACGTTGTGTAAATCTGTTCTTGTTGTTGTCATCAAACATTTAATTTCACACGTACATCTCGTCACTTTGCAAACCTCTCGCCCTTATTCCACGCGGAATAGGCAAAGAAGGTGAAATTACCTGATCCAAAGTCAAAGTGCAACGACATGCCCAACTCTAGGTTGTGCAACATACACGTTGACTTAACTCAAAAAAAAAAAAAAAAACGCATTCCATTTTATTTTTAAGCAAATCAAACTTTATGTTTATATATATTTTTTTTTTTCATGAAATAGATTTCAGGCTTCCTGTTTACGTAAAAAGAAGAATGTGCTTCCTGAACCTTTTCTTTTCTTTTAGAATTGTTTCTCATTGTTTATGTTGTTTTTGTGTAGCTGTACAAGAATCTTTCTAAGCGATTCCGCAGTCGTTGGCTTTTGGCCTGAACCAGGCACATCTTTCGGCCTTCGTCCTATCAAGGTCTGTATCGAACGTTTTCGCTCAATGTCTTGTGTGTATGCAACAGGCGTAATCATTAGACCAGCATCAATTTTGTTCTCTACCCTCACTCTCTAAAAACCGACGGTTCGCAAATGCTCGCTATCTTCGTAATGCCTGAATAAAACGACTAGAAACGACCTTCCCACACAAAAACTAGCAGCAATATAGCGCGTAAAAAAAGAAAAAGTAATCAACGTGTATTTTCCTATGGAAACGATTAAAACTGTAACTATGAGACTTCGTTAACAGTCGTGTTTTTGCCATGCAATGAATGGGCGACGTGAACGTTTGTTCTCATCTTCAAGTATGTATGCGTCTAGGGTTCTATTTTGTCCAACCATATAATAATGTTAACGTCTTTTTTCTATAACTGAATATTCTACCGTTAAATTTTGCGTGTAACTTTCTATCCGTAATTACCCAAAAAGACGCACCTTACCCCAACAACGACAAAGACTTTTTGGTTTCGCCATTGCTACATAATGCAAGCGCAACGACTCAAGCTCGGAAAGAAATGATGATAATGCAATCAATTCAAAGGTGCAAGCGAGATAGACAAGTGCGGAGATAATAATCGCTGGAGAAGGGGAAGAAGGGGAACAAAGGACAAACACGAATCTCCAAACACAGCTACGTGACTGCGCGACCGACTCTTCACTGAAACTAAAGAGGTCCCTGGTTCAATACCAGAACAAAGCGGATTTTTTCGGTACCGCGTCACTCACATAGCTGTGTTTGGAGGTTTGTGTGTGTATTTTGTTCCCCCTTGTTCCCCTAGTTACTATCAAAAAAAAAATTTCGATGTTTCTGTGACGTCCTCAGTTTCCACATGTCTGCCGCAGCTTTGTTCTAAATTGCGATATTCAAACACTGCCACTTCAACGAAGCTTTGGTACAAATACTTTGCAAGCGAAATAATAGTTTCAGAACGTTTCTTTATTTTTTTCTTTCGGCGCCGCGCAGATTTGTGAATGGCATATATATTCAAAGCACGGTCGTGAACTGGCAACTGGCATCTAATAATCGATTGGTAAATGAATTATACCATTAAACGTGTACTATTTCTCGTTGTTCTCTCTTACAGCAGCTTTGTATCACCAAAAAAAATATATTTCTTGCTGTTATTTATTTATACCGGTGTATTTTTATAAATCACATTATCAGTTTCCTAATTGCAATATTTCTACTTTCAAAGGTTCAATGGCTAACTGTTTGTCTTGACAAATGACACGGAATACTTAAAAAGGAAAAAAAAAAAAAGATCCCCTGCAACGGATTTAGTTGGCAACACTAACGTGGAATAAAGAAAGAAATATGCCTAACATACTTAATAACATCTTTCTGATTGCAGCTCTCACAGGCGAGTGCCTTTTTTTTAGTTTCCTGGTTTTTTTGCACCAGTAAAATTATTTCATTTCTGTAAACAAAACTTTCGGCATTGCTTACACTTTTATATCAAATACACTTCAGCAAACTCAATGGCTACAAATCTTCGAGGTCCAATATTTGAGTACTCTCTCGCAGGTCTTTGCGTGAGCATCACTTGAGGATTATCTCGGAAAGCCAGGTTTCAATCAGCTAATCTAATTGGAAAGGCAAACGTTATTATCCTTCAATCGTGATGCCGTTATTGTGCCATAAGGGCGTCTTTTGCCGTTCAAACTGCGTAAATACGAAATGCCGACAACGGCACTTTTTAGTGAGTCACCAGATCAAAGAAAGACCAATGATCGCTTTACCGTAAACACCTCGGTAATTAAAAACGTATACAGTCACAAACTTTCGGGACAAAATAATCAACTTCAAGCGTTTACGGTAGGACCAGGCTACAATGATCGCACTTTTGCACTAGCAGCCTCGGTCGATTGAACCTACAGATGATTAAATTGCCAAACACTACCTGTCTACTTGCAAAGTTTGAGCGGCAAACTTAATTACCAATGAAAGGGAGCGTTATCTGGCTGTCCGTTTTTTATATTGCGTACGACAACTGGCATTTTTTCAGTGTCTAATTATAACAGCTTTTGATACTGAGATTTCTTCCTTAGTATTCCTGTCAAATAAGGTGGCAATATAAAAAGCTGCTCTGAGACTCTTCAACATATAAAAAGCTGCTCCGGACTGTTCACGTCACATCTGATTTCAGCTGTCGGTGATATACAAAGTGACTCATTTTATTTCCGCGTCGAGGCGGTTGCCTATTGTTCGCCGTCACTTAGCAGTAGCCGGCGCACAATCGTCGGGAAGCAATGGCGGCGAACAGCAGAGCGGACAGTGTCCCCGTTATGATCACGACGGGGTGGCGGTTACGAATCGAGAAAGCTTCTTGCGTGGTGCCAGTGTGACGAAGGGAAAACTCCTTCGCGAATCTGGCCACGTGTACGACATGAAGGAGGTCCGTTTCGTCGGACAAGTGAATGTCACGGCGCGCTGTACTCCGCAGACGAAATTGAACGCGCCCGCAGAAAACGCCGAGCTTCGCGTGAGTACAGACATAGAAAGAGAGGGAAGAGAGGATCCATCTCGGACCATGGGGAGCGTTAGCAATGTAATGGCGGCCGCCTCCTGCGGAGACTGGTCGCGAGTGCGCATGCACTTTCGACCGCGCGGTGAGGGAGAAAGCAGGCGCAAAGGCGGAGGCGTTTGCAGACGATCAATGATTTCGGCACCTCCTCGCAGCTCGCATTGCGAACGCGGCCCCTAAATCACGTGACCCCAATTCTGTAATACAGCCCTACCGAAAAATCCGGTATAACTTTTCACTATCCGGATTATGGAACCGGAAATTTGTTTCTGGAAACCCAAAATCCAGATTTCAGACAAAGGAATAATTTCTGAAAACCCAAATCCCAGATAGAATCCAGATAGAATCCAGATAGATTTCCGGTTCCATAATCCGGATAACGAAAAGTTATACCGGATTTTTCGGTAGGGAGGGTCTCTAGAAATGGCTGTATAGCCTAGATTTAAGAGATTTAAGTAGGGAGAGCGTTTGACATTTAATGGCGGACGCCTGCCCCCGCAGATGGGGTGCATGTGCGCATGCGTGCGGTTTCGCTGAGTGGCGAGGTTGAGCCAAGGTTGGAGACACCTGCAGGCAATTTCATCTCCTTTTCCCAACGTGTCTCGCAAACGCGTCCCGTGCACCACATGGCCCTGTTGGAGTAGTGTGAAACACTCTTAGATCTAGGCATCTGTGACGTATCTAGCTGGCACTTTGAGGCACACTCCTTGGGCATGCGCAGTGTGGGACGTCAGACACACCATTCGAAGACGCGTTTAAGGCAACATGATAAAAGGAAAAGAATATCCCGCTCAAGCGGAACTAACAAAGACGGTGCGACCAGTACAGCTGTTCATTTGAAGTTTTTTTCTTTACGCGGATCCAGTTCTCCAGAGTGGCGCTTCTAGTGGATCTTATCCTATAGTCTCTGGGTATTCTCGCTACGACGACGAAGACTCTTCTCTCGCTAAACCACCCCGACTGTCATTGGGCCCACACAAGAATGAAGAACTAAGAGGCCCGGAAAAGGAAACGGAGAGCGAGACCACCGATTCCGCGTCAGATGAACTGCAGCCGGGATACACTGGTAATGTATCGGTGCAATTGTTCCCTCCGAATATACTTTCCTTTTCTGAGATTTATATTCGAGATATTCGAACGTTCGTACATAATACCAGTGCGTCAGACAGTTTCTCGAGTAAACTATTTTCGGTCCAATCTGATTCCGGCACGAGCCGATCGGAAGGTTGAAGGACGAAGCAACGAGCTTGAAGATAACGGCGTCTGTCAGTGACAGTTTGAGTAGATCGTTCCGATGAATCCGATAACGATACCCGATAATCCACCACCGCCTTTGCGCATGCGTCGTATTGTTATGGGGTATATCGAAGCTATTGGAACGATCTAGTAAACTTCCCTAATATGTAAAAATAATCCGTGAGCGTCTACGTCTCAGCAGATTGTGCATCAGGCGGATCACTCGGATTTACAGAGAGTAGAGGAGTACAAATACCGGTTCGAATCGAACAGTGCCGAGTCATCCGTAGCTTTTTACACTTTAGAAAACCGGTTCTCGTGGATTTCTCTTCTACTGTGAAGGCTATGAATGACGCAGTGCTATTCGATTCGAACCGGTATTCGCTAGAGGTGTGCGAATACCGGTTCAAATGGAATAGCTCCTTTCCCACGCGCAGCCAGCAAGTCTACTTCAGTGATACGTCAGCGCCCGGCTGATCTAACTACGTGCATATAAAGGCACTTTAGCTTTAACAACTTAGACCGCCTGTGCATGCCATCTGTCCATCTGTCTCCCATTATTTCTTTTTCTCTCGGTCCGCGCGCAAGAAACAAATACAGTCACGCTGCGACGGCACTTACCGCGTCATATATATAGCAGTCGGATTCGCTTTTCGGCCGGCAAATGTATACCCACTAAAACTATACATTTGGTGCATATTAACAAAGTGCAGCGGTAAAAAAGAAAATATACAACTTACCTTCTGTTTTGAAACTCCACGTGCGACTGAGCTGACTGAGCCGGCAGTGTTGGTGCGTCGGCACAGGAGCGCGGGACGAGAACTACGTCATGCCGTCGACGCGCCGCTGATTATCAGTGTTGCCAAGCTGCTTGAGCCGTAGTTTCGGTTTCGCCGTGCCATCGGAACGAAACTTGGATACGCGATATCTACAAAACTATTCACACTACCGGAAAACAACTTATATCTCGTGATTCAGGGTCGCCGACTTCTACTAAACAGATCATAACCCAAAAATCGTAAAAATGGAGTGGAGTTGCCCTTTAACAGTTCTCGCACTTGGTTAAACGTTTCTTCTACATTTCAAGCAGCGGTCTTAAGGTGGCCTTTGTTCATTCGTTTTATAAACCGGAAGTCCTCTGGGCCGTCAAAGACTGGAGCACCACCTTGTGGCGTTTGCCATAAAAAGGGTCTATAGTGGAGTGGGCAATCGTTGCAGGTGTTACCACAGCTTCGCTGTCCAACTACCTTCACGGCGTGGATTGGAACCTTATTTTTTTTTAATTGACCTCTTAGTTGCAAGGTACACCTTGCGCTGTCTCTTCTTTCTTTTTGTCTTTGCTTTTAGGCCTTCAGTTCGAGATGAAAAACCAACTATAAACCGTTACAACTCAAAAAGGTAGGGCGAGGGAAGGAAAGGTTGGGGAAGAGGAAGCAGAAGGAACGCTGGAGAGGTGGAGGGAAAACCTCCTCCTTCTCTACCCAGCGCTCCGTTCGCTTCCTCCTCAACGACCTTCCTTTCCCTCTCCCTACCTTTTGAGCTGTAACTTATTATAGCTCGACTTACTATTTTTTTTTTTTTTTGTACTGCGAACGCGTCCCATCAACCATGGCTGCGATTGAGCAGTTGAAAACACTCATATCTAGGCACACTAGAAACGCCCGTTCACACACGTGCGACCAAGTAGGACCGGTTGAGACAAGACCGGTTTTTAAGCCTCTCGCGACGGCTTAAGACCTGCTCCGCAGCAGCACATCCAGTCCTATGCCGTCGCAAGAGACCTATAAACCGGTCTTGTCTCAGCCGGTCCTACTTGGTTCCAAGTGTCTGAAGAGGCCTTTAGATCTAGGCATCTGTGACGTATCCAGCTGACATTTCTGAGCAAGCTCCTTGGGCATGCGCAGTGTGGGACGTTAAACACACGAGTCGAAGACGCGTTTGAGACATCATGATTGAAGAAAATAAATATCAAAAACAAATGTGTGAAGTCCAGTTGGAGCATTTCAAGTCTCGTTCTGTACGCAGACCCAGTTCTCCAGAGCGACGCTCCTGGTGGAGACGAAAACGGCAACTATTACGACGAGGCCGACGACGAAAACTCTTCTGCCCATGCGCCGCCCCGACAGCCAACTGGGACCAACAATAGTAAAGAAATAACCGGCCCAAAAAAGAAACATGAGAACCAGACAACCGAAGCAACGCCAAACGGTGAGAACGCGGGATACACTCCTAATGTACTAGATCGGTGGTTCAGTTCCAATATTGTCACGGATGACAAGTGATGAGGCGTCAAATGACTGAGTAAATTAAACGTTTAATCGGGCGAACTTGTGCCCAAAATAAAGAAGGAAACAAAAGATAACAGTAGAGCGTCGCGGGCGTCGAAGTCGGCGAAAGAGCAGAGTCGGACGCTGGGGCGAAACTGGCTGGACAAGGTTGCGGAAGGCCTCTTATCTAGAGTGAATCACTATCTCGAAGATTCGGCGGAGAAGGTTCGAGCGTAGCGCGCTCGGGGCGAGAATTAACACGCACTTTCTAGAACAACAAAATCAGGGATGAACGATAGAAGGTATGTCCGCAGCAAGAATAAACAAGAATCTTCTATAAGTCCGTGACCATGTGCGCGGCAATATACATCCCGTCCTCGACATTATTAATCGATGAACAGCATTCGAATGAAAACAGCTGAAGAAACACAGAGCCAGTCTTGAGTATCTTATTTTCACTCCGCAGCCAATGTGATAGCGACCGATAGGAAGGCGGATGAACAAATCCGAGAGCAACGAGCGTGAAGATTTTACGCCCAGCGTTGCGACAAGAGTTTCAGTAGATTGCTCCGATGACCCCGATGGTGACACCCGATATTCCACCTTTGCGCATGCGTTGCTCTTTATCGGGTATTGTTATCTGGGATAGCGAAGGTATCGGAACGATCCAGTAAACCTGTTTAATACATAAAAATAATCCGTGAATAAAATTAATCCGCAGACCGTGCACCGGGCCGATCACTCGGATTTAGAGATGGTAGAGGTGCGCGAATACCAGTTCGAACCAAATAGCGCATTGTTATCCCTAGCTTTAACACTGTTTAAAAAAGCGGTTGTCGTGGCCTTCTTTTTACTGAGAAGGTTACGAATGGGGGGGTATAGTAATATTCGTTTCGAATAGCGCCGTGTAAATCCTAGTTTTAACACTGTTTAGAAAACCGGTTGTCGTGTTCTTTTCTTTTACATGACGCAGTGCTGTCGTTTCCGAGCCGGTATACGGTTCGAAACAAATTGAATAGCACAGTGTTATTTTGAAGCTTTTAACACCGTGTTAAGACAGGCGTTTGTCGAGGCTTTTTCTTCCACTGAAAAATTTGGCATTCGCACGGCCCTAACAAAGACCGTTCAGGAAACGACGGAACCCGATTTGGACAAAAACGGCGAACAACGCCAAAAAGTTGCAACTTTTCTCCTGCTCAGTCAATCTGCGCGGTTCGCATTCCCGAGTCAGACCACCCTTTTTAATGCCTCGCCATTCGTCCTTCGCTGAACGCGCTACGTGTCAACACCAGCTTGATTCAGACGAGGCCTGCACCCCATGACGTCAAACTAGAAGCCCGATGACGGACGGCGCGACTGTTGATGCGCTTAATCTCTCGCATTTGATAACATAGTCACGTGACCTTGTTGGCGCGGTTAATACCCAGCGGTGTAGGAACAAAGTGTTAGGTTTAGTGCTGTGGAGAGAGTACACTGCAATGGCCTTGAATCATGGAGGTGTTGGGGGTACGCAGGGATAAATACAATCGCAAAACAAAAGAATAGATCAACTAAGAGATACACTCTAAGAAATCTGGAGTGTTTACTTTCCTGAAAATCACTGGGAAGAGCGCTGCAATCTACGGTGGGAGGCAGGCGAATAGAAAGGCTGAAAATACGACGGTTTCTCAAACAATAAATTCCCTCATATTGTTGTCTCGCCTCAAAATAAAGATAGTAACACTAACATTTTCAGGTTGCAGAGTCGATGTTTCTTTCATGCATGCGCGTAATTTCACGCCCGTTGCATGAATGACGTTGTTGTAATAGTCCGAGAAAATGGCGTCTGTGTCCGACCGACATACGTCACAAGCAACGAGGCGTAATTGAGTTCTTATTGGAGGAGAAAAAAAACTATGGAAAAACTTTATTGTATGTAAGTTGCGCAGTCAATGGGGAAAAGGATTAAGGCCTCAGAAAACGTAGAGATAGAACAGCATGATCGGCTGCAGTCTGCAGCGTGCCGATGAATTTATTCGTGTGAATTGGCACATCATAAGCCGGCCATTGGCTCGAGATCATTCAGTCAGCAAAGAAAGTGCAATGCCAGTTGTCGAAGCCACTGGAGTATGCGTCATATAAGAGGTATTCCGAGAAACGATTCAGGGCAACAGTGCCCGCCCTCACACAATTCTCCAAACGCACGAGGCAATTGCCAACTTTTGTTGGACGGTACCGCTTGATCCCCCCACGGTCCTCACTTGGCACAATCATATTTTCTCCTCTCTAGGCCAAGGGAGCCCTACCCTGAATAAGGTTTGAAAGCAATAATAGCGTCATTCCAAGAGCGAGACCATGGCAATATTAGCAGTATACGAGCTGGCACAGAGAACGCATGCATGTTCTGGTTTCACACTAGCCTAGAGCCGTAAAACTGAGCGGAGATTATGTAAACAATGGTGCTTAAGCAGGAAAGGTGCTGTGATATTTGATGTAAATTTAATCGATTTTGAATCTACCGTTTCCGAGAAACAATTTCGCAACACTTTGTCAGCAACCCGTATGTTTAGAACTAAGAAAACAAAACAAAAATCTCCGCTGAGGAACCCCATAGTGACCTTTCACCACCCTCGGTGTCACAGCGCTGACTGTTTTTTTTTTTTTTCTTTTTTTTTAGGTCTAAACATATAATGTCACGGGTGGTGACTAAAAAAACAATAAATAAACAGGAAGAAATAAACGTTTAAAGTGGCGAACTTGTACCAAAAATAAACGAGTACAAAAGATAATAACAGAGCGTCGCGGGCGTCGAAGTCGGCGTAGCAGCACAGTCGAACGCTGGTGCGAAACTGACTCCGCTCGCCTTGCGGAATCCCTTATGTACCCTCGTGGGTTTCTGGATTGTTCGGCGTAGAAGGTTCGGCGCGTAGAACATTCTAACCTCGAATCAGCAAGACGGTTCTCGAATTAACCAGAACATCGCATTACAGTATCAACAAAAATCTGTAGCCGCGGCCAGGAATAGAACCCTGGCCTTCTGCGTGGAAGGCAAGCGCGATAACCGTTAAGCCAACGCGCGCTGCCTACATGGCCAGCTGCGCGCGCGGCAATATTCAGCCGTTCGCCGAGATTGCAGCTATTGAATTGTAAAAGAGTTTTGCAGAAAATTAGCCACTCCAGATTTCTTCAAGTGCAGACTATATAATCTAATCTGGAGGAGCATAAAATAGTTTACGACAAAATAATCCCACTACCACCCAGGATAGATCTGCATCATTTTTTATGGTAAAAAAAATTGCATAACAGCCCCGTGCAAGGTTGTTTAATAAGTCAATAATTTTGCGATTTAAGCACCGCCTTCCGGAAGTAGACCGCGTTACTGGCGTTTTCTTTTTGGCTTGTAGCACGAGAGTCGAATTTGACAGTGAACTAATCATTTTATACAATAAAATTCTTTAGCGTAATCAAAGTAATGAATCTGCAATGACTTCGGACGTATTGTATAAGAAGCTGAGTTGAACAAACGTGCCTGGGTGTCCCCCAAATATGACTTAGCGTTTTTGTTTTAGAAACATTGAATCTAGACCCGAATCTGCATCTAAACACCAACTCGAATATTTCCTGCCGCCCACAGGTTGATGAACCCAGTCGAACCCAGATTCGACTAGTTAACAATACTCATGATTTTCGCTATTATAGGTACCGGAGACGATTATGATGAGGACGATGATGATGATGATTACGATGTGTCTAATGTCATAACATTCGGTACTGAGGGTGAGTATATCTTGACTGGACGCCGTACTACACTCTTGAAAGCTTCTTTGTGCAATATGCGCGCGGAGTCCGCTCAGCACCAGTTATTGGTCTTCCTTAATTGGGTTCCACTGATGAGAAATGTGATCGGTCTCAGGCGAGAGCGTCCATCGGTCTCAGTCTCTAAAGGACGTCCGGCCGATACCACCCAAAAGACAATGCCTCTGTCGTCCACCTCTCCCCCTTCCCGCCAAACATCATCAATAGTGGCATGGCCTCCTTCAAACTCCCAAAGCCTGGCAGTCCAACGACGGAACCATAGAGTGCCCGGTCGCACATTTGGAGCGCGAGCACATGATAGCACAGAGCATCAAAGAGCCATTTCTCGGGGAACCTGGACGTCAGTGCACAGCTTTTGCAGCGGCGAGGACCCGGAACACACTTGTTCCCTCGGGAGAAGTGTGTTTTGGCGTCTCGCCGCAGCGAGGCGCCAGTCACGTGGCTCTCCTCTCATCTATTGTCTGCCGCTCCCCCTTTTTCATTTCGGCGGCCGCTTCTTGTGGTGATCTGCCAGGCCTTGTCAGTATATAGGAGGCAATGGTAGTAGACCCACGCAGGTCCGCCTATAGCTTGCGTCAGCATCGCCGTCAGCGAGTCTCGCAGCGTCTCACGACGAGCGCGACGCTAACAGGCGGTAACGCCAAGACGTTCAGCTTTAGTGTGTGTGTCACGTGGGATGGGATCCACTAACGATCACGTCATTCGCAGGCCTTGCCTTGTAGGTGGTTCAGCCACTTTCCCCTGAGACCTCAAGGTCACTGGCGAAAGACACCGATCGTAATTCTCAATGGCTCAAATTATTTTTTTTTTTTTAAGACAAATCTTTGGGTTACAAAAAAGCCACGGTGCAGAATTCACCGAAGAGCTACTGATAGTGCAGTTCGTATGCAGTGGAGCGCGCCGACAGATGACTAAGGTATGCATTTGCCTGCGCAGCTCCGACGACTAGTACGACGCCCAAAGCGGGAATCAACACACCAGCGTCCCAACCGATGGAAGTTGCTCTGCATGTGCCAGACGCTCCCAGAATTCCAAAAGTATGCACGGAACAGCTAGACGAGGGAGAATGCGACAGCAACGAAGAAAGCACTCCAGCGTTGCGATATTTCTACGATACTGCTACAAATTCGTGCGAAGTGTTCCCGTATAGTGGATGCAAGGGCAACGGCAACAACTTCGCGTCCGAAGAAGAATGCGAAAATAGATGCCGAGGTGAGTACTGGTAGTTTCAACGGTTTCTTGCGGAAGAAAAGTTGTCAACCAGCAATCCATGCAATATCAGATGCTCCTGGAAGCACACTGCCCCACAATGCACTTAAAATACCAATCACTGGTCTTTGATTAATAATGCAATTAAATGCAAAGGTGCAAACGAGCTGGGCAATAACTATACGAAGCACTGGTCTTTCTCCAATTCGTTAAACAAATTAGAAGGACAAGCAGTGTCGATGGGTGGCAAAAAAGGTCTACACCGGGGTGTAAGATAGACGGGTGGGGAAACGAGAGCCAAATGAGCGACCGGATTGTGTCCCCCTCGGGTTTCTCTTTTTCTGTGGCGCCATCTATGTGGAGCACCGCGAACTCTCACTCCGGGTGGGCGATCGGTGGCGACCGGCTAAACTGACGGAGATCGTTTCTCGTGGATTTTCAATGGAGGACTGTCGTGCTCTCGGTTTATTTTGCGCACTCTCCCATAGAGTTCCACGCAAATCCTATTCCGATTTTTTTTCCTCTCGCCGCAGCGCCATCTGTCGCAACTCGGGGGTTCCCGCAAGCAGACGAGTACACAATCCGGTCACGGCGCTGCGGTAGGCTTCTATGGGCCGCTTCCCCACCTGTCTATTTTACGCCCTGGTCTACACTCTTTTTGCCACTTAGACTGAATAGGGAGCTCTTATAGATCATAGTTTTAATTTTATAAACTGATTAATGGTAAGACGAAAGGATAGTATCCCGAGTACACCGCAGGGTTCGCTGAGTTTGTAAGATCTCAGCTCGGACTAAGTCACACCTTGGCCACCCCGTTCCCAAGACGGACTCCCAGAAGGAAGCAGCATCGAAAATATTGAAAAGAACGAATGTTATGGTTAACATTTGCTCAGTACGTTTTGGCTGATTCTGATTCATATCTGCCTTTTTAACATAACTCAATTTCTTTTTATCTCGGCCAGTTGGCGAAGTGTACGACAGCAAGGAAGACGCCCGACTTCCCAGAGTGTGCAAGCTGAGGGCGTCTCATGGTCACTGCGAATCGGGGCAGGAACCACAACTCCGTTACTTCTACAACCAGTACACGGAACGATGCGAGGTGTTCACATACAGCGGCTGCGGGGGCAACGAGAACAACTTCAAAACTAGACATGAGTGCGAAGTAAGATGCAGATGTAAGTACGAGAGAAATTGTGTTTTCCTAACTTAGTAATTAGACGAAATTTTTCTGTCGTCATTGACAGCTCTATAAACACCAAATGTGGCCTCCCATTTTCAATTTTATGGTTTTGTGTTGCATATTAAGGTTTTTTTTATCGGCTTCTCCCAAAATCGTGTGGGAGGCGGGGCGTTTGTAGAAGGCTCAAAACTCGCCACACACTGCGTTTTCTTTCTTTGTTTCTTATTTTTTGTTTGTTCTTTTTTGCTGTTTATAGGGTGTCTGAAATGCCGAGACTCCGTCTGGATTGGGCCGCGAAAAACGGCGCCTGCACGTAGCAATCTAAACTTTTCGTCAAAAGTGTATTTCACAGGTGGGTTTTAACCTCGTAAAAATTACAAGGCCTAGCTCCCTTTTTATACAATATAGGACCTAAACACTGACCAGGGTAACCGGCAGACGGCGACGCAAATGACCGAGTCGAGTGTCGGGGCGTGTTTGGAGCGCGTATTGATAGATGGCGTCGGGAGCAGCGTCGGAAGGTATAGCCGACCAGCCAAAAAAGCAGGCAACACGCAGACAAAATTCCTCATGGTAAGAGCGCCGTCATTACACAACCGCGTTTTCTTTTATATTTGTTACATCAAGCTTTGGTATCATTGTCCGCATTTATTTCTAAACCAGACGTACATTATAAAACAAAAATATGTTCATTTTAATAGACCATGGTCGTCGAGGTGAGTCTCGATATTTTTAAATGGTAGCGCCATCTACAAATGTGCGTCAAACGTGCCCCTCCACTCGACTCGGTGGTCCGCCATTGACCCTGGTAAGTTTTTTTGGCCGTATTTCTTACAAGAAGGGAGCTACGCCTTGTAATTTTACGAGGTAAAAGCCGCCTCTGAAATATACCTTTGGCGAAAAGTTTGGATCGCTACGTGCCGGAGTCGACTCTTGCAGCCCATTTTAGGTGAAGCCTCGGCATTTCAGGCACCCTATATATCAGCAATGATCGGGACTCTTCTTACGGAAAGATACCGAGAACTGTATATGCGCCGCCATTTATGTTTTCACGAAAGAAAACAGAAGCTTGCTGAATGCACAATGAAATGCTTTGGCTGATAATAAAACGGTGGCTATCAAACAAGTGTAAGACTGCTGGCACGCTTGAAAGCACGCTGAAGTTTCTCGTATATTGCAAAGACAATTTTTTATGCAAAACAGTTTTGTGCAAATCACCCGGATCCAAGAAGGACCAATGTGCCGTTTTTTTAGTCGAAGCTGAGCTTGAGCACGTTAGTTGCAAATAAACACTACTGAGAGTACAGACTCCGTTAGAAATAACGAAATAAAATATATAAAAAGATATTACGTGCTTATTATTTTGCAAAATTAATAAACTATAGCGAGGGTACTCAAGTGTAATAGTTGCAGGCTCGTTCTAGCTCCGTAAAACAAATAATATAGGTCAAAATCGAGATCGATTGCACATCACAAAATACTCCGGCTGGCGCAGCCGATCAGAAAACATAAAATCTCGATTGAGATGGAGTGGACAGTGCCTTCGCGCATAAAGAAATATAGGGCGATGCCTAGCAAATAGAAATTCTCGTCAAGTCACGTGAAAGCGACCTATAGATATATATTTTATCGTTCTATTCATTAGACACACCAGATGGCGTTTGCTCTCTCAAGCCGGAAAGAGGACCCTGTAGTATCAAGGTCCCAAGACACTACTGGGACAAGGAACTGGGAGATTGCAAAGAGTTCGTGTACTCCGGCTGCGCCGGCAACGGGAACAACTTTCCAGATCAAGAGACTTGCCGGAAGTACTGCAAAGGTAGGTTTCACTTAAGGGGTTGCTTCATTTGGTGTATTCAATTCCACGCTATATTTTCGAATATCGTCCATCGTTATATTAACGCGCGTTCGTAGGTACGAAGATTTAATCTTGATTAAGCAGAATTTATCAACAAAACGTCGTCTGGCACATGCTTTTAATTTCTTTTTTTTTAAGAACTTTTCATAAGTTTTAACTACGTTGGCAATATGTTTTGCCAGAGCGTATTTGGTTTGGCGTTCATGAGAATAAAGAGTAATGATGCCTTAGAAAACGGTATTTGAAAAAAGTATGGTATGTGGGGACAACACCACGAATTGTTTAAACATTCGAGTTAAACTTAATTAATTCAACGTTACAAAGCGGTCAATGTTCTACTGGTCCTGACATAATCAGTTGAAGTAAAGGCCACGCGCAATGCTTACGAAAAAATCCCAAGGACTGAGCGTTCCTATGCATTTTCTATACGACGTATTTTCGTTGTTCAGCAGTCGAACAAAATTTTTAAAACATTTTGCAATACGATTAACGGAACCAAGAACAAATGCATTTGTATTCGTTTGTCTAAAACAATTATACATCGCACCCATCGGCCTAAGTACAAAAAAAAAAATTTAATTGGTTTTTGGTATTATGTATTCCCAGCCCCAAATGTCGTTTTTCAAGAATCCAATTACCGGCATGTTCTTCAATAATATCTGGACTATTTAATTTGGCTTCTTACTATTACGGGTCAGCTTTTCTTTTTTTCAGCGCGTTTAAGAGTCGCCATTACATATTAACTTTGATTTTTTAATGTATTTCTTACAGCAAGAAGCGCATATCTCGAGTTATGGTGGAATGTTTGGAATGCGATGCAGTCCTGGGTAAAGCGAGGTGACAAATGACGCTTCATCGAGCTGAAGAGCATGCTAGTAAGTATATTTCTTAAGCATATCATCATTGGAATTAAAAATTGGACTCGACACACTAACAAATAGACGCGATTCTCTTCTGGACCTTACGTTTTTTTTTTGTTTTTTTTTTTTGTGAATTTACGATTTATACAGTTAGGGCGGCAGAAAGCGCACGTATCATTGTATTTTATTAATTTGTCATCATAACACCTTTTCTCATGACTAATTGTTGGAGACACGTACCAACGTCTTGAAGTTTTTTTGTGGTTTAGAGACAGGGGCTGCCACTGGGCAATGTTTTTTTGTGGTTCAGGTAAGAATGCGAGCCACCCCATCTGGTGGCGATGATGAGAACGACTGGAAAGGGTGTTTGGATTTGTTCTCGTCTGCTATAAGATCGGTTCTTTCATTGCGATTTTACATTTAGCATAATGTTTTTGTTGTTGTTGTTGTTGTTGTTTTCGTTAGTCCGTTTTGGAGAATGGGGACATTCTTATTGCTTCACCCTAAAGCGAACAACTTAGCCACTGACGAAAAAAAGCTTAAGTGTTTGCGGTGTTTAACGAACCCTGGCCACGTTAAGATATTAAGTTTTATCCTGTTGATTAGATGAACACGAAGTCATGGAGATGTAAATAGCGGAAGAAAAAACCTTATGTAGTTTCGTATATGGTAGAGTGAAAGGACCGGCAGTATGCGAAATAAATAAATAAATAAATATATGTTACCAACTATAAATTGAAAATTGCTCGTACGAATTGAGGCAGATACCCCATTTTCTTCGAAACAAACCGTTATATTCTTCAAAATTCTATGTCCGCCATAGCCGCAGTCAGCCACAGCTAAGGAAACGCTGAAGAAAGGCACATTCAAACTTCTCGCTTGGTTATTCGTATCGGCTAATGCCGCCATCTGATTGGCTGCTGAGCGATGATAAGATGCTAAGTACCCTTTCTGGAGCTGCACGAAACTTGCGTTGTTGGAATTGCTGGCGTCGCTCGTCATCTCGCTGTAGATTTTTCCACCAATCGAAGAATTTGAACTTGCCGGGATGAAATGGGAAACGTATGGCCGGGTTGAGAGCCGGGGCAAGGCTTAATTTCAAAAACCAGATGATCAGAACTATATAAGTTTTAAATGTAAGAAAAATGGAATGGCAACTACTGAAGACACCAATTTGGTACCATCGTCTCGACAAAAATACTCTCAATAAAAACGCTAATTGTATAAAAGTTCTTAACAAAACATTTTGTTGAAAACAATTAATCGCAATCATTTCGCGTCTTTCGACATCAAGAGAAGAGCGTTCAGGTCACCGTTCGACATCGGTCAAACATTGCCATGAATGATGTTTTGAAACCAACTGGTTTGGAAATTGTTACCGTTGATCTTCTCGGTATTCTTCGGTCTAAAATAAAACTTTTTTCTTTGTCGTTTTTGGCGTTTGAGTTTAATTGCAAGGTAGTGGTGGTGGTCCGTGACTACACGGAACGGGCTTCCGTACAACTACGGACGAAACTTCGTGATTGCCCAGACGAC
Organism: Ixodes scapularis; assembly: GCF_016920785.2. Taxonomy (NCBI): domain Eukaryota; kingdom Metazoa; phylum Arthropoda; class Arachnida; order Ixodida; family Ixodidae; genus Ixodes; species Ixodes scapularis. Next base: position 86,280,387 of record NW_024609836.1, on the reverse strand, counting down.
CGTAAGGCATTCTTTCGCAGTCGTGGAGTAATTTTTCTCCGCCTTGGACAGTGTCCGACTTGCGTAGGCGATGACTCGCTCGGGGCCTTCTTGTACTTGAACCAGCACCGCGCCAAGTAAAGCGTTACTTGCGTCCCTGTGAATCTCGGTTTCCGCATCCTGATCGAAATGTCCAAGAACAGGAGAAGTCTGCAGTCGTCGCTTCAGCTCGTCAAATGCTTGCTGCTGCTTCTCGGCCCATTCGAACTTCTCGGCGTCCTTTGTGAGGTTCGTGAGCGGTGCGGAAATACTTTCAAAATCCCGAACGAAGTGCCGATATTAGGCACGTAGTCCAAGAAACCTGTGCACGGCCTTCTTGTCTGTCGGCGCTGGAAATGCTGTGACGGCGCGAGTCTTCTCTGGGTCGGGGCGAGCGCCTTCGTTATTAACACGTGACCTAGGAACCTCAGTTTGTCATAGGCGAACCGACACTTTGACAGCTTCAAAGTGAGTCCGGCGGTCCGTATGGCTTGGAGAACAGCTCGGGGTCGTCGCAGGTGCTCGTCGAAGTCGCTGGAAAACACTATGACGTCGTCGAGGTAGACGAGACAGCCCTGCCACTTCAGTCCTGCCAGTACGGTGTCCATGACACGCCGTAAAGTTCCTGGTGCCGTGCACAGTATGAAGGGTATCACTTTCAACTCGTACAGTTCATCCGGCGTGACGAAAGCTGTCTTGTCTCGGTCCCGTTCGTCGATGCGGGGGAGTGGATAGACGTCTTTTTTCGTCACCGCGTTTAGCTGCCGGTAGTCCACGCAGAACCTAAGCGTTCCGTCCTACTTCTTAACCAGCACGACTGGAGAGGCCCACGGACTGCTTGAAGGTTGTATTATGTCGTCGTTCAGCATATCTTCAACTTTCTCCTGGATCACCTCCCTTTCTTTAGCGGAAACTCTCTACGGCGATCAATGCACAGGGCGCGCGTCGTCCTCGGTAACGATGCGGTGCTTCGCAACAGCGGTTTGGCGCACCTTCAACGACGTCGCAAAGCAGTCACGGTATTCGGCGAGGAGGTTAATCAGCTGACGTCGTTTCAGGCCCGGAAGCTTAGGGTCAATGTCGAGCTGCGCTGGTGACGTACAGTCTTGCTGAGGTGGCGAGGCTTCGTCAGTAATGGCGGCGATTTCGGCGGAGTTTCGGAGTTCCTAGACGTGGCCAACGCCTGCACCATTCGTGAGGTGTTGTGATTCGTTTCGGAAGTTCGTCACGAGGACCACAGTACGGCCATCCTGAAGTGCAGCTTCTCCTCTTGCGACGCCTATTCCTCTTTTATAGAAGCAACTGGAGGCTCCCGTCGAGCAGAACTTCGCCGCAGAAAGCTTCGGTGATCCCGACTGGCACGAAAACACTCGACCGCGGCGGTAAGTTCACGTGGCTCGCGAGGACTCGGACAGCGGATGATGTCGCTTTGGGTTCCTCCGGGGGTGAAACAGGTTTTCCTATCGTCAACCCGTTTGCTCCGAGGTCGATGACGGCGCCATACTCGCAGAGAAAGTCCAGTCTGATGATAACGTCCCTCGCACAGTCTTGCAGAGCGACGAACTTCACAGGGCACGTCTCACCGTGGATCTCGACGCGGGCAGTGCATCTCCCGACTGGTGTGATGAGGTGCCCACCGGCGGTTCGTATCTGAGGGCCTTCCCAAGGTGTTGTCATTTTTCGTAGGCGGCGAGAGAGCCTCCCACTGAAGACTGAGTAGTCTGCTCCGGTGTCCACGAGTGCCGATGCGTCGTGGCCGTCGATAATAGCGTTTAGGTTGTTGGACACCGATGCAAGGGCGTCGTTGTGGTGCGTAGCGTAAGGAGAGTGGGAGCGCTCCGTCGTTCTTGGAGGCTCTTTACTTCGGTCGTCTTCGGCAACGCCACCTCCAGGCGTTGCCGCACTTAGTTTTCCCGGCGACGCAGGGAAGACAGGCTCTCTCGGTGGGGTCGTGGCGCTGAATACGCTGAACGTCTGGGCGACGGTGAGCGAGACTCGCAGCGGAGAGACGGGGTTGAAGATGTCGAACGTCGGAGGTACTCCTCGACGTCGCGAGGGCGTTCGTCGTACCTTGGCCGCGGGTCGTTCGGGTGGAACCCGCGCAGCCCCAGTTCGACGGTAAATGTGGCCGGCTTCACCGCAATGATAGCACAACGGGCGTCGATCGACCGTCCTCCACACGTCAGTCTTTCGTGGCGCAGCTTGTTCTGGGCGGACGTACGCCCGATCTTCCTGGCGTCGAGAAAACTGCGGCGCTGGAGGTTCACGTCGGGGTGGCGCCGTATACGGATGAGCAGGGGGCGGTGGTCATCGGGTGGCTTCGGCGTAGCTCAGCTTCGGTGGGTCAGGAGCGGCGCTGACGAGAACTTCTGGCTGCAGCGCCTGCCGAACTTCTTCCCAGACAATCTTGGCGACAGAGCGCGAAGCCGGGCTTGTGGCAGCAGGTATACCTGCTGCCACAACTTCTTGATTTTCTCCCGGACAACGTCCCAGATGATGTCGCGGATGTCCGGGATGCTGCACCTGGACGGCGAGAGGGCAGCGAAGCCGGGAAGTCTCTGGTAGTGTGAGGCCCGTGCGTGAAGGGCACGTTCCATGTTGGTGGCCTCAGTGATGAAACTTTCAACGGTGCTAGGCGGGCTCCGCACGAGGCCCCGAAGATGTTTTCTTTCGCGCCCCACATTAGGACCCGCAACTTTTTCTCTTCGGGAGCGTTTGGGTCGGCGCGGTCCATGAGGTAGGAGAACGTCTTCGACGAAGCTTGTGACGCTCTCGTTTGGCCCTTGGTGTCTTGTTTGCAGAAGTTCTTCAGCACGCTGTCGTCGCTGCTGGTTGGCAAAGGTGCGTCACAGCTCGGCCTGGAATTCTTCCCACGACGAAATCGACGCTTCTTAGTTCTTGAACCAGGTGCGTGCCGTGCCTTCCAGAGCGAAGTAGACATTCTGAAGGCACTGCTCCGGTGTCCATCGGTTATGGCGGGCCACTCGTTCTTGATGTTGTAGCCAATCCTCAACGTCCTCGTGAATTTCCTCGTGGAAGGGTGTCGGAGTCCGGGGTGCGACGGGCAGGTATACGACGGCAGAAGCGGCCGGGGTCTCCGACTGGTTGGCCATCGTCGCCCTCCTTGCTTACTTAGTCTCGGGTAGCAAGGGTCCTGATTCCGGGGGTAGGACAAGGTTCCGGCGACTTGATCGTACCTCGGTCTGGTCTTCGTTGGGTTTTGGGGGGCTTGGGTTCGGACTTGCTCTGCGGGAATTCGGAGGGGAGCGCTGTACGGACATGCGGTACCCCGCACCTCCACCAAAATGTCACGAGTGACAAGGTGAAACAAAGAATAACTGGGGAAACTGAAACGCTTAATGGGGCGAACTTGTGCCCAAAATTAAAAGGAAACAGAAGAAAGCAGAGCGTCGCGGGTGTCGAGGTCGGCGTGATAGCCGAGTCGAACGCTCGGGCGAAAACTGACTGCGGTTTTCCACGCGGAGCCCCTTTTCTACACGCGTGGGCTTCTCGAACAATCGGCGTACAAGGTTCGCGCATAAAACGTTCTAACCTCGAACATGCAACGGTGTTCTCGAATTTACCAGAACAGTAAATTGCAAGAACAAATAAAAGACGGGTCGCGCTCAGAAATCGAACCCTGGCTCTTCGCGTGGGAGGCAAGCACAATAACCGTCAGGCCACGGCCGCGCGGTTCACTTGGCCAGCTACGCGCGCGGCAGTATTTTACTTTGAAAAAGCTAAACAAATGTCCCGTAATTTAGTATTCCTTTGGAGTGACCTTTGATACGGCTAGTTGTCAAGGTTTGTACACGCTTTAAAAGCAGGCTGCACACGTCCAGCGAAGATGCCTCCATGTTTGTTTCCTTTGAACCTTGCAAGATTCCTCTCATTGTGAAGTCATGTTCATGTACTAGAAGACAGTATACTTTCGTTCGGAGCCAGAAAATTTCTTAAGAAATTAGCTTTGCCTGTTGAAGCGCAGCGAGTGTCATCTATATACTAAAATCCTAAAATTGAAGATAATAAGTATTTCCTAGAATACATTCTAATTATCTTTGTTCTTCTTTCAGGTTCGATTAAAATAGGATGCACAAACACAATGCTCTTATGTCCCTTCATTTTCAGAAAATGATGACATGCCACGTTAAAGTGCTACTAGTACTGCAAGCGAACAAAATTATTTTGGAAATTGAAAAGTAACAATTTTCTTTTAATTAAGCTGAAATGACGACCAGTAATTCGGAAGGAAAAATAAAGTTAAATGTTATCGCCTCCCATTCACTTCAACCATTTCTTTGAAACTCCCTGTTTATCTAAACCTATATGGATGCCAACTGCACTCCACCCCAAAGACATTACATCTGGGGAGCAGATTACAAAAGAAAAGGTAAACAGTGTTGTACTAGGTGTGGCGAACACTTTCCAACCACGAAAACAAAACGTATGCTAAAAAACGTAGAGTAATAAATTTAATATCCCCTTTACTTGGGTATACCAGGGTTGGGCAGAAATACTCAAAAATGTATTTGGAAATACAAATACTGGGATACATTAAAATAGTAGTTAAAATACTGATACTGAAATATCTCTGTAAAAATGTATCGCGGTAGGTATCGGAAATACATTTTAAATATAGGCAAAAGGTATTTGGAGGAATACATTTTAGCGAGGCATAAATACAAATACAGAAATACTGATACTGCAATACATTTTTTTTTTTTCAAATTTGTTTGAGATGCCAACTGAGATGAAGCTTGAAGTTTGAATTGGAAGTTTTTGTTCCCGAAATTACTTTCCCGTATGCTTGACACTTTGCCTTTAAGGTAGTGGTTTCGGAGGACGAGGAGTCTTCAATGGGCTCAAAAAACAAAAGCAAAAAAACGTCCCATCAAGAACTGACCGCGGTCTCTTCCCTGACATCCTGTCTGTCTGACGAGGGATGCGAAAAGGCTTCGACCTCTAAATAAATTCTATGTCACCCTAAACCCTATCAAAGCGTCACCACGCCCCTGCCAACATTGATCACATGACGTCACGGTGCAATGAACTGGTATTCTTTATCTGTAGGTGTGGCCTTGAACATGAAACTTTACCATGCTGCTGTATATGAAAGGACAAAACATACTTTCGTTGCAAGTTACCTTGTTGAAGACCGTGCAGGCTGTGCCATTTGGAATTTTTGAGAATGGTGGACCACCTGAAGCATTCTGGAACACACGTCTTGTCTTCTGTTACGGTTGAAAAAAACCATACGGTGGCATCCCCATTGTGGAGGTGCTTCCTGCCGATTCTCCGCCACCGACGCATGAATTCCAGTCCTCAAGTTTCGCCTAGCATCACCCAAACAAGGACCTCGTGGATTGCGACCTGATACTGCCGGTACAGGTGCGAGCTCTCCGAGAAACAGCGCGCTTGAGACGAGTCGCAGGTGTACGAAGTCTGGGTCGGAACAGCGAGGCCACGTCTGGTCTCCTTCCTGAGTTTCGGATCATCAGAGCAGCGGATCACGTTCACGTCGACTGATGACGTACCCTTGAGCCGTGCAATATCACGTCCGCAGCCGCAGATGCATTCGTATAAGTGTTGAACTTCACTGCGTGAGTCATCCTACTATTTTAAGTTGACAACCGCCAGGCTCGTGCTGCAACGGGCTGTGACTCAGCTTTGCCGGCTGGGTGTACTGTGTACGCTGAGGCAAGAGAGACGGTTAGCAGCGGGCGTTGGATGCCAGCAAACAATGACTCAAGAAATCTCTACCTAAAAACCTGTGGCAGAAGGTCCTCTGACTCCACTCCTGGCACGCCACCTGGTTCGAGTCCCCGACTACGCAACACTTCTCAGAAGAGAGAAGAGCACGCATAAAAAAATAGTTTGGAGAATCAAAAGGGAACCTTGGTCAGCATAGTCACAATACCCCAGTATATCCTTGACCATCGCGCCCTCAGAAGTAAAAAAAAAAAAATAAAAAATAATAATAACGTTCGGAATTTTTTTTTTTTTTTTTTTAGGTGGGGGGGGGGGGGAGTATTTCTCAAAAAATGTAACGAAATACATCTCATCTTGATTGTATAGCGATAGAAACAAACATCTAAAATGTAGTTCGTTACAGGAATACAGATACTGGTGAAAAAAATGTTTCGCGATACAGAAATACAAATACGAAATGTATTTCTGCAATACTATAGCGATACATTTGTATCGCGATGATGCCCAACCCTGAGGTGTACTCCAATTTTTTAGGCCGTGCCAGTAGGGGGGAGGGGGGGGGGGGATAGAAGCCATTCTGCCACTGAGACTATATTAAACTAGGGCCATCATTCCCCTGGCCTTTCTCGTTGACTTGTCTCCTGAAATAAAAACAAGTGACTGCTCCCTCGCGAGCATGACGGGGCAGTACATCCGAGAGTTTCTCTACGAATGATCGGGTAGTCACTAAAATATTAATAATCACAATTTTTATTTATTTAGTGCCCAGCGCAACCGTGAGGTTTGATGGGGTGCCACCGAAACGTAGGGCAGGAAAGGACTAAAAGATTGCAACTCCTCAAGAGATTCTGCTTGTCCTATGCACTGCGCAGAACACGAGTAAGATCACGCTTGAAAAAATAAAATTTTACCAAACGTATTCAGACATAGAGAACCTCTAGCCTTGAGTGAGATTTGCATGTTAATTATAGGTGTACACCTCACTTTTTTATCTACCTTACTATATCGCCTTCTATCTAAATTGCGGGGTATTTAGCAACTCTCCAAAGGTCAGGTTATCCAGCGAGCCGGCGCTTAGCGTCGCCCTCTAAAAGCAGCAGGCGAGCTTCCTTGTTCCTTGAATGTCAACGAACCCTGACACTTCCGCGTTCAAACGTGACGCACGCTCGTGACATCCTCATATTTCCACTGCAGTCTGCGAAGCAATTTACGGCGTTAGGAGTGACCCTAGAGCCATCTCTTTTTATAACGCAATCGATGGCGACAAATTCAGAGTCTTTGGAGATTGTGGCCCCATGACGTCACGTTTTTAGACACCGGAATGTCACGTATGTCACGTACCGGTATCAGACATATCGGTTTCTAATATCGGGACTGACGACACGGCACCACGAGATGAGAGCATGACGGCACGTCCCCCACACTGTTTAGCTACGTTAAACCGCTGCTTAATTTGTAAGGAAGGGGCAGAAGAGGCACTGTTCACTGAACGCCATTTTGAGGGCGATGTTCAGAGCACATGCTCAAACCGAGCTCACATTAATAGACGCTATACACACGCGCCAAATTAAAGCCGCCATTGCTGACCTTCTCTTGTCTTACTGAGATGCCGTGCAACTGAAACGGTAGTTGACGATCCTCTACAAAGGCCGATGCTTTAGAAAAGGACAAAGTTGATTCTAATATGACAATAACCTGGCCTGCTATGGTAATGATGAAGTGAAATAAACGAAAAAAGAGGAAACGAAAACTGAAGGTCAGTTAAGGCGGCGTCCATGCACAGCTGCTACAAAGCGTCTATAGGCTGCTAAGACCGGCAATCTTGATGATGCGGAATGCACGTTGCAAAAGGACTGCGGAAGTGCGCCGTCAGCACGTGCTCAGCAGTCGCGCATACAACTATGGCCGCCAATGAATATACTCCCTATGGCGGAGGTGAGAGAGCGCCGCAGAAGCAGACGAGGATCGATGCACCTCTCCCAATCTCTCGATGGCGCGGGAGCGTCAAGAGAGGTCGCCACGAATCCTGGAAGCGCGGAGCGGAAAAAACGAGGGTAGCCATAGCCACCTCTATACTCACAAAGCCTGGCAGTTTGACGCCCCGTTCACAGATTTGGAGCGAGAGGATCTGGTAGCACAGAGCATCAAAGAGCCATTTCTCGTGAAACCTGGACGTCAGCTCACAGCTTTTGCAGCGCCGAGGACCCGAAACACACTTGTTCCCTCGGGAGAAGAGTGTTTCGGTGTCTCGCCGCAGCGGGGCGCCCGTCACGTGGCTCTCCTTTCAACCGTTGTCTGCCACTCCACCTTTTTCATTTCGGCTGCCGCTTCTCGTGGCGATCTGCCAGGCTTTTTCAGTGTATCGGAGGTTATGGGGTAGCGAAGTGTGGCGCTGGAGAATGGGTGTAGAGTGTGCGTTGGGGGGCAGATTTCACATTTGGAGTGTCGTACTCCTGACAAATTAATCTCCACATAGACTAGGAAGAGCGCAAATACTTTCGGGTGCATCTTCGACACCTTTGACGACATTAGTTCAGCATCGTGTGTACGTACGAAAAGCCAGTAATGAGGACCGACGGGGCCTGCGTCCCCTTACGAAGAAAGCAGCGTGAAACTCATTGCATCATAAAGGCCGGTTCACACATACAGCGGAGCGCTTCCTAGCGCGTGATGTAACGCTCGGTTAGCGCTTGAGCAGCGCTCTGTTAGCGCTTCCGAAGCGCTCTGTTAGCGCTCTCACGCTCCTTGTGCCGTGATTGCTGCTGAACAGCGCGTGCTTGGCGATTCCGTTCTTGTTTTTTTTTTTTTTTTTTTTTTTTCCTTTGGTGGCGAAAGAAGAGGAAGTAAAAGCCGCTCTCCAAGCAAACGGTCGGGCAAGTGATCCAGAGTCATGGACTTTGAGCAACCAATTGATTGGGTACGACCTCGTCGATTTCTATTCGACATGAATGAACCTGGTTTCAAAGACACGCAGTTAGAAAAATAATCACCTTTAAAAGAACTTTGGTCCCTCAGCCTGCAGAACAAGGTTCGCCATGTAAACGTCGGTATCTCGGTGGCGAAAGATTTCGCGCACCCAGAAGGCTGTTCTTGGTGTTAAGTCGTCTACACACATATGCACTAATTGCGTAGGTAACAGCATTTGTCGCGTTTCTATTTCAGCGTCCCACATGTCTGCCATAGTGCTGCTGGTGCACCCAACCACAGGAACCAGAATCGCAGTGCACGCGCTAATCCGCAGCAGTAACCGCGGTACAGGAAGCGCTAACAAGGCGCTACTGAAGCGCTAACAAGGCGCTACTGAAGCGGTAACAAGGCGCTACTGAAGCGCCAATCGCGCGCTATATTAGAACTAAGTCACGCGCCAGGAAGCGCCACATGAGCGCTCCTTGGAGCGCTGACGTAGTGCTAACTTAGCGCTCCGCTGTATGTGTGAACAGGCCTTAACTAAGCGGACGCCAGAGAACGCGCACAAAGAAATAAGAATGCAGACAAAAAGAAAGGCCGGCATTTTGATACACGCGCTCGCAGAGGAAGATATTACCCATTTTTCCATCGAAGGGATTTGGAGTGTCTACTTCACGTAAAGGAAAGAGCCAATCGATTCAATGATCATAGGGAGGACGACGAATGTCGAGGCCGGAAATGTCTTTACACCTACAGCCTGCGCTCTAATACTGAGCATTGTTAAATGTCGTGCTGAGCTCAGTGCCACAGCGAAAAGAGATTTTGAAGGTCGAAACATATTTCCAACGTCTCATTCGCCGAGTTACCTCTGTAGACTGCAGTACCTGCATCTCCCTTTCTTTCTTTTACTTTTTTTCTTTTTTGCGAGAAAAAGTAGACGCTAAATATTCTTTAAAGTGTCGATGAATGTATAAATTTACATCTATGTGTTGGTTATTAGGCGTAAGTAAATGAGCCAAATGAGCTTTGTTATCGCGTAATTCAGCAACCATGCATACTTTGTGCGTCTTTGGAGAACTTTCCGGCGTATTTCTTTACACCCCGAATGTGAAAGTGTTCTATCTGATTGTAAATCCGGCAGACCTTGCTGCACGAATGCATTGCACCACGAATTGGTTGCGACATTGTTTTTAGTCTCGTTCAGCCAACGATGTGGGCGGGCCGTGCTACGTATGCTCAAGCCGTCACGCAGCCTCAGAGGCAAAACGGTGTACACCGATTTTGTCGTTTAAACAGCATTATTACTGATCCACTATAACGAACGCCCCGTTTATTGAATAAAACAATTAGAAGAAAGTGAGTAAATTCCATTTCAACTTTTAATAACGGACTCTGCGAGCCACCGGAGCTAATGAGTAGCTCAGAGTCTGTCACGTGCAGTCTTATACACGTCATTAGAAATTAATTGACTAAAACCGCAATTACTATTGATTAAAACGCATTCAATTATATTACTCGATTACATGAGAAAGAAAGTAATTGACATTTACTTGAAGAAGTAACCGTTGCTGTTCGGATTACTTCGATTTTCAAAGTGACAGATTTTTCCGCCGGTTTCAAAACGGGTCTTATGTACTGTCTGTTACTGGATTAGGACAGTCGAATTAGAGACTGTAGAAGAGTAGTAAGTTGGGCGAGTTGGTAAACGTTGAACATGATTAAAATCGCGCACAAAGAGACGAGGACAAACGAGGAAGGAACACAGAACACAGACAAAATCGCGCACAAAGAGACGAGGACAAACGAGGAAGGAACACAGAACACAGACAGGCGCGCACTCACAACTCCAGTATATTAAGCGAAGAAGAGAAAGATGAAGCACTAGTGCTTCATCTTTCTCTTCTTTGCTTAATATACTAGAGTTGTGAGTGCGCGCCTGTCTGTGTTCTGTGTTCCTTCCTCGTTTGTCCTCGTCTCTTTGTGCGCGATTTTAATCATGTTCAGAATTAGAGACTACTCTTCAATTCTCCATCTACCAATTTTAGTGGACCAACCTCCTGCCGGAGTCTTTGTTCGAGAACACACTGGTAAGAAGTAATCGCAAGATTAATCTTACGATTACTTCCTTAGAAATATACTCAAATAGTTACAAAATAACTCCAAAAATTAATCGAGTACAAGTAATTTAACGAGTATCGAAGTATGGACACGTGACCTTTCGGTTGGGCGGAGCGAACCAGCGGAGCGCGAAGTCATGTGGCACGCAAGGAGCACCATGGACTGGCTATCGTGGTTTGTAACCTGCTTTGCGCACTACATCGCAAGGTGAAAAGGAGCATAGTGTCGCCACTATTGTGGTGAAGCGTGAACTTGAGGACATCTCAGAGTGTGCAACGCGGCACGGTTAAAGTGAACGAGAAATAATTGAGCTTTGCCTCTTGGAATCGACGCGCTCTTGCAAAACCTACTAATCCGGTGGAAAGTGCTCATCTCTATGGCACTAGTATGAGCGGTAAGATTCCCGCCAATATCCCTTCGACGTAGGGTACAAAGAAAATCTAAGCAAGAATAGCGTATTTCCACTTTTAGTCAACGTAATAGTCATAGGCGGATGGTGTCCGATTTCGACAGTAAGAAAATTTCGGATAATATCTTCAAAGTCAGAGTTGTACAATTCCGCGATTGCGTTGCGCGAACGTGACAAACACCGTGCGCTGCTTCTGCCGCGAAAAGGTCAAAAAGTGATGGGAAGCGCAAGCACATACAAGTTTAAACTTCCGCATCTAGACCCCCATCTGTCCTTAACGCTGCTCGAAACTTTCTTTTTTTTTTTTATGTTGAACAGCGTTTTTGTGTTTACTCATATATATATAAATCATGGAAGTCAGCACGTCGGATGTCTGTTTCAAACCAGCACTAAGTTGTATTTATTGGCACGCCGTTTTAAGGCACGTTAAGGTTGTTCAGAACGCCGTGCACGAAGGACGGGATGGTCTCAAGCTTGCACCGTGTCTTTGCACACACGATTGAAATTGTCGCTGTCAGTCGATAAACCTGGTCGTGCGTCACAAAAAGGAACCATGAGGGAGACACCGAAGCACCTCGTCGCCAAAAGTGCCTTGGGTTATGCAGCCAGAGCTTCTGCTCCCCTCGCTCCAGCTGGGGTACCCTAAACCTTTCCGTCATTATATAAGATGATTTAGTTGCGCAGAACTATGCACGTCGCGGTGTGCCAAGCAGAAAAGAAAAACCCTACGCACCCGCTAGCTTGCCACCGTGGATTGGTGTAGGGGGGGGGGGGGGGGGAGGAAGGGGGGGTCAGCCTCCCCCCTTCCTTTGCATCTCAAGTCATGGACATGCCAGACACATCAGCTGCCCCCCCCCCCCCCCTTCTTCCCCCGGAAATAAATTCCCGGCTATGCAACTGTCACTAAAGACGCCCTGCTTCTGACCGGAATGGCAACCAGGGAAGTCAACGACAACGGCAAAGCGAGGTCATCCAAGACCTCCGGCGTGAAGCCGAGAGTTCCATCCACCGAAGACGCCCACGTCTACGGCTAAGGCCCGTACCAGGGGTTGGTGCTTGTTTTCTCCGTCATCTCCTTCTTCATGGCGGTGATCCATACGGTCCATACCCAGTCGCTCACCATCATGGCGAGTCCAGTGACCCACTTATGCAAGCCTTCCGACGAGTACGCTGGCTTGTCCGCGGACGAGTGCATGGAAGAACACAAGTATTCCCAAGGACATGGACGGCCAGATCAGCAGCTGCACCCGTTACGAACCGCCGATGCTGACTATTGCGGAAAACGGGACGGAGGTCAGCTGCGACCGCTGGGACTACAACCGCGAGGTCGGCGCTTCTATCATCATTGAGCTCGATCTGGTCTGCGAGAGGAAAGGGCTGCTCGGAGCGCTCCAAGCTGTATACATAGGCGGGGGAGCGGTTCTCCTCCCTGTGATGCGCTCACTGGCGGACAGCTACGGGCGCAGGCTGGTGCTCGGGCTCACGCTCTTCGGCCTCATCGCGTCCCGGATGGTCACTTCCGGGGTGAAGACCCTTCTCGAGTTTGGGTTGCTGCAGCTTCTTATGTCAACGTCGGTCACCACGCTTGAGGTTCGTCGAACATCATTTAGATAAAAGTCATGCTAATGATTTCCACCGGGAGCTAAACAGTGTTCACCCCGCGATACAGTTTTCTTGCGAGGCAGAACAGCAGGGCAAATTGCCCTTCCTAGATGTATCTGTAATAAGGACAGGCGAGCCGAACCACAGGATTGAAACGGGAGTGTACCGCAAACCATGTGAAACAGATAATTTTTTGGATTTTTTGTCCCATCACCCAGTGCAACACAAGAAATCAGTAGTGCGATCGTTTGTACAGAGATCAAATACCGTGTCATCTAACGAGCTCCATGGCGCAAATGAGATGACTCATTGACAGGGAGCTTTGGTGAAACGTCACTACCCGAGGCGTTTTGTTGACGAGGTCAAAAACAAAATGAAACAAAATATGCAACCGTGCGAAAGGAAAAGAGATAAGAATGTAGTGTGCATCCCCTATGTCAAAGGAGTCTCCGAACCTCTTAGTCGCGCTTTGAGGCCCCTTGGCATCCGAACTGTTTTCAAGCCATACAGAACTATTGGAAATTCCGTTTCCAAACCAAAGGACCCAACCCCGGCGAACGTCCAAAGAGGCGTTATCTACAAGATCCCCTGCAGTGACTGCCCAGCGTCCTACATTGGTGAAACCGGACGGAGGAGAGATACCAGACTCAAAGAACACAAGCGTGACGTCACGTACGCACCCCACGCGACGCTACTGAAGACTGAACTGGTGGATCATGCGTGGACAATGGGGCATTCTTTCGACTTTCCGGCCGCGACGACCTTGGCGAGAGAGGACAGATGGGGGCCCCGAAAGCTTCTAGAATCGTGGTTTCTTCGCAGGGACACATCCGTGTGCAACAAAAACCGCGGCCCTCTCCACGAAGCTTACACGGACATTCGTGATAAATAGCGTGGAGTTTAGGTTGAACCCTGCATTTGCTGTGTAACTACTGATGATGCCTCCCGCATGGGAGGCGAAACGTCTAATAAAGTTGTTTTTTCTGTTATGTCAAGTCGGTGTACTTATTTTAATTATCATTTTCTTACCAAAATTCATGAAAACGAGAGAGTACTAGCCGTTCTCTGTGGCAGCATCCTAAACTCCCATCCGTTATAAAGTCCAAAAGATAAATATGCGCGAAGATAGGGGGGGGGGGGGGGGGGTTATAAGGATATTCACTGGGCGCCATATTTTAGTTTACTACTTACTGCGCATGCTTAAAACGAGCTCACACTCATTGTCTGCTAAGAACGGCCACGTGGATTGTGTTGAACGATCCGTTGCGGAAGCACTGTGAAAGCTCGCACGCGCTCTGCCGGCACGAACGCACCAGGGGTCGCCAGTGAATTCCATCCCCCGCCCCCTTCTCTCCAGCATATGATTATAGAAGAACCTGGTGAAACCGCATTGCACTGAAAAACCTCCTCATCCTTTTTGCCTCTGGAAATGCATTACCACTGGAGCATTTGATACAGATCAACCGTACTTTTGGAGACTTTGTGACACGGTTCTTGTGTCCCGTTAGGCGATCAGCACCGTGATGCTCTTCGAAGACACGCCGCAGGACTGTCGGATGCTCCTCTGCTCAATCAATGTCGGCGTGCCCCTGGTGCTGGGACCCTTGACGCTCGGCCTGATAGGCAGGTTCTTCGTCCACTGGACGGCCATGCAGCTCGTGATGACGTCGCCAACCCCGCGGCTCGTGCTGACCATCTACCTGACGGACGAGTCTTCGCGCTGGCTCATGGCTTCCTGGAAGTTCAAGGAGGTCGAGCAGGTCATCATTACGGTTGCCAATGTGACCGACCTACAAGACTTGAATAAGATGCGCTTTCAGTTCATCAAAATCAAGGGGGAGGTTGTCTCGCGTCAGGCGTTTGGTGCCAAGCCGAATGTCTTCGGCATCATCAAGTCGACCAAAATGCGCGCCCGATCGGTCATCCTGTTTGGGAGTTGGTTTGTGGTCTTCTACTGCTATCCGAGCATATCCCAGTACAGGTCGGTGCGAAGGGACGCCGTCACCTTCCACACGACGATCGGTACCGCCAACTTGTGCACCCTCAGGCCACCAACTACTTCGTCCTGAAGGGGTACGGCCGCCGTAAGCCCATGTTGGTCTACATGTTGGTGCTGTCCATCATGATGACGTTTCTGGCGACGCTGATTCTTGGAGAGATGAACCTTGCATTCGCGGGGTTCGCGCTCCCCACCGTGTTTATGGCGGAAGTGACTTTCGCCACCCTGTTCGTGTTCACCGTCGAGCTCTTTCCCATGGCGGGGCGCAGCGCAGTTGTATGCGGGGCCTTCTCCTTTGGGCTCATAGGCGGCGTGACCTCGTCGCTTCTCAACGGTTTTAAGCTCCTGGTTCCACCGAAGGACACGGCGGTCCCTATCTTTATCGGCGCAGTAGGGCTCCTCGCGTTCGGGTTGCTGTGCCTACGGCTGCCGGAGACAGTCGCGGTGAGCGGCATCAACGACGTCCAGCAATTTCAAGAGGCTACGACGGAGGAAAAGTGATAGCTGCGGTCGCCGGTGCCTCGCGCGCACAAGCGAGCCGGTGCTCCCAGACGCTGAGGAAAGGTTTCGTTGAGTCACGTCACAGATACGGGTTCCCGGAAGTTCCCGCGGCTGTATGGCTGCCACGGGGTGCCCTCGGGATCGGTTCGGGACTCCAAACAGTAGACTTACTTTTAGGAATCTTAGCAATCGGAAAGGCGAGCCTTATCTCGCCTTAGTGCAAATGCGATCCCAGTGTCAAAATATTGTTAACCACTTTCAACCAATAATACTGCACGAATCACGATACAGAGCGCCGTCCTCAATTATTAAGGTCCTTCAAAAAATACGATTGGCGTTCCAAGAGTTTCGAGGTGCTTACCGGGAAATTTTACTGTGTATGAACAATTTTCGTTTTCTAGATGGTAACCACCTGAAATCTATATGATACTAATACATTAGTTTGAGAAAAAAAAATATATTGCTGAAGTTGGACACTGGCTTTTTAAAAAATATGCGCGTTCTTTTTCTGTATTTTTTTTTTCATGATGTCAAATGAATTACAAAAACCAAATACGTGTATTGACAAGACCTGAAACATATTGTAACAATAGAATGCGCAGGTATCTTGAAATAGGGAGAATATGTGATCTGTATCAGCTGCCTATGAAGTAAACATACACACAGCATTCAATTCCATCGAACATTAAAAAAAATTGTTAGATCTCGAACGTAATCCGCACCACGTTAATGTAAAATAGTAAAATTCTAAAACAATCGAAATTTAAAGAAAAAAAAAAAGGGTGGGCGAACGATTCAAGAACACATTGAAGCGTTTGCTCGGTCCCGCTCTTTCTCATCTTGTTAGGTCGTCCGTTGCAATTACCATCTGCTAAGTAGCCCAGGTATTTTTTTTTATTTTTTTTTTTATTTAGAAAATACTGCAGATGGTTTTTCACCATCCAAGCAGGAAAGGGTTACATACGGTTTCAAACAGAGCAGTCAGAACAGTCAACATTTGGGTCATGCACACAATCGGTTACATAAGGTTTCGAACACAACAGTCAAAACAGTCAATATTTGGGGCATGCACACAATCGGAGGGCAGTGAATTCCAGTCGTTAATCGTACGTACAAAAAAAAGAGTATTTAAACGTGTTATTTTTAGGAGCATATGGTCTCACATTTTTTGCGTGATTCAATCTTGCAGAGCGCTGGGGAGGTGGCAAAAAATATAAGGTTTTGTCCAGGCCGGACTCATTATTGTAGACTTTATAAAAAAAAACCAGCCTAGCAATCTTCCGCCTAGACTCGAGCGATTCGAGTCCGCAATTACGTATCATGTCCGACACTGATGATAGGCGCCTAAAATCGGAAGAAATAAATCGTGCACTGAGGCGCTGGATTCTCTCGACTTTTCCATTATCTTTTATTAAGTACGGGTCCCACACAATGGACGCGTATTCTAGCACTACGTCTAGCACTTCGGCAGCCACTATACGTGGCTGCCGAAGTTTTTAAGGTTGCGATGGGAGCTCGCTTATCGTAGTTGCTGTCACATCTGCTCGAAGAGAAAGATGTATACAAACGGAGATTAGTCTATATTGTCACTTGTGAAGCGTTCCCTTCAAATTAGTAAAAGCCGCAAACACGTTTTGTGAGGGGTACTTGGAAAGAAACTCAGCCGGATTAGGTCGGAGACTCCGACGGGTACTAACGTTCACCCAATAAAAATTTCATAAGTGGGTACATTATGGCTTCTTGATATGTCCACCTAACCTTGATAAAAAAAAAAAAAAAAAGCAATCACATAACATTTTTTTTTTTTTTTTTTGATGGGCGGGGGGGGGGGGGGGGGGTTTATTGTGTAATGGTCTACGGGTACGGACACGGCCGTCCCGAACCTCCCGAACCCCAGGCTAGCTGGAACACTTCAGTAATCATTCAATATTTTTCTTCCTCTACTAAACAAAAAGATGATTTCGGGAAAGGGGGGGGGGGGGGGGGGGGGGGTTGACTTTCCAAATTAAATTACTTTCCTGCGTACGCCATTGGGGAGGGCGTTTCGAGTGGGGGAGGGCGATAAATGAAACTATGGTGCCTGGAACGCGTCTCCGACTGGTGTGTTTACCGCGGCCAAAAAAGTGGTCCTTCGATTTCCGCCTGATGACGTCATAAAAGTGTCATGCTGTCACCGGTCGCGACCCTGGCGGCGTTTGAACAGTTGTGGTCTAAGTGGCAGACGCCTGTTCTGCTGCCGGTCGCTGTCCACTGTGATAGTTCACGGAAGTTAGAGCAGCCGGAAGTTGGGACGCCTAAAGGGAGAACATGACGACAGCGACACTCGCGTTCGCTCGTGCTTTTCGCCAGCATTTCTACAGCCAACGGCCAGGATCGCGACAGGCAACAGCATGACACTCGCGTCATTTGTTGCCACATTGGGACCACTTTTGATGTATGGGCGCGATAGGGCGCTAAACACACCAGTCGAAGACACGATCGAGGCACCATAATGAAACGGCGGGCGTTAGAGTGTGACGCCACCTTTTGGAAAGAGCGGGCAGTTCGGCAAGTCCCGACTTTTCGTTGCATCGATAGGTGGCAGCACCTCCTCGTGCTCTTTTGTTTTGTTTCCCGTGCTCAAAAAGAAATATTTTTGCCAGGCGATTTATTATGGCTTCAGCAGTCAGCCCAATCTATATTTTGCTGCAAGTCACGTATAGTTCTAATAAAGTAAAAAAAAAAACGCAACTGTTCAAACCCGAGACCGAAACTAGAATGGGGAGAAAGCCGCAATGTTGACAGGGAGAGTTGTCAGAACTAGGGATGTCGCGAACCACCCTAGGTTCGATTTCGAAAGGTTTCGATATTTGCGAAGCGAACTGAGGTTCGATTTCGAAAAATTTCGATATTTTCGTACCGACCGAGGTTCGAATTCGAAAAATTCGCAACTTTTGACCACAGCGGAGTTTCGAATTCGAAAATTTCGAAGCTTTCACGGTTTCTAAAATTTCGAATTCGAATATTTCGAATATTGTTTTCCTTCAGGTTCGATAAATTCGAAGATTTCGAAATTCTTTGGAAACAAAATTCGAAAACTTCGAACGCTTCGAATTTTTATAGACATGAAGTTCGAAAAATCGAAGATTTCGAATTTCTTTCTGCATAAAGTTCGAAAAGTTCGAAAGTTTCGATTCTCTTTTAACGCTAAATTAAAAAAAAAAAAAAAGAAAAAAAAAACTTTGAAGATTTTGAATTTCTTTCTAATCCAAGTTTTCAAAGTTCGAAGTCCGATTTTCAAGTTTTTCCACAGTTTTAGTTTCAAATAACGTTTTCACGACTCACTGGTTTTCACAAAATCAAGTTTAGAAAAGTTAGGGTGTGATATCTAGATTCTGCGAAGTTGGTCAGGCAATTAAATGATACGACGAGTGTCCCGGACGTGCTAGAATATTTGCCAGTGCAGAATTGTAACCGCCAGCCCCCCCCCCCCCCCCCCCCCCCCCCGGGGGGG
Organism: Ixodes scapularis; assembly: GCF_016920785.2. Lineage (NCBI taxonomy): Eukaryota > Metazoa > Arthropoda > Arachnida > Ixodida > Ixodidae > Ixodes > Ixodes scapularis. The sequence continues at coordinate 86,261,631 of NW_024609836.1, read as the reverse complement.
GGGGGGGGGGAGGGGGGGGTCTTTAACCTGCATCACGCAGTAGTGATTGCACGAACACACTGTTTTACGAGACTCATTCAGTTCGAAACGGCCAGGAGCGAGCAGGAGGTTGAGGCTCAGAAAAACCTTGAAGCGACCTGGCAAACTAGCTCGCCACCCCTTGCACGCTGGTAGTAATCCGATCCGGTGAAGTTTGTAATTGTCCTAAAGGTTTATTTTCTGAGACGGAGGAATCGCCTCGCAAAAAGCACGAAAGCCGACACAACTCGAGGTCGAGAAGCGTTCTGCCATACAAGTGGCGTCGGAAGAGGGAAAACGGGGGGAAAGAGGGTAGCGGGGGGCTTCAGCCTTTTTCTCCACCTTGCAGGTATTTCGGACTGTTAAATAATAATATTTCAACTCGGAAAGAGTTGCGACACCACAAAAGGCGAGGAGCCCATACCAGGAGGTATGGGCTCCTCGCCTTTTGTGGCGAGGAGCAATACGGGGAAAGAAGGCGTGGTCGACCTTATTTTTAATCTGAAATTATTTATGCATATGTATAGCTACTGTCGCTCTTCACTGCATAAAAGGTTGCGTAGATGGTCATTGTTAGAAACTGGTTGTCAGAAGGCACTACTCGTCACATGCTTAGTGGTTCGGAAGTTCAAAGCTGTCTTTTCGACTTAAATACCTGTGCCGATAGTAACAAAAAAAAAAAAAAAGAATAAATGCGGAAATAAAAAGCAGGAGAAAAAAAAAACTATCAAGAATTCGTCGGAAGTGTTCTATTCTTGCATATTAAGAGGTTCAGAACTTCAAAACAAGTTTCTTTTACCAAAATGTGTACAGGCTAAAAGAAACACGTCCCAAACACGTGAAGCGAAAAAAAAAAAAAGTTTTCTTTTAATGACGTGCTGAAGTTGAACACTATTAGAAATCTTCTCCCATGAGTTAATTTATTCCTTAACGTGAAAAAGCAATAAATATATTATTTTGTATTCCGCAGATGGCAATGATATGTACTGTCTGTGGTGTTAACTTAAATGCGATACCTCAAACAACTTAGACGAAAATAAATATCAAGTTTAGGTCAAAATTGCATGCAGATACATGTTTGGACATTTCTTCGAAACTCACGTTGAATAACAATAATCACATCTTAAGACGGCACTTACCTAAGCTATACATAGATCATTCTTAAAAAAGTATAACATGTCTACCATAAATAGCTCCGGCTGCAGCGTGCTTCAAATCTGGCACAAACGATAATCGTCAAAAACCCGTCGTCCTTCCTCGCCCCTTCGGGGATTCATTTCTTTAAACCTAAGCATGCCAGAAAATTTAAATAAACGACATTGTCTTTCTTAAGGAACGCAACACCGCGTGTAAAAGTTCGAGAAAAAAAATTACGAATGTACCCCACTACCTGAAATCAAATGAAACCGTCCGCCGGTCTTTCGAAGTTCGACGAACGTCGAACTTTTACCCTAAAAGTTCGAAGTTCGTCGAACTGCTTACTTTTCAGAATTCGAAAGTTCGAAACTTTTCGAATTCTTTTGATAAATAAGTTCGAAAGTTCAAAATTTATCGAATTTTTCGGTCAGTCAAGTTCGAAAGTTCGACAAGCATCGAACCTTGCAGCGCAATAAGTTCGAAAGTTCGAAAAAGATCGAATTTTTTAGCGTGATAAGTTCGACGGTTCGAAAAGCGTCGAACTTCTTAGCTTAACAAGTTCGAAAATTCGACCTCCGTCGAATTTCACGATACAGACAATTCGAAAAATCGAAATCTTTCGAACCTTTCGAACCGCTTGATTCGATCATCAAAACTTCGATTCGAAAAAAGTTCGCGGCATCCCTAGTCAGAACTCATGTAACTAGGGGTGTCGCGAACTTTTGTCGAACCAGATGTTTAGGTCGAACTTTCGGGGTTCGACTTGGTCGAACCGGTTCGACGAACCTTCGACCTTTTCACCAGATTCGACCGGTTCGACTTTGTGGACACTGTGGCCAGACCTTGAAGCAAGCATGTCTAGGTTTGGAGAATTTTTTTTGTATGCAATGGGTTATTTTATTTTATGAACAGTTGCAATGAAAAGAAATCAATTCTTATCACTGAAGACGCTAATAACTTAATTTTTTTTGTACTGAATTAACTGAAAGAGTCAATCAGCGCTGCCCTTGATTCATCCCTCAGCCATCACCATTCAATCCGAAGCCAACTGGCCTGCCTGTCGCGCATGCGCACACGAGTCGAACCTCAATGCAAGATGCAAGGTCCGCCGAAATTTTCACTAAAAGTTCGAAAAAGTCGAACCTGGTCGAACTCGATTCGCGGCCGGTTCGCGACACCCCTACATGTAACTACACCCAACCGCGGTTTTTGTTGTTTTTTTTACTGCGAAGCAGGCCAAGAAGGCGCACGTCGCACGAAGAACACAAAAGTAAAATTCGTGTTCGTAATACGAGCGATGTCTTCAGGGAGGCGAAGGGGCGACGACTCGGCGGCGTCTTCGTGCGAATCTGCGTGGTGGTCGGGCGTGTCGCACGGAATAAATACTAATTGTTTTGGTCGGTGAACGATTTTGCTTCCGGACCTAGAGAGATTCGCCGGCACCGCAAACAACCTTTCTGAATTATAGGAACCAGAAATCAAAATAAAGTTATCTGGGACTACAGCAAAGCCAATTTCGATACTACTAATATCAAATTATGAAGCCTCTTAAAAGCTTTTTTTTTTTTTTTCGAAACGTCTTTGAGCGCTCTGTTGGATCTAACTGGACGCTTTTCAAGAAAACGGTGATTTCGCTCACTAAAAATATATATACCTTCTTCTCTTCTAAGCGTTGTGAAAGATGGTGGGGGGGAGGAGAGTCTGAAAACCACAATTGTAAATTCTACTTCACGATGGTTCAAGAGGGCGCTTCTGGGGTTATCGACCAAACAGAAACGTTTATTTAGAGCTGCCAGGCTCACGTCCTGCCCAGTTCGCAGGGCAGAAATATTTGAGTGCTGCTCAGTGTTACGAGAACACAGTTCAGAGTGCTAAGCTTAATATCCTTCGCAATTTAATGCCATCTATGTTAAAATAATAATCCGCGTCAATTCTGGAATGTATATTGTCCCACCGGGATACGCCCTCGTGTATTTCATTGAAAACACTAGACAAAACTCTGATTGAGGAATTTTTATGTGCTAGATTGTTCCAGGAAGAGTTTATTAGGTCTTTTTCTGGTACCCCCATCAGTGCAAATCCAAGCTATCATGTTGATTCCTTCCCATTAATGGATCCTATCATCATTTCTCTCGATGGTGTTCTGAACATCATCAATGGTCTTAACATGTCCCCGGCGACTGGAATAGATGAAATAAACTCAAAATTTCTTACTACAAATCAATGTTCTTCCGTAATTTTTGCAGACATTTCTCAGCATTCATTTGCAACTTCGTTTGTGCCAGCCGACTGGAAAATTTGTAAAGGTATTCCCTTGCACAAATCTGGTAATAAGAACGTTCCTATCAATTATAGACCCATCTCACTAACCAGCGTTTCCTGTAAATTTTTTTAACACAAAATCTATACGCAACTCGTTAACTTCCTAGAATCTGACTAATTTTTTCCCCAGCTCAACGTGGCTTTAGAATATATTTAACTTGTGAAACGCAACTTTTGTCTATAACCACCGACTTTCATTCAGTATTTGATCAGGAATTTCAGGTATACCGCATATTTCTAGACTTTGCCAAAGCATTTGACATGGTATCGCACCGACCTTTATTGTTTAAGTTAAGTGAACTTAACATCGACTCTAACGTATTTAACTGGTTAGTATCATTTCTAACGAATCGGTCACAATTTGTAACGTGTAACGGTACTAACTCCTCCTCTGCACCCGTTTATTCCAGAGTACCTCAGGGGTCCGTTCTGGTACCTCTACTCTTTTCAATATATAAGAACGACTTGCATGCGGTAGTTTCTTCTTCAATAAAACTATTCGCTGAAGAATGTGCTATTTATCAATTAATATCTCATGACTCTGACTCACAAGAACTACAGCATGATGTAAGTTCCATACCACACTCGTGTGAACTCTGGTCAATGGAGCTCAATATTAACAAATGTAAAATAATGCGCATAACACGTAAAGCCAACTTCAGTTTTGCTTAAAGTATTAATAACACACCACTAAAACTTGTAAACTGATACAAGTGTCTGGGCGTGATATTAAGTGTTGACTTTCTTGGAAACTTCATATCAACTATGTGACTAACAACGCCAATCGGATGCTTGGTTTTCTCAAACGTAACTTTTATCTCGCCCCGTCATCATTAAAACTATTCCTTTATAAAACACTAGTTAGGTACTGGTTAGGTCCAGGCTAGAGTATGCAGCTTCCATCTGGGATCCCTCTACTCTTTACCTCATTGATTCACTTGAAGGTATTCAAAACAGAGCTGCACGCTTCTTAATGGCCAATTATAACCGCACTGCAAGAGCAACATCAATGAAGGATAATTTGTTACTCCCAAGCCTCGCACGTCGTCGCACAGTCTCTCGTATTTGTCTTCTTGATCAAATCTATCACCATATACCTCAGCTTATATCACAACTAATCATCCCCCCCCCCCCTACTTTGTTTCAGCACGCCTTGATCATCGTCATAAAGTCAGTGTCCCATCTTTCCACTCTTACGTTTATTATGACTCTTTTATTCCCAGAATTTCCAAAGACTGGAACCGCTTACCCGCATCGCTCACGTCAGTTAATGGAGACGTACTTTTTTTACATCTATTGCGGATTCCATGTTCCCTGTGGCTTAAGTATTGTATATTTTGTTTTATTTGTATTTGTATTACTATTGTTCCCACTCCCCTCTGTAATTCCTTGTGCACTGAGGTTAAAATAAATAGATAAATTAATTGCTCCCATGCCCGTGGTCCGCCGCCATCGTTTAGTCCGCTTCGTCGTCCATCCCGCAACTCCCGCGATACGACGCCATGTTGAGAATTCCGCAGAGAATGCACAAAATGCTTCCGGTTCTCTGTGCAACATTTTTTTTTTTTTTTTTTTTTTTAGGGCGCAGTTTTTAAGCGCTTGTTTCCTGGTTGAGCGGCGTCGGCGTTGGCGTAACCGGGCGTTGCATTATAGGACGTTTCCCCGCTAAAGCTAGCGTGGAAATTTTTCCACTAAATTTAGCGGGGAAACTTTTCCCCTAAATTTAGCCATGGAATCGTATACGATGGAATCCCACGATAGCTTTTATGCCGCCAACACCTCCCGGATTCTTCACCATGGATACCAACCAGCGTACGTCTATGTGCTCTTATTCGCGTGCCTGACGACTTAGAGCAACGAATAAAATAAATGGGTATTCGCGACTACAATTCTCGGTAAAGGCCACTTGATCCACGGATTCCGGTAGCAACGACAACAATCCCTTCGACTTGAGCGGCCTAGCCGTACTAGCAAGCGAGGACAGTTGCAAGGCGCCCGTCACTCGCTGCCGTGCCTGCGACAAGCTGCTTGGTTAGATAAAATATGTTCGTACGACCCTTTTTTTTGTGTGTGTGGACCCTTTCTTTATGAACAGCTTGAACCTTGACCTAGATCTTCAGGTTACAAGGTGAGTCTTATTTCTTCGTCGCGGTGACAAACTCGTCGACAGTCGTGGTAACCCTGGAGCAAGGTGATGGTGGATACTGATACCAACGCAAACACGGAATGAGCTAGAACATATATCGGTAGGTATACGCTAGTTACGCATAACCGGACCAAGACTTCCTCTCCCGAACGTCACGTCAGTATGGAGCCCGAAAAGTTACCGCAGGAGGTAATTCCATGGTGATACCGCGCATGCGTGATAGTTCAACACTCGATTAACTTTCACGGGACACGGCAGCCTCACATTCGCGCGAGCAAATTCTGAAAAAAAAAAAAAAAAAAAAAACGCAATCGGACTTGCCAAGTTTAACGCCTGCTCAACCGTCCTCGCGATTGATTTCTGTTTGCTCTGTCGGTTTCCGACAAGCTGAAAATATATATATATATATATATTAAAAACTCTCCCCGGGAACCAGGCCGTTTCAGAATCTACTCGTTTGGTCGCTTGACAAGCTTCCGAAGTCACGACAACGACCGACTTGCTCGTCAGTACTATATAGCGAAGCTGGTTCATTGGGTTCTCTTCCGTAGGTCACGACGCCACTGTTGTCGCTCTGCTTGAGTTTCATTTCGACGAGAAGTACAACGAAAATATTAGGTCAAAATCTATCCTAAACTCTAATTCAAATTAGCGAATGACCACGAATTATGAACGATACACATCCACCCACATGCCACCAACGAAGCGCAGAACGGGTCCCGTGATCCTGGCTACTACGTCACGATCACTCCACCATCTTGGGGCTAACAGGTCCCTCGGTGTACTTAATCTGCAGGAAGCCCGACAGTTAGAAAAAGTAGGGATCCTTCGTGTGCGCTTTGCTAGGGTGATGCCACCCTTTGTAATACCACTCGCCGACAAATCAGCAGCCATTTTGTTCCTCGGCGATAATCCGTGGGGCTTATAACCCTCCCGGAAACAAGCACCTTATCTCAGAAGTTCGGAGCAGCGTTGTGGAACCCCACGGAGGGAGGATTAGCATTTTCCCCTCGGATGGGATTACCGATGGACACAAAGGCCACTTTCTGACGCACGGGGAAACAATGAGAGGAACAAAATGGCGGTGGAAGAGGGTGTGGGAAAGGGAAACAGGCAGTTGGCATCACTCTGTGCAAAGCGCACATGAAGGCTCCCTAAGAAAAAGTATTGCACATGCTTCACGGTCCCTTTAATGATGACTGTCCCGGACTTTCCCCGTGCAGCCTCCACCTTTCCTCCTCTCCCGGAGACTTGCTTGTTGCCGTTGCGAACGAATGGAAGCATTTAAAGCCGCCTCGCACCGTTGGCCTCCGCTAGCTCGCGCTTAATCCCAGGGTGTTAATCCCCCAAATCGGCCGGCTTCGCCCGCAAGAGCTCGCCGTCCTTTTCAATCCCCCCGTCCGACTTCCGCCGATTACCCCTCTCTCTCTTTCCATCCTTCTCCCTTCTTTCAAACTCACTCTTCCTTTACGCTCTCCACCTTTCTATACTTTTACATCCTTTTTCTCCTTTCCACTCCCCCTCTTTCATTCCGAAGGCTTTGAAAACCGTCCCTCCGCGCGTCGCAGGCTTTCAACCTCGTACGCTGGCACAAGAGCGTTGCACAAGTACCAGACAGATTCAGCGCGTTCTCTGCCTCTCTCCTCGTAGTTCCCTCGCCCTCTACTCTCATCGAGTCCATTGATGCCGTGAAAAGAATTCGGGGGGATCAAATCCCTTCCCCGAGTGTTAATCTTCGAGTCTTTAATCCGACCAGGCGTAAAAATGGAGTTCCCTAATCCTTTTCATGGAAGGAACGCCCCCCTTCCCGAAAGAGCATCGCCGCGACGATGCACTGGGGAGCCTCCGTCGGTTTTGTCCGGTTACTTCCACGCTACATCCGCTCGTATATTTCTTATATTTATATTTCAGCCTATCGACATTATTTGTCTGATAGCTAAGTCATGCATGCCTTGTCTTAAGTCATGCATTTCTTGGGGGGGGGGGGGGGGGGGGGAGCTAAGTGTTTTTTTTTTTTAAGAACACTTACGCGCTTTTATATAAATAGCTTTCTCTCGCCCGTTACTATGTTGACACGGTTTGGCACCCAACGCTGTCAAAAACTACAGGTCCCGAGCCTTTAGTTTAGTGTTTTATTTGCATGCGTTCTCGCACAAGTGAGACACGCTACTTGGCCCTAAGCCGACAGGGTGGTTGAAGCGCTGATTGTTCCAGTCATACGTCGACCATTCACCACTGGGTTACGCTCCGGCTTGCAGCCACACGCAAAGAGCAGGGTCAGCTGATCAAAGCCAGGGGGTTGACCGGTCCGCCGAGCGCGTGGCTGTTCACTGTCCCGCCAGCAGGCACGTAGCCAGGGGGGGGGCGGGGGGGGGGGGGGAACCATGGGCGCCCCCCCCCCCCCCACGTTCCTGGTGAGCCGATCTGAATTCGTTGGTGACGGGCAGCTTTATGGAGACGTTTCTTGCATACCGAGATTTTGCTATCCGCACACCGGTGAAACAAGCACACATCATCGTATCATCCCCGCATGCTGTGTCGATGATTGGAGGCACTGAAAAATAAGTTTACTGTTTTGAAATACGCAAGAAGAACAATATCTTTGTAAGAGATACGGGGACATGGGCATGATTCATAAGTTGTATCATACAGTGTCAAAGTCGCTTATATTGGCGAGGAACGCTTCCCGTACGATGATGCTCCATGGTGATCTTGGCGCGCCTGGTTTAGAACGACGCTCTGGAACATTCGAAGATTTATATAGACCGAAATGTCGATTTCTATGGCAACGTAGACTGATTGGCCAATCGCCTTGCGAGGTTTTGGTCGTAGTGTCTGTTTGTGTCCAGCTAGCAGGCAGTGAAGGTAATAACGCTACTTTCCAAGGATCCAGTGATTGTTGTGGTAAACGTAGATGCGGCTGCGTGTTTGCGCCAGTGGCTTGATAGTGATACCCTCCCTAAATAATTTAGTAAAGAAATCGTGCACTAAACCATAATTTCTGCGTTATATTAAAAGTTAAAACGGTTTATATCAGTGTGAATTGTTGTACGAATTGATCCTTGCGTTAAATTACAAGCTATACTAGGTTATTTAGGCGTGCGTTCTTGCAAATATTCCTGTTATTGTGTCATTGCCGCCGTAACCACAGGGACCATCTAACCCGTCGAACTGCGAACATGTGGTTTGTTTGTTTTTCTTCCCCAGTGCCCTCAACAATATCATATCTCGAGGCGAAATATTCTAATTTGATTTGATTTATAAGCATCAGCAGTCAGCGAAAATATTGTAAGGGAGCAGGCGAGGAACATTAACCATGATGAATTAACCTCAGACTGGAGTAGAAGAGAAACATCAAAACGTAGAAGGGAGAGAAAATAGACAGGACGTAGTCATGTCTATTTTCTGTTTCTTTTACGTGCTGGTCTTTCTCTTCTACCCCAGTGTCAGGTTAATTCAATATGAACATCTGTCAACATCCGCTTCTGTTCTTTTTCTTTTTTTTTTTTTCGCTGATTGAGAACTTTTTTATCGGTCACCGCTTTTTCCCAGGAACATGTTTCCGCATGAAGAGTTAGCGACGCAAAACAAATCAACATTGTAGAACCCGAGACGTAGGACAAAAGGAGAAGAAAAAAGGGAACAACACAGACACAGGTCCCCTTTCTTCTTCGCCTTTTGTCCTACATCTCAGGTTTTACAATGTTGAAAGTTCACCAGCTCGCTTGCATCTTTTCTGTAAAGGCAAAACAAATGTTTGCCAAACAAAGCCACGTGCCCGTGGCCAGTGTTCGCTATTTCTCGCTCTGTTTTGAACAAGGTTGTTTCCAATCCAACTTGCTCGTTCCCTCCCGCAAACGCTGTTTTTTATTTCTTTTTTTCTTCGCTTCCAGCGCCGTTTTCACGCGTGAACCCTTCTTGAACAGTTCTTGCGCAAATGACACCTTGATTTGAACCACGTGCTTAAGTGCGACACCCGTCCGTCTTCCTTCCAACTCAAATCCACTTCTCGAAGTGCGGTCACCTCAATCTCCCCACACGTGGTGAGTGTTCATGCTTGCCGTTTTCCATCTATGAAACACGGTTACACACTTACAGAAGCTCGGGGTATACCGTGTATTCCAATAAATCAATATTTTTTTTTACGATATGTTTTTTTAGCGGCACTTTTTCCTCCCAAACATTCGTCCATCGGTCCTTCCGGCCGCCCGTGTATTGGCCGTCTAAAGTAAGCGGGAAAATTGGATTGGTCCATATTTAGTAATAGATTCTTTTTGACTTCTTGACTCGTGAGTGGCGGCAGGCTGGGGGGGAGATGGTAAACACATATTTACCGGGCGAGGCCCCACCGTACATTGCTTAGCAAACACACGCGGATAGAAAGATAATAGAAGGAAAGAGAACGTAAAAATCCATTCCGCACTATAGCACAATACCACATAGCAAACAATGTAGAATTCATACCAAAGTTCAAAAAACTAAAAAGCTATGAAGCGACGTTTTTTTTTATTTTCTTTTTAATTTTCCATTTTAGAATTTTGCAATTTGTAATTTCGTTTTACAACTTACGGTGTAATAGAAAGAAATATACGAGTTGTATGCGTCACACGTTTTTTTTTTTTTTTTTGCTTTTTTTTTTTTGTATAGCCGGGAGTGTTTTCCCTCTAAAATTCGAGGGACATATAAAATGCATGGCATGCATATATCAATTGAAATAGTGTGGCATCAATTCGCCCACTAAATTTAGCGGGTAAATTGACGTCCCTTGACGGAGTGGCTCGATACCGTGACGAAACGTCACATGACCACGTCATGCGACGAGGTCATGTCACACGACATGCTGTTGCTTCATTCCCCCGGAAAGAGAGGCGGGGTTTACATCCGATTTGAATCCCAGCCAGCATCACTACCTCTACGCGACGTCATAATTATTAGTTTGTAAATACAGCATTGATCGATACCGCATTACCGGGTATTTCCGCTTGAAGACGCCGTCAGTCAGTCAGAGTTTTGAGAGTAAGGAAATCAAAGGGAAGTGTTGCTGACCGGAGGCTCAGTATGTCACCTTTGTAGACTTGAAGACGCAACATCCTCATCTCATATTATTCCCTGGACATACCCGCGTACCTTCTCCTCTCTTCTTTCCCGCCTATCTCCTGCGCAGCTTAAGAGATCAACACAATAGTAAGTACACAAACAACACAGCACACAACAAAGACGTCGAAGAGCTTTCCATTCATTTTTATTTTTTTCCGGACGACAACCAACCAAGTGAGCGGGACCCGACAGAATGGAGACGGAACAGGGGGGAAGCCAAACTGAAAAGGGAATCGCCCCCTCCCTACTCCCGAAATTACCACAACAGGACCACTATGCCGGTGCCCCAAAAAGGCAAGCGGACTTGGGCCTGTATACTAATAAAAAAAATTTAAAAAAAAGCGCAGCATAGAAGAGTAACGCCGCTAAAGCTACACACGCGCTCTCGAGAAATGGAATATAAAAAAGGAGGGGGGGTCTGGAGGTCTTTGTGCTCTCCGAACTTTTGAAGGAGACCACATCTCTTTGAACTAATGTGGTACGAAAGAAGTTGAGGAGAAAGGAACTGCAGAAAGCTCACAACAAGCTTATGTGCTCTGCTCGCGCTTTTTCTGTTTTTCATGGGCTGAGGCATATTGCGACGAGCTAAGAGAGCAACTGCAAAAAAACATTCGGAGCAGTTCGGTTGCTTCGTCTGGACAGGAACCTAAGTGCTATTTCATCATTCAAACTGGTTTGTTGAAAGGTGTTTCTGCCTATATTTTGAAGCTTGCAAGTGTGCCACACCGCTAACTAGAGAATATATTTATAGTGCTTACCAACTTTCAAGAGCTTGGAAACAGCGGTGCACTAAGAAAGTTTGTAAAGATAAAATGGAGTAAAAACTAACCCATAACAGAAAATAAAAAACTTTTATTATTATTATTATTTTTTATTATTATAACAACAATGGGGCAATTCACTACTGCAGAACACAAACGCAATTTTTAAAGAATTCGATGTTATTCTAAATATCAACAATGCATATATCTTTTCAGATTATTCAAATAGTACCAAATACCAACTAGCATACACGAACATCACGTATAAGCCTACGGTGTACACACGCTTCGTGAGAGGTGGAATACAGCCACGCAATAATATAATCCGGGCCAACATTTGAACAAGAAAAAAAAAACTAGGTAATCTACCACGCGGTTTAATTATTACCTGGAACGAACCCAAGAATCAGTATCGGAGGTATTCACTGGACGCCATAACTGAGGGCGCGGTTTAGAGCGCATGCTCAGAACGAGGTCTCATTAATAGGTTAATAAGACCGGCAATGTTGATGGTGTAGAATGCACATTGAAAAATAACTATTTTTTTTTTTTTGTTGTTGTTGTTTTTGCAATTAGCGGCAACCGTGAGCGTCACCCGGTGCTAAGTGCTGCATAGATTCTTCGATCTTGCTGTGCAATTGGTCCTTCGTCGTTATAAGAAGCCCAGGGCCTTTAACGCTTCCGCGACCTCGGCGTAGACGGCACCGCTCCTTGTGGCGCGTCGGAGGTCCTCCAGCCGGTCCTCCCAAAGTCGTATCCGCGCCCATGTAGCCTCAACGCTCCAATGGAAGCGCGGCGACCCATTCCTACTTGTGGACGTTCCTCCGTCAATCGGCGTATCGCACGACGCGGGAGTGAGATCCATAAATATGTATGCACAAAAAAATATTAAATGTATACAGTGCAGTTAGTAATACATTATTAAAGGATGATAAAATTTAATGCTGAGAAATAAGAGCTATATAACTATGGTTGTAAGGAAAATCGAGAGGAGGAAAACCGAAGTGCCGAAGCGGACGATGCGAGCAGGCGAACTGCGGGACGACGAGGCCTAGCTACCAGATAGCTGGGGCCTTGAGTACAGAAAACTATTAGTAGAGCGAGGTCTGTATACAGAGTGTACGCGAAACACGATCTTTTTTCCATAATAAGCATACAATAACATTGAATTTAGATATCAGTACGATCTTTTATTTCAATCCCCTTCTCTAGTGTAGACCGCTGCTGACGAGAGTAGGCCTTTAGCAGCCGTAAAGGAGTTGCGGGAAGTTGGGAACTCAGGTTCACGAAGAGGACCTTTGCGCTAAATGCCATTTGAGTTACCGTGTGGCACTGCTTAAATGACATTTCCACTAAAGGTCCTTCGGCGTCAAGGGGGGCGTTTAGGTGCCCGTCCGACAGGGGTATAAGTCGTCGTCGTGCCACATGAACAAGAGGCAGGAGAGAGCCGAGGAGTGCAGACGACCAGAGCCATCTTTCTTCTCGGCAAAACGGGCGCGAGTCGGAGTCCTACCAAAAAGATCAAGGTGCAGAAAAGAAGAAAAAAAAAGCTCTTGCGGAGGGCGATTGGAACGGCACGACCGGTGTTTGCTCGGCATCAGGCAGAACACCCGAACAAGCACTCACTCAACACCCCTCGTTTTGCGTCCCAGAAAACATGCTTCCTACCCATGTTTCTCGGAACAACTAGGCTATAGACCTGTAGGAGCGACCATCGGCGACGAGGAGAGGCTACAGAACGCAGCGCGCCTTCCTCCCGCCCCAACGAGGGCCGACCGGCACCGCAGCTACCAGCACCCTGCTGGTTGCCCTCCATCGTGCAAAAGCCACGCACCCCGGTCCCTCAAAGAGAGAGAGAGAGAGGTGAGAGAGATGTGTATGTACAGAACTATAAAATAAACCAAACGAGGCAGCGTAACTGGCGTGTCTACCCTCGAGGGGCAACCACGCTTGAAATGTCTTTTTCAAGCCCATTCTCATAACGTTCATTCTTCTTTCCCAACTACCCTCTTTTTTTGTATCTTTCTGCGGTCGTATGCATCAGGCCCCCCTCTCCATAGACCCCCGGTTCATGTAGTAGTATATTCTGTACATCAACTCGCCACGAAGAGCCTTCTCTGCATGGTCGGTGGAAAAACGACGGCAAGGCGCCCTCTCTGCGGGGGACCCGAAATCAGGACCCACCCCTAGGGTCCCCCCCGTCTCTCCCCCCATCCACCCTCCAGCTCTCGTCACAAAACCCCCGGTCTCGGCTTAGCAAAGGAGTGCTGTTTTTCCTCCTCCAGTTTAGACGCGTTTAGCAGCTTACACCCTCTATGCTCGTCATTGACCTTTTCTTTTTTCCTTATTTCAATGCCTGTTGGTTTTTTTTTTTTTTTTTTCCTGTTTGTATACTTTTTTGCGGGCGTTTGTATAGGCTCAGCGAAGAATGGCAACAAAAATGGCGTGAACTCGAGCATCCTCTTGACTGCTTGACTCGCTCGTGTGGAAGAGTAAGCGGAAAATACATCTCTATTCTATACTCATTCTTATTGCGAAAATCGTAAAGTTTAAAAAAAAAAAAAGAAAAAGTTCGGCACTTTGCGGAAAGCGTTACTAATTTCCCACGCGGTTAAATAAGATGATCTGCGCAATTAAAATTAGCTGCATGGTATTTTATCAAATCGTACATGGACGTAACCAACAACAGAATAAGCATAGTTTTTTCCCAATGTTGGATAAAGTACTGGCGTCACAAAAGGGGGGGGGGGGGGGGGGGGGGGTTAGGAGGGAAGGGGAGGGGAGGGGGTGTCGCGGCGGGCTAGCACTCCGGATGCCGCTGACCCTAGTGACGCCACTGGAGTAAAGTACAGCTAAATTGTACTTGAAGTAAAGTACAAAGTAAATGAGAGGTCATGTACTTCAAGGAAAGTAATAAGTACAGCGGGTGCAATGTACTTGGAGTAAAATACCTTAAATACAATGTACTTTAAAGGTAAAGTACGAGTACTTTTTAACAAAGTTTTTTTACGGTGCACTTTAATTGTCCAATATTTTTTTCTGTTTTTTTAACTGGTATGCATTCACACAGAGGGGTAATCGGGGGTGCATCGGTCAGTTTCGGAAATGGAGGCGAATATTAGATAATCTCAAATGTCCTCAGAGTAGTCGTTTTATTCTCGCTGGCAAAGTATTTCACACAACAAGCTAACAAGGCACTTATTTCCATCGGTCTCAGAACCACCCTTACTTCCCTCATAGAAACGACGGTATGGGCGATGCGTCGTCTGCTCCCGATTCTGGTGAGAGTAGAATATCCCTCCCAGTATTTCTTCAGTTCTGCAAAGTTGACAGAGCACCATTTTGTGATAAAAATGTATGAAGCTCGAATTTGGGGAATGTGCTATGAAATCGCGAATAGTGCTTTCCTCGGAAAGTACCAGAAAAAAAAATACTTTAACTAAAGCTCAAGTAGATGCTCAGAGAATGTACTTTAAGCGAGAATGTACTTTAAGCGAGGCGCCAGCCGCATGCGGCCGGCGCCTCGCTGGGACGCGGCCCGCAGGCGACCAGCCGAGTCCCTGTTCTCATGTCTCCAGCGCTAGAAATCACATGCTCCAGAGTGATCTCATTTCGTCGATTCATTTCCGCTCGAAAAGTAGCTCTGCTCTTTTAACGTATTCGCATAGTTTAAACTTATCTGTGTTCATTTGCTCTTTGTTTCGCTTTATTTTTGGTTTCCCAGCTCTTTGTAATGTACAAGAATTCAGGCTTCAAGCGCGAGCTCTTCCTTGAAGGGTGCGCCTCGGCTGCGCGAACTCTCGATCAGCACACTCTCAAGAAAAAATGGTGTCAAAAGGTGTATTCTTACACCCTTTGTCCCATATAATACACCACCAAACTTCAATTCGACATACAGCGCCCTACAGTCGAACAGACGGCCCGAAATTTTAGGAGGGGCTTGATAGCCGTGTGGTACAACTTATTAAAATAGCTAATGTACGTTTTACTGAACACAAAAAAAAAAAAATCCGGGTTTTCTTGGCCCCACTGGAAAAGCTCGGTGTTTTCTCTATGTGGTCTTTGCTACGTACTTTAGCTATTTAAAATGTTGTACCACACGGCTATCAAGCCCTTCGTAAAATTTCCGGCTCTCTGTTCGACTGTAGGGCACTGTACGTCGAATTGAAATTCTGGGGTGTATTATATGGGACAAAGGGTGTAAGAATACACCTTTTGACACCCTTTTTTCTCGAGAGTGCAGAAGCAACTGCCAAAGATAAAGCTACGAGCTCGGGATTCTCGCCTTCAAAAAAATATCCTCATTAAAACACAAGTATTTGTTCAGTGTTGTAATAAAAATCGACAAGAAAGCAAAAACTGTCAAATCAACTGATTGTTTCTTAGATACATGTTGAGCTTGATTAATTTCTGAGTGAATAGGGCAACGGGAACGACAGTGTACTTACTCTCTTGATCTACTCAAATTTCGCGCACGTTGGCGGGGCGGTATCATTTTAATTATTGTCATCCCATCATGGCACGGCCTCAAGTAGTCATACAAACACATCAAATCTAAAGGTGCCACTGGCACAACTGGGGGTTTACAAAAAGCATAAAGCATGAGATCTCTTCTCTTTCCAACTTTTGAACCCCCTCGTCTTACGGTGGCCATCGGCCTTTTCGGTGCGGACTATTTGAGACCACTGTCCCAGATCGACACCAATTGCTGAGATCGGGTCCGGCTCGAAACAAGCGAGCAACTCGGAGTAATTCGAAGACGTTTGAAGCAGGAGAAGGCCAATCAGGGTCGCGATATTTTCACTTGATACCTCGTATCGGTGATGATGACAACGAAAGACTTAATTTTAATTTGAAATTGGTCGTTGTTTTGTAAATACACCGTTTAAGAAAAATGAGTTAGTATTCTCAACGCCATTTAAATGTATAAAAACACGTTTACAGCGAGTAACTGTGTGTCTAAATAGTGCAAGAAAAATAACATGTAATGATGATGATAGCAAATCGCAGCCATTGGTTGCTGCGTGTGTGAACGCGGGCGGCCCGTGTTCCTGATGTTGCGACGTTAAGTTGCTGGGAGAAATTGTCCCGTCATGAAGCGGGCCTAAAGCGCGAAACACATGTACGACGAAACAGTCCGATCCGACGTCCGACCGCGCAATACGACGGTCGGAGGCGAAGGTTTTCAACGCTCTCCGATGCTACGAAAACCCTCTCCCCCCCAAGGTCATTCCGGCAGTCCGCACGTCGGATCGGATGGTTTCGTCGTACATGTGTCTCTTCGCACAGTGAATTTGTCCCTGCTGGCTACAGTGCACTCAGGAAAGACCGTGGTAGTAAGGGTGGTGGTGTGTGTATTCTTTTTAAGAACTTCCTAGATATAGGCTGACACCGTCCGCGTTGTTTTAGTGAGCATGGCGTTTCATGCTCCTACATCACACTCAATGCCGCAGCGCAGCCTGTATTTTCTTGGTCTTTTGTTCGCCGAGCCCTCCGCGGAGTAATCTCCCAATTCCTTTGCGAGGAAGTAGACTATCCGGATTTCTTGAAGTATGCCGTGCTATTTGTTCAACATCTGAACGCAAGCTTAGTTGTGGCAAAAACAAAGTCGTGGTTGGGCAGCTCGAAAACGCTACGTCTCTGAGGAGTGAAGCTCGCCAATGACTATACACTTTGCGTGTTGAGTTCGACAGCTCTTCATGATGCCCGGCTGTGACAGCCCTATGGAAGTATCTATACCTTCGACCAATAAATATAAAAAAAAAAAAAACGAGTGGGCGGTGAAATTATTTATCGATCGTTCGCTAGGCCAAAAGATTCATTTTACAGCATGCATTAATCCAAATAAAAGTATCCACAACCCGTAATTTTTACGATCGCCGGAACACCGTGATGAACAAAGAGCCCCGGTCAATCCATCTCTTTAGAAATCATGGTTCCAGAGTTTCTGGTATGAAAACACCTGTTCGCGTTAGATGGATTCACGAGCGACCATGGAATGCTTTCCAGCGAGATCTCGTGAGAGCGCTCGTGGTGTGTACGAGCGTTCTTTGCCAAAAACTCTCGAACCGGTGACTTCATAAAAAGGTGGATTCAGAAAAGAACAGTTCGGAACTGCTTCGTCTTCTTGTACACAATACCAAACTGACGCGCGCCGGCAATTCGGATTCAAGTGCTGTCCAACACAGTATCCGTGACGTGCACTGATATAGGTTTCCTGGTCACTGCATTTTGCTTAATTAAAATAAAACAATACCGTGAGCAAATTATCCCTCCTATATAATTCCGGGAGTTCATACCGCTAATTGCAAAAATGTTTCAACAACTTTTTTTTTATTGTTATAAAGATTATATTTTTAGTTTTTGCTTGGTCCTATTAAAGTTGAAATTAATCAAAATAAAAAAGTGAAATAAAAACTGCCGTCAGAAACTTTTAATGAAGCGCTTTATCCCCTGCCTTTTTTGGTTAACGTCAAAAGTATATTCAACAGCTAACGGCCCCGTGAAAATACGAATGTTCGCTGATAACTGCATCATTAATACCCCCGTTTTATCGATTCAGTATCAGATAAAGCTAAACAACGTGTTATCTGGCATGGCGTTGTGGTGTCGTGAATTGAACATGTCGATTCATATTTAAAAAAAAAAAAAAAAAACTTATTATGTGTACATTTTAGCAAGAAAGAAATTCTAAATTTTAATCACGAGGTTGATGGAGTCAGACTAGAAAAAGCCGAAAGCTATAAATATCTCGGTGTAATCCTTTTGAAGTGACCTAAAATGTGACCGCCATGTGGAGTATATCGGAAAGTGAGCAACGAGAAAATTGTGGAATCTTAGGAGAACGCTCGGCAGAGCTCCATTTTCGGTTAAACTTCTACCGTATAAAACTATTATTATACCTATCCTAGAACACGTATTCGAAGCTTGGGATCCCTGGCAGGTAAACCTCGTTAAAGAACTTGAGGATGTCTAGTCACCGGCGGCGCGGGTGATTTCAGATTTCAGGCGACCAACGTCCATCACGGGGCTTAAAACTTCAGCAAATTTACAATCCGTTACCAATAGAAGGTAATGCCAGCGCGTTAAGTCGTTCTTTCAGATTTATAATAAACTCTTAAGAATTGATAACTGTAAATACCTAAAACCAAGAACCTTCTACTTTGAACGATAACATCATTCAAAAATGGTGACTTCTGTAACTGCTCGAATAAATTCATTTAAACAAACATTTTCGCGCATACAGTAAATCTATGAAACAAGCTACCCAGTGACTTTGTTGGCATTGATTAATTTTTCAGCTTTTGCGAATTTCCTAGGTATACTTTTTTAGTGCTAACTTGTTATGACACTGTATAATGATTGTGCTGTTTAGTGTATTGTACGCAACAACCTATAAATATCTGTTATGTTATAAACAAACATAGCTTTATCAGATTTTAAAAAAACAAAAATTATGGGCGTGTGCAGCTGAGTATATTGTCCTAAAAGAGGCTGTGTGCACAAATTGTTGTTGTATCATTTTAGTGAAACCAGTGCATTGTACTTGAATCATTCACTCCTGCTTTGGCCCCAGTGGGCTGGCAGTATTGATAAATAAATAAATAAACAAACTCGTCCACTCGAGCGGCCTCGTTCTCTTGCACCAAACAAGTCAACGTGCCTAAACGAGACCCAAAGCCGTCGGCAAACCATGTTCTCCAGTTGCCCAAAACAGCAATCCGCACACCGCCGCCCGCCACCCCTCATTGGCACCTTTCATCTCTGTTCCTTTTATGTAACGTATTGTGCAAACCCCCCCTCCCCCTAAAAAAATAACCAATAGAAAGTGAAGCGGCAAAGCCTTTTTAATAGTAATACACAAAAAAAAAACGAAATCATACGACAACCTGAGAGCGGAGCGAACAAGGCTGATGAAAGCAGCCAACAATCGCGTCTCGCAGAATTTCTGCTGCGACGAAAATGGGGAAAAGGGGAAGAGCCTTCCCCATCGGTCCTCCTCTCCTCCCTCGGTTTCTGCCGCCCCTGAGATGCGCCACGCATGCGCGGTAGACTGCAGGGACACGCCGGGAGGTCGCGCCACTGCTGCCGTCGCTTCAAAGGGCATTATGTGAGCATCTCCCAAGTCCCGCTGTGCGACCACATGCACGGCTCCGAAAAGGGAGCGCAGCGGGGCGCTGCATCCGTACACAAACACGAACAAACACACAAACGGCCGCCATTTCGCCGCAAAAAAACAAACATACAAAAATGGGGAAGTTGGTAGTAGAGGCAGTAGAGCGCCCTTTTTTGTCACGCTCCCTACAAAAGCGTACGTCTTTCCTTTTTTCTTCCCAAGTTTGATTTAATTTTAGGTTGTGTTTTACACTCCCGTCCCAGAAAAAAGAACGCCTTTTCTTTTTATTTTCTTTTCTTTTTTTTTTTCAGTTCAGACGCGCGTGTGTTTTGTAGGGTGTCTACGGAACGACCCGTAAAACGATCGCTGTATCAACAGGAACTAGAGAGATCGTACTCTGCGGAGAGCGTGCTCAGCGGTCGCATGCTCAATCCATACTTCAAAGTGACGGCACGAGCTCCTGCTAGCAAAGCATAGCTCTAGTATACGATCTACTAAAACTCGCTATTAATTAAACACACTACCTAAAACCTATTTATCGAGAGTTAAAGTTTAGCTTTCTCTCCCGCGGCCTCTTCGGAACGTCCTCCCTTCTATTGGCGACGTGAGCGATCGAAAGCGTCGCTGTGGTCGGCCCACCACAATTGGTCGAATGCTAACTATGACGTCAGCAAAGGATGTCTCATCAACGGAAATAAGGGGAATGTAAAAACTTCAATTTTGACGGTGTTGGCAGCGTTGTTTTGAGAGCGCTCTGATTTCAGGCTTCCACCATGCCCATTACAGACACTATCAAACTTGTTGTTCACAAGGTAATGATGTCACGAAAGGTAACCAAACGAGGGCGCCACCGAAACATCTCGCCGCTAATACATCGGTCCGAGTCTTTCTATTCGATGTGGTGCTGCGTTGGTGCTTCTGCGCGTGTAGCCATACAACGCCGTGTCGTTCATTACTTTAATGCGCACAGTTTCGGGTTACGCAACCTTCGCCGGTATCCTGAGGTCGTCGGCTCTCTTCTGCGCGTGCTTCGGCGTATAGTTGGGGTGCTGGGTGATCGAGCGGAGGGAGGGATGGTGGTGCCTGCAACGAAGTTTCCGTTCACTTCGTGACCGAGATAACGCAAGCTCGTGTACAGTCAGAATTTTCGATAGGGACGCCGATTGTTGGTCGCGCTCTACTCGGATCAATCGACGATTAGTGAAGTATGCTTGCTTAGTATAAGGAGTATTCACTGGGCGCCATATTTGTGGGTGCTGTCTAGAGCGCATGCTCAGAACGAGCCCCCATTAATAGGCTGCTAAGACCGGCGATTTTGACGGTGTGGAATGCACGTTGCAAAAGAACCCTAAACTCGCCATCAGCACGCGCTCAGCTGTCGCGCACACACCTATGGCCGCCAGAGAATACTTCCTATAATGCTGTCTCAGTGGCAAAACAAGAGGCATCCACTCCCACCATTGAGCCCGCATGATCACTGGGGCTAATTAATACCCATTGCCGTATTTATTGTCTGCCTAATGTAGTAACGGTCGTTGCTTCTTTTTTCTACGACAACTTAGGAAACGCATGGCGTGCCGATCCTCTTATCATCGCTCTGTAGCGATTGCCGCATTAGCCCATGAGAAGATCGAATTACGAAGTAAGAGTCGTGCCTCGTGCAAAAGCAAGGCCAGCGATTAATCTCCCAAGCGTACCACGGTTCAGCTACTTCTGAAAGCATGCAGTGACTTCTGAAAGCGTACCAGACATTTAATGCTGCCCGACGCCTTGTCGTTCCAACGTTCTCAGACATACTGCAACGCCATGCACTGGCTAGTACCAGCGGTCACTGGTTCCGTTTCAGTTACTTTGGCTAATGAATGAAGAGAACAATTTATATGTAATTATGCAATCTCTGTGGCAACAAAAAAGCGTTTTTTTTTACTGAAGACATTACCACTTAATTGGCTAAAGTAATCAATTGGATCACAAATCAGAGGTGTCTTGAGCTCACAGTGAAGCTTACGTACGCAGGCGCACCGGAGAGTGTTTCCCTCCACAGCCTTCTTTAGAATGTTAGTGCCAAAATTTATATTCAAAAAAGGACACAGACCAAAGCTTTTTCTGCATCTCCGAGAGTGAAGACAAATCGGGCACTTCAGGGGGGGCGACCTATTTTATTAGTTGCATAGTTGTTTCGCTCCGTGCCCACTTCAATTGACAGCTTTTAAAGACATGCCCTTCAACCATGGTTCGTCCCGCCCTTCCCACGCATGCCACATGTCGTCGCGAAATGATACGAAATACTTTGTCCCCTCCTATTTTATCGTGTCTTCTAGACCTTTCGTATGGGTGCACGTATACCCGCGGCAAGCCTCACCTGTTTAGAGATCATACGGCAGCAATCCTGTAGCCCGCTCTAAGTATTTTTCCGTCCCCACAAATAAGATTCCCGAGCACATAGGTCACGAAACGTCCTGTTCCCCTTCAAAGTGAAGGAACTGTTCTTTATGGGTTTCAACGACAGCCGTGACGCTGTCCGGGCGGCGCCATTTCCTCTGAAACGTGAGTCTTCCTCGCGGTCGTCCAAGAAAGGAATTGTCAGACCACGAGGAGTTGCTGCAGACTCCGTCCTTGTGGTCGCGCATACACTGCGGGAAGAAGAGGTCGCTTCGTTTGTTTGGCCGCGAACTCCTGTGTGCTCTAAATGCGCCGGCTCACAAACATTGTGCCTATTACTTTAACGGGATGTATGAAAGCCCGCGCAAGCGGATGATCATCGGTAAATGGACGCCGAGAGCCTTTTTTGCGGGTGATGCTATTTCATCCGCTATCTACCGAACAAACTGTTTTTCGTTCGTTTTTTTATTTTTTTTTCTTGCTTTAGGTTGGACAGGGGGGTATTTCCGTCGCCCCTTCCTACAACTGGGCTTTTTAGGTCCAGTCTTTTTCTTTTTTTTTTTTTTTGCACACTAAGTACTTCTCTCTTTTCTACTCCTCCCGCGTGTACACGCCGCAAAATGTTTTCTTTTTTTTTTTATTTATTTTAATATCATTTTATGTACAGAGTCGCTGAAGGCTTCAGAAACACGGGACATGGCGGGTTCGGAGCATCTTATACACTGTAAAAAAAGTTTGTGCGTCTACTTTCACGCACAACATTTGGAGAGCCAATCACCGCAACTTACGGAGGCAGCTCAGCGAATAACGATGCCGAAACATATGTTTAGACCAAAAAACGCAGCCTGAGTTGTGACAATAAGCAATGCAAAACGTCACGCTTGCATTGCTTAATGTCGCAACTCAGACTGCATTTTTTGGTCTAAACATATGTTCCGGCATCGTCATTCGCTGAGCTGCCTCCGTAAGTTGCAGTATTGGCTTTCCGCGTGTTGTGCGGGAAAGCAGACTCACGGGCTTTTTTTAGTGTGTAAGGACGCTCTGGAGCCCGTGAAATTGCCGAGTCAATAAGGACGCTGAAGAAGGAATTTCCAACCAAGAAGCGTAAACATTAATTTGCGTCGCTTAAACTTTCCGTAGCAATAACTTACTACGAAAGATGAATGCATTCCCACGGGCCGCTAAGTCTGACGACACAGCTTGAGGTGTGAGCTTGTTCGCACTAACTGTGTCGCGCACTGTATACCATACCACGCTCTCACGGTCAAGCAGATGCAGTGTCGAGGAACGGTGCCCGCAAGAACGCTGATACTATATTCATTCGGTTTTTAGGTTTTGAACAAATATCTAGCATTAAAAAAAAAATAGAAGTAGAGTAAATCAAAGAACTTGTTTCCGCAAAAAACACATAATCTTCTCTAATCGCCTCTTTTTAATTAAAAAAAATGAAATGATTCGCTTGATTTTGGTTTGAAAGTTACACTTGAAACTTTCTTACCTAGAACGCATTAGAAGCAGTCATACCTAAAGGCTCCAACATACAAGCTTCCTTCCGTTCCTTTTAAAAGCAGGCGACATTTCTCGTTCCTCGTGACGGTCCCGGAGGAACATGGGGTAACAGAAATAAATGGAAGACGCCATTTTCTTGCGAAACCTGCTCGATCGTATGGGCGTGGTTTCGCTACACTTAAAGACGGCCAAAGAGGCTTCAAGGGGTTGTTAAGCCATATAGTTACTCATTTCGCGACCCCTTCACACGCCTGCGGCCCTAGCGCCCTCTACTAATACAGAGGACATTTGGCCCGTCTATAAAGAAAAAAGATGTGGAAGACTAAACCGCTTTCTAGGCACAGCGCAAGCCACCGTGTGATTTGAAAATTTACATGTTTCAATCCATCCAGCCACCCAGCCATCGGTCGTAAGCAAACGCAAGCGTGTGAATCGGTCTTTAGGCATAACCAAACAGGTTGCTCACAACAAGGCGTAGTCCACGTGTCGGCGAGCAATGTTCGTTGTTCGCCGCCGTCCAAGGATCATGACGGCGAGGGGTTCGCTTCTGTTCCTCTCGACTCGAGCACGGCAAACACACCAAAACAGGCTTCCGCTATCTATGCTCCACGCACCCGTCTCTCGAGAGAGACAATGTCGGCCAGAAATGCATGTCTGGATTGCCCGAAGCCTTCCAACCCTTCTCTTCCCCCTTTCCCCCGCCTCTGCAGGTCGGAGCGGAGACGGGAAAAAGCTGGGAAGCGGGAGAGAAAAGGGCAACAACAATTGGGGAAACCCTTTGCTCCGGACCGAAGCCAAAAACAAGACGACAAAAGGAATCCCCCTACCTCGAGGGAGATCCTTATCGAAACGGTTGGGATCCCCCCACCGTATAACACGTTGTCGGCTTGTTGTTCGTTGACCAACAGATAACAAAATACAGCACTAAAAATAACTGAATCTGTAATAGCTGGCATTCTTACGTCTTCGTTCACTAAACGCCAGACGCCAATAGACCGATCCATACCAGCCAGTTTGGCTACACCCCCGCTGCCGAAATCCATCGAGGGAACTTCAAGCCGCACTCACTGCTCGGGCATCATATAGACGCTTTACAAATGCACCAGAATACAGCCGCCATTGCTGACCTTCTCTGGTCTTTCCCCGATGCCGAGCTACTAAAGCGGGCGTTGACGAGCCTCCATGAAAGGCCAGTGCTGTGGAGGAGGACACAGTAGCACCTAAAATGGCAATCACCTGCCCTGCTGGGCTTATGATGAAGCAAAGTAAATGTAATAAGAGGAAATAAAAACTGCAGGTCGGTTATGGCGGCGCCCGTGCACAGCTGCTGCAAAGCGTCTATACTAAAGACACTAGGTCTGTTCGATTCGCCTGAACTGGCTGAACTAGTTCAGCAGTGCAGGAACTGGTGCATTCGATTCAACCGGAAGTTGTACGGCCGCTGCACTGGCGCGTTCGATTCATCCCAGTTCTGAACGAGTTCAGACCCAGTTCCTCAAAATCTTGCACCGGCTCTGGAGTCAGTTCAGCGTCCGTGCAGAAGCTGACGACAAGAGCAGACGGTGATAGCAGACGATACCCCTCGTCCGTCTCTGCTCGCGGTGCCATTTTTCGCAGCTCTTGCTCAAATGTCTGCGATGTGTAGCAATGACGCTGACACGGAGGTTGCGTTTCCTCTCATTTATGATAATAACGTACCCGCGGTGGACGCGGAATTGAGATTATAACCGAGGGTAGGAATGTGATTGATTATGATATTCTGAAAGTGTTTTAGGCACTTGCTCGTGTAGGTTTGGCTCTCTGTGGTAAGTGTGGAAATGTTGGCTCACGTAAATTGTTTGTTTTTCATGCTATGTGGCGATTCAAAGTGTTGATATTCTTCCTTACAGACACGGGAAAGGTATTGCACTCTTGATAGTCCGCGCCTCCAGTTGCTCTTGGATGCATACTGACGACTCCGATACATTGCAGATGTCTCGGATTTAGTACATTGGCCCTCGCACGCCCCGTAGCTGGGCATAATACTGCATGCTTTGTCCGCTGGTATCTGTGGACGCCCACTAACGAGCCCGAGAAAAACGTCGAGAATCGGCATTGGCTTGGTAGTTTCACGCATGTCTTTCTTGAGAATCAGAATAAACGCTTCAGCTTGACGCCAAAGTTACGGCCGATGACTGTCTTGGCCAAAACGCTATCGTCAGGCCTTCGTCTTCGAGGCGACCGCTACCGACCGCGCGCGGCCGCCAGTGACTCCCGACGCAGAATCATCCTGATGCCGCGAACCTATCGTCGAAATGCGAAACTCGAGAGACTTGGAGTGAATCTAGTATTTCTAAATGAATGGGAAGGGCACGAACGCTTACGGAAACGACAGGAACCGAACAGCCGTTAAAAATGAGGACAGAAACACATTTCGTGCAGAAAACGTTTGTAGTACACTCGAAAAAAAAATATTCACAGAAAATATTCGGTTATTATACTTTAAAAATAAGGAAACACGAATGGTCTCATCAAACCGCGACTAATTAAATGTAGCATACAACGTCGCGTGGAGAAATAAGAACCAACAGATGCAGACGACACCCTGCGCTTCCGCTCGGAAAGCCGATCACAGCGCCAGTCCTAGCGCGGCGGCTGCACTGGTTCTGCGCCGCCGCTGCATGACTCCTGCACTCCTCTGAACTCGGACAGAACTGGTTCAGAACTTTCTGGCCGAATCGAACAGACCTACTGTGTTAGCTGGAGACACATGACATCTCCGGACACGCCTCGTGCACGCATTTTCTAATAATGTATTCTTTATGTAAACTTCGAACGTGTCTGCAGGCAGTTATTGTACGACTAATGTGACCGTCATACAAAGAAAGATGGATGGATGGATGGATGGATGGCAATGGCTATACCCTTTGAAACAGGCGGCAGCTTGCGCCATCTAGCCGAAGAAGAAGCACGCCTGAGACAGTGTTTGCAGACTGTCTTTTGGATGATGTATAAGCAGTGCGACGGCGGCTTTAGCCTTTCTGCATGTGCAACAACTCACCGGAGCTCGTGCCGTCTCGTATAATACTCTGCCGCCTGCCTGCTGTGGAGTCAAGTTATGGTGGCGTCACGGATGTGCCAAGCATTTGGTGAAATCGGTCTCTTCCTGTCTAGGATGCTGAATCAGGTTTTCTGGCGTTCCGCGACGTATCTTCCACAGCCACGGTTCGAGTATTGTGCTTTTCCAGAAATATTCTCGCTCACTGTGTGGATGTCGGAGAGCCCCGCGAGCATGCAACGTGGAAATAACGATCAAGCAAGGGCCACTGCCCCCCCCCCCCCCCCAAAAAAAAAAAGCACCCTTTAATGCTGCCGTATATATATACATAGACGTATACTAGTGAGTTTTAGTATTGCGTATATATATATATATATATATATATATATATATATATATATATATATATATATATATATATATATATATATATATATATATACCTGTCTTTCCTGCGTTTCCTACCTGTCTTATTAATGCACAAGAAACGAAATGTATCCAATCGGATACCGTGTCTCTAAAAGCTCATAAACAAAGAATACTACTACATGTACACGGGGCGAGACAAACAGTGGGAGGATTTCTGGAGCACAAACGAGCACGTACCACGTGACACTAAGCGTCGTACCGCGTTCCACGCGGCGGCGTGTGTTTCCAGAGCACCTCCGATTGGATACATTTCGTTTCTTGTGCATTAATAAGACAGGTAGGAAACGCCAGAAAGCCAAGGTGGAGTGGTGTAGTGGTTAGCACACCCGACCGGACATTGGGAGGCCCAGAGTTCAAATCCTGGCTCCGCCGTTTTTTGGCTTTCGGCGGGTTCCTGAAAAACTTGGATTCTTTAAATTCATTGGATTAAGTACGGTTCATTCATCTGCACATATTCGTTCATATCCTCCTCGGAGACCACGTACGATGACGTGAAGTGCCCGTGTTGTATATATATATATATACGCGATACTAAGATTATCGTGATATAATTTTTCTCTAAAACCAGGTTTGATGTTCGTCTCTTTTTGGAAGCTTGAGCTTGTGTATGATGTTTCTTTTTTTTATTCCGTAAGTTATAAGATGAAGGGTATCACATGTTGTTTTCTTTTATCACATTTACACGGGATTTATTAGCTTTCTTCTTTTTATCTTCTCTCCTTGATCATGAGTCGTGTTGAGTCGTGAACAATATAAGCTGATATGACCAACCGACGACCGAAACGTACTGGTTGTTGTGCCTCGACGCGAGAACCTGAACTATGCAGCGAGATCTGGTATGAGGATGAGCGTGCCAGGGCCACTGCTAGGCGACCCAACCTGTCTCTCCGTGTTTAGGAGCACTCCAATATGACTCACCTTTACGCTTTTCTACAACTACCCTAGCTTGCCGTCGCCCCCATTATATCGGCCTGTGTTCTTTGTCCCAGTCAATAATGGTGTCCGATGCCTCAACAAGCACACATGATGGTAACTATAAACAAGCCCAGAAGCAGCACCTGTGCAGCAAGGTGTGCAGTTCTCAACCATGGTCAGGCTGAGTCAGATAGCCCGACACTACAATGTCTAGCACTATAGTTCAATTTCTAGTGTCGCGGCAGTGCTATTGGAGTCTTTTGGTTGTCGCTTCGTCATTTCAGCTTCTCTCGACCACGACTTTACGTTAGAAAGCTGTAGTAAAACAAAATTCACAAAATAATTACTTTTTCCTTTTTTGCTAAAAAAACTCAAGCCTCAAAGCCATGTGACTTGGGCTTCTAAAACCTGGCGCAGTTCACTATTTTTTTTCTTCGTCATCTTTATTTTTTTAGGACCACAGCATTATTTAATAGTGCAACGCAATGTTGCAGAGGAAATTGCATTGCCATAAGTTCATATTGTTATTAACTGTGCAATGACAGTGCAGCCAGCAACTGCCAATCCAAGAGAAGTAGTGGTTTGTGATGTACGAGATTTAACTATATCAACAGTGTTGAATAATGCAATACAATCCACGGTCGATAGCCCAAGAACCAGTGTCTGGCTTCTGCAGGCATCATGTTTTTCTATAGTAGCCTCCTGCGCATGAAGGAGCTGGCGGTCATCTATTTTGTAACCTTGCAATTCGCGTCACTTCTGGTCTGGCATGCCATTTACTTACCACCCCGACAACTTTTCTTGGCAATGCAGTGGAAGGCACAGGCACGCGTTCCCTCTCCCATTTTGAGCGCTAAATAAAGCTGTGCGCTGGCTCTCCTCCTCTCCCGGAAATGCCAAGAAAAGTTGTCGCGGAGTTTAATATAGCGTGCAGTCATCTTATAGGTTCTTGGTATTAAGACGAGCAAAAGGATTGCTTAATACTTTTTTTATTGTTCTTTTTTTATTTAAAGGGAGCATTGTTTTATGGCTGCAGACAACGCAGACTGTTGCGGTTGTGTACTGCAAATGTTTCTCTTGAGGTGCCATAATTCCAAAATTTCAGACGCTCTTAAAAGGCTCCATGAGGTTTCTAAAACAATACTCTATTTTGTTGTTAACTCACATCTGCCAAGCACATTCTATTGTTACGAGCACGTTATATTTTTTTCATGCAGTCATGTAAAAGTATTTTTAAGAGCGGCAATTTTTTTTTCTTTAGTTCCCTGTTTTTGTAGTTATGTAAAAATATTTGTTATGAAATGGTGACTTTAGAATTAGATGGTGCTATTAATTTAAATTAAACCTGTTTTGTTCACTCTGGTCCCTTGAGTGAATTGTTCTGATAACCTTTTGCAGGCACTGTGATGAAGTTAAGGCCATACGGAACTGGAGATTGCGAAGTCATCAAAGAAGAAAGGACTTAGGCGTATTCATAAACCGTGCGAACTACGGCGCAAGAGGCCCAGGGTACAAGAACGACTAGATGAATAAACAGCTAGGCTTTTCAAAAATGCATGCGTTCTTCTTGCAGAATGTGCTAGCGCTTGCATTTAAAATAATCTATTTGACATCGAATTTTTTGTTATGATTACATAAGGTAAGACCGGGTGCTTTGATCACTTGGCGAAAACGTCTCGGAGGAACAGTGGTGCATTCATCGCTGACTTGTTCACCAAATTTTCAGATTAAAGCCCCGGGTGACGCCGTTCCACATAAAGGCTACTCGTGCATAAGTGGAACATCGTTCCATCTAGAGCGCCATAAAATTATGCAGAACAGTGTTCCGCATATCTTTCTGGGCATCTGGAACGCCGTACCGTCTAATATAAGTGCAACTTTTTTCGAACAAAGTTACGCTTAGGGAGTGCATTTTACGTGGAACCAGATTAAGAGGGTATACAGGGAGTTTCACTTCCCTGCGTTTGCCGCTTGGAGCGAGTCTTCTTCGTCCATGGACCAAACGATGGCGTCACGCACGGGTCTTCTCGTCTATAGACCAAACTCCCTACTCCATGGGAGCGGTGCAAAGCCTGGCCTAAAGCAAGTTGCGGGTACGTAAAAGAAAACGTCTGCTGCGATCTACCAACGGCCGATAACATCGCCCCCTGGTGTGGGGATCGACGCCGCTGAAGCATCTCTGGCTCCTGAATGTCCCTCGAGGTTGGTGATCTGATAAAACAACTCACTTTGAGCCCGCCACAAGCCAGGCGCACGGTGCATGTTGTTCGCTTACTTAGTCCCCATTAGGGATGCGTTAAAAAAGCTCTCGGGGATCAGGGGGAGTGGGGACTGATTTGATCATTATAGCCCGTTTCACACGATGCGATTCTGCTTTGAGATTTTCAGTCTAGTGTGGCAAAGTGTGTTTGTGCGTGTGTTTAAAGTTTAAACAAATTGAAGTTAGACTACCTCAACTGGTGACTTGTCTTTCAGCTGTGGATGAACGACTTAGCCAGTGCAGTACAACCGCTAGCACGGGGTTTTTAAGGTGCAGCACGAAGTAGTGATACACGACCACACGCCGCTACAATGCTCATCCAAACGGGCAGGGTTGGGGATTGAACCCAGGATCCCTGGGTTCTGCAGCGCGAGCTTTCGCTCCACGTGCTCCGAGCTGGTGTGCACTATTAGCGGCGAGATGTTTTGATGGCGCCCTCATGTTGTTACCTTTCGTGACGTCATTACCCAGCGGACAAGTTCGATGGTGTTTGTAATTAGCATGGTGGAAGCTTGAAATTAGAGCGCTCTTGAACCAACACTGTCAACATCTCCAAAATTGAAGTTCTTACATTCCTCTTATTTCCGTCAATGAGAAATCTTTTGCTGACGTCATAGTCAGCATTGGATCAATCGTGGAATGTCGATCACCGTCACGCTTTCGATCGCCCACGTCGCCAATAGACCACTAGGCCACCAACCCCCAGCGTCTAGTGCGGCGAAAATCCCGTGTTTACAGCCACACCTCAGCTGCTATTCACGTTTTCTTTTTCTTTTTTCGCTTAAGCGACATTGCTGCCTAAATGCAGGAAAGTCGCAAAGGAGAATTGCATGGTGTGAAACGGGATTTTAAGGACAGGAAACAAACAACCGAACATTAAAGCAATTTTTCTTTTCTTTGAATCTCAAAAGAAAAAAAAAACTATCTGAGACTGTTGACAAAAAACAAATACGCTGTTTTTATAGATGTGCAGCGTACAACGCTATTGCCGCGTGCGCGGTGAAGTTGGCAACACAAGCGGCTGTCACGCGGAGGTACAGGGTTTGAACCCCTCTCGTCCTGGATCTTTCTATTTTCATTTTGTACTCTTCTGGAAAGTTCATTCTCGGCTATCATTGAGTATTCTGGTTCGCAACATCCATGAACGCCCCGCGTTTATAATAGCAGCGGTAAAGCGATGCTTCGGGACAGTAGCCATATTATTCCGTCTCCGGCGCAAGATGCTGGTACCCTTTTTTCGTAAGAGTTTAGGCACAAATTCGCCTCATTCCACCGTTATTTTCAGTTCTTATTTCGTCTGCTCGTTTTATTTGCGAGAATATGAGTCTTACAGACCGGCGATGTTAGCACGAGCACAAAGCGGCACAAATTTGTTCGCGTTTTAGTTGCGCAGAAGAGAAGTCGAAAGATGTTTCGTTTTGTCCCTCCTTCATGTTTTCTTCTTTCTAGTATTCAACGTCAAGTTTCATCGCTTAAGTCTGTGTCCCGGATGACAACCCTCCATCATAATAGAAGCCTCCGTCCTTGGGAGAGCCGTGCATCTTTGAGAGAAAAAGATTAAGAAGAAGAATCGCTTAGAATTCAACAAGGCAATTACATTGAAAACAACAGCAATATTGTATTGCTTATAAGAACCAGCTGATCCCATGTTTGTTTTAACTGTGACGTCTTATAAAAAAAAAATTTGAAAGTCATACCGAAAAAAAAATTTGAGGCAATCGTTTGGAGTCAGTTAGCGAAATAACTGTCAGAACTAAGCCCTCACATATTCCTGCGCTAATAGCACTTCGTGATGCACTCGAGAGAGCAATGATTAGCCTAATCCGTACCGCAAACCACGAGGAGGTTCATGCAGTCGCTGGGGCAAAAGAGGCATCGGCAAAATTACATTTTGCCACTGACTGCGTGTTTATTACGATGCAAATAGCACTCACTCTTCTTAATCTGATAAAAGGAACACGCACGAATGGTGAGTTACAAACGTATCGCTATTCGATCACCCACGGACGTCTGGAATGCACCGCGGTTGTGTAACTATTCCAATAGGCGGCGGCATGACGACCGCAGACACGCACGCGTCGGGATTATGTCATAAACAACACCTTAGGAAGTGGAGGCCTCCGCAAACATGTTTAGGGACTCGCCGTGAAACCATGCATCATCATCGCGTGGGTGAAGGCGACGACGGCGGCACGCGCGGAGGCGCGAGAACGTCGACAGCGTAGACACCCCCACAATCCGTTTCGTATTATCCGGCGCATTAGACACGCTCGTCCTCTCCCACAGAAAAAAAAGAGAGAAAAAAAGAACCGCTCTCCTTTCAAAAATTGCCCCTCTTCCATTGGTGGACCCGACTTCTCGTTCCCGCCCCCTTTCCTGGAAGCTGGCCAATCGAAACGCCCTACCGGAACGCAGAGGCACGGTCTGAACACCCACCCCGCGATGAAGCGGCAGGCGAACCGAGTAAAGCCAAAGCCACCAAGCCACTGAAAGGCAGCTCGGTGTTCCAGGAGCAAACACGCGTCATGCTGCTGCGGTGTCGGGTGTTGCGTGTTGGCGTGGCGGCTCCCGAATTCCGGTGTGCGATTGCGAGCGCTAAGATGACATCACGTGGAGGACTCTTCAGCTGCTGCTGCTAGACAAGTCCGGTGGTCGTTCGGGGCTCGGATACCTTCAGGCATCAGCACGCGAGAGAGGTTTCGGCGAACTCCGGTAAAGAAGCTACCAGAAAGGAACTTGCACCTTGAACTTGAGGCGCTCAGCAGAACCGATCATCTCCTGCCACTGGATCACAATTCGTGCAGCTCCGACACGCATGTGGCTGGGAGGGAGTGCCAGAAAAGTCTAGAAACCTCTGCTCGGACGCAGAAGGCAGCTTGGCACATATAAGCAACTTGAAACTTAGTAATCATCATTGCTTAGCTTTCTTAAAACAGTACATAGTTTTTAACTTGACAAAGAGACACGCTGGGGTCATCTGCAAGACGAGGAGCGTCCGTCATCATGACCACAGGGCAGACTTGACTGCCCGGGGCTGTCATGGCGGCCATCAGCGGAGGTACGGACTCATCGGGCGATAGTTGCCAGTACAGATCTTCGCCTCCTTTGGACCTAAACCACCATCAACAACAGCATCATCACCATCATCAGCTCCTCCTGGAACAGGGCTCAACGAACTTCATGGATTGCAGAGCAGACATCGATGACGACGACGATTCTTCGTCTCTGGTCAGTCAGCGACACCTCCTGGGGAGAACGTCAGGACATCAGCTAATCAACGGCGTACACGCGGACGTCGGCATTGACGGGGATATGCGGTCTCTGGTTCTGGATTCTGAGTCCACCTGGTAAGTGGCTATTTTTATTATTGATTCTATAGTACTATCCCTTTAGCTCTAGCTTCCTGAGAGAAGATCATATCCTGAATTATTTTTACCTAACTGTTTGCATTTCGTGCCAAGTACCTATCACTGCACATGGAGCTCTCCACCCGGCACACGACGGGCAACATGCCCCAAGTGTCCCCTAGACGCGACGGAAGCGGATGTGCGTCACCTTATATGGACTTGTCCTGGCTTACAGACTGAGCGCACTCGCCTACTTACAGCTGCAGGTCTCCAACACAGTGCACCCACCAGCTACCATAAGTGGCTGCATGACAACAACTATCACAAGACATTGCTTCAATTCATCCATACCACAGGTCTTGTAGCATACATATAAGACATTTATGCCTAAAGGCAACCCCCTACGTAATAAAAAAAAAAAAAAAGTACCTATCAGAGATACACTCTTAAAGGTGCCCTCAGCAGGTTTTTTAGATCGCATAGATAGTAAATATGGCGATAACTCACTCTTCGGGTTCTAAGCACCCTAGAGGTCCATAAAACATAACGACGAGTGGCCGATTTCTCTATTAAAAAAGCAATCGGAGATCGAAATGATCGGGGGCAAAAGGGGAGCATTGTGCCGGCAGCCAAAAAGGGCATGTGACCAATGAAAACGCGACGTTTCGTTGAGATTGCAATCGCTGTTATTACAAAATGTATATGGCTTTGTAGATGATAGAAGCAAGTTATGCCTAGTTACGCGGGCACACTTAACTGTAGTTACGCTAAGCAACAGTCACCACACAATACTTAAGAACAACATTCTGCGGCTATGCAGTCAAAGCTAAGGGCGCACGTGCGCACCAGCATGTTGAGCACCCATCAAAGCGGTGCGCGCGCACTCTTCACTTCTTCTGAAATAGTTATCCGAGAGTATAGTGCGTTAACTGTGGTAACGCGTAACAACAGGTAAAGGTGAGGTAACTGCTGTTAAGGGTGTCCGTGTAACACAGGTATAAGAGTAGTCGAAAAATGGTAATTTTTCGCGGAGAGGCAACATAATACTGCAATAATCACCTCAAAAACAGCAAAATACGATTTTTTTTTTTTTTTTTTTTTTTTTTTTTCGGGAGTATTTGTACGGTCGTCAGCTCTCGAGCGCTTGAGCGTGCATATGAAATTATGTATGAAGCATGTATATGGAATTATGTATGAAGAAAACATGCTTTTAATATTCTTGAGACGTGTCCGCACATACTTTTCTCATCATGTCAGTAGCGAATCCTTTTGGATGATGTATACATCATGCAAAAGTGGGAGTGCCGCTTTAAACGCCCCTCACTGTATACTACACCACGACGCGCTTCACTGGCACACCGTGTGGTGGTCCCTCCATCACGCAGGAGGAGGGCAGTTGGTATCAGGGTTCCATGGCCGTGCTGAGTGGCAAAAAAGGGTACAGTATTTATGCCGCTGAGTTTGCACGACCTGTGCAGCGCAATACCACTCACACTTCTCCTTGTCGAAACGAATTAAGGGAATGAGAACTGAGAGGTATTTTGAGTAAACCATGGCAGCATATATGTTCAGGAGCTCTTATGAGAGCGCAAAATTCCTTCCCTCTCAAGCGTTGCGCCGGCGGGACTTACCTGTATACAAAACATTGCAAGGGGAAACAAAAGCAATCACCATTCGTTGACCATCTGAATAACTGACGATTAATAGCGCAACTAACGAGTGCGTCCCTGAGCCCAAGGACTCGACAATCCTATTCCGTGTGTTCCCAAAGCGTGTAACGTTGTTGACAATCTATGAAGCCGGATATAATTACTATATCCACTCCAAAAGTATCTACCATAAAGGAAGTTCCTGAATGTATACTGCACCGCGATGCCTTCGTAGCAGCAATCTGCAGGCTTTCTTTAACCAGAGGAGCCAGTGAGACGAGCGATTCTCCTTCTCGTTGGCTAAAACGTGCGCACGTTACCGAAATGGAGTCACCAGATACCGTCACTTGATCGCTACTCACTCAAAGTGTAACTAAATACGTTATTTGTTACTGCGATTCAAGAGGAACGAGATATCTCTGCTTGGGAGTAACGCGTCATATTCTCATTGCTCTAAGTCTGTCGCTTTTTATGAAGCAGTAGCCGCTTCCAATATTTGTCGTCGTTATATTTTCTCGCTTTCTAACGGCCTCCTTCAGGGACAGCTGTGGAAACCTTGTGCGCATCCTTTTATGGTTTATCTAGAGTTTTTTTTTTTTTTTCATCGTGCAAATTACAGGCGCGAGCTGCATAGGGTGAGAATTAGATTGTGTATTGGACACGTTCCCCTCCAGAAAATACTAAATGACGTTACCCGATACTCCATTCAAAAGTTACTCAAATACGTTGCTCGTCCCTTCTCTTAAAAAGTGGTTAGGTCATTACTTCGTTAGCGAAAAACATAACTGGGTACAAATAATGTGTTACTTGGAACGCGTTACTACCATTTCTGGCTGAACTCCAATGTCTTGTGTTGCAAGCTCATCGCGATGCATTACATATCCGGGAACTCCACAGAGTGTACAGGTTGTGATCGACACGGATCAACCCAGAGTCCCCTTGCAGCCGCGTCGTTAAAGTCCGCTTCCACGCTGGAGCGACGAACCACAAACACTAACCCAAGGTCATGTCCAATACGCCTTCATATCGACCTTCTGTTTTGACGTACGGTCGTCACCAACCTTCCGCAAACAAACGTGTTGATGAACACGCGCTCCTTTTAACGCAAGATTGCTAGATGTCGTCGAAAAACTGCGCTTATTTGATGTCTGTGAGGAGGCATAACATTTGTCGCCTGTTGGCTTGGTGTGAACAGATCCTTAATCCCATCATCGCTTCTTCTTTACATCATCAATTTACCTGCATAGGAGACCCGACGCCCAAACGAGTCTGGTGGCGGATCTCCAGTCATCTTCGTGGACCAAGCTTGAGTAAGAGGTGTCTCCATTTTTCACCGCGTACTGGCGGAGATTGTTACTGAGAGGTGAAGAAATGCCGGGTGTGGCGAGTGCTAAGAATCTTATTATCGCTCCGGAGCCAATGACATCGCGCGATAAGAAACGTTAACATTCTAAGCCACACCCTACGTTTCTATTGCTCTCGGTGACAATACTGTCCAATGCGCGACGTCGAGCGCTAAACATGGCAAGTCGAGTAATATACTGTATTCGACTTGAATTTCACAGGCTCAAATATTCGCGAATCGGGCGAAAACTTCAAATTTGTGTTTATTTGCTGGTTCTAATTTTCGCGGATCGAAATAATCAGGAGGAGTCAAATACACTTCTTGAAGTGACCGCGAGTTTCGTTCTATTGCATTATTTTTTTTTCAAATACTTTATATGCTTACGTTATTAATGCAGGTGCAAACTGATGGTAAGTTTTAAATTAGAAAAAAAAATGTAGATGCTTTTGCCAATCTTGTTGATCTGAGAGAGCACACTATTTCCTATCCAACTCGCTCGGCAGAACTTTGGGCTTTGCCACTTTGACTTAATAATTGTTCTATCCAATCACTAAAATACACACTCCCTACTACACTGAACAACATCAACTTCATTTCACTCAAAATGAATTATTTGAGATCGAGTTATACAGTAATTAATAAATCAGTTAGCAAAAATCGGTTTACTTTGTAAAATTTGCTCTGTTGAGTTTCTTCTTCTTTGTAATAATCACGCGAGAATCTTTGCATGTCTGTTTATCCGTTGTTAAGTTTGTTGCTCAAAGAAGCACAGCATATCAATGCAGCTTTAGAAGTGTTGACATTATGCTCGAAAATTAATAGCAATACCAATGTTTCATGAGACCTACTTTCCGCGAATTGTAAGCGGTTCGCGAAATGCGCGAAAATTAGGTCCCCGCGAAAATTGATCGTTTAAAGTATTACTACTACTCGTATAATTTAGTTATCCGGTGGTATAATATTTATCAGAACAGGACTCAAAGGGGCTAAAGTACATTAGTTATAAAATAATTCGTGAGTCCCAGGTTGACTAAAGCGCTTCCAGGAAACCGGTTCAGCTAGGCAGTTCTTGCGATGTTGGAAATCGAAACGCATGGGTTCTTCCAAAGCGTTATGGCACTAGGAGG
The DNA here is from genome assembly GCF_016920785.2 of Ixodes scapularis. Classification (NCBI taxonomy): domain Eukaryota; kingdom Metazoa; phylum Arthropoda; class Arachnida; order Ixodida; family Ixodidae; genus Ixodes; species Ixodes scapularis. Next base: position 86,224,034 of record NW_024609836.1, on the reverse strand, counting down.
AAACAATATTTTGAAGCAGTTAAGAGGGATCTGACAGGTGTCTAGTATTCTCAAATGAGAGGGTATAGCGTTAGTTCTGATTGAGAATCATACACACCTTTCGGCGTTTTCTTTAGAGGTCGAACGTGATGATTTCCTAGAGGGTTTTCAATCTATATACATTTCGCACAGTGCGAGGAATAAGTTCTGTTTCTGCCGTTACTGCACACAATTAGTAATATGTGCTTTGATTACGTGTTTTAGCAGGTTGAAGCCATTAAAGGTTGCTGAAATGGGGCGATGCCTGTTGTATGAATTGATAGCATTTCCGAAATTTTCCATTTATGTGATGCATTTTCATCGGACTGTGATTTTTCGTGGTTCTGCAGGCATTATGTTACCCAATGAAGATACCGCTTCAGAGACAACTTTGGTAGTACGTCCGGCTGTTAAGAGTCCTCACAATCGAGATATCGTCATAAATTGAGAACACCCTATTTTGAAAGAAAAAACAAGGTGGCCTGGGCTGTCATTTATTGATTTTTATTTGTTTGAAATACCCTCAAGGTAACTTTGTACATTAAAGAGGGGAGAAAGAGCCATAAAATATAAACTACAAAGTGTACATAACATGTTTAAACAAAACAATATCAGTGATGTTTGCAATCAAGACGGGGAGGTGGTTTCAGTTTGTCGATGTTTGAGGCTTAAAAGAGTATTGCAATAATGAAGTTCTAAAATTTGGAATACGAACCTTGTGGCTATGATCAATTTCAGCGGAGACGTCGAAAGGTAGAGTAATTAGTTTATGACAACGGGTAACATTTCGATTAAATCATTTGTGAAAAATACGCGAACGAGAGATTTTTAGGTGGTCAATTAGTGACGGCAGACCTGAAGTGTTTTTCATGGTAGAAACTCTGGCAGTGCGATGATCAGCCGAGAGGTGCCTGTTGAAACCCGCTGCAATCGTGTTGCTATTTTGCACAGAGGTATTGTTGGCCAAATGCGATTTGGGGTCTTCGGGCGAATTGTAACACCAAAAACGCCCAATGTTGTGTCTGGATAGGGATACAAAATATGATATCATGTTACGGGAAATAACGTATTCAAATTTAGCCTCATGGTTCATGAAAAGACGTCTTACAGCAACTGACTGTCGGTTTGAGCTATGTAAGCCGACACTGAAACCAATCTAACTAACTGTTTTTTTTTATATTGTTATTTTTATACACGACTATATACGACTTTAAACGTATTCTTTTAGTGAACCTGTTTTTTTAGAAAGCTGAAAAAGCAAGCCATAAGCTTTTTTTTAATTTATTTATACATTCTAAAACAAATGTATCACATGTTGAAGGGTTCCCAAACGAATGGAACTAAACCATCGCCTATTTCTTCTCTTCGTCTAACCATTTCCAACTGAGCATCTGAACGTTCGTCGAAATTGCGCAGCATCGCAGGGCAAAATTTTCCCCGGGTGGCTTTGCCATTGACAGATTATTCATCGTAAACAAAAAAGGAAACCAAAACCCTCGGTGCTCACTCGTACAACCACAACATTGTTTTAACCGACAGCGTGTAATTCATTCGCAGAGAGGCCGCGACTCGTAGAGACAACAGGCATGTCCGGAGGCAAGCTCTCTCGCCTCACACGCGTGGTGTACGGTGACCGAAAAGCTCCGGAGCCGGCGGACAGCCAGGGGCCCAGCTCGGGTGACTTCAGATAATAGGCTATGTTTAGGCTGCGGCTTCGTTTACCTCTATGCTTTTGCTGCTTCGTTTTTTTTCTCGCTCACGAAGTTCTTTCCGAGGCGCTATAAACTCGATTTGTAGAGGACGAAAGTTTATCTTTACAGGTTGGAAACCGTATAGTATACGGTGTCAGAAGCTATTGCGCTTACATAACTCTCCGAAGCACACTTGAGTCTCAACCGCGTTCACTGGTGTCTTTGAGTCCGTTGCAACCAGTGAAATAGGAAAGAGCGCTACCTGGAAGGCATCTTCGATTTCTGCGTTTCGCCCCCTATCCCGCATTGAAAAAGTTCCACGAGTGCCAAAAACGAGGAGCTGGTCTGGCATACTGTCGTCGGACGTCGCGATCCTGGCGGTTGGTTACAGAAATGCTGGAGGGAAGAGGCGCATGGACTCGAGAGTCGCTGTCTGTCATCGCGGCGTCCCAACTCGTGTCTGCTTTGGTTCCCGTTGACTTTCTGGCTGCAGAACGGCCTACACCCAAGGAGGTTAGAAGTACTAGGAGAGGGTACGTTGCAATATTGGTGAAGCCTAGTCATAAAAAGTTTAAACGATTTTGTGCCCAGCGTGACCACAGATCTCTCTGGTGATTGGTGCGCGTGACATGTCACGTGCGAGATGGATGGTTGATTGTAGAAGGACTCCTTGCAGGCTTGCGCGCGCTCTGTCCGGTAGGTTTTATCATATCGAAGGCTAGGCCGTGGTGTATTCTAGTACACCATAGCTAGACGAAGGCCAGCTAAGGTCACGTGATGTGGTGAGAGTAAGAAGGAAAATGAGAAAGAGGCGAGGCGTCAAGGGAGCATGGCTTGTGGAGGCTACGCGGCTGACGTCATGTCCTCTCCTACCCTTCTATTCTCCATGCCTACACTAGAACAGGCGCCTGCCACCGCCAGGATCGCGGCGAGTAGCAACGTGTCACCTTTATGTCGTCATCATGCGGAAATCGAGGAATTACTTTTTAGGACGCGGTAAACGCAGCAGTCGGAGACGCACTCCAGGCATCGTAATCTGTGTGGCAAAGAAAGCGTCTGCCAAATACACTTCCCCCCCCCCCCTCCCACTTTTTTTTCCACTCGAAAGTTGAAGCCGCACAGCCGTAGGAGCATGATACCGATCGCTGTTCAAGAAGTTTCGCGTGTGTGAAGAAACGTGCCAATTTCTGCGAGAGAAAGCGTCGTCGAAGCTCTAGTATAGTAGTGTGGCATCAAGAGCAGATCGTGGCCCAGTGGTCGTGACCAGATCAATGGTGTAGAGGAGCACTCTTGTGTATCCACTTGGTCTAAACACGTCACGTTTCTGTTATGCCAAAACCGCAGGTAGTAATACAAACGTCCCGACTATCGTTATTGAACACAGACTAAACCACAAACGCAACTTTTTTTTTACTTATGTGAAGGTGCTTGTAGTAGTCGATGGCAGGATTAATCAGAACTTTCCGCAGCTTTGAACTCTCGCCACTAGCATTCATTAGCTGCGCTCAACGTAAATGCAAAACGGAGCACCCCCTGTAAAAAAAACCCGCGCGTCCATGTTCCTGAAAAGCATCCAGGTATCCAATCACTGCGAGTAACGGAAGTACCTCAGCGAATAACGATGCTCAGAACACGACCTTAAGAATGTCATATGTGAATGGGCATCGAGCAAGTGAAAGACAAATTTTTCCCTGAGCGAGCAGGTGACGTACACTGCCAGTACCACCTGGAAGGCAAGGCTAATGCGGGTCGCAAGTTCGTCTGCTTCTTTTACAGGGGTCGTAGTGACGTCAGAAGGACGCCGAGCTATGACTGGCTCTGACTGGAAGGATAGTGGGTAGACCTCAAGGCAGCTTGCTTTTAGGTCTACTCACTATCCTTCCAGTCACAACCAATCAGAACTCGGCGTTGTTCTGACGTCACTTACCCCTGTGCAAGAAGCAGACGACTTGCTCTCCACATAGATACCCGGCCCGCCCCAAGCGGCCACCACGCTGGAGCTCGGCGAGAGTATAGGGAGTATTCACTGGACGCCATATTTGTGGGTGCTGTTTAGAGCGCATGCTCAGAATGAGCTCACATCAATAGGCTGCTAAGACCGGCACTCTTGATGGTGCGGAATGCACGTTACAAAAGAACTGTAGAAGCTCGCCGTCAGCACGCGCTCAGCTTTCGCGCACACAGCTATGGCCGCCAGTGGATTCTCCCTATACTCGGCAAAGGAGCTGACACGTGTTTCATGGCATTGCCGCGTGCTTTAGCATCGCGCTCGCCATGACGCGAGCACACGAGCTAGGTAGCGCCGTGTGGGTTTTACCAGTGATGACGTTATGGGAGGAAAGGCGCAGGCCTGCTATTCACACAACCCCTTGAGTGTATCGAGTGTTTTTTTTTTGTTTTTTTTCAGCAGTAATCCCAAACCTGTCCCGTTCTGGCTCGTCGACGACGCTTGGTCGAGCGAAAGAAATGTGGCTACCAAACTTTAGGAGGGACCTTTGTTAAAATAAACCTCAACAGTTTCTTCGGTGTCAAGGTAATTTGAAAATGATCCTCCTGCTCGCAGAGTGACGGCATACGTATCACGAAGAGGTTCGACTTGTTCGCCCTTAAATATCCTATAAAATCTCGGCTCTGAATGTGACGCATGCCTAAATTGACGCAAATGGGACGTAATGCAATTGAGTCGGAGGTCTCTCTGTCTCGGTATAATTTCACGAATAAGAGCGAACTATCTCGTTCCGTTTCTCCTTCACGAAGCTTGTTCGCGTATAGTCGTGGGAGTTGTGATGTTCACATAGCCGTCACACTGCTTATACATCGTACAAAAGGCAGTCTGCCAGACATCAGTCATCAGTTTCGAACCGTGATATCCGCGGTTCGAAAGCCGCGTGCCAAGTTTCTCCTTGAACTCATTGCTACGCGGCATTCGAAGCCCGGATCTCGTGAGGACGTGCGTTTGAATCTGATTGCAGACTGTCGTTTGTATGATGTATAAGCAGTGTGACCCCGGCTTTATTAGCGGCGAGATTTTTTGGTGGTGCCCTCGTTCGGTTACCTTTCATGACGTCATTACCGCGCGAACAACAAGTTCAATAATGTTTGTAATGGGCATGATGGAAGCCTGAAATCATAGCGCTCTCAAAGCAACACTTCCAACACCGTCAAAATTGAAGTTCTTACATTCCTCCTATTTCCGTCGATGAGACATCCTTTGCTGACGTCAGAGTCATCATTCGGCCAATTGGGGTGGGCCGACCACAGCGACGCTTTCGATCGCTCACGTCGCCAATAGAGGGCGATAGATAGGCGATAGTCGAAGGTGGCTCAAGGACTGGACACGGGCACCGCGCGAGAATTTGGTTTACTCCTCAGTGGAGTGTCCAACTCTAACAATGTCCACAAGACATTCTGTCTGCAATGGCCACCCCAACGTGTGGTGAGCATTGGGAAGGGGGGGGTACCAGATTGCGGAACCGCTGATTCTGACTGCGAGTTGACACGGTTGAAAAAGTGAATACTGTTTTTTTTTTTTTTTTTTTTTTTAGTTCAGCTTTTAGTGTCTAAAAATATTAGCGCGTTTGGCGAGTTTATAACGTTACAATTTATAACAATATTTAGCGAGAGTAAAGAAAAAAATTCATGGCCGCTCTAACGTCTTATTAAAATTGGCGGTAAAACCGCGTTCACAAAGCGGTTTCTGACTCGGTTGCTTAAGATGGCAATACAATTTCACGCGCGTTTGACGGTGAAAAGAAGGGGCTTTGCGATTGCGATTCCAACGCCAGTGGGAATGCACCTTATGAAGCAAAGTCCCTACGAAACGATAGCTATGACTACTCTGACGATGAGAAGCTGCTTTTCAGTTTCTTCCTCCAAGATTCTACAACCTTCGTGATTTATGTTGCGAACCCGTTGTACCTGGCAGGTCTGTTTTCGAATACTGGTTCCTAAGTTGTATTTACTGGAGGTCATCGCCGAGTTAATTTCTGCTGAGCACCCGAGCTGACATCATACGTCAATGCTTGAGCAATGGTCTTCCTATACGATAAGTTGGAGTTTGTACTGGGCATGCGCTGTGAACAGCGTCCACAAATATGGCTTTACGTGAATTCCACCCGGAACTAAGCAGGCACATTTCTTAAGAGCGCAAATTTACTTCAGAATCTATTCTGCAACCGTGTGCTGTCTTGACTAAGAAACGTCATCAGGCACGATGCACTCAGAACGAATTAGAAGCATGATCGATGCTCCAATGCTCAAGCGAAGTAGCGAACGACTTTCTTCTTGCCGGTGAGACAGAATGACCATTGGAACTGATAACCCTTCTCATTCGCTAAATTTATATTTAAGAAAAGATCAACCATTTGCGCTCAAGGTGCTTCGTGAGGCAATATGCATGCATTACGCTGCAATTAGTGAGATTGTATATCAATCGCTTCTTCGTGATGGATGTTAAAGACCCCGGGTCCTCTCACGATGGATCAGCAGATGACGCTACGAGCCATCTCAGCCAAACCAGCGCTGCGGACAGATCACGTGTCCAAGCGCGTCGATGAGCCCGCGTGGCGGTCGCGTAGCACTGGATTGGCTTCGATGAGCGTCGTCTGCGGTCCATCGAAGGCTGAAACAAAGCAATCATACGGTCGAGACCGGCTATAACGAAGTCTGTTATAACGAAATAGCGGCTACAGCGTAGCGATCACGACTTCCCCACTCCCGTTTGCACTTCGTTAGAACCGACGTCGGTTATAACGAAATAGCGGATATATCGAAGTGAGTTCCGATTCCCGTTGACTTCGTTATAATCGATGTCGGTTATAACGAAATAGCGGATATAGCGGAGTGATTTCCGATTTCCGTTGACTTCGGTATAACGAAACAGCGGATATAGCGAAGTAATTTCTGATTCCCGTTGACTTCGTTATAACCGTTCTCGACAGTACTATAATGAGCAGATTGACGTCGATTTCCCCGCTAAACTTTACCGGGTAACTGAATTGGTGTACACGTGACGTTTATTCCACACTAAATTTAGCAAAGAAACTGAATCCATGTTTTGGCCGCAAGATGAGAATTTTCCCGCTAAATTTAGCGGGACAACTGAGTTGACAGATAGGTCACGGGCCGTAAATTTCCTCAAGGTGTATGAAGTCAGATGACGTGACGCTACTTTCCCCGCTGAGTTTAGCGGAAAACGCACGCACGGACAGACAGACGGACAAAACTTTGGGATTTGGGGGCAGCGTTAAAAAGCATTTCATGCTTTAAAAGACCGACTTCTCCGCTCCTACGGTTCCAAACACCATAACGCCCAATTTTCTTTCTCGCGTCAGAACTCGCGTGCTCCGCTTGCGGAAGCCGCGTTTCCTCGCTCTTAAATAACACAACAGAACCCAAGTTCTCGCATCATCGGACGCTTCCGGCCGTCTCGAGTGTTCCCTCTGGCACGCGGGCGTCATCCGCCTCGAGCGAGTCGATTTCAGCCGGGCTTGCCGCTTGCGGGTCTCCCGACGTGGCCGCACCATCAGCCGCAACCATCTCGCAACCGCCGGTCGACAACGCCGACCGTCGCGGCTATCGCGTCGGGGACCGCGTCGGGTTACCGTCAAGAGACGTCAGCGCGACCATAGCGCCTGCATCGTGCTCCAGGGAGTGGAGGGGAGGACGTGGAGAGATATCCCCTCGCCCGCGAGTGACATATCATCATCTCTCTCTCTCTCTCAGCCATAACGAGCTCTAGGACTGATAGTGACATTCCCGACGACAGTCCGCCATTAATTACCCTTCGTCCCTATCTCTCTCTCTCTCTCTCGTTCTTTCTTGGTTCTGGGCTTTCGCCATGTGACGGGTACTACTTTATCGCTTATCGTGGTCCGTTCTATACGGCTATGCATCTAGCGAGCAAGTTCTGAGCAATATAAATTGCAAAAAAATAAAAGAAGAGACGTAGACACCGCAATTATTTTGAAGCCTCAGTTACTGTACTCATTTTGAAGATATATATTTTCGGATATAGATAGATGCGGTAATCATCTCGCCAATGCGTAAATGGCTAGGGGAGAGTGGGGAGGAATCGAACAGTCAACAGATTTGTTCAGTGAATAGTTCAAAAAAAGTTGATGAACTGCTAGACTGATGGTACCGTGGCACTTTCAACTGTAATGACATACCTGCTTGATGTGGTGTACATGATTTGAGTCAGTGGTTGCCACTTCTACAGGCAAAAGTAGCACACCTTCGTTTTGGCCGGTTCTTGAACCAAAACGGGTTTAGCCAACGGCTGTAGCAAACTAACCTTGTAAATATGTGTTAATAGGTTCCTGTTAACCACCGCTATTTTCAGCTTAACATATCACTTGCTGCTACAAATGGCAACTCACCGTGTTCGAGGCAGTTTGGGATGAATGGGTCAGTGATATGGTTGGAAGAACGGTACACTGTCTTAGTTCTTCCTTGATAAAGATTGGTGCTCTGACTGTTAGATCAACACTAAGGTTAACCTGTAATAATGGTGAATGATCTAATTGTAGTTCATACTGCATTTAGGACACCAATTATTTGTTTCGTGAAAAGTGTTACCGTACTCTTAATTCCCTGTCCAAAACGACAGACAATCGGATGAAAAACGACGACTGCAATCGGGCTTCGTGTCTGAGGAAGACTAGACTGCCTATAATATCCACTAGTGCACATTTAGCGTATTTTTGCATGCGTCCCATTTCTCCCTGGGGGGAAAGGGCAGTAAGACATTTTTTTGCAGGGACTCATACCGAAAAATAGAACGTTTCGGTTACAGTTACGGTTACCGTTTCTTGTTAAAATCAGTTTCGTTTCGGTTTTTTGCGGTTTTAATTTTTACTGTTTCGGTTACCGGTTACACGGTCCTAAAAACTTTTTTTTTTGTTTGGGGGGGGGGGGGGGGGGCGGAAGGGGGGGCTCTTTAATAATTTGTTTCATTGAAATCCTGGACAGCCGTTGTATAATGAGCGGTTTAAAGTAGTCCCAGAAATCCGAACAACAGGACATTCACAATAAAAAGAATTCAAAAACGGCTTAGTACATCTAATTGGTCAAAAGTTGCACGCGTTTCTAGCTTCAACACTTGTTCACTACATCTATTTGCATTATATAGATTGGTACTCAAGCGCACATGTTACCCCCGCTACTCGGGGATCATCAGATGCTATATAATAAAAAGAAAAATAAACATCGCTACTTTGTTCTGCGGCAGTGTTTGTAAACAACGCTCAGATAGTATTTCCCGCTGGATACTGGAAGAACCATTCGCACCTTCTCGTCGCTATAGTTTATTGAAATTTAAGGTACGCAGAAGGGGCTTTGCCCACACTGAAGAAAAGAGCAGAACTATAGCCCTCCTCTAGTAAAGTGCTGCTAAGTGGAATAAAGTAATAAAAAGAAGAGCTGGGCTAGTTGGTGAAATTCCAACATAATGTAAATCTAATAGCGCGCCAAACAAGGAACACTAAAGAGAGGAACGAACAACAGAAAGGGCTGTAAACATATGTCCTGTGTTATTCGCGGACGCAAAAAGAAAAGATTAATATATGTTTTTAAACAGACTGAAGAAGGACCTATCAGGTTCCGAAATGTTTCCTGCCTAATCCTCGATCGCCATACGAGACTTTCCCTTAAAGGGCATATTTTGGTTTGAATTATATGTATAAAACCTCTGACACTTTTTTTTTCTTTATGTGTTTTTTCAAAATTGTCACTCGCGACACGTTTCAGACGAAATGAATACCAGGTTTTCTTTTCCGCCAGCTCTGCTTAATGATCAGTTTACCTCGTTTCTTCATACTGGCTGCTGCAGGTCAGGAACATCTTTAGTCTTTGAAAGAGCCCAGTTGGATGGACATTTCAGAATTGTAACTTATTAACACCCTGAATGCGACACATTTATTGAATATATGCAGCGATTGTAGGAGTGAGGCAGATTTAGAAATATACTTTTTCTTATAAGCTCGACCACTGATTATAACTTAGCATTCTTAATCCTAAATTTAGATTGAACGGAAATGTGTTACCAGATGCAGCACTCGCTGACCGTAACTCTGTAAAATAGCCACGACATTTCAAGATCCCCCATGAGGTCATTCTTGAGAAAAAATAATATTTTTATTTTTCGGTTAATATCGGATAATATCGGTCACCGGTAAATAATTTACGGTTACGGTTACGGTTTTCATAAATTTCAAATAACGGTCTCGCTCCGGTCATGGTTACTGAAAAAATTCCGCTCCTAAACGGTTTTCGGTTACGATTTAAGTCCCTGCAGTTTTGTCCTTGCAATGTTTGTTGTTGTTTTTATATTTCTAGAAGTGTTAGGTCAAAGTGCTCGTCAGCTTATGTGAAGGGTCTTTCACCCTACATTTAGGACCATTAAGCTTGTTTATGCGTGCCCATTAAACTACACAAGAAATCGTAGTATGAAAACTGTCCCATATATGCTTCCCGACTCTCCCCTACAGCGACTCTATCTACCTCGAAAATCAGTCGTAATCGTCTCGGAAGCATGTATACGGTCTCGTGACATGATTTGAATCGGAAAGAAGTGCTCTGTACTCTCAGACAGACCTCTATACTGCACTTTCGTAAGGGACTATACTCGCTTAAAGCCTAAAAAACGCCGTGCAGTTCCGAGCATCTTGCTATCCTTCCGCAACCAATCAAATTGTTGCTTGAGCCGAACGCCGAGGAGCGAATCACCAAGTAAGAAGCGTGAAAAGAGGAGACCCCTCCCCGCCTTCCTTAAGCTATCAGTGGATGTATACCTCCCCGTGGTGCGCACGGAAAAAGCAATAATGCCAGAGTCCCACCGGAGTGACAAACAGAAACAACCGACACGGACAAGCGTCAAACACACGGAGTATACTCACCCGAAGATATATCTTTGGCAGGCTTGCAATCACTCGTGCTGACTTCACGTACTTAGTAAAATCAACACAGCGCACATAAGAACGAAGGCGGAGTAACACAAGACAAGCGCTGACTCTGAACTGAAGTTGTAATCGAAAAACAATCAATGAAATAAACAAAAGCAAACAACGCCGTCATGCCGCACGTGTCCGGATAACTAATCTCTTTGTCTGCTATGCAGATGGACCGAAGTTTGCCCGAGATGTGTAAGAACATATTGTCACGGGTGGAAACCAAAAGAGCAATAAATTAACAGGAATAAATGGACGTTTAATGGGGCGAACTTGTGCCCAGCACAAAAGGCAAGAGAAGATAACAACAGAGCGTCGCGGGCGTCGAAGTCGGCGTAACAGCAAGATTGAACGCTGGGCGAGACTGACGACGGCTTGCCCTGCGGTCAGTACCTTTTTGTACACGCGTGGACCTCTGGGACATTCTGCGTAGAACTTTCGGTGCGAAGAACATTCGGAACTCGATCAGACAAGAATGTTCTCGAACTTACGAGAACGCAAAGTTCAAAAAATAAATAAAAGGACAGTACGCTGACTGGAGCCGAACCTAAACCTCTTGCATGACAGTCACTCGCCGACGCGAGTGGCAATACTTGTTCTTATACTTTACTGAACAAATATGTGGAGTGTACGGTAGGCATCGTGTACAGGATTCCGCTGTCAATGAGAGATTGTGTGAGAAATGCTTGGTCTTTGCGGTAGATAGCGCCTCTTCATTTGCAGATTGTGGATGCTATCCCGACTTTCATCGCGTCACGATAGTCGGAAGGGGACCAGATGACCAAAGAAATTTTAGAGGCGTACTAAATCAAAAAAGAAGGGACTGAGCGTTGCGTAAGCCCGTTATATCTGTTTGGCAGAGAGCTTAGTTACCTGGACACGTGCGGCCACGGGGGTGTTGTTTGCTGTTATTTATTTCAGTTTTTTTTTTTTTTGCCATTAAAACTTCAGTTGAGAGTCAGCACTTGCCTTGTGTACACCTTATCTACTTGTCTTTGTTTTTGTGCGATGTGCCTATTTTACTAAGTATGAACAAACTCGCCCGCATCGCCACCCTAATTGCTTTCCATACACGCTTTACATACAAGTGCCTTCGCGTGAATGCTTCACGTGCTTGATGCTTGTCGGTGTCGGTTGTTTCTGTTTATCACTCAAGTGAGACTCGAACACGGCGAGTTTTTCCTTTCATTACTTCAAGCAAAGACGAGCTACAAATCACGCTCAATGGCCACGCGGTATCAGTGGCAAACAGGCGATCGCCCTTTTTGGACTGAAACTGCGTGGTCCTTGAAGGATACTACTTGCCCTTCTCAAGCCCAGTGATGGCTGTTTCCATTGCATCGTAATGCAGTCAGTATATAGTACTTCTGAAAGAGCGGGGCCAATCTCGAATGAATCATCCAGTCTCGCCAATACCACCTGGAAGGAAAGGCGCATTACGACGTCGTTAGTGGATCCCCGACCTCCGTCCCAAGCGGCAAACACGCTGAATCTCGACAAGAGCGTGCGTCTTAACTTCGCGCTCGCTGGGAGACGCTGCAGGACGCGCTCCCGACGATGCTGACGCAAGGTCGGCCACACTGCAAGTATTCACTAGTCATGACCTTTGAGAGGGAAAGGCCTTGTCTTCTAGCTGCTATTGGTCTGGCACATCTAAACTTTTGGCAACTGCTTGTTCTTCTCTGCCTATCCAGCAGCGCGGGACTGGACAACGGCGGTCTTGGCGGCGGTGGCGGCGGGCCCCGGCTGACGGAGCTGCGGTCTTCGTCGTCGTCCTCGTCGTCTTCTCCGGGCAACAAGGCCATGGTCTTCTCCCTGGAGCAGGTGGCGTGCGTGTGCGAGGCGCTGCAGCAGGCCAAGAATCTGGACCGCCTGGCCCGCTTCCTCTGGTCCCTGCCTCCGGGAGACCTGCTGCACGCCAACGAGGCCGTGCTCAGGGCACAGGCCGCCGTCGCCTTCCACAGGGGAAACTACAAGGTGAGCCGCCACCTTCGAGGGGGGCCTTCCTACGGACTTTCGAAATTCTGTCTTGATTCAGCAAATTATCGATCAAATTAGAGGCTTAAGGTTTATACGGGTTTTTACTGACACTTACCAGTAATAAACGAAAATTGGCTTTCTTGCTGACACCTTACTTCTACGTATCGTAGCGTCTCGATCACCAACACAACATACTACATAGACATATCACCGAGTAAAAGTATAACGTTTCATAGTGCATTCATACCCCAAACCACGCTTTCATATTTCCACGTTCCTGCGTTTATGGTAACTTTGTCTTATGGCACCGCCATAAAACTTCAATAAATAACAGCTAATTAATTGCATTCTTAGAATTTTCATTCTCTGTTTGATATACTTGTAACAGATTCCCCTGTACAATGCCCTCGTGGCCCTGAGGGTATTTGAAGAAAATAAATAGAAATTGTTTTTCACGTAAAGAAATGCCACATAGCATAATGATTTTCTTGGTTGTAAGCTTAAAGAGAAATTGTGTTTTTCTTTATCACCTTTGGATTCAGATAGCGTCCTGTTCTGAAACATTTGCATTCTATCACAACCGCTTGTGTGACTGTCTAAGGTTCATGCTATGTGCAATTTACTTATGGCGATCAAAAACCCGGGCTAGATTTTCTCCCACGGACCCGGTACTTAGACACTATAGTTGAGTATGTAAAGAGTTTCGGCATGTAGTTGCTTGATTACACTTAGTAAAAGTAACGTGTAGCAAAAGTAACGTGTACTATGTGTCATGTTGGCCGGTGATTCAGGAACTGTACACCATCCTGGAGGGCCACAATTTCAACCCCCGCTACCACAACGAGCTGCAGCAGATGTGGTACAAGGCCCACTACCGGGAAGCGGAGAAGATACGTGGCAGGCAGCTCGGGGCCGTCGACAAGTACCGCCTCAGGTACCTCCTCAATCCTTCCGCCTTAGGCATGCTAGGTCCTTGTAGAGGTCAGCAAGTGAGCTGCCATCAGCAATGCGTTCGCACTCGGAAACATCTTAAGCACACTGCCAAAGCATCATACAATCTGCACACAATGTCTTAGGCGTGTCCTTGTGCATGTCGGCCACATTGATCATACAAAGACGGTATGCAGACATGTTTCAAGCATACACGTGTACGAAGCGAACATGTCCCAACATGTTTAAGGCATGTGTCCGCAAATGCTTCTGTCACCATGCCTACAGCGCGCACCGTGTTCTTTGTAGGATCCATGAGGAGCGTCTCCCCCGAGTGTCTAGTGCACCATGATAACTCGGTACACCAAACATCGGTCTTCTTTTAGTCCGTCCAACCAATCAGAAGAAAGACCGGTGTCATGTGCCCCGAAACACCGAATTGTCATGCTATGTTGGTAAAAAAGGGGATTATCTTTTTTTTTTTGCAATAGAGACTGCACGGCCACTGAAGCGTAATACATATATCGCCCTTCTTACTGGTCTTACGATGTAAACTCAGGACTTTGGTACATCATATCTAGGGTCCCCCAAAGATCTAGTCGTGGTCCTATTTTATTTTTGTTTTATATAAACGACACCGTAAACATTCATTATCCGTCTTCCCTTTTTAGACAGTTTTGCCAATTAGCCACCGGAGCATAATATCGATCGCTCTTGTCGTTGTTTGAACTGATTGAAGGAAGACCAGCGACATATGTTCCGAGGAGACCGCGGTGCAAACCGCGGAATACTCTCAAAACGCTAAGCAAAACGCTAAGAATACTCTCAAAACGCTGAGCGCGTAAGCGAAATGGTCGACTGTCCTGCGCAGACGCAAGTACCCGCTCCCCAAGACCATCTGGGACGGCGAGGACACGGTGTACTGCTTCAAGGAGAAGTCCCGGGTGGCCCTGAAGGAGTGCTACAAGCACAACCGGTACCCGACACCCGACGAGAAGCGCACCCTGGTGAACAAGACCGGCCTCACCTTCACGCAAGTCAGCAACTGGTTCAAAAACCGCCGCCAGAGGGACCGCACGCCGCACCACCGAACGTGAGTTGACTGCACTCTTGCACTTGACGTTTACAATGGTAGAAAATAGCCTGCGCTACGATCAACGAGGTAGAGGGGCTTAGAGTGATAAACCGGAAGTTCCGAAGTGGCACCCCCCCCCCCCCCCGGTTGCCGCCATGTTTTACGCAAATGTGACCACTCGTCACGTGACCTCACAAGAGCCGTGACGTCGAAGGTAAGATGGCAGCGCCCAGGGCCGGCGGATGCGAGTTTGTTCGGTGCGCGGCAGCCGCGGCAGCCGTGATGTGCAGCCGCTTTCCGACGATTTCGGGCTTTTTCGTGCTTGCTGGCGCAGGCATGATGTGAAGATATGAAGGAATGAGACTTTATACCCTTTTTGCGCAAGATCGCTTGGGATCATCTGGATAATAACACCTGTGAGACAGCATCAGCCGTATCGCCGTACCGGTGCTCGGATTCCGGGATGTGTTCGAGGATCGATAGAACTTTGAGTGCTTTTAGCATGAAATTTTCGCGTTCTCTTAGCTTTGTTTGAACGTTGAAATGTCTATGAATCGACGCGAAAGGTATACGTCGCGTTAGGGCCTAGGAGAAGTTGTTTCAGGCCTGCGTCACCGAATAACCATAGCAACTTTTAGCGATGAAGCTCCTGCGATCTTTAACCCTTTGTGCTAATTCACAATTCTACATTCGATTGCCTTTCTTCCTTTTTTGGTGAGTGCGAAGTGCACACTTATTTTCAGCTACGAGGGTGACGTTTTATTCAGTGTGGGGATGAATAAATCGTTGCAGGCATCTGCTTCAAAGCTATTCGACTTGCAATAAGAACAACTGTTTTGGTGTATGCATAGATTAACTGCACCTTTTTTTCTTTCGTAGGATTTATTGCAGCAATACTTTTTTCATCAAGAGTGCATTATAGTAGTCAGTCAATTATTTACTTGTTTTACCTGGATAAGATGATTCATATTTGTGTTCATCCCTTGCCTGAAGAGCAGTCTTGTTGAAAAATGTTGACCATTCCTTTCGGTCTCTTTAATAGCCTTTTTTGAAAAGTGTGAGTTGCCTATAATTTGTATCATTGTAACCTGGAAAATGACAACCGCCACAGCCCCCTCGAGCCAATCAGAGAGACAGAGCGAAGGTGTGTGACAAATCTGCAGACGAGCACTCTGAATGACATGTTGTCATGTGCCTCTCTCCAACGTGCATATTGGCTCACCGGGACTGTAGCCTTTGCTGTTTGCCAAATTGTGATGACACGAATTACAGTAGCTACTACTTTAATTACCCCTAGGCTTTCATACTTTGGTAATTTGTTCGACACGAGTGTTATGTCCGCCATCACCGTGAACTCAGCTCAGCGCCTATTGGACTCGAATGCTGCATTAGCATTCGACGTGAACAGGGGCCCATTTGTGTGCTTTACGCCGAAAAAAAAATGGTAACAGTTGTGTTGCTTGATGGGGTTCTGCAAAGGGTCTACGTATAGGAAGTCTCCTGCTATATAACAATGCATCAACACATACGATTAAAGCATATGTTCAGAGGTGTGTTCAGGAAAAGTGGAATGAGTGCAGCCCAATGCAACAAGTCTGCCAGTCTGGTATGTCCCATTAAATAACATTGAAGAATCAGAGATGCGAGTGTCCTCAAAAGGACCTGCGCGTGTGGTGAACACAATTCTTGCTGTATAAAATCTCGAGGCGTAAAGGCAAGCGGAAATAGATTTATCTGGTTAGTGTATCAAATATGTTTATTTCCACTGGATTACATAATTATTGATTCTTAGTTAATGGTTCCAGAACGAGTTCCTTCTGCGACAGTCTCCTGTCAGGCGTTCGGTCGTAATACCTGTGGACCTTGTTGTGGAATGACGGTCCTGGCACGTCGGTGTTCAGTTTGGTCGAGTAGCAACTTTAACCGACTGATGACGTCTTGTAATCATACGTCATGTGCGCCCACTGACATCTGATGCACTGAAGCTGCAGGGCTGGCTTCTAATCCGTAAAATTTTCTTGGTAGTTTTCTGCATCAATGCAGCAAGCTCGGGCATGTGTTGGTTATGTGGCTGTGCCTTTTGCTGTACCGTTGACTTGATAGCTGGCAACAATGTTTGTTTGCTATCCAAGCCATTTCACTTCCATTTCGTAATGGAGATTTATTGTGCATCCCACCACCACTGCAACTTGTGCAAGTCTTGTGTGGCAAAGTGAAGTCTCGTGATGCTTGCAGTCCACTTTTGAGAGCAACCAACCATTCTATTTCTTAAGGTCACTGAGCGGCATTCTCCCTCAAAGTTGGAAATTGTGTGCTTCGTGGCGTGGACACAGATAATTAGTGTCAGCAAATTATTAGGTATTGTCCTTAGACGACAAACGCCACCAGATCAACTCTCCTTGCATTGCCGCTCACCTGCTTTGTCCTGCTTACCTCCCGTCCAGATGAAGTAGATCACGAGCTTCGGGGTAATGCCGGCACCAGGGACAAAGACCGCCGAAGATAATCCTCAATCTTCCCCAGACGCTCGTTGAGACGTGGTCGAGGGTCGTTCGGCACAAACCCTTGCAGGCCAATTCATTGGTACGGGCACCTCCAGTAGACATGGTCGGCCTCATGCAGTGGTAGCAGAGTGGTTTTCGATCGGCCATTCGCAGTACCTCCGTTTTCCTCGGTGTACTTTGTTCAGCGCGGACCTACACTGGTTCTTCTCGATGTCAGGAATGCTTCAGCGTTGGGGTGTTTCGATGAATTGGCACTGAATAGTAACAAGTAGCCAGTGGTGGTCGTTGTGACTCTGTGGCATAAGTCGCCCTCGTTTCGTCAGATGCCGCTTCGCTCGAAGAAGTCTCCAGTTGAAATGCCTGTCGAACTTCTTCTGAAAAAAATCTCGGCGATCAAAATTAAAGCCGGGCAACTGATGGCAGGAACTAGCTTCCTTATCTCCTCCCGGACACCGTTGTGAATGATGTCACGGATGCCTGGGGGGCTGGCGTCGAATTTGCAGCTGGACGACTCGAGTGTCGCGACGCTGGGGAGTTTTTAATACTGACATGCTCGGGCCTGCAGTGTATATATACATTCAATGTTGGAAGCTTAATTGATATGAACCCTTCAACTGTTGTCGTGGAGTTGCGGACAAGGCTGCTGAAGGTGTTGTCCCTCACATGAGGAACATGGGATTCTTAGCTTCTTGTCTTCTGTAGCATCAGGGTTGGCGTCAGTGCTAGATCAGAAACAAAACATCCTCCACGAAGGTGGTGATGCTCTCGTTGGGGCCGTGTCCTGGACAGAATCAGGAATTCGGCTCCCTCTTGTCAATGTTGGCTGATGAACATGCACTTCAGCTCGATCTTGCAAACTTCCCACGACGTTAAGGAGGATTCGTGGTTCTCAAACCAGTGCCTCACAGTTTCTTCCACGAGAAGTATAGCTTCTGCACGAGCTGGTTGTCCATCTACCCACTGTGGCGGCCGACACGGTCATATTGTTCAATCCAGCCCTCGACGTCTTGTGCACCTTGCGTGAAAGGGCATCAGAGTGCGAGGTGCGACGGGCATGCAAACAATGTTGGGAGCGGACGTGGTTTGCTGCTACAGTGTTGTCATTGTGGGCTTAGTCAGCTTTGGTTTTTCTGGCAAAAGACCTAATTCCGGTGGTTCTTGCTGGTAGCAGCGACTGGCTTGGATTTCAAGTTCTTCATGGTGTATTTCCAAGTTTCGCCCTTGTGGTACTTGCTCGTCTTGCAATTTTGCTGTCGGGCTTGGGATAGGACTTGGTTCACGGCTCACCGGGGGTTTAAGACTCGGGATAATGTGCCACCCGTGTCTTGTTATCGGGCAACTCGGCTGAGGAGCCGCCAGGGTAGACACAGAGTGAAGGGCTATGGGTTAAGTGTGCAGCACCTCCACCAGAACATACAATGACAGCTGAGCATGGCCTGGAACTTTCCAGAATAGTAAATATTGATAGAAAATAGGACTGGAGCAGGCATCCAAAACAATATAACAAAACCGACAGAAAAGAGTCTATCCTGACCACTAAAGAAGGTGCACTGCTTTAGTGACATTCTGTCCGAATAAATCCTCTCCTTCGGGGTCTGGCGACTGTCGTGGACGAGCTGAACTGAAATCGGTGTGAGACCACTTTTCTGGTAATGAGCCGCTACAGACTGCCGTCGCAAAGCGGCGTGAATGCGTAACGAGTGTTGAAACTTTGGTGTCGACGAAACGTGCGACAGACCAGCGGAATCAATACCAACCGCAACACCTGTGCTCCGTGAAGGTGCACGTCTACGCCAGAACAATTTAGTAGGCAGCACAGCATCACCTAAAGCACGACACAGGAACTATTAGTTTGGAGGCAGCTCTTCGGCGCGCCGCACACCTGTGCTCCGTGAAAGTGCGCGTCTACGCCGGAACAATTTGGGAAGCAGCACAGTATCATCTAGCATGGAACTACAAGCGGCAAGGCAGCTCTCGGTGCACCGCACAACCAAAGTGAGCCTTCGGGCATTTGAACGAAGCGGCACCACGATTGCACACAGCCAAGCACGACTCACGCAATTTCCGTCGCTAAAGTGTGTATCCAAATATATTGCACACGCTTTACTGCAGATCTCGAAGGTTCCGACGGCCAACGAGAGCACAGAAATGTCGCCTTAAATTTTATACTAGCGGTATCCGAATCAATCCGAGGTGCGAGCAACGTAAGGCAGATTGTCTCTTCCGTGCCATTACCGCCGTCGGTCACCAGCGAAATGCACACCGTTCCTCCGTATTTTCACCTTGTACATACGTCAGACACCACGCTGAACTCTGAAGTCGCTGTCGACCGGCCTCATATGACGGCTTCTGCGTCTGAAATCAACTCGCCGAGACGGACGACAACCAACATAGCATCCGACAAGCTCCGGCCCAGCTGAAGCCAGCCGCTGCATGGGCGCTGCCATCTTTCCTGTGACGTCACGCATTTGGTTCGGTCATGTGACGAGTGGTCAAATTTGCGTACAATGGCAGCCGCCTTATGGGGGTCACTTTCGAGTGCAGACCGGAACCCCGGTTTATCGCTCTAAGCCCCTCTACCTCGTTGGCTACGATGCCCCCTATATTCTCCTTCTTGGAGTGGTGCCTCTCTTTGCGGTACCAATTGGTACCGAACGTACGCACGTGGTCGTAGGAAAGATTCGAAAATAGCGTCACTTTGTCCTTTCGGACCAACTTTAATAGGTCAGGTTTGTTACGAAACTGCCCATAACGCTGCTTCCACAAACAGCACAACCTCCCTCCGGCCCCTCCCCCCCCCCCCCCCCCCCCCCCCTCCCTACGACTTGCCTCCAGTCGTTCGACGCGCCACCGTTTTGAGGGCGACTGCTATGTAACTACAGTGTGTTCTGTGGAATGCCTATGTTCTGGAGCACAGCGTCTAGAAGGTGTTTCACCCTGACCGTACTCTACGCACAGTTTTGAAACAAAAATCTAGAACAGATTGTCACGTTGGGTCATAGATGCATGCTGTCACTGGATTTCTCGTCTAGTCATCATTCATTTATGATGTCTTGTCATCGTTTCTTGCCGCCAGAGTTCTTTCTTTTTTTGTCACAAATCACCCATGATTTGTCTGGCCATGGCCATTATTCACTCATCACAATCGTGGTATATCAGTGACCTAGTAGTCTCTACAGAAGGGACCCTCGACAGCCTTCTGCGGCTAGAGATTAGAAAGTTCCGTGTCCAGGATGAAATTCCTAATGCTTTCCTAAAAAAAGGTATACCGAATGGCGTTGCAAGTTTCTTAACGTGATTTACTCTTGCTGTTTAAAAACGAGTCAGGTGTCACAATATTGGGAAGTAGTGCCCATATATAAGAGTGGAGAGAAAAATAATGTTTGCAATTATAGACCAGTGTCGTTGTTGAGTACAGGTAGTAAGGTTCTTGAACATTTCATTTTTAAGTCCATCATAACATTTCTAGAATCTACGGTGCTTCTCATAGACGAACAAAACGAATTCCGTAGAATGTGCTCGACAGTGACACTTCTTCACATGGTTAATAATTGTGCTACACTAACTGACAAGGATGGTCAAGTCGATGCTGTTTTCTTAGATTTCATCATGGCGTTCACAAGGTTTCGTATCGCAAGCTATTGCATAAGCTGAAGCAGGTACCAGTGGCGTAGCGAGGAAGGACGCTTATGGGGCTTCAGACCCCCCTCCCTGCCCCCCAAGCCGACGCCATAATATGCACATATATTTTTACCAGTCTTGGGTAGCAACGCGTTACTAGTAACGCGTTATTGTAACTTCGTTGCTTTTTTGGTAACTTGTAACTGTAACGAGTTACTTTTTAAAAATGTAACTTGTAACTGTAACAAGTTACTTTTTTCTGAGGTAACGGTGAATAATGAATAATAATATTATTGAACGAGTGCAATCTAGCTGTTTCTTGCACTTTCCAAATTGCCTGTTTTGACATTGCGAGTGTCAAGTTGGCCTTGAACAAACTTGTGAACACGTTCTTCCTCGCAAGTCACGACCCGAATATAGCCACGTGTAAATGTGGCATAAAAAAAAAAATCTAGTTATGTTTTGCACGCGTTTGTACTTTGTTGCAGAACACTTACATCTTAGTATGTCTTAAAGCCCTATCTTTATTGCGCCTGTTCTTTTTTCTGGGCAAACGTTTTTTAATCGGGTGAATCAACCATCACTCTAAAAAAAAGCACGTGCGTCCGCTTTCCCGCACAACACTCGGAGAGCCAATCACGGCAACTTACGAAGGCAGCTCAGCGAATGACGATGCCGAAACATATGTTTAGACCAAAAAACGCAGTCTGAGTTGTGACATTAAGCACGGAAACGATGTGCGGGGAAGTAGACGCACAGGCTTTTTCAGAGTGAGTCTATAGCGGTGACAGGCACATCGTGAAGCGCAGCCTTAGTTAGATTACATTTCCAGGCATGCATACAAAAAGCTTAAGAGGCTTAAGTCAACCCGAGGTGGCCTGGTGTAGTACGCACTGTTGTCGCCGCAAAGCCGCGAACCAGGATGGGACCTATGTCATGTCAATAATATAATCAAGCGCATACATTCATTCCAGTATCATAAACATGCCGTTGAGTGCACACACGAAACACTAATTGGTCTTAACTTGAAAAAAATCATGGAAGGATATCGTTCACTTTGCCTAACCCAAGCTCAGAATAAAAACTTCACGTTCATAAAGCGGGGAAAAGGAATCAGTCTTTTTTCTACACTGTTTATTAAGTATAAGATGTCGCAAGTAGCCAGGCTCAATCTAAAATGGACCGTAAAAATCGACGCCTGCACGTAGCAATCTAAACTTTTCGTCAAAGGTGTATTTCACAGGTCGGTTTTTTTTCTTGTAAAATTACAAAGCGTAACTCTCTTTCTGCAAAAAATAGGGCCAAGAAACTTGCCAGGGTCTACGGTGGGCGGCAACGCAGACGACCAAGTCGAGTAGCGGGCTGTGTTTGGCGTTCGTATTGATACATGGCGCTACCTTCTTATCGCGACGGCTCGCGACCACCGTGGTTTATTGAAATAACCATAATCATATTAAAATGTACCTTTTGTTAAAAAAATAAATGGAAACAATAAAAGCAAAACGTAAAGTAAAAAAAAAAAACGCGTCTGCATAACGACGGCGGTTTTGCAGCCAACGGATTTCGTCTGCGTGTCGTCTGCTTTCTTTCGCTGGTCGGCTACACTTTTAGCCGGACGCAGAGCCATATATTGGGAGAGTTTGGCCAGTGGGTGTGGCGACAAGGGCGCCGGAGAGGAGAATAGTAAATGAAAGGAAGGAGAGCGCCGAAGGAGCGAGAGAGAAAGAAGGTGGCAGAGAGGAGACGACCGCCATTTTTTAGCAACGCTGTCGGAGACTGGTCGGGGAAGAGCACTGCTGAGGCTACGCGTCGTCTGCTACGGGCCGACTTCTTTTTCGCCTGAAAAAACGTTTGTGGCCATACCAGCCATACGCCGAAAAATCTTCATTTATTAGCTCTTTAACCCACCGAGGAATAATGTCATTTTCTTACCACAGCCAGCGATATAAAAGGCAACAATCGAGATTTTGATGCCGATCCCACGCATTCCGCCGGGAGAATGATCGAAGATGGCGGCCCTCCGCACTCAGCTGGGAGCAGCCGGGAGTTCACGCGCATGCGCTCATGCCTCTCGCTCTACGCCGCGTGCTGATTGGCTCACTTGGAAGGAGAGCGTTACGGCGGAGAGATCATAGACTGACCAAACTCTCCCCATATACGGCTCTGGTCGGACGCTGCTTCTGCCGCCATCTATCAATACGAACGTCAAACACACCTTGCTACTCGACTTGGTCGTCTGCGTCACCGCCCGCCGTAGACCCTGGCAAGTTTCTTGGCCCTATTTTTTACAGAAAGGGAGCTACGCTTTGTAATTTTACAAGAAAGAACCGACCTGTGAAATACACCTTTGACGAAAACTTTCGATTGCTACGTGCAGGCGTCGATTTTTACAGTTCATTTTAGATCGAGCCTGGTGACTTGGACCACACTGTATACGTATAAGGCCCACTTTACTGTTCTTCTAACTTCTCGGTTTTCCCCGTCCCGACACTGCTCCCTTCTCTCCTCTTGAACAAAAGAAAGAAATAAGCGATTGTTTTGGGT
This sequence comes from Ixodes scapularis, assembly GCF_016920785.2. Classification (NCBI taxonomy): domain Eukaryota; kingdom Metazoa; phylum Arthropoda; class Arachnida; order Ixodida; family Ixodidae; genus Ixodes; species Ixodes scapularis. Next base: position 86,200,723 of record NW_024609836.1, on the reverse strand, counting down.
GATCGGCTGAATCGGGGTGGCGCGAGGTTGAAGAAAAGTAGCCAAAAACAAAAGATAACCACAAGTTTCAGATAAGGGTCACATCTGGTTCTCCGCCGAAATCACGGAGCTTTTAATCATTTCAGCTTATCAGAGGTTGGTATCATATTTCAATGAACACAGCTCAGTGGCAGAATGGCTATAGTTGCAACTTGCCAGTTCCTACTGCTTGGGGAGAATTCTACTGAGTTCCCTGTTTTGTTCTCTGAACTAATTAAACAAATACAAATGATTGGCGTTCAAAAGGCAAAGCGGATAAAAATATACATATACTGCTTCGTAATGCGAGTTCGGGATGCGTGTTTTATATGTAAACAAGCAGCCCCTTCTGAGGGTGCCAATAAGAAAAAAAAAAAGTCAAATTTGGAGGTTTTACGTTTCAAACCTACGACGGGCATCTGGCACGCCCCAGCGGAGGACTGAGGATTAATTTCGGCCACCTGGGGATCTTTTGACGTGCAACCGAAAGCTCGGTTACACGGCTGCCAATAGAAAAAAAGAGAATTCATCTACTTTTCCGCGAATCACTTGTTGAGTCAGTCAGCGCTCCACTGAGGGCACTGGGCGAAAGCGAGGCCGAGTAAAATTTTCTACATAAATAGTGGAGCCTGCGCGTGTGAGTCTCGGATAATGTTTCACAAACTCACTTCTATCCGAGCTTCGAAACGCAGACTGCCTTTATTTCTTTCTTTAAAAATTAAAATGTTGATTTTTTTTTTTTTTTTTTTCAAAAGATCGGGGGGTATGTTTTATCAAAAAGTTTACTCTAACAAAAAAAAACAATAACAAAAACGCACGTCTTTTTTTTTTAGATATTGTTGGGTGAATTTCCCGTCTGTGAGAAACAAATAAGGGTTTGTCTACTCTGCTGATGCCATACGGGCAACGTTTCTGATAGTTCCGGAGCACGCGCAACTTACGACAACTGGCCTTAGAAACATGGATGACATGGTGCACCCAAGCTTCCACATGTGGCGAGCTCGGCGAAGTTACGGAAAATCAATGCCAGCTCGGAAAGAAACTATTTTTACCCGGAGGAATGGCGGAACTTATTCCCACGCACTCGCGCGCAGTTTCTCGTTTTTCTTCGTGTCCCGATCGCACATCCATTTAAGCCCAACTCGGCAAAGGGTCGAACGCTGTGGTCCCCGAGGGCCAATCCCATTGACGGAGCAAACCACGTGACGGCTCTCCACGCTATGGAGCGCCTGCCTCCAACGCCGCTGATGGGGCCGGAGCTTTTATCGGTTGTCTAAAGGCAGGCAACAGCCTGACACTTTTATGGCGTCATCCGGCGAAAATAGAGGGAACACTTTTGTTGAGGACGCGATCGGTAAACACACCCGCCGGAGACGCGCTGCAGGCACGATAAATATGCCACGGCGGGGTACCGAGGAAATGTTTTTCGTTTACGCGTGTTGCGGCTTGTCAAATCTAAACAAGAGCCCGATGGTGTTGGCTCCATGTTTATATCGGAGTTGATGCGACGGAGCACGTTCTGCGGTGGTCGTGGTTTCTGAGGTAAACATGGCTGCGGCCCGCTCCCACGTCGCTTTGGCTGTGCGTTTACAAAATGCAACGCGACCCCTCTTTGTTTTCCAATGTCGTGGTAAAAGATCGGTTCGCTTATTGAAGATGTTCTTACGGCAGGGAAAGCCGTCGAGTCAAGTGAACGGTCCCGTTTGTGGGGGGTTCCACACAAACAGTCGGGGCGAGTCCGTTTAACGCGCAGGACTTTCTCAGCCAAAGGAAAGCTCAGTGGCACCGCTTCTAGGGGTAACGGAGCGCTTGTTTAATAGCTAAAGCTCGGCGGCCTTTAAGTAAAAATTTCGTATCAGAAACAAGCGGAACTATTTCCACAATCTTGGATACTACAAAGAGTTTTAAAACAACTTTATGCGGCCGATGGACATTCTTCGTTGCCGCCAGATTTGTAAGTTTGGCTCTGAAAAAATGAAACGTAATGGTTACTGGAACAGAAAGATTGGTCTTCAAGGTAAACGGCGCGCGGGCTCGTGTGCATGTGCGTGTGTGTGTGTGTGTGTGTGTGTGTGTGTGTGTGTGTGTGTGTGTGTGTGTGTGTGTGTGCGCGCGCGTGCGTGCGTGCGTGCGTGTGCGCGTGTGCGCGTGCGCGTGTGCGTGTGCATGTGCGTGTGCGTGTGTGTGTGTGTGTGTGTGTTGGGGGGTCACCAAGAGCGTGGGTAACGAAGTACGTCAGTGGCGACTTCTATGAATTCTACACCCCCGAAACAGAACAGACAGTCAACTGAATCGCGTTGTGTTGGAAGAGGGGCGGGAGGACAAAACCGAACCTGTCTGCGGTCTGTCCGACCAGGGCACACCGTCTGTCAGTCGCCGAAAACGCCATACAAACAAAGACGACGGCACAACAAGTTGTTAGTGAGAACGTTCGTAGAGACGACCTGGCGAGGGCGTCAGGTGCCTGCCCGGTGCAAAGAGCAGATACCTGGCTGGCAGGCGAGCCCAGCCAGTGCGTGAGGCACAGCCGGCACGGCCGCCCGTCGACAAGAGGCGGCGGCCCCGGCGGTTGGGGCCAGATCAGGTTGCGACGCCGGGAATCACCGCCGGTGAGGACCGCCGACTCGGGTTTCCATCGCGCGTTCCCTTCCACGACCAATCCTACTCTTTTTCGGTTTTCTTCTTCCTATTTTGAATCGTAATTTTCTACTACGTTTTTTGTTTTTTTTTTTATTTTTCTCTATGATTCAGGAATGGTTTCTTTTTTCTGTTCTTGTTTTTTCAGTCTCTCTATATGCTAGATACTTAGACGGAGTCACTAATGTTCGTAATACGTAAGAACGCGTCCGTTCTTCGCACCATGCGCAAATTAACTGTTGCAGATTTCACGAGAAAAAATCGAGCAGCGCTAAAAGGGTCGTGCCACCCGTTTCGATTTTTGAACTTGCACGGAGCCTATTTGCAAGTACGTCTAAAATTCTCCAGTAACGCGACAAAAATTAATTTATTACAATGTGTATATTGTTTAAGACGTAATGCGTTTTAAGTAAGAAAAGAAAATTCGGAGTTCGATGTTACTTAAATCCAGCGATGAATACGTGGCCGACCTGCTAAATTGCGGTTACTTCGGGTAAAACGTGCATAAGGCGGAATCACCAACTCTACGTACACCGTACAAAAGACGGCCTGCCGATTGTAGGGAATTGAAGTAGACCATTTCCGCAGCCTGCTAAGCACCCGGATAGCGCTCCGTAATCCACCACAAGACCTTGAACTATGCAGACAAGGCAGGCGACGCGCATGCGCAGTTGCGGCGTTTCCTTCGGAGATACCGTAGCGGAGGAGAAAAACGATCTACTACAATTCCCTAGTCTCTGAGTTTCTTCCTTGTATTACGGTCTCATCGGTCATTCCAAAATTGCCTTCAAAGACGTTCGAGGCGGGCGTACGTATGAAGCAGACAAACTTCCAAGACGCTGGAGGCCTGACCGCAGACAATTGTGTTGTCGTGTCCGCAGCCAGTGTATTTTGTACATGGCAGTGGGACTGCAGTGGGACGGCGACTTCAGGCATCAGAAGGGCTTATGTGCGCCTTTTCAGCCAGAAGAAATAACCTTTTTTATGCGAGTGCGTTCTTTAGTTAGCCCCCGACTTCGTGAACCTTTCTGGCCTCCTAATGCGCACTTTCCCCGCTAAATTTAGCGGAAAAGCCGTCACGTGGTTTGCTCCGTCAATGGGATTGGCCCACAAGAACCACAGCGTTCGACCCTTTGCCGAGTTGGGCATATTCAGTTTCCCCGCCAAATTTAGCAAAAAATTTGATGTTACGTGACCTACAAACCAATTCAGTTTCCCCGCTAAATTTAGCGAGAAAGCTGGATTGCCCTAAAGGTTGTGTGGCAACCTCTAGGGCTCTAGGCCATACGAGTCGTCCAAGAGGTCGTCCTCCTTGACGTCGCCTTTGACGTCGTCCCTTAAGGTCGTTCTAGACGCAGTCCCTGACGTCGTCCATGGCCTCGTAGCGAAAGGAGGAGGTAAACATGACGATTGCTATCGAAATTCTTAGACAACCAACAATAGTGGTTCCTGCAGCCAATTGTATTTCCCATTGGAGTGGTCCAGCGCTGGTGTGCGCTGGAGTGGTCCAGCGCACACCAGCTCGGAACACGTGGAGCGGGGTCCATATCACATGAGCGAATGACGTTTTAGCGAACAGCGACATTTGAGCGAATCGACGTTTTAGCGAATAACGGGGCCGCGCGTTAACCCATCCGCCGTGCTGCGCTTTCGCCGCTTCGCGGCGACAGTCTGCGGCGGCTCATTACAAAAATGTGAACCCATTTGGCCCACCCGAAAACGCCGCTTCGCGGCGTCCGAGTATTCGCTAAAGTGTCATTCGGTGAAACGTGGGCGTTCGCTAAAACGTCATTCGATCAAGTCAGTGCCTCCCATGAGCGTCATACCGGCGTGCGGTCGTGTATTACAACACTGCCGTGGTTCACGTTGGCGGTTGTACCACACTGGCTAAATGCTTATCTACAGCTGAGAGCACTAAGGCAAGGGAGACTAAGTAAGGTTGTATAAACATACACAAAACCCAATTGTTTTTTATTTGTTCACATAAAGTTAGTGTGAATTATTGCAGCTAAAGAAAGAGTCACAATGTCTCTGGCTTTTGTCGAATATTTTGACATTTGTTTACTTCAATAGTTAAAACGTCATGGCTTCATCAAAATTTTCAGTTTTCACAAACGTTTATATAAAGCGCGTCTTCTTATGTTTATGTTTCCGAGTAAGTTTACCTTTATCCATTCTTTTTAATGTTAAGTTTCCTTTAATTAGCTCATAGAAAAAGTAACCGTATTAAGTTTTTGAACCGGTCTAAAAATAAAACTCTACTCGTCGTGGGAAATTCTCTTTCTCAAACTATCACGTGGATTTGTATTAGCTACACTTCGTGCAAACCTATCCAAACCGTTCAGCTTAATGCATTCAGCTCACACAATAAGAACTAACCCTTCTTTGCACGACTGATTTTGACACACAACAAGATAAAAAGATGATTACTAGGTCACTATAGGATTGTATTTATTACTCTAGATACTACGTGGCGGTCTTCATCGTAATTAACAATTAACAACGCAGAAACCACCGAAACACTCGTTTCTCAAACGTCACGTCCCAGACCATCTCCTAGAAACGGTTCTGTATTTGATAATCGCGTGGTAGAATATACGCGACGCAACTTCGGTTGTGACGTCATCATCATCATCATCATCATCATCAGAACGGAGAATCAAGACATCCATTCGTCTACGAAACTCATGCCCAACTACGGGGTCTTTTGACCTGGGGAGCTAAACTCGTCAAACGCAAAGTTGGGGCCAAAGTTCATGGAGCGCACTGATTGGACTATCCCGACGATGACTTGGCGCTTTTTTCGCCGGCGTCCAATCGGCGCGCAACCCGAACTTTGGGCTCCAACTTTGTGTTCGACGAGTTTAGGGCCTCAGATGTATCGGACTCGCAGTGCGTTTGTGTTTCGTTTTCTTTTCTTTATTTCGTGGCCCGGAAATAGCGCGCCGATGAAGGTCATAGACGTCCTCCATTGCGGCAGCCCCGACCAGAGCATGAATCTTCCTTGACGCGGAAGATACTTGGGCGTGATCGAGACACCGGCCGCTCGCAGTCCAGATAACGGCGAGATAGGCCCCCCCCCCCCCCCCCCCCCCCTCCCTTTAATACCCCCGGACAGTTTTCTACGCGTCTATACTTCGGACTCGGAAATTTGAAACCCGCGTCCTCAGGCGACGGCGACGCGGATCGCTGCTTTTCTCCCACACTTTCTTTCTCTCGTTATTTTTTGAACGCTTTGGCCGTTCATTCGATGTGCGTTCATCTTTTTTTGCTTTGTTTTTGTGTTCGTTCTTGTTTTGTTTTTGTTTTTAATTTTTCTCCATACAGTGCCAGTTTTGTTCGGTACTTTTTTACACTTTTGGGTTATTTTCATTTCCGGGTTTTCGTGTCTGGTTATTTTGTGTTATTATTTCGTTTTTAGTGTTATTGTTCGCATTTGTAGTTTGCACAGCGTGAACCTAGCAAAATGATGTCGTTCATGGAAGAACTAAAATAAAAGAAAGCAGAAAAAAAGAAAGAAAAGTACACACAAACCTTCCTCCATCTTGATCTTTCCGGATCAATACGTGTTCGAAGAAATCCGAGTTCCTGCATTTCCCGAAAGACAAAAAAGAAAAAAAAAAAGACGAGAAATTATACTTTTACGTGCACTCCCCCGCTCTTTCTTTCCGTGTGCGTGTACCAATTTATGAAGTACATTTTTTTTTTATCTGTAGATCTAAATCTAAGAAGAATAGATGAATGGAAAACAATGGACCGAATAAATTGAATACGAAAAACGTGTTTTTATATAACGCCTCTTACAGTGCACGTCTTTATTTGTCTTTTTTTATAGCTACTGTTTATCTCTGAATCTATATCTTTACACTTATCGTCTATTCATATATCTATTAATATATCAAATATTTTGTTTATATGTCACCTAATTTTTTCTAGGCATCTGTATATCCTTATATTTTTATCCATTTTTTTCTGTTTATTTGTTACGTATTTATCCACACACCTATTCGCTCTGTCTCTCATTAGATGTATATGTACCCTGTGTGCATTAACGCTGCAATCCCAATTTGTTTGGTTCGCAAAAATCGGTTTCTCATCGTATCACGCTGGGAATCACTGCAGAGGTACCCGAACGTAGTTAATTCAATATATGAGAGTATTAATACCTGGAACCTCAGAAGTCAAAATAAAAATAATAAACGTCTGGGTTTGTGTACGGAAAAATATCGCTAAACCTTTTTCCTCAAAATAAACAAAAAAAATCGATCTGGGCTTGTCTGGCGTTTATTACGACTGAAAAATAGGTAAAACGGAAAGAAAATACAGTTCGCTTACCTATTCTTCATCTTATTTGGCTCAAAATAACGCCACACTGACACAACATATTTTTTTTAACTGTACATGCAGAGTATGGAGACAACATAGTTTTTGAGTTTTCGGGATTTACTCAGGTGAGCCAATTTTTCCACAATTTTCGTGGAAGCTTCCAAAACTTTCAGGCACCTCTGTAGTAAAGTAAAGTCTAGAGCGATACGTTAAAAACCCTATCCATGTGGACCGCCCAAATTGGGGTCGAAGCGTTAGTGCACACGCTTAATTTCTATACTGATGTGTCATCTCTCTTTCCCTCTCCGTCTTTATCAACTACTTTCTCATTTTCTTAGTCCCGTCCACTACCCTCCTAGTCGCGGTGTATAGGCCTATAGCACTCGGCCAGGCGGCGCGAGCGCGTCCACAAGATGCACCATGTAATGCAGGCTTCGGCGTCCACAAGGCGCAACCATAAAGGCGGCGTTGTAGCGGTCGATCGTGCACGAGCATAGCCTCCTATCTACGAGGAGCGGCCGCCGAAACGGAAAAGATGGAGTGGTAGACAACGGATGAGAAGGAGCCACGTGGCTGGCGCCCCGCTGCGGCGAGACGCCGAAACACGCTTCTCCCGAGCGAGCAAGTGTGCTTGGGGTCCTCGCCGCTGCAAAAGCTGTGCGCTGACGTACAGGTTGCCCGAGATATGGCTCTTTGATGCCCTGTGCTACCAGATTCCCGAGCTCCAAATCTGCGACCGGGCACTCTAATGGCTTCGTCGTCCAACTGCCAGGCTTTGTGAGTACAGAGGAGGCTATGGCATGAGTCTCGTTCGAATGCTAGCGACTGCCAGTGTGTCTTCATGTCCATAAAAAAAAAATCTGCAAAAAATGTACAACATGTGTTCTTAGCGTCCTGTCGAAACGCCAAGAACGCATTCCTTTCGGCTGTTTTGTTCGTGTTTTCTTTCCTAGCGCCTTTCAGCAACGCGAGGGAGCGTAAGAACGCACAATCGAACGTGAAAATATTCAGTCTTGTTCGCGAGGGGCGCTGCTCAAAAACTTGAGAGCTACAGGACCGAACCACTCGACGGCTCGTCGGGGCGAAAACGAAGCGTCCCGTTCGGGGAGTTGATTACGAAGTCCGCCCGGTCGTTCGGAATTCCATTTCGATGTTCCTCCCCGGATGCCCGCATATTCCCAGCGCGTGTCCCGAACGCATGCAGGGAGCCCACTTGACCCACTGATCAACCCGAAAGAGCCCCCAAAGGCCCAAGCACCGAAAGCCCCGCTTTATTCTCAGCTAGAAGAAGTCGATGTAATCGCGGCCCTTCGTGGATTATATTGTCCGCAGCCACATGGAAGTCAAGGCCTAGGCGTGACGTCATCGCTAGTGGATCCCCGACCCGCGGCAAGATACGCTGAAGCTCGAAAGAGGCAGACGCGTCCGTGTCTTGGCGTCGCCGCGTGTAGCGTTGCACTGTTGTTGCGAGACACTGCGAGACGCGCTGCAGGTGGCGATGCTCAAGCAAGTTTGGCGGCGATGTCTGCAAGCACTATAGTTTCGGGCGAGAGGAGGACCAGGCTTTGTCTCCTATTGGTACGTCAAGCTGTTTCTCTTTTCTTTTTTTTTTTCCCTAAGTGCTTAGTTACGTAATCTTCCTACGCTTCTGAGAATCTCTGAGATTGGTGTCTTCTGTGCATTGGGAGGCCTAATAAATAGCCTTCCTTTTTAAATCGGTTTTGTGCATTTATACATCGTTTCATACGAAGTATAAAGGTCCGTAATATTCCGACATCGAGCTTAGCAAATGCGGCGTAGCGCAGTGCACTAAGATATTGATTGGTCGCAGATAGTGAGTTCCTGTTCGCCTATTATTGAAAGGCGCTTGTTCTGCGCTACGCTGCGTTCGCTGCGCCGAACATTGGAGTCTAATGCCCGTGTCCCACTAGAGCGACAGACAGAAACAAATGACAGCGACAAGCCTCAAACCAGAGCCTTTCGCTATTTGAGAGGCTTTGTAGAATAAAGGAGGTTATGCTCAAACACGAGCATCATTCAGGCGAGGGTATCTTTGGCAGGCTTGCAATCACTCGTGCTTACTTCACGAGCACCGAACGACTAAACGCCTGCCGAAGGTGCCATCGCGAGCATGCTGCATGGGTTTGAGGCTTGTCGCTGTATTTTGTTTCTGTCTGTCGCTCTAGTGGGACACAATCATTACAGAGCCTTTAGTGCATACAACACCGCCAAAGCCGCTAGCGCGAGTGTGTGGCTTGATCTTGCGCTTCAAGGGGCACAAGTCGGTGACAAGGTAGTTCGGGGGAAGCCGCTCCCACCTCTTCACTTTAGCTGAGCTAAAGTGGCAAGGGGTGAGAGGAGCTTCTCCTGAACTCTTAACTTGTCACCGATTATTGGCGAAGACTTGCGCGCGAGGCAGTAGCTCTGGCAGCGTTGTAGCGCACTAAGTATCCAACGGAGTGTACAAGTCGCTTCATGCGCTATGGCAAGACCCGCTGAATCAACGGCTTTCGCAGCTTCGATATTATTTAGTATTTATTTATTTATAACATACTGCAGACCAAGATGGTCCAAGCAGGAGTGAATAAGAGAGAGTAAATTACACATCGTACATGTCAACCTACAAGCAATACCTTCGACAGGAAGTTCAAATAAAGAACTATTATACAGAGCATAAAAAGCCACCAGCAGCGGAAGAAAATGTAGCTGTGACTGCATAGGTCCTATGCAGACATAAACTGGGAGGAAACGGCTAACTGAGTGGGAAGAAAATTCCAGTCACTAATTGTTCTGAAAAAAAAAGTAAATTTAAAAAGATCGGTGCCAGCAAAGTAAGCTGCCACTAAGCGTGGCTGGTAATATCTGGTCTGTCTCGTAGTAGCGGGTTGTAGGTATGAGTGACGATTAATAGCAAGCCTATCATTTGCAAGTGAATACAAAAACGTCAGCCTAGCCAGCTATAGCGAGTCGTTCTAAAACGGAGTGCAGTTGCGCTCCTCGGTGCAACGCAACACTCGTGAGGCTCGAAGCTTGTGTACAAAAGCGAAACCAGAGGGTTCGTGTATAGAACCCCGGGAACAATATAGCCCCGGAACAGACTCTCTTTGTCTTCCAACGTGGATGGGGGTAGGGTGCACCCTTTCAACCCAGCACGCACCCTTTAACTTTACCCCACCGCCGGTAGGTTACCTCCCGCGTCAACGAGTGGTGAAAAAGGGGAGATCCAGATGCAAACCTATAGCTATAGAACGTATACGCCCCGACTAGCTGTTTGCGCCGAAGCAGCGCTTTGTTTGTCCCGGAAAACCAGTCAAGTCCGTCCGACCCGAAAACCAAGCGACGAGGAGGATTCCGAACCCTTCCCCTGCAGAGAGAAATGCGGATAGAGTTGGTACATCCGGACTTTTACCCGAGAATAGCGTTTTCTAAAGTCCCAGCCATGGGCTGCTCATACAAAAGACACTGTGTTCGGTACAGACATTGCAGCACTGTCTGCGGGCGCACCTCAAGCACTTTCCAAGCATGTTCGCTTCACGCATAACATGTGTGCAGACAGTTTGTGTATGATCATGCAGGGACAAAGCTGCCTCGGACAGTGACTGTCTTTTTGTGTAAGCACAGTGTGACCTTAATAGACGACACGAACACAAACAGGTCTCAAATACAGCTTCATTTTAATGGTTCAAAAGACAAACTCCACTCTCGGGTAAAATCATCGTGCTTCGGTTTCACCAGCCTGCTCGCACACTCTTTTTTTTTTTTTGTTCGAAGAGTTTATATTTGTGAGCGCATGCGCCATTGTAAAAGGAATTCAAGCTAAGACATTGTAGCTTTGGTCATACTCATTATATATATAGTTTAAAGTATAAGCAAATCGTATTTGGTATAAGTGTGACTGCTGAGTCAGAACTGCGTGGAGCTGCGCTGTGCAACTTTCTGTCATGTACAAAATCTGAGTTTGGTAGTAGTAGTAGTAGTAGTATTTCAGACTGAAACATGTGAACGAAAATCGCTACATACATAAATTACTCAACATTACTAAAACGTTTAGGCACACGACAAAATTCGGAGGCATGCGGTTTAGACAAGCTCGTTTTAGCGAACGCCGTTTTACCGACTCCGGGTTTATCGAATCCCTTTAAAAAAAAACAGTTTAGAGAAAATAGCGATGAGCCTGCTTTTAGCGAATTTGGACGCCGCGAAGCGGCGTGTACGGGTAAATCAGGTGAGTTTACGTTTTTGCAATGAGCCGCCGCAGACTGCCGCCACGAAGTAGCGGAGGCACAGCGGGGGGCAAGGCTTGACACGCGCACCAGTGATACACGCGAGAAGTATGAAAGCCTTTTCTTTAAAAAAGCGTCCCCTTTCGATAAACGGCGTTTCTCTAAACTGAGGCACTGCTTTCTCTGAACCGTGCTTCGATAAAATGTGCCCATTCTCTAAAACGTGCTTCGATGAAATGGCATTCGATGAATCGTATTAAACCCACAATATTTACAGCGCGGAAATTACCAATATGGCTTCTTAGGTTCCAACATTACGAAACATATTAATGTGTGTAGTACCGTTCCGAAGCGTCTAGATATACAATAGAAAATAGTTATATTTTAGTCTGGAGGTTGTAGAAATTGTTTCTCTTCAGTGACACAGCTCGTTGAACGTCAACATGACGTGAATTTGAATTCTCAGAGGGGCGAAGAAACGCGAATTTATTTTCTTGACTCGCACGAGGCCTTTTTGACTTATATAGCGCCTCGCACGCTGTTGTAAAAATTCAGCTGCTTGAAAACGGCTACCGGTGGATTGAAGTTACCTAATGGGGAGAAAACCACCTGTCGTCCTCAATATGGAAAAAACTTATCACCCTGCTGCGACCTCCGGCGTACCTCGGGGGTTAGTGTTGGGACCTCTTTTATTTCTTCTATTGATAAATTATATAGTGATATAATCGGGGATAAGGTGGCTCACAGGCGATTGTCTTCCGCATAGCAGAGTAGACAGGGTTAGTGGTGCTGCTGTTTTGCAGCCAAACCTAGATATAAATAACCTCCGAATGATGCTATAGGTTTGGGCACTACACTCTCAGAAACGTCTCCGACCTCATTTTCCTGCAGAATGCGAAGACCGCCAATCACGACGTACAATACGAAGATCACAGCAAATGACAACACTCAGAATGCAATTTGAACAACAACTATTAAATGTGGGACGTGACTCTCATTCTCTCGCCCAGATATGTATTGATCTAATTCATCTTATTCTCAGCTTCATCGTTTGATGGGATCATTCTATCGTGATTGGATATATCCGTGTTCTGCAGGACAGATGAGCTCAGGGAAATTGTAGTATCATTGAAACTTGGGCGAGTTCATTCTGCATTTGTAAACAAAAACAAAAACAACAGAATATAGACAAGGGACGAGTGAGTAGGTGCACACAGACAGAACGAAACGAAAAATAAATTCGTCAAGGGGCTGTAGCGTACCAAATACCGTTGATGTGCAAAAAAACTGATATCGGACAAACCGGTAGATGAATTAATGAAAGACTTATGGAACATGCCCGATCTATTCATTCGTTACCGGGGGGGGGGGGGGGGGGGGGGGGGGGGGGAGGGGGGATCTGGCCATTTACTGTGATAGCTGTGGCTGCAGTCCAACTTTAGAGGGAGCGACGATGTTTGGTAGGCATAGAACGAAGATGACGAGAGAAATTTTAGAGACGTATTTTATTTCACTGTGCGAGGACTGAAGCTGTATCATGTGTGCCGTCTATAGCTTTATATAACAAGGAAGTGGTGCTTCCCCGGGAATTCCACAGGTGTTATAAAATAGATGACGGTATATGTGTATGTTTTGAATATCACAACGAAATATCGTGTTTTTCTAATAAAATAACAGTTGTAAGTCAGCGTTCCGTCGGTGCGCATCGATCTACTCGTCCCTCGTCCACCATCGCGATGTTTTTGATTTTAAGAGAGGCTCAGACGAGTCTTTTAGAGCCGATAAGTGGGCTGATGGCTTAAGCCAGAAAGTCTGTTGACTCTGTTCCTATTCGGATGAGTATAAGAAGCTCCCCCCTCCCTCCCCCCCCCCCCCCTCCCCCTCCCCCCCGAGTTTCTTAATTCTCAGTGTCTATTTCGCCCAGTATAATGAGATGATTCACGTTTTCTAATAATGGGTGACCTCCTTATACTCGAGAGGTCAATAATGACATTCATGAATGTGAAGCGGGCTATTTAGATAACAAGCCGGTGACTCCTCCCATCCCCACACAGACGCGCACTCACCAACCTCCTGGCATTCATTCGCGGAAGCCCACAAGAGAGTGAAAGGCTTGCTGCCATCTGCTCGCGTTGTGTTCCCCGCTAAACATGGGCGCACTCCCTCCCGAACATGCAGGTGTGCCGAGTTGAAGTTGGTCCGGGGCATTCATAACGCGTTTTACCCTGTTTTGCCTGTAAAGGCCAAACTAAAAGAAAAATAGGCATCTATCAGCCGATTGTTCTGGCCACCTGCAAGCCGCAGGAAGACTAACGCGGAGCTTGCGGTTAGGAATGACTGGTTCGAGCGACAGTCGAGCCAATACCGCAGACTCCGCAAGCCACACGATATGTTTTCGTTATTGTTGCTCTTACATTAAAGTGATTCGGCACACTTGCGGTGCTCATTGCACGTTGTACTAGTTGGTAGTGTTTACTTTTGGGATCAATTGATCAGAAACACTACATCTATATTTGTTTCTTTTTTATCAGCATCGTTCAGGGGCATAATAATGAATAGAAATTCGATGCGAATACACTCTAAGACAATGATCTTGCGCTTCTTTCGGCACAGAGCGTCCGTAAATAGTCAATAGGGAGTTTTCGTAGCCCGCGCTGCCCACTCCGCTAAGCGTTCCGCAACGAAGAAGTAGCTATGCTCCTGCGCGCCGATAACCTTGACTGTGGAGTTCCCGCTATCGTAGCGGGTTGCGGAGGGCCTTGCGGGACGGCGAAAACGATCTACGAAAACTCCCTAATCACTGCGGTGTACGGAGGGGGCCCGGCGATAGACGACGCCGGCGTGACGGTGACGCGAGCATGTGAGACGTCACGTTCAGCTGCCTCATCGAAATCTTTAGCCTTAAAGGCCGACGACCAGACTCGAGATTCTGCAAGGCAGAACATCCTCCTCACCATGGGGGAGGAGGAAACAGGCAACGGTGAACAGGGGAGAAGGGGAGAGAGAAGGAAGCGGGGGAAAAGTGGAAAGCGCGAACTGGTCGTCGGTCTTTAAGCCAACAAGTTTAATCGATCTATTTATTTGCCGAACCGCACCGGTGATCGCAGGGATTGGCTATCATCGTGCTGTGCATGAAAGCATACGAGCGGGCTTGCCTTATACTGTACAAGAACTTCCCTCTTCTGCTTCTTTCAACTCCAAGGAGAGAGGGTTAGCGCGTCTTCCCAGCCGCATAAAAGAAAGCCCACAACGATAGCCGCAGCTTCCACCATCCCCTTGCCTTCCTTCGCGCGTACATTCCCCGTTTGTTTGTTTTTTTACACTTTCTTTTTCTATTTCTCCGCTCTCCCTAAGCATCCGCGGGAACCCACAAAACGTAATTTACGAAACACAGCACCTCCTCTCCCGCTTCCTTCCCAAACCGCTTCGTAAAATCCCCGCCGGTGGACTCCCCATTAGGGAGTATCGATATAATCAGCTCAATCCCCAGAGAACAGCCCCCTTTCCGACCCCCGCCTCGCCTTCCCTCCTGTCCCCGACCATCAGTGTTTGCCCTGTTGGAGCCCTTGTGCCATCCGTACCTTCGTCCCGACCTTCCCCCCGACGTCCCACCGGTGTTCTAAAAACGAAAGCTACAAAAGCCTTGAAACCCCGCGGTTTGCTGCCCTCTTTGTCGGATCCCCATTGTTTCCTCAAAGTCGAGTTGAAAACTTTGCGCCGTACCGGGCAGCGCATCTCGGCGAGCGTGGGGTACCTAACGGACCTTTTGGAAGGCTCTGACGATGTTCCTCCCTCTGTCAGACTCACCGATAATTTAACAAACGCGGGGCGTTCCGAGCATGTAATCATCGCTCGGGAGTCAATCTTAATTCGCTCAATAACATCGACCAATCAGTAGGTACACTCTCAGAGTCTTAAGCTGTCATTCACTATATATATATAAAACAATAACGTCCATTTATAAATCTATTTACATACAATTTTGAGGGACGCTTGCCGGTCGCACACAAAAAAATCAAAAATAAATCGACAAAATTTCCGGGGATCGTGTATATTTCCCGAGAGAGGAAATGTGAGTAAAAAAAAAAATATATATATAGACATAGAACAGTTTGTTCGTCATTTTAATTTCACGTTTTCCCAATACCTGAAGTTGAACGCAAAACATTGGGGTCGCAGCGGCAATACAAATAAAAAAAAATAAATAAAGAACTCCCACCAAAGCGAGTCATCCTCTCGTCGCCCAGACAATACGTCCCGCGGGAATACCTGATCATCTGAATGTCGCGTCTTCTTTATTATTTATTTCTCTTTATTTGTTTTTCACTTTCCATTATGTTGACGTCAGACCCGTGTTGCCGACATCGTTGTATGGCCCTCTCCCCGAGCCGCATTCAGAAATTAAAATGTTCCCAGGGTTTTCCAGTCCCAAAAGCGCCAATCATGCGGAATTAAAGGCAGTTCAATTCTCCCCTAGAACTCGTTTATGTTTGTGCTTCTTTCGACGCAGCTTATGTTTGCTTTTCGTTCGCTGAAGTCTGCATCGATTCAGTGCCTGGCTATTGTGTGTAGCGGTCGCCCTCTGCGCGATGTCATACTGCAGGCTGTTCTAAGCATGCATGGCCCCTCTTCCGCGAGATATCAGACGTCGTGGACGCGTCCATGACTCCATGACTCAGCTTTCTTTTTTTTTTTGCCCGGGTGAGCTCTGGAATAGCCACAAGAATGTATGGCTCTCAGGCTGTGTTCGTTACACGGGTATTGGGCAGGAGATCGAACTATAGGGGGAGCTTTATCGAGCTTGTTGTCCCCACAGCCCGGTGTTTACTAACACAGAATAACAAAGAAATTGAACCTCGCCATGCACGGTCTGGACACGAGCGCTTCACTCTTTCCAGTGCTTTGGTTGCACGAGGAGCCTGCCATTCGAATCGTCACCATCGATGTCGCTCATCAAAAACAAAGAAGAAAATTCGGTTTGTTGTCCCGACAGCTGAAGCGTGCCGCCAGAGGCGTGACTGTTCGATCTCCTCCCCAATACTTAACTGCAGTTCCGCTTAACCCCAGTTAAGCGGAACTCTCGGACAACTTTCTGTGGCAGTCAAAGCAATGGGCGCACGTGCGCAACTAGAGCGCCCATAGAAGCTGCGCGCGCGAACTGTTCGCTTCCTCTTCGGAAGTAGTCTTCACGTGGTAGCCCCCGCAACTAACATCGAGTATAGTTTTTCTTCCCGCACGCCAACAGAAGCACGTTTGTGGCGTCCCAAAACAATCTTTCAGGGTCTTTACGGGCTTTAGTAGTCAGTCGGTACACTAAGCTTCAAAAAAAGCGTCACTAGCAAGACGTGGTTAACGGAAAAACAAATTCACATACATCAATGCCGGTTGGAAAGAAGTTAGGAGATGAAGAACTTCCTGGAAGCCTCTGTGTGGACTTTTCTTCCCAGAGAGTGGCCCCGATGAATAGGCTCTCTAAAAAACGCAGTGTTTTTCCTTAGTGAATGAGATTGCAACACTAAAGGATGGCGGTGGCCTAAGAACCTATCATAATAAACCACGCCCTGTCTCCAGCCATCAGTGACCAAAAACGTTCATCCTAATATAGGGCCCTTTGTCGGGACACGCCACACCCTAGCTTCAATGTGGAACATTCCAAAAATCGCTTCGGCTCGCCGCCATCTTCGTCTAGATGGGGTGTGGACGGCGTTCTGAGCATGCGCACTACCTCTATGGAATACGTCCACAGCCCAGTGACTCGGCATTTTGTTGCTCGAAAGGTGTGCTCGAGAACTGTTTGGATTCCTTCACGTCTGTCTCCCTCTCCGCGAACGGGAGTGTGGCAGCCTGCAGCAAGCTGGGAGACCGGATATCAACAGCGGCATTTTTTTCTCGGCGCATATCTTTTGTGTTTTTCCGACGATCGACGGCGAGGATTGCTCTACGGATCTCCCCCTCCGCTCCCAACGCGGTTGGTATTCCGCGCCTGGTCCGAGATCGTATTTCCGTGACGGTCACGTAATATGCCTGCGGAACCCAAGAAGACATCGGCTCGTTCGAACGTTTGCGAAGCGGCGGCTGCATTACATCGCATGGCGGCCATCATACTTCTTTTTTTTCGTAGACGTTGTTTTTAAGGCCCCTTTTGTCTTCACCGGAGCATATGGTACTGTCCTTGCGGAGTGCGCGCGTTTCACGCGCGCACTGCGCACGTGAAACTAGCCAGGTGCGCAGTTTCGGATCTCACAGAAGCGGAAGCGGCTTGACGTTACGGGTGAGGGGGGACCTCCGCAGGTGTCTGGTGGCAGTCGCGTCTACAGACTCGTTGTCGAATGCGATGGCGAAATCCATGGGAAAGCAGGCCAGACACGTCTACTGAACGTGAACGTTCAAAACCATTCCTTCTCGCTCTCTTACATTGCGTTCAACAAGAGGGAACGAGTAGACCAACGTACGCTAACCTATACTAAAAACAAAAAATAATAAAGGCTTAGAACGATAAAATACGTGCGACTGTTTAACTGGTCAGCGTTTCTAGAACTCGTTAAGATCAAGATCTGGAAACAACGTACAAATATCAAATAAATTGAACTTAAGCATTGCTTCGGTATTAAGAATGGAGAAAAATATGGGGATAGAAATTTCTGGCGATGTGATGGCGAACTTCTGAAAATTTAACATACCCTCTGAGAAGTCCCTGTCTGTAGAGTTAAGGTACTATCGTGAACTCTGTTAGCTGTAACACGCCAGTGGAGGCCGTCGCGCATCCCCAGCGCCGCATAGCAGGCGCCGTCCAAAACTCCACGCATGCGCCGTGTGGCGGACTCGCTTTTCCCACCTGCGAGCACGCCCTCGCTTTGTCGTCTGCTAGGCGAAGAGCAGACGACGCCACAGCGTCGTCTGCCAACGTTTGCTGAACACGGTTTTGTGGGCGCCTCTTTAGGCACAGATCCACTATCAACCGTCTCTGCTCGTCTGACATCCTCGCCATAACGAACTGGTCTCGAACATGTTCTAGGCAGGCGATATTTATTGGGGCAGATTGCAGAGTCATTGTGGCATAAACCGTGTCTACGTTTCTTTTTTTTTTTTTCTTTTTTTTGCTTTCTTTAGAATTAGTTGTGCGCAATGCACCTTTCAGCAATACGCGTCCGCGAACCAGCATGAACGCAGCAGGTGTGATTCAGAAATAGACCGTCAACTGCAAGCTTGCCCGAGAGAAATCAAGTAATCTACCGTGATATATACAGTTAGTGGTGATGAGTATCTTCACTCAGGCGGACGCATATCCGTGAGTCAGGGAATGAACCACCGCGTAAAAGGCGCCCGCCAAAACGTGGGCGCCTCTTACGCAGCTCTCACATGGTGGTTCGCTGAACACGAAACTGTTCAGCGAACATTGGCAAGCCGCTCGCATGTTACAGCTAACAGAGTCCGCGATAGTACGGCGACTGGAAGGCCTCTTCGACTGGTGGTGTGTTTAGAGGCCCTTAGCTCCCGGGCATCAAGAGTGCTCCTGAAGGGGCGACAAATTACGACCCAAGGCGTTTCATGATCCCGGATGTCGCGACACTGACGGCTGGTCGTGTAGGCGTTCTGGCAAAAAGTATGAACGAACGCGGATGTCGCTGTCGTCGAGGCGTCCGAACTTCCGGTTGCTGAAGCGTCTGTCAACTGTCCATCTGGACAGCGATCTGCAGCAGAATAGGAGGCCATCGCCAGCATCGCGCCATGCAACAGCATGACGCTCCCTTTCACGCGTCATCAGGGTGAAATCGAGGGACCACTTCTGACGCGATCGTGTCGCTGAAACGCCGACGTCGGTGGCGTGACGGGAAAATCCTGATTGGTCGATAGGGTCATGACGTCACAGTCACATGACCTCGTGCGGGAAGTTTAAGCAAAGCTCACGCGAAACGTAACGTTACGTGTGGAATGAAAGTGATTAAAACCGGACATGCAAGGCGAATTAAAGATCACCGTATGTCTCAAATGATTTCACTTTATAAAGTAATTCATTTGCCTTGAAGAAAAATCTGAGGAATTTTAAAGGAAAAATTTGTAGAATATTTGACGGGATTCAAACCCATGACCCTACGGTTGCGAGCCAGACACCGCTGTCACTATTAGCAACAAGAAAGTTAATCTAGACTCCGAGTCCACAATAAATAACATCATTAATAAATCAAATCATATAAAATACTTGCGAGTCACGTTTACATATAAGCTTAAGTGGGACACACACATCACAAATGTTCGTGGGAATGCCTTTCGGAGACGAGAATTTTCGGAGAAGGAAACTAAAGAACTCGTCTACGGAAACTAGACTCGTCTATGGAAACTAAGCTTAGCGCATGTAAGACGCTCGTTAGAGCTGCATTAAAATATGCGAGCGTCGTGTGCAGCCCTCATCAAGCGTATTTTTCGGCTAGAGAAGATAGAAGGACCAGCGACAAACTTCGCTTTTTCTAAATACTGTTGGAAATGTAATGTCCATGTTGAATGACACAGAATTTCTTGAATCCAGAAGCTCAGTCGCCACACTCCAGTTGTTGTATTCTCTCTACCATGGTAAAATTGAAATAAATCGTGATGACTCCCTAAAACCTTTCTTTCGCTCAATGAGAACTAATCACAACATTTGGTTTTGCGTGAAATGTTTATTGTGCCACACTTGTGTATGGGTCCTAAATGTACCTATAGTGACTCTAAGTAAACAAATAGAAACCTACCCGTGGGAGACGCGTTGCAGGTGCCATGACTTACAGCATCGTCCAATGGCCATTCGGTCTCTCTAGAGAAAGGGGAGCACGCCTTTTTGCCATTGAGACTGCATGACTAATAGCGCGATCTCCTTCTCATTGGCTAAACTCGTTGAAAAGAAGGCCAACGATTGGTGTTCCGAGGGCATCGCGGCGTAGTACATGAGTAGGTGCCTCTGAGTGGGCACTGCGACAACTTCTAATACCCCTGTTACACGGGCACACTTAACCGCGGTTAACTCAGCTTTAACTGCGGTTACGTGGCAGCACAGATGCCGCACTATACCCTCGGGCAGCTATTTCAAAAGAAGTGAAGAGAGCGCGTGCACTGCTTTGATGGGTGCTCAAGATGCTCAAGCGCACGTTCGTCCATAGCTCTGACTGCATCGCCGCAGAATGTTGTCGGCAAGTATTGTGCGCTAATTGTGGTTTAGCGTAACTGCAGTTAAGTGTGCCCGTGTAACAAGGGTATTAGTCAGGTCGAATCAGCCGGAAAGGTATCCCAGCAGTGCGCTGCTCGTAGACATCAGATCAGCGGCTTGTTGGCGTCTTCAGCTCTACGGCCTTTGTGAGAAGGCTGATGGCAAGACTTTTTCTCGTCCCTCTGCCTGACATGTTCGCCAGTGACTCCAGTTCAGTACACTGTCTTGTGAGCGAAGTTTTTTTGTTTTTTTTTTCTTTCTTTTTCTTACCAGATAGATAGCGGCTGGAGGACAGCGCAAGTCGCAGTTGACGACCTCACCCCCCCCCCCCCCCTCCCTCGTCCACGGCTTGACGGCTGGGTCAAGGACAATCTTATCACATAGACCACTTGCCCAGGACCCAACGCGTGTGTGTGCGGCGAAGCTTAAAATCAGCGCTGCATCTTCCTGTTCAAGTGCCGACACTCTTAAATAAAAATAAATTTAAAAAACGTACGTGGGCTAAGAATCCAGCAGAACACGGCGAACATCAGAGGGTTCACAGCGAAAGACGGGAGCTAAGAATACGATTACGCTTAAAAGATGCGCTGTGCTCAGAGAGAGTGAGCGAGTGAAACGTCATGCTCGTTGTCTTTGTATTTTTCGGGTCTAATCGTATTCTGAGCCTCGTCGTTCGCTGGTATCCTTCCATTGTTCGTCGTGATGGGCCGTCTCCGTCATCTGCAGGCATTCCGTATTCAATGACAACTTAATAAACTCGGGACGTGGTTTCTTTTCTTTCGGGCGTGATCTCTGGCGTTCTTCTCAGCTAATACCCCATTCTGATTGGCTGCGGAGCGAGCAAGAATTAGGTGCACGGGACACGCCCTGCATTTCTCAGGTTCCAATAATCCATTTCTGTTGCTGGGCTTTTCCGAGCATGCGCCCTCTTCTGCAGAATGCCGCGTCCTCGGCCCACTCACCCCCCGGACAATGAAGTTTGGTTGGACAGGTGGCGTCACCTATGCGGGATATTTGCAACTCTGAGACGGCCCGCGGACCCCTATCATTGGACGCGATCTCGAGTTTGAACGTCCGAGTGCTCCTGTCGAACTCTGACGCACCGATCGCGTCATACATGCGTTCGGTGGTTAGGCTAATTAGACCTTCCCAAAGTTGCCCATTTTGACCACCAGCCGCGCTGACCAGCAGCCGACCGAGGCACCTCCCGTTCACTGCCTTTGGGTCATAGGACGGTGAACGGTATTAACAGTATGAGAAATTTAGTAGATCGATCCGACGACTCCGATAGCGATATCGAGTCTCCGCCGCCTTTGTGCATGCATCGTATCAATATCGGGTATCGTTATCGGAGGTATCGGGTATCGGAACGATCTACTACTAAGTATGAGAGCCTTCAGCTTTCTTTTCAACAGCTCCTACTTTAAAACTCGAACAGTCAAATGTTTTTTTTTAATGTTTTTTTAGCGCTCGCGTTTTGTTTCCAAAGGAATGTTCTAAAGAAAAGCTAAAACACTTGTTAAAAAAAAAAAAACGAGTTATACTTTGTTTTACCCACGGTGGTCTCACCTTAGCATGGACTAACAGCGAACGCTGTGCTAGCGCGAGCGGCTGGCCTTGACTGCCTTGACTGGAGCACTCGCTGCACGAGCGCTCGTGCAGCCGCCGAGGCTTTATTCGAAGCAACTATCTCGCGCCTTTAGCACGCGCGGCTAACAATAGTCCATACTAATGTGAGACGGAGTATAGAGGTGAATTTTCGCATTTTTTTGTTTCCTGAATCTGAATATCACGTTCGTTTTCCCCGAAGATGTAACTAAACACGAGAAAACACGAAAAAAAAAAAAAAAAACGACCAGTCGCGACGTTATATAGGAGCGCGTGCAATTGCAAGCTTCACAGGTATATTTTTCCGCACTGACGCCAGTCGTGACATCTATTTCTGACCTTTTCTTGAAAATAGGAAGAGTGCGCGTGCATAGCTTTGACAGGTGCCGAAGATGCGCGAGAACAGGCACTCTAAAAAAAATCCCGTGCGTCTGCTTTCCCGCACAACACTTGGACAGCCATTCACCGCAACTTACGGAGGCAGCTCAGCGAATAGCAATACCGAAACATATGTTTAGACCAAAAAACGCCGTCTGAGTTGTGACAGTAAGCAATGCAAAACGTCACGCTTGCATTGCTTAATGTCACAACTCAGACTGCGTTTTTTGGTCTAATCATATGTTTCAGCATCGTCATTCGCTGAGCTGCCTCCGTAAGTTGCAGTGATTGGCTCTCCGAGTGTTGTACGGGAAAGTAGACGCACAAAGTTTTTTTAGAGCGAGGGATTCTGAAAACCCTTAATATGACGTCACGCCCCGAGAAGGAGGGGCTTCGGCGGTACTTTAAAAATTAGTTTCTGTAGCCTCCGTGCACCAAATTGAAAAATAATCTTGGTACTCGTGATCCTGGAGGCCAAACGAATACGATATAAGTGTTTTTTTTCCCTCAAATGCAGAACCGCTTGTTTCCCTTTAAAGAAAAGGTCAACGTGGCAGGTTCTTTTTTTTTTTTTTTTTTTTTTGTAATATAATTTTCTAGCGGGAGCATGTACAGTGTTTGCTAGCTGTTCAGGTTCAGAAGCATCAAATGGAAATCTTGAAGGTGCCACTTTTCTTCTATTGGGTTTCATACCGAAAGGAAGGCCGGGAAGGTATAGGCACACGCTTTGCTTGCACCAGCGTTTGCTGCAATAACTGTTCGAAAGCAAAAAAAATATATAAAAATAAATGGTACTTCGCACGTGCATTCCTCAACGCCTTATTTTAGGTTATTTACTTCGAATTTATTATACCGGAAAGGCGCGCGCATGCAGCGCGTTTAACCTACGTTCCCAGAATTCTCTCTATTAGCGGCGAGATGTTTTGGTGGCGCCCTCCTATGGTTGCCTCTTGTGACATCATTACCTAGCGAACAACAAGTTCGGTGGTGTCTGTAATTCGCATGGTGGAAGCTTGAAATCACTGCGCTCTGAAACCAACACTGCCAACACCGCCGAAATCGAAGTTCTGACATTACTCTTATTTCTGTTAACGAGAAAACCTTTGCTGGCGTCATATTTAGCATTCGGCCAATAGTGGAAAGCCGACTACAGCGACGCTTTCGATCGCGCACGTCGCCAATACTAAGTTCACACTCAAGATGAGACTAGAAGCTTCACCTTCAGCGCGAGCTCGCTGGCTTCCGCAGTGCATTGCTGTCGCGTGCCTGCGCGTTCACACTTGTGTTAGCTAAAGTCACTGGAATCTGAAAAAGTAGCGCCATGGCCTTCCCCACCTGCTAGCCGGACACAAACAGATACTAACATACAAACAACCAAAACCTCGCAAGGCAATTGGCTAATCTGTCTACGTTACCATGGAAATCGTCTTCTCGGTCTATTCAAATCTTCGAAGCTTCCAGAGGGTTCTCTTCTTACCTTGTCTGTTCTGTCTATTTGTGAGCGGTCTATCACCATGTTTAATGCCTTACTCCAGAGGGTCGTTCTGAACCAGTGGCGCCAAGATCACCGTGGAGCATCATCGTAGTGGAAGAGTTCCTCGCCAATATAAACGTCTTTGACACTATGTATGCAATCAACTTATGAATCATGACCATCTCCCCGTATCTCTCACAAATATATTGTTCTCCTTGCGTATTTCAAAACAGTAAACTTATTTTTCAGTGCCTCCAATCACCGGCGAAGATGTACGCTTGTTTCGCCGGTGTGTGCATAGCAAAATCTCGGTATACAAGAAACGTCTCCATAAAGCTGCCGTCAACAGCGAATTTAGATCGGCTTTCCAGGAACGGGGGGCTCAAGGAGAAATTGCTCATTTCAAAGACCAAGATGGCGACCCTGCGGGGAGCTTGGCGCTGTACTTTCCAGGAGCCAGTTACTTTAATGTTAGCAAGAGCAGAAAGCTCGCGCTGAAGGCGGAGCTTCTAGTCTCAGCTTAAGGGTGAACGGAGTTTGGGGAGTATTCACTGGTGGCCATAGCTGTGTGCACGACTGTTGAGCGCGTGCTGACAGCAAGCTTCCACAGTTCTTTTGCAACGTGCATTCCGCACCATTAAGATTGCCTCTTAGCAGCCTCTTAATGTGAGCTCGTTCTGAGCATGCGCACTAAACAGCACCCACAAATATGGCGTCCAGTGAATACTCCCTACATAGTGCTTGGGTGATTTAGCGAGAGGTCTATTGCATAGGGTTATTATAATGTACGCTAGAGGTGTGATGCTCCAAATTGAAGCAGAAAGCAACGAGTCGAAAATTCACTTCTGGTAATGCATTTGTACAGGCAAAAGCGTGCGAATTTTTTCTCTGTGCTTGATTACGAGAGAAAATATTACGAATAATTATAACGTAGTAAATAGCTTGCAAGATTTCTCAGTCACGGAGACGGAAATATTAGGTCAGTTACGGCGTCTTTCTTGCAAATTCATGGCATTAAACACGGTGCTAAAACAGTTTCATACACGCATTTATCTGCACTGTTGGTGTCGGACACTGTTAGCGCGAAAACGGCGTCGGCGCTTTCCTGCATTCGGGATTTACGTGCCAAACGAACGATGGACATATGGAGAACCAAGGCAGATGGAAAGAGCTACGGAGTAACACTGGATCAGTGGCTCCCTGTGCATGCAGACGATCAGAATAAAGTGATGTCCAAGTAATACAGTCCGATTTGCAAGCAAAAAAAAAAATAAGTATTGCTCTATTCTCTCTGCTCCTGCGCATGTGCGAATATGCTTGTTCTGCGTTCAAAACATCACCCGCACGCTCGAAATCTTTGAAAAGTAGTTAGAAGCCAGAACACAGGATGCCCAATTAAAACCGGTGGGAATCAGTTCATCAAACGACGTTTCATCGACAGATTGTTTCATCGACAAATCGTTTCATCGACAGCTCAGATTAGCCTTTTAACTTTAATAAGTTGCATCAAACTGTCGCCGCAAAGCGGTGTGTACGGGTCGCTCAGGTGGGTTAACGTTTCTGTCATGAGCCGTTGCAGACTGCTTTCCGCGAAGTGGCGTGAACACGGGTTAACGCGCACCCCAATGATACACGCGCGACGAAACGTCCCTACAGCTTGCAATTCGCGTAACGAGTGTCGATGAAATGTTCGTGTCGACGAAACGACTGTCCATGAAAAGTTGTCCACGAAACGTAATGCCAACAAACGAGTTTCGACGAAACGATAGAGACTCGATGAAAGCTGCCCTGCGTAGGAAACAATGAAAAGAAGCACCTTTCATAGCCCACGTAATATATTACTTACGTTTTGAAAGTTTTAATCGCTCTGTTGTGAAGACGCACAACGAGATCATTTTTTATATAGTGACAGAACTGGCATATTAGCAGTATACCAGCGTCACCGGAATGCTGGCGAACCTTGAACAAACTCTACCTTCCTTTTTATTTTTATTTTACTTACAATCGTCGCTCCTTTTTACGCACCTGCTATGAAACAGATGTTTGGGCCCCAAATATAGCGACGTTTAACATCGTTTCCTGATAAAAAGAATGTAACTAAAGCAATTACATTTTTACAACGTTAATAAAGTTACCTGCTATTTTTTACGACCCAGGTAACAAAAGGATTTACTGTTATTCTCCTGCGAATGAACAAAATTCGCTCGAGTTTTCCGATAGGAGTGCACAGGGGCACCGCAAAAGTAGACCGGTTGCTCTCTGCTTTAGTTTTTATCCTAGATGTCGCATAGACACTAGCGCCCGTTGGACCCCTGGCGTACATTATAAGAAATATATAGACTATTGCCTCTATACCGCCAGAGCTGCCGCCAGTTGATCTAATCCCATCCAGGTGTACGGACTGATTTATTTGTAGTTCTTCACAGTACGATGCAGGATGGAAAGCGATCCTCTCGCGTATCTCGTGCGCGGATCGTCTAATTTCATAAGCCCTACCGAAAAATCCGGTATAACTTTTCGCTATCCGGATTCTGGAACCGGAAATCTATCTGGATTCTATCCAGATTCTATCTGGAATTTAGGTTTTCATTTTCAGAAATTATTCCTTTGTCTGCAATCTGGATTTCGGGTTTCCAGAAACAAATTTCCGGTTCCATAATCCGGATAGTGAAAAGTTATACCGGATTTTTCGGTAGGGATAAAGGCCGGTTCTCACATGCAGCGAATCGCTGATGTAGCGCGCTGCTCACGTGTCGTCAGCTATTCGCGACTCCAGCAAAACGGACGCCGCCAAGCGGGAAAACCGGGAACCAGCCGGTCCAGGTCGCTCCGCGCCCCTTCGCGTCTCTGGTGGCTTTCGCGGAGACGTGTTGTCGGCGCGGTGGCGAACCATGTAATTTGACGAAGGTCCGAATATTTCTTAAGTTTGCCTGAGTGATCATTAGTGTGGTGAAGCCTTAGTAGATTGTTTTCTTCTATTACGTGTTTGAAAGCCCGTTTACTCCACAGCACACGGTCGCGTGCTGTCGATTTCTTGGATGGGGAGGAATCACGGAAAAACTTTTTTGATTTCTTGTCTGTCTCGAATCAAATTCAAAGTGACGACTGCTTGGTAACTGATACTGGAGGGAACATCAACGTTGCAGTCAAGTGAATGGGAAGGTTCGATAGCTGCTTTTCTTGAGTTTGGTTGTGTTCGGTTAGCTTCAAGTTTGAGCCACCCACGCCGGTCGGTGCGTTGGCTATTCATCTTGGCTGCTTTTCGTCGAAAAAGCCTCTGGACCACACTGAAGGAGTTGGGCTTATTTCGCAATTACTTGATTCAAGAAAACTTGCTCATTGCAAATGATGAATGAGGGAAATTATCTGTTTTCAAAAGGTGGGAGACAAGTCTCGCAACGTTAGATGCTGTCACGGCATTTTGACCTATCGCGCCTCCAATATATTTATACTACGAGGACGTCGAAGCCAGCAGCAATATACGTCTACATTGTTCAGGTTGACCGGCCACAAAAAAATACTAATTTTCTCCGTTCAATGCAGAGAGGTTCTGCGCGGATCTTCAATGAAGACTCTCTTCAGTTTGTCCCCGTGCTGCCGGCTATAGAACCATTTGGCTAAGTTTAAGTAGTATGTCTCCGTCTGTCAAATATACTTTTATTCAGCAGCTCACCTAATAGCTAGTCAACTAAGCTCATATTTCAACCCGAAGGATATACTAATATCGCTTTAGTGGGAACTCCCCCCCCCCCCCCCCCTAGTACGTAATATAATACATAACCCGCTCGTCAAAATGACTTATCGATTGCTACTAAAACCTGAATTGAAATACAAGTATCAGCTGCTTAGTGGGGTGCCGGCGGGTTAACATGGTCCTTGGCTCAAGAAGCGGTTGCTTAATTTTCGTAATTTTCCTGCAAACTGTGTTGTTGGCCGAGCAGACGACTGGAGCTGTTTCGTAAACGCGGATACGCACAAAAGCCCGATTTCGCGGACAGATAAGTCGCATGGTCGAGGCATGCAAGTTAGCTGAAAAGTTACTCTCTGTGGAACAATTCTATAGTCATCGCCGCTTTCCTTAGATGATCAAAACTGATTAGTATATTACCGTCTCTCCGGAGCCCATAGTTTCGGTTTTGAACGAAATCTCTGAAACGAAAGTTTGACACGAAAAGAACAAAAAAAACACCGGCAAAACTAAAATATGCTTCGCAAGTTTATCTGCACCGGCTACACTTAACCGTCTCAGTTCAAATACTTATAAAATTGGGCATTAAACAAAAGAAAATCTGTTAAATTGAACGCGCCACCTGTTCAGGCGGCCCGGCCGAGCCGCCGCGACCTGGACTCAGCCGCCATCTTTGTTTGGTGGGGGCGCCCCCTATAGGTCGCTGGAGTCGCGAATACCTAACGTCTGCCATGAGCAACAGTTTTGACGGTGCGATACAAAGCTGGTGAACGCTCTCCCTAAGCACGCGCTTAGCGCGAGGTCAGCGCTATTCTTGTAGCGCTTCGCTGCAGGTGTGAACAGGCCTTCAATATCCCCAGCACAGCGAAGCACCGTGCAAATATAACGTTTATAGTTCGCCAAAGACGTAATAAACAACAACAGCTTCCGCGGTACGCGCGTTTTCGCGTTTAGCTGGGCACTTTCAATGTGTAACCGCCGCCGTAGCTGTACAGTAATGGCCGTCAAATGTTTTTTTTTTTTAAGAAATAACTAGTAAATAAACGAGATAACTGTGCGAGCATATCGTACCGCTGCAGTCTTCTCGAATTGACAAAAACCAGAACTGCAAAGTAAGAAATTCAAATTGTTCAAAGTTAATGTACGTCAATTATAACAGACGTTTACCCGACAACCGAATGAACGTCCACACACGGTGAAGAGATAAAAATCGGAAATTATGAGATAGACAACCTTCCGAGATTTTACTCTAAACGCTTCTCTAACCACTAAATCACTCGTCTGCTAGTGACTTAGGGACGTTTGAAGTAGGATACAAAGCATTTTGGACCGGTACAATTAGAGTTAATCCTGATGTGTTAAAAATGTGCGAATTCACGCTGATCGAGCCACAATGTCAGCGTTTCGTATGGCAGTCATATTGTCAGCATAGTGTCCCACCACACGGAACTACAGCCTGTTCCAAAACAAAATTCACTGTGTTTGTTTTTTTCACTGCAAAAACAAAACAAAACAACTAAGCATTTCCGAATGATCATTCATCGCCCAAAGGTAGCGCTATCTGTCCGAACCAGTTGCAGCTGCCGAAGTTCCAAATGTAACCGTCACCCATGAAAATTCAAATGTTAAAATAGGGTTCGTTTTTGGTGACTGGCGTCATTAAAAATTACTTAAATCTTTCATATAATAACCGTTTCTGAAACGTTGGCCTCTGCTTCAGATCGCTCGTTGTGGATTTCGGCGGACAACGCGCATCCTGCGATGCGTAGATTATTTGGGCGGTAAAAAACACCATGCAGTGTTTTTAGAACACCCTTCATGTTTATCATAATTACAATCAGTGCGCGGGCGAGCTGGTGGAAGCTTATCATGATGTATTTCACCCGAGACTGGGACACGAGAAAAACATGTTGAGAGTGGTAGGGGAAAAAAATAAACAAAACAGACAATGTTTCTATCTCGGTTAAATGTTTTAAGTAATCACCCTTCTTTTATACACAGATCCACACGGCAGAAATTTCTATTTTTCAAGGACACTAATAGAACTCACACCAACACAGAAAAGAGAGTTTTTTTGTTGTTGTTTTTGTGCCACCGTCTCGGTTTAAATACATCATGGTTCCCTGTCTGTCCTTTTCCGCGTCGTGAATTCAACCGTCGGTCAGCAGCAATCGCAGCACGCCTCGATGTCGCGGGAGAGTTTAAACATTATAATTGGACAATTACCCGACACTGCGGTGATGATAGAATACCGACAGAAAGAAGGTAAGGAGTAGCATCAAATAATTGGTGCTTGGAACGAATCTTAGTTGTGCTTCCTGCCAGCACCTGCAAGTGAGAGGTGAAAGAGAATATATATTCGTCAAATGTTGTTTTCCTGTAACGTAAATTCATTACACCTAGGACAGAGGATGAAAAGAGTTAAGCGGAAAGCATACTGAAAATCGCACGAAATTCGAATGTGAGAAAACATTTGCAGATTATTTTTGAAAGACAAACCACGTTATAATTTCTTTAGAAACATATTTGCCATTGCTTTGCGATTAACGTCCATGGGTGTTTAACGCCCATGGATGTTTGGATCCATGGATGCAAATCTGTTTCTAAAGAAACTATATTTGCGGTCTACGCGCAGCGAGAACTCTCGTTTTATGAAACTCCCGAGGAAAAGTGCTCTGAATTTCAAGCGATTTTCGGTTGGTTTTTTGCACATGTGTTCCAGTCTTAACCGTATTTAGGAGTTTCTCTATATTCTCACTCTCGCGTTCTGCGCATTTCTGGGGAAGGATTCCCGGAGGTTCAGGAGGGGTGCCAGACTGAACTTGGAGTGGGGTGCATAAATCGTTGTCAACTATAACTATATTTCGCGTCTCACCTTAGCGTGGACCAACTGCGAAGGCTGTGCAAGCACGAGCGGCTAACTTAGACCGCTTTGACTGGAACACTCGCTGCACGAGCGCTCGTGCAGCCGCCAAGGCTTCATTAAAAAGCAACTAGCTCGCGTTTTTAGCATGCGCGGCTAACTGTATTCCATGTTAAGGTGAGACCAAGTGTAAAATTATGACGGTATTTGTGTCATAATTCAGCTTCAGCTCGAACAAGCTCGAACCAGGCACGTAGCCAGGATTTTGTTTCGGAAAAAGGGGGGGAACGCGGGGCGCCTATGACAAAATGCTGTATGACGGGGAGGGGGGAGAGGAGGCCCCAGCAAAATGGAAGATTTCGGGGGGGGGGGGGGGGGGGGGGGGGCGCCGGTGCTTATGGGCCACCCCTCTGGCTACCTGCCTGACTCGGAACTGGCACCTTTACAAGACTGTAACTCTATTCGTAGCCCAAAAATACATCTGAGACAAAGTAACTGTAACTGCGTTAACTGGATTCATTCTTACTGTAACGACAACTACGGTATACCTTATTTACAATTCAATTCAAATAAATGTAACTGTAAAGTATAATTATCCCTTTAGAGTAACCTTCTTGCAAAACGCTGGCTTCTTTTCCTTTGTCAAAAAGCGAAGTTGCCTGTTTGCTTGCCTACTCCCCCCAAGAAGTCGTAATGGTTCTCTTCTCCCTTTCCCGTCCGTCCGCATCGCAGGAGTGGCGGCCTGAGCGAGAACTCCGTGCCTTGTACGCCGAGGTCCAGTCCCCAGCTGATGTCCAGCATGTGCATGAGCGTGGCGGCCCCACACCAGGCCCCGCTGCCCATTCAGCGGCTGTCCCCGGCACTCCCGGGACATCACCTGCAAGACGACCTGACGGCACTCGCCTACCTTCAGCAGCAGCAGCAACAACAACAACAGCATCACCAGCAGCACCAGCAACATCAGCAGCATAACCATCAGCAGCATCAGCAGCTCCGCTCGGCGCTCGATGACCTACCCGGGATGTCGGTCAAGACAGAACCCGGACTCTATCCTACGGGAGCCCTGCTTTACCCTTCGTGCGCCTTTGATTCGCTGCATCACTCCCTGCAGCCGGCGAGTCACCAGTCCTAGCCGTGGTCCTCACTGGGTCCGCCAAGGCAAACTCCTCTTTGATGCCGTGCTAGATTTCCCTTTGGTTGTTTGGTTGCTGGGTCGCGTTCACGGGGAGATTGTGTCAGTTTGAGTGTACGTCGCATTGTGATCTGCGTGCAATATGGAAAGGAAGCGAGGCGTCTCTTTGCGTCAGATGGAAGATGACTCAATCTTTGGCGCCAAGACAACAATATCCGTTTCGCAACCTTAAGATCGGCTAGGCAATCGATTGGCTTCTGATTCACGATGAAGGTCGCACGCCGAGCAGAGTTAAATTTAAAGAAGGTCATCTAAAATCATGGTTAGACAACTGGTTTCGCCGTCCTCTTAGCTTAGTTTTCCTCTGTGTACAGTCTCCATTACGAACCCCTGCACCAGATAAAGCCCCTGTCTCATTAGTCTGGGTATTTCATATTTGTTAATGGGCAGTTTTTTTTATTTTATAAACTCTCCGATGATGGCGTGATGGTGGTGGCAATGATACGGCTTCTCGTTTTCAACCTATCGAAGGCTCTAGCCGAAGATATTGCGGCAGGAAAGAATCCAAGCACCATTAGACAGGTCTTCAAAGCCACCACCGTATAGGACTTCAGTTCGGCATGATGACTGTTCCCTCGCTTCGTTTTATATTGCGAGCAATTAGGAAGCATGTCTTTAAATCGAACGCGTATGCGATCGGTAGGCCTTACACTCTCAAAAGAGCCTACGTAATTCAACGCTCGGATTCAATAGGAAAAGACACGTATAAAAATATTTCACAACGATAAGGACGGCTTTTTTTCTTCCGGCAGATTATCTAGAGGTGCTAGATTGGCTCCCACTCCGAACGACTGAGCTAGAAAGTGGGAACAAGTACGCATTTTTAGCTACAATAGCCAACAAAATATTTCATCTATAGCTAAAAAAAAAAACTATTCGTAAGTATACTTAGCCGTAAATTATCATAGTTTGGTAATAAAACAAACATTAAGATGAACGATTTGAAAATAAACGCCCTGGAAGCCTCGATGTGACCGTCGATGTTGGGCTGATCCATTAGAATACCTAAAGAAGCTAACCATTTTAGTGAAACAGTGTTAAGCCATTTTAATACAACATAAAACGCAGTAGAACCTCTAAAGGCTCCCAGGAGGCATTTTCTCAAAAACTTTTCTTTTTAGTTGTGATTGACCGCGATCCGTCAACAAGAACAGACCATTCTGGTTAGCCGATGTCTACATACGAGATCGAAATGCAAACTATTTCTGTTGATGGTTTGCGCAACTAGTTTTATCGCCGTGAAAAAAAATTAATAAATAAGATGAAGAGACCATTGCTCAAGTGTTTGGACATGGTCACGCTGTTGGTATGCTATGCCAGAAATGCACAGCCGTCCATGGCATGTCACCCGCTTACCGATGCCGCTTATTAGGTCCTTTGACTAGGTGACATGCCCAGAGTTATTAGAGAAACTCGAACAGGGAGGGTCAAATGTACGTGCCAAATTCAATTATTTGTCGAGGAGGACGAAGGCGTAGGGTGGGGCGGGATGCGAAGGTGTCCGAGGCCTTGAATAAGAAGAGTGTCCCTTGCAGATTCGTTCAAGATAGAAAGCGCCTCAAGTAACAGGAGAAACTGTGTTGGTCACTAGTGCTTCCTCTTCAAAAATCACGAGTTTCGGAAACGGGTCCATGCCAGATGAGCGAATGACGCTTTAGCGAACAGTGGTCATTTGAGCAAATCTCGGTTTTCGCGAATGACTGAGGCGCGTGTTACCCCCCCCCCCCCCCCCCCCCTTTTTTTTTTTTTTACGCCGCTTTGCGGCGACAGTTTGCGGTGGCTCCATACAAAAATGTTAACTAACCTTGCCCACCCGCAAACGCCGCTTCGCGGCGGTCGACCATTCGCTAAACTGTCTTTTGATGAAAAGTCGGCTTTCGCTAAAACGTCGTTCGACCACCTGAGTGTCACCCTTCGCAAATCTGTAAAGCCACGAGTCGGGAGTCAAGACCTACAAGGACATTCGTGGCTACACTTCAATGTGCAAACGTTTCCAAAAGACCGACAACTTCCTTTGGTTAATTTTTGTCCTGTAGATGTTCGAGAATGTGCAAAGTGTGGGGCTAGTCACAAGTGAGCTACGGAACGATCACCGTTGCGATGTCCAATACGCAACGAAAACGCAGTGTGTTTTTGTTTTGTTTTTCACCATTCTTTGAGTGATACCAAACGTGACAATGTGTGCGTGTGTTTGTGTGCGTTCCAAGCTTTTGGTTCCTATTATTGCGTACAAATTAAATTTAAAAAAAAAAAACGAAAGACGGTGACAGACAAAGCTGTCTGGTTTGCAATGTTGGGCAAATAACAATGTATTCTAGACATATTTTTCTTTCTTTTTTGTTGGCGAATTTCTTTCACTTCCTTTTATACCCTGTGCATACAGCTGACCGTTTCACCCATAAAAAGAATTTTAAGTAAACAGCTCTCCTGGTGGACCAATCATCTGTATTCTCTGCACGCAATAACGCAGACACCAAGTTGTCAGCGATTGGTCTATAGTCAGGTTCTCCTCCGCCCTGTCAGCTTAAGGGTGATTACAAAATGCTTACTGACATATTAAAAGAAGTACGACGTGTTAAACCATGCACGTGTTACATATGTCCTGATCAGTCTCAACGGTTAGAGCTGCGAATTTTATAGGCTTCCCTGTGATTGTGTTAATTCGACATAACCGAACTGAACACGGCTTGTTCTGTTGTTATTTTTTATGGTTTTTTGGTTACCATACGTGCGTTTTGTGCAACCTTTTCATCTCTATTCTCTTCAATGCTCGGTTCAATTTCAGTGTCTATTTACGGAATAACTGTAGAAAATGATTGAGAGTACGGCTTCTTGCGATCCAGGATCACGGTTTAATCTTTTCGCCTCTTGAGACCGTTCTTGTCAAACACACTCAAAAGTTCCTGAGTACATGCGGCCCGGCGATGCACTTGGAACAGCAATCATCGATGTTCCAGTTACTCATCGTCATGTTCCAATGATAATGCGGTTTCCATCGCAAAAGAGGAGAACTCTCTTTTTCCCGCCGAGGCTGCATGCTAAGTGGAGCATGATATTGAGTCGTCCACATTGATTAAACTGATCAAGGAAAGATCAATCGCCCACGGGTTAGTGCATCGCGGGGCAGTGTATGTATATGCAAGAGCCTATGAGAGTGCGTGACATGCAATTACAAAAAGAAGAAAAGGACCGTTTGAATTATTTTGCAATATAGTGTATACAATTTTTGACGAGGTTCTATGCCTTGTCACCCGTTCTGTTTGCTTATGTGTGTACATTGTTTAAACCTTGTTTAGTGTGGATGCTATAAACAAACAAAAAGTACTCGCTTTGTCTATTAAGACTGTTCTATTCTAGTTTTCATACGCCCTTCGAGAAGCAGCTTTCATTTCTCAAGATAGACGTTCGTTACCAATAAACAAAACAAAACAAAAAAAAACAGTACTGGTTCGTCGTTCCTATGAACAACGTTAAAAACCACTTCTTACTTCTTTGTTTTTGTTTTCTGCCGTAGCTTGGTCGCACATTGTGAAGATGCTTTCGTTTCGCATTTTGGATTTCCACCTTTTGACATTTGAAAATGACATTTCGCGTCAGTAGTCAGAAGGAAAATGTCGCTCCTTCGGAATCAAAAATCCGCGGTTGTCCCCCTCGGCTTCTTGCTATTCCAGCCAAATGATTCCAAGAGCATGAATAAAAACAAAAACACTCAAAATCACCGAATGAAAATTACACGCAGTGAACAAACAGAATTAATTAAAATCCGAGCGTCTTCGAGAGGTTCAATTTTACGCACGAAAGAATAAACAAGTAGGACGAAGAACAGAACACGACATTTTGAAAGATGTCGGGTTTCGTGCTCCGTTCTGTTTGGTTATTCTTTCGTGCGTAAAATGTAACAGAACCGGTCTTCTAACAAAGTGGACAGCGCAAAGTAGAGTTTAGACGTTCATCTGCATTTGGTTCTACCAGCTCTATTAATCGAAACCCGGGCCCAGAGTTGCTGAGTTGGTGCCATGCATCCGAGTGGGATGACATTACGTAGGGGCAGAGGAAGTTATACATGGTTCAATTCAGCGAGCAACGTGAACTCTAGAAAAATACAGGAGACCGGATAGACGCTGATTCTCCTGTATTCATCTATAGTTTCCTCACGTTGTTCGCTGACTTTAACCATGTATAAAGGCCCGTTCACAGACATGCGACCTCTTAGAACCAGAGTGCTTTGGAACCTCTTAATATCTCTTACGACGAGAGGGCACACTGGCGCCATCTGTTGGGTAGCAGTGGAAACTTGGCGATTAGGCATATTTTCTATTTCTCTCGCGCATTATTCTTCCTTTCTGGGCTCGAAAAACTTGTTTCAACGTTATAAACGAGCCTTTTTCATAGGTGTCACGCACATATGACCTCGGAAATCCCGCAAAACATTCGCTTTTGTCAGATGCAGTTCCAGGGTCACCGCATAGATGGCGCCAGCGTGCCAGTGTGTTCTCTCGTCCTAAGAAAGCTTAATGGCGAGTTCGTTTCACGGCACTCGTGCCCACGCGTGCCCACTCGCAGCGTGGAACGGGTTCGTTTCGGCCGGTACTCCACGAGTGGTTGCACTCTCCGAGTTCGTTTCAGCGCTGACACCCCACGCATGCATGCACTCGCTGCACCGAGAAAATCGGGAGTGCGCCAAAATGCAATCCCGTCATGCCTCGCTCCGGCGGGGCCGGCAAGGAGCGGTAGCAGACGACGAGGGTTCGTCTGCTACGATGTGTCGCGGAACCGAACGGGAAAAAAAAGTAGACTTTCTGATAGAAATCGCGTCCCGCGGGCCACGAAATCAAACGCGAGCTTGAATTGTGAGCGTCTGCTATTTCCCGAAGGAAGCAATTGACGACCCGGGATTTATTTGCAGGTTTGAAATCGCTCTGTTGCCGTACAAACGCTGAAATATACCAGTGTGTATAACAAACGTAACAGCGGCCCCCGAGATATCTATCACCATCCGTGTGCGGGTGAAAAATTTAACATTTGTCGACAAAACTCCTCCAGCAAAAACCTCTGACTGCCCAATAAGCACCAGAGAAAGCTAAAGATGGTAACTTTACCCGAGGATTGGGCAACATCATCATGTTTAACATTTACCTACGTCAGCTAACTTGCCCCGTCGTATTTTGTTCAAGAATGCTCTCGTTCTCGACGCCCTCACCAAGGCTAATATCTGATCCACCTATAATGACGATCCAAATCGAAAGTCCCAGTTTTGCTGGATATTCCAACAGGCTAGTTTTAAGCCGCACGCTTTCAGTGGTTCACGCATAATACCATGCTCAAACAAGGTCATGCTTCTGCCCAGACAGCCATCACAGTTTTCTTCAGTGTAAACGGTTATAAGAATTGAAAGATCGCAACCAGCTGCTTTGTAGACAGCTGGTTGCGGAAATTTACGCCGTCTGTAACTATCTCTACGGCAGCCGAGCTGCTTGAAGTCATCGCAACTATAAACTACAGGTTTCAGCGACCAACGTTTGTAGATAAACGTTGGTAGCGACTGCATTCTCGCATTCCCACGCATCACTCCGATCAGAAAGGCGCTAGTTTCGGTTTGAAGTCGGTACCTTTTCTACAACATAGATGGCGGCAGCATCAGTCTTCTGCGGTGCATTTGGCGAGTTCGTTTAAATCCAGTTTTCCGTGCAACACTCTGTGAGTGCGATGCATTCTGGGAGAGAACTCGAACGGTGCCAGTGCGTGTGAAACGAACTCGCTATAAGAGGTTTCAACAGGTCTTGTCTCTCTCGGCCGTACTCGGTGGCAAGTGTGTGGACATGCCTTTATGCTTACCAAATAGCCCGGCTCACCACCCTTCTACAGAGAACGTTCTTCGAGGGCGTCGATTATTCTACCTGGTGTTGGTTCCACGCCCACAGAGGTACCCGATTGCTTACTGCACCGCAATGCACTCGAAACACCAATCATTGGTTTTCCTCCAATCAGTTCAACCAATGAGAATGTATACCGATCATCACGCTTTAATGGCCACGCAGTATCGGGGGCAAAGCGTCGGCTACCCTTTTTTGCCCCCGCGTGGTTATTGGAGGATGCCACCACTCTCAATTCTCATTGGCTGAACTTATTAAAGAAAGCCCCATAATTGGTGTTTCGAGTGCCTCTCGGACCGGCCCCAACATAATAGCGTCGTCAGTTTAGACCCCGCCGTCGTGTTATTTGATGGTTTGTTTTTTTCCTCCCAGTCGGCGTTCCTCGTCGCACAATATAAATTCCCGTTGGCGTCGAGAGGAAACCCGAGCCGGCTTCCCCAGGTTCCCCCGCCTCCCGGGAGGTGCCGCCGCCGTCTTTTTCCCAGCACCCCGCTCGATAATCCGGCGGCCCAAATCCACTCCAAACTCGCGGCTCTTAATCCCCCCGGCGGCCACTTCACCAAAAGATTAATCGCTGTCAAGCACCGATTTGGGGCAGCCGCCGTCGCCCTGCCGGTCCTAAATCCGCGAACTAACACCATATGGGGACACGAGTGATCAAGAGGGACTCTCTCTCTCTCTCTCTCTTCCTCGCCTACACCCTCGCAACGTCTATTTTTATTTTTCCTTCCCACCTTGCTTTGCTTTGCTTTGCTCTCTCTCTCTCTCTCGTTCTCACTTTGCAAGTTCTGTCTCACCTTCATCTCTTCCCCCTCCTCTTGTCACGTCTCTTTATGGGAGAAAAGAAAAAACAATAAGTCCCCCCCCCCCCCCCTTCCCCCTCTCATCACGGGACAAATAGCTGCAGAATCTTTTAATCTACAAGCCCGAGTGTTTTTAATAGAGTCAAGCTATACGTGAAATGTATAAAGATAGTAGAGTATCGTATAACGACGCGTATAAAAATACAAGTGGCCGAAGGCGGAACGGGGATTGCCGACTCGATCGCTCCTGTCCCCGTGGGGGTAATTCGTTATAGCGGGGTTCGCACCCAACCGCGTAGTTTGCACCAATCAGAGACGCGCCCACGGAAAAAAAAAAACCCACAAAACGGTTCTGACCGACGTCGCTAAGCAGCACCGTTCACAGCGAGCTACGGCCGAACATATGGCGTTTGAGGACTATCTATCTGTCATACGCGTTGTTTGCGCACTCCACGGTTTGCTCTGCGGGTGGTGCCCTGACAGGCTTTAAAAGAATCGGAAATTACAACAACAAAAAAAGTAGAGTGGTGTCCTTTGTTGTTGTTGTTTTTTTAGGTGTAGGCGTGTGCTGCATGTTTACGTGGGTTTTTCTTTTTTTTAATGAAAATATTTGTCTATTTACGTGTGCTGTCCGTTTACGGGCGTTTGTACATGTGTGTGTGTGCGACTCTGCGTGTGAATGTGTGTGCGCGCGTGCATGCTTGCAACCTGGTGTCACGAGTGTCTAAGTTCTGGAGGTTTCGTAAATTGTCCAACACTGAATTCTCTGAACGGTAGCATTCATATGACGAAGTTCTCTGGATGCGCTTATTTATTTACTTTGTATATTTAATTAGTACTGTTGACTTTGAAGGTCCAGGCAAAAAAGGAAATATACAAAAAAAATGTGAGCACGTAGAGAACGTCATACTGCGAAAAATGAAAGAAATAAAGAAAACGTTATTGTCTGTCGCTACAACCAAACTGTCTATATAAGCCCCAAAATATGCACCAGTACCTGACCAGCTCGCTTTCTATTCCCCGGGCAAGTAGAGTTAGCGCTACATGCAAACGTTGGGTATTCTAGCGCAAAACTCACGCATACCTTGCATCCCTTGTGCCTTATGCACTGTTGAGTAGAGATTACGCTAAAAGCAAACTGAATGTAAATACCAAAAGATATCTACCACTACACATATAACCAAACTGTGCATGCAGCTTTCGATTACCGAAGCATACCCAGTCAGTCACACGCGATCTACAATATCTCAAACAAAACGAAAAAAAAAAAACGATTGCGACTCCACAGAAGTTAATCCACAGCTGACAAAGAGGGCAGGGCACAGAAAAGGGACGATTGAAATGGTAGCGAAAATAAGTAAGAAAAATAAAAGTTAATATAACGCTGTATGCTAATAATGAGCTTGTACTGGATGTTCAGGAGCTGCGTTGAATGTTGCGAGATCGTAACTGTACTTGCTAGGAAACGTGTGCTGTCAGCAAAGCAGACGATCAGTGCACACTACCGCTTCACGAGATGTTTGTGTTACAATGGGAAAGTTGTAAAAGCTAACTCTTACAAGGCTTGGGCACCGAACCACGCTGTTCAATAAAAGTTTGCTCTCTCTCTTCCAAGGCATACAATGCGCGAGGCCCAATGCCATTTTACAGCATAGTAAGAAATTATAAAAAAAGAGAAGGTTTGAAGTCTAGCGTTTCTTTGGTTCAAAATTATGAAAGCGTTCGCTTTATTCGACCCGACTAGCAGGTGAATACGAAGAGACTCTTTGAAGTGAAGGAGGGCTCTGCGCGCTCCTGCATGTATGATTTTTAAGCAAGTGGCCCACGCATTTTCTTGTGGAGTACGGAATTTTCGTTCGACGTGACGATTGAAAGCGCCAGCCTTTGAAAAGGGCGGTGATTTGCACCACCTAGCTAGGTGCCGCCATCTAGCGACGAAAATGGGAAGTATATTCAAAGGGAGAGCAGTTACGCTGCCTGTGCTACACACCCCATTGACAGCTAGACATCCACAGAAAACGCTCTGAACGCCCTCGTGAAGCAGTGTACGGATGAGAGGCTTGAAGAATGTCTAAAATTAGCGTCTTTTCTCACTTTTAGAGCGCTGCTCCTAGGCGCCGGTTTCCGCGTTTCGCGGCATCGGCGTCGGCGTCGGCGTCGCAGTCGGCGTGACCACCCCGCTATATTTAGCGGGAAATTGAATTGGTGTTGAGGTAACATGATGTCAATTTTCCCGCCAAATTTATCGGGGAAACTGAATTTGTTCATGGGTGACGTGACACGAAGTCATTTGACGTCATTTTCCCCGCTAAACTCAGCGGGGAAACTGAATTGGTGTTGAGGTCCATGTGACGTCAATTTCCCCGCTAAGTATAGCGCATTGAGGAGGAGAGGAGGGGCGTACCCTTCCCTCCATACCCTCCCCTCCTCCTCAAGAGCTGCGCTCTAATTTGCATTACAGAAATTTGTAAACGTCTTTCTTTCTCTTTTTTCTTTTTTTCTGCGTAGGTACTGCGACTGGAGAGCTGGTGCGGTGTCATTTTTTCCAAGCACGAGGAGTTACCACCAGTTCGACAACAGTAGGTCGCAGAAAGTAAAGTTTAGGAGTACAGGGAATCAGCTTTCAGACAAAACGCTAATATCACCAACGCACCTGAAATGTGATGTGAGGTTAAAACACCGCTGTAGATCATGAAAAGTGTTATGTAAAGAGTCAAAGAAAGCTGTCGAAGGACATTCGAAAAGAGAGCTCATTTTGTAGTTATTCCTTTAACAGCGTTGTAGACCTGAAGTGAACGCAGCGACCAATGCGGCTAAGTAACTAGCAGTATGTGGTCTTAAAAATTAATTTGATAATAGGGAAAAAATAAAATCGAAGAACTATTGATTTACTACTCTGAGCGAGAAAACAAAAAAACACTTAAAGAGCAACAAAATACAAATGTTAAAAATGATTTATATTGCAGAACAATCATTTATATTTATTGAGACAATACTACGGATCATTGAAATCCAAAGTGGAAGTAGGGAAGAAATATGAACGAGAACAAAATCAACAGCAAAGAAATAACACGACTATACAGTTCAAGTTTCGAAAAAGGTAAAGAAATAAAATAAAATATTAGGCATTTCATAATAAAAGCCTCACAGTCACTCGTCAGAAGGCGACATAACGCAGATAAGAACAAAAATTAAGTTTAAAAGATGAAGTATGTAGATTACACTTGACGTTAAAAGCTTTGTAAATCTTTAAAAATAACAAAACATTCTAACCATCTTACCAAAGGCAGTGTTCGAAGGTCTGCTTGTCATAAGATTAAGAAGCATTTCATGGTAGCCGACATTACAGGCCAAGTGTAATCTGAGGCAATTACGGAGCTTGCAAACAGAAAATTAAAACTCACTGCCTTTGCACTGGATAGATGAAGCATCTCGCGAATACGTAAAGTTTACATACCCTCCCATAGTTCAGGCCTTTCTTACAACAACATCATTAGGGTGCTAGCGAGCACCCTAACGTAGGGTGCTGTAGATTGTAGAGCGTCCTAGATATGTTTTCTACGGGCAACAAGTTTGCAAGCAGTAGACACCACATAGATTTTCACATGCACATAAACAATAAATACAGGCGCCAAACGCACGTATTTGAGACAGGTATAACGACCTTGTCGAAGGCTCCACCACCGCCTTGGTGGCGCGCAAGTACATTGCGCACTAAGGTCTTTACCCGCCAAATGCTCGCCCTGCTTTTGTTTTCCCCCAGTGATGCCGCGCGCGCTCGGCTGTCTCGGCAATCTATTATGTCCATTGATTGAAGTGTCCCTACTTGGGTTCCAAAGCGACATAGACACATTTTGGTATCTTTGCTCGCCCTATTCGCGACCCCAGCAAATTATCGAGGGCGCGCTGGTCAGGCAGAATGGCGGACGAAAGAAGGTCGTTTTCGTCGCTCAGCACGCCGACCACCATACATTCCTTGCGTGCACCGCAGCGCAAACTCGGTGTTACATATGAAAGCAAAACGATTTTTCGACGGTAGAAACCTTCTTCTAGTCAGTGCGTAGGAATGACATGGCGGAAGCATAAAAATAGTTACTGGGAACTATGTTTGTTTCTACGCTGCCTACGAGAACAAAGCATCGATAGCAGACGGCAGAGCCGAAACGACCTCCACTCCTGAGCTTCTCGGGGTTGCCGCTACGGGGCGTCGATTTCGCTGGAGTCTCCAATATACTCGACAATGAAAGGGGGGGGGGGGGGGGGGGGGGGTTTACTTTACACGAGTTTAGTGGCGCTAGTGAGACCCAAGTATACACGCACGCAACGCCATTGACCAACAAACCTCTTTGTTGCGGCGTAATTTCAAGGATAAAAGAGAATATTTTCTTTCAGCCTGCCCTTCGCAAAACTTGATGACGAAGCGTGGGAGTCGGAGTGTCGGCATAGTCCCCCAGTGACGATATTTGAATGCGGCTGATAGATTGAACCCGAGCATTGCGTAAGTACTCGATTTGGGCTCGTGGTAATCAATAGCTCGACAAGCATACGGAATCACGGAGCGCCTGACCGGGAAATACCTGTTGTAAGATCCCCCCACCTCCCTCATTTCCCCGGTTGACCAACCAGACTATCAGGGAGAACGAACAAGGTGCTCGATAGGCCCACAACGCTGGGGGAACTCGAGGCGGCCCTGACGGTCATGAAGAAGACTTCGGCGCCGGGGCCGGACAAGATCACAGCGAGGCAGTTATACAATCTGAATGAAGGATCGTTGCGGGAGCTGGTGCACCATTTCAATGAGGAATATTGGAGGACGGTTACCACCCGAGAGACCAGGAAAAAAAAGTTGAGGTACGATTTATTCCTAAACCCCAAAAAAGACTTAAGTATGGGGAACATCAAACCAATATCTCTGACATCTCTCCTGAGAAAGGCGTCTGAGGTTCTCTGAACGGTTAATCAATGCGAGACTAACCAAGCATATTGAGGACAATTCGTTAGTGGCTCATACACATTTAGGATTCCGTCCACACATGTCGACGCAAGATGTGTTGTGGCTGTATAAGGACTTACTCGAGAACATGGCGTGAGCGCAAAGTAGGTCCATTTTAGCGCTTGACCTCAAAGAGGCATTTGATACTGTAGCGCATAGAAGTATACTAGAAGGGCTCAGTCAAATTAACTGCAGGGGAGTGAACGTATAATTGCATACGAAGTTGTTTTTTTTCGAAGCGTCAAGTGATTCTCTCACTGGGGGACTATATCTATATAGATCGGGCCAAAGGTCGGCATTTTAGGTCGCCCTCACTCACCCTCACCCTCAAAGCCACACTCACTCACCCTCACAGCTACTCTCACCTTCAGCCCCTCACTCACCCTCATCCTCACAGTCACACTTACCTCCAGCCCTTCACTCACCCTCACTGAACCTCACAGTTTTCACGCCCCTCAGGCACCTCATGGCTCTCACGCCCTTCACCCACTCATACCCTCACGCACTCACGGTCCTCAAGCCCTCACAGCTCTCACGGCCCTCACTCACCCTCACACTCATGAATTTTCCTGGTTCAGAAACTCACTCACCTTCACCTCACCTGGGAACATGAGGGTGAGTGAGGGCCCTCATGAGTGAGGTT
This sequence comes from Ixodes scapularis, assembly GCF_016920785.2. Classification (NCBI taxonomy): domain Eukaryota; kingdom Metazoa; phylum Arthropoda; class Arachnida; order Ixodida; family Ixodidae; genus Ixodes; species Ixodes scapularis. The sequence continues at coordinate 86,156,823 of NW_024609836.1, read as the reverse complement.
TGCCGAAATATGGATCGGAATACTGGGGCCTCGAGGCACGTGCGCTACTAGGGGCGGTGCTTTCACCCTACTTTTCAACCCGGCAATGATAAATCTGCCGGAGAATCTGGAGAGGATCCCGAGGGTTGAGCACGCGTTATATACCGATGATATTACGATCTGGCGCAGGTCCGGGAGCAAGCGTCAAGTAGAAGAGAGGCTGCAGGCAGCCGCCGATATTACGGCAGAGTACGCGCGGAGCCGATGGCTTCAGTGCTCGCCAGAGAAGTCAGAGTTGCTGGTTATGCGGAACCTACGGGAAGGACTCGTAACTCACATCAGTGTCAAAATGGACAGAAGGAGGTGCGAATCCTGGGGCAGCTTATACCACAGGGAGGGAGCAACAAGAGAACACTTGACACGCTCATGAAGGCGACGCACTGATCATCGGCATGCTGCGGAGAATTCACGACAAACCACAAGGACTTAAAGAAAGGGAGGCCAAGCAGCTCGTGCACGCGTTTGTGGTGTCGAGGGTGATGTAGGGACCCTCACACTTAAATCTCACCAAGACGGTCCACGGAGGTAGAGAAACTCGACATTCTGCTTCGGAGGGCATGCAAGAATGCCCTGGCACTGCCGGAATATGCAGCCACTAAAAGGCTACTTGAGCTGGCAGTACACAACACCTTTGAGGAGCTGGCCAGCGTCCAGATTGGAGCGCAAGTCAGAAGACTCTGAGGTACGGACAGCGGTCGCTGGCTGCTCGAGAAGCTGGGGTTGGTGAACCCGGACGCCGCCTCTTGACGAGAACAGATCCAGCTGGGAGACCATATCCGAGCCAGTGTTCGAGCAAGTTGAATTCCGAGGTACATGCACCCGTCACGGGACGCGGAAAGGCGTCCCGTGCGCGCAAGGTGCGCGGTCCTCGCTCAGACCTGCCGACCGTGCACCCTCTAAATCTACGCCGCAGGACCTGTTGGTGGTGCGGCCGCGGCAGCCGTGGCTAGCTCGGACAGGAGCAAGATCGCCACGGAAACATCCTTCAGAGTGTCTTGTGCTACGGAAGCCAAGGAGGTGGCCATCGCACTGGCTATCTCCCGCAACCCAAGATCAATACCGGACTCTCAGGGCGCCGTCCGCACCTTCTTCGCGAGTTCCGTGGGGGAGGTGGTGGCCAAGCTATTGAGAAGCCCCCCCCCCCCCCCACCCACCCCCCCCCCCCCCACCCCAACACACACACAGGCGGTTCACATCGTCTTGTCTCCAGGCCAGGTGGAGCATGCAGAAAATGAGGCGACTCACGCCGCAGCCCGAGATTATCTTTCAAGCCGGGACTCTAATCCTGCCTCAGGCGTGGAGGTCGTACTCCAAATGGCTACTGGACATCCGACTTGCGCCTAGTAGATTTCCAGCACGCCACAAGTCACTAAGCAAGGAAGGGGAACACACCCTTCGACGGCTGCAGACCTTTCTCACCCCAGGCAAGCTACACAACTGGCTGCCCGTGGTACGGGTGGCAAAAAGCAGACACAGTGTGGGCCTGTGAGGAGAGTGGAGAAACTTCACTTGGTGAAGCAAGCGAAGAGGAGTGCATGGTATGCGGCGTTCGCAGCGAGGTCCCGGTCAAGCAACAGCTGCTAGTCCGGCGGGCCAAGGCGGCCCACCGGATTAGCCTCCTTCTGCTCTATCCTTTTTTACCCATAACCCCTTCCCCTTTCTCCTGAATTTGTGCAACAAAAGATGTTTTCAACAACAACAACCACAACATTCGGTATAGCTGCTCGTGCCCAATCGCGGCAATGACGACAATATCCGAACCATAGCGATGTCTGGAACTCAGCGCGTGTCCTGTGCTTTGCCAACCCCAGCGCGTAGCTCTGATCAACATTGGCGGCATATATAATCGGCTCCAGTTCAGGTGGCCGCTTGTTCTGGCGACGAGTTGGGAGAAGGGGGGGGGGGGGGGGGGGGGGGGGGAAGAAAAGGAAAATGAACGCTGCTCTTTTTTTCTATTTTTTTTTTTTTGCGACGTTTATTGCGTGGGGAGAAAAACAAACGCGTGTTTTATTGGTCATAAACGTCAGGGATTCGTTCTAAGCGGTATTCACGCAAAGCACAAAAATTGTTGCACCACCCCTTTCAACATTATTCACAAGTGAACGCCTCCGCAGTTATATTGGGAGTATCTTGTTTTGTTTTCCTCAATATCTCACATAAAGCAAAACCATTCCCAAGACTAACTAACGCATCCACGAGTCAAAAGCTTTGGTAAAGGCAATAATCATTCGATGTATAGTCGCTAAAACGACCTCCCCTAAGACTGTATAAAGATGGGGAACTTTCTCTACATCCCCGCACGTTTTAGATCCTTCAAAAATATGGCGTGTTCAATGCAACAGCAGCCTATTTTACGATTTAAGTATGTATTGCGCGAGAGAACGATGCTGAAAGAGTGAAGGCATAGGTGGAATTCTTTTGAACACTTTTTTTTTACACCGTTAAGAGTGTAAACGGCGCTTTACACCCCGTACGGTGCAAAAAAAAATAAAACATGAAACCATTCTTTAAATCAAAATTTCAACAGAGAAATTATACTATCAACTCTGGGCAATTCTAATTTCTTTTTTTTTTCTTTTTACAAGTAAACAAGATTTTTCGAATCGTTTTCTCTGACAATTCAAAAGGGAAAACTGATGCCCCGTTTGAATTTCTAGGGTCCATGGGAAAAGTAACAGCATCCGGCAGAACGCGTCAAGACTGAACAAAACAAAACAAAAAAAATCAATCCTAATGGCAATTGATTATGTAATTTTACAAAATACGTTTTCCAACTCCTCAACTACCGAATTTGTGGGCTTAATAAGACGAAGTAGGTTGACTAAATCAAAACCACATCTTTGTAACGTCATATCTTAAAATATAGAACAGGTCTTAAAAGTAGTTCCGTTTGGCTGCCCGAAACAGTGCTTTTGCATAATTACGTGAGCAACAAAAATTCAGTTTTAATTGCGTTATAATAATTCAACCAACCAGTCACTCACTCAGGGTTTATCATAGTATCTAGGAAAAACATTTCCGGTATTCGTGCTTGCACACAATAATTCCAAGAAAAATCGGACGAGTCCAAATAATTCCCGACACAAGTTTCAAGCCAACCAATTCTAGTCCAACCCAATGCAGCTAGGCTCGTGGTTCTTTATGCATTCCTTGTCAGAGAGCGCAAAGAGAGACAATAAAGGACGCGAAGGCTCCTCGCCGAAGAAGCGAAGCAGAAAAAAAGAAAATATAGTATGCATATAACTACGTAGATATACGCCCCGCAGCGAGGGTGCCCGCCAAAGAAAGACGAAGGGGAAAACTGTCCTGGCAACCCGACACCGCCGCGACGGTCGTCTCTTTCCCGCCCTCCCCCGCAGCAGCAGCGAGGGACAGCGGCACGGCGCCACTTTGCAGTGATTACGACGTAACTGGAGATCATAATAACGCGTTCGCAAACTCCGCCATCCTTCATCTACTCCCTCTTCCTCATCTCTGCCTCCACCTTCCTGCTTTGCAGACACCGCCGCTTTGGCAGTTTGTTTCTTTCTCCGGACAATCATTTCCTTTCCTCTGAAACATCCCCTATCTTATCCTTTTGCCGGCGCCATTTTGGTTTTGACTCGCGTTTTATTCCCTCGACCTTTGTATACGTGCCTCGACTCTTTGTTTTAGTTTTTTTTTTTTTTTTTTGTCTTTCTTTCCCAATTTCTTTTATTCATGTTCTTCTCTTTCTTTCTTATTCCAATTCCTCAGTTATTTTTCTTTTCCTTTTCTATTTTACGCGATTTATTCGCGTTTAGAGTTTTCTGTCCGGGAGTTACTAGCGCCTCGTTACTGTCCTTGTTCTTCCCTTCACTCCCCTGGGTAGAAAACAAGTTCTCGGAGTCCAATCAAATTCGCCGTGTCAAAGCTGCGTAGGTTCGTAAAGCATAGACTAATTCTTTTTTCTTTCTTTTTTAATCATGTCCATGGTAAACAAAATGTCTCAGCTCGCTTTTTGTCTAAAACGGTAATCTTTCAAACCTTTCTTCTTTTTTTCTTACGATTCATGGTCCTTGTTTTCTTAAAAACCATATAGGCATAAACGCCAGATATACAGGGTGAGTCAAAGGGAGAAGACCACATAAATCGGTTTGTGAACGTATTGAGCTTAAAAATATTTGAGAGAAATGGCCGAAAATGTGCATTAAAAAAACCCCTAAAAATGATTTCTTTTCTTCTTTTTTTTTTTTAACACTATGGTTGGGACACGCGTGTCAAAAAATTAATTTTACGCGAAAAAATAAATTTTTTTTAGAGCGATATTGATGGCGCGAGATCCGATTAAGTAGGTAGTCATATCCTTTCCACTTGTTTTCTCACTCAGCATTTCGGGGGGCGCGTGGAGGCGAGGTGGATCGGATTCGCCATCCCGTTGAGGTGGAGAGAGTGTATGACCATCTCGTTGAGGTGGAAAGACTGTATGACCATTCCGTGTCGTCGTGAACTCAGCGCGCAGGATTTAAAACAAACCTTGCGCCGTCAATATTGCCCTGAAATTTTTTTTTTTCGCGTAAAACTAATTTCTTGGCAGGCGTGTCCCAACCAGATTGTTAAAAAAATGTTCTTTTCAGTGGCTTTTTAAGGGTATAAAGATTTCAATGAACAACTTACCTTAGTAAAAAGTTTGAAACAATAACCGTGAAATCCCAACCTACGGCGGCCGTCTTCTGAAGAAATGCGTCTGAGTAGCGCAACAGCTAACGGCGGCACGTAGGATCGCAGGCGGTGTGCTTGAGCCGTGCCGCGGTTGCAGACGATAACATGGCACATAGGCGTCTGGAGGGGGGGTTGGGGGGGGGGGGGCGCTTTTCTTCCAAACGCCTACGTGCCATGTTATCGCCTGCAACTGCCGGTGCCCCCCCCCCCCCTTTTTTTTTTTTCAGGAGGGTTTCGGGGGTATTGGACGACGAGATGTTCCGGTTGTTTGCTCCCGCTGTCAAATTGCTAATACATATTCAAAGGACAGTGTTCAGACACTGTTTGAGGCGTGTTGCTTCCTTGTATGACGGTCCTCGACCATCACAAGAGCAGATGACGCTTCCAATCCAGAAGCTATGCGCTCTTTTAGAGCGCTGCTCTTAGGCGCCCGTTTCCGGGAGCGGCGTCGCCGTCGGCGTAACCGTGAAGTCACGTTTCCCCCCCCCCCCGAGGTCACGTGATTTCCGTGACGTCACGGGGGCCACGTGGCCCCCGTGGCGGAGTAGCAGGCAGGATGAGGAGGCGATGAGGAGGGAGGAGGGGCATACTCTCCCCTCAGTACCCTTCCCTCCTCCTCCTCAAGAGCTGCGCTCTAATTCGGCGTTACAGGGAATTGTAAACGGCTTTCATTTTTATTTTGTACGAATTATCCATGCATGATTTTATTTAAGCTACCAATAAAACATAAAATAAATTAAGATAAAACAAGAACTTCATAACAAAAATGTTGTCTCGTTTTGTTTTTGCCAGTTATCTTTGGTTACATGACTGTTTTGCACTCTCTAGTTGTTACCGCATCTCTTTTCTTTTCTGCAACTTTCGTCCGTTCTGTGTTGGGGTGTAAGTCATCTTCATTGTGCGCTTAGCACCCAGTTGACGAGTGGTGAAGGTTGTTCTCTGTTACGGAGAGTACCAGAAGACGAAAGATATCCTTTGACATTATCGGGCGGAATTTCGGCGGCGACCCCCTCCCCCCCCCCCCCCCCCCCCCCACACACACACACACACACACAATTCTATGCTGGGTGAGGCGCGCCTCAACGAGGAGGAAAACCTCCAAAACAAGCCACTGACGACAGCGGTGTCATCACCGAAGCTGACGCTGAAAGATACGGTACTCGCGGTGCCTTCACGGCCGAACCCCACTTGTCGACGCCGAGACCACTGCCGACGTCTATGGGCCGTTGCACCAATCAGACACATTTGGCTGGCACAGGGCCGCTGTACGTAGCTATTTCATGTTTCACATTTCTAACTTTTTGCTCAGGTAACTCTGTTCTTTGAAAGTTGTATACCTTTACTGTACGTCCTTCTGTCGCCTCTGGGAAAAATCTTACCTCGATACGTTCAGAAACCGATTTATCCCATCGCTTCAAACAGTCATCGATACCTTTGACTCAGCCTGTACATTACTACTGTCTCGTGGGTATCGTATCGAACAGGTCTGCACACTCAATCGTCATCATTTGCGCTGTCATCTTATTCGAAGTCACGGTGACCGTATCTTCGCGCTGTCTTAGATACGGTTGGACATTTTGAACTTTAACGATGAACACTCAACTTAATTTTTGATCCAAATGCGTCTTGCAAGCTCAATTTTTTTCTCTTTTTTTTTGTTTTCTTTTTTTACAAATAACGGATTTGATTCACTGCGTTAGAGCTCTCAATGGTCGTTTACGTGTGCACATAATCGCTCTTTTGACGTAACCCCATTTTTATGTCTCCTCTTTGGCTCTCGTATACAGTTTACCGTGTCGAATTTTGAATGAAGCGAGACAAGCATGTGTGCTGGCCATTTTCTTAATTAAGCAACTAAACGCATAATTAGACTCTCTTTCTCTCGTAGAACAAAGGCGATAAAAACGCACCAACAAGATAAATAAATCTCCTAAATACAGAGGAAGGCGGATGAAGGAAATTACGAAAAAAATAATAATTATATCGATCCATTGTTGGCGCTTCTTCGAAAGGCGTGGATTCGATTTCTTTTTTTTTTTTTTTTACTTGTTCCTTTTAGTTTTGTTTTCCTTTAGCTTCTTCCTCACTGCTCCTCGTGTAAATATCTCTACATTGTTTCCTTCAGGTAAAAACGTCTTCGAGCTAATTACAGCACTACACTAATGGCAGGTTCACACACTCGCGACTGCTTCCGGCCGGATTGGCTAAAAGTCGGCTTTTAAGCCTCTTGTGACTGACCGGCTACATTGCTGCGCAGGAGATTGTAAGCCGTCACAAGAGCCTTAATAGCTGGTCTTGTCTCTGTCGCTGGGAGTCAAATGCAAGTGCGTGAACGTGCCTTTAGCGTGTGCGTGTGTCGAAAGAGTTAAAAAGCCGAAAGGGCGAACAATACACATTTTCGGCAGCGTTGATAAAGCTTGAAAGGGCAAAGCGAAGTCCCTCACCAGGGTGGCAGAAGTGTCTGAACAAGGTCAGCCAAGGCGACAAAAGTTTGCTCACACTTCGCGCATCTTCTGGCAGGGGTGCGCTGTCGGGTTGGGGCCCCGCGCACACGCGCGGTCACGCGCCGTGCAGCCATGTAAACACATGTGCGCGAATAAGGACGGTTTCTCGATGGGCTCTCATCGGCCCCTTACACGCTGCTCCATCTGATGGCGTTTGTCAGAAATACGAGCGAAATTCGCCACACTTGTTCCCTGGCGAGGCTCTCTCTTTTCTCACCTTTCTCTCTTCCCCCGCCGTACTCCTGACCCACCTTCCTGAGTACGGCGCTGTAAAAGCTACAACAGCTTTGTCAGCGCTGAAAAAAAAAAGTAATAAAATAATTGACGTTGAGGCGAAGAGAAAGAGAAAAACAAATGGAGGGGTGCTTCAGCGATGCTTCGCTGAAAGCTGTGCCAAAATGCGATAAATGTCCTCGTCTTCGATGGCTTCTCTACGTAACCAAACGTCGCCTTCTCTCCTCCCCCTTTTGTTTGGCACGTCAATCATGGTCATACTCAACACCGACGCTGCTTATGTTCTCCTCCTTAGTCCGCTCCTTCCTTTTGCTAAGCATATATGAAGACTGCGGTGTATCCAGTGAACACCTCGTCCCGCGCATACGTGTGGTAAGAGGTCTGGAATTTTAACGTGAAACGTTTTTCTCCTAGGTGTTCGGCATTTCGTGAAGCCCGGATAAAAGCGTGGCCGCGAGGCTCGACACTGATTGGTTGACGGGTGGGAGAGGGGGACTGAGGTTCTCAACGCTGATTGGTTAACGGGGACGTCATGGGCAGGAGCAAGGAGTACCTGTAGCAGACGGAATGTTGGCATGACGGTTCCGCGGCGGCAGCGTCGTGCCGCTGGAGCCGTATTCTGTATGGATGGTTATGGTTATTAGTTTCATTTACGGTCTTCGTGTTTTTTCTCGGCTGAATTTGTTATGGTGACTTTTGTCTTCCGTGCATCTTTATTTCCTGCTGCACATATCCGCCGCTGTGAGACAAGCTGCATATGCAGCTTTTTTTCTCGATCGCCACCATCAAATTGTGATGGAAATAAATTCAATTAATATTATTATTATTTCGGAATCAAAGGTTTTTGAGGAAAATTATCATCTGCCTCGTGAAGCACAACATCATGCGGGCACGTTTCTTTGTTGGTTGCATATCAGTTCTGAGGTGTTAAGAGAACGGCGAAACGAAGACTTTTCTAGCTTTTTTTCTTTTTTTCATCTTCTTTCTTAATTTTTAGAGTTTATGCCTGTTACGTTCGCTATTATTAATGGTAAATATTGGCGTAGTCATTCGCGCGTAAAACACAGACTGCCCTTCGACGAAAACAGAATAAACCTCCTTCTCCCCCTCGCCCTTGTGTTCGCGACCCCTGTTTATTTAACGCACTCTTCAGCTGTTTGATGGATCACGGTCACTGAATCAATACCTCCTAGAAGACAAGGCCTACGTATGCCGCAACCTTTCGTGGATTCCTGACCCGCCCCGAGTGACAAACACGCTGAATTTTGACGAGAGCATCCGCAAACGGCAGGCGCGTCTGTCTTGGCGACGACGCGTGCGTCGCATTCGTTGCGGGGACTACTGGAGGCGATGCTGGTGACCTGAGCTTGCCGGACATTGCCTGGATCCACTTGTGATGACTTTCGGGGGGGAGGTAAAAGGTGAATGCCTTGTATTGGCTCAATAAGCTCTGAGCTCACCTTTGATCCGGCGGCCGCGGATATATAGGCCTCGGTGACCTCACGCTTTCGAGTAGTGAAATAGACAAGTAGATGAGGGGAAAATTTAAGAGCCGATTCACTTCACGTGAAGATGGAGGACCAGCGAAGCTGTTATCTTTACGACAACTAGACGACATCTATACCGTTTACATATGATTGCAATGAAGACACGTCCCCGACTTCGTTGTTTAATTGTCGTTTTCGAGGCACACCTCGAGGACAGTTGGTTTCCGATTGAGCCCAAGTCTCTTTGTCAGCATCGCAGAAGCGAAAGGAAAGAAGGTGAGATCGGCGCGTTCTGCCTTCAGCCTCGTCACAGCACACTTTTAGCTGGAATAAGTCGGACCTCACTATCTAATAATGCCAAGGAAGGCTGACTCACGCGGGTTGCCCCCTCTTTGTATGTATACTTGCCACGACCAATTGGAACAAAGCAGCGCCGTTTAAACCGGAGTTTTTTTGTAAACATCCATGGACGCTTTTTTTTTTTCAGATCCTAGCACATACCAGCTTAGCTCTAAACGTACCGAATGCATTCTACAGTGGTAGCTGTTAATGGGACACTTCGCGGGTTTCGCGCCGTCGACCGCGCTCCATATCGACGGGGGCCAGTTTCGGCACTCCGCCAAAAGATTCCACATTGACGTCACGACGCTCGACGCGACCCTGACGTCACGCTGCGCACCACATCATCTGTTACCTGTCATTAGCAGACACCATGACGTCGCATTGTCATGTCAAGTCACGTTGCACGTGTGACGTCACGCGACTTAATGACGTCAGGTGACACCGTTAGTCAAGTGATGTCATGACGTCACGCGACATTCAGACGTCGTTGTCGGGTGACTCCATGACGGCGCGTAGCAACAGAAACATGAGACTGCCGATACTGGAAACAACAAAAACAAAGCGTTTTCGCTAATTATGCCAGAGAGATTCTCGGGCGATAAGGCCAATAAAGCTACAGGTGGGTGTTAAGTCGGCGAAACCACGGGCGTCAAATTAAGTGCAGCTACAACGCTCAAAATTTGAGTGAGTGATTTTTAGGTGTTCTTCAGCGACCACAAGGCGGTGTTAGTTTTCGTCCAATTACATTGCGTAAGACGTTCAGGCAGCCACACCAACGACAGCGAACTGTTCATGCATACACACACAGTTTCGTCGTTTCTTGGATTTCAAACTTGGGCGCCCGATTTTCGAAGTGTTCTTCAATTACCGCTAGGTAATCCCAGTTTCTGTCTAATAAAATTGTTTCGCAGGTTCTCGAAATGCTCTCTACTTAATACACATTCATAAGTTCCAAAACGCTATGGAGTTTTCGAGCGGTGTGTTACTCGGTGTAATACAAAACCAGGGTCGGATGCAGGAATTTCTGGAGGGAGGGGGGGGGGGGGGGGAGTCAAGTGTTGGTCAGCGTGCCATATGTTTAGGAACACCCCCCCCTCTCCCCCTTTTCCACGCCCTAAATTTTTACACATGGAGAAATCAAGAGGGGGATCAGGACATCCGGACCCCCTTCTAAATTCGCCCCTGTACAAAACGCCTATGCGAACTCTAGGGTACGCGCTCGCACCTTCACCTTTCATTCACTTCATCTTCTCCCAAAATGACACCTTAGCGGCTCCGACGTCAAACTTCAGCTGTCGCCATGTTTCACCCTACGGGAGGCGTAAGTGTTTACGAATTTTCTTTTCCAGGCAGAAGTTTGCATCCGTAGATTAAGGATGATGCACAGACCGCGACACTGTTAGCGCGAACAAGCAATCGCCGGTTTCTCCTGCTTTCTTTCTCTCTCTTTTAGAATTCGAAGGCTGTCATCGAAACAACTAGTGTAGTTAAAAGTGCTGATTCGAGGTGGTAACCTTAGAGGTGAAAATTAATGCTCGCCAATATTCCTTCGGTGTAAAATGGGAAGAAAAAAATATCGCCGATGTTGTGCTTACGTGAACTGCTTCGCGCAGTGCACAATCGCGAAAAAATATCCGCTGGAATAGCTCCCTGATTTTTGGCGCAGCTTCCTGTTTTTGATCTTTTTTAATGAATCTCTGGTTCAGACTACGATTCGAGGCAAAGTCTAGGTTCCAGTCTCCAACTTTTTTGGCAAATTTTTGGCAATGGAGCTGATATTGCAGGCGTAGCAAGAGACCAGTTCAAGCGGTGCAGCCCAGCATTACCTCGGGAGTGATTGTTTTCAATGCGGAGAACAAGTTCGTCTGCTTCTTTTGCAGGGGTCATGGTGACGTCTTAACGCTGATCTCTGATTAGCTCTGATTGAAGGATAGTAGGTAGACCTCAAGGCAGCTTGCTTTGAGGTCTACCCACTATCCTTCAATCAGAGCCAATCAAAGCTCGGAGTTCTGACGTCACCACAACTCCCGTAAAAGAAGCAGACGAACTTGCATAGCACTACTGCGCTCTGTCAAGCGCCAGCAACGATGACCTAGTGCACAGACCCCTGATTGGGCAAGGACTGCTCTGTCAGCGTTAAGTTTGTCGATGTTGTCAAATCAACGCTTCTCTTGGCGTTTGCGATACTGCATCACGATCATCTGGCGGGCTAGTTGGTTGATTACTATGTGGAATTAACAGCACAAGTACGTGAAGGAAGGATGGACGAAGGAGACAGGATAGAGCGCTGACTAACCACTGCCGTTTAATGAACATGAGAAGCAGGAAAAAGAACCTAAGAATGGTTTTAAAACATGCACAATGGAAACCCGCAAAAACATATGCCATAGCTAGGGTACTCCCATACACTGCCTAAAAATGAATTGCTATGGATAGTGAGCTTTCAGTTGCGCGCTGAAAAGACTTTTTGAAAACGATTAAGTCCTAGGAAGACGTGCATAGAAACTCCGATAGAAAAAAAAAAAGAGGAACGTTATGACTAAAATATTCACAGTGGCCAAGGATCCTTAAAGATCGCGACTGAAAAAATATGCGATAGGAGACCAAGTTCGCGGCACACTGTATTTGCTGACCTTTTCTAGGTGGGTCTGATGCAGTTGTTCTCACCTACACGACATGACGTCAGGTCAAACGTGGTGTGGTACTGGCGAAGCTTCGCAGTGATTCAGCACTAGGTGCATATCTTTCTGACTTCCGAGCAATCTAGATACAAGTTCGGCTTATCACTTGACGGCTTAAATCCCAGACGCACTGCGCATACTTCAAAGCCCCAGAGCGCGTCATATATAGCGCAGCTTCCTACGGATTCGAGCACTCGATAGAACCAGCTGGTAAGCGTTCGGTCGGCATGGAATCGCGCAGAGCCTTCGTACTGTCCGGCTTCTCGAATGACGTCAACGGGAGACAGTTCGTGTTTCAAGACGACGCAACGACTCTACCGGTCTGTGCTCTTTGTGACCAAGTTTCGTCGCAGTGGTACGTCCTCAACTGCTGTCATCGTTTCTGCCAGAGCTGCTTCAACGATGTCGTGCAGAAAACTCCGCTGACACTTCGCTGTCCTCTGGACTCAAAATCGTTTCGTCCTAGGAGGCCGCTGGAACCCAGCGAAGACACCACGGTCCTCGAGCGTAGTGTTTCCTGTTGGAACCAAAGGCACGGCTGCGACTTCATCGGGACGGTGACCGAGATGATTCATCACTTCGGCAGTTGCCACCACTACGAAGTCACGTGTCGGCTGTGCGGCAGCGCCATTTTGTGGCGGGGGCTGGCTGCACACGTCAAGTCTGATCACGGGAGAACAACCAGGGCGTCCAAGGCGAACGAGTTACCCCTTCCCGATGCGCACGAGGACGTCGTTCCAGCCGAGCCACTGTCACTGGATAGTCTCTTGGCGTGCTTGGCGGACCTGGCGTCTCGCTGCACGGACATCAGGTCAACTCAAGACAGCCATTTCCTGCAGCTAACCAGAAGCGTGGACTCGCTCAAGACTCAGCTGCAAGCTTCGCACGAGTCGCCGCGCACTCGCTTACAGAGAGAATCCTCCGCAAATGTGGAAGCAAAACGAATATGCTGCGAGCGACCGGAGCACGAAGATTTGCCCCTTTCCAAGTTCGAGTGGAAGGTGACGCGGTTCTCGGAGATCCGAGTCGGCATCCAGTATTTCCGCAGCGAGATCTTCGAAGTAGCCCCAGGGTACCAAGTCCAGTTGAAGGGCTACATCGACGGCATCACCAGGGTGGAGCTGAAGGTAGCGGCCACGATTTGGAAGACCGCCCACGCGACTCAAGACTGCGGCGACTGTAGAACTTGGCAGTACACCAGGGCCTGCCTCTTCCAGGTCGTGAACATTGAGCGTCCGGCCGATTCTAGCGAGGTGAGATATGACCTGGATGAAGTGTTCAAGACGTCGACCCCGCTCTTGGACACTCCCAATGGTGTTACGTCGCCGTGGCTTGACATTAGTTCCATTGACAGAGCCACTTTTCAGAGGGACTTTGTCTCCGAAGATGCCTTTGTAATTATGTTCAGCATTGAAGCTAGTGCGATTTAGTCCGGAGCTGCGTTTTGTATGTGTGTTAGTTTCTTTTATTATTTTAAGATTATTTAAGGAAAATAAATTTATGAACGCATGTCCATGTCCACTGAGATTTCCAAAACACCTGTTCGTCATTCCACACTGTAATCTCTTGCTGGGCTAGGTCTGATAATCACTCGCCCTGCCGAACAGGTGAGGGTACTCCGGTTACTCGATTGTCTACAGGAACATGATAACTGATCTGCGGAGGGCCCGGTGTGAGTGTTTATTTTTATTGATTCTAGAGCTATATTTTTCGATTAGACGAACTTCGGCATGCTGTACTAAAATAATAAAATCATCGACCTCATTACCCAGAGGGAAGGACGAGAAGAACATTTAAAACATTACTTTTAAATAATTAAAAATTGCAATATTGCCGCGCGCAGGGTTGAGCAAGTAGCGTCCGGTCACGGTATTATAGAAGATTCGCGTTTATACTTACTCGGTATGTAACTGTTATTTCGTCCTGCTTTCACGTTCTCGAAAGTGTCTGTTCATTTTCGCCCCGAACGCGCGACGCTCGAACCTTATGGGCCGAATATTCCAGTTGGTGACGCACACTAGATAAGGAGCTGCGCGGGACCTTGTCGAGTCAGTCTCGCTCTCGCTTGCTGTTACGCCGCCAAATCGCCGCCCGCTTTTCTGCTGTCTCGACGCTCGTTCTTTATTTTGTTTGGCACATGTTCGCCGATTAAACCTATCTTTCAAGTTTAATGTTTATTTCCTCTTCGCCTTACTCCGTGACAAAATAATCTGATGAATTCAGCGTATAAGTTCGGGCAACGGAAGGATAACGATCCCGAAATAGTCCCACTTACCGACTTACCGGCGTAGATCCCGAGGTCATTCGGATGAGTGGATTCAGAGATAGGAAAAGTCGGCAATGACGGATTGGTCTGATGAGTCTGCTGATGACGATAGCGTCTGCTGAATCACCGGTTCGCGAATGCTGGGAGTTGCTCATACCGGTGTTGATGCAAAGTTCGTTTAATCCAAATCTCGACTCGTTCTTGGGAAGCAGGTAAGCGTCGTATTTCACTTTCGCTCGGTAAAGAGTTGCAGCGAGTGAATGGCATCGGTGCACAACAAATTTTAGTGCTTCGATGGGCCTGAAAGAGCAATCGAGAGAATGCGAGAATAAAGAAAGAGCGAGATATACGGAGAGGAAGAAAACAAGAGAGCGATAAGAAAGAAAATAGAGGTGGAGAGAAGAAAGTCAGTAACATATTTACATGCAATAACTCTGGGCTTCTTGACAGGAATCCGTCATAATCTCAGCGAATGCAGAGGCTGCCATGTAACGAACGCACCAAGAAGACCATCTTTTTGCTTTACCCAGTCATAGCCGCCCCCGCTTTGTGCGGCTTCGATGGGCTTCAATGGGAGGGGGAGTACATTGAGTATAGAGTACCGTAGTCAACATGTGTAACAGGGGCAAGCGAGCTGCCATTGTGCAAAATAGACCAGGCCTCAGCGCAGGCCCCTGAAAATCGGCGTCGCGGGCTAGGTCGGGCTTCTGAATATTGGCCCATGAGAACCTCTAGTTGTCGGTCACTTCGAAACAACTAGCGTCTGATAGCTTTGCGTGGACCACCAAATTGCTTTGGAGATCCCCGTACCTGGTGACAGCTCTCGCTGTCCCCTCAATGGATTTCAACAATTGAAATCACACATCAATTATATACGCGTTCGTGCGGTCGATCACAGGATTTCTGCCTGCCTGTTTTGTATAGTGATTTTTTTTTTTTTTGTTGCTTGTCATGTCTAAGGAGGTGAAAGTAGAGGAGGAATGCATGCAAGCTGTAAATGACTACCAACGAAAGATAAGAACGGAGATGACAGGTGCCTTTTATCAGAAGATATTCGAAACCTAGAACATTAAGAGACTCCTTATTAAGTAAGAACTTCTATCTAAACAATGTATTAAATTATTAAATAAAAGAAAGATACTTGTCCCATTCACCGCACCCGCTTGTTTGTCCCCGCAACTTATTAAAATGACATTGGAAAATCCTCACTCACTCGTTCTAGACTGGGTCTCAAATGTGTATCCGTTAGATAAACATTTATTGAATAAAAAATGAAGCACATCAAGTACACATAGAGAATCTGAAGGCGGTCACTCTTAAATTGAGCGCCAAATCTACTTTTAAACAAATTTCGGGTACACAGGAATAATAATTATGATGGTGCATTTGTTTAGTAGAAGTATGAAATGATTGGTTCACGTAGTAAAGGAGCATTCAAACAAAAATTTTCATTTTCTACGCTTCGATGACGTGTAAACAACAAATGATCTCTGGGTCAGTGCCGGGTTTATTTTGACTAACTGGAGAGGATCTCTAAGCTCATTTCAGCGGCGATGTTGATGTGAAATGATCGTATATTATCTGTTACTGCAATCAACACACAGCCACCGTTCATTTCCTCCCTGTCATGACGATATAAGTTAAAACATTTCTCACAGCCTTAAGTTTCACTATTACGTACTTTACTTGGAATGTCCAACACTTGGATGTGATAGCGAGTGAAGTGAGCTGACTGAATTTCGGAACCCGTCAGGCAGAAATGTCATTTAATGCGAAAGCATTCCCAAGTAGCGGAGCCAACGGCGTCTGTAAGCGCAAGAAAAAAAAAAACGCGAAAGAAATGTCTATTTTTTCATTGGCTGAGCAGAAAGGCTCCTAGATAGCCATTGGCGGCCGCTTCACTAGAGCGAGCGTTCGGTCGCCGGCCGCAACCTTGGCAGAGGCGAAATGTGGCCGTCCACGCCATGCAACGCAGACGAACTAAGGAAGCAGAAGAACAACATTCAAGCTTCCGCATTCACAACTCATAAAAAGTGCCTAGGTGTCCACGAAATTTTCTTTTCTTTTTTTCTGTCCACTTTTGGCGTTAAATTAAATAATAATAATGAAATTTGAAGGGGGCTGCAGCAATATCTACTTGCAGAGTTCATTTCTTAAAAAATAAACGCGCAAAGGCAGCCGACGTGCGCCGACCGCCTGATTTCGCGTTGAAAAGGCAGCGTCCCGAGCTCAGAAGCGTTCGTTCGAGGCTCCGGAAAAGGCGTCTGCCGAGGTTGGCTTTCCCACATCAACCCTCGGCTCGAGGACAAGCCCACCTTCTGCGACCGTCCCGTCGAGTCCTTACGTGGACTGGACACTGGCAACATCGCGGCAGGGTTGGTCAGTATCGCGATACAAATGTATCGGGATAGTATTTCAGAAATACATTTCGTAACTGTATTTCTGTATCGCGATACATTTGCTTCACCAGTATCTATATTGCTGTAACGAAGTACATTTGGAATGTTCCTTTGTATCGCGATACAATCAGGATGAAATGTATTTCGTTACATTTCTTAACAAATACTCCCCCCCCCCCTACCCCCCCCCCGCCCCCCCCGAAAATACAACTCCGAACGCTTTTTTTTTCTTTTTTACTTCTGAGGGCACCAATGGTCAAGGTGATACTGGGGCATTGTTACCATGCTGACCAAGGTTCCTTCCGATTCTTCAAACTATTTTTCTACGTGTTTTCTTCTCTCTTCCCAGAAGTGTTGCGTAGTCGGGGATTTGAACCAGGTGGCGTGCCAGGAGTGGAGTCAGAGCATCCTCTGCCGCAGGTCCTAAGGTAGGAATTTCTTGAGTTATTATTTGCTGACATCCAATGCCCGCTGCTAACTGTCTCTCTTGCCTTAGCGTACGCAGTACACCCGGCCGGCAAAGCTGAATCACACTCCGTTGCAGCAAGACCCGGGCGGTGGTAGACTTGAAATAGTAGGATGACTCACGCAGTGAAGTTCAACACATATTCGAATGCGTCTGCGGCTGCGCCCGTAATTTTGCACGGCTCAAGGGTACGTCATCAGCCGACGTGAACGTGACCCGATGCTCTGGTGATCCGAAACCCAGGAAGGAGGTCAGACGTGGCCTCGCTGTGCCAACCCAGACTTCGTATACCTGCGAATCGTCTCGAGGGCGCTGTTTCTCGGAGAGCTCGCACCTGTGCCGGCAATATCAGGTTGCAATCCACGAGGTCTCTGTTTGGATAATGCTAGGCGAAACTTGAGGACTGCAATTCATGCGTCGGTGGCGGAGGATCGGCAGGAAGGACCTTCACAACAGGGATGCCACCGTACCGTTTTTTTTTTAACCGTAACAGAAGATAAGGCATGTGTTCCAGGAAGCTTCAGGTGGTCCACTGTTCTCGAAAATTCCAAATGACACCGCCTGCGCGATCTTTAACGAGGTAACCTACAACGAAAGTACGTATTGTCCTTTCATACAGCAGCGTGGTAAAGCTTCATGTTCAAGGCCACCACCTACAGATAAATAATACCAGTTCATTTCACCGTAACGTCATGTGACAAATGTTGACAGGGGCGTCCTTATTAAACAGGGGCCTGGTGACGTTTAGATGGGGTTTAGGATGACATAGAATTTATTTAGAGGTCGAAGTCTTTTCGCATCCCTCGTCAGACAGACAGGATGTCAGGAAAGGGACCGCGGTCAGTCCTTGATGGGACGTTTTTAGTTTTTGTTTTTTGAGCCCATTGAAGACTCCTCGTCGTCTGAAATCACTACCTTCAAAGGCAAAGTGTCAAGCCTACGGGATAGTAATTTCAGGATCAAAAACTTCCACTTCCAACTTCAAGCTTCATATCATTTGGCGTCTCAAACAAATTTGAAAAATGTATTGCAGTATCTGTATTTATATTTCTGTCCTCCATGAAATGTATTCCTGTATTTGTATTTCCAAATACTTTTTGCCTCTATTTAAAATGTATTTCCTATACGTATCGCGATACACTTTCACAGATATATTTTAGTATCAGTATTTTAGCTACTATTTTAATGTACCCCAGTATTTGTATTTCCAAATACATTGTTGAGTATTTCTGCCCTACCCTGGCATCGCGGGCACTCTCATTAACAATCTCGGTATTTTTTTTTTTTTTTTTTTTTTTGCTACGTTACATATTTTAGGAATGAGAAATAATATTGGGGCTTAAAAGGTGCGGCAGGTTTGTTTGGTTTCTATCTTTCCCGTTTGCTCGTCGTTTCGTGCAGGAGTAAAAGTTTCAGTCGCCAGTCAGCAGCGTTGGTGCGCTCCTACTCCTACTTCTAGTTCTTCATTTCTTCGCTCTTTTTTACTAGCTTAAGCAACGCTAAACCAAGTAGCTCAACTCCACGCCTTGTTGCTTGAAACTATATCCCGATACTTCTTTCATCCAGCAATATAACTATGGTTCGGCGTTTCCGGTTTCAACCGTTATAAACCTCAAACGTTTACAAAATGAGTTTGGCATAATTCAGTCTAAAAAAAAAAAAGAAAAAAAAAAGGTTTGTATTGCTAAGCAGTATGGCATACCTAATGGATTCTCTGAGGGGGAGAGGAGGGTCGTCATCGTGTGACCTAAACTCCGTTCATTCCTAAGCTAAGATTGCAGTGGGATCTACGCTCCGCCGGACCAATCACCCGCCTTCCTCTCATCACCTGACCGCCGCTCTCTACGCGTGTGTATGTGCGAGAAAGTGATCACGTGACTAAAGACGCATTAGTGGTCCGACGAGCGCGTAGCTTCCACCTTACTGTCAGCTTAGAGTGACTCACTTTCTTACAGAGTTGTCGGCTATCTTCTGGGATCGGCGTATAGACCATTCCATTTAGCGCTTTCAGGGCGGCGCCATCTTGCTCAACCGCACCGCCCCCGCCACACATCCGGGATGTTCAGCTGGTTCGGAGGGGTAAAACGAGAAAGAAGGCACGCGCCCGGTCCCGCTAGCAGACGACAAAGCCGGGAGGTTGCCGTCCTCCATCTTTGGGATGTATCGGCGGGTTGTACCGAACACCGAAATCTCGCTCGTGGCTGCCGTTGTGAAGTGGCTCGCGTTCTTAGAATATTTACGGCTACTCCAAAATCAGCCTATAGCACTCTGTTATTTTATTTCAGTAAATGATCAACTAGCGAATCGGTTTCGTTACTTGAAGAGCAGTGAAGTCAGCCGGCAGTATTACCCTCAACCAATGCGTCAGGAGAGCACGTTTTTAACTATTATTTCGGACTTCCACTCGCTGTCGCTAAAGGTCTACACCAGTACAATCCTTGTACAGTAAAAAGGCTACAGCAACCGGATTTACTTTTCACTAGAGAGACCGGCCACTCTGAGCTTTTTGTTTTTTTTTTGCAGGCAGGTAACAGCGCGGTTCGACCCAGTTAGTCTTTTTTATCGAGCATAGCATTACACCATAACTTGCATATCAAAATCTGCGCATCTTCGCTTGAAATCTCCAATATGACGCGATTTTAAACCGAATTCGAACGCCAGCCGGATGGTAGGTATAGCCCATTCGGCGGAGCAGGCGACGCGCGGGTTAGAGCGGGGGGGGGGGGGGGGGGGGGGGGGGGGGGGCAGTGCTAAAAAAAACATATGCGATCTGTTTAAATATAAATACCACACATATAAAAAAAAACTGGTGAACTTTAATATTGTTAGGAAGGTTAAGACGATGACGGGGCAGTGGCGCGCAGGACATCTCGCCCCAGGCCCCACGTGCAATCTGTTTTACCATCGTGACCTGTCCTTCCTGCTGCTGACAACATCATCCTAAGAATATGTAAAAAAAAATAAAAAATTCTTTCTACATAAAGTTGAAAACGGTATGTCAAAATTTAGGAAATAAAAACCGAAAATGCCAAACCCAGTATACACCTAAGAGAGCCAGCTTAGTATATTCTTTGTGGAAGAGTTCCTTGTATATTAATTTTATTTTTAACATTCGCTACATCAGCTTCCCAATAAGTCCTAGAGAAGTTCTATCAGTAAATGTGTGTCGACCTGATTAGCCCACAATACCAGCAGCATCTTTACAGCCTCGCTTGCTACAATGCTTGCAAATAAAACAAATCCAGACAAGGGAGGATAAATAGTTTTACAAGCACGGCAGGGTTTTCGACCCAAGAAAGTCGCTCAGATGGCCTACTGGTTCCTGCAAAATTACAATGGAAATCAACACTTCTTGACTAGCACAGACAACTGACACATGCCCCAAAAGGACGGACAGTACTCAGGATGCCTTTTCTGGTGGGCCTAGTCGGCCCCCTTCCGTCTTCTCCAAGACAGCATATATGTCCAAAGCCTCCCCTGCCGGAATTCCATACCCTTTCTTGAGTCCGTGTGGATTGGAAGGTGTCACACAATCCATGTCCACTTCTTTTCTCAAGACGGTGTCCACCTCCACACTGCTGAAGAACGCCACACTCTGCGGTAAGTCCCTCATGCCGAGCTTCCAAGCAAAGAAGGCACGAGTTAGCAGGTTCGTCACCTGCAAAGCGAGGGCTGCCCTGTAACGGTCTTCAGAAGCGACCAAAAATCGGACCTCGTCGTGGATGCTAACCGCAAAGCGGCCTTGAATTGCATAGTCATCCATAAGCCAGCGCATGGTGATCAGCATGAGGTGAAGGTAGTCTACCGCCGAGCTCTGCACGACCCAGTTAATGCGGCTGTTGAAAAAGTTTGTGTCGACAGCGGCCGGTTCCAGAGCGCGGCTGATGCGGCAGCCCAGAACTGGTGTCCTGGGCTCCTCAGAATCGGCGATGGCCTCCAACTTGTTGAACATGTGAGACTCACTCCCGCCCTCCCAGACCTTGCGCTTGCCACGGACAAAAACCTGTTGGCCCTCAACCACTTCGGGTACAGCCACCCTGACTCCCTTGGTCTGAGCATACATCTTCTTTGCCTTCGTGGAGGCCTCCTGGGCATCGAGTCTGTGGTTGAACTGCATCAGGAGTCGCTGAGCAAACGGTTGCCCCGCGCCGTAGATCCTGGCATAGTTGATGACCTTGGCCTGGTCCCTGCTGATGCCGACAGACGTGGCAGTGCGACTGTGCATATCCGTACCCACTGCTTTGTTTCCCTGGAGTGTCATCCAGCCAATAGCAGTGCAGCCATGCATTTCTGCAAAGTGGGCGTCGGCCAGAATAGATGCTATCCAGAGTTCCTGAGAATCCACATCCGCCCCGACAATGTGGTAGCCTTTGGGAGCTTGAACCATGGACTTGAGTTCGCTGCCCACTCGGTCTTTGTAGGCATTGCTGGCTGTCAACCACGTTGGTTCAACTGCTCTCCGGGTTACAGTTCCGGCGGGGATAAGTCTAGGTAAGATCACGCCGTAGTCGGAGCTGTCCCGGTCATGAATTATTTCTGGAAGGTCACTCTTGGTGAACCAGACGACCATCTGAGATGCAATACGGTCTCGAGCATTCTTCCAGTAGGAAATTATCTTGCTTAGCAAAAGTACACGATTTGCTTGCGGGTTGTCACCTGCCTGAAGAATGCCATCCGTCACTTTTGTCAAGAAGTCTTTGGCAAGTGGATTGCCTACACGCTTGTGAGGGCCATCCTTGTGTGGAAGCCTGAAGAAATAGCAGCCATCAATGTCGACATCCATATCCAAGTTTTCCTTGACTTGCGGAGGACGGGTGCGATTCCCCAAAACCTTCCGCCACAATTTTGCTTCGCCCTCTTCTGGAATGTTGCCCAGCTGTTGCCATTGCAAGCCTGTGTCTTTAGGCCCCAGGTCATCCTTAACATCCTCATAGCCACATGCTTTCAAGAATTCAGGAAGGGGAAACTTTGGTTTTTCATCACCCTTGGCCTCGGAGTCTTCAGCGAGAGAAGGTACAACAACAGTTCCATCTTTTTGCTCTCGGGGAACCAGGTATCCCCAGCCCTGCTTCATGTCAAAATGAAGTGGATACCCATCCCACTTCAGGCGAAGCAGTTTTGGAACTGAACGCATTTGCGTACTAATAACGCTTGGACCCGGTTCCCAATCTGAATCTTCGTCATCCGGTGGCTTAACACAGAAATCTCTGTACCACGCTGGGTACCCAGAAAGAAATGGCTGTGTCTTGTACAAGGCCTCAGATGTCTTGAGAATGTCTTTGACCTCTTCTTCAAGCCCTCGTTCGAGGTCTCCTTTATCAGTTTGCGTCTCGACGACAGTATGCCCCTTGACTGCACACTTGTTGGCTGCAGACTTCTTACACCTCATGTTCTGCACAGACCAGTCGAGGTCCCAGAGCCATGGGTCTCTCTTGTAAGCGTTGCCGTGCAACAACCGGCAGGCCGAGTTGGCAATGCCAGCCAACGTCTGCTTCAACTCTTGCTGAACGTCCTGATACACGGCTTCCGCATCGCTCAAGTAGCGTTCCCAGTTCTGGTTCACAGGAAGGTAAGCCGTGGACATCTCCAACATGCCGGCAAATGAAATCGGGTGTGGAAACCGTTCAAAGTAGAGTGGAAGAAGCTTGCTTAAGACCTCGTGCGTGGCAAGGACGTCGTTGGCACAGTATGTCATCAGTCCTTGAAAGTCGGCGGCTATGTCGCCAAGGCTTCCGTTCAAGAAGGTGTCTCTCGCTTCTTTCTTGAGCACCTTGCCCCCGGAGTACAGAGCGTAGACGTCCCCGAGGTTGTTGAGAGAACTGAGATCCTGCCACATCTCTGGAGGAGGGCCCTTGGCTGCCTTCTCAGACTTGTTAGCCATGGACAGAGCCCGCTGAAGACCCGTGAGGCCGGAAACGCACACGTGCAACGACAGCGTGTCCAGGAAGCGAAGCTGGCTGCCCTGAATGAAGTATTGCTCCCGCAGGAAGGACCTGTCGAAGCCAACGTTGTGTCCAACGACCACCCTCGGCACCGACTCTGGTCCAGTCCGCGCCTCCAGGGGAATCAGGTCCCCGATGTTCACCCTTTCCTTCCACTTGAACTGTTCTTTGGTCAGCTGGGCGCTGCACCACGAGTACCAGCTGTCCTTCGAAGCCGCGGTCGCCAGAGTCGGGAAGTGTCCTTCCTTAACGCAGACCTCGACGTCGAACACGAGCGCTTCGTCGTCGGGACAGTCGACCCTCTCCGTCCTTCCGTCGTTCCCGTACTTGGTCCAACCAGGGGCCCAGTTCCACTCCCGCGGAAGAGGCGGCAACTTGACCGCGCTCAAGCTTTCGGCGGCTTGTCTGTAAGGCCGCGCGTAGCGATGTCCGAGGTTCGTGAAATGCTCTTCAAGGTCGGAGCCGAGAAGCTCGGGTAGTGCGAAGCTCACGTCGGGTAGCGCGGTCGTCTCGTGGCCCCAAAGTTGCTGCGCTTTCAGGTGCTTCACGCCGCGTTCCACGGCTTGGGGATCCACTTCCACGACAGCATCTCCGAAAACCTGTCGGTGCAAATCGCCGGAAAGCATTTGAATCCCGATCGGATTGAAACGTGCGGCGCCGTTGTCCAGTTTCCCACCGGCGACAGCTGCTTTCGACGAAGAGACGGCATTTCGAAGGCAGTTAGGCACATTAACTAGCTTGCGAGAGCGACGACAGAGCTGAGACTGAAGCTCACGGAGCATCGTAAACGTTGTAAACCGCTAAACACCGGATCAAAACAAAGCGCCATGTACCGCCGTTTCGGTTTCCATTTGGTGTGTTCGTTGATTCGCACCATTCGCACGACTCACATCTGGTAGTCGGGAGTAGTGACGTAATTTTTAGTCACCCGACTTTACCACTGCAGTGCCCTTTGCTTTCTTAGCCGTAGCCTTTGGAATTGTTTAAAAAACTTATATTAGAAAGCATGTTTATTATTGATTACTATTTATAAACGAGCTTTATTTTAAATAAAGAGCTACAAAGAAACCGCTGCCAGCGTTTGAACTTCAAACAACTCAAACGCTGGCAGCGCCAGGGCGCCATGGTGGCCGCCAGTGGCCGGGGTGGATTGTTGGATTAAAATTGCGGCATCTCTCGACATGGCGGATGATGTTCGGCAGCAAGCGCCGAAATCCCCCGCAAAAGAAGTGATAGGAGGTACGCTTCGATCACTTTTCACAGTGACCGCGAGTGTGGCACGCACGGCCTCACCTTTCCTCCGAGTAAATCGGGCCCTCGTCATTGATTATCCATCTTGAAAGCCGCCTCCATTGTATGGGTGTTTAGGCCTTATTCCCATTGTAATGAATTGCATCTTAAAGTTTCTTGAGAGGCTGCTATTTTCGCGAAGGCCTGTTAGGCATTATAACGGTGAGCAGCCACAACGCGAGCTCAGACAGACAATAAGTAGGGCAGTAGCGCTCGCTGAGTTGTCGAGATGACTGCCATTGTCAGTGCGCTACTACCTCGCTCCAAAAACGACGCCACATCAACAAAAAAAAAAAAAAAAATGTCCTGACAAACTTGAGTTTTATTTTTGTTTATTTCTCAAACCTAGAAGTCAACCATGATGAAGCAATACTGGCCCAGGAGAAGGAGATCGAACGTGAGGTGAGTTATTTTTTTCTTTGTCTCGCTGCGCTGTCCATCGTCTTTCGGCAAATCGTCCTAAACTTTTAGAAGTAACCTTCCTTTCTTTTTTCTCTGCCACTTTTAGATTGCGGAAAGAATACCCCTGATCGACAACAAGAAGGACTTGTCTGTCCTGCAGAAGGAGTACTCGCTGGAGGACGACATTTACCAGCAGAAAGTGAAGGTGTGTATCACTCAGTTTCCTGATATACACGAACTCATCTCTGTTACGTCACGGCGCGGTGGTGGAGCGTCGGGCGCACTTCCGGTAGGGGGCTGTGGGAGGAAGTCCCCATGTGAGATGTATATTCCTGCGTTGTTTTGAAAGGAACCAGACAAAAACCTGCCTTCTCGTCAAAACACCGCGACTGGGGCTGTACCAAGAGAGTCACGAAAGGTCTGAAGATCAGTTTTGTTGTGCTCGTTTCGTCCGAGCGTGTGGATATGTGTCGTGAAAATAGAAAACCAGACGCTGTCGGACCACGATTGCTTGGGGGGAAGCACTTTGGGTTGAATTCACGAGTACTTGTAGTCATAAGATTTATTTAGTTTGTTCCAACATGAACGCCGGAAAACAGTCAAGTTATACGGACCACCTGCGGACTTCGTTCAGTGCGTCTTCAAGTTCGATAGGCCGCCTCGTTCGAACTGTCTGCTCTTTGTAACGTTTCTGCTTGTCGTCTGCTCTTTGAGACGACACCGGCCTGTAGACCAAATGTTGGCCCGGTATTTGCGATAAGAAGTAAAAGACTTAATTTTGAAGGTTGGTAAGCAGGCTCAATGTAAACAGTAGATACAAGGACATGTTGATTATTGTTACCAGTGGCCATCACCGACTTGTTATGCTTGATATTCACTTGGTACGATTCTGCTTGCCATTTTCAGTATTGACGTCAAGCATCTCAGCTACGGTTCACGCTTTTGCAGCCCAAGCGACGTCGAGACTGAAAATTGCGAGCGAAATCTCATCATGCGAATCGGGCTTTAGCGTACATTCTGCGGCGTCCACACGGAATGAATCGCCGCATGTCACATTGTTCACGCGAAGTTCTACGGTTTAACGAGCCTCGGTAATTTCGCTGAGGCCGCTCAAGTAGTCAGACATTGCCAGGAAGACTTAGAATGAATAATTCAAACGCAAAAAAGGGCAGGGGACTCACATTGACGCCAACAACATTGCATTTCAATGGTTTGTTTATGGGCGACGGCGAGCTTCTTGCCCACACTCTATTTCGCATGCGCAACACCGGTAACATCCACTAGGGGCGCTCCGGTTTGTTTGTAAACATGAGCTAGTGTATACTGTAGTAATAGACGAGCCTGCAAAGGCAGGCTCGCCTATCACTACAGTAAATGAAGCTTTAAATATATAGGGAATACGAAAATCGTCTGAAGTCGGTGTCCTTAGATTCTATTGGTCTATTTCCTTCGAATTCTGCTCCTTTGCTAGCGAGGCACAGATCCATGTATCCCAACTCTGAAGGGGATGTTAAGCATGATGAAAAAGAGCCTCGGTAAGCACGGATGGCAAAAAGAGAACACGAGCTGACAGGACGACGGCTCGCTCGCAAGTGAAGTTTATTTCATGAAAAAGAAACTTCCTAAAACATATTACAGCCCCACAGATTACAATGCACGACTACCAGGCAAAAGAGGCCGCCGAGATTATCGCTTTACAAATTGCTACTCATGTTAGACCAAAGGTATGTTATCTCCTTCTCAGATAATGCCACCTATGGTTCTCTGAGACATCTGTCTGCCAATGAAGAAATGAAAAATGCTTCAATTATTTCTCGAGTCCTTCTGTCTCAATGTCTGCCCCCAACAGCTGCGTCGCCAAAAGAAGGGAGACATGAACAATTCCTGCAATGTAGCTGTAGGAGTCCCCCAGCCGTAGCCCTGAAGGCGCGTTCACATCGGCGGTGTAAAACACTTGTGCGATGCGACTAGATCGCATCGCAAAAAAAACGGATGGTCACACTAACGTGCCGACAAGCGAGTCGCTTCTCAAGAACTCTCGTTCCGAACGGCACCGATTAGCTCAGCCGCTCTGCGACTAGATCGCATCGCAAAAAGTCGGGTGAGCTTGTGACTGCCCGAAACATGTCACTTTTTTCCCGCGATGGTCACTTTTGTGATGAAAGGTATCGCGGTACTGTTGCACATTGGCGGTGTGAACGCACCTTAGGAAGTAAAGGCTAATTCACACACTTGCGTCGCGTCCGACCAAATGCAACTGCAACAGGTTGCTATGGCACCAGCTGCGCCGACTCCAACAAATCTAGTTTCACAGCTGTTGCCATAGCAACCTGCACGTCGCAAGCCGTTACAGTTGCACTTTGTGAGACTCGACAGAAGTGTGTGAACCAACCTTAAAGGAGCTGTGCAACAATTTCAGGGCTTTGCTTAAATAATTGTGGAAGTTGATGCCTGACACTTCTGCAGTGAACTACAGAAAACAGATTTTGCCTGGATACCCTAGTTTTTACTTAAAAAAATGAAAAAGATCCAGGTTTTTGCCGCCTCTCAACTCGTGCATCGTCTTCCGGGTCACGTGCACAGTGACGTCACTAGAGTAGGCGCGAAGTTCCGGAAAAGTTCTCTCTTTAGAGCCATCAGCGAGCAGCGAGAACTCATCCGCTGCCGACCGCGTGACCACCCGTCCTTGCCAGTGTGGCGCTGTCCCCCTCCCCCTCCGGCTTCTGGCGGCTGTTCGCGGTTTTGTGGACCTAGGATAGATGGCGCCACTAAAACTCCGTATAATAAAAGTTTTGTCGATGATACCAGGGTGTTGACGCATTTATATATATGTTGGAACGACAAGATTTGTAAAAAGAGTTACCTTTTATCGAGCAGGTATTCGCACAACTTGCTATCTTTCTTACAACGACCCAAGTGACGTCACGCCGCTTGTTTCTCATGGCCGCCGCTCGTGGCTGCAGGTCGGGAAATATTCCAAGTTTTGCCTCGCTATTACGCGGCGGAATCGCAACATTGCGATGAAAAGAGGTGTGTTTTCTGCCATTTGTGACACAGTGAACAATATCAAAAGCAGAAAATGCCAATTCCTTCAACGTTAAAATCGTTGCACAGCTCCTTTAAGCATGCTCTCTCAACCTTTCATTTAAACACCTTCCTGTCTGGCCTACATAAGATCCTCCACACGACAGGGGTATCCGGTAGACGACACCCTTCATCTCCCTTCTTTTGGTGAGGCGGTGGTTGTGGGCACACACCAAGACAGAGTGACTCGAGAAATACCATATTTTCTGGGCTATAGTCCGCACCCAGTGTATATAGACCGGAAAGGCCAATTTAGGCCGAAAAAAAAAGTTTTTGCTTAGATAGTCTGCACTGGTGCTCAGTCAACACGAAAATCTTCTCATACATGGCACACCTTGGCAAATGTCTACCTTTTTTAGCTCGCAAAGAAGCTTCTATTATACATAAATCATCAGTAACATATTGTTTCTCTCAAAATCCGTCGCGTCTCGTCATAATGTGTAGTCCGCGGACTATAGCCTGAAAGTGACAGTAATTGAAGCATTTTTTATTTCTTCGTTGGCAGACAGGTGCCGTTAGATAATATACCTTTGGTCTAATATGACTGCCATTGTAAAGCAGTATCTTGGCGGCCTCTTGTTGCAGTAGTGTCGTGCATTTTAGTCTGTGTTTGGGTAATATTTCCTTTATTTCCTTTTCATTGAATATACTTCAGCTGAAAGTGAACCGTTGTCCAGTCGTCTCCGTTTCCTCTTGAACGTCCGTGTTTACTGAGGCTGTTTTTCATCATGCTTAACTGTTACCAACTGGCCCAATTTACGACCCTACTGAAGGGGATGTCTTTTTACTCTCGTAAACGGTCTTTGTCCGCAGACGTGATGTCATCTCTGCACTTGGTCTTGATTTTGCAGCATTTCTCTATAATTGCTTGTCCTTCGTGGAGGTAATCCACTGTAGTCTCTAACAGTGAGAACAGCAGGTGTGTCCTTCGGACGCCCGGCCTCTAGCACTTGCTCCATGCCTTCCGCAATGTTTTGGCTGCGCGTGTGCTCAAGGTGCAAGTACGAGACATTGAGGCGTTGAAGGCAGAACAACTGAAGCACCTCCCTGCCCTTATCACCTTGTCAGTCACTATAGCCAAACAACTTGAAAGTCTCAAAAGGCCACAAATTTTCCTGCCAGTGTAGCAGACCCGACATGTTTTAAGGTCGAACCGCATGTAAGTGAGAGATTAGCGATGAAGATTTCTCACTGTCGCCCGTCGCGTCGCTCGGGTTTTATATTTCCTGGAAACGTCGCTCGTCGCCTTGGTCGCTTGCTCCCGTCACTTTCATGCGTTTTGCCTCGTCCCGCGACTGACCGAGCGACAGCAAAGCTGGTCGCCGTCGCTTGTCTTGTGGCTTGCCAAGTCACTTGTAACCAACTCGCCAGTGATGTGATTGCTGCACCAAACTGCGCCAAGGGGCTAACCCTGCTACATCCTGCTACATTTCGCCAAAATATGGGTAATCTGTGCCAAGCCTGCGCCAAAGGGCCAATTTCGGACGCCTTTCAAAACCAAAACTAAACTGAGTACCGTAATCGAGCACGCATGTGTTATGTGGTGCAAGCGGTCCGATAGACGCGGGGGTGTGCGGACACTCCGACGCCAGCGTGCCAGGTACCATCCATGCCGTCATACCGTGAAACGAAACCATGTTTTTGCGCGGCGGGAGTAACTTTGTGAGCTGAAGCACTCGCTTCATAAAGCAATGGCCGTGGGAAAACTATATTTGGATCCTGCCTTCCAGTCACTGTGGTTGCGCAACGTCAGGTGTTGCCGTCCTCATGTCCCTGCAGATATGGCGCTGAGTACCGCCGCATGTTTATCAACATTCCTGTTCTTGTTTAAATCATATGTTGCTACAAAAAATCCCCCTTTAACTCGGACTGCTGTGTCGAAGTATTGATTACCTAGATTACTCTCGGTGGGCTTTTTTTCGACAGGGACCCCGGTACGTGAAAAATCTGCCGCGAAAGAAAGTTGGTGAAGAGAAGTGAGCTAAAGGAAAGAAGAAAATATCTGCACGCTGAACCCGCACAGCGCGCTTGTTTGTCTTGATTTCAGTGGTTACACAAAGTGCTCCAAGAACGTTCTGACCCTGGCTCGCAATGTTTTGCATTAATGCGATCAGGCTTTTTTTTGTGTGTGTGTCTGTTTCATTTGCCAGCCTGGCAAGCACGCGCCACTGGACTGTTTTTTGTTGTATGCTCGACAGCTACATTTTTTTATCTCCTGAAATTGCCCTCGTGCATGCGAACATGATCGCACGACAGAGGCACCACCCGGGACGCTTGTAATTCATTGTTCTATGTTTGCTTACTTTTGACACGAAATCTGGCACGTCGGGAACCAGTAAAACGGTGGCAAGCGGTTTTTCGGAATTGCTCGGCAATGCCTACAGCACTGTACGCATGTGAGATGTCTCAGCAGTAAAAAAACAGGAGCAGCTAGTTCCGTCACAACACGTCACATCAGAACACAACACAACACAAAGTGCCCTGAAATTATACAGCACTTAAAACAAATATTTTTATTTTTCTAAGAATATCTGCTCCAAAAGCCACTTTGGCTGCTCCGAAACACTGTCTTGGCTGCTCCAAAAGTCACTTTTGCTGCTCGAAAACACTGTTTTGGTTGCTCCAGAGGCTACATGTGCTGTTCCAAAGCACTGTTTTGGCTGCTCCGAAAGGTGCACCAAAATGGCTTAGGCCATTCACATCAATGCTCGCCCATCAGATCATTTTAGCCAAATCGCTTGCATGCATTTTATACTTTAAAGGGGGGGGACCAGATTGCATATGAAGAATATAGACGTCCGTAGTCAGATACAAGTTAAGAATGCGCCAGCAGCTTTTCTTGTACGTGTGCCAGCCAGTGTACCACTGCAACGTCCGCTACCAAGTCACAGATCATGTCTCTGGTGGTCGGTGCCTACGGCTTGCCCCTATAAAGGACATGAACGTGGCTGGACACTGAGAAAAGGTGCCTTTACCTGGCTTTACCTTTGGAGCCAAAAGAGGAAGAATGATGTTTGAAAAGAAATATACGGAATTTCCAAGTGTTCCACAGATTGATGGTGCCAATGTGTTTTCTCTTTGTAAGAAGTTTTGAGGCACACACTCGTAAGGAGTCGCAGCCTTTTCACAGGCCGTTGCGTAAGTCGTCCTGCCTCTCTTAATTGGCCCGCAGAGCGATTCGGTCTTCTGGTTGGTACGTAGTATTGTTTATATGGCGCATCCTCGACTTGTATCCTGCTGTAGCGGAAAACCTCCTACTGAGGCGAGGAACTCTTTCATGCGGAAAAGCTCCGCCCTCCACTTTTGCTTGGATTGTGTGCAGTGATGGCGCCAAATATTTTATATGCAATGAGTCATCTCTGGCACATCCTCGTTAGAAGGGTGATTAATGATTTTTGGACTTGGACCAGTTAATTGCAGGAATTGTCCTATGCAACCTGTAGAATGAAGAACAGAAAACCTTTGTTTATTGCACGTGCAAGTTTTTATGAAATAAATGAAACTAATCAAAGGGTGGGTACCCCTCAACTCGCATAGTCTTTCAAGTGAAGTGCCCAAAGGCGTAACTGGAAGTAGCACATTCGGTTCTATCTTTGAGGACCCTAGCGCTCCCTCTGCCATTGTCGCCTTTTCAATTTCCGATTTGGCTAGAACAGAGCATCGCTTCAGCTTAGCATCATTGAATGTCGTGGTGAGCGATCGAAACAAGACAGTTCGCCACAGGAAAGATGTAATCGTTGCGCTAAACTGCGCCAATGGGCTAATCCTGCTACATTTTGCCAAAATATGGGTAATCTGCGCCAAGCCTGCTCCAAAAAAACAATTTTGGTTGTTTTTCAAAATTAAAACTAAACTGAGCACCGTAATTGTGCAGGCGTGAGCTAGGTGTTACAAGTGGTCGCCCGACACAAAATAACCGGCATCAATCGTCCATCCCGTCCTGCATGGTTTTCCCGCCATTTCTTGTTTCGCACTCTTGTCCTCTCGTAATCCTCGTTTCTGTTTTCTTTTTTTTTTTTTTTTTTTTTCTTTTTACGACCGTGAAACAAATATTGACGCCTGTGGTCCACACAACACTGGTTGCCGCTGTCGCTGATAGATGGCAGTAGCTGTCCAGGGTGTTGTGTTTGCCGGTTGTCTGCTTGCCGCCTTCGCTTATAGATCGCGGCAACCTTTCCAGCTTCGGCAACCAGACAACTGGTTTCAACTGGTGTCAACAGTGGAGGCAAAATTTACTGCTGTCGTGGGGTTTGTTTCTGGCTTGCCAGGTACGAACTGAAGTATGTCCAAGGACTCCATGAACCCAGCGCAACCGTCAACAAGCCACCAATGTGCTAGTGCTACCAAGGATAGGGAAGTTGATGAGAACAAAGAACTAGCATGGCCTGCGTACAGAGAGTATTTTGCTGTGGTGAAGGAGGTTGCTAACAATTTGAGCGCAGTATGCAAACTTTGAAACAAGGAGCACTACGACAAAAAGCCTTTGTGTTCAAATCGGAGGAAACACATTTAGTTGAATTTTAATCTTTATTCTTTTCATAATATTGACTAATTTTCCAACTAAATTATAAGGTTTGAATTGACCGCTATGGTGGCAGCCCGACTGATTCGTGCTTATATTTTTTCTTTTAGACTAGTTTTTCCTAAATTTTTGTGTTATAAAAAAAGAGTTACTTTTTTTCTGAAAGTAACTAACGAATTACTTTTTAAAAGTAACTTACCCAAGACTGCATTGGCTGCTCCAAAACACTGATTTGGCAGCAAAGGTGCTCCAAAATGGCCTAGGCCAATCACATCACTGCCACAGGAAAGGTGGGGAGTAGTGACAAAGAGGAAATGGTTTTGTTCACTTCTGATAGATGGCACCACCAAAAATCGGGTACTCTGAATGACGTTGCACCATAGTTCCAATAACTGCCACACAGAACTGCAGTTTGAAGTCTTTCTTTGCAATTTGCAGCGAAATCAGTCTTTCGGAATAAGATGGCATGTTTTTTCTCACTTGTGCCATAGTAAACAGTCAATGTACTGCCCCTTTAAGGGGTGCTTCAACATTATCCCAAATATGAGGTAAAAATATATATTTATTTTGCGAAGTCATCAAATTTATGATATTGGTCCTTGACATGTTTTTCAAACAGAAAGTGTCTACTGGCAAAAACGTCAAACAATCAAAACGACTGGGTTTTGTGTCTGTGTACCCTAGTTTCAGTTGTGCCCACGCCAGGGCAGCCTCTCGCGCAGAACTGGTGCGGCGTGGCCCCTCATGTCGCTCACAAAGGTCCACCCCACATTCTCTTTGACCCTGCACCGTTTGAGATTTTGAGATCACTGAAAGGGCCCTAAAAAACCATCAAACTCGAAAGCGAAGCGTCGTCTGCTCACAGCAATAGGCGGCACAATGGAAGCAGGAAGCGGGCGAACACGACACTTCGGGTCAGGACAATTGGGAGACGTGAGAGAAACTGGAGTTGCAGGACAACTCAATCTTTGACGTCACTGCACTGACGCGGATCGCGTGGGAACTTCAGATTCGGCTTTGAAAAATTGTTTTTTTACTTCCCAAGTTTTGAATTTTGAGGGTAATGTCCAGGCATCGTTTTCAATCGTTTCAGATAAAATATTATAGCATTTTTGCCTGGCAGTGCCCCTCCTCTTTTACAATCATAAATTGCAAATAAAAAAATAAAAAAAAAAATGGTCAAGCGGTCAACGAAACCCCCCGACTCCCAAGATTTTCTCCGTTGGCATCCATACATTTCCAACTCAATATAGCAGAAAAATTGATGTGGCATGTCCTATAGACCGTTCCATTAGGGTCATAGCAGAGAGGGTAAAAAGAGAAAAAAATGCCCTCCCCCTCTCACCCGCATGTCGTCTGCTCCGCCGAGTGGGCAGTACCTAGCACCGGCTGGCGTGCAAACTCTGTTTCAAATCGCGTCATTTTGGAAATTTCAAGCGCAGGTGCGCAGATTTTGGTTTGCCAGTTATCGTGTATTACTATGCTAGATAAAAAGACAGTCCAATTGTGCTGTTATCTGCGTGCAAATAAAAGAAAATAGGGAAAACTGTGTCAGACTGGCCGGTCTCTCCGGCGAAAACGGAATCCTGTGGCTATACCTTTTTTACTATACAAAGTTCGTACTGGTGTAGGCCTTTAGCGACCATGAGTGGATGTCTGAAATAATAAATAAAAACGTGCTCTCCTGCCGCAATACACGCAGTAGTTGAGGGTAATACCGCCGGCTGACTCAACTGCTATTTAAGTAACGGAAAAAAGATATGTCAGTTGATCATTTACCGAAGTAGAACAACAGAGAGCTCTAGGCTGAGTTTGGGGTAGCCATAAGAACGCGAACAACTTCACAACGACAGCCACGAGTGAGAGTTCGATGTTCCATACTGCCCGCCGATACAGCCCAAAGATGGAGAATGGCAACCTCCCGTTTTGTCGTCTGCTAGCGGAGTCGGGCGCGTGCCCTCTCTTTCGTTTTACTTTGCCGAACCCGCTGAGTTTCCCGGATGTATGGAGAGGGCACTGCTGTCAAACAAAATGGTGCCGCCCAGAGAGCGCTAAATGGAATGGTCTATACAATAATTCAGGTTTCCCAGTATATTTGGCAGTGAAATTGATGTTGCATAACCTGTTCCCAATAAATTTTGCGAGGAAATTGACGTTGTGTGACCTATGCACCAAGTATTTTTCCCACTACTGTAAAATAGCGGGGAAGCGCCCAGTTCCGAACAAATTCCCACTATTAACATTTCCAAAACTTCGGAATTCTGATCATATGTTATGCACCCACCGCCGCACATATTCACAACGCTGGGGCAGCTACGAGAACGCCAGCGGGGAATGACAGGGATATCCGCTTCCTTGCGATGGAAAGGGAAAGACTTCTTGGGAAGGGGAAACCATTAACTGTATTATCTAGGTCACTTGGGTACAGTGAGAGGTCCCTACAATGCCTACATGGCTACAACTGGTCAGGAGCCCAGTTGTAGCCATGTCAGGACCAATGGGGGTGACAATGAACAGTTCTTGGAAACAGAACCAGTGGTCCCTGGGCTTCTGTGAGACACATCTTGATAGAGTGTGCACGTTGTTGCAGTTCCCTCACTTCTCGTTCACGCTGTTGCCATCTTGGCTTTTACTGCTTCGAGCGGTCAAGCATTCACGTCTAGATTAACCAATTTTTCCGTGGAAGTGGGGTGGGAACTTTCCCGGTATTTTACGGTATATTTAGCGGGGATATCGATAAAATATAGGTCCTTCGCCTCCCGAATTGACTGTTTAATAATGTCCTCGAAACAAATTTAATAGATTGTTTCTTAAATATTGCATTTCAAGCATTATAGTACTATAAAAAACTAAGGTTGCTGAATCTTTTGTAAATTTTTTTGGCATCAGTTGCACTTTTTTTCTTTTTTTTTTCTTAGCAAGCATAGGACTTAGTAGCAAAAAGTTAAGTGGGTGGTGTCTTCATCTGACGTTCTAGAACTTTGCACTAAAAGGATAGTTTTGGGGGGGGGGGGGGGGGGGGGGGGGAAGTGGGAGTGTCTGATTGCCTTTAAAGGGCAACTCCGCTTGATTTCGGAAATTTTGAGATAGTGGGTGATATAAACGTGAAAAGTACTTCAAAACAACCCTAGACCGTTTGTTCCATTAAAAGCAAAATATTTTTCGTGCGATCTTGTTATTTACCACAATCGGAACCCGAAACTGAAACTTCGGCACAGCCGGGTAACATTGTACTCTCAACGTCAGTTGCATACGCACCCACGTGGAATACAAGGGGTCACGTGATCTACTAGCGATAACCCAAGAAAGACGCGGATGCGAGGGGAAGGGCGAGGAGGGAGGAGGGAGGGCGGGCCTAGCCGCGGCGGCGAAGAGGCAACGCAAGCAGCAACGAAGCAGGCTATGTAGGCGGCAACCCAGGCGGCTAGTCGGTTGGCACCGGTTGGCAGGTGTGTCAGCGAAACGCATCCCCGTACAACTCTCTCTTCCTCTTTTTGTTTCTCTTGTTCTCGTTCTTTTTTTTTTTTTTTTTTGTCTGTCTTGCCCACTGATCTCTATTGTAGTAGGCTCGCCTCTTTGCTTGCTCAAACGTGGAGCGCGTCCGTAGCGCCGCCCGGTAAGCTCTCCCTGGAAAAGAAAATACCAAGAAAAAAACTGCGTATGCAACAGACGTCAGCCACAACGGAAATACAACGTTGGCTGCGCCGCACGTCGCCCGCTAAATTAGCGGATTTTGGTGACTTCGCGCGCCTCAGTTTTTGTCGGCCGGTTTAGTGATCTTTTAGGCGGTATTACGTTATAATATTTGACATTCGGTCTCTATAGATGACACTAAAGAGAGTCGCAGTGTTTGGTAACAACCGAGAATGAAGCGGAGTTTCCCTTTAAGACGATGGAGGCCTTTGCCTGCATTTCAGGACCTGCGGAGCAAGTACAGCCACATTCGGAAGACCCGCCCCGACGGAAACTGTTTCTTCCGAGCATTTAGCTTCGCCTACCTCGAGAGCCTCTTGAGCGACAAGCAGGAGTATGTGAGGTAAGGGCCCCGACGAGCTCACCTGACTTTCGATAAGCCCTTTTCGAACTTTGGTCTGGCAGCCTTGATCACTATCGTCATTTTAGTGTATGGCATCTGTGCCAAACTAATGGTTTTGAGGCTGATGAAGGAAGGAGTTGAAGATACTGCCTAGAGGAAGATGTAAAAGGCCCTTACGTTCGAGACCTCATTACAACACGACGCGCGAATTAGATACAGCGGTCGCGTGAGTGTTTATTTCGGAATGTGGTCCAATCAATCTCTTAGCACGGGTTTAGCTCTAAAGCCTTTTGTTGGCGGAAATTTAATCGAGGCACCTATGGGTCGCTGCTTTGTACTAGTCACTTCTTGTGTTCACACTGTTCAGACTGAAACAAATTGAAAAAGAATTATGAGGTGATTGAAGAACCAGTTCTCATCTGCCATTGACGTGGGAAAGTGATGGTGCCCTATGAAATAGTTTCATGACCGCCATTAGTTGGTCGAAAGCAAACTGCTTTTTGAGCCACAAGATGGCGCTGAATTTCTAAGAGGGCCTATTGGTTAGCGAGTTTCCTTGCATTGTTTCCAGGTTCAAGAAGTTGGCAGAGCACAGCAAAGAGGCCCTGGTGTCGTTGGGCTTCCAGCGGTTCACTATCGAAGACTTCCACGACACTGTGAGTCCGGCACGATCCCGATCAGTCCATCGATCGGCAGCCTGACCGATTGCTCATATTTTTCAGTTCATGGAGGTGCTGAAGAGAATAGAGGACAACATCACCTTGGACGACCTGCTCAAGGTGTTCAACGACCAGGGCTACTCTGACTACATAGTTGTGTATATGAGGCGAGTCCCCCTCCTTGTTTTTCTCCTCGCAAACATGGCTGACACTTTCTCGTCGGATGTCTTGCCAGGGTTGAATTTTGTTGAAGAACTGCACAACTCCCACGTCGTAGTGGAAATTTTTCTGCCAGTGCTTAAATCGGCGCTTCTCAAACTGTGGTCCGCAAACCCCCAAGGGTCCTTGTGAGCGTTCGGGGGGGTCGGCACCAAGTGAAAAAATCCTCTTATGCCGATCGCACAAGACCTCTGATGGAGAATGCATTGGGGTTTCCCCAAGTCCCCCCGAGTGGGTCAAGGGGTCCCTGACGACCAAAACTCTGAAGACCACTGGTTTAGATAATGAGAAAGATGTACGGTTTGCTTTTCTTGCTTGAAATACTTTTTGTGAAGCTTTCTTTTTTTTTAATATAATTTTCAAATCTTGATTATAAATACTTTAAAAACTGTCCAAGGCTTCCTGAGCGTAATGACCAGAGTCTCTTTTTAGTCTTGCCGACTCTAGCTACTAGCTTCCCTGGTGTTTAGCGTGCGAGGGGCGTTCATAAAGTTTGTGTTATCGGCTCCAGAAATGAATGAAAGGGAACAAAAAAGGGCATGAAAAGAAGTGCGCTCCGCTAGTGCATCAAAGCAAAAATGCCACCACCCGTCGGGAAAGTCGAAGCCTGTGTAGCAATCCGTTTTGTAGAAATGCCAGGGAGATACATTCCAAGCTGGTGGCGGTGTTCGGGGACAATGCCCCAGTTCATGGCACTGCGGTTAAATGGTGCAGACGCTTCCAGCGTGGCCATACGAACCCGAAAGCCTTTTAAGGGCGACGACAAAGTGATTGCTGGGGTGGGGCGATTCCTGGTCACTCAAAACGAGGATGATGAGTCTATGATTTTTGGGCTTGTTGCCATTCGAATGGCTTTATAATCTCCCTCCCAACGTGTTGACAAAGATCTACGAGCGTCGTCGTGGCGGCAAACTCGGGAGAGCAGCCACGACATTCCCGTCTTTGCGTGTCTATCGGGGGCCGACTGTTGGGTGCGGCGTCCTCTACTTCTTTGTGATGCTTCCGGAGCTGGTCGTTTACGCAGCGACCCGTTTGGCTTATGTATTTACCACATTCGGTGGGACTTGATACCACGAGGGCGCCACAGTATTTGGTGCCCCAGTACACTTCCGGTAGTGTATTTATTTATTCTTCAGCAACGCACTACGGCTGGGTAAGAAGAACTTCCTTCAGAGAAGTTTCAGTAGTATGTTTGTGAGAACATTAGTGCATTGTACAAAGTAGTGCAAATAACAAAAGGAGGAGAGGAAAATGGAAAAGAAGAGGAAAACCGGAAGCGCGCAGGGGTCCACTGATAGGGGGTGGTAGTGAGCTTGTATGCAAACAAACATCGGTGAATTCAGTGCCGCAGGGCATGGGTATGGAAAGATTGCTCAGTCTTGCACGTGGTGAGCCTGTTGGCACGTTTCTTGGTGCAGCGAGGCAACGGAAGCCCCTCCCTGTTTACCAACTTGCACGGGTCTGCCAGCCTCGATTTTCACGTGAAAACTACATCTGTGTTAAATCTGGAGGCTATGGACTTAAACCGTGGGCCATTGTGTGTACGTACATAGCTGGAACCGACGTGTTTGTAAAAGGCTAGAAGAGAAAATAGAGCCTTTTGCTTGATACCCGCGAAGCCGCCCTGGAGCTCTCCCACTCCCATCTTACTACGGGCCTGTGCTGAGGTCACCCCTGCCTCTTTGTTTCTCGTCGCAGGTTGCTAACTTCCGGACAGCTACAGAAGGAGGCTGCCTTTTTTTCTAGCTTTATCGAAGGGGACAGGACAGTCCAGGAGTTTTGCAAACAGGTGGGTACCTGCCATCAGCCTCTTATCTGCTGCTGCGTTACTCATAGGAGCAAAACTGTGGAAATACGCTCTAGCGACCCTTTAGAGGGGACTTGAAAACGCAAACTTGCCTCGGGAAACCGAATTGCCACGTGACGAGCGCGGCTAAGTGGGTCATATGTCACCAGCGGATGATTCCTCCACCATTTCTTCGATTAAGAGGAGGCCTGTCCTGTGCAAGCAACGTGGGTTAACAACAAAAACATTTGCACATTTCATGCTTTATAAATGTAAAGTGTCCCAAATACTAAGCAAGAGTAAAGAAAAACATTGTGTGGTTTTTTCAAAAATTATTTCATTCCCTTTCAAAATTTCTTTCATATTTCTTTTAAAAAGTGACGTCACCCAAGTTTCTTCATTTGTTGTTTTCTCTATGCGGAGCGCAAGTTTGTCTGCTTGTTTTGCGGGGGTTTCGTGGCATCGGAACACCGAGTTCTGTTGGCTCTGATTGAAGGATAGTGGATAGACCTCAAAGCAAGCTGCCTTGAGGTCGACCCACAATCCTTCAATCAGAGCTCAGTGTTCTGACATGACCACAGCCCCTGCAAAAGCAGCAGACAAACTTGCGATCCGCACAGCCGTTTTGAATTTAGAGGTAATAAATAGCATGCCAGAGAGAGCAATGCCTAGGTATTCCGAACACATGTCGGAGTAACCGAGGAGCCGCCGGAGCTAAGGAGAGCCCCTTGCAGGAGGTGGAGCCAATGTACAAGGAGAGCGACCACATCCACGTGATCTCGCTCACGCGGAACCTCGGGGTCGGGGTGCGCATCCAGTACATGGACCGAGGTGTCGGGGGAAAGGTCAACGCCCACGACTTCCCCGAAGACAGGGAGCCCCGCATCCACCTGCTCTACAGGCCGGGCCACTACGACATCCTCTATGAGGGCTGACCTCCTCCGCCGTCTCGCCGCCCTCTACGGCGTGTCTCCAAAAAATATTTGCGGGCATCTCTTTCGCAGCAAAAATTCACTACGCGTCGCAGAGCACTCGGCCTCTGCCCAATTATAGCACTAATGGTCCGAACCGGAGCATTAGTGCCAGATTTGCAACGGAAAAAAAACCGTAAATGTTTTTTTGGGACACTCCTTGTCTTCAATCGTTAATTTTAGGAGCCGTCTTGTTTTTTTCGTTCGGGCAAGGCCTCTTCGGTGTGACGTGCCGCAGCGCGTCCGTCGAGAGGCTTCTCTTTCTAACTTTCCAAGTCCTAGATGGAGCCTTGTAAATGACTGCTTTGTCTGTTGTATTCGATGCCTTTTTTTTTCTTTTTTAAGTTTTGTAATTAAAGGCTGGCATGTTTTTTCGTAGCAGCGTGGCATCCATCTTTTCTCGGCTTGGTGGCGCTAGAGTGGCCGATGGGGTGAAAAGGCCAGGGTCTGGTGTTCGAAATGCCTCTGGCTCTTTGCCTTCCTTGGTGCTTGGGTTGTGCGTGTGCGCAGACGCCGAAGGATTGTTGAAGGCAGGAAGCTCGCGCCGGACAACTGGAAGACCTCCCGGCCGTTCTTATTCTGGTTGGGACTACAACGTATTTTTAAGGCCCGCTTTGGACGGGGCAATTTTCTCTGCAATTTCAAAGTGGCCGGCAACTTATTTTTCGGCTTTCCTGCTACGACACGAGTTGCCAGGATTGGGTCCTGCTGGAAACGGGCAAGAAACTCCCACAGCTCGGAGACTTGAAGAAGCAGCAGCTGATTGGAGATGCTACTGCGTGTAGTGGTGGTGATAACTGGACAAGGGGTTTGACTTGGTTTCGGTTTGAAATTGATTGTTTTCGTGACTGAATGGTTTCGGGCAATTGAAATGTAACTTCATGTTTAAATAGTGTAACACGTTTAAAATTTTAATGGCGATAACAAGACGTGAACGTGGGGGCCAGTGTTGCAAAGTCGAGAAGCTGAGAAAACTTGGCTTGCGTGAAGTGGATCTAAGGTTTTTGAACGCATTGGGGTCACTCCATAATGTACAGGGTGAAACAAGGAGATGGCAGGCTCTTTAAATCGACCGCAAAATTCGGTTTCTTAACCTATTGCGCTATGACTTTGTGCAGTGTAGCCCACAGATGGTGCATTTTTTTTGTAAAATTTGCGAAGAGCAAACTTACCTGAGGGAAAAAGTAAAGAAAGAAAAAGGCTTAGCTCCTATGGAAACGCAGCGACGCCACCGGTCTTCAAAGAGCACGGCGCCGTTTCGCAAGGGAGGCAAGAGATGGCGCAAGCGGTCGCGACGCCAACTGCCGTCAACGAACGAGCATACGGCGCCGAGAGCCGGCCCTTTAGCAGACAAGGAACTGCAGCTCCTTGCTGTTACCACGCCCATCTTTTTTGTTTCTGCGACTGTCGCCACCTGTGGAACGCGCGCCGTGTGCTCGTTCGTTGGCGGCGTTTGTTGCGCCATCTCTTGTCTTCCATGCGAAACGGCGCCGTGTTGTTTGCAGACCAGTGGTGTCGCTGCGTTTCCATAAGAGCTAAGCCTTTTCTTTCTTTACTTTTTTCTCAGGTAAGTTCGCTCTTCGCAAATGTTACAAAAAAAAATGCACCATCTGTGGGCAACGCTGCACAAAGTCGTAGTGCGATAGATTAAGAAACCGAATTTTCCGGTCGATTTAAAGAGCCTGGCGTCTTCTTGTTTCACCCTGTAGACTGTGTGGGAACCGTTGGCTCTCTTTCCCTGATCCGCCTAGAGCCACTGAATAAGCTGCGCTTAGAGTATCGGCACTCCGTTCCTCGACATTGTTGTGGGTGCCGCCATTTTGGCTCGTATGCAGAACAGACGGAACGGCCGATCGTCATGATTCAAAAGTGCGACTTCCTCAGCATTAGATTCGATGTTAGGAAGGTCATGTAATACTGCTTTGCTCTGTCGCGAACGGTTTAAACCTTTGTGGAGGGTGGAAGAGCATTTCCTGTGATTTCAGATAAAGCTTCAGATAAGTGGCAACCATGATTTTAAGCCACAATATGGCCAAGTGTCGTTACTCTGAAGCGTAGCTTATTTAGTGGCACTAGATCCGCCCTTCGGGCTGCATGCGTGATGTTGGGAGCCGCCTGGCTAGCTGTAGAATCCCTGCACAATGGCGGACACAAATGCGAGCTTTTTGGGTTCGAATCCGTCTCGGCTCACGAGCCCTTGTGCAGTGGGAGCTCGAGTCAAAGCTACTCACGTGCTCTGCTTGCACGTTCAGCGGTGTCTGTTCCACCATTGTGCAGTGGATCGGATGTTTTATCAATTGGCACTTGACTTTCGAAAGGGGTCTATTGGCTGGTTGTCTGAAGTCGAGGCAAGCCTCATGGAAATTTCCTTTCCAGTGCAAAAGAGGACGACAAAGTTCAGTGCTAGAAATGAGGGAAAAGTAACTAGTGAAAGGCAGGTGGCACACTAACAGCATGGTTGGCCAGCATGTAAGAACAATTCATAAAATGAAAATCGCGTATTTCAGCTCCAGTGGAAATTGGTATGAGGTTCGCTTCTGCGTGTCATCAATGCCCCGGCCGATTGAGTCGAGACAATCCACTAGGATTCCAAAGACTGCCGTGTCAGCAATTACCACGTCCCTTTAGGCTTACGAATGGCCAGAATCGAAATACAATCTAGAAAAGAGCGCGAGGTATTTGGTTATACTTTACGAATTAAGTGAGGTAGGGGAAAGTGAAAGTCTTCTGCACCATTCATTGCTCACAAACGTGCCCGATATTGCAGCGAGTACGACATACCGCAGCAAAGCTGTTAAGGGCTAGTTTCCCCAGTACCGTGTCTGCGGGAAAACAAACGTTGACACAAAACTGGACAGCTACCGCCATCTATGAGCAACGGTGGCAACCTGACAACCAGCTTGCCAGTTGTTTGGTTGGTTGCTGCCATCGCTCATAGATGGTGGCAACCTTTCCAGCCTTTCAACTCTGGTTTCCACCAGAGTGGAAAGGCTGAATTTCTCTAGGCGTCGTCCTAAAAATCGTTCTTGAGGACATCGCCTAGAGGACGACTTCCTCTAGGCATTTTCCTCGAGGTCATCCTAGACGTCGTCTTTGAGGTCGTCCCACCATAGTACAGCTTCGCTGGTCTTCCTTCACCAGAGTGGAAAGGCTGAAAGTTGTTTGCTTCCAAAGCAAGCGGGGCACTGCCATATTTCCCCGCCAACCCCACTCTGCTAGTCATGCGACTTAAAATTCCCCCTCGTGGAGAAATGCGATTAACTTTCTGCCGCAGTTAAAGTTAACCATCTTTGAGCAAACGTAGTGGCCCATTAGAATTCTAAAAGATTGTGCATTTTTCAATAACTAGTTTCTTTCGATGCTGCAGCAGAACATGGCTGTAAAGCAGTGTCCTGGTTTGGAGTGTAGCATCCTTTCTGTGCTGGTGTTTCACCGCTTCGCACCAGCGTGGTAGGGGAAACTGCCGACATGTCAGTTGGCTCGATGGTTTAGGAAATTTTGTTCACTATTGTGTGTCGACCCTTTTTAGTTACCATAGTAGTTCGACCTTTGACTTTGAAGAAAAGAAAACCTCGAGCAATGTCCAAAGAAAAAGGGTAGTTGAATTTTAAAGGGATACTTCAACGAAATTTGAAATATTCCGGTCGTGTTCAAAAATAGGTTGAATATGATCCACAATATCTGTAAATGACAATCGCACATTTGTATTTTGAGCCTGGTGGCTGTATTTATCGTTATAAACGGCCCACTCTGGCAAGCGCTCGGAGAAGGCCCAGCGGAGACCACGTGACATCCAACGCAATCGTGACGTAGGTCGTCTCAAGACGAGCAAAGCTACGGCGAGGCTGACGTCGAGAGGATGGCCTAGTCGTTCCAGCCACCGAAGCGGCTGCTTTTGTACGAATTTTGAGTGACGGGTTAATCTTCTGTAATCTTGTAGGGGGACAATGGCGACTTCTGCAACACACAAAAGGCATTCTCGGGAAGAGGGGAGTTCCTCCTGCCCCTCTTCTCTCGTCGTGGCCGGAG
The DNA here is from genome assembly GCF_016920785.2 of Ixodes scapularis. Lineage (NCBI taxonomy): Eukaryota > Metazoa > Arthropoda > Arachnida > Ixodida > Ixodidae > Ixodes > Ixodes scapularis. Next base: position 86,112,785 of record NW_024609836.1, on the reverse strand, counting down.
ACGAGACAACCTCCGTCACTAGCTGTCAAGGTTCCTAGACGGGCATTACAAGCGAGGGGTTAGCGACATCCACCAGGTGCTCTTTGCTAATCGTTTAATTTGTTTTAAAATTTCTTTTCGTGACTTTTTTAACAAGATATTGGTATGTTCAATGTGATGCTGCTTTTTTGAACACCTATAGACCAAAAAATGAGCGCCAAAATTTCGTTGTAGTATCCCTTTAACTAAAACCCCCGGGCTTTGCTTGCCATGTTGCAAGAAATCTAAGAAATGTTTTTCATAAGGCATGTACTTTTCTTTGGGTGTGCTATCAGAAAGACTTTCAGCCATAACTTCTCGTCCCCAAATCAAATCACATTAAATGTAAATAATATAAATTCGATTGGCAGTTTGATTTTAATATTGAATACACAATCAAAAACTTGACATTCACGCACCTTCTCTTGTAACCAAGGTTGTACGAATCTAGGTCTTCAACATAAACTTGCACCAGGGCTGCAACAGCGCCTCCAGCAATGTTGGTGGACCCCACAACAAGACACGAAGCCAGAACGTTGTGCCAATCGGTTTTATGTACAAACAATAAAAAAGATAAAACATGTACAAAAGGACACATGCCTTTGTTTCTCCACAGATTCTCGCATGCAACAAAGCACCGTGCGAGCACGGGAGATTCGAACCCGCTCAAATAAGGCACGGCCGCCAGGCAACGTTGAGTGTATAAAAGCACCGTCGGACAACGTTTCACGTCCCCCATCCCTGGCAGTAACATTTTTGTCAACAGAAGCTGTACATAGAAAATGCCGCTCGCGCTTTTCCTTTTGGCGTAAAAGAGAGACAAGGACGGGACTTTTGTGAATTAAGTAAATGACGAGTACATCGTTTGGCCCCGAGAAATGGCTGCGAGGTTGGGAGAGTTGTCGCTTTTGGGAAGGACGTTGACACCACTTTCGAAACGTTGGAATGCTTTCCGATTGGTAAGGACTCCGCACAGCAATTGTGGACTAGAGAGCGTTCAAGTGGTGGGGCGAAGCGATTTGCTTCACAAATCCAATCGAGGAGCTTGGGACACTTTCTACCGGATTTGGATTTGGCAACGAAAAAAACTGCACACCAAAACAGGCACTTGAAAGCATAGGAACTGGTAATATGAAGGTGTATGGCCATAAAAAGTCGTCTTTACAAATATGCCTTTCTTCCTATGCAGTTTTAGCTAGGAAAAAAATGGACAGTGTTAGTTGAAATTAAAAAAAGCATACAGCTTAGCATGTTTTAATGAGTTAGTAAAAAAGCATGCAGGGAAAACTGTAATACATAGCCACTCGCACACATATCTGCACTGTCGTGGATGATAGTGGCAACGTCGTATACTCTATAAATGTTGGGAAGCACTGAATCTGGTGAGGAACTCAGCGGGCAGGGGGGGGGGGAGTATTGTTAGTCAGTGCACTTGATAGCTTTGAAAGCCTATCTGTTCGGTATTGAAGCTGCAAGATTTAACTTTGGTAGTTATGCTATTGCAAAGCTTGTTCTTGGCGCTAGGCTTGACAGTTGGAAAGCACCTGGTGGTGAGTGGCAACTTCGCAGATAAAGAAAGAAAACAAGGGGCCTTGGTCCTTTTTTTCTTGGCAGTGTCTAGCATTTTGATCCACATGCAGGACAGAGCAAACATGAACATAAAAACAAAGAAATATGTCTCAGTCCCAGTAAAACACACCATAATGCCACTAGAATTAAAACAATGCAATAAAGATGAAATTTGTTTTGGCACGACCAACGTCAAAAGACACATTATTTTCTGATCGTATACCTTCTAGTTACCACGTACTACTAACAGTTTACGTGATGCAAAGACACATCGGTGGGATGCTCAAGAATTTAGACGAGTCGCAATTACAATGTAACGAAAAATGCAAGATACACTTCTACATGAGCAAGATTGTTCTTTGAAATGGTGCAGATGATGGAACAGAATTGTACATATCCAAAGCTTGCACATGCGGCAGCATAAATATACGGAAAGCTCACAAAAAACTGGCCACATAAAAAAAAACAAAAAACCTGCCACGTAGCATTAAAATTTCTTGAATGCCACGGGCCTTACCTTTTGCTCACTACACTATCAACAGAACAATGACAAATGTGTCGGAATATTGCGGACAACAAAAGAAATGCATTGTGGGTAGCCTATAGGGATGACGCCGAGTGCTTGACGTGCGTGTTCCCTCCTACGCAAGCTCGTTTTCGTCGTTGCCGTTGTTGAAGCCATTGGCGTAGCCATTGGTGTAACCGTTGCCATTCAGGTAGCCGTTCGTGAATCCGTTGCCATTCGTGTATCCGGCTTCGTGGTCGGCACCGTTGGCGTGGATCTGTCCGGCCAGCATGCAGGACCGGCAGCAGAAGCGCGAGTAGTGCTTGTTGGTGCAGTACCGTGCCTTCACGATCAGGTTGCAGTTGGCGAATCGCGGGTTGTCTGTGCACGTCTCGGGCACGAACACATCTGCGGGGGTTTTCAGAAAGAAATCGGGTTATAATTGGAACGAGTTCCGTCGAGCATTGCAGGGTATACAGTCAAACCCGTTTATAACGAACAGCAGGAAACACTACGAGCAGTTCGATATAGCAAAAACCGTTTACAACGAACATCCAGGCTGCGTTCGTTGTAAGGCGAGAGCTTGTCTTTCTTTCTCATCTCTTCACTTCCGCCTTGTAACAACAGGCTGTAAAGTTTTTTTGTTTTTTTTTGCATGCATAGAGTTTTGGTTTTAATTTTTTTAGCTTATCTTCCCTTCTGAATCGCTTCGCTTTGTAAGCAAACGCTTTGGGATGAAAAAATTTTTTTTTGTGTGTGTGTGCGTGCAGTGTATTTTTTAGCCCCCTTTCCTTCTGAATCTCTTTTCTTCGCTCAACTTTGTTCGCAACTTGAGCTTTTGGAATTTTCTTTCCTTCCTACTTCTTTTTTGTGGGAAGGGACAGGCAAGACGACGATCGTTAGCGCGTTTTTGGAAGCCTTTCCGGGAGAAAAAGTTTGATATAGCCAATATATTGTTCGTTATAAAAAGTACTTTTTACATGCATTTTTATTTCAATTTTCCGTGAGTTCGATATTGACAATAATTCGCTGTACGTGGGTTCGTTCTAAACGAGTTTCACTGTACTCGTATTCTGTTCACCGCAGTTTTGTAATTGAGGGATGTCTCGCGTGCACGAGCAGGCAGATTTGGGAGAAAAATGAAAGGAAAGCCCCGCCCTATTCCTCGAGTTCTAAACTGATGTATTTCACATTTCTTAAAAAAGTAGGAAACCAATCCTTGCTTGCGCATTTCATCGACGACTTCTGTTCATTTCTCGTATCTGTGCAGAATTTCTCTTCGAGAGAAAGCTTGGGAAACTTGTCACGACATAAGAAAATTTGGTGGCCCGTATCACAGTGAAGGGTAGTGCTATGCAAGACTAAAAGTTGTGCACTTAGCATCTTGCTCCACATAGCACGGTGCCCCAATGGTGGGTGCCCAAAATAATACATCCAATTTTTTAGTCTCCATGTACCAAGAAATGATTACTAACTCCAACTGTGTAAGTAAGTTATGCTTTTGAAACACTATGTACAGAACTGGTTACTTCTTGAAACAATATTGAAAAATATAAATTCACAATAAAACATTACTGTGAATTGTAGCACTATGCTCCATTCAGCAGTGGGCCCTTGCTCAGCAAATGTAGCACAGCCCAATATTGCAAAGCACTTAAAAGGAAATCGGCAGGTAACTGTTGGTTTGTAGGACTGTGACTAACTCTGGGCACATCTGAAGAAATGTAACCGTATTTGCAACTCAAAAGCGTCTCGGCTCAAGCCACTAGTTCAAGTAACTCTGAATTAATCATAGCTCAAATTAAATATAACTTATTTACTTACTTATTTCAGTTCAAGTAGCTGTAATGTGATTACTTCTAAAGAATAACTTTTATAACTCAAGTAATTAAGTTAATTAATTTGCAAGAGAAAGTTTAATCTGACGTATTTAACCTGATTACTCTATTAGTTGGGGAAGCTTACACTATATTACTTTTTAAGACTAACTTTGAAAGCTGAATTGAACAACTTCATTCTAAGCTGGCTAAGCTGGGACAGGCTGCCATCAAAATGGCGTGGATGATATTTCGTGCTTGATTGAAACTGTTTGACGAAACACATTTTTGAAACCCGGCGGGAGCGGTAGCCCGACCTTTGAGGACCCGGTGAAAGTTTCACGAAATCGCAGCACCGGGGGAAAGCAGCACAGCTCGCATCGAAAGTCGCATCGAAAGAAGCATCGAAAGCAGACGCCGGTACGGAGTCTGCTTTCAATGCGAACTGCGCTGCTTTCCCCCGGTGCTGCGCTTTCGTGGCACTTTCACCGGGTACTCAAAGGTCGGGCTACCGCTTCCGCCGGGTTTCAAGAATCTGCTTCGTCGAACAACTTTAATCAAGCACGAAATATCACCCACGGTACAGTGTACTAGATCCACGGCTATTTTATGGCAGCCTGCCGCCAACACAATTTCAATCAAACACGAAATATCACCCACGCTATTTTGATGGCAGCTTGCCACCACAACTACCACAATGCTGTCTGCCATGGATGGATAATAGTGGCTGCAGCAGCTGTACCTTGGCTAGAGGTAATATAACTCTACCAAAAAGATGGCTGCCAGTGGCCACATTTGCGGAGCGGGCAAACGCGATCTAGCAATAGTCATAGAGATCAGTGTTAAAACCCCAACCCTGATGAGAACACACTCGCGCCATCTCTTGGGGAACACTTTCTACCTTGGATCAAAGAACTTTTGACAATGTTATAAACTATGATATTTCGTAGACAGTATGCATCTTGCAGATGCCCCCAAAACATTTTCTCTGGTAAGACGAAGTTCCAGGACCATTTCATAGATGGCACCCACGTGCCAGGGTGTCTGAACAGGCAGATAACTTCCACAGCTCGGGTACATGCAACTTGATGACTTTTCAAGAGCAGTTCCGGCGTCAACTGTGCCACACCCTCGCACGTTCCCCACCGCTTTGCCGTAGAGCGACTAGGCACTTTACGCACCGTCCATGGTGATGTGGACGGACACGGACTCGTTGCTGCGCCCGTTGTCCGCCCGGCAGGTGTACTCCCCGTTGTCTGACATGGCCGCCGACGGGATGAACAGGGTGTGGTTCTCCATGACCACGTGGTGCCCGTCCTGCTTCACCACCCGGCCGTCGTGCAGCCAGCTCACGTCCGGCTCGGGCCATCCCGTCACGTAGCAGTCCAGCTGGAGCGGTGCTCCCACACGGTACTCCTCGGTCAGGACCACCACGTCCACCGTAACCGTTTCTGCGCAAGCATAAAGTTACCGCAACAATCTAGAGGCAAAGGTCCCGCGCGTTTCGGCCACTTCGGAACTTCGGTAGTACCAGTGTCGGCAACGTTTTGACATGCACAAAAAATCGAGATCACATCACTTGATCACGCCTAGTGTTTTTCTAGCTTTACTTTGCACGGAAACACCGGCATTGCGCGATGCATAAAAATAAATGAAGTTGACGACCGTTCGAATGTCTTTAACTTGTTTCAGCGAAACGAACACGCTCAATCTGCCGTTCAAGTTCGTTGCCCTCAAGGACACTCCTAGGGATGTATAACATCAGTGGGAGTGCAAAACAGCAAAGTCTGAAACAGTTTTCGCAATATACTAAGAAAATTCACATATTAAAGAAGCAAAATTTAAGCAGGCAGAACAAAGTTAGACATAGTCATTGGTGGTTCTAGTAAGAACAACATAACGAGCCAAACAGGGAATAGAAGGAAATCACAGAAGTGGAGTTGAGCATTTTGCGCAAAACACAGATTAGTATTCCTTGAAGACAATTTTAACATATAGAAAAATGTTTGCACGCACATATGACCTATTTTAAAGAGTGAAACAGAAAACTTGACATTAAGGTTGGTGGCACTTAATGAAAACTAATAGAGCAAAAACGATAGAGAATAAAAAATCACAAAAGCAGGCTCAAGCATTTCTTGTGAAATACAGAAGGATCCCATTCGGTAGCAACTTCTTCAGTTAGAATTCCAGTTTGTAATGCAGAGAGCCAAGAGGTGAGAACTTTAATCTATTAGTGTAACCAAATATCGGTTCAATCTTTAGGGAGTGATCATGACGTAAGAAAATGTATAAGGGAGGCATGCAGTAGGTGTGCATGAACAATGGCATGTTATAATAGAACTTTGGAAAAAGACAAGAGAGTTGGAGAGGGACATAGAGAGAAGTTAGTTTGGGAAGTGCTTTAAGGTGACACTTTTGGAAGTTTCAATGAATGAAACATTGTTTTGAACTGCCTCCAGTCTATTGATTAGGTAACTCTTATGAGGAGCCCATATTGCACTTGGATATTCTAGTTTCGATCGGACGAGACTTTTGTATGCTGGGATCTTCACATCCTGTCGTGCTCAGTAAAAGTATGTTCAAAGAAAGCCAAGAGTTCTAGATGATTTGTTAATTATGGTATCTATGTGCGCATTCCAGGACAGGTCGTCTGTGAAAGTGATACCTAGGTATTTGTAAGAGGGTACCAGTGAAATTGCAATATAGTCGATGGAATAAAAAGGAACATGTGCTTTTCTGTTGCTCTCTTTCTCATTCTTTCTCGGGAGCACCGATGTCAGTCCCTATGCTTTGTGACGTTCTGCTCGTTTTTACCCCCTCGTGTGCAAGAGTATGCATGAGTCTGGAGAGCACCTCTGCGAATTGCTACTTGTTTGGCATACTGGAATTAAACTTGCTACATTGACAGTGTATCATGTCTGACTGTAGCACGTGGCTTCACAAACTTTTCTTTGTAGGAAGCTATACTCGTTTTCACCTCAGGAGGCGTAGTAAAAACAAGTCCGGCTCCTTGCAGACTATTACTGATGTCGCCCTTTATATGGAGAATTAAGACATGTGTAAGTGCATTTTAGAGTATGATATTATTTAGATATGTTACCTTAACAAGATGCACATGTTTCAAATGCCAAAAGCATCCCTTCTTCCTCCAACAACCAAAACTTGTAAGAACAACTTTGCATGGCGTAAAAACAATGCACAAAGCTTGCTTTTCTCTTGAAATGACGATGCATGTAGCAGCTCCCCAAGCTCCCGAATGTCCCCAACCATTCCCATCCCTGAGCAGTGTTTCCCCAGTTTAAGCATTAGTTTATCAGATCTGAGCCATCTGAAGCATGACTACATTTACAAAAATATTCATACATTTACAATTAATGACTGGAATGGATTACCTCTTACAGCTTTCAAGACGATAACACCTTTCTGCAGGGTAGTATTTCCACGCCAATCTTTCTGACTTGTCTGTAGTTATCTAAACTTTCTATGATGTGTGTCCACATCTGATGACAATGCTCGAGTCCCTAATTTATTTTTTTTGCTTATATCCCAATGATTATTTCTGGGTGCCTTTGCACGAGAAAGGTGCCCAGTCCGAGCCAAGCCGAAAGCAGAGACGAGGAAGGAGCCCGCCCCGCACGGGTCACGCACCGGGCCCGTCCAGCATGACCTTCCTGGTGTCCCGCGGGGGCCCGTGGCCCCTGCGGCGCCGACCGGACACCACAAGGGGCATGACCGTCAGGGAAACCTTCCAGACAGACGGACGCCCGATCCGGTTGTACGCCCGGCACATGTAGATGTCCTCGTCGCTGAACGTCACGTTGCGAATGGCCAGCGTGAAGTCGGGGAACACGTGGTAGCGCGCGCTGCGCTGGGGCAGCTGTGTCCCGTTGCGGTACCAGTTGACGATGGGCTTCGGGTATCCGACCGCCTTGCAGGCGAGGTACGCGGTTTCCGACACCGTCACCACCACCATTGTGTTGGAGGGCAGGATGGTCGCCGAAACTGGTTAGGGGTTAGGGTTAGGTGGCAGGCAAAAGAGGTCCAGGGCGAGGGTCAGGGGCAGAAAGGAAGTGGTTTAGGTTTAACGCGAGGGTGCGGGTTAGAGTTGCGGTTAGAAGCGAGGTTAGGGTTAGGAAAAACAAAAGGCGGAACATGCGTGTTATTATACGGGCTCTGGTTCACACTCTTGTGACTGTTTAAAGACCGTGTACCCTAGAACCTCTTAAATCTCTCGTGACGAGAAAACACAGTGCTGTCATCTGTCAGGTAGCCATGGCACACTTGCAGTTTCCATATATTTCCCTTTATTTTTTGCGCATAATTTTGTTTCCTTTGGCTCAAAAAACTTTCAGCAATTGCTTAAACAACATTTCTCACATCTAGCATGTACATTTCATTGCGCTAATAACGCAAAAACCTTAGCTCTAGTGAAATGCAGTTCCAGGGTCGCCTCATAGATGGTGCCAGCGTGCCTGTGTGTTTTTTCGTCGTAAGAGATCGCAAAAACTCGGTCGTAAGCAAATGCAAGTGTATGAATGGACCTTTACTGTCACTGGGTTAAGCACGACTGCGAGACAACTCTTTTAAGCGTCTTTTGCGGCAAAAGTCGTTCCGATTGAGTGGATACAAGGGTGCTCGAAATATGCCAGACTCCCACAAGGACACCCTTACCCAGTAACATTCTTAAGAGAAGCACACGGAACACTCGCACTCATAAACGGTAATCACCGAGATGTCGCTCAATTGCCGCACTCATTTTATGCTTACTGCTTCAAGCGAGTTATACTGTATTTACTCGCATAATGAACGCACCCCCCACACCGGGCATCCAATATTTGAACTTCTTTCTTTTTCTCACGTGATGAATACACTTTTAATTTTCGGCTTCAAAAGTCTTCAAGCTACTTTTTTTTGCCACCAAGTGACAAGGCCAAGTCAAACCCAGCCAAGCCGCTCTCGTAATGGCTGCAATTGCGTGGTTGCGGGAGTAATCAACCGTGAAACCGAGCGGCGCGCACGCCTAGCAAAGCTGGGGTCGAGGAGTTGCCCAGCCCCAGACGTGCTTCACCCATCGGAAGCATTGATGTCAACAAACATGCTGTCATCTGCGATCCGCCTTTGGACAGTGATATTGCGAAAGTGGTTAGGCCTAAGAACGGCGCATTTCTGGCTGTAGCAAAGCAGCATAGGTGAATACAGCAGATTCCCGTTTCGGGGTAGAACTCTCTACGGCCGACCGGTCTACAAAAACTTGAGTAGCCAGAAGAGTTGGGACGCTGGGAAGACGCTCGTGCTTGCTCGTCTTTTTTAGCGGAATTTCTACGGCCAGTTGCCAAGCCAAAACGCACAGTTCCCGCAATCTAACTTACTGCCACTTTGGGACTATGGGATCACTTTCGCGCAGCGACACAGAGACACTTTTACGACGCAGGCAGCGCGGTCACGCCCGAAGAGCGCTCACCATAGACCACGAGCTCGGTGACGTGGCTGACTTCCTCCTGGCCGCTGACGGCGGTGCACTTGTAAGGTCCGGCGTCCTCTCCCCTTAGCTCCGAGATGTGGAGCGAGCCGTCCACGAGGATCTTGAAGCGGCCGTCCCGGCTCTCCACGAAGTGGTCCTTGAAGGTCCACGTGACGCGAGCCGACGGGAGGTTCCTGACGCAGCGCAGCGTCACGTCCGAGCCCGCGTTGGCGGTCACCTCGGGTTCGGTGGCCAGGGTCTCTGACGGTGGGTCTGCGTGGAGAACGTATGCCAAAAGGGAAATGGGTGCTTTTTATTCATTGCTTCATGGGTGTGTTAACATTGGCCGGCGCCAAGGTCAAGCGCGGTGCTGACCAATCGCAGCAGTCAGTGGTCTCACGGACCTTCCCACCGAGTGTTTAACTCGAAGCACCTACCCGCAGCCTGCTTCTAGCACGCTCGCTGCTACCGGCGCAAAAATAAGCATGCGTAAAGGAACGGTGCAGCGACGCGAAACAAATGCGCTCGCAAAGATACCAGAAAGAACAAGAACTATATATTTAGTCTTTTCCTACCCTACATTTTCTTATTTATTTTCCGGCCCTAGAGACAGTGGCCGATCGCTTGTCCGGCTTCTTAGCCAAAAGGTTGGGAGACCCCTGTTCCAGAATATGGAATATACAAATATTGAAGTTTGACTGCGAATCGAGCTGAATATTTTCAAATATGAACTGAATATGAATCTTAGTGAATATGAATGGTACAATTTTACTACAAATCGAGTCAAATATTTTAAATTATGAAATAAATGCAAATATTAAAATTTGACTGCTAATAGAGTTGAATATAAATACAAACTGAATACGCATATTAAAATTTGACCGCAAATCAAGTCGAGCATTTTCTAATATTTCGCGTTTAAATGCAAACTGAGTGCAGATGCTTTAATAAGTCGCAGCTAAAATTCGTTCACGGCAAACATAAAATAAACGCTTTTAGCGCGCAAAAACAAAAAATTTATGTTGCGTTTGATAATAGAAACAAAGGCTCCCTGCTAAGACGAATGGGGTAAAATATAATGTAACTTGGCAAGCAATCAAACAAACAAAGTTGATTGACCACGTCGGCCATTTCTTCGAGCACTTAACTTTGGAAGAACACTTTGAAGTATGACTTCAGCAACAGTTTGCGGTTTCTTTCAATGCAGACAACTGACCAAAAATGACGTCCTTACGGGTCACATCCTTATGGGTGGGCTCGGGGGGCAACGCTGGTGCCAGTGTGGACGTTGTAGTCAGTAGAGTGGTGCCCTCTGCAACACAAAAAACAAAGTAAAAGAGGAACCGTCGCTAACGTCGACGACACGTGCGAAGTGTGGAGGGGCGAGGCGCCATTACCGGTGACGACCGCCTGCACGCAGACGTGAGCGCATCCATTGTAGCAGCACTTGCGTTCGTCGGGGCAGTCGGCGTCAATGCGACACACGTCTCGGCAGTCCGCCCGCACGACCGCCGCCGGCTGGGCTTTGGCTTCGGCTATCGGGCAATGGCCGGCCTTGTTGGCTGCGGAGGGCGTCGTTTTCGGAAAATTAGAAGGAGAAAAATAAACGCCGCCTGCTGAAGCCGAGACTTTTTTTGGAGCACTAACAAGTAAGATTCGGCATAAACAATGAAACTCTTCAATACACTATGAGAAAAAACTCGATCGACTGAAGTGAATGTCTGGAGAAACAATCCTGACATGGTCCCCTCTCAGTGATCTAGATTCATTGGGAAGTTTCTTCAAAGAAGTTATTTTTTTGCAAAACATCAGCCACATCATTGCTTTAACCTCTCAAGAAGCTGAGTCTCTTAGCAAACCATGAGCTGTATCATTTTCTTGTCATTTGAAGAAGGAAAGTCCATAGCAAAATATCTTCTATGCCACTTAAAAAAGCCGAGTCTTTTCGTGGAAAAGCGGCTGCATCATTTCCTCAATTCTCAATCAAAAGAAGCCCTATCAGTTTGCTGCACATTGATGGTCATTCAAGAACTCTCCAAGAGATTCTTTTTCCAGGTTAGCTTCTGCATGTTACGCAAGTTTCTCTCAAGCAGGAAATATCTTTATTCGGAGCAACATCGTAACGACAGAAGAAACTTACTGAGCCGGCAGATTGGACGATATCGTGGTTCGCCGTCTGGTCCCCGGTAGGCCTCGATCCTGCATTGCTCGTCGTTTCCGCAGACGTGTGTCTGTGGGTGGCGAAGGAAAATAAATTGGCATCAAAACCAGTTTATTTCTTGCATTGCTTAGCAATGAAGGTGACTTCTAGGAGATTTCAATTATGTGGTCATCCAGATAATGACTTCATTCTAGAATCGCCTAAAGAGCAGATGAGTGATCTGACAGAAATATTTACAGCCCCACATCCATAAAGACATTCTTTGGCCAGTGACGATATTTTGCAAGTCGCAAAAACATCATACATGGAAAAATAATTTTGTAAACATACAATTGAAAACGAGCATGTTGGTTAATAGATACAAAACTTGAAAGTATAAAACAGAGAGGACGAGGACGGGACAGGAAAGACGTCCTGTTCCCGTCCTCGTCCTCTGTGTTTTATACTTTCAAGTTTTGTATTTGTAAACATATTGCTCCAATAAACTAACAAATGAAAGAAACAAATATAGGCCATGTTCCAAAATTTACTAGATCTCGCTCTAGAGTAAAGCTTCTGCACTTTGATGTTTTAAAACCTACATGCGTCCAGTGTTGCACTATCTTTGTTGTCGCACGACATAACCCGTCGGAGTAACTCGGATTGAATTGAATAAGGTTCGGAACACTGCCACAGGGTGCCTCAAAGAGTCTCGCTTTCCGACGAATGTTATTACAGACTTTGGGGCTCTGGTGATGACAATGATAATGCTAAGGGCAGGTACACGCGGCGTTGCTTCTAACAGCGCACTAGCACTGCTGTTGTGCAAATACTCGAAGCAAAGAGCAACTTATTGCGCCACTCACAAACTAGGCATTTTTAAGGTCTTATCAAACAGACAACATGCTAACCATGTATCTGCGGAGGATATACAATCTGTTTGCGAAGAAAATCGGTGGTTTTAACTTTCAGCGTTGGTTGCGAGTCGCGAGGTTTTTACGCTCGATCGCGCGATCGATGTCTGCAGTGACACCAAGTGCTAAGAAGCGCTTTGTGCGACCAGCCTTCGGTTTAGTATAGAATGAGGGTTTTTGAGAAAGATTTTGCATACTTTTTCAGTCGGTCTCCGCGTTTCATGTTAGCAGCTGTATGCTGCTTTTTTTCGAATAACACAATGTGGCTGTCAATGGCGCCTTTTTTCACGTTTCGGAATCAGAGGAATGGAATGGTGGAGCTCAGCCATTCCAGGAGTGGGAATGGGCTCAGTGTCTCCATTCCGAGGAGTTGAAAGGAATCTCGGCGTGCCTCACCTCACACGGGTTGCTGCACCGGCACATGACACAGCCCTGTCGGTCGACGATCTCCGTCTTGCCCAGCGAACACTGGAGCGTGGCGCAGTTGGACGTTGGGCACGGGACGGTGGTCGGTGCAACGGGCGGCACCGTCGGGGGCGCCAGCGGGGTGGGGTCTGGCACCGGAGGGAACTTTGAACGTGGGTCCAACTCTTCCACTGATGACTCGCCCGAATCCGGCTGTCCTTCGTCGGGGGTTTCCGTACCTTCGGGTGGAAGCACGCGCGTGTCCGTTAATTAGTTATTCGATTCATCGAGGCCTTTAGGCAGTCGAAGAGCAATCGGTAAATTCAATTAGGCCACAATCATTTGAAGCTAAAGTTAATTTTGAGATTGACGCAAACTCGGAACCTTGAGCATTCAAGAAAACTCTAAATTAGAATCATGTGTGCCCATCTTTCCAATTAAAAACACAAAAAAACATAGCCCTTCTTTCTGAGATATATCTCAGAAAGGGAATGTAAAGAGTTGCATTTGTAATTCTTAAAAGAATGGTGTGCATGATTATATAATTTTAGGTTTATAGGATGCTTAGGACACAATTTGAGCTTGTGCCATGAAATGTCGATCTTGATATCCAGCTTGGTGGCCCTTCAATAAATAAATTAAAGTGTTAATGAACTAAGTTCCTATCTATTTATAAAATTATGTGTCAATAAATAAGGGGCCATTAATAAACGCAAATGAATGTTTATAAATATACCTAAATTAATAGACTTATTAACATTATTGTTCGTAGCATGTACTCTTTGGGTATAGTGTGTATTAATTACTTCATTGTTCGATTCATTCCACATAATCCAGAAACACTGCAAGGTAGAAAGGGAAAAAAAGAATGTAGCATATGATCCGTTGTAGAAATTGATATGCACCGTATTTACACGATTGTAGGTCGACCCATTTTAAAATTTTTGAAAATCTGAGCTGGAGGGGTTGACTTATAATCGGAACCAAAGCATCTCACCGCCCGACAAAGACGAAACAATCGCAATATTAAGAACACCTCAGCTTGCTACGAGTTCAGCTGGCTGTACCTATAGTAGCATATTGCCATTTTGTGCGCTCGTTTTACAAGTTCTATTTATTTATTTTTTTTTATCTGCGCAAACGAGTATTGTTATTGTGGCGATTACAATTCGCAAATCAGCCCGAATGGACGGCTGTGAGCAGTGCGCAATACATTGCACTCACAACTTTGCGTGCTGCGCGGCAGATTCCCCGGGGGTGGCGGCACTTAAAGGACACTGTCACCCCCCAAAGACCTTCCTTATTTTTGGCCAGGCGATTTAATATGGAGTCAGGAGACTACCTAATCGATATTCTGCTATTAAATAAAAAAAACTCAAATGTTCGAGACCAAAACCAAAACACCAGCACCGGAAGTCACGTAGCCACACCCAACTGCATTTGTTTGTTTTTTCCGCTTCTCTGGCATGTGTGGCATGGCCGGAAGTCACGTAGCCACACCCAACCGCATTTGTTTGTTTTCTTCTGCTTCTCTGGCAGTTATTTTAAATCTTGGAAACCTGGTGAGAAACGAAGTAACATATTCATTACGTGACCCTCCTCATTGGCGTGTTCCCCCTTCCAGGACCAATTTTGGGTTGCAGAGATTTAACTACAGATTGGCGGTTATGTTAAATAAGCTGGCATCCCGAGATATTGACATACGCTCCATAAACTATCAGACAATTCAAAGAATATTATAATATCGAACTGTTTTTCTTGTGTTTCTTCTTCTGTGGTTATTGTATAAGAGTTGTATATTTAGAATTTCTGTAACCTAGCTGTGCCCCCATCACTGCTGCTTGGTTTTGGGGGGCGCTGGACTTTGTCAAGCTGCGAGTACGCAGCTTTTTTCCAGCCCCCTAGTCCCAAATGTAATTGTTTGTGACTTAATAAACTGATTGATTGATTGATTGATTGATTGATGCAGAGGTTGCCCGAATGGTTGCCCGAATGGTTGCCCACGACAACCAGGCAACCATTCGCCGGCCACCTCATGGCGCTGCGTGTCCGTCATTGCCAGTCAGCGTGCAAACAGCGAAAGTTGAAAGCCTGTCTCGTCTGTTTGTCTTCAATGTCCCTCTTTCCTTATCGTAAATTAGAAACCAACATGCTCAACCATCTACAGCAAGGTTGATTTACATGCTTTCGCATTGCCAACTCATAAGAAGTGCTTAGGTGTACCCCTATCTTTTTCACACAATACACAATCGCACGTTGTTTGAGTGTCGAGATCGTGCAACCGTACTGGAGTGACAACTATGTTTCTCAGTACTGACATGAGGTGTTCGGGCAGTTTAGAATGTCAATACTTGTTAACAGTCATTCTTCATCCGAAAGCAATTAACAACTGCACTGCTGGACGCAAGTTCGACCCGTCAGAAAAAGCGGTCAGCCAGTGACATCTGCAATGGCACAGGATCTTTTAACCGTGACGGCAAACAAAGAGGCTTCCACGGGCCAAAATTTGAATACGTCTGGATGCTTTCCGGAGTTAGAGGTCAAGCTTGCAACGTGCATCACAGAAGTGCACGATCAGTTCCTACCCACGACGTGCAGCACAATCACCGAGCTAGTGCGGAAGATGCGGCTTATGTGGTCGTTTGCGAAGTGCAAGATTCTGTTGGGCAACGCCGACGACATGTTTCGGGAACGTAGCAGTGATAGCGATGGGAACGACAGCACCAGTATGGACGAAAGACAACAAGAGTCAGTAGTCTCATCTCCAGCATGAGCTTTCTAACTTGGATAATGCGTTGGACTCCAGGCCTCGCGCGTGCATGCGCAACTAAAGCACAGCAGATGGCGTCGAGCACACGCTGGAGGCCAGGTGTTCGAAAGAGGCACCCTGCCATTCTCCCATGTTTGCCATAAGAACATGCACCTAAAGAATAATTTTTTTTTTTGTTTCGCTGACATGCACTGTGGGGGGACGACTTACAATCGAGTCAACTTACAATTGTCTAAATATGGTACGCCTTTTTAGTAATTCTTTTATCTTAAAAACGGTGCTCTAAATCAATAGCTTTATGGGCGACACTTTGCAAATATTTTGTCCTCCCCAAGGTTGTCATCGGCGCACGCAAAGAATGGAAAAACTTTTTCTTTTCCTTTTTAGCGCGAGGAGAGAGAAGTTGGGAACTTCCGATTGGCCGTGCCGCATGAGGAAAGCGAAGAGGGCAGCCCCGGCGTCCCGCCAAGGATGGCAGTACAAAAGGAGATTCTTTGTGTCGTCTGCTTGAAAGACTTGTTTTCAAACGTTACTTGCGTCACGCGAAATCCCACTTTGGCAGTATCCAGTTGCTATGCGTAATGCTGGATAGTTTTAGAAACTTCCACCGCGTTTACCCACTTCACGAATCACCGAGCACTGGTGGCGATTGTCAGTGGCACTCACGACGCCAACCAAGAGGCCTGTGAGAATCAACCACGTTGCACCTCCGTCCTCAGGTACATCACGGCACCATTCCACCCGCACTGCGCGACCGTGCTACAGCTATCTCCTTTCGTTTCTCCGCACATCATGGTCGAAAAATACAATTTTTACATCAGCTGTTTCGCTCACAACCAATCTAGCAACATGTTTTGAAAAGAAAAACAAGGATCTCATTCTTGGTCTCTTCTGCAAGGTAGAGCGGTCGCAACAGAGAAATCTCTAATCCATTTCACGCGTCATAGGGTGAATAAATAACCAAGTAACACTCACTGGTCACTCCGCGGCAGAAGCTGAGGCAGACCTCTTGCGTCTTGAAGCGGTTCCGGTTGCCGCCGCAACCAGTGTACACGAAGGGCAAGCAAATGCCGCTCTTGGCGTCATAGAACCACCGTGGGTGCATCTGGTCACAGGTGCCAGGGTCCGCCATCTTCTGGCACACTGCCAAAGGAAAAACAAATAAAGAACCAAAACCCCAAAGGCACTTCTCTTTTTGTAAATCTGAAATCTGAGAGGGCAGCTCCCAACGAAAACAAAACCAAAATCATTGACTGGTATCGCTTTAGTGGCACGAATTATGATCACAGTCTCATTCTTACGTCAAAGTGAAGCCGCATACTCCACTAAAACCGATTTTAAAGATGCGACCAGCTGCTCTTTAGCGGGCGGTGAGCGGGTTAGCTTTCAGTCAAGGAACAGTGGCGCAGTACCCCTGTGACATTGCGTCGCGGTGGAGCTGCGGTTGATTGGTTGCACCACGTACCGCAGCACCACGGTGACATCACGTCGCCGGCCGTACAATTGATGATCAGAGTTGCCATCCCCTCTGGCAGATACCTTCGGTTTTGCAGTAGATGCCCGAAACCAAAACCTGAGCCACAATATTTATCACTACATGCAATATTGAAAGAAAAAATATTATTCTTTGTAATTCAGGGACACTACCTTAGCTGAAAACAGTTGTAATCCCAAATTAAAAAAAATATTAACTAAAATTGCCCTCTAAGGCCTGTTCACAGACTTCCATTTGCTTATGATTGAGTTCTTGAGTTCTCTTACAACGAGAGAGAACACCCTGACGTGCTGGCACCATCGTAAGGTGACCTTGGAACTTTATTTCCCTAGAGCAAAGGTTTTACACTATTTGCGAGATCAAATGTACATACTATTTGTCAGGATGTTTATAACATTGTCAAAAGTTTTTTGAGCCAAGAAAGAAAGCATAATGCGTGAATAGGAAATTACATGCGTGAATAGGAAATTACATGAAAATGCCGAGTGTTCCATGGCTACCCGAAAGATGGCACGAGTGGGTTGCAAGAAATCCCAAGACACTCATCGTAAGCAGTCGCATGAACCAGCCTCCACCTCAGCCATCAGGCTAAAGTAGAGGCTATGTTTGTATACGGTTCAGAGGCAGACTTAGCATTTTGCTGCCCTAGACAGCCTTTAACAGTGCCGCCCACACCCCCCAGTCAGTGACCATGACGAGCGGGAGTTGGGGGGAGAAGTAGCTAAGTTTGGAGTTAATAGCTTCGAAAATAGCTAGATTTAGAGCTAGAATTTCCAAAGTAGGTAAATTCTGAGTTAGATTTAATCTTGATGAAGAGACAATTAATTTGGGGGCCGTCTTCAAGTACTGCTGCCCTAGGCAGCTGCCTACTCTGCCTATCGGTAGGTCTGCACCTGGTTCTAAAGCAATGCAGACATGAGGTACTTTTCAGAGAAATGAACAGATTTGTATACTCTATTTACAGCATTTCTATACGTCCATACACCTCACCAAAAACATTAATAATATTCTGGGCCAAAGTAATAAGAACTGACGTGTTTATTGCACTTTGTTCAGGTCATAGCATATTTCGGTCTACGAAATAACGCATAGTTTCAGACACTAATATGCTAGAGCTTCATTAATTCAAACTCCAGGAAGCCACAAATTTTGTTAGAGTTACCAAAGTTTAAAATATCAGAAATGCATCTAAATATGATGCAAGATAAAATTATAATTTGCTACATGGATGGCTACAGATAAAAAGCAGATATCTGATGATTTCCTCTACACAGGCCTACTAACCACACGCAGGTATATTCCACACATGAAGCACTGGTGAAATGTATGACATTAATTTATTCACGAACAAAAATATTGTTTATTGTGGACTGTTTAGACAGTACATGACACCTCAAAACAAAATTAAGTTTGTTCATCCAGCAAAAAAAGTTGTCTATTGTGGACAACTTTTTGTGGACGTGGACCTAAGCCAGGCTGCCACGTCATAGCGTCCGTCCAAATTGCAATGGAAACTGCCGCGCATTGCCCGTTCTCATCGCTCATGTGCGCCCTGCTTTGGCCCCGTTGAGCGTGCTTCTTGCCGAGCACCGGTGCACTGCGGAAAAGCAAAACCCAATGAAGCGAGCTTTGCGGGTATATCTTCTCCGCAGTGCAGCGGTGCTTGAAAAGAACCACGCTCAACGGGGCTGCAAGAACGAGAAGTGACACGAAAATGCCGTTCGGTTTAAGTGGTTTATAAATACATGAAAAACATAGCGGCACAACCAAAACTTTAAGGTTTGTTTGAATTAACTAGAAATACCAAATATTTGAGTTGGAATTATCTGGAGACTACTGTATAGATATAAAAACTGACATAGCAATTAACAAAAAAAAATGAATCTGTCAATCTGTTGTGATCCAGAAGAAATAGGACACTGACTTTGTTCGTTCTCTAGTTTGCATATGTATGATTGAGTAAATGGCTCTCAAACTGGGCTTCTACATTGGCCCTTCTCATTTTTGCATTGAGCATCATAGCCTGAAATTTTAGTAGCTATATATATATAGCTACTAAAATGGCAAGTAGCTAGTATATACTAGCTACTTGCCATTTCTTGTTAAGCAAACAATAACAATGGTTATGTAAAAAGTTCTCTTTTATTGCTTAAAGCCTTAACCCATTCACCGCCATGACAAGTGGGCTCTCTATGAAAGGTGTATTCTCAAGCTAATAGACTATGAGCTCATGCTCATCGCCTTCGAAAAAGCTTGTCTAGATGTTCAGTACGTATAACTTGTAGACTAGCTTCCAGGGACACTCTCTAGATGCACACCCTCAGAAAGAATTGACAATAAGAAATCAGCCTTGAGGCGAGTTGCTTTTATACCCTCATTAGAAGTGTCCTTTTATACCTGCTGATAGACACAAGACTACTTAATGAGAAATGTAGGAAACATAGCATTCTGCTTCATGATAAATCCCCTGTCACAAATGGTTGAGAATCAACGAGAACTTAACGCCAGGAAGTCAGGCCATGTTAGTTGTGGCTCAAAAATGCTCCTGTGCTATACTTCATGCATTTGGAATAACAGTAAATCACAGCTTAGTCGGAAACCACCACCACTGTAAGAAGTGCAGGAACATAGAAAAAAATTAGTTTTGCAAAGGGTTTGACATCCGTGAAATATGAAAAGGTCTGCTACTGATAGAAGTTGTCTTTTCTATCTAATTTTGTCAGTCTGTGCTTTCCAAAAAAGATACTTTAGAACTTCCTCCTTTAATTAAACTATCCCTTGTAGCCCTGAAAGTATGGTCAACCTAATGCTCTGGACTATGTCTGGCATTCATAAACTATTTCCCACCTATGAGTGATATCTTAAAAAACCAAATTTGTATATACCATTTTCACTCTCAAAAGATACTACCTCAAGAGTGCTGAGAACATTTTTATTGTAATAAGGGAGTTTGAAGAATCCAAACCACATGAATATGTATTATTTTCATGAAAATAGTTTGCAGTTGACTACAGCCTGATTGGACAAAAATAAAAAATAACAATTGTGTTTTATGCATGTTTATACAGTCGGAATGGGCGTCTGGTGACTCAGTTGTAGATGAGAAATTTAGCCAGTGCAGTACAACCGCTAGCCTAGGGTGTTTAGCGTGCACCATGCAGAACAGGGTGATATGCGACCACACGCCGGTGCGATGCTCATCCAAACAACGCAAACGTGGAAATTAAACGTTCTGGGGTCGGCAGTGCAAGCTATTGCTACACGTGCTGCGGTGCGCCCAACCCATTCGGCCACCGATTCCCGATTCCCCTCGACAAAAATCTGACATGTTGACCGTTGCAAGCAAACAATTTTGTCTACTTTAAGATCTGATATGGAAGCTTAGCCCTTAATTTACAGGAGTGGTGCGCTTTGCACGGTGATGCGGGAGGAATTAAATTAGAACAAGTCAAGATGAACCAGCGAGGGTTTCACACAAGGCTCGTTACGATGAAAAGAGGTGATTGATGGATCTGTCCGAACCTTGCCGTACTCTTCTGCTTCGTGCACACTTTAAACATGTGATACATAGGAGTGAAATTTCTATTGCATCAAAAAATAGTACCACTGTGTTTACACCAACAGAACGGGCAATGTTCAATTAGTTTCTAGATCTATCGTGCAAAACCAGCTCTGCGCAAAAATGTGCACATAATTTGAAAGGAGTGTGCTCTTCCTCTGCTCGCACCAGTACACTGTCGAGAAGAGACACCGCAGAAGACCTGTCTGCAGGTACGTTCTTCCGACGGCGCTCCATCCAGGCTTCTCAACAAAGTTGAAGCAACCGAAATTCATTGCTTCCTGCAGAAGCTTATTCTCTTTTTCATTGACTATGAGAAGATGCCAAAAAATAGTTTGTTACTAATGAGAAAGAACTGCAGCAGTCACCTTGTCAACTCAGTCGCATTTTTATGTCGCCTCTTTCCAGGTGCAAACCGTACTAGGAACGCTGCAGATGCGACTGTTCCCCGCCCAAAACTATCTCGCCAGGATGAGCGTTTATGCACCAAAATTTATTGTAAAAAGCCAAATTTGTTATAGAATGTTTAATAGTAATTCGGCCTTAAACTAAAGCCGCTTGCGTAGAAGGTTAGTTTGGACAGCGTAGCGGGACTACAAAAAAGCTTTCTAATGCTGTCCCTTCATGTTTGTTTCTTTTGTAGGCAATATAACTACATTACAAAGAAGGTCTAGCTCACTCCACATAATTCCGGCAAGGTTCAGAAAGCATTAAAGGGACACTGAAGACCACTAGGAGATTTTTTCCAAAGGCAGGATTATTTGCTTCCTTAGAGGGCTCAATATACTTTACTAAACTGCTTCCAGAATTATAAAACGAGGCTGCAGAACGAGATAGTGCATGCAGAAACAACTGCAACCCCTGGAACGTCTACCAACTTGGCGATTGAGATGTCACTGCTCCTTTCTCTATATCTCAAGCTTTTAGCGGCTTTGAAGCCAACGTCTTTTCCTGCCGCTTGTGCAGTAAATTAATTGACTCGTGGAGCACGCTCACATCGACGGGAACTCGAATCAGCGTTCTCCGTAAAGTTAAACGTCCCAAATCGCTTCGGTGTCCCTTTAACGTCGGGGGGTTAGTGTTACCTTTCTGAGGTTTACCGGGCCGGGGAGGTCGGACGGGCACATCAACTAGCAACGGGAGAAAAGGGCAGAGGGTTAGCATGGCGACAAAGGTCAGTTCACCCAGAGTGGACACAAGGCCACGCAGTCGCTACCACCTGTGAGCGGAAAAATTGATTTCGGTAGAAAGAGTGAAAATACAGAGCATGCAGGCAACACTGGTACAGCGGGGTTTGGCCCAATAGACGTTCGTTTTGAGCTCCTTCCAAAGCCCATCTAAATTCAGTTATGGTGCCTGGAAGGCATCTCCGACTTGTGCGTTTACCGTGTCCTAGTCCCCCCTTTCAGCCCAATGACGTCGCACGACGTCATTGGGCGGAAAGGGAGCACCCTGTAGTAGAACCAGCAGATGCCGGTTCTGCTACAAGGCGCTCTTAAGCTTGCCAGTTCATGGAAACCTCAGCAGTCAGAGGTTGGAATGCCACGACGACGGCGAAGCTCGCATTTTTGCTAAACTCGTACGCATAACAGCCAGGATCGCGACATTTGACAGCGTGACACTCTGGCTTTCGTGACATCGTTTGTTATCACTCAGGGACCACTTTGGATGCAAGGATGGAGTAGGACACTAAACACACCAATCAAAGATGCGTCTCATGCGCAAATATTCAATTCCTTCATCTTCTATTTTTGCTGAAAATGCATTTGCGACATAGGTACGAGGCCAGGCGGAAGAAATGTTTTTAGGGCACACAGCGTCTTGTTAAGGAGGAGTCTGCACTCTGTCGGAGAGCCGTAGACCCGTGATGGGCCTGCTCACTCACCCGGGCCGACTTTCCTCATGCAGCGCCGCTCGCAAAGCACCTTGGACTCGAAGCGGTTGTCGTTGCCCTCGCAGCCGCCGTAGTTGAAAGCCCTGCACTCGTTGATGCTCGTGTCGTAGAACCACATCTCGAAAAGACCGTAGCACGGGCCAGGCTGCTTTGGCTGGGCACAGGCATCTGCGCGGGAACGGGCGCTTTAGAGCTCCGTTAAGCGTACGGCGCGCCACATCCACACCTCTGCACTTTACCGACATGGTCCGGTGCCCGGCGTCGAGTCTTAAGCCGCGGTCACACTGCCACTACGTCGTGCAAAAGACAGACTGAAGACACCGGCTGAGGCATATTCCTTCGTTGTATTACGGTCACATTGATGATACAAAAAATGATCTGCAGACGTGTTTGAAGCGTACATGAAACAAACATGCTTTGAACATGCTCATGTCCGCAGATGCTCATGTCCGCAGTGCCGGTGACTGCGGCTTTACTGACTTAAATAGGTAGTTACGACATGTGTGGACATTCCACCACAGTACGCTCAGCATCAGCTGTTCTCTGCGACGTTGTCGAGGCTAGTATAGTTACCGCAGCACACCAAAGCTGTTAAAGCTACTCGTGGCGGTTCCGACTCTATTTGGTGTCCGCTATGCACCAGAAAATGTGCAAATGAGACGCGATGAGACACAACGTAATGCCACGTGCCCTCGCAGCTCTGTGAAAACTACACTACCCTAGACTACGTCGCACGTAAAAGTTGATGCCGAGGGTAGAATTTTCGTGACGGCCTTCTAGCTGTCGTAAGAAAATTAAGATAGCTAGAAATTCCGAGTCTGTACAGTGTCAAAAAAAAAAGTTAGTCATTAGTTGTATAGACAGCACGAGTATGGTCACATTGTTACCCACTGTAGATGAGAAGTTTAGCCAGTGCAGTATGACTGTGTATCATGCAGCAGTGATACACGACCGCACGCCGCTATAATGCTCGTTTAGATCGAAACGGGCAGGGGTGGGGATTGATGCCAGGATCACTGAATTTTGCAGCGAGGTCTTTCACTCCACATACTTTGATACTAGCTGCTTCACACCTTGAGCACTGCGTACTTTTACTCGTTGAAGTCACAGAAAGAGGAAAAGGAAGAAGACATGTGACAGACGGGCAGCTTTCCTGGTTTGTGTTATCGTATGGGCTCAATATGTGCACAGAGGAGGTGTTTCTCGCAGCTCTAGAAGGTATGAGCATTGTCTGAACACACGAGTGAAGATGTTCCCCACCTAGAAAGTAATCTTCAAAATGCCAACGGGACCCCTTATAGAGAGAGAACTGCTAGCCCTCAAAGCACAAAGCAACAGAACTTGCGAGATTGGAAGTTGATCGGGACGAGGTCGGGGATGGTCGCTTGCTCCTCACCGACTGGAGGATGCGGGTCTGGTGGACGTTCGGTGGGCAGTGGTGCCCCCTTGCGGCAGCGTGCCTCGCAGGTTTCCCGGTCGTTGAAGCGGTTGGCGTTGCCCTGGCAGCCGCTGAACACGAACTCGTGGCACACATCCGTCTCGGCGTCGTAGAACCACTGGACGAAGCGGCCGCTGCATGGGCCCGGAACCTTGGGCAGGGTACACAGATCTAGCGAGTGAAGGGGGAGAAAAAAAGCCGAGTTATTCTATATATTTTGTGCCAAGCTGTAAAGGCCCCTTCAGACACTCGTGGTCACTTACAACCGAGTTCAGAAAACACACTGGCACGCTGGCACCATCTAAGGGGGTGTCCAAACAGGACACTACAAAACGCACGATTCCGACAAATCGTGAAAATTGAATCAACCGCGCCCGCTTCAATTTTCACGATTTGTCGGAGTCGTGCGTTTTGTAGTGTCCTGTTTGGACACCCCTTAAAGGGGCCCTGCAATCATATTTAAGCGTCTACCTTTTTTGCGGTTTCCACGTCTCTTGGGGGTGGGGCAAGCCAGCGGGCACGGAGAGAGTAACTAAATATCAGTGCGTCATATTTTAACCGGACGATGCGGAAACCTCCTCCACCGACGAGGGCGACCCGCGGTACCGAAAGCGCGCAAAATGTGACGTCTTTGGTCCTGGGCCTGCCACTGGTCAAAGCCGCTAAGAGCTTTTTTTTAGTCGAGATACAAAATATAAGTGTAGCGAACCGTTTCAATTATGTATGAAAGTAATTTTTGTTCACTATTTTAGATCAGAAAAGAAACAAATGCAGTTTAGAAAGTACGGAAACGAGAAATGACCCGTCGACATACCCGCCACCAAGCGGCGGAAAAAAACGGTGCATACTAGAAAAGGCTAGTGGGATGAGGCTACGACAAACGAGGAGCGTAGAAAGGTCCCGGATGTACGCGGCGGCGCTGTGGTCGTATACCGGCTCGAGAATCCGACCGGTTCCGAGCGTTCTGAAGGCCTTCGGCGCGGGCCCTGCTGGCGATTTGGCCATTTGGCGGTGCGTCAGCGCGAAGTGGCTCCCGTTCTGAACTGATCTTTGCCCCGTGTTTGCTGTCGTTTGTGGCCAATGAAATGTTATGCTGAATTAGTGTTTAGTCGCGCAGCAAATGCAATGCGAGCTGCCCTGGCCGCCCGCTTCATACAGCCTATCCAACACGTGCTTTAGTGGCGCCCTCTCGAGCCATCGACACGGAGTGCGGGAGCCGTGTGCGCTCGATGAGCTCACTACTCCTCCTCTAGTTCAAGGCCACTCAAGCCAGGACCTACGACGTCATGAAGGAGGTTATTTTTTGCTTGTTTTTGTAAGTCTAATTTGCCTATAACTTTTAAAATAAAGCGAAATTTGAGAAAAGAAAAGTTTCATTAAGTTACTACATTCAGTACGCTCAGGTTCAGTGCAAATTAAAAACCAGTCAAAAAGTCATTGCAGGGCCCCTTTAAGAGGTAGACCTGAAGTGCATTTTACCAGACATAGCCTTGGAGATTCTTGGTGCGCAAAATCTCTCCTCCGGCTCTTCCAAATGCTCATTTGCCAAGCAGAGGAAGCGCACAACATGCGCCGTTTATGATGCCGATACCAGCGTCGTGGACGACGATGACAGGAAGCTATACCGGGTGACCGCGACGGTACGTTTCAAGCCCTGGACATTAATGCCTCAGGGGTAGCAGCCGTCTACTTCGACTGGGCCACCTCCTGCAGCCCGCTGCCTTCACCAAAGTGAGCGACCGCTCCGCCAGACTGACCTGCCAGAGCATCACCATCGAAAACTTTCAACGAACAGCTCACAAGGTCACCTCAACTCGCTGGCTGACTCGCTCGTACAGTCTCCAAACTTCTGTCATCCTCACCTTGTATGTTACCTCGTCACCTAGACGTGGCACTGCTCCTCAGAAATGCCGAGTGTTCAACCTAATGGATGGCGCCAGTCTCGCATCGTAAGAGATCCCAAGAGGGCACTCAATTGTAAGCAGTCTTCAAACCAGCCCTAAGAAGCTCGGTCTCCTATTAAAAAGGTTGCCTGCACCGTGAAAGTGCCAGGAAGTTCGTCTCCAAGTTTTTCGGCCAGCTTCGACTACCCTCATGTTTTATAGTACAAGCACCATGGCAAGCACGACACCGATGGCGGTACGATCGTTGTCGAAAACAATAAATGAGGGAGCTATGAGCACACAATAGCTGCGGAGCTTCCCAGCAATGATTGATTTTGACATACCATTTGGATGTTGTCTGCGCTTAGGTTCACTGTCTTTTTTACCACACCCGATGCAATGTTTGGTTGGTCTGCACGATTGGCTCTCGATTACGTAGCTAAAATCAAAAGCTTTGCGTTCTTAATTAGTATATGCGGCAATGTTAATGTATTCACTCATCTCACTGAAAGGAAGACCCAAGTGTGAGCGGCTTTAAAAGACATTCTAAATACCTGATTGACAGCACTGAAGATGGGTTTATGCAGTAAAAACACCTAAGAAGAGCATTATCTCCCACCCAGTTTTTGTCCAAAAAAAAATAGCGACAAACTTACTCCACAGTTATTCCTTGTCTGTGATCTGGCTCAGCATTAGGGAACTTGCAAATATTTCTCCATCGTGTGTTGAACTGTAGTGCATGACTCGCAGCACATTGGGCCAAGAAGTTAGAGACTATCATTATGCTCAGCTGGAAGCAGCTTCAGGAACAAGATCTAGGTCTTTCGATGCGCAACTGAACTCAATACTGGAGGATGATCTCTCTATTCCAAATTAGATCTCAAATGTTGCAGTTTACCATGGTTAGAACAAAGAATCTAGCAAAAAATATGGCATTCAATACCCGAGGCATTTGTGCTAAGAGTACGAAGTTTAAATCGACCTCAGCGGTGCCCTTTGCACGAGTCCCATCCTTCCTTCGGGTCCCTTTAGCTCCGGCTTCACTGCGCATCTCCGGAGTAGCGCAAAGAAACATCCCTCAAACCGTCTTGGGTGTAGCACAGAAAAGCATGCGCCGCACAAAGAAGACGGGGGGTCACCTTGTGCACTGGAGCACCTGTCCTCACAGTCCTTGCGTGTCCTGAAGCGGTTTCCGTTGCCCAAGCAGCCTCCATAGTAGAACTCCCTGCAGACGCCATCCGTCTTGTCGTAGAACCAGCGGATCTCCGTGTTGGTGCATGGTCCTGCCTCCTGTGGCATGGAGCAGAATTCTGCAAGCAGCAGAAATGCCCACACTCAGAGCACGTTCCCCTCAAAGCAAGGAGCCAGTAAGCTTCTTCAGCAGTGAAAGGGCAGAGCAAAGCTCAGGTGTAGCGCCCGACGCCTACCGACTGGCCAATGCGCGGAAGTACGGCGATAATTCAAAGCCAACTTGCAATGTCCACATCAGCGAAGCCGACAACGGAATGGGGATTCCTTAGATATCATTCGGGGCAGATAGGTGTCAACAAGTTTGAGAATCGCTAAGATGCTCAGTCTTTTAATCTGGCTTACTCTTGACTCCTAAACTAACATCAGAAACTTGGCAGAGAAACAAGAAGTGTACAGTCACTGGAGGTCAAGTAAAGTGGGGCAAGCTCCTGTTACAAAGCCCTCTGCTCGTTCGCAGAGCAGATGCTGGAGAGGAGAAAACCACCAATCATGGAAAGTTTTGTGAAAGGGGCATCTTGCACTTTCCTTAACCTGTAGCAGATTAGGGCGACAAGTTGAGACCCGCATATCATAGTTGGCTGCCAGAGGGAATGCGAGAGTGAGGGAGGCGAGCCTTGCCCGGCTTGAAGTCCTCGTCGGGGATCTCGATCACCGGCTGCCCGCACGCCCGTTCGCACTCGAGGTGCGAGGCAAAGTTGTTCTCGTTGCCGTCGCAGCCTCCGTAGTAGAAGCGCCTGCACTGGCCTTCCTCTGCGTGGTAGTACCAGCGCTCGCGGAACTCCACGCAGTTGCCAACCTCTTGGGGCAGCACGCAGATGTTTTTCTCTGCGGAACGACAAACGAAAACGACGAGCAGCGGTTGGTTTTTGGGTTGTCTAAAGTCCGTAATTCGTAGTGGCGCGACCACAAAGATGCCTTTCGACACTCGCACGAAATACTGCTACGTTAATGCCTAGAGACGTCGATAAACCGATTAAGTTATCTTGACATGCGACGCCCATGTGAGCCTCCAGTAATCATTTTAGTTTATAACCGGCATGATATTTTGACTTTCCACGACGTCCTCCAGGTTTCCTCTCCCAAACTGAAATGGTAATGAAGGGGGAAAGGACGAAATGGAGAAAAGGAAAAAATGGCACTCCATATTCTCCGCTGCGTGACCCTTTCCCATTTTTCAAGATTTTGCCCACTAAGACTCCCACGCATTTATACGACCCAAATAACCACCGTTAACTTTTGCGGGTACATAAATGAGTCGTCGCGCCGATAATGACGATGCCAACTGACGATTCACCAAATATTGCTAAAGATAATAAGGGACACGACCACGAACCGTCTAAGGTTTCGCTCGCACATCTTAGACTTCCGCACATCTTTATGGGCGGAAATAAAACTGTTACCTTTGACGAATAAACTGACGGTCGCGATAACAATGGGGATTACGACGAAAGTGACCGCAATAACAATCCAAACGACGCAAAAGTCAACGGAGAAAATCGCCACGCACCTCCCCTGACGAGGCAGGCCCGCTCGCAGTCCCGCCTGGTCTCGAAGCGGTTGGCGTTGCCCTCGCAGCCGCCGTAGTAGAACTGCTCGCACCGGCCAGCCTCCGCATTGAAGTACCAGTGCGGGATGGCCGCCCGGCAGGGACCCTCCTGCTTGGGCTGGGCACACACGTCCCTGGACACTGCGGGCAGACGACCCGATCGGTTGCGGATGACCGTCGTGCAAGCAGACGTATGCTAAACACACCAGTCAGAGCCACCTTCCGGGAAACGTGATGCGACTGCCCAATTGGGGAGTCCCCAAGTTTACGGGAAGGAGGAGGGGTTTGGAGGGTTTCTGACGCAGAGAGGTTTCCAAGAACTTGGAAGAACCTGCCAGTTTGTGTAATCATTCTGACAGTTAAGGTCAATGAAAAAAACAAATATAATGCCGCTTTCCAATTGTGTAACGGTGTTCTAAGTGGAAATTATGCTTACGGAGGTGACATCAAGCTGCTTATGCTGGTTGCGTAGGAACCTGTATTTTATGCTCTGCACTTTGCACCAAGCTAAGAGCGTAGGACCACCGAATTTTATTATCGCATTAGCTTTTGACACGGGTCCGGTGGAACACTGCAGCCAGCAAAGCGCAACAAATCATGAAGCTGGGATGCAGTACACCCTCCCAAGTCGGCGTTTAACAAACCAGCAACCTATAGAACATGCATCCCATCCACCGAGAAAAGCGGCCACTAGAATCTCCGAATGTTTCTGACGTACACCACATTCCACGACATTCACTTTTCTGGAAGGATAGATCTAATCGAGTCTTCCGATTGACCCAAGTCGGCCATCTCAAAGTCTGAAGAAAAAAAATGCATCTCCACGTGGTGAATGACGTTGATTCGGGCGAAGCTTTGGTGGTGCTTGTCTGCGTAGACGCTGAGCCGCAGCATGCCAAGCCTTTCGTTCATTTTCATCCATGTCACGCTGCGGTCAAATGCTCGAATGCACATATAACCACGTTCCATACCATACATTCTCTTTCTGACATGAATGAAAACGAACGAAAGGCTCGGCATGCTGCGGCTCACCGTCTATGCGCACAAGCACCACCAGAGCTTCGCCCCAATCAACATCATTCACCACGTAAAGATGCGGTTGTTTTTCTTTGCCCTACACGAGCACGGGAGCACGTGCTCACGTGTTCGTGAGCACGAGCACCTGACACCAGACATCGGACGGACATACGGACATGGCTAGCCCCTAAGGAGCTTCGCCCCTAAAATCGAAAATTTTATGTAAATCCTTTAACCTGGGAGCTCCAAGCAGCCGATGAATAATGACCGACTGTCTTGGCACAAAATGAAAACCTATTCACAAGGTGCGACCATTTTGAAACCATTGGTTTCAGAGCTGTGGTGCAGTTCCTAACCAAAGCAAGAAACTTGCGTGGCCCTGGAAACGCTCGATGTCTCCAATTAAAGTGACCCTTAGATCCCACCGATTGATAAAAATGGGTACCATACCACCAAATTGTATTTGAGTAGGTTCGATGTAAAGCATAATCACACATACACCACAGCGCAGCCTCAGTGCTGTTAATCAGCCCCGGAAACGGCGCTGACCTTGCACTATATTAGCAATACCACACGGACATAGGACAGCGACAGTTCTCAGTTCCATTTAAGTCAGCACATCATCAACGCTGTTCCTAGTGTCGAACTGACCCGCGATATACGTGTGATCTGGCCTTTAGCGCCGCAGGTCACATCACGTGATAATGCAGATAAAGCAATGCTGGACGCCAGTAGGTTTTTGAAGGCCAAGGGATACGCCCACCTACTCTGGAGCGAAACCGAGAAAATTTTGGAACACGTCCACGGCGAACGTGTCCGACGAAAATTAAACGGGAAGTGCGAGGCCAGTGCGTACCGGCGACCCTGGTGGCATTGCACATGTCCTCGCAGAGCTCCCTGGTGTCAAAACGGTTGCGGTTTCCCTGGCAACCCGTGTAGACAAAGTCTTTGCACCGCCCGTCCACGTAGTCGTAGTACCACTTGTGGTCCTGGGAAAGGCACCGACCTTCCTCCTTGGGCAGGATGCAGACCTCTAGAGAGGAGGGGAGATGGAGTGATCATGCTGGTCGTGCTTGCTGCTTTCTCTCATACGAGTTTCTTTCTTTCCCTGACGGTACCAGATTAAAGTTTCGGACAAACCAATTACTGTGACGAGTCACTCTAATAAAACAAATGCAAAAAATCGATAGAACAACTCCATTTCATGCACTATCAAATTGAGTCTCAAAGTATGTGTCAATTTTTTAATCTCACGGAACAACCACCTGCCTCGAGTTTGTCGTTTGCGTAAGACAACGAATGCGCCCCTTCTAAGAGCGTCTCGCATCTCTCTATCCATTTTATTTATTTGGTTATTGATAATAAACGTTCCAGACAAACAGCTTTCCTTTCATGGTTCCAGTTTCCCCTACTGAAATTTTGTTGTAACTAATTACAGTAAGTAATTATTGTAACCGTGCTCTGTTGCAGGTTAAGAGTGTGGGACAGTCTCCCCCAAAAAAGCCATTCACTCTCTCCACTTTAGCAGATAGAATGCTGGAGAGAAAGCGAACACAGTGGCCTCCTCTCTTATTTTCTTTGCAGCGTTCGCTCTGCTAAAGCAGAAAGAGAGGGCTTTGTGGGAGGACCTGCCTCGCTTTCTTTCAGCCTCAATGGAGTATAGTTACAGTAATTTAAGTGCTTTGTAGCTTCAAGCTCCACTCCTGCAGGAGCCAACGCGGAACGGTCGACGGACCGTGAGTGGAAGTGCCTGTCCAAAGATCAACGATCGGCTCACCGCGAGCCGTGAGAGTGACGCATCTCTCAGAGCACTCTTCCTCGCTGGCGAAGTTGTTGGCATTGCCCTGGCAGCCACCGTAAGTGAACGGCTTGCAGCGGTTGTCCTGCCGGTCATAGTGGAATCTCGTGTTCTCTCCCCTACAGGGGCCATGAGACACCGACAGGTCGCAGGGGTCTGCGACAGAAGGCATGCGAGTTCACCGTGACTAACCCTTTAATGGCACGAAAAATATATGTGTCATGGTATGTGAAAGTTACTCTTTAATATCTACACGTTTAGTGTAGGAATCTTCGCAGCACGCGTGAAGTTGGTCCGCCTTCAAATACCTATTTACTGTAAAGGCCGGTTCGTCCACGCGTGACTGCTTTCGACCGTGCGACTTTAAACCTTTTAAGGCTGGTTGACACTTTTGGGACCGACCACGACCAACGCCAACATATCCGGTTTCTAAGCCGTCTGTTATTTCTTACGATGGGCTGCACAGCAGTGATGGTGGTCGTAAGCGGATTAAGAACCAGTCGTGTTGGAGTCAATCATGGTCGGTCGCAGAAGTATGAGCCTGCCTTTGAAATCTCTTAAGACAAAAGACTGGCGTCATATACTGCGGGTAGCTGTGGGACACTTGGCGTTTTGTATACAGCGGAACCCCGATTATACGAATTTCGCGGGACCGCGCGAAACCGTTGTATAATCCGTCAGTCGTATCACCCAAGAAAAGGATAATTACGAATACAGTGATCGGCAGGCAAAATCGTCGCAAAATGGGGGATGTTGCATAAACCAGGGACGCATAATCGAGATTCCACTGTATTCCCATTTCTTTCACGCATCAAATTTTTTCTTTCTGGAGCCAAAAACTTTTGATAATTATAAACGACCATTTCTCATAAATAGTATGTACATTTGACCTCGTAATTAAATACAACGAAACCTTCACTCTAGTGAAATTCAGTTCCAGAGAAAACCCATAAGTGGCATCGGCGTATTCCCTCGTCGTAAGAGATTGCAAGGACTTGGTCGTTAGCAAACGCAATTGCATTTTAGAGCATCTGTGCCCTTTGTTATCATGTGTGTTTAAAGGAGCTGTGCAACAATTTCAGGGCTTTGCTTAAATAATTGTGAAAGTTGATGCCTGACACTTCTGCAGTGAACTACAGAAAACAGATTTTGCCTGGATACCCTAGTTTTTACTTAAAAAAATGAAAAAGATCCAGGTTTTTGCCGCCTCTCAACTCGTGCATCGTCTTCCGGGTCACGTGCACAGTGACGTCACTAGAGTAGGCGCGGAGTTCCGGAAAAGTTCTCTCTTTAGAGCCATCAGCGAGCAGCGAGAACTCATCCGCTGCCGACCGCGTGACCACCCGTCCTTGCCAGTGTGGCGCTGTCCCCCTCCCCCTCCGGCTTCTGGCGGCTGTTCGCGGTTTTGTGGACCTAGAATAGATGGCGCCACTAAAACTCCGTATAATAAAAGTTTTGTCGATGATACCAGGGTGTTGACGCATTTATATATATGTTGGAACGACAAGATTTGTAAAAAGAGTTACCTTTTATCGAGCAGGTATTCGCACAACTTGCTATCTTTCTTACAACGACCCAAGTGACGTCACGCCGCTTGTTTCTCATGGCCGCCGCTCGTGGCTGCAGGTCGGGAAATATTCCAAGTTTTGCCTCGCTATTACGCGGCGGAATCGCAACATTGCGATGAAAAGAGGTGTGTTTTCTGCCATTTGTGACACAGTGAACAATATCAAAAGCAGAAAATGCCAATTCCTTCAACGTTAAAATCGTTGCACAGCTCCTTTAAGTTCTCTCTTCAGAATGTCAAATGCCTACAATTGTACCACTTTACTGTACAAAGTTTTGGCTTTACCTAATGGCAGCCCTGGTTCATTGTTACCACCCACTTTAGTATCCATTTCACTAAGTATGCTTCTCGACATAAGGTAAGAGCGACCTTTCGCATGACGAGCGAGTAACAAACAAAAGAGGCTGTCTCTTGCAGACGAGCAAAAGAGGAACTCGCCCAGAGTCTCCTGGTGGAGGCAGGTCTGCTCGCAGAGCTCCTTGGTTCCGAAGCGGTTGTTGTTGCCCATGCAGCCGCCGTACATGAACGGCTCGCACACTCTCGAGGACGCGTCGAAGTACCAGTGCTCGTACTGGCCGTTGCACGAACCCACAACCTTGGGCAACAGGCATGCATCTGGGGTGGAAAGCAAGGGAGTGTTCAGAGGGGTGCAGCGACGAGGTATTTATACATGCCCAGGTATTCACGAAAACGCAACTTACAAGGACGCCACTACAAAAACAAGCACTACGTTAAGACTGAGACTCCAACACTTTCATTCCGCACAAATACTGCAAATGACTTCATTTTCGCAGGGACCTGAATCTCGCTAAAATTTAGACTCCAATATTATCACGAAAAATAAATCCCACAAATATATTTTCCTATGATAACAATTATACACAGCACATCACCCCGATTCGCGAAATTTCGTGCCTACGAAATATTTTCGAAGTCCACACTTTGCCAAATTCTCAAAATATTGAGCCTGCAAAAATAAAGTCACTTACAGTAAATGTCCCCACCGTCGTCGGTCATTAACAAAAACAACACAAAATTTGGTATATTCTAAAAAAATAACAAGCATTATTAAAAAAAAAAAGACGCTCAAAATATGTTAGCTTATTATTCCTCACCAAAAGACTATGTTTGTTTTGTGCATTCCAATAAGGATATTGACCGTCCATTCGAGTGAAGAAATCAATGGCTGAACGTGAAAAAAATCGCGAGTCTCGAAAATGTCCCTTCCACTAAAACCAGAGTGACTAAACAAACAAAATTCCTATTCTACATTATTACCGAACTTAGGACATTTATTCTGAGCGCTAGTTAACCAAAACAAATTCCTTTACGACCCCTTCGAGCCTCTTTCCTCTCGCGAAACGTCATGCACCGCTGGTTCTAAGTCAGCGGCCCTAAACAAAACCATGACACCACACAATGTGCAGCACAGGACATGCGTCAGGTCGTCATTCGACGTATCTTTCGATATGTGACACACAGAAAGACGTGGGAGGGTGTCACTGCAGTTCCCTCCCAGACAGCGTCCTCACCGGGGCCCTGGGGCTTGACGCAGACCTCCTCACACTCTGCCTCGGAAGAGAACCGGTTCCCGTTGCCCTCGCAGCCTCCGTACCAAAACCGGTTGCAGCGGCCGTCCTTCATGTTGAAGAACCAGTAGATGGTGTAGTTCCGGCAGGGCCCCAGGTCCTCCGGCAGGCCACAGACGCCTGGCACGCGCAAAGGAAAGGAAGGCGATGTCTTGCTTGTCCACAAACCTCACGCATCTTCCAGAGTATGGTGAAGCCTTCCAAAAGGCTGCCTCGCGGCTAAAGTGACCAGACGTCCCGATTTAGGCAAGACAGGCCCCGCTTTTCCGGCCGTGGTCCCGCTGTCCCACCAGCGTGCTTGTGGGACGCCGTTTTGTCCCGCTTTTGTTTCTCGAACCGCGGATAGATGAAAGATTCAGTTAAACGAAGGGATCGCACCGGTGAGAGGGTGCTTCCTCTGATCAATGAACAAGATATGCTCGACAGAGAAGATGCTGAAGGTTAATTGGCGTATGACATGTAAACATGTAAACGGTACTATGGACATAGTACACAAAAATAAATACATTAATACTATTAATACTACAACCAAATGTATTAGATAGCTGCAAGACCTGCAGTATGGAAATTGCAAGAAAAAGAAATGCACACGGTGTATACAAAATAATGAAAAGGTGTGATTTGTTACCGAAATTTAAACTTTTCAAGTCTCGCAACACAATACCCCCCCTCCCCCCCCCCTCCCACCGATGCGCATCCCGCTTTGGGGCCCCAGGAATATGGTCACTTTAGCCTTGCCACAAGTTAAAATAGTTTGAGCATCTGGTTCTACTTTGCCGCGAGCTGGCACTATGGATCTGCTTGGTGTTGCCACATTCCAATTGTTCTGTTTTCTGCACGCTCCGTTTACTGCTTGTGCGCACCACTTTACCGCCGTCTCTTTATTTTAAACTAATAAATTATGCGTGCTACCATTTCTGCCATCCAGTCTCCGCATGCATACGCATTTTCTCCACGCTAACACATCACACTCTGCGTTACCACTGCCTTTGCCACGCTAGTACGGCAAAGAGGCAACTTTCTTTTTGGGGGAGGGGAGAGTTGGGTGCCCTAAAGACAACCTTCACGACTCGAGTGCCCACAGCGTCAAGAGGAGCGTGCAACTCACTTCCGCTGATTGCCGGTGGCATGGGCTTGGTGTCGACGGGGCAGCCCTCGAAGCTGGGTCCCCTGGAAGGCGTCTTTCCGTCGGCGCAGCAGCCGAAGCGCGTGGACGAGCAGTCGCAGCCGTCAAAGTTGGGGCCCCTTGCCGGGGTGCGGCCATCCTGGCAGCAGCCGTACGGGTAGGTCTCGCACGTGCAGCCCTGCAAGCGGGGCCCCTGGGCAGGCGTGCGCTCGTCGGGACAGCAGCTGCGGGAAGGAAAAAAGTACTAGTGAAAAAGAACATACAGACACAAATAAGCGGAGTTAAATTCAACAGAACTCAAGAGGCATCCATTTCATGTTTTACTTTGAGCTCAGTTCGCATACATACTTCGACATGAGCGACCCACAAGAAGAGGCAGGTTTCATTTTTCACCCATATCATAGCAATGACAACTTCCTAATATACACACACTACTGCAGCGATGCGTGATTATATAGAGCTGCGTGCACGATGACATAGCTGAATTAAGTCTAGAAGCAAAGTGGCATGGCTAAAACCAAACAAAATGTGCACCTTTCTTATGTGTTACAATTCGAGCGACAGAAAAAAAAAGAGAATTTCGAGGACGCATGTGCTAAACTAACGAAGGGTATCTCACACCTCCCAGAAAAAAATCAAGGATTAACTCGGACCACCTGCGCATGCTGCGACGTGCAACCGAAATCTAAGCCTCACCCTCAATGAGCTTCCATCAAGCAAACAAATAACGGCAACCGGCTGTCCGAACACGACCGGCAGACAGGGACGTACCCGTGGACAAGCTGCTGGCACTCGCAGCCCCTGCCTTCGGGCCCCTTTGCGGCAGTCTGCTGATCGGCACAGCATCCGTACGGCATGGCCGAGCAGGGACAGCCACCGAATTGTGGTCCTCGAGCGGGAGTGCGCTAAAAACATTGCAGCGAGGGTGAGTACCGCCCGAGAGATACATTCCGTATCCTCAATTCTCAGCGAGCAACATTGACCCAGGCTTCCTTATGGACTCCTAATGGTAACAAGAAGGCCTGGAGCTTAAATCTGTTGCAACTACTTGGAAAATGTTTCAAGGTCTGCCCTCTAAATACGGAGACACTGACTTTACACCGTAAAGGAACAATTCGACTAGTGCGGTACAATCCGCTAATCTGGCAACCTTAGAGTGCATCACGCAGTAGCAGGCACAGGCAGGGTATCGTATTGTACTGCATCATACTGCACAATACAATACGATATTTCAAAACAGTACACTCAAAACAAGATGTAAGAGCATGCGCGAGTTTTCGCTCCGCAAGCTCCGAGCTACGGTGCACTAACAAGCTCGGCTATCGATTCCCCCGCTCCACGTACGTGCACATTTTTGGCCCTTGGGCCCAATGTCGACTACAGTCAGTGGATCCTGGCAAAGTAGCAACGTTGCATCCCTGCCTGCACGTAGGACACAAACAGATACTAACATACAGATGACAAAAGAAACCTCGCGAGGCTTTTGGCTGAACATTATCTGTTGCCACGGCAATCACCATTTCGGTCCTCTCAAATCTTTGAAGCTTTATGGCACTGTATATGCATTTGTGCATTTATTGCACTGTATATGCAATCAACTCATCCATCCGGCTTATCTCCACAGATCCCTTACAATTATACCGTTCTTTGCGCGTGCTTCGAGACAGAAAAATTAATTGTCAATGCCGCCAACCACCGACGCCAAATGCGGTGGCGGTGCGAATATGCGCAATTGTGTTGTTGGTGCGTGGATAGCAAAATCTCGGTTTGCAAGAAATGCCTTCTTTGTAAACAGTGAATTTGAATGGACTCGTAAAGACACGGAGAGGTTGAGAAGAGACTGCCGATTCCATGAACCAAAATGGCGACAATGGGGTGACCTTAATCGGCGCCACTTTCCATTTCTAGTGGCACCCTCTGACCTGGTCCGGGCAGCAGCCGTACGGCATGGTGTCGCAAGTGCAGCCCTTGAAGCTCGGCCCATGTGCCGGAGTGCGGCCGTCCGGACAGCAGCCGTAGGGGCCAGTCCTGCAGCTGCAGCCCCGGAGGTGCTCGCCCTCTGCGGGCGTCTGGTTGTCCGGGCAGCAGCCGTACAGCATCCGGGAGCAGATGCAGCCCTGCAGGTTGGGTCCCCCCGCGGGCGTGTGCTTGTCCTGGCAGCAGCCGTACGGGTAGTGCTCGCACGTGCAGCCATAGTACCTGCGGTCCAGGTCGGGAAGAGGAGAAGGCAGCCCTTCTCAAAGTTCCCATCTCGAGGACCTGCCTCCACGTCCGAGGAACGTTTCTTGGTCTCGGCACGGTCAAGCGGTTCACGAGTCTACAGAACTTGGAGACAACAATTGAGTTTCATTCGCAGTTAAGTGACAGTGGGTGGCATAGATCGGCTACAAATTGCTTAAACTGCAAAATACTTGCCAAGGACAGGGACGGCCAAGAAAATTTGGGAGCTCGAAAACCCACCAGGGTACTCTGGAAAACCCCTGTGCTCCTAAAAGCCTGGTTTGAGAACCCATGCACCGAGGCATGCTTAGTTTCAGATTTCTGAGTGCTTAAGTTGCTAGTGCAAATATGCATGAAACAAATGCAGAATGCAACAGATGCGGATGGCACACCCATTGCAGCAGGCCAGTGGCCTTAAATTGTCGTTCGGGGTGTTTTTCACAAAACCCTTTCCTTGTCAAGAGCTGGCTTGAACGGAGGTAACTTCGGAGGAAACGGAGGATAAAGGACGTTCCCATTTTTCATATGCAAAATTTGTGCGTGGCATTTCGGAATTTTTGCGAAAGGTCTATCGGCGGCCTATGTTGGAAAGGAGAGAAAAATTAGTGTAGGTTGCTACACTGGCCACATTTGGCATTTTTGCTAAAATATTAAGGTGGTTCAACATACTTAAATTATGAAGCACAAGGGACAGGCACAAATAAAAAGTAGACAGGACAGCGCTATCCTGTCTATTTCACGTCCAAATCTGTCCCTTGCGCTTCATAATTTCAGTTTGGCATTTTATTCTGTTTTTTTCCTCCGGTTTGCTCTTACACTGTGGGTATCTTTTTGAATGGGTTTACTTTTGTTGCCATGTTTGGCCGAAGCTAAGCCTATTAATCCAAACCTGAACAATGTAAGTTTTCGCACAATTCTGACGCGCTTTTATTCCGAGCTCCCACGAGTATGACTAGTGAAACTTTAAGCGAGGCGTTTTTTTTTTTTCATCTCACGATCACATAATATGAAACAGCACGTTGTCCACTTCGCAAAGGTGTTCGACCAATTCCGAAGTCATCTCGTCACTATAAAAGAGACGTGTTAGTCGAAAGTATGCAAATAAAATATGATCCACATTACTATAAAGAACATTGAAGTTTTATAACATTTCGAGTCAGTCAAAATCTTCAATCTTAACCTCTTCCAATGAAAGCAGGAGCAGGCAGAAAAAAGACTTACCTGGGACCCAAAGCGACAGTGATGCCATCCGGACAGCAGCCATGGGGCGTCGTGTGGCAACTGCAACCGGCGTTGTCGGGTCCCAGTGCCGCCGTCTTGTTGTCGTGGCAACACCCAAACTCCGTGTGGAAGCA
Organism: Ixodes scapularis; assembly: GCF_016920785.2. NCBI lineage: Eukaryota > Metazoa > Arthropoda > Arachnida > Ixodida > Ixodidae > Ixodes > Ixodes scapularis. Next base: position 86,073,445 of record NW_024609836.1, on the reverse strand, counting down.
GCAGCCCTCTCCGTCCGCACCCATTGCAAACGACACGTTGTCGGCGCAGCATCCATAGAGGGACTCCGTGCAATTGTCGCAGCCTTCGAACTCGACCCCCATGGCCGGTGTGAGGCCGTCCGGACAACATCCGAATTCGGTGGCGTCGCAGTCCTGACCACAGCCCTTGAAACCTTCGCCGGTTGCGGCACTCATTCCGTCAGGACAGCACCCGAACGTCGTGTTGGTGCAGTTGGACTCGAATCCGTCGCATCCCTCAAAGTTCGGACCTTGGGCAGCCACGGTGCGGTCCGGACAGCAGCCGTACGTCGAGTTGGTGCAACTGGGGCAGCCTTCAAATTCCAGGCCGGCGGCTTCCGTGATGTTGTCGGGACAACATCCGAACGTCGACGCCGCACAGTCGCAGCCCTCGTAGTCCGGTCCGGTCGCTTCCGAAACGCCGTCCTTGCAGCAGCCGTACGTCGAATTGGTGCAGCCCGTGCAGTTGGCATAGCCCTCCCCTCCGGCCGGAGTCTTGTTGTCGGGGCAGCAGCCGTAGAAGGTAATCTCGCAGTCCGCCGGCTCCTCTCCGCTGCCCTCAATCTCCTCGCAGCCTGCAAAGTCGGGTCCTTCGGCCATGGTCACACCGTCCGGACAACAGCCGTGCGGAGAGCCGCTGCAGTTGGCGGTCGGCGACGGCTGGAGTCCGGTGGCATTCGGGCAGCCCTCGTTGTCCAGTCCGAGCGCCGGGGAGAACCCGTCGGGGCAGCAGCCGTGCTCCGAGTCGTGGCAGGGCTCGTCTGTGCCGGAGCCCTCGATGCAGTTGAGTCCCTGTGGTCCATCGGCCGCGGTTGCGTTGTCCGGACAGCAGCCGAACGCAGAGTCGGCGCACGAGGTGGAGGAGGGGAACATCTCGTCGTCGCAGCCCGTGAAGTTGGTGCCGGCGGCGGGTGTAATTCCGTCGGGGCAGCAACCGAAGTCCGTGGAGTTGCAGTCCGGAGCGGAGGAGATGATCTCGAGGCAGCCCTCTTGGTCGGGGCCCTCGGCGGCCGTCTCGCCATCTGCGCAGCAGCCGAACTCTGTGCCGTTGCACAGGGAAAGCTGCTGGCAGCCCTTCCTGCGGGGAGAGGGGAGGACCGGGGGTAAACACGGGAGCACGACACAGCAAATCGTAGGCGCTGATGTCGGTGGTCCCGAGAGGAAAAGTAAGAAAGAGAGCGACAAAAAAGCGGAAAAAGAAAGCAGACAAAAGGTTATGCACGCTTATTTGACCGCCATCAGCTGAAGTTGTTCGAGCGCTTGCCAACTTCATTTATTTTTACATAATACTCAATGTTGGTGTTTTCTTGCAAAGTAAGCTAGAAAATAACTAGGCACAGAACTTACAGGTGATGCTTTGCCGCTTCTTAGTGTACATTAAGTTGTCACCGGTGGAATGGGCCCTTCGGAACCGCCCACTATAGTCGAAGACAGGTGAAGAGTAAAGTGGAAGCTCCTTCCACCTCTTTCTACTTAAGCAAAGCAAACGCTGGACAGGAAGTGACCTTCCCTCCAGCATTCACAGTGCTTAAGTGGAAAGACGTGGGAGGAGCTTCCACTTCACCCTTAACCTGCCACCGACTATAGGACCACCATCATCCGTATCTATGCCCCGCCATTCCAAAGCGGCTGGAATGAATGGGACTTTTTCCTCTAAATCACCAACAAGGCACAGTGGTGCACATTAAAGGAAATGATGCACGCATGTCACGACAAAACAGTCGACAACCGAGTGTTACGTCCGGAGATCTTAGTTTACCATAAAATACCAAGTGTGTTCCTATGTCGCAATGAGCACCCACCTCAAGACATCTAAGCATGCCTAACCGACCGAGATACTCCTCTGCATCAACTGCTTCCCAGAGGACACCGCTGCAAAGTGATGAAGCTTGCCACGTGCGCGTCGGTGCAATGTGGTCGAGTCCACCCTACCTACTGTCCTTTCTGCATGTTTGCTCTCGGACCTAACAAGTGCCCGCCCCCAGTTTTTCAGCATTATCCCCAAACTTTGAGTTGGCAGTTGCTTTTATCTCATTTAATTATCAAGGAGCAATATGTTTCCCCTCGTACCATCGAGCTATTTCTCATTACAATGAAACCTGTCTACATAAAAGACTTATACAATAAAGATGTGAGTACTAGTGAACTAGAGCTAAGGTATGATTGCAATGCTGGCACAGGTACTTAAGGCACTGTTGCAGTGAAGGTCTTTCGCTAAAAAGCTGACTAGGTTTAATTATATTGCACGAACCTGTTTCTTCCTGAATTCTGTCTAGTGTGGTGGTTCTCGAATGGGGCTGCGTGAACCTTTTTGGACCTCTGAAGGCCTTCTTAGGGTCCCCGAAGCTTTTGACCATCAGACAAAGTCGAGCAGTAAAACTTTTTTTTTACTGATGCGGGCTGTCCCACAAAGATAAATGGGACAAACCATACGCACAGAATGAGTTAGGTTGAATATTCTCCATTTCAGAGCTTCGAAGTTGGTTCGCACATATTGAGCTTCCTTCCTTTACCCTTTTGTCATTGTAATCATCCAATACCCCGCTCCCTCCCTAGTGGACAGGGCCTCCTTTCATTTCTGGCGATTCAGAAAGGGTCCCCAAAACCCATTTGGTTGGAGGCACGATTTTTGCACGCATCCATCTTTTCCATGACTAACTCCGCTGCAATCACAGGTTAGATTAAATTAGCCTGGTTAGGCTAGTTCAGGTAAGCTTAAGCTAGGACAGTTTAGGTTAGGTTAGGTTAGGCTGGGTTAGGTTATGTAAAACTAGGTCAGGTTCCATTACATTTATTTATTTATTTATTTCGCTTAACTTTCAAGACCCTCTCACGGAGGATATTACAGAAGGTAAAAACACTCATATTATTCTTTAAAACAATGTAAGCACAAACAATATGAAAAATAATGCCACAAGAAAGTATACATTTAGGTTAGGTTAGGTTAGGTTATGTCAGGTTAGGTTACTAGGTTAGGCTAGGTTAGGTTAGGTCAAATTAGGTATGGTTATCTTATGTTAAGTTAGGTTAAGTTATATTAGGTTAGGCTACGTTACGTTACGTTACGTTAGACCTTTCAGGGCACCCACTTGAAAGGTCCAAAGGCAGGCGTCACTCCGTCCAAACAGCAACCGAACTCGGTGGCCTCACAACCCCCCTCCACGGGGGTGACCTTAGGGCAGCCCTCGAAGTTGGGCCCTGCTGGTGTCATGCCGTCGGGGCAGCAGCCATGCTTCGAGTTTTTGCAGCCGCCGCTCATTATCAAATCGTCTGAAACAGAGGAATCGTCAAGCTCGAATCGTGGCGTACTCAAGAGCTGCGCTGGAGTCTACTAGAAGCAGAAGTGTTGCCGTGGTTAAGCCCAGATTCCTCTTAAAAGCCGCAAAGCTTTTTGCGAGTAAAAAAATAATAATAATTAAGTTCTTGTTATTAGTCTGTGTGTGCGTTTTGTTGTGTCATTCTCGTGACTTGCCGTTTTCGAGAATCAACCTTCCCGATTTAAGGGTACAACATGCTAAAAAATCAACAGTAAAAGTCTCCTCTGCAACCCTGTGCACTGGTTTGTGCATCATCAACAAGCCAGTTTAAAAGAAGATGCAAAAAGGTGGCATCACAGTTGCTTTAAATGTACCAGGTCTACACCAAGTGCCTTGGTAAACTGTCGGCACTCATACTACTTCCTCAATTTGAGTACATTCTAAATGCGTTGCGTAACAGTTGTTCCTATCGGCTTCCTGCCGTATGGAAGCCAGGTTGTTTCATTGAACAAATCACTCCTCATTGAGCTTTTCGAGCTAATGAAGAGGTAAAGTATTGTGGTGCTAGACAAAGCTGTTTTGGGTGAAAGACGATTAGGAAGACATCTAGCTTATATTGAAGTCATTTATAACAATATGAGTCATATGCATTAGTTAATTGTGCTTCCTAGTTACATTGAAAAAAAAATATGTGCTGAGATAACAATTCTTCTTTAAAATGTAAACAAAATGCTGGCGTTCTCTTTCCTCGGTATGCTTCTTTTCTAGAGCAGTGTACCACAAATGCTCTAGTAGTGGTTGCACTCTGATCTTTAGATTGCAAAGCATAATGTAGAGAAGCAGAGTTTTGTGCAGACAAAAATAAAAACACTTTGAATGACCCAAGAGCTTTCTTTGGCCTCGAGCTAACTGCTTTCTCCTATACGTTCTAGCAGTGCATTGCATGGAAATCAGTGAATCGAGATCCCAGACAATAAGAAAAACAATAAGCTTCCACAACTTCTTGGATCATTTAAATCTGGGCAATGCAGCCACAGGTGATTGATGAACGGGAGTGGGGAGTCGGCTGCGATGATACTAACCTTCATCGCAGGCGTTCATGTTGCAAGTCTCGCTGTCGAACGGCTTCTTGGCTGCGTCACAGTTTTTGGCCTCTGTGGGCTTCCCGTCCATCTGGCAGAGGACGATTCTGGTGCGCTGTCCGCCACCGCAGGGTGTCGAACACTGAGCGGAGAAGGGATCGAGTCAGCTTCCAATTTTTCCTTCAGTTCAAAGGACTCTGATAAGCCTGCTGCAGGTTAATCGAAGAGTCAGGCAGACAAGGCTCCTCTTCGAACATTTATTTTTATTCCTCGCTCAACGACCGGTACAATAAAAAAAAAGAGACTTAGAGAGCATGTTTGAAATGCACAATCGTTTCTGATCTGGACTCACTGAAACATTACAAATAGGCGGCAGGTTTGAAATAAGCTTGTAGGTTGACCAAAAGATACTGAAACCATAAAATGACTATTGAAAGCAATAAAGCGAGAATAACATTCCTAGAATCGATACAAATAACAGTTACGTCTCTCGAAATGTTTCGTGAAGCAAACTACGCCCGCTTAATTTAGGGCAACTGTTTAGCCAAAAAGGGCTCAAGGCGGCACATTTCTTCCGCTGATGTTAGAAATGTCATTCTTGCCTACTTACGCTCCTCTTATAAGCAACGTTGTCGAGGCTTCGCTAAATTACAGTTGTCTCCCTAACAAGGTAGAGAATAAAAATCAAGATGATTTAAATCCTGATCTAAATCGTGATTTAAATTGTGCCAGTTTTACTATGATAATTTAAATCGAACCTTTCCGTAAAAATAATTTGGAAAATACTATATCTTATTTACCATTTGTCTATCAATGCTCCCTATGTGCATTTGTTTCGTATTTAAATAGAAGAATCATCGAGCAAGAAAGATTTATGTAGAGTCGAACACAAGCAAATAACAATTGCTCTTCTGAGCAAATTGAATCATTGAGCTTTCTTTCTACCACTTTGTTCGACAGTTACGTCCCATTGCAAGCAAATCAGAGTGTGAAAGAAACAAAAACTAGAAAGGTAATGTCTTATTGGAAGCAAATCAGAATGCGAAAAAAATGCAAAAGATGCTCTTAGCAAACTAGAAAAATCTAGCTGTTTTTTTTCTAGTATGGCTGGGGTTAGATCAATAAAAAGTTGTTATTTAAGCTGTACTTCAAACTTACAGTAATTCTTTCTCCCGCACTGTTATCACTGATTGGACAAATTTATCAGTCTGCCATGTTTAAGAATATACGTAGCAGTAAAGAGTCACTGATTTTTAGCTAGATACTTTAATTCAACTTTGATCTAAATCAAATAAGTTTGACTTAAATCAAATAAATCTGGTTTAATTAACTTTAAAAAGATACATATATATATATATATATTATTTTTTTTAGTAACTTTGTTTATGGCAAAGCAAGGAATTTCTCGGAAGTAGCAAAGCACAGGGTAGCTTTGGAACACCGCTGAGAAGACAATTGCACGCGGGGGAAAAGGTCATCTTGCTGCCAGCCTCCATTGCACGAACCCTTTCAAAAGGAGCTCCTACGGTTTTTCACGCTATTCAAGCTAAACAATATGTTCCGAGTAGCCAGGTTTCGTCTTTTCGGTATGCTATTTATCACATCTGAATTCAAAATAGCTATGGAGAGAACGGCAAATGAAGGTGATGCCAAAATCGACATTCAATCTTCTCTCTGCTCTCCAGTGAAATGACAAACAGTGTAGTAGAACTTGCAAGTGTAGCAGGCAGTCTCAGAAACGTGGTATTTTGTGCATATCTTTTTGTTTTGCTGGCATTCATTTCACACGTGACCAGCATCCATTTCACACGTTCAAACATTTTGTAACCTGTCAAAAACAAGCTGCACTGCCACAATATTACCCCATATTACAACGGATGATGTAACATTTTGTGTGTTCCCAGCAGAGCTAGCCTAAATAACTTAAATAACATTGAAAAAAAAAAAGTTTTTGTGACTTGTAATTTTGGTTTTTACTTCAGATGTTCTGTTACTGTGCTGAAGCAATTTTGAGGCAAATCAGCGGCTATCAAAAATTTGCCGAAGCTCCCCAGGGGCACTAAAGTGGATTTTGAGATACTCTTTTTATGGTGCAAACTCCATCTATCTGCCCTAGTTACCATAAAAAACCCAAAATTACAACAATATGTGGCTTTCTTTCCCGATAAAAATGCGACCAAACACCGCACCATACTCTTTTTTCGAGATATATCTCAGAAAAGGAGCGTTTCATGGTGTTAGGTTGGATTTAAGGCCATGCTCAATTGTATTTTTGGGTTTTATGGCATGCTTAGGATGCGTAGATGAAATTTGTGCCATAAAAAGACGATCTCAAAATCCACTTTAGTGCACCTTTAAAAACATAAAAAAACTAAGAAAGAAAAAAAAAAAGAAAAAAAAAGGCGCTCAACAAGGACTGGAAGGGTACCCTGTCCCACGGCGCCGAGACCCAAATCCCGCCACAGGGTTCCAGCTCGCACTCCTCGGACGCCTTGGGCAGCTCCGCCGCATCGCAGTTGTCCTCCGTCACGTTCTTGATGGTCCCGTCCTCCCAGGTGCCGCAGAACACCTTGCGCGTTTTCAGGCCCCGCCCACACTCCGTCGAGCACTGAAACCACGCACCGAACAGTTTCACTTTCCAGAGAGTGCATCAGATTAATACACCTCATACGACAAGTTCCGGCCACCAGACGTAACCTGTTGTTACCCTCGATCTTTGGGGGAGTTCTAGAACATTATGATTTCAGAAAATCCAGCAACCTTGAGTTCTTGCAATGTTGTGGATGAGAAACCTGCCAACTTCCTTAACAGCATTAAATCCTAGGGAGAAAGGTCATAGTGTATGATTTGTGGTAGTGCACCAATGTGTACCTTACTACGCATTAGTACACAGAATGCAACTAAGAAACGAGCTGCGTTCCTGAAAAAAAGCTGAACAGTCTGCAATATAGCACTGTTCAGCTCTTTTTCAGCTATGCATCCTATCAACGCAGTTAATGCACTTTATTACTTAATTTATTTAGGCAAGAAGAGTGCATTTTAGTACATATCTGTCCTATGCATATCTAAACTTACTTGATTTTAATAGCAACATTTCTTTAAGTGACCCTTTGAGCAACAGGCTACACATGAAAGGGTTTGTGGAAGTTAAGGACAGCTCCAAACCAGGGTAGGGAACTGGTACGTACGGGGCTCCACTGGGACGAGTACCACATGAACTGGCAGGGCGCCTGCAGGTTACTGTCCTCGTGGTCGCACGGCTTGGTGGCATTGGGCTTCTTGGCCTCATCGCAGTGGTCGTCCGAAAAGGCGGTGCCATCCTCAGAGGCACACATCACTTCTCTGGTCTCCAGGCGAGCGGAACACGGGCCCTCGCACTGTGCACGATCAATCAATCAATGGAGGCATTAGCCACCTAGGCAGTCAGACAATGATTTGGTCAATCGGCTGATCAACTGATCGATGACATGGGTGCTTATGCTGCAAAAACTCGATCAATCGAGGTTCAGATTCTTAAGCAGTCGGACAATGAACTGATCAATCTATTCATTGATTGATTGATCATACGGGGCCTCATGCTGCATAAAATAAATCAATAAACTCAGACATCAGTTAATGAAGCAGTCAGTCAATAAATTTATCAATCAATCAGTCAATTGATTGGTCACTCAACTGATCCCATGGATACCCGTATTGTGCAAAATCAATCAACCAATCAGGAATAGGTTAATCGATGGGTCAACTGTACAATCACTAACTGAGCAAGCAGTCGGTTATTCAATCAAGTTAGTACCGAATAAATGTACATGACAGTTGTCCAGATGATTGCCTGACTGTTTGATTGACATGAGCCACTCAAGTAGTTCGAGCAATCAACCCACAGTAATCAAACAGTAATTTAACTCAATTATTAAACTAATTATCGATCAATTTATTTATCATTTGTTTACAGTGATTTCTGTTAATATAGACATGGGCACTTGTTCAGTCAGATCGGGCGGTTAACGTATAATTTGCACGATTCCCAAGTTTGGGAAATGTTAACAGTGGGCACTTGAACGAAGTGAGTGCTTCTGCAGTATTTTACAGTAGTAATTTCTTACAGTTACTTTCAGATAAAAGCAGCAAAGTTACCATCACAGTTACCACAATGCAAATGTAATTTGTTACAATTAAGTTAGTTTTAAAAAGTAATGATGTTACTTTGAAATAACTTATCCATAAGACTACAAATTTTAAAAAACTTAGAAAACACCCCTTCCTTTTTGAGTTTCTTACAGAATGTGCAAGTAAAGTTGGTGCAAGTTTGCGCAAACTCGAAATGTCAACACACTTTCGTTTTAAGTGGAAGGAATGGCTACATTGTACTCATTCAATAATACCCTAATGCCAAAGAAACTGTAAAAAGTAACATAGTTACTCTAGTCATTACCTCATAAAAAGTAATAGGACTAAGTTTCAACTTTCAACTAACAACTTTATTGTTTCTTTCCAGGGAGAGGGGAGCGAGAAAAAAAGGCAGACTGTTGTAGCTTGACAGAGTTTCTCCTCACCACAGTTACATCTCAAAAATGTAGCGCATTACAGTTGAGAGTTACCAAAAAAGTCACAAAATTACAGTAAATCATTACTTGTAATGCATTACTACCCAAAACTGCAAGCTTATATGTCTAGTGATCAGCACACAAGTTACGGTAAATTGTTACTTGTAATACATTACAACCCAAAACTACCCAAAGCGTTTAGCACAGAGAAGGGATAAAAGGGCCGACTCACTCCGGACCAAGGTGAGGTCATCCACTCGGTGCCCCCGCAAGGCTTGAGGACGCACGTGCGGTTGCTCTCGGGCTTGCTCGCCTCGTCGCAGCCCCAGTCGCCACGCACTTCAGCCGCCACGGCGTCAATCGAGCGGATGCACTGAACGTCCCGCACTTGGGTTCCTTCGCCGCACGTCCGGTCGCACTGAGAAGCCGAAGGATGGCACTCGTCCCACTTACGCTCACAATCTTCTACCGACGCCATCAGTTTAGTTCAGATTCAGCACTCCCGTTTCGTTTGAGAGTTCCGCTACGTGGCGCTGGCGGTAAAATCGTAGCGCAGCTTTTAAGTCGGGGTCACACTGCTCGTACATCGTACAGAAGGCAGTCTGCAAACACGAGTCGCCACAATATCCGTGGTCCAAATGCCGCGTGCCAAGTTTTCTCCTTGAACTCGTTGCCATGCGGCATTCGGAGCACGGATCTTGCGGTGACTTGCATTCAAATCTGTACGCAGACTGTCTTTTGTATAATGTATAAGCAGTGTGACCCCAGCTTTAGGGTTGCACAAATATTCTAATAGCTGTTGCGAATAATAGGCTACGCGATATTCGCTTCGAGGTGAACAGCGATATTTGTTTCGAAGTAAACTGCGATATTTGTTTCAAAGTGAACCGCGATATTCATATTTTTTAGTGCCGATTGCGGCAAGACAGCCTTGTTGAACGTGCTTCTTACCAAGCACCAGTACACTGCGGAGAGGCAGTACCCCCAAAGCTCGCTTCCACGTGTGTTGTTTCGCGGCAGTGTTACGCGATATGGCACTGTGACGTCGCATTACATCATAATGTCGAACCACGCGATGTCACTGTGTCATGCGACGTCACGAAACACCGTAATGTCATGTTACACCTGACGTCGAGTCACGTGACGTCACGTGGGTGTTCTTGCAGGTTCAGCATCCCTTCGAGAATCCAACTAAAGTCACGTCGTTCATACGGGGTCCAAAAGACAGTCTGGAGACACTGTCCAAGGCGTGTTTCTTCTTCTTACGGAAGTCCCGTCCCATTGGTCATACACACTCTGCTTGCAGACGCATCCGAAGCGTATGTACAATCGGCACGGAATGGAACGCAAACAGTGGGTGCATGGTTTTCGCTAGATGCTGCACCACCTGAACCAGATGGGAGCTGCAAGAAGATGGCTCCTCCTTCGATGTGTTAGACTCTTGCTCAGTGCATCCAAACCTTCAGTGTTGCGTCTCTAGGTGACTCAGCGTGGGTCGAAAACCATGTGCTCCATGTTCGCGTTTCATTCCGTGCCGACTGTACAGTCTCGTGCAATATGAAAGTCCCACTGGGGGCGCATGGCCGAGACAATAAGGGGCGGGGGCACTGCGCGCGTTTCGGGTGATTCTATTTTGCTTTGAGAAGAGGACACTCACTCGCAGCTCGACTGGGCCCCAACACATTTAACAGTTTTTGGTTTCCGTTTAATGGAAGAGAGCGCTTCATCGGCGTCATGCCCAGAGATATGGTCACGAAGGGTTGAAACAAGCTAGCCATCAGTTTTTCATCGGTCGTTTCCGGCGTAAGATGTCGGAACAGACACTACCAAATAAACAAATATTAAAGTTATGCCCAAGTTCTATATTCGAAAGATAAATTATGCCGAAGAGTGCATTCGTTGGTTAGGACGATGGCACGGATCACGCGCCTTAACAGAGTCGGAATAATCGCCCCGGCTCAGGCCGGTCTCTCTCGGAGATCAATTGCGGCGTTCGTAAGACACAGCCATGGCACGACGCCGACAAACTTCTCTCCACCGCGAAACCGAAACCGACAAGCGCGTGTTGCGCTTTAGTCAAGCCCCGAGCGAGTCCTCCCCTCGGGGTAGAATGGAAACGCACGGAGCAAGTGCAGCACCCCCCCCCCCCCGGCCGCCTTCTCCGCCACGCGCTCCCAGTGAATCTTTCGTATTGCCAGAAACAGGAAGCAACCGCGCTTCGCACGTGCTCGAGGTGCGTCCGCGGATCGTTCCGTCGCCGTGCCTGCAGAGCACTTACGTCGCTCCACTCGCCGACTTCCCAGGCAGCGCACTCTGCGTCCTCGCTGCAGTCCCGCTGCCTGCTGGGCTTGGGCCCCTCGCCCGAGAGGCAGAGCGCGTCGTCGGCGAGCAGGGAGCCGGCCTCGACCAGGTGCTGGCAGAACACCAGCCGCAGCTGCGTGCCGTTGCCGCAGCTCCCAAGGCACGGCTCCCACTCGCCCACGTACCATCTGCAAGCCGGCAAAGTTGCCATCATCCCACGACGCTCTAAGGTTTTCTTTTATTTACGGGTGCATTTATCAGTTTATTTATTTATTCGAAATACCCTTAAAGGCTCTCCGAAGGAGGGTATTACATAGGGGAGAGCACATAAAATATATTTAACGACGAAAATGTTACCTTTGACAGCAAACAAAATTGACAAAACAAGCTAAAACAAGGAATAAGATAAGTCTAAGTAAAATATGCGTGACTAAATGAGAGAAAAGATCTGGATGTTATTATCACTGCGCGTGAGTCTATGAAATTTTGTTACTTGTGTAGGTTATTTGGATATTGTTTGCGGCATGAATGAATGAAGAGAAGAGTGGCGGGTGATGGGTTTCACTTTAATAAGCAAGCGTGGAAAGATGCTGTGAGGAGAAAAATTATTGTGGAGCAACTGGTTACAATAAATTGAGCAAGTTTTTGGCAATATCGTAAATCTTGCAACTGGGCACAATAATTTGATTGCGACGGTGGAAAAGGGTGAGTAATCTTAAAAGATAAAACAAACAGCCGTTTTTTTTTAGGCACCACGATAATGACATTTAGACATTTCAGGCACCATGATAATGGCAAACATTTTCTCGACAGATAAGTGCAAAGAAAAAACATTCAGCCTTTCCACTCTCGTGAAGTGGGAAGACCAGCGGAGCTGTACTTGATACACTGTGTGCTTCTTCTTCGTCGTCGTCTGTTTTTCGCGCTGTTTCCTACGATGAATTCTCACCAATGCACCCAACTATCCATTCTTCTATTATGGCTGGAAAGGTTGCCGCCATCTACGAGCGACGGCGGAAACCATACTGGTTCTGTGCTTGCCGCCGTCGTTTATAGATGGCGGTAGCTGTCCAGGTAGGTTTGTGTCGACATACACGGACGCGATCCTGGGGAACCTAACCCTTAACAGCTCCGCTCTAAAAATAAAAATAAGGACTGTATGCGATTAGTTTATTTCTCGATTGACTAACCAAATTTTTATTGGTGTCAGATTTTCTTGTCTATCGTGAGCTTTCTATCCTTGCATGGTTTTAAAAGGGGCACAAAGTGGTTTCTAAGATGGTCTCTTTATGGTAGAGACCTTCAGCATACGGTTTGTTAATTAAAAAAGCTATAATTTGCAGTCAAATGTGCAATAGGTGCACGCTTATTTGCCACATCCAACGCAGCGTGGAATTCTCGGAAGGTTTGCAGTTGCGTCACGCAGCATCCGGTCGGCCAGACTTGTCGCGTCACACTCACGTGGCGGGGCAGGGCTCCCCGTTGCAGGGCCTGGTGGCTTCGGGCTTGATGGTGGGGTTGCACAGGTCATTGGAGACCTTCTCAAAGGTGCTCGCGCTGGAGCAGTAGACCGTCCGGTTCTGGACGCCTATGGGGCAGAGGAACCCAAGCAGGTTGACTGACTCTGCACACCCTTAAAGGGATACTTCAACGAAATTTGAAATATTCCCGTCGTGTTCAAAAAAAGGTTGAATATGGTCCACAATATCCGTAAATGACAATCGCACATTTGTATTTTGATCCTGGTGGCTGTATTTTTCGTTATAAACGGCCCACTCTGGCAAGCGCTCAGAGAAGGCCCAGCTTAGAGCACGTGACATCCAACGCAATCGTGACGTAGGTCGTCTCAAGACGAGCAAAGCTACGGCGAGGCTGACGTCGAGAGGATGGCCTAGTCGTTCCAGCCACCGAAGCGGCTGCTTTTGTATGAATTTTGAGTGATGGGTTAATCTTCTATAATCTTGTAGGGGGACATAGCGACTTCTGCGACACACAAAAGGGATTCTCGGGAAGAGGGGAGTTCCTCCTTCCCCCCTTCTCTCGTCGTGGCCGGAGACGAGACAACCTCCGTCACTAGCTGTCAAGGTTCCTAGACGAGCATTACAAGCGAGGCGTTAGCGACATCCACCAGGTGCTCTTTGCTAATCGTTTAATTTGTTTTAAAATTCCTTTTCGAGACTTTTTTAACAAGACATTGGTATGTTCCATGTCATACTGCTCTTTTGAACACATATAGACTAAAAAATAAGCGCCGAAATTTCGTTGTAGTATCCCTTTAATGTCCTCAGTGTCGAAGGACATGTGCTAGCAATACGAATGAAAGGTATGACTGTTTCCACCAAGGAAAAAACAGAGTTTGTTGCAGAATTTTGGTCGTACCTTACCAAACCGTTATATATATAGAATATACTTTTGAGTCTGTAAATCTCGGTGCAATTATTAATGTACAGAGACTCGTACCGCGACTTCCGACAAGAACGCCATTGGATGTCGCTATGGTCATGTGATCGCTTACGCCAGCCATTGGCAGTGAGGCAGAACCTGAGAGGGAGCTCTGCCGTGGCAATGACACTATATTTTGATGTCTCGGTTGTGACGCTTTTGCGTCTCGCTTTTACAGCTTACAATTTTTACCGAAATGCCCTCAACAAAAACATGGTCTATGTTAGAGTGTGGAAGTTTAGCTGTGCCAACCTTGTGCAGAAGAATATAGAAGTTTGGCAAGTACTTGAACACCAATTTTTGTACCAGAACATGTCCATTATTAAACAACTCTACTTTGCACAAACTTGGAGTGCACACGAGCTTACACAGTGAAAGTGTCGTTTGTGAAAACATTTGAACGCCTGAAGCTTTGGCTTGGCACACTTTTCTAGTGAAACAGAAGGTTGTTCTTTGGAAAGAATAAACATGGAGTGTGGAAGGCTGGTCTACAGAGGAAGCGTGCTAAAGTTGTTTGTGCATATCTTTTGACATATAAGAACAGGAGCAATAAATGCGAGCAATCGTGCAAAACAGTCTCCTAATGACATAAAATCATGTTAAGTCAAAACTGTGCTGCGCCGTATGAACTAACCACATAACACTGCCAAGAATGATTTAACTCTAGCAGTTTCGATTATCAGTCACATCTTGCACTTCTACACAAATCGTGCAAAAGGCTAAATTTGTTCAAACATTTCGACAAAAACCCCGAGACTGGGACAAAAAGGGACGGACAAACACAAAGTCTCAAACAAAAAGGGACGGACAAACACAAAGTCTCAAACAAAAAGGGACGGACAAACACAAAGTCTCAAACAAAAAGGGACGGACAAACACAAAGTCTCAAACAAAAAGGGACGGACAAACACAAAGTCTCAAAGGTTCAAAGGTGCAGCTAAAATCTCTCCTTTGTTCAAAGGTGCAGAGCTAAAATCTCTCTGCATACAGTCTTGGATTGATGGAAAGTTAACCTGGGCAGTTCATCAACCAAACACAAGCTCCAGCTTATCTAAAAAAACCAGAAAATTAAGTTCGAGCAAGACACTTGAGAAAGAAGCTCACCTCCTCCGCAGGTCTGTGAGCACTCTCCAAAGTCCCCAGAGTTCCAGTTGTACTTGTCGGGGTGGGGGCGGCTGGCATTGGCCGGAACTGAGTACTCGTACGTGATTCCCAGGTTCTTCTCTTGATACAAGAGCTGCAAAATAAAATGACACCGTTGCAACAACTCGTGGGGCTTAAAACATCTCAAAATCTCTTACGACGACACTGGTACCATCTATTAAGTAACCATGACATTTCCGTATGTGTACTACAGTTGAACCTCGATTTAGCGAAGTCACCGGGACCCCCTAATTATTTCGTTAAATCGGGAACTTCGTAAAGTCGAGAAAGACATTCTTCGGGATAGGCTGCGCAAGGAATCCGAATTTGTTCGTTAAATCGGGAAACTCGTAAAATCGGGTTTCGTTAAATTGAGGTTCAACTGTATCATTCTTTTATGACATTTCCGTATGTGTTCTATGATTCTTTCTTTCTTGGTTAAAAAATATTTTTTAAAAGTGTTATAAGCGACCATCTCTCATAGACATACATTTGATAGTGTAAACGCTGTAAAACCATCGCCCTAGCAAAATGCAGTTCCAGGGTCAGCTCGCAGATGGTGCCAGCGTGTTCTCTTTCTTTTTTTTTCTTTCTTTATTTGTTTTCCTTCGGGCAGAGCCCGAAAGAAGGGCCAGTGCAAAAGGCTAAAAAAGCCTGACGTGGCACTGGTCCCTTACAGTCCACACATAAAAAAATAACATGAAAATGCATTCCATCTAACAAAATAATACAGCAGGATAACAATCTTTTACAGAACTGAGGCACACATACATGACACAAATGCAACAATAAAAGCCACGTATATAAGGATAAAAATGCGTACTGAATGCAAAAAACAAGAATACAGACTATAATCCACATGAAAGAAAAAACAAGTCATCTAAGGAACACACAAATAACAAGCTTACAGTTGAAAACGAGCGTGTTGGTTAATAGGTACAAAACTTGAAAGTATAAAACAGAGAGGACGAGGACAGGAACAGGACATCTTTCACCCCTGTTCCTGTCCTTGTCCTCTCTGTTTTATACTTTCAAGTTTTGTACAAATAACAAACATCATTATCGCTCACTTTACAGAAACTGAACAGTGTATACCCAAACTCTCATTGTAAAGATCACAGGAACTTGATCCTGAGGAGACGCAAATGTGTGAAAAGTCTTTAAAGGGGCACTGACACATCAAAATCATATTTTATTTTACTATTCGAAACGATTGAAAACGATGCCTGGACATTACCCTCAAAATTTGAAACTTGGGAATTCAGTATTTCTGAATTAAAAAAACAATTTCCAAATGCCGAATTTGAAGTTCCCGCGCGATCCGCGCCAGTGCAGTGAGTCAAATTTTGCGGTCTCCTGCGACTCGACTTTCTTTCGGACCTCCGCTCCACGCTGTGAAGCAAAGCGTCGTTGCTACCGCGGCCCAAAGCGAGGAGGAGGCGAGCAGGCGGGATAGAAGGGTGCCGGCGCGGGAAAAAAACCGGTTTCGTCCCCGACTCGCCGATAATCCTCTGCTCGAGCGCCGCCAAGTTTTCGGAGGGAGCATACAAATCCAGGAAGCGACATCACACGAAATCTTATTTTCAGTATTTCAAAAAGAAAGGCCGTAGTGCGTTCGCAATTGCGTTAAAAAACATGTTTTACGATTGCCGTTATTAAATGTTATAGAAAGGTCGCCTACAAAGCTTCTAAATTTCCTGATTTTTGACGTCACCGATCAAAAGAAGCAAGGAGGTGAGCGCGGAAAATATAAACGCCAAAAGTAAAAAGGCGCGCGCGCACGCGGGAAATTTTTTTTTCGCGATGCGGTTTTTTTTTGCGTGTTTATGACTACAACTTGCATCTTTTAGACAATAAAAAAGACTACGACCTTTGGGGTGTCAGTGCCCCTTTAATCCCGCCATACTACGAAGTGGAAAATCAAAATCAGAAGCATTGTGCAGTCAGCAACACCAATAATGTGAATGGTTTCACAGCTGTCGAGGCCAGTTAGTTTCTAACTTTCCAATTTGATCTCACTTTTCCCCCCCCCCCTCTCCTGCACACTCTCCCTCCTACATGTTTCTCTTCTTGTTGAGAGAGTCTATTGCTGCGAGCTAGAAATACAAAACTTATTCTGATAGCTCCCTAGCTCCTAGCCTTAGTTCCCTAGCCATCCGAGGAAGCGGACTTTAAGAATTAAGGTATTGGCGGAGGGGAGCCATGTCCTCCTCTCCTAACCCTCTTTCCTTCTTGCACCACTTAAAATATCCTTCACTACATACTGTGCCTCGAGAAAAGAAGATTGGATTGGATTGTGGTGGCTTAACCCTTCCTAACAGGCGATCGCATCAAAAAAATTAGATCCTGCCAAAAAAGAAAAGTGAGAAAAATACACCTAAAGAGCCTATGCAGATCGTGGTGGCACCACCCCACCCTTCTCTCTTGGCTTCCCACCAGTCTTTTAACCTACGTTTTGCAATTTCCAGCTTCAAGTGTGCAGGCAACATCCCAACCTTCATCTGTCGTTAACACAGTCGGCACACCATCGGTTTTGATTCCCCGAGCCTTAGTGCAACAATCTAGTTATTCACAACAGGTGCCACTGACTTTAGGTACGCTGCCCGACACGCCCGACAACGCCGTGGAAGTGTCACCCCATCGCCGGCCTCGCCGCTTGCAGGTTGCCCTTCAAAGCGACAGACCACGGAAGCTTTGTAGTTGGGACACCTCGACGACGGCGTCACTCGCATTCTCTCGTGCTTGCTCGTGGAACTTTGACAACCAACGGCGAGGATCGCGACATCCGACAGCATGACACTCTGGCTTTTGTAGCATCATCCGGTGCCACTCGGGGACTTTTTTCGATGCATGGGCAGAATAGGTCGCCAAACACGACGGTCTCATTACCTAAAGCGTAGCGATTATCGCGCTTCAGGTAAACAAGTTGAAACGACTTCAAAAGCGTCGGGTTCCCAGGGGCGGGGTCGCCGAGTGTGAGGTACTGACCACGACGAGGATGGTCTCGTTGGTCGGTCCCAGTGCCACCAGGCTCTCGGGTGCGTGGAGGCCGTGCGTCTTGCGCTCGTAATGGAAGATGGTGCCCGCAAAGCGGATGCTCCGGGGGAACTCAATCCTCCAGTTGCCGTTCAGGTAGTAGATGCCGTGCACATTACGCACCGCTGGGGACAAAGAGACAAGAGAGGCGTGGCAACGAATCCGGGGGTTCGTCGGATTGTACGTCCTTCGGATTAAAAGCACCGTTGAAACTCCCGTACAAAAAGAACTTTGCACCTTATTTATTGTGTCTACTTTCACGACTAAACATTTTCTTCTTTTTAGCTTTTCCCAAACCATAATGAACATCAGCTTCTCATCCCATTCAAAGTCCAGCCAAGCATTTCATTCCCACTGTCACTGCTACCGAGCCTTTGGGCAGGCCGGAATTCGCTTGCAAAACTGAAACGACCTGCGAGCTTCGATATTTCGCAAAATTCCACATTTCATTTTTTTTTTTTTTAAATATGGTACTATCCCAATAACAATTCTCTGTAGTCCTTTAAAAAAAGAAGAAAAAAATCTTTACTACATCAGTACTTTTATAATAATAGTACCTCAAATGTCTGTACCTGTATTACGAGCAAACTTGAACACTGTTTCAGTAAATCCATATATTGGCTACACGGTATTTACTTTAGAAAAGCTATTGCATTAGGACGATCCAGAGCCATTTCACACAACCTCGCGGTTGCTCGACACTACCCATCTCAACTATGTCCGTATGTGTGCGCGTTCTCTCACCCAGGTAGTTGTTGGTGGGGTGTTTCTCTTCTATCCTGATGTTGGTGGCTCCCGTTGGTATCAGCAGAATGTCGTTGTATCCTGAAAAGTGAGTTTGTACACTAAGGGAGCAATTCCAAGTGGTGTCCCAGGCGAAAATTAGTCCACTTCCAGCTGGATTATGGAGCTGGAAATGAGGCAGTCAAGCTGGGTTCCAGCTGGATCCAGCTGGACCCAGCTGAATCCAGCTGGACTGCCTCATTTCCAGTTCCATAATCCAGCTGGAGGTAGACTGATGTTCGCCTGGGGTGACAATCGTGGCAAGCAATGTAACTACGCTTTGAATGGGGACTAGAAGTACAGTGCAATCCACTTATAATGTAAACCCAAAAACTTAGTCGTTAAAACTGATCATTGTATCTGGACTAGAAAATGACCGTTGTTAGTCTAGAAACTGATCGTTATAAGTGGTACATTGTTACCTATATGTGGTATCGTTGTAAGTGGATTACACTGTATCCCAAACACTTTGAATGTGTCTTAACTGCACCATCTGTACTTATCTTGCATCCATTTCAAAAGTTCTAAGGTGCGTGGAGGGATGTATGCAGCCCTATTTGTGGTAGCTGCACTTTTCTTTAAAAACATACTTTGACGATGGTTGTTTGACAAGGTCACAGTTTGGCAGTATCGTTCAAATATATTCTTTGTCACTTATGCGAACATATAACTAAAAAAATCTCGTCATTGACAGCACTGCCACCTCGCTATCATTACTGTATTCCTCACGTTAAATGCAAAATAGTTTAGCAACTCGTACTGAAGAGTCCAAACGAATTACTTTGGACTAGATGCTTACTGCGTGACATGTACCTTGAATGAAAGCATTTTATCAAATCAATAAAAGCCAAATAAAATAAAGCTATTTTTTTCACCCACAGCTTAACTTTCGTAGAAAAAAACGGTTCGACTGGGATGAGGACAAAGAAGAGAGATACACTGGACAAGCTACAAACTCCTACAAACACGCCCACAGCTCATCTTTCCTCCGACCCGCCAGTGTTCTCTGGGCAGAAACATCCCCGTTAACCTTGATTAACCGACTGCACACTTGTTCACAAGGATTTGCCAGAGCGAGAGAAGGAGTGGTAACTCACACACAGACAAGAAATCCTCTAGATTGAGTGATGATGTGATTGAAAGACAGAAATCTGGGCAGTGTGAACTTTTAGCCCCATGTTACAGGAGAAAAATGAACCAGTAGTCAAGTAGCCACAAAAACATGCTTTTGTGTAAGGCTCGTCAAAATATTAGGTGCTGGATAAAATCAGCCATCTAAGTTAAATCCTCATTCTGAAATTTTCGTTTGCGTTCCATCTATTTAAAGGCACGTCGAAAGAGTCCAACTATACATCTGACCTCACCACACCACGCATCCTTCTGCACTATCAAGTCCGTCTGTTATGGTCATTGAATGTCAAGAGAAGTGCATGCAAACGTGGCATTTGAAGTCAGCCACAGCCATGCCATATTCCAGATGCCATCTGCTTCCAATGCAGCAATGCTAGCTTGAGTTCCAAGCTAGGCTTTCAAACAGACAGCCAACATTACTAGGACAACTCAGTTGAGAAACTGCCATAGGAGCCCGTTTTGAAAAAGTGGCTTCCAATCCGTACTCGAGAACTGAACTGGACGCATTGCAGTGCCGCCATTTCTCCCGCAGTGGCCACCACGAAAACTGCCCGTCTGCACGGTTGTCTGCATGCACTGCATGCATCAGTACAGGTCGAGTCGTGCAGGGGCCGGTGGCACCATCTCGCAGTGCCATGCCGCAGTAGCTATATAAAGCAACTTCCATGTTTTGCTTCGCTGCTAAAGTGTAATGCTGTAATCGTCTGCAATTTGGTCTTGGTGGACGAGAGCGGTCCGGGTTTTGAGGCTGAGTTTTCCAACCGAGTGTTTCAGAAACTTTGCAGAGAGCACTGCGCACAGTTACCCCTAGATTGGGAAACTTTAATATAGTCTCGAGCCCAAGCGTGCACCGAGCCTCATAGGAGCCGCCAAGGGTTCGCCAGGCAACTGCTTTCTGCTCTTAGTGTCAACCTTCACAACAGTGCGTCCGACTTTGGCTAGCATTGCTGCACTCACTTTAGCAGACGACATTCAAAAGATGGCATCTCCTGTTGCTGGCTTCAGACGCTGCATTCGCGTGTACTTCCATACAGAAGATGCTTTGTTGCCAAGGTGACACGGACCATACCAGACAGACTTTATTGTACGGAAGGAGATGGCAGAGTGACGAGATCACGTGCGTACTCAAGCTCTTGCGCCGCGCCTTTCAATGGGCGGAACGAGAACGAAAAGAGTTTGAGTTAAGGAAACGCAGATGGGTAATTTTCTCCAGTGCCCAATATTTTGACGAACCTCAGAAAGACGGTAGGTTTTTAGCTCGCAATTTGGACGAAGTTTCTTGAACCGCAACATGAAGATAAACTACCGAAGTGCCGAAATCTGCAGCAATCATGTAATTCATTGAATGAACGAGAAATTACTGACCCGTGCCCCTCGCACAGGCTACGCGACTCACCCACTTCCAAATTGTCGAGGTCAAAGACACCCTCAATGGTGCTACACAAGGAACCGTCCCCGCGGCACACTCGGCACTTGTCCTCTTTGGCGCTGGAGCCCAGCATCTTGTCGCACCCAACTGGCTGTCAATGGAGAAATACACGTCAGTTGCCCAGGAAACGTGTTCTTAACACTTCTGAGCAGCTTTTTGGAGCCGCAACAAACCACCATTTCCGAAATTCCCGCTATGGAAATTATTTCGGCAGAAACTTTCACGAGCGTAGTATGAGGGAGCATGAGTGTTTTCCTCAAGCAACGAAGCTAGATCCTGTTGGGTCTATTGAGAGACAGTGACCTAGACTGAGCTCGACCAAGGTCACTTTTCTGCTTATTCTGGCTTAATTTTTGCCTCCAAATTTGTACAAAGAACCTTCTTGTCTCTTCCTTCTATTGCCTCAAGTTCCATCAGTTTGTTATTCTTCACCCCCATGCCACCACTTCAAGCAAAGTTCAGTGCATTCTTGGATCTCTAGACAACTCACACAAACGCAAGCTCGCAAAGTACTGACCGTGTCACCACCAAGCTCCATTGTTCCGAAAGAAGCCTCGAGTGTATGGCATCCGCATGCCATTCTCCTTTCCATCTCGTCAGAATGGAAGCCATAAGTATTGTCGAGCATACCATTTGCAAAAGTCCTCGACGCACGAGTGCTCATGCAGCGAGAGCACTTCAGAAAGCTACTTGACCACACTTTCAGCTTTCCTTCTGGTTTGGCAGGAGGACATGACAATGCACTTATTCTTTTGTTCCCTACTAGCCACACTATGTTCTTGTAGAACTGAGCTACCTAAACCCTTTGTTGTATCATGTCCTAGACAATTCAAGCAGTATAGTGGAAGGCTTGAAAAAAGACCCGTAGATTACCATGCACTGCCCATCCACGCAGACGTCCAAGCTGCCATCGTCGTGGCAGCGCGTGCCATCTATAGTCTTCGAGGAGTGCCGGTAGTAGAACCGTTCCCCCTTGGGCTTGCAGTTTAGCTCGCAGGGGTTGGCCGCTACAGAAACAAAGTGAAAGTTTATTGGTCACACCACCGTCATCAAATACACCAAAGCAACATGACTAATCTGCAATCATCGCAGCTTTTCCAGAATGATGGACCTCTGGGTACAGCCAACAGTCACAAACAAAAGGAATTAAAAGTTGTAAGTTTGCTTTGTCCTTCATGTTAGCAGCACAGCAGGGCTATGTACGCAAGCAGCAACATGCGCAAGAATCATGCTAACCCAAAGGTTCCTCTCGTCGCAACAGTAAAAGAATGCAAAGTAGACACACTGTCAAACTCCATTTTCTTCCATTCACAACTTTACGAGGAAGGATACAAGATGTGCAAGCAATCCCCACAGTGTTGACAATGAGCAAGCGGTTACAACCAAACATTTCATTTTGGTACGACTGAACGGTAAACCGGCACCGGCGTGGCCAAGTCGACCAACAACAAAGGCGACGGCTTCGCCAAGGTCCCGTCGTTGCCGAAAGCCGCGAGTGTTAAAGACCTTTGTAGCAAACCAGAGCACTCCTACTACCACTAATGTCTTCTGTGAATGTAGCAAGTGCATTGAAACTGTCCCTCTGCACTTGCCTTTGTGGTAAGGCACCCAGCTGTAGTACTTCCCCTCAAAGGGAATGCTGTTGAAGCGCGCGCACTGTTCTTCCCGGAAGTCCTTTGTGAAGTCCGGGCAGTCCTGAATCCAAGCAAAGAAGTCAAGGAGCAGAGATGCCAGTTAGTAATAAGAGGCAGATATGGGATACATGGCAAAACAAGACTTCCACAGCATTGCAACAAAGAGCTAGTCTTACAAACGTCCTCATTCAGCGCCTCAAAAAGTGTAGAAAATACTGCTGTTACTAATGGGAGAGACAATGTGATAAATGCTGAAATAACAAGTGCTTATTTTCAATTACTCAATTTTGTGGAGTTTGGTCAATGTGAAAGCTTGACTATGAATAAAACCAAAAAGTTAATTAAGTGAAATCTGTTCTAGGAAATCAATCAACCATGCATGTCTTTAAAAAAAGAAAAAAAAAACAGACAAACACACAAGTTTTGTTTTCTCCAAAAGCCACCTCAATTTATTTTATCCTTTGAACTCAATAACTTTGCACCGGCAACAATGAAATGCAGACATATGCCACAGATAAGAGCCTACCTTGCTGAGACCTCTCCTTTCACATGAACAAAAACTCTTACCCTCATAAAAATACTTTGGCACTTATCTCTTTTCAACATGGCCGAGTTACATTTTGGAAAAGCAATGTAAAAGAAATCGAAGCATCAGACAATTTTCCGAAACCAAATGTTCATCTTAAAAAGAAGTCTCAACACACAATGGCCAGGTCACTTAGACACACTTCAACTGTTCTTGGATTTCTTTTTTTTCTTGGATGCCACGAGACCACTGTCATACTCGGATATCTTCACTTTGGCGATTGACGGCCTACGAGTTCCCGGATTCTTCATCCGTTTAGCCCTAGCATCCCGATGGCCATGGCCTCCAGTTGCACCTTTCGGTGGTTCGGAAGCCCACTGAGCACCCAGAGTGCTCGGAGTCTCTCGAAGGCAGTAGGCTTTTGCAAGATGTCCCAGATGGAGGGCCCTAAAAGAAACCACCTCCCTCATTGCCCTTGGATAAGATGCATACGATCGAACATGGCTCAAGAACCCTTTCTTGGCCATTGCAAGGAGCTCTTGCTCCGCATACACCTCATTCTCGAAAATGAGCTGAAGAGTTGTCACAAAGTCTTCCATGGTCTTGAGCTTCTGTCCAGGATCAGTCCTTGCCTCAAGGATCTGCTGCTTGAGGGCATACACCTTGCAGAGCAATTCCTTCAGCTCCATCTTGTCTACCTTTATCTTGCGGTCGGCTAGGACATCCAGGAAGCCTACCTCGGATGGGAAGAGGAGGATGACGACGCGGCCTTTTGCACCTATGCGGGCAGTTCTCCCAGCGCGATGGACATAGTCTTCGGGTCGTAGCGGAACACAGCACTGGACTATCAGGTCCACCTGCGGCACGTCCAGTCCACGAGAGGCCACATCCGTCGTGAACAGAACTCCCGCCGGGGCGTCCCTAAACTTGCGGAAGACTTCGGCGCGATCGTGCTGAGTCATGTCCCCGTGGAGCTTGACGAAGTCTACTCGCCTGTCAGTGTCTTCGAGCATGACGCCCAAAATGGATGAAAAGAGTGCCTGCTGGAAGTCGACCGAATCCTGCGTCGCCAGAAACACGATCACCTTGCCACCATCTGTAACCACACAAGCGTCCAAGAGGAGACAACAGAGAGCCATCTGAGCAAGCTTGACGGGCGTCTGGACGTAGTACTGGCTCAAGCCAGCCGGAAGGACAAACTCTTCGAGCTCGCCTGCGCCCGCTTCCGTGGCAACATCCACGGTCGTCGGATTGTTCAGGGTCAAGCCGGCCAGGCGCTCCACTCCCTTACTGAGTGTGGCAGACAGCAGAACGCTGGTACCATCTGCCTGGTGCTGCTCCTTCCAGAGAGACACTATCTTCGAGACCGACTCTTCGAAGCCTAGTTCGAGCAGGCGATCCGCCTCGTCGATCACGAGCCAGTCGGCTTTGGCGAGGGAGAACGACTCCGTGCGCTCCAGGTGGTCGATCAACCTGCCTGGCGTACCCACGACGATGACGAGCCCTTTCCTGATCCTAGCTTTCTCCGACTTCTTCTTTTCGCCACCCATGAGGACACCCGGGACGATCCACGTGCAGGCCTTGGACAGCTTCTCGAAGCACTCGTACGTCTGCAGGGCCAGTTCTCTGGTGGGCACGATGACAACGGCGCGGATGCCTCCCGCTCTGCTCAGCTTGGGTCGGATCTCCTGGAGTCGATGCAGCATTGGGACGGCGTACGCCAGCGTCTTGCCAGAGCCCGTGTGGGACTTGATGAGGGCGTCCCGGCCGTCCAGCAGCACCGGGATGGCGAGCTTCTGGACTTCAGTGGCGGTGGTGATGCCGAAGCGGTCCCGAAGGCAGGACACCAGGTGCGGATGCACGTCGAAGTCGGCGAACTGCGACGACGAGAACACGGGCTCGCTTTTGGACTCGGTCGGCTTGACATCGACCTCCGGCAGGACGGTTCGGTGGTCGAAGAGGGCCGTCACGACGTGCTGCTTCTTTTTCGGCGGTGCCCCGGTGTGAGGCTCCCCGCCGACACCGCCTTCGGCCCCGGAGCTGGCACCTTGGGTACGCTTGGCAGGCTTGAAGGGACGCTGCGCGCCACCTGCTCTGACGCTTCCAGGTTCCTTGGACACAGCAACGACAGCATCACGGTCGGTCCTTTTCGCGGTGGTCGCGGCAGATTTCTTGAGGGGAGCTTGGGTGCCCAGGTTCAGCACGAGATCGGAGCCCTCCATGCCGTCAAACGGGATCCGCCGATGAGGAGAGCGCTACGTCTTTACTCCCCGGATTAAGGCTAATTCGCGCACTGAAAACAGATGGAAGGTCACTTCACGTTTCATGTTGGTTCTAGGGTTGTTGTGAGGACACGAAGAACACTGGTTAAACTCATTTTCAGCCACATCACGCCAACACCAGTCCAGATGCACGCTTGCACGTTTTCTTCGTAACCGAGGCGACCGGAGTCGATCGAGTCTCGATGAGGCTAGTGAGGCTTAGCACGTGCACCGTGCACTCTCAAAGAAGGAGTTTCATATGGTGGTCAATGGATGGCGCCACCATCCTGCGCAGCACGGAGCCTGGCGCGGAAACGTTTATTTCCGGTCTCCTTTCTCTCTATCTCTCTCCCCTTCTCTCGCTCTCTCTTGTCGGCGCCAAGTTCGACAGCCGAACTGGAAGTATTTGTCCATAATTACGACAATAAGACGAAATTTGGTTCTCAGTATGTTTAGTAACATACGGTTGAATATATTTATGTGTGAGCAAAGCCGAAGCTACGAGCGTGCTGCCGTGAACGATGCTTGCACAACGTTGGTTTGGTGGGCTAAAAGGGGAGGTGCTACGATCGCGCTTGCGAAAGTGACTCAGTGATTGTTTCTTTCACTCGGAAGGATAGCAGCTCCACCGTGCACTACAGGGAAGGTGAAAGAAAAAGTACACCGACGGGCTTCACACGCCCACCACTGCAGCCTGTCGTCATTGCAACAGTGAAGACATTTTCTCTTTTTTTTCTTTTGTGTGTGTGTGTGTATGTATTTACAGTGCGGGCACATTGATGCCACCGCTGCGTGCTGAACCGCCTTCGATTAGAAAGCATGTCTTTCTAATCGAAGCCAAACGGAAAACTTCCACTTTTTTACATTTTTTTATAGAGCATTTTTGACGTTTTATTTTTTATTTTTTTTTTTTTTTTTTTTGGTATAGCGGGTTTTTAGCCAAGTCTGTTTTTACGCCGAAAGCTGCACACATCGTTTTACTTCTCGAAGTGTTCACTGTTTCCATATTGAATCTTGTAGAAAAGCGGGGACCTTTCAGCGACGTGGAGAATGTTCTCTCTATGACAATGAATTTGAACTGTTCTGCCTATTACAAGCCAGAAGAAATTTCTTCAGCCTTTAGGGGAATTCTTACATATAAGAGAATTCTTTAAGATTCATAAAAAATCATATTAATAATAATATTAATGGGAGAGGAAACTGCGCTGCAAACTACAAATGGACGACATTCTTAGTTACTGCGCTTTATGTTTCTGCCCCTGAATAACGGATTTTGTAAAACCAGAGGGTGAAAGTAGAATGTAGACAACCAGATCACTTATTCGCCTGTACGTTCTATTTTAGTATACCTTGGTTTGAGTCACGAAAACTGGCGATTCGGACGAGGCCGTTCTTCAGGTGGCACATTTCGTTTTAAACTCGCATCGAAATGTCAGGTCACAAGCATGTCATTGGGCTGTCTAAGTGAAAAGCAGATTTTAAAAAAAGAAGAAAGTGAAAGAAGTTACCGAAATTGATTAAATATGTAAACAATTGTCCTAAGACAAAAAAAAAATCTGCCATCTGTGTTATTCAAAACTATAAACACTGACTACCTGCCAAGGAGACTGTCCTGGTATGCTGGCCCGTCTGATCTGTCCATTCCCACTTACTGCTACGTGTGAGCGCCTGCCCAGGGGGCCACCCAACAATCCGCCATCATAGCCGCGGTAAGCGGACTGCACCGGAAAAAACACTTCTTGAAAAAGAAAAAGAAAAAAAGAAACCAGTGAGAGGTGATTTCTGGCGTATTTTTATCCCGTGCATCTGAATATCACGTTCGTTTTCCCCCGAAGATGTAACTAAACGCGAGAGAACGCGAAAAACCTCCGACGAGTCGTGACGTCACACTAAGATCTTTGGGCCGCCAAGCGCGTGTCGCCAGGTATATTCGCCCACACTGACACCAGTCATGACCATCTCTTTCTGACATTTCTAAAAATAGCGAGAGTGCGCGTGCATAGCTTTGACAGGCGCTGAAGATGCGCGAGAGCAGGGATTCCGAAAACTCCAAGTGTAACGTCACGTGCCGAGAAGAAAGGGATTTGGCGATACTTTAAAAATGAATTTCTGCAGCGTCCACGCACAAAATTGAAAAATAATTTCGATATTCGTGATCCTGGAGGCCGCATAAAAACCATCTAAGTTTTTTTTTTTTTTTTTTCCCCTTTAAAAAGATGCTGAACCAAACATTTTATTGTCTATAAAAGGGGGCGCACTATTTTTCCATGAGTCAGCAGCCGCTGGTGTGCGCGAGCAGACGCAACGAAATTGACGTCATCATATTTCCCAATAAGCTTGAATGGGGGATATGATGACGTCAATTTCGTTGCGTGTGCTCGCGCACACCGGTGGCTGCTGACTCATGGAAAGATAGTGCGCCCCCTTTTATAGACAATAAAATGTTTGGTTCAGCATCCCATTAAGCTGAAACGAAGTATAGCATCGTTTTCATTCAACCTGGCACTCAACATTTATGTCTGGAATGTCGCGTGCCAGGCTATCTGAATATGAAGCAGAGAGGTCCTGGTGACCTGTGGCGCAAGCAGGCGTAAACGGGGCTGCGTGAAGCAGCTTTTAGGCGCCTTGTACGCTGCTTTTGTGGGTCTTTGCATGTTGGATTTCTTTCTTATTTCGTGAAAGTGGCTTCTTTTGCCCTAACCATGTCAAAACCTCTGTGGTGTTTCGGAGCAGGCGATAAGCGCCCACATTACCTAAAAGTTGATCGTGTAAACAATTCAATGAATGATACACTACCGTTACAAGCGTGTCTAACCCGTTGAACTTCTGCTGGCCTTCCGCGTGCGCGGCGAAAAGCGTCGCTGCGGTCGGCCTCCCACGAATGGTCAAACGCCCACCATGACGTCTTTAGTAATCCTGCTGAGAATCGTGACTTCACGGGTAGAAACTATTCAAGGGCGCCGTTATCTCGTTGCTTTCGCCGGAACGAAGCCGAGGAAAAAATATTCCAATCTTGAAAGAAGCAAAAAAAAAAAAAAAGTACATTTGGAAGACGAATTGGTGTCATCTACTCCTGGAGCTTATGCAACGCGTAAAAGACATTGTGCTCGCTGCGGACATAATGACCGAATTATCTGCCTCTCGGGCATGTTCTGATTCTCCAACATGTCCGCAGACAGTTTCTGCGTGAGGAATGTCATACAAGAAAGAAACTCGGACAGTGTCCGTATGACTGTAGTATGCGCATGATATATATATTAGCAGTATGACTTACTCATTTCATGCAAAACCAAATAAAGATTGAGAAAGAAAAAAAGGAAAACGGCGCGAGGCGCTGAGGCTTTGTGCGTCGGTGAGCACGCCGACGCCTTGCCGAGAAGTTCGAACCAAGTCAATTTGCGGCCTTCCTCGGAACTCTACGAGCAACAACGACAATACCGATTTCCGGCAACGGCACAATGTCTCCTTCAGATACACGCGGGCTTCCTGAAGCCTGTTGCGCACCTCCATAGCCTCCTCTATACGGAGAAAGCCTGGCGCGTCGCGTGAAAAGACGGCCGCCGTAAATGGGAAAGGAGGGGTTGAGAAACGGGAGCGGAGAGAACCTTGCCCGCTAGCGCCACAAAAGAGCGAGCGGCCAAACGCAGAAACAACCTTTTTTTTTTTTTTTTTTTCTTTTCTTGTCTCTATGGCGGAGAGGAGAAACTCAACGTCCATCCTTT
Source organism: Ixodes scapularis (assembly GCF_016920785.2). Taxonomy (NCBI): domain Eukaryota; kingdom Metazoa; phylum Arthropoda; class Arachnida; order Ixodida; family Ixodidae; genus Ixodes; species Ixodes scapularis. The sequence goes on along the minus strand of NW_024609836.1, from coordinate 86,044,136 downwards.
CCCGTTTCTCCCTGCGCCCTTTCGAATCGCCGCGCCCGTTTCTCCCGGAGTACGAAAACGACGGTGACGAAAACACAAAAACAAGCGTGGTTCGGGGAGCGGCCGCTCATGACCCAAGCGCTCGCTGTCTAGGTCTGCCCTTTCTGCTCTGCGCTACCATATTGGTCGCCGTTCGGCGCGCTCCTCCTCTCCTTTTTCCTGCGGCCGCGCGCTCTATGGCTCCGTCGTCGATGTGCCAGGCTTTCTCCGTATACAGGAGGCTATGGCACCTCGCTCGCGTTGCTTAGAGCCGGACATAGCCCGCTCTAAAGACACAAAAGCTCACTCTTTCAGTTATGGGTTCGCGTTGGGTGACTGCGATCTGAAAATTTGGTTCGAGTTTCAAACCGCAGAAAGATATGGCTGTGTCTCTTTCAGCCACGGTGACGCTGATAATGCATCGTACAAAGGACAGTCCTTCAGACAGTGTCTGAGGTCCCTTTTTTCCTTGTATTATGATGCGCGTCTTCGACTGGTGTGCTCAGCGTCCTATGCTGCCCAAACACCAAAAGGAGTCCCGAGGTGGTAACAAATGACGTCGCAGAAGCCGACATGTCACGCTGTTGCATGTCGCGATCCTGGTGGTTAGTCGTAGAAACGAGAAGCTGCGGGTAGCGCAGACGAACGCGAGTGTCGCTGTCGTTATGGCGTCCCAACCTCTGGCTGCTGAAGCTTCCGTGGACTGTCGAACTGGAGAGCGACCTGGAGCAGAACAGGCGTCTGCCACATACACACAAGCTGTTGGGACGCCGCCAGGATCGCGACAGGCGACAGCATGACACTTGTATGACGTCATCAGGCAGAAATGGAGGGACCACTTTTTTGGACGCGGTAAACACACCCGTCGGAGACGCGTCCAGGCATTGGTCGTACAAAAACTCTCTGCAGGTACGTTTGAAGCACGCATAGTATAAAGCAAACATTCTTCAAACAGGCTTTAGTCGTGTCCGCACATAATTATGTCGCCATGTGTGCACACATGTTCGCTGCAGACATGGCGACATAGTTATCTGCGAACACGACTAAAGTTTGTTTGAGGCATGTTTTGTATGGTTTGTCTGCGGCTTTAATACGATCCCCGTTACTGTGGATGAGACAAACTGCCTGAATGCGGAGGGCAAGTTCGTCTGCTTCTTGCGCAGGGGGTAGCGGTGACGTCAGAACGCCAAGCCCTGATTGGCTGATTGCGACCCCCTATCTGAGCGTCGTCTGCTCCCTTGCAACATCGTCTGCTCGCAACGTCGTCTGCGTCTGTCTTGCCTTTCCTGCGACTTTCGGAAGTGCAGAGGCCAGATTCACGAAACAACCTTACGCCAAAAATGTGCGTAAGGCAAATCTTAAGAACAAATTCGTATTCACGAAACGTCGTAAGTTTTGCGCAGGTTACGACGAAATCCTACGACAGCTCCGAAGCTGTCTTAAGGGGTGTCCAAACAGGACACTACAAAACGCACGACTCCGACAAATCGTGAAAATTGAAGCGGACGCGCCCGCTTCAATTTTCACGATTTTTTGGAGTCGTACGTTTTGTAGTGTCCTGTTTGGACACCCCTTTACGCACTTCTTACGATCAAATCAGCACGACCAACTGCGTCGCGGTCACGACGACCCACGGACGTTTATTTTTCTACGTGCGCTTCTCACGGGTCCCGACTTCAAGCAGCAAGAAAGAAATAAAAAGTACTTAAAACAAGATAAAGTAAGTAGGCAGGCGAGCTGGTTGATGTTACACATTTTTGAAAACCGGAGACGACGGACGAAGAAGGGGACAACACACAAAACGTCTCAAACGCAGCTACTAAATTTTATTTAAACAGTCATTTATATAGCATCTCTCCCACACGTCTTCCGGAACTGCCCACGTCACAGCAACTTTTAGCCAGGGTACATCTCGTCTTGACCCTTTTTTTTTTTTTCTCTCTTTTATCACCTCACTTAGTTTGTACAAAGCATTGCAATACAAGCACCATCATCACACCCGCTAAAGTCGGGTCTTCAAACTCTGAGATTGCTAAACACGTACAGGAGTGCAATAATTGTCTGCCGGTGTGGGGGTCTACTGTTGTTTTAAGCAAAGAAAAAGATTGCGCAAAAAGAGTTTTGAAAGAGACAATTAGAATCACGACTGTAGGAAACTGTATCAGTCAGCCGTCAATCGCATTAGACGAAGCGACCCAAAAATTTTTGCTGTTGTAAATTTTTTTTTTTGTATGTTTTAATACGGCGTGCTTGTGCGTGATACGAGATGCGAGTTAGGCCTTGCAGCTTGTGTGAAGGTGTGTGCGTTGGATCTGACCTTCGGGGGTTGCGACAATGAAGGGAGTTCGGAGATTTGAATTGTTATCAGACTAGACGAAGCCACCCAAAAAGTTTTGTGTTGTTATCAATTTTTTTTTTTTTTTTTTTTTTTTTTTTGCCAGTTAGGTTACCTGGGGTGTGAAGGTGTGGTTCCTTGTGTCCGACTTTAGCGGGTGTGATGATGGTGCTTGTATTGCAATGCTTTGTACAAACTAAGTGAGGTGATAAAAGAGAGAAAAAAAAAAAAGGGTCAAGACGAGATGTACCCTGGCTAAAAGTTGCTGTGACGTGGGCAGTTCCGGAAGACGTGTGGGAGAGATGCTATATAAATGACTGTTTAAATAAAATTTAGTAGCTGCGTTTGAGACGTTTTGTGTGTTGTCCCCTTCTTCGTCCGTCGTCTCCGGTTTTCAAAAATGTGTAACTTAAAACAGGCCACGACGAACAAGAACGTTTGATCCACAACGCTCGGAAAAAGCTCCAACGGCCACGATTCCACCGAACGCGACCAAGCGAGCACGGCAGTTAAGCCTAGCAGGCACTCCGCGACTCGGCGACCGTCTGCCCACGACCGGCTGGTGTGTTGAATGGAACAGGCCCTTGTGACCCTTGTGAACCCTTCCCGTATTATACTTTGATCGCTGACCTCAGTTTTAGATTAAGAGGTCAACGTCTTCCTCTTGTTATCTCCTTGTTTCCCGAGGCAATGGGGACTCTCGCCGGTGAAAAAGCGGTGAATCTCCGACACGCAAGAAAGGAAAAAGCAGTCATCGATTTGACTATACATGACGTAAAGCAGACGACGTTAACTGCGCCAACCCGCCGACGCCGTTAAAGAATGAGGGGTCTCGCCGCACACGAAAGGAGGGAAAAAGTATTTAGGAGGGAACTTGCGGACACTAACCACCGAGGCGACGAGGTTTGCAAACAAACCTCGTCGCCTCGGGACACCTCGCCAGTGAGTCCTTCGATGTCCCTCCTTGATGCGCGCCTGCTAGTTGTCAGACGAAAACAACGTACCGCTCAAGTTATTTCGTCTGCCCTCTCTGAAAGGCCAAGTCGAGCTCGCTCGTAAAGACCTGCACTTCCGAATGTCGCAGGAAAGGTGAGACAGACACAGACGACGTTGCGAGCAGACGACGTTGCAAAGGAGCAGACGGCGCTCAGAAAGGGAATCGCGATCAACCAATCAGGGCTCGGCGTTCTGACGTCACCGCTACTTCCTTTCTCATGCGCAAAAGACGAAAATGAGCCCACTTGCGAGGCGTATACATGCACTTGTCCTCGTTCTTAGAAATAACTCACATTATGGATGATTTTTTTTTTCTTGCGTGGGAGGGGGGGGGGGGGGGGGGGGGGTGAACGAGACATGTGTCAAAGATGTTTACATTTAAGTCCCTCGGCTAAAAGCTCGAGGGTTATTTCATTTACGAACGGATTTATTTTTCGCTAAATTGAGAAGGTTCCGCTAATTAGTTGTCATTAATTATTAATTTAACTTAATTATAAGGAGAAAACTATACGCGCTCTTCCGCTGCAAATTCGGTGTCTTTCGTCTTTTTACGTACATTAAGATACCTTTATTTTTTAAGGTTTTGACGAGCGTGTTGGAGCACATGTAACAGTAAGAAAGTACAAAACTAACATAAGGACGAAAACAGACTTGGACATTATCCTAAATCTCCAACGCTTAAAGTTATACTAAAATAATTTTTTTTTATTCTTTTTCTTTTTTCTCTTTTTTTTTTTTTTTGGGGGGGGGGGGGGGGGAGAGGGAGGAGGTTACTGAGGTGACACGAAAAAAGGAGGCTGGCAGTCTCCGTTTATGAAAGAGTTCATTCGCACAGCAGACGACACTCTGCGGCCTCGTCTGCCTCCAGTGAGGACGCGGAAGGCCGCGCCAGAGAAAACCCTTTGAACACAGGGACGTGACCCCTTCTTTTTTTTCACTTCTCCTTGTCGTTTTTCTTGTTATATTCGTGAAAAGTTATAAATTGGTGAGAAGCATTCAGAGCTCCCTTTTGCTGGAAGCGATGCCGAAGACCGCGACGCGCTTGGAAGCAGACGCCCCGCGGGACGCCCATCTGCAGACGACGGCCGCCAGGGGACCACCGGTCCTGTCAATCATGGCTGACGCGCGTCCCTAACGCGGCTTTTTTTATTCTTATTATTATTACTTCAGTTTTAGACTTAGCTATGCCGCTTGTCTTTTTGCTGCGCATTTTCTTCTTTCGAAGCCAGTTTTATCATTTAAATTTGGGACCACTCCCTCGTGTTACACATTCTGTAAATGCCACGGCAAGATTTTTTTTTTACTTTACATAGGCAATTTTGGCAGCTTTAATGAAGTAGTACAAAAATAGTATCGGTCAGATGAATAGATGAGAGGCTGTCTGGAGCAAGGGCACACCTGGTGAGCACAGCGCGAAGTGGTAGCCGTATTTTTGCTTCTTTGTCCGTCCTATATAAAATAAAGTACTATTAAATGCTTAGCATATGCTCTTAGCTCTATCAGCGTGACGTGACGGTGTTCACCCGATGTCATTAGCGAAACGGTCGACAACCATGAGATCACACGACGCGGTCATGTGACACTGTGAAGTCATGGTGTCATATGACGTCATATCGTGACGTGACCCATGAAGTCACGAGAAGTAAGTTCACGTAACCAAGTGCTTTTATGAAGGTCACGTGACGTGATATCGTGCCGTCATAATGTCACGCGTGACGCCACATGATACCATGACGTCGCAGTAGACTCTCTACAAATGCAATTCATTTAGAGCGCCTTGGGGTTACCCAAGCATCAAGTAGGATGCAGGGATTGGTTCTCCACGCGCCGCACGTCCTGGCCTCAGCAGTAGTAGCTTTTCAAAAGCAAATGCCTAAAATAAATTGCATCTTGCACGCGCGTTCGTCAACGCTTTATTTTAGTTATTCACTTCGAATCTTTTATACGGGGAAGGCGTGTACGTGTGACACGTGGAACACCAATCCCTGTATTCTCCCTGCTGCTTGGGGTAATTTAGCAATAGGTCTATTGGCGACGTGCGCGACCGAAAGCGTCGCTGTGGTCGGCCTTCCACGATTGGTCCAAAAGCTGACTATGACGTCGGAAAGGGTATACCATCGACGGAAATAAGAGGAATGAAAGAACTTTAATTTCGACGGTGTTGGCAGTGTTGCATTGAGAGCGCAACGATTTCAGGCTTCCACCATGCTATTTACAAACACCATTTAACTTGTTGTTCGCAAGGTAATGACGTCACAAGGGGGAACCATAGGAGGGCGCCACCAAAACATCTCGCCGCTAATAGGTATATTAGCCAAACACCATACAGCGTGTTCGAGTGTATTTTCACTCTGCGCGTGCTGGCGTGTGCAAAAACAAAAACTCAAAACAAACGCGACTTCGCGTGCGCGTTTATCCGTGTCTTATTTCTGTGATTTACCTTGACTCTTTAACCGCTCATTCACACTGGAAGCGGATCCGCGTTCGCAAAGCGGTTGCGAACGCGGTTGTATAAAGATCCAGTACAATTGCACGTGCACTTGATGCCATCGAGTGCGCGTGCAATTGCACTGGATCTTTATACAACCGCGTTCGCTACCGCTTTGCGAACGTGGATCCGCTTCCAGTGTGAATGAGCGGTAAGTAAGGTGAGTGCGAGCATCGCGTGTTCCATATATGTTCCCAGCGTTCTTCTCGATGCTCGGGTAATTTGGCAATACGGTGAGCAAGTCGGCCCTGCTTGCGCAGGGGCTGCGGTGACATCAGAAAGTCACCGAGCTCCGATTGGCTTTGACTGAAATGATAGTGAGTAGACGTACCCCCTATTTTTTTTTTTTAATTAGCCAATAGGAGCTCAGCGTTTTTGACATTGTCGTAACCCCTGTGCAAGAACCGGACGAACTTGATCTCCGTGATCTAAGCCTTCCAACATGCTCGAGACGCGGATACTATTCTCGGCAGCAGTATGACGTATGCGCACTGCGGCAGTTGGGTGGCTGGCCCAAGTTGGCGCTCGAATCAAAGGCTCGGATTGTTATCAATCCACTTGGAAGGCCCGGTGAGCTACAGCCGCGTTGAGCAATGTGCATTGTCGAGCTCCCGCTGTTTTCTTCTTGCCCGAAAGGCCGAGAAGCGACGACGCGTCGAGCTCACCTGGACGTTGCAGGACGTGTACCTCTTGCCAGGACCCGTACAGCTGTGATGTCCGTCAGCGCTGAAAGGAGGGAAGGAAACCGTTCGAGGGACCCTGCGAACGGACCGACGGCTAGACCCGTCATTTATCCAATATTATGGTATGGCTATCTTGTACATAATATCGATCATCCTCCTCATGTACCCCGGCTCGTTTGCGCACTTGCTTTTTTTATGTTTTATTATTTTTTTTTTTTTTCAAATTTGATTGAACCCGATAAATAAAGCCAAAAACATCTTCAGGGACAGTCGGCCTTTCTTATGGGAATCCCACATCTGGCAACTCTGAATCTGAAGTGCAGCGGAGAGGAAGAGGGGGCGGGGGGCAGAGTTGCCAGGCTAGCAGGGATGAAGCCAAAATTGAAGGAATCTCCCAACAGTGTGGAAGCACCGAATCTGAAGTCGAGGGATGGGTGGATGGATGGATGGATGCTAACGGCTGCACCCTTTATAAAGGGCGGTAGCTTGTGCCATCTAGCCTAGAAACCAAAAGTCTCGTTCCTACCTTCGCCCTTCGAAGTCAGTTTTCTTCCCCTCTGCATTTTTGTAACTATCACCAGGCGGTGTGGGATATCGTCAAAATAATCTTTCGAAGATAAAGAAAGAAAAAAAAAGAAAAAAGAAAAACATCACTTTGACTTTTCCGCCCGGCCCGGGAGTCACCAAATTTCCCCTGGTCAAACCTATTCGGCGTTTCCGTAACACCGGACTCGCTGGGAGGCAGAGTTGCCAGACTGTCGAGAGATTCAGCCAATAATGACGGAATCCCCCAACAGTCCGGCAACACTGAACATGAACTGCAGCAAAGAGGAAAGAAAGGGAGGGGGAGGGGGGGGGGGGGCAGAGTCGCGGCGAATTGCCGGCGGATTCAGCGAAAATCGACAGAAACAACCCTCACAGTATGGCAACGCCTCCTCTACACAGATACACACGGAAAAAATAGGACTTAAAATATCCTCACTTTAATTCACAAAAAAATTCACCAAGCGCCAAAAAAAGAAAAGATGGCATGGCGTTTATTTTTTTTTTTTTTTTTATTAGGTAGCAACATATCACTTTTGCTTAAAACGGTTATTACTAATTATTTTTTTTTATGTGTCGTGACTGTATTTCTTTCTTTTGGTTTCTGTTATTTTTTTTTTTTTTTTTTTTTTATGTGTATGCTTATGTGCCCACCCCGTCTGTAATGTCCATCAGGGCCTCGAGTGTATTGCAGTAAATAAAAATGATATCGAAGGATTTGGCCTGGTTCACGGGACGGATGCATGAGCGTGTGTAGAGAGAGTGTGTGTGAACCCGAACGACCCCCGCTTATCCGGCCAGCGCCTGTCTCCGAACGCGAGAGCTGCAGAGCTGACGAGAGCCACGCTCACTTGAACCCCCGAGGGACCTTCGAGAGGCAGCGGAGAAGAACAGACCACGTGACTTGCCCCCAGGCATTCCTGTGTTCCTCAACAGAGGCCTCGGAATGCCGGCTTTCCTTAAATCGGATTTCGTCATTTCTTACGTTTCCTCTCCTTCGTAGAAGTGAGTCCACCATGGCTGGTCTCTCCACACCGCACAAATTACATTTTACAATCCCTCAACCACACCCTCCTGACAGTTCCAAAACACACACACACACACACACACACACACACACACACACACACACACACACACACACACACACACACACACGAGCACACACACACACACGCACACACATACATATATCTACAGGGTGTTCTCTTTTTTTTTATTCTTGCAGATTTGCTTTAAGAAAAACCGTGAAAGCTATACTTATGCGGTGTGTGCGAGTGAGTTATACGCCCAGGGGGACATTATGTGGGTGGCTAATCTTTGCGATAATTCGGCTAATTAATCAGAAATCCACTCAGTAACTTATCAATTAGTGGAAATAGACATATGGTTCTAATTAGAGACTTGCTGAGCGTCGTCCAAAATCCGTAAATCAGTCATTTTCAGAAAGACTTTCAGCGCGTGAGAAGCGTAGTAGTGCGCTGAAGTTGCCACTCGTGGAGCAGGTACAAGGCTGGGGCTAGATAAGAGACGGAAAAATTGCTCGGGGGCCTTACCGCAATCGCTAGCCTTGTACACCTGCTCCACGAGTGGTAACTTTGGTGCACTCCTACTCGTCTCACGCGCTGAAAGTATTTCTGAAATTGATTGATTTAGGGGTTTTGGACGACGTTCACCAAGTTTCTAATTGGAACCGTATGTCTATTTTCTCCAATTAAAAAGTTAATTAACGAATTTTAATCAATTAGCCGACTTATCGCAAAGATTAGCCACTCACATAATGTCCCCCTAGGCGTATAACTCACTCGTACAAACCGCATAAGTGTAGCTTTCATAGCATTTTTATAACAAATATGCAAGAATATATAAAAAAAACTGTATATATTATGAGAGATGTACTTTTGACTTGAAGAGCGGATTTGCGCTCGCATTTTATCTAGGCTGTTAAATGTTCTTGATATGTGTGTCTTGTATAGATTTTTTTTAATGCTGTCTCATTGTGAAATACGTAATGTCTGATCATATGCTCTTCGTTTGTTTTCGAAGCAGCTGCCCGTGTAACGTTCTCCCAGACTCCTTCAGCTGCTTTTAGCAGCTTTTGGTCTGAGACACCCTTCCATCCAGTGTACGTCTAGAAAAATAAAGATTTAAATTTGAATTGCGAGGTATAATCGTGGCGAATCCCGTGGAAACACGTCAATGAGTTCACTTTTCTGCAGAACACGGAAGCAGCCACTCACGGTGAACAACAGAAGGATCCCAGCGAATACTCAAAACACGTTAGACACACACACAAAAAAAAAAAAAGAGAAAGAAAGTTATGTGCGCGATTCGCTTGGTTCCATCTCTTGTGTGCCGAGATTGGTTGTCTCCTTGTCCTGCAGAAAAGTTGACTGCCATCTTTTTTTATCTTCTTTTTTTTAGAGAGCCGTCGTTTGGCTACGACGTCGACTAACCTATTCCGGAATGAATCGCCTCAAAGTTCTCGACGTTAAAACAACGTGCCTTTCCCAGTTCACACGAGGGTCGACACCCCTCCCCGGCTTTCTCACCTCCTCGCTCTCTTCTCTCGAAGAAAAAAATGCCTCCAAGTTTGCCCCCACATTGCGGCCCTTCCCCGATTTGTCATGCTCCAACGACGCCCCTCCTCTCCCGAACCGCAACCCCGATACACACACACACTTCTTGATTTATCCCTCCGTCCATAGCCTCCTTCCGTCTCTCTCGCGTCCTATCTTCCTTTCTTGTTTTTTTGTCATTAAAATTGCTCGCGTCTTTGTTTTTTTTTTTTTTGTTTTTTTTTGCACCAGCTTGGCTCTGTTTGCCTAAAACGAACATTCATTTTTGAAAAGGAAAAGAAAGAACGCAATACAAGAAAATGTCAACGTTCTCAGAAGTCTCAAAGTCTCTCTGATGTAAGCGAAGCGCGAATGCACGGGGGAACGCGTACCGTATCTGACCGAACGTTCCTTACGCCGTAAAACGCAAACAAGACACTATCGGAGCCTGGAAGGACATTTTTTGGGGGGCTTCGCTTCCCGCATCGCCCTCAGATGCTGCGTCACGGCCCCTCAAGGGCGCCCGGAACACCAGTCGTGGGTCTCCCTTTTAATCACCCTCAAGCCGAGAGTCCCACTGCAAATGCATCGTACAAAACAGAGTCTACGGACATGGTCGAAGCGTACATATGTGTGAAACTATAGCCTCCTATATGTACTGACAAAGCCTGGCAGATCGCCACGAGAACCGGCCACCGAAATGGAAAAGGTGGAGCGGCCAGGCAACGGATGAGAGGAGAGCCACGTGACTGGCGCCCCGCTGCGGCGAGACGCCGAAACACACTTCTCCCTAGCGAACAAGTGTGTTTCGGGTCCTCGCCGCTGCAAAAGCTGTGCGCTGACGTCCAGGTTCACCCGAGAAATGGCTCTTTGATGCTCTGTGCTAGCAGATCCTCGCGCTCCAAATCTGCATGCGACCGGGCATTCTATGGCTCCGTCGTCGAACTGGTAGGCTTTGTGTGGTGAAACAAACATACTTTGAGGATCCTTGAAGCGTGTCCGGAGGTGTCATCGTGCCTGCAGCGCTGTCTTTTGTATCATGTATGTGAGCAGTGTGACTTGAGACAATGTGCAAGATACATAGTATACGCTCGAAGTAAAATGTGTGTCTGCATTTTTTTTTTTTTTCTGTCTCTATCTGGTCATTCACTAGACGGTGAGTCACTCGAACCGTCAACGCAAAAGGCATCCGGTTCTAAGGGATGAAGGATGAGGACTTCTGGCACGACACGCTTCGGAGGACCGCCACTCTCCCGGCTGACAGGCCAAGTGAGCAAGTGAGAGGAAGCCGCGGGTATATCTGCATGCAGGCGCGGGAACAGCGCTACCGGGAGACGGCGAACATCTCCCCGGCTACCTCGTTGCCGTGTAGAACACGGGGCATCCGACGACGACCTCAGCGGCGAGGGCTCTCGGATTCGAGATGAAGTCGCTGAGGCGTGACCCGGAGCGTGGGAGACGCCGGAGTGTGCGACGATCGGGTTGCCGCGGTATACAACGAACGCAGCACGCAACGAACGGTGGATGAGTCTTTTCCAGTTTCCGTCTCGTAACGCGTATCGTGTCATCCACCGTTGTGTCTGACATTTTGTTGTTTTTTAAGAGTGAGCCAGTTAGAAGGCTCCCGTCACTTCGGAGGGGAATGGAGCGCGCTGACTTTAGACGCTGCAATGTCTACGACAACAAAAAACGCTCGTTCCAGCAACACAAAAAACCTTCCTCGCTTTTTTTTTTTTTTTTTTTTTTTCAAGTGCAAGAAGTTTATCTTTGAAAACGTTCGCAAGCTGTTCAGCCGGCCTAACTTTTCCTTCACCTTTATGATACTTCCCACGAGGCATAAAAAAAAGTCAGTCACACCATCATCGGTTCAACGCTATACTGACTTGATGAAAACCGAAAGCATCATGTGTCGAAACCAAGACGCCAAGTCCCCGTTTGTTTAATAAGCGCGTTTGTTCGCGTGCGCAAAAATCCGTATTCGCGAAGAGCGAAGCATACGGGCATGCATACCGTTCGAAAGCCAGAGCCACTTGACGTGACGTCAGAAGCATACGTATAGTCACTTTGTGCTAAGAAGTAAGAACACGAAGCTGCGCGACTGCTAAGCAGGCTCAGCAACCGTCAGTGATGCATGCACTTCATCACACAAATGTCTGCAGTAAAAAGAAAGGCACAGGCTCGTGAGCATAGCTCGGCAGAATGCTTTTGTTTGTACGAGAACTCGTGCATAGGAGTCACTTTCCAAAGCCACGCGCACGTGCCCATGCCTTTGTCAATTCACTGCAGATATTTGTGAGATGGAGTATACGTTCTAACATAGCCTCCTCTATACTCACAAAGCCTGGCAGTTCGACGACGCAGTCATTGAGTGCCCGGTCGCACATTTGGAGCGCGAGGATCTGGTAGCACAGAGCATCGAACAGCCATTTCTCGGGGAACCTCGACGTCAGCGCACAGCTTTTACAGCGGCGAGGACACGAAACACGCTTGTTCGCTTGGGAGAAGTGCTCGCCGCAGCGGGGCGCCAGCCATGTGACTCTCCTCTCATCCGTTGTCTCCCGCTTCACCCTTTCCCTTTCGGCGGCCGCTTCTTGTGGCGATCTGCCAGGTTTTGTCAGTATATAGGAGGCTATGGTTCTAATTGATGTTGGTTCTTCTCGGCACCCTAAAATGAACAACAATTAAAGGCACGATGAGCGCGGCGGCAGAACGCCTCTCTCGGAGACTCCAGCACGGGCTCGATGCCTTTCGCCGTGCCTGAGTGGGCGTGCACGCTCGGGGCTCACGCAACGCTCGAGTGTTCTCGCGTCACGCTGGAAGCGGGACAACTCAAGGACCTGTCCGTCCCGTTCGGGAGACGAGCTCACCGGACGTCGTCGCAGGTCCTGCTCTGGAAGGACACCCCGCCGCCGCAGGTCCTCGAGCAGAGGCTGGCGTCGGTCCAAGGACCCCAGGGCCCGGACTCCTGGTAGCCGCTAGAGTCCGAGCCCAGCGTCACGTTCTGCTGGAAGTGATGCTGGCGACGCTGTCGTCCGTGCCGGATCGCCTGCAGCAGACGCGCATCCTTCGCTCGTAGCTGCCACTGTTCATCCATTCAATAATGGACGTGCGCTCACATCCTTGCCGAACACGTGGTCAACTAATTGCCCAGGAAAAAACCCCAGCAAACCACGAAGCTCGCCGATTAGACGCGAAATGTGACATATGTGCACAGGGACAACGAGCATCACGTTTCACAATGAAAACATTGCATTTCGCAGGTCAAGTCAAATTTAGAGCTTTGAGATATGCTGGCCTCCATCTGTTGTACGCAGTTATCGGCTACCTGCTTATTGTAAAGAGAGAGAAAAACGCACACGTTTGTTTTTGTTGGTTTCTTACAATGTACATTTTCAGGAGCTCTTGCAATGCCCTGGTGCAGTTCGAGCGCTAATCACTGGTGTTTTTGTTATGTTTGCCCACGCCGTAAGTATTGCGTATACGAGCAATTTAGTATTGCGTATACGAGCAAACGCAAGCGCTGTGCGTTTGCATTAGCGTTGTGTTCTCCACGATGCGCATGCGTGAAGTCTCCATGCGCCAATCCAAAGCTGCAGTTTGGGCTCCGCGCACGCGCAACGCTAACGCAAACGTACAGGGCTCGCGTTAGCTCGTATACGCAGTACTAAAACTCACTAATATCATGCGTCCTTCTGCCAGACCTCGTGACGATGAAAGACTAATCGCTAATCTTCTGCACGCATCGCGAAACCGCGTATCACTCGCTGTCTTCCGAAACCAGGCTATACTTCGTCTCACCCTGCGATGGACTAAAGGCAAAAGCTATGGACCGCCAGACCCAATCACGAGCCACTTAAGAATTGTGCGGTATTTCGCTTCGATGCACGTATCGGTGCCCGCGTCTCGGATCACTGATGAGGGGACGGTTGGACAGTGGTTCGAACCGAAGAGCACTGAGTGACTCAACAATTTTACATCGCAAAGAAAGCCACGACATACAGGCTCTTTGCAGCGTCGAAGATATAGAAATGATGCGGCGCTTTTGGATTCGAGCATTATTCGTCCGCCCCTAGTCAATGTTAAGCGTGTCATAGTATAGCGTGGAACGTGATTGGGCATGGCGGCCCGTGGCTTTGGCCTTTAGTCCACCGTAGGATGGGACAAAGTATAGATCTAAAGTTCTTAGAAGCGCCGACTGCACGGCGGTGCAGGCTTTAGGAAGCGAATAACTGCGCACAGCAGCAAAATAAACTGAAAGACGCCATCTTGTTCCCGCGTGCTGCATGTGCGCTGGTTGTCGCTTCTTGGAAAAGAAAGAAAGCAACGAGGGGCTTTAAGCCACGTTCCCACTGCTAATACACCACACAAAAAGGAAGTCTAGAGACAGTGTCTGAGGTCCTTCCTCGTATGACGGTCCCACTGAGCGTAGCAGAACTGTCTACAGACGTTTTCCAAGCATAGAAGCAAACTTGTTTCTTCAGGCTTGTCCGCAGACTTCTCCTGACTGCAGCGAATGTGGTGTCTTGCGTTTGATGTATTCTAAGCGATATGACTAAGGACTCACGTGTCTCCTGCTCCAGGCCGGCGACCCCAGCAAGAGGAAGGCCGCTACGAGCAGCAACGTCCAACTCCTGCAATGACGGACGGAGGTGTGTGTGACGACCCCTGGGCTTAACCCCGGCCACGCTCTTCAGCCGGAGACGTCCGTGCCACGGACGTCTAAATCCCGAATAAGCTGAGGGATTAGCGCCGCCGCTGCCTTTGAACTGGACGCGACGGGGACGCTGAAGGAGGGCCCTCGACTGGGGCCCCCGATTCGGGGGTCCTGGAGAAGGGGCCGACCTTCGCGGTTCGAGTGTTCCGAGAATTGACAGGGCCGATACACCGTGACTGCGCAAGCGATGTCGGAATCACCTTCGTGGGTACGTCAGCGCAGATATGGAAAGTACGTTTCAGAATAGAGAAATGAAAGTTGCACGCGGGTTTGTGATTTCCCGCAGAACACTCGTTGTAGAGTCAGTCGCGCTGGGTCCGAACAGGGAATTGCGCAAATAAGGATGTAAAAAAAAGACGAGGCTTTTGGCCAAAAAACTTTTAATTGCATTGTTAATCAACATAACGTGAGCGTGTAAAATGTTGCGCAATTTTTTTTTCCTTTTGTAAAAGTGATTTTTTTTTAATTATTTAAATATTTTTTTAGTGCGATCCGTAGGCGACAGTGACTGACTTCCCGGATGTTCTGAGGAAAAGTAGACGCACAGTGTGTTTTTATTGAGCCATTCAAATCAAAAATATGTTTTCCATGCTTTCTTGCTTTACGAAGATAAGTTTCTCGTTCAAAATTTACGAAAGGACCGGTCATGAAATTTTCCTCGAGCATCTTACGAATAACGCTTCCCATATTGACTCTAAAACTAAATCCTTTGAGACATTATCTACTGTCAATAAGAGCCCAAGAACTGCTAGGCAGCTTCACGCATCTTCCTTCGTGATTCTATTTTCGGCGTTCTTACGGGGAATGACTCAATCTGATTAGCTGCCAAGCGATCGATAAGAAGTCATGCTCCGCGTTTCACGCAATCCATTCTAAAACAAACTATCCAAGTTCCCTTTTGTGCAGAACACGGAGACGGCCAATCAAGCCGAACGATACAAGGATCCAATTGATAAAGCTCGCAATGCAATTACAAGATCTGAAAATTGCGACCTCCACGCAGGGACAATGAGTGTGGCATTGCACTTGTTTATCGTCGCCCATTTTCACGTGCGCCAAGCGTTCATTGGCTCGTTGGAATCTTTGCGTTGCTTGCAGTGCATTGCCGAGAATCTAACGCTCAGTGATATTGCGGCGGGAACGCGAAAGAAGAGGCCCGCGTTTCCTCAACTGTCAGTGACTCTGACAGTTGAGTCGGCGGTATACGTGCTGTGCCCGCTTCTTGCGTAGGTGTTGCGGTGGCGTTAGAACATCGAGCTCTGAGTGGCTCGGATTGGAAGTGGATAGATCTCAATGATTGCTGCCTTCGGATCACTTCCAATCAGAACTCGGCGTTCGGACGTCGCCGCAACCCCTCTGCAAGTAGCAGACGAACTTGCAAGTTGCAGACGAACTTGCAAGTTGCAGACGAACTTGCAAGTTGCAGACGAACTCGCAAGTAGCAGTCATCTGCAAGTAGCAGACAAACTTGCAGGTTGCAGACAAACTTGCAAGTAGCAGTCATCTGCAAGTAGCAGACGAACTTGCAAGTAGCAGACGAACTTGCAGGTAGCAGACGAACTTGCAAGTAGCAGACGAACTTGCAGGTAGCAGACGAACTTGCAAGTAGCAGTCGTCTGCAAGTAGAAGACGAAACTTCGAGCGTTTGAATCGAGTCATCGACGCAGGGTTGAACATGGAATTCGCGACGCTGCAGAATTTGGGCGCTCGAACGACGACACTCGACGCTTTCCAGATCGAGCAGGTTCCCAAGTGCGAAGCCTGCCGCGGTCGGCTCCCGTATTTGTCTCATTTCGAAACCGGCGCGAAATTCTCTGGCGCCGCGGCAAACCGGTTTTTGAGGGGGGCCGATTCCAAACGGGAGTCGGACTCGTCGTGGGAAAGAGACTTCCGCCTATCATTCGATTCCGCCAATACATATATGAAGTGGCGAATGATTTTGAATTGTAATAAATTCTCCGTTTCACTGATCAGAAGTTAAACGTCCCATCCTGGTCTTGCCCTAAGCGGCTGCTTCTTTAGGGCCAGTGGTTTATTAAGGATTTTCAATACAGAAGAGGGGGGGGGGGGGGGGGGGGGGGCAGGAAGTATGCAACTCCGCTAACTGCATGCATGGACAAAAAGATCCTTGCCAAAACCCGCAAAAAAACAACAACAACAACAAAAACATTTTATTTGTATTGCTGTTATATATCACATATGGATCATGGTCACTTCGTTGGGGAAACCACCTTTCACAAATACTTTCCATATCCTCGGAAGTCCCTAAGTGTATACTCTACCGCCGTGCACCAATCATCGAGCCAACGAAAGGGCAGTCGGAGATCACGACCCCAATGTCCTAGCAGTCTCAGGAGAAAGAATGCATCCATCCTCTTTAAAACTGTTTTTCGAGAAAGTTGATCGTTCATGATGTTCGAGGTAACGCAGCGAACTTCCGGGCGACCATTCCATTTGCCAGACCGGACGACAATTTCGTGATGCCGTTCACTTTTCTTCTCATTCCCCGAACTAATAAAATGAAAGATCAATCAATGAATGATGTTCGGAGTGTACCGCGCGGGGGCTGCATACACGCGCAGAAGTCTCTAAAGGTGTACGATGTGGTTGGAGTTGTTTTTTTGTTCCCAAAGGATATCCACACTCTACGAAATCGGGAGCCTCAACTTTCCCGCGAGACACTCGGAGAGCCAATCGGCGAGATTTGACCTACGACAAAAAAGCCTGCTCTGTGACACTGAGCACGATGTGTCACGAGCGCATACGCCATGGTCGCAGCGCAGACTGTTTTTCGAGACATAGTTTCAGCACCATCGTTTATCGAGCTTCTTCCATTTCAACGATCCCGAGTGTTTTGCCAAAAAAATAATAAACGCACTAATTTCTTTTCCCCTTACGGGATTAAGAATGCCGCGTATAACGTTATCAATGGTCACTATAAGTATTTCAGCTGGGGACCGAGAGGGAATATATATCCCGAGATTGAGGCATTCCGCAGGTCTGCGCGGAGTCCTTTTCCGTACCTTGGTAGCGAAAACAGCTACTTTATGAGTCGGGAGGTCTCGGAACGATCCGAAGCCGGCAGTGTTTCACGTAGCGCGTCTCTTTTACGGCTGGCCTCGGTCCCAACGCCGTGTTTTGATGAACGACTCCTTTTTTTGTTGGCCGTATATGCAAGGAGAATTGCGCGTGGAGAACCGGCATGGCGGGCCGATATATTTAGCGCTCGGTTCTTCCGCAACAGTGTAAATGGCGAGAGGGTAATTAATAATACGGCGTCGACCAGAAACGCGTGGTTGTCGTACGCGTTGGACAGAGACGCCAACGAGTGGGAGGAGATGCGTTTTCGCCTGCGCCGAGTTTATTCGGTTCTGGATTCTTGCGTTGATCGGGACAGTCGGATTTGGATGAATGAGCGCTATCTACTCACTCTAACAAAGAACAATCGCGGGCCTGCTTTCCCGCACAGTACCCGAAGAGCCAATCACCATGATCTGTTGAAAAGTCACGGCGGTTCGGCGTCCAATCATAACATCAGTGTGCGCTTGCAATGGCTTCGGGCAATAATAAAAAGTTACGCGATCGAAAAGGGCAACTGACACAAGCATGCATGGCGGTTTCCAGAGTTATTTGATTTGATTTTAAGGTTATTACACTTTTGAAATCTAGTAATCGAGTAAAGGAATTACATGTATATGTGCGGGTAACTGTGACCAATTACGTTTATTTTGGCAATAAGCGCGACAACTATAGTCGGTGACAGGTCAAGAAGGAATTGGAAGGTCCTCCCACCTCTTTCCACTTTAGCAGAGCGAATGATGAAGAAAAGGCAGTCTCCTCTCCAGCGTTCACTAAAATACTGATGTTCTCGAGCCTACCTGATTAAAGGAGCTGTGCAACGATATTCAGTTGGAATGTTTTTCACTATACACGAGCTTATTGGCACTAGTAGGAGTCAAGGATACTCGCACGCAACTCCGCTGGCCAAGAAGTCCTTTGTTGTGGTGTCATTTCAAGGACAAAAGCGATCATTTTCATTCAATCTCTCCTTTGCAAAATTTCATGACGTAACGTGGGGATCACAGTACACCCAAGTGACGATATTTGAATGCTGCTCATAGATTGGACCCGAGCATTGCGTGGGCACTCGATTTGGGCTCGTGATAATTACTAGCTCGAGAAGCATTCGGGTAGTGGCCCGTGCCCAATCGCTGCAACGACCACAATAGCCGAGCCGTGGAACTCAGCGCGTGCCTTGTGCTTTGCCAACCCCAGCGCGTGGCTATGATCAACACTGGCGGCATATGATGGGCTCCAGATCACGTGGCCGCTTGTTCTGGCTGCGAGTTGAGGGGGTGAACGCTGCTCGTTTTTCTTTAATTTTTTTCTGGGACTTCTATTGCGTGGGGCAAGAAACGAACGCGTGTTTCATAGGTCATTAACGTCAGGGATCCGTTCTAAGCGGTATTTGCGCAAAGTACAAAAATTGTTGCATCGCACCTTTAAAGAACCTTCGAGTTAAAAAAAAAAAAAAAAGTATAGACCAGACGCAAAAAGAAGCGCCATCTAGTGTACTCTGGATGAATTATCAAATTTCCTACATATTGGAGGGCTCTCGTACAGAATGTTTCACCCGAGAGGCAATGGTCCCGGAAAAGTGAGAGCAGTGGAACTAAAATATGATCACCTGCTGCATGTCCAGTACGAACCATTTACATAACGTCTTCGATAAAGACCGTTCACTGACCTGGATGGCCCAATTCACCGCTTGAGTGACAAGTCTTGTAACCTCGTTGCTAACAATTCCTTTTCCAGAATTTCGCGGCCATTTTTGTTTTCTTTTTTTGACCGAAACTAAACAGCAACCCGCTGAGTGCGCGAATAACTTGTCCTAATATCACGAAAACCGAGTTAAATGCAAATGCTAAAAGATATGAAACTACTAACCACAACTAAAAGATGTAAAAAAAAAAAAAAGAAACCAATATGGCGGCTCCTAATGGCATGATGATGATAGCTGGCAAGAATTTTGCACATGGCCCATTCCCATTTCATTAAAGACAAAGATCATATACCAATGACTACTGCAGTGCACTGCGCTCTGACATATCTCAATACTCAAATCGAAAACGACGAAATCCGAATGGAAAGCGACGAACTTACCTGACGATGCGATAAGCTGCCATGCATTACACCCGTGTAGTGCGGTGAAGAGGGATTCGCGGAACGAGGGCCGAACCTGGACGCTACTGACACCGGCACAGACTTCACTGAAAACTGGAAACCGCGGTTTGGCTCTTTCTATTCTCTTCGATCTCACCCTCACCCTCTCTCTCTCTCTTCCGTCATTCAGCCTTCTCCCTTCTCCTCGCCCTCGATGCTTTTTTTTTTTTGTTTGCACTCCACGTTATGTTGAGAATGGCTGTTTTACTGTGATTGGAGTAAACACTCACTGTTCGCAGACGATAGCTCCGATAGCAGACGATACTTCCGGTGAACGAGGGCTTGAACTGCAGCAACAGTTGCGTAGTTTCTGCTTGCGACGTCCAGCGCCAAGGTCGAGTCTTTGAACCCGAACTGAGTCATCGAATTGATTTGGTTGCATCCCGTATTTCGAAACGTCACACAGTCATCCGGGCAAGAAAGAACAATATACAAACGAACTATAGGAGCTAAAAGTTCTCTCAATTAAAGATACTAGGTGTAAGCGATGTATTTCGATATGAGCTAACTTCCGGCTTGATTTCAAACTGTGTTTTACTTCTTTTTTTTTTTTTTTCTTTCCGGTCTAGAACAGCTCGCCATTAGATAGTCAATAAAAACGCAGCCGATAAGACGCTCGCGAGTAATGAAGTCATTGAGCACAGTCGCCAGTTTGAAGCCAGAGAGTGACACAAGCGCTCTGTCTTCGAGTAATTTTATCAGCCATTACACACCCAGCAAAGTTCCCCGGCATAGCGTAAAATCTCGATTGAGCGCCAACCACGGTGGAGAGATGAAATATTTCGAAGCATTAATCACTGTGCACGTATTTCATAATTCTAGTTCATAGTTCATGCATTCTATCTACTTGTTGACTTCTAAGAAGCCGGTCCCAGAATATTAGAATAAGTTCTTCGCTTCATCACATTGACATTGAATAGAATTGAGAAGTATGAGGTGGGCGATCTTTCGGGAGTGAGCGTCGGTTCGGGATTTCACGATAATAACCGCTTCTTATTTTACAACTCATTGACACCGCCATCAATCTTCTTCTTCTTTCTTTCTTTTTTTTTTGAGACAATGTAATTTAAGCCAATAGGTAAAGAAAGGTGGCAGCAACGGTGACAATGGAAAAGACAGCAGGCTCCGATTGAAAATTGAAAGTCGCTGTGGTAAGCACGAAGACCGAAAGGCGCATACAGAGTAGCCCAATCTGATCGTTAATGTTATACATATCTTCGTTAGACTGGAGAGATTAGTGGGTTTACGATCTGAATTGTTTCCGTGATTTCGATAACGGTGACGTGCTGTCCCTAGAGAAAGAGAAATAACTCAACTCTACAAAAAAAATTTAGCCCCCCCCCCCCCCCCCCCCGCGCCAGAAAAAAAAAATACATTATGCGCATTAACAATTTTAACATGTTTATATATCAGACGATGAAGTGTCTGATGAAGTGTCTGGAGACTTGCGCATCGGGTCTCCAAACCTTAGCCCGCGGGCCAGATCCGACCCGCCGAAGCGTTCCTGCCGGCCCGCGAATGGCGCGGTCTTTACAGTAACAGAGCGGCCCGCGGTCCGCTGCTACAAACGCCAAAATAAGCGAGCGTAAGAAACAGAAACAACGCCGCGACGCGCACCAAAAGCGCAAGTGAAGATATAATAAATAACGAGGGAAAACTGGTGCACCAAAACGTGTCTCTCAACATATCATTTATTACGAGTGCGTCGTCATCACCAGTATTACGATTCGCAGTTCCCTGCTTCATGTGTGTGCAGCTCGGATAAAATTTATTTGCGTTCTCACGTATGGGAGCATGCGACACCTAAAGGGGGCGCTCCGATCCAACTGATGTGCACGCCACATGACTCTGTTGGGAGCCTCACCGTGGCGAGAGAGAAAACGGTCTTGTCGCATTGTAAGTCGTCTGCAACTTAATGATTTACGCCGCAATCTGATTGGGTGCGCAGTGAAACGAGAGGCGTGCGACAAGACAGTGGCGCCGCGGTGCGGCCCCCAACAAAGTCATGTGGCGTGCACATCAGTTGGATCGGAGCGCCCCCTTTAGGTGTCGCAAGCTCCCTATATCGTGCTTAGTGTCCTGCGTCACGACCCATGTACACTGTCATCATCAGATGTGGCAGTCTCGTGTCTTCTGCCCTGTCTAAATATGCCATAGTTCCCATCCACTTTCATTTATTATTTCGAATTATTTGTAATGTCATTATTAGCTACATACTGTCAAGATGGGTTATAACGGAGCCAACGGGAATCGAAAATCACTTTGCCATATCCACTATTTCGTTATAACAGACTTCGGTTATAACGAAGTGCAAAGGGGAATGAGAAATCGTGATCGCTTCGCTGTAACCGCTATTTCATTATAACCAACTTCGTTATAACCGGTCTCGACAGTATTCCATTTAAAAAGAAAGTATATGTATTCCCACTTTACATTTATTTCTGACACTTTCTGTAATTTAAATTTTGTTTGTACTTAAACACTTGCCAAGGCGTATTTAATATGTTCCGATTTATCTCGAGACCGCCACAGGTTCCCAATCCAGCCTCTCAGCCAAAATGTTTTGGAGACCCCCGGTCTAGCGTAGAACCGTATAGATAAGGCATCTACGTTTCAGGGCTCGGTTCACAGAACACGTATACCCACGGTCCGCCGCCATTCGGAAGTCACTTCCCTCCTTCCCCTTCTTCTCCTGAAACCGCTATCGGGACCGAACAGGAATCCAATTAACGAAGCCGACCCAGTTTGATAGGTCGCCATTTTCGCTCCTTTCACTTTTTTGTTATTTCTCTTCGTTTTCTTTTCTACTTTTTTTTTTTCTCGCCTCGCTCACTCATTTTCCCCTTCTCCGTATTTCGTAAGGAGTGACGAAGAATCGAAAACGCCCGTGTTGCCCGGATGCGCTGGAAGGAAGTCAATGTTATCGCAAGTTCAATTAGCGACTTCCTCCTCTGTGTACGCGGGCGTGAAAGAACTGCAAAAGGCCCAACTTCGCTCCTTGTTACAAGCCACCTAGAAAAGTCACGAAACTGCAATTCCGTGCAGCTCGTGTCGAAAACGAGCATTGCGTCTGCGTTCGGCGAATATTCGGACCCAATCACGCACTCGTACCCAAGAACCGATTGCCAATGCTGCTTGCGGGGAGTCTATTAAAGCTGTCATTGGAAGATTCGGGAATTGCGGAGCAAGCCGGAATTTCCCTGTCTCCCTTTCTCTCTTCGCCTCTCTCCAGCCGCTAAACTGCGAAATCTCCCAGTGCCCAAGTATTGCACTTTCCTAAACATGTACGGTCGTTAGCCGCCAGGGGGGGGTGAGAGTCCGCGCATGCGTAGAAAGAGATCATCTTAGAAACCGTCCACAAACGAGAAAACAATAAGAAAAGGGCAGGATACGCAAATTTCACTCTCACGATACTGCCAAACCCAGGAGACGCGGGAAGAGACGGTATTTCTTTTTCACGGGCATCTGACCTCCGTTTCGCCTTTTCGCGCAGCGGACCGGCTTTAGGGCGGCAAAGCAAACAAACCGTGCCGAAGACGGCACGCAATTCCACTTAGAATGCCGCCTAATGTTGTTAAAACAAAACAAAGAAGAAGAAAAAAAAAAAACGGGCAGGAATTTTCTTTTGCGAATGTGGCATGACTGGACCATTTATTTTTACTACTGTCTGAGGAAAGCAGACGACGTTGCCGGCGAGGCCCAAGGAACCAAACTTGTTGTAGCAGACGACGCTTGACTCATCGCGATGATGATTCGGCTGTCCAAGAGAGCTAACAAGCTGGATGTTTTATGGCTCCGAAGGAATTTCTTGGGGACACGAAGAACGATATTCCTTCCTTGGCGGGGATATTTTTTGTTTTGTCTCGTTTTGCTTTAGGAAGAAACTCAAAATGATTAAGACGCAAATATGTTTATGTCTGGCTACTTTCTTCTCAGTTCCCATCTAAGCTTTATAGACCCTGAAAATACCGCCAAATTTAATTGAATCGTTGCACCGACAAAACTATACTCCGTTTCACCTTATGTTGTACCGCAGCGAAGGCTAGAAGCGCGAGCTCATAGCGTTAGTGGCTGTTTTTGGTCACGATGGCTTGTGCCGCCGAGATGTGCCCTAGAACAAGGAGCTCGCTCTTATAGCCTTTCCTGCGGTACAACACAAGGTGAAACAAAGTATACCATTTGCGGTGAATATTTCCTTGAGAAATCTGTAGAAAATGCAACGTCTAAAACCATCACTAACGATAACGAAGAGAAAAGAAAAAATCCCGAATTTCTATAATTTGTAATTGATAAAACTACCGCTACACCAGACACTTGCATTAACGTCTGCCGAACACATTTAACAAAGTAAAACAAAAAAATAATAACGGACTAAATTTTATTAATTCGTTAGCTTCTCTGTCAACCCTCCTTCGTTGTGTAAGCAGTATCCCCTTTGAGTGAGAGCTTTTATTTTTACTTTGTTCCACATTTCGCTGACTGGTTTACGTTATTCCAATTAAAAAAAAAGTACATTGTATTTAGAAGATTTACTGACTCTAGGCATCCAATCTGCAAACTTTGCACGTACTGGCGTCCGCAACTGTCATTTTTGTAAATAAAAAATCTCAAATAAATTTCCCCTTCCACGCGCACTCGTCAACCGTCTCATTATAGTATTAATTTTACGCACGAAAATAAAATAGAACGGAGCAGAGAACATGACATCTTTCAACTAGCAACAAGACTAAAAAAAAACAACCAGACCTTGTTGGAAGGAGAAGGGCAAAAAATGTTGAAGGAAAGGGAAATATCAGACGAGAAAAGAGATAAAATCTAAAATACATTATATTTTGCGTTTGAAAATGAGTTTAAAAGCAGAAAAATTCATTTTAACAATTCACTGGAATTTTTTTCAGACAGGTAAGACTTGCGCATACAGCACGCGAACTATACCCTCCCTCTTTGGTGCGTGGGTAATTTGTGAAAAGGATGACGGCTCCTGGAGTGTCTTGACGCTTTTTAGAAGAGCACCCCCTTTAACGCCTTCTTGTTCTTTGTCCTAGTATTAGTTTACCGTATTTTTCGGGCTATAGTCCGAAGGACTATACATGTTGAAAAGTTGAAAATTTAGGCTGTGGAAACTATCTACGCGTGCAAACTATGCAGGGTCCTTTTTTTTTTCAATATCGGTGATTGAGACGAGACGGATTTTGTGAATGAAAGAGAATTCTAATGATGATTTATGTATAATCCAAGTTTCTTTGTGAGCTAAGAAAGCAGACATTTGTCAAGGTCTATGAGAAAATTTTCGTGTCGACTATAAGCACCAGGTCCGGACTATTTAAGCAAGCACTTTTACTTTTGACCCCACATTTGCCCCTGAGGATTATACACCGGGTGCGGACTAAATGGTCTGAAAAATACGGTGTTAGCTTATATTACACCTCGCCACAACGTAACAGTGTAAAACGTTCGCGCGAACTCTCTCTCTCTCTCTGATTGCAACAAGGTCCCGGAAAGGTAGAGGGGAACCCCGTGAGAAGAATGCAGTACTCTACGTTCCAGCTTGGCGTGGGAAACAAGAGGGGGAATCTGAAAGTGGACGAAATAGGAAATTTAGAAGTGGTCCAGATAAAGGATGTAATGGGCAGTTTGCAGAGGGAATTTCAAGTCGAGTTTCAAGGGGGCACTCCTGACTTCACGTGCCGATGAGTACTTCTCAGACCGGTAACCTGGCAAAGAGTGAAAGTTACGGCGAGCCGATCAGGGCATGTGTTAACGTATACCGTCGGCGGAGTTGCACCCCTCTTTCAGAGAACTGTCACGTGCTTCGGTTTGGCCAAGCTATGCTGAGTCTCTCGCCGGAAATACAAAAGGAGATTTCGGGCCCTTTGGGCTAGTCAACATGGCGCATCTCGGAATAGTGTACCGATTAGTTTCGTCATCGTCCTCGCACCCTGAGCAGCACGTGCTCGATGTCCTCCCGTGCACCGCACCGTCGCCACGAACAGTGACGTCAGCCGCTGAACAAGGAGTCCGGCTCGCCCGAGCGAAATTCCAGCGGGGTACCCCCGAATACCGTGGAATCTGGTGCGCCACTCGCCGCCGCCGCCTCCCAACCACCGCGGAAAGACGAGCCAAGAGTAAATAATGGCCCAAGATATACCGGCCCTGCCCGCCTAACCGGGGCGCGAACACGGAACACAGACACACACACGAGGGGCATTGTTCGCCAAGAATGCTGACCATAATGGAAAGCGGGAAGGACCTCAGGGAGGGCCGAGAGAAGGCCGGCTCTGAAGAAAACCGCCGAGAAGAAGGCGTTCGTTCTTTTCTCGAACGCCACCTTTTCCGGGAAGATGATCATTTGGCGTGCGGAGCACACACGGGACAGTGCATCGCTATATACCTGCAGGCGCACGTGTCTGTATGTGTTTGTCTGCGTGTACGTATACTATCGCGGACAATTTGAGCTGTCCTCCTACCAGTCTTTCTTTGAGAGGGTCAGAACCAGGAATGGAATACGAAGTTGACGTCCTTATACTTCGGAAATAGAGCTACTCCGTATTAGAACTATTACCTGCATTGAGAGATAATAGAATTTGCGGGGACCGCAGACAAAGGCCGGATCTGATGTTTCAGCTCATTTTGTCCGTGGGGGTACGTCTATGCGCATGAGTTTGTTCATGTGCGCGCTTGTGCATTAGTGCGTGCGTGCCTATAGGTGTCCGCGTTCATTTGTGCGTATATGTGTGCGTGTTTATATGTGAGAATGACTGTCTGTCTGTGTGTTCGTGTATGCGTATTCATACGAGCGTACGCGTGTGCGCGTGCTTGTGTATGTGTGCGTGTTTATGTCTGCGCATTACCTGCGACTGTGTACGCGTATTTCTGTTCAGTGTGCATATACGTGTGCTAATCTGTGCAAAAAATTGGGTTGTGTGTGTGTTTATACAGCCTAGAACTTGGTCTGCCTCACAGGGGCGACGAGTCTCCCAGCTGTAGATGAGAAATTTAGCCAGTGCGGTACAGCCGCTAGCCTGGGGTCTTTAACGTGCATCACGCAGTAGTGATACACGACCGCACGCCGGTACGATGCTCATCCAGATCGAAACGGGCAGGGGTGGGGCTCGAACCCAGGATCCCTGGGTTCCTAATCTGTGCATGATAAGATGCCTGTGTGTGTTCACGAGCACGCACACGCGTGCACGTGCGTACTGGTCTGCATGTAGACGTGTATGTGTATGTATGTGTGTGTGTGTTTGTGTCAGCCTATATAAGCGTGTGTTCCTATCCGCGTGTATCTCCGTGTGTGTCTTTTTGGGTCGTTTCTTCGCTCATCCTGCCCTCTTCGAAGGAGTCTTGGAACGGGGTGCGGCCAAGACAAACAGGGCTGCGGAGAGGAACGGGGGGAAGCAGACGGACGACGCGTTCACCGTAAATTAAAAGTGGCCATGATCGGGGGTCCTCGCGGCGGTAATGCGGGCAGTCGCGTCAGACGATTTGCGCCAAGCCGCCCTTTGTGTGTGCACCAACCATCTCTCTCTCTTTTTTGAAAGGATGGAAATATCGTTTTCCTTTTTTCTTTCTTAACGCGAGTTCGCTTTTTATGGCAAATTACACACTCGGCGCCACTGCTGCTACCTCCTTTTTTTTTCTTTTTTTTTTTTAGGTGATTTATGGGTCATTCGCACGCACGCGCTTCTGATTATTTCGTTAAAATCGGCAGTTGCCAAAACTAACACCAAATACTTTTTTTTTTTTTTTTGTGACTGCGATTTTTAAAGAGGTATTTTAGTCTTCGTGCAACTGCCCACGTATAAAAAGCGACTGAATTTGAGAGCCGTACGCCGGACCTAAAAACCAAACACCGGACGGCGGCATTCCGCGTTCGACGAATGCAGTGGAGGCAAAGGCTGCCTTTGTCTCCCACTGCACTCGTCGAACCATAGCCTTTTCTATTCGCGACTCCAGCGACCTATAGGGGGCGCCACCACTAAACAAACATGGCGGCTGAGTCCAGGTCGCGTCGGCTCGGCCGGGCCGCCTGAACGGGTAGCGCATTCAATTTGACAGATTTTCTTTAGTTGAATGCCCAATTTTATAGGTATTTCAACTGAAACGGTTAAGTGTAGCCGGTGCACATAAACCTGCAGAGCATAGTTTTGTTTTCCCGGTGTTTTTCGTTCTTCTCATGTCAAACTTTTGTTTCGGAGATTTCGTTCAAAACCGAAACTATGGGCTCCGGAGAGACGGTATTATAGTAATCCGTTTTGATCATCTAAGGAAAGCGGCGATGACTACAGAATTGTTCCACCGAGAGTAATTTTCAGCTAACTCGCATGCCTCGACCATGCGACTTATCTGGCCGCAAAATCGAGCTTTTGTGCGTATCCACGTTTAAAAAACAGCTCCAGTCGACTGCTCGGTCAACAACACAGGCTGCAGGAAAATTACGAAAATTAAGCAAGCGCTTCCTGAGCCAAGGAGCATGTTGACCCGCTGGCGCTTCACTAAGCAGCTGATACTCGTATTTCAATTCAAGGTTTAGTAGCAATCGAGAAGTCATTTTGACGAGTGGGTTATGTGTTATATTACGTACTATCTCCCACTAAAGCGATATTAGTACATTATTCGGGTTGGAATATGAGCTTAGTTGACTAGCCATTAGGTGAACTGCTAAATAAAAGTATATTTGACAGACAGAGAGCTACTACTTAAACTTAGCCAAATGGTTCTAGCCGGCAGCACGGAGACAAACTGAAGAGAGTCTTATTTATTATTTATTTATTTATTTTTACATACTGCAGCCCCGTTGGGGCTATTGCAGGAATGGGGAGAAAAATCACAGTGCACAGAATTCAATATTGAATAAGACAGAAAAATCAAAACATCGTAAAACAGGATTAACCGCTGTCAACCGCACACAGAAAGTCGTCTGGAGGTAATGAACGAATGTTACCGGGTAGCAGACTCCAATGTTCGATTGATCTAGGAAAAAAACTGTATTTGAACATGTCAGTGCGTGCATAAAATGGTGAAATGTTTAGATCGGAGATTTACGCAGAACCTCTGTACATTGAACTTTGCTTCGAATCCTGAACGGAGAAAATGAGTATTTTTTGTGGCCGGTCAACCTGAGCAATGTAGACGTATATTGCTGCTGGCTTCGACGGGGGTATAATTTAAACATTGGAGGCGCGACAGATCAAAATGCCGGGACAGCTTCTAACTTTGCGAGACACGTCCCCCACATTTTGAAAACAGATAATTTCCCTCATTCATCATTTGCAGCGAGCAGGTTTTCTTGAATCAAGTAAATGCGAAATCAGCCCAACTCCCTCAGTGTGGTCCAGAGGCTTTTTCGGCGAAAAGCAGCCAAAATGAATAGCCAACGCACCGACCGGCATGGGTGGCTCAAACTTGAAGCTAATCGAACACAACCAAACTCAAGAAAAGCAGTTATCGAACCTTCCCATTCACTTGACTGCAACATTGGTGTTCCCTCCAGTGAAATGCCTCGTCTGTCGTCCTCAGTCCACTGTTCTACATCCTTATAAAGAAACCACTTATCAGCTACCAAGCAGTCGTCACTTTGAATGTGATTCGAGACAGCCAAGAAATCAAAACGTTTTTCAGTGTTTCCTTTTCTCCCTCAATTCCTTGGCACCAGGAACAATCGCCATTCAAAAGGGCAAAAGAAAAACGCTTTGGCAAGCGTTACGTCCAGACGGAGCACTGAAACGCATATACCTAACCCTCCTACCCCCGCCCTCCTCTCTCTCCCCCATGAACCTAGGGAAGGCGGAGATTCGGACGTAACTTGGGTTACGTCGGACGTAACGCTAGACACTTCGAAAGAAAAAAAGAAAGACGTTTACGAATCTCTGTAACGCAAAATTAGAGCGCAGCTCTTGAGGAGGAGGAGGGGGAGGGTACGGAGGGGAGGAGAAGAGGGACATACCCTCCCCTCCTCCTCCCGTCCTTTTCTGCTCTTCTCCTTTCCTCCTCCTCCCCTATTCCTCCTTTCCTGCTCCTCCTCCCTCCTTCTCCTACTACCTTCTTCCTCCTCCTCTCCCCTCCTTTACTCCTCCTTCTCAATTCCTGCTCCTCCTACTCTCCCTTCTCCTCCTCTCACCTCCTCCCTTTCTTCTACTCCTCATACTCTCCTCCTCCTCCTCACTTCCTGCTTCTCCCACTCTCCCTCCTTTCTCCTCCTCCTTTTCAATTCTTCCTTCCTTCTCCTCCCCTACTCCTCCTCTTTTCATCCTCCTCCTCTCCCCTACTTGCCTCCTCCTCAATTCCTGCTCCTCCTACTCCCCCTACTCCTCTACACCCTCCTCCTCCCCTTACTCCTCCTCCTCTCCCTTTACTTTCCTCCCCCTCCTCCTCAATTTCCGCACGTCCTACTCTCCCCTACTCCTCCTTCCGCCTACTCTTTCTCCTCCCCCTCCTTCCCTCTTCCTCAATTCCTGCTCCTCCTACTCTCCCCTCCTCCTTCCATCCTTCTGCAATCCCTCCTCCTCTCCCCTCGTTTCCTCCTCTTCTTCCTCCGTACCTTTCCCTTCTCCTATGCACGTGACGTAAATATTCCCGCTAAACCAAGCGGAGAAACTGCATTTGTTTCATGGGTGGCGTGACATCAAGTCCCATGTGACGTCACTCTCCCCGCTAAATTTAGCAAGATTACGCCGGAATATATTATCCGACATGTCTCCGCAAATAATAATAATATTAAATAAAGTAAGCAGAAACAGAAAAAAAAAGGTACGCACGAGGAAAGAAACATGGGGGCAGTTGATACCGATGAAGCCAATCACGCAGCGCCAAAATTGTGTCGTCACGTTCCTCGTCTTCGTGCGTCATCGACTCAACCAATCAGGGAGTGCGTCGCAATCTTGCGCTTTTTCTTTTTATCTTTTTCCTGCGCGTGATTGGCTTCGCCGGTGGAAGTGAGCCGACAAGGCCAACGAGCTCCACCATTTGGTGCTCGATTGGCTTATCGGATCGTCGGCTGCCCTTATAAGTGAAACGGAGTCCAGAGGATCGAAAACCTCCCACAAGCTGCCTCCAGTCGGTTGATCGAGGGAAGACCGATCGGGAACCCTCTCCCTCAGTCGCCTCCGGTGACAACGCACAACTCGGAACATTTCCCAAGTATTAAACCGCCCGTTCATCGAAGACAGTTTGGAATCTAGAAAATACTGCAGCGTTTTTGGCCTCTGCCAAATACGCCGACACTGCAGTCGTCGCGGGATTTGAAACGACACACTTGGCTTCCGGTTCTACCGACGGCACATACCAACGCCTTGGTATCCTTGGTTGAAGTTTGACCTTTAGCATTGTGTTCGTCAAATAGACGAAAAAGATCAGAATTTTTTCTCCCAAGAGACACCCACAAAGCCTGGCAGTTCGATGACGCTCCCCGGTCGCAGATTTGGAGCGCGAGGACCTGGTAGCACAGAGCATTTCTCGGGGAGCCTGGTATTCAGCACACAGCTTTTGCAGCGGCGAGGACCCAAAACATGGTTTTCAAACCGACGAGAAAAGAAGCGGTAGCCCGAGGAACGCGAGCACGAGAGGACATTTCATCGCTCCGTACAAGTGTGTTTCGGCGTCTCGCCGCAGCGGGGCGCCCGATACATGACTCTTATAGAGTGCCTTCATACACACGCGCGCTTTTGCTTGAGTGGTGACATCTCAGCCATTTTTCCGCCCAATCGTTTTTTTATGCATTTTGAAGTGCACGCAATACGGTGTCACTCAGCTCGAGCGCGTAGCTTTGGCTAATGCATAGACGCCATTTTACAGCCCAAGTCTAGCACCGAGTGCGCGAGAGCGTCACGCGCTGTCACATTCAGGTCAACAATGGATGTCTCCACCCTGAGACAGACAGACATGCAGGCACCCTAGACTCTTATAGGGTGCCTACATGTCTGTCTGTCTCAGGGTGGAGACATCCATTGTTGTCCTGAATATGCCAGCGCGTGAGGCTCTCGCGCACTCGGTGCGTGACTTGGGCGGTAAAATGGCGTCTATGCATTAGCCAAAGCTACGCGCTCGAGCTGAGTGACACCGGATTGCACGCACTTCAAGATGCATAAAAAAACAATTGGGGGGAAAAATGGCTGAGATGTCACCACTCAAGCAAAAGCGCGCGTTTGTATGTAGGCACTCTAGACTCTTATTAGGGTGCCTACATGTACGCGTCTGTCTGTCGGAGGGTGAGGACATCCATTGTTGCCCTCAATGTGCCAGCGCGTGACGCTCTCGCGCACTCGGTGCCTGACCTGGGCGGTAAAATGGCGTTTCTGCATCAGCCAAAGCTACGCGCTCGAGCTGAGTGACACCGGGTTGCGCGCGCTTCAAAATGCATAAAAAATGATTGGGCGGAAAAATGGCTGAGATGTCACCACTCAAGCAAAAGCACGCGTGTGTATGAAGGCACTCTAGACTCTTGTGACTCTTGTCGGCCACTCTACCTCTTCCCTTTCGGCGGCCGCGTCACGTGACAATCTGCCAGGCTTTGTCAGTATAAAGGCCTGTTCACACATGCAGCGGAGCGCTTCAAGCATAGCGCTAACCTCGCGCTAAGCGCGTGCTGACGGCAGCGTTCACCAGCTTTGTATCGCACCGTCAAAACTGTGGCTCATGGCAGACGACAAGTAGCTGACGGCACGTGAGGAGCGCTACATCAGCGCTTCGCTGCATGTGAGAACCGGCCTTAAAGGAGGCTATGGCTAAACAGACGCTCGAACGGCGTTCGAGTGGCCGGGACACGTGTAACCTTCTACACTTGACCGGAGTTACGAATCTCGCCCCTTCAATTCACCTGAGGGTAACATTTGACCTTAAGCTTGCCCTTCATACAATTGTACTCGTCCACGTCTGCATGGTGAAAGCGTGTAATGTTTTTTGTTCGTAAAAATTTTGTCGATTAACCGGTTAAAAAAGTAATCGCGATAAAGTATTAATCGATTAATTGGTATGTTAATCGATCGACTGCCCAGCCCTATATTTCACGCGCACTTGATGATGACAACAAGCGGATACGCTTCGCGGTTGCGATTCGAAGGCCGGTGTAAATTTAAGGGAGAACTTTCTTATCGGCAAATGCCGCCGTCGAATTGGCTGATGAGCGATAACAATTAAGAGACACTCCCCTTTACAAAAAAATTTAATTTTCAATTTCTGTCTTAATTTTGATCTGTTCCTAATGAGTCATCAGAAATTCACGAGAAACTCAACATATAACGTGATTTCACAGCCCTTCCACAGTAAGAACTCACTCGAGATTTCACATCACAGTAAGAACTCACTCGAGATTTCACATCAATGGTCCTTTCGAAAATACTACGTATAGCTTATTGTTAGCATCTTTTGCGTAAACATATTACGTGATTAAAGAGCATTCTTGCGAACTGGCAGAATATCTTCAACTGCAATCTTGTGCGCGCAAAAACATTTTTTTTGTAGTAGTTAGTGTTGTGAAGGTGCTTGGTTTTTGTCACGGCTGAATTGAGGAGACACCCCCGAGGTGTCGTTGCTGCATTTCGACAACGGCGAAGGCTTTCGTGCGCCTGCAATTAAAATGTTCACGGAGGCGCTATTCGGCGCTGGGCTACAGGCGCGTCTATCTTTGCGTTGGCCTTCCGAGGAGCTCGTCGTGATGGATAATTCCCAGCCGACCTTCCGTCAACGGCGGTTGTTCGCTTCCCTTCGATTTTTTGTTCACTTTTTGATCGGAGAACCAGCTCGTGCGCCGACGCGCGGCCGTCCGCGCCAGGCGTAAAAATTCCGTTTCCCGGAGACGCCACCATGGGGCGTGCCCTGCGTTGGGAACAAGAAACGCCCTGCGTTTCTTTGGGTGTCAGTGGCTATAACACTTATATGTTCCCCCAGTATTCATAATCACTACAGTGGAACTTGGAAAAAAAAAAAGCAAGATTACGAATCAGTTTACAGTAATATCCCGAGAGAAGCACTGCTCTCAAAAAATAACTCACCGTTTTTTTTTTTTTTTTGTTTTTTTTTTGCTTGGTTTTTTGTGTGTTTTTTTAACACCGAAAGATTGCATACTCCTAGTAATTGTAGTGTCTACATAAACGATGACCTCGGCGTAAATACGGCTAGTTAGCTATGGCGAGATATAAGCGAACATTGCTGATTGGGAAGTGTAGTCATCTTTGCTTCCTTGCCCCTCGCCGCGACAACAATTTTAGCGGAGACACGTGACCTAAAATTAGTATTTGTTCGACTTTTCCCAATTGCAGACTGAAGGTTAGCCCACTCCTAATTTTGACCCGATTTGCTTTTGATTTTAGGTGGGCCATCTCTCGGGATATTACGGTAGGCGTTTCATAAAGAAGGTGATGCAAACTAATTGCAAGCACCCATTAAAAAAAAACAAAAAAACTTTCGGTTATTCTATTTTGCTGAAGAAGGAAGACCAGCGAAGCTGTACTATGGTGGGAATGAAGTATTGGCCGGCCGCAAGCCGGCAAGCCAGAGTGGAAAGGCTGGAAAGGTTGTGTCATCTAGGAGCGACGACGGCAACCAGACGACCGGCAAGCCGGTTTTCAGGTTGCCGCCTTCGCTCATAGATGGCGGTAGCTGTCCAGAGTTTCGTGTCATCATTTGTTTGCTGACGGACACGATACTGGGGAAACTAGCCCTTCACAACTCCGCTGTAAAAAAAAAAAACTAATAAAGAACACAAAAAGATGGCGACTTTGCAGAAGAGAGCATTCGAAGCAGGCGGCCAAAGCAACGTGCGAGACGGGACAGAGGGCGGCGCTCCAGAGTGTCCAGCCTTGGCACCGTAACCCCGTCGCCTCTCCCGGCCAACGTACCCGCGCACGTCGCCAAGAGCAAAGCACGCTCTTCCACTCCCATTTAGGCTCAATCTCGACGAATTGGACCGCCGGCCGGGCGCTCGCCGGTCGCCGCGTCGCTTGTATACGCATGGGCAGCAGAGCTCGAGGACCCTCTTTCCATAGACTTCCAGTCTGGGTCCGCGGCCTCGGCGTCTAGCCAAGCAGACGACACCTTCGCACCTCTCCCGCGATGCACGCTCAAACCAATTCCTGACGTTTTAGTCTCGGTGACAAAATGGCGTTCACCCCTGACAGTTCGTGGCTCGTAGCGATCGCCCATTTCACAGGATGAACTGACGACGTCCGTGCCTCGCACGCCGTGGTCCACGCTGCTCAAAGACAGTCCTCAGACACTGACTGAGGCCTTCCTCGTATGACGGTCCCATTGGCCATACAAACACTGTCTGCCGAAATGGTCGAAGCATGCATATATGTGCGGAGGAAACGTCTTCGAGCATTGCGAGTCCGCCACATACTTTATCAAACGCTGTCCTCTTGGCGGAGCGTGAGATACGAGTCTGTTAAGGTCTCGAGGACGGCTCGCAGATCGTGGGCAAGGCCCTATAGTTTTTCAGGACTCGTTAGTTCCAGTGAAACTTTGATAGTCTCTGATTTGCCTCAAAATTGGTTCGAGACATTAAGATACACGTCTGAACTATACTGTAACTCAAATTACTAGTCACGATAATATTGTTCTGCGAAGATATTGAATTTTTAACTTCGGTCTGAGAAGCTGAGAACTGCCGACGCTGAAAACGTGACGTGAAATCTTAGTACAGCTTGCTCCCGACCGGTTACATCAAGTTTGATGGTGTTGAAATGAATGCTAAAAAAACTCGCATAAGCAAAAAAAAAAAAAAAATAGACTGCCTGTTTGAAGACCTGTAAGTTTTATATAAATGGGATTCTCTGTTTTCAGAGTTTATTTTTCGTGAAATTCGGAGGGTGTTTCTCGGGGTTTATTTTTTGGTGAAAATTTGGGGTTTATCAGAGTTTATTTTTTGTTAAATTCCTAATTCTGCGAAATTATAAATTTATTTTACTGCGTTCCCAATTTAATAATAAAAGAAAGAAGATAATAAAACAAAATAAATAATGTTTGGGTACCATGACCCGGTGTCCCGAAGGAACCCTGACCAGCTAAAAGTCAACCCTTTCTTTGAAATTTCAAATGAATCTACAGCGGCATCTCCTCAGGTTCACTGACCCCGTGCTCATGTAAATTTCTTTCGTAAAACACCACCTTTTCTGCTTTTTCCTTCTTTCTTTTTGTCGTTTGACTTTACAATTAGGAGTTTCTCGGATTAATCCAAGTTGACCAAAATAATGTACTTTTTTTTTAACCGGAGAAACACTGCTACGTCCCCCGACCGGAGTGCGCGGGAAACTTTCAATTGGCAGAACCTTCATTTGCCGTTTTCTCAATAGCTGTTTGGAGTTTAGAGATAATGCAGAGCATAACGAGGAGAGTAAAACGTCGGTATTCCCCCAAAAAAAGTGTTTAGCTTGCGAAGATCCCCAAAAACCGGTGTGCTTGCTCGAGGAACCGTCGCTTTGGTTGCATTGCACGCAATGAGTGCAACCGTGTGCACATAACTTTCCTTTCCGCGGACTTCCATTTTAGGCCCGGCTCCCGTCCCGCCGATGGAGAGACACCCCGCCACTCGACAACAGCAAGAGCTGAAGCACCGTCTGCTTTTGAACGGTGCAAAGCACCAGGGCAGAGCCGTGGCACCAGGGCAAGCGGGAGACGCCACATGCCTTTGGTGTTCTTAGAACGTCTCATGAGTGCCTGCGCTTGTGTAACCGAAGGGGTGAGAGGGAGTAGAGGAACCTGACTGGAAGAACTCGAGTAGGATTGAAATGTATGTTCTGTAAAGAAAGGACGAAGTTATGTGCCGGTTCTTGTTGATTTTTTATTTCTTTTTATCTTATTTGCGTTATGGAGATTCGGGGCTTGCGGGAAGGCGGAAACGGTCTACGAAAAAAAAATTGCTCCTACCGAAACGTTCGTGCCAAAGTCAAGAGAAGGCGCCACCGTTGACGTAGTTCTGCTGTTTTGCAACAACGCTTCGCAGGTGGCGCTTTATTCGCGTCGTTAAGGTGGAAGAGGGGTAGACTTCGTGCGAGTGGAGCTTTGCTTTTTGTAGACATTATTCGCAACTCAAATGGTGTGCGCTTAATTCCACTTCCTCTGGTTCACTTCCACTAGGTTGCGCCAATTTTCGCTGCGCAATAGAATAGGCGGTATCTTCCCGCTTCACTCCTTTGTGTCTTTTCCGCTTGGTGGCGCCGTCTTCTCTGGAGCGAGGACGGGTGTTCTGTGAACCAGAACATACAGAGCGAAGTACCAGGAAATGGATACAGTGTGCACTGCTTGTGGAGAGGAGGACGAGACGGCTGAGCACTTCATACTCTACTGAGGGCTTCACCCTATGCCTAGCGAAGACAACATAGATTTAATAAAGTCATTGGGTTTTAGAGACAGCGAAGGGAGAGTGGATTTCAAGACTGTAGAGATTACCGAGCAAAGATTAAGTGAATGGTGGCAGAAAGCGAGAGAAAATAGGTATTTTCTTATTAACTGATGGCAAGGGGGTTTTATAAAAGCCTCACTTTCTTCACAGTGTGAGTGAATGTATATTTCACATTTAAATATTCTAAGCTTAAATGGTAAAACAAAATGGCTAGGTGGCGTAAGCTACCGCCCGATCCAAAGGGCTCAGCCGGATTCATCCATCCATGGCGAATAGATAAGAGACACACTTTCTTTGTGGCCCCGACTCGGGTGACGGCACAGGTTGGAAGCAGAAAATGGCAACGTATACAGAGCGTTATGCTCTTCCCTCAAAATGCACTGCGTCATGCCTACTAACTGTCGCTCAAAAAAGACGCCGTCCAACAGTATCGAGAGAAACATACCCGCCGGCATCCGAACCAGTTCCAACTCAACGGGCAGTGCCTCACTGGCCATGAAGTCTCCGTCGCAAAAAGCAGGTCCACGTCTTTTCCCACGCAGACCAGATAGTCATATGAGCGTATGACACTGGTCGCCTTCTCATAGGCTTGACTGAAGGAAGGCCGATGACTGGCGTTAATTAAATCACATCTATACACTCAGCTGAGAGTATGGGTTGATAGGTGCAGTCAAGACCAGTCGCTGGAGCACTGTCTGAACGAACCTTCAAGGCCCAGACTTCCAGGGAAACTTTAGCCCAAGTCAACGGCCCAAGTTGAGTGTGAGGTTTTTGTGACACATTTGGCACCGGAAACTCTGAGCCCAGCGAGCACGAAGGGCTCCAGGCAAAACAAAAAACCCGCTTTGTTCGCAAAAGCCGCATCCGGAGGATAAGTCGAGAGACTCGCGTACCGCCCTCCCCCAGTCAGGTTTTCGTTTTCCATTTCTTGGTCCCTTCTCCCGTCCCGAGTCACGTGACGCAGCCTGCTCCCGGGTGAGATCGCGCTGAGGTTGACATCTCTGTCCGCCGCTGCAGCTTTGAAAAACGAGGAGCAGGCAGAAACGGGAGACGCCGAAAAAGCGACCCGCTGGGCCGTCACATATCCGTTCGCGGACCGCGGACTCGGAGGGACCATAGGAGCACCCTCCCGTGTCAAGTTCAGGGCCGCCCGCCTGCAAGTTCGACACTCTCGGAAGTTCCTGGGTATGGGCGATGAACCGCGACAGACTGGGGACACGAATGCCTTCCATTGCTCAGTTTGGCCAATATGAAGGACGGTCACGCTCCGATGACCTTAGGGACTTGAGCCGCCTTCAGACCGCTACAGAGCACACAAAAGACAGTCTGTAGACTCTGTCTAAAAGTTGTTTCTTCCTTGTATGAAGGGATGGAGGTAGGCAGCTTCTGGAGGTAACATGAGGCCACCGGGGGTGAAGCCAGAAGTGTGGAGGGACACGCACCCAACGATGACTAAAACAGCTGTGGTATTGGTCATCCTTGGGGGTGTGTCCCTCCACAATTCTGACTTCACGTTTGCAGGAGGCATCATGATCACCTCTAAAAGCTTCCTACCTCCATGTGGGATGGTCAGATCGGTGATACAAAAACGGCCCGCAGACATGTTGGAAGCTGTATGAAGCAAACATTGCTTGGAACGAGGCTCTGCAGGCAGGCAGTTCTGTCGTCATGTCTGCGGCGAACAGAGTGTTTGAGTGCATGTTGGAGCAGTCTGTCTGCGGCTTAGTGGTTCCAAAGAGGTGGCACTTTTTTGTATCCCAGACAGCACTCGAAGAGATACCCGGTGGAATCCTCATATCGGTGGACTGAAGAGAAGCCTCAGCACCAACTTGTACTTCATCGTTTCCCTCCAGTGGAAAAGGGGAGAGATAAGAGAGGAGGTGGACACGATTGGTGCCGCGAGTGCATCGCGCTTCGGAGCGTGCAGGAAGTTCGTGACGGATTTGTAAGGCTGTGAGGGACAGTGACGATCATTCATCATTACTCCGGCGAGATAAGCCTCTATGAAGACGTATCCGGGGGAGATATACATAATCGCGTAGCAACACCGCGTGACTGCCAAGAACCCTTCCATCGCACTCTGACGAGGGAAAGAAAACAGGAAAATGACGGAAGGTGAAATGGAGTAGGGAGGGGCGAAGTGGCAGTCAAGCTGTGCATAAAAAAGGAATTGATCGACATTTGTTTTGTTTTTTTCTTTTCT
The DNA here is from genome assembly GCF_016920785.2 of Ixodes scapularis. Lineage (NCBI taxonomy): Eukaryota > Metazoa > Arthropoda > Arachnida > Ixodida > Ixodidae > Ixodes > Ixodes scapularis. Next base: position 86,005,040 of record NW_024609836.1, on the reverse strand, counting down.
CGGGGAGGGGTTTGCCGGTGACAGGTAGTCGCATGAGAGCACCGCCAGTCGTCGTTAAGAACAGTTTACAGGGAGGATCGAGGGTAATTGCAGGCTTCGATCGCTCGGAGAGCTACTTTCTCGCCGGCATCTTTGCTACGCGGGCATAGAGGCTCTGGTTACACGTTCCCTCGAATGTCAGACTACGCGTAACTAACACAGGGCGTTGCGGCGTGCCGATGATGCTGCACGCGTGACATGCGAGACTGGCGCCCAGAACGGGTTAGCGAGGTTCCTCGGAGGCAATACCATAGAGTTATTACAATGTACGCTGGAGGTTCAACTGGCGCTAGCGTGCTCACGCAAATTGAAGCAGACCAGTCGAAAATTAACTTCCGGTAATGCATTTTTTTTTATGGGAAAAAAGTGAGGGCATCTTCGCCCTGCACTCGATCATAAGAGCAAATATCCCGAATAATTCGCACGTACTAGGTAGCTTGGAACATTTATCAGTCAAGAAGACGAAATAAGTGGTCAGTTATGGCGTTTTCATTTCAAAATCGTCGGAATAAAAACAGCGCTAAAACGGCTTCGTACGTGTATTTTTGTGCACTGTCGAACACTCTTAGAGCGAAGGACATCTGGAAAACCGTGCCAAACGAGCGAAGGACATCTGGAAAACCAAGAGAGACAGCAAGAACTACGCAGTGACACTGGTCCAGTAACTACCCGCGCAATACGAAATAGTCCACTATATTTTCAAATTTTCTTACAGCAAAGCAGCTTTTTGACTTTCTACCCTCTTTCTTTTGACCCAATAAACGATATGCGATTAGTACGATTCCAATCTAAACAGATTTATCCTAACCCACACTTTATTTCATGGCGCCTTTAAAGGGGTCATGAAACGATATCGGGTTGGAATGCTCATGACTTTACAGAGGCATACTGGTCCTTGTCTGGAACAAGCATACTCGCATGGACCACCACTGATTCAGAAGCTCCTTGGAGTCGGTGAAATTCCGAGGATAAAAAGGGACTACTTCTTTCAGTCTTGCCTTCGGAAAGTTTGATGACGTAATTGTGAGACCGAAACCTACCGCCTGACGACATTCGAGCGCGGCTCATGGATTGAACACGAGAACTGTGTGAGCACTCGACTTCGGCTCGTAACGATCAATGCCTCGGCGGACACTCGGGTAGTGGCTTGTGTCCAACCACTGCGGTGATTAGAGCAGCCGAACTCTAACAATGCCTGAAGCTCAACACGCGTTTTCTACTCTACCAACCCCAGCGCTTGGCAACGATTAACGTTGCAGCATACAGGATAGGCACCAGGCCACGTGGCCGCATGTTCTGGCTCCGAGTTGAGGGGATGAACGATACTCATATTTCTCGTTCTAGTGCTTGTGGCAATAGGGAGTTTTCGTAGATCGTGTTCTCCCCTCTGCTAAGCCCTCCGGAACGAAGACGCTACTCCCGAGCATGCGCGGCGCTAGCCTTGCCTGCAGAGTCCCGGATTTCGTAGCGGGTTGCGGAGAACGTTCCGGAACAGCGGAAACCATCTTCGAAAACTCCCTCTTATCTTCACGTTGTAGTGACTGCATACGACTGTGGTTTGACTGAGCGCAGTGTACCTACCAAACTGTTAGGCCCTTTTTGTACGGCTTCTTTGTAATCGGCAAAGCCGACAATGAATCACAGATAGTTGATGTTATAGCTATCAGGGCTGCTGCTTAACAGCAAACGCAACGAGCAATAATGGACATTAAATAGAAACTTAACCTAACCGACATTTTAAATCAAAGCTATGTCTAACATCATAACAAACAGAAATAATGAAACCAAGTGTACTGAAAGCAAAAGGCTGGAAAAATCCTGTTGATACGGTAAACGAACCGAACGTTCAGCTAACGCTTACATAAGAACAAGGAATATATGAATAGATCGAGATCCGAAAGCCGTCAAGACGCAGTGTTACTTCAAGCGAAAACGCCAATTCTTAAAGCGTTCATCGTCTGGGGTCGACGCGGTTTCCTTCGTACATTTTTTTTCTTTTTCGTTCCTTTCTATTTTTATTAGGTTGTGTGTCCTTCGTCCCATTTCAGACATATAGTAAGAAAGAGATGGCGAAGAAGAGGAGATAAATCGTTAAAATAAAAGCATACAGTATTGGTAAGAAGGGTAGTGCACTGAACGATACGAAAGTTTTGTCGGCGTAGCAGAAATTACCCGGAAGCCCGGATGTAACTGAAGCATCGTCTGCAAACCGCAGAGGCGTTGAACTCCCACGTTTGGTGTTTTTCTTTCTTCCTCCGTTAGCAGACGACGGTTGTGGTTATGGCGAGGAAAGTCAAATATGCTGCGGCGGCCTTCAATGAACCTACTCCGTTCGCCCATACTTCTTTTCTTTTTTGTTTCTTCGTTGCATTCTTTGCATCTTTACTGTGGGCGCAACGGGAGAATGCCAACGTCTTTCTCGCTTGTCGTGAGTCTAGAAAGTTCGACTGACGTCACGTTCGTCTGCGACAGTCTTCCCAATGAGACATCCAGCCATGTGTATATATGCCTGTTTCCGCATTATGACGCCTGTTCCCAATTTACCGAGTCATTTCCTTTACGCATTCACACTGATTTCCAAAGCCAAGCCAAATGTGTTTTTGTGTTCAACCAAGTTGTTAGCTCATAAAATAGGTATTAAAAACAGGGTTCCAGAAGTTTCGAAGAAAAAGGCGCGTGCGTAGTTCACAGGAGGCAAAGGGCTGTGCACGAGAGGGCTCGTGCCGTCTCGTGCTCTACACGCGCAGAGCCCCAGCAAGGAATTGTCGCACGATCGTACCGGCGTGCGGTCGTGTATCACTACTGCGTGATGCACGTTAAAAACCCCAGGCTAGCGGCTGTACCGCACTGGCTAAATTTCTCATCTACAGCTGGGAGACTCGTCGCCCCTGTGAGGCAGACCAAGTTCTAGGCTGTATAAACACACACACAACCCAATTTTTATTGTCGCACGTGCAGAAATGCTAAAGTTCCCTGGATGCATTGCGCCAGCGGGGGAGCAGCCAAACTGTAGCCAAACTGCCTGCTGAGGTCGGTCCCTTGGTGATAAAGGGGTAGTTAGCGATCAAATGTTAGGCCAGCATTTAGCATCAATCAAACGCGGCCTGATATAAATCTGGACACGACAAAAAACCCAAGACTGCAGGTAAAAAAAAAAAAAAAAAGAATCGACACAAACACTTAAAGGTCATTCTGCAAGACCTTTCAGTGTCTGTATCTTTTTTATTTTTTTTTTTTTTAATTTGCAGTCTAGGTTTTTCACTTGTCTAATGTACACGAGCTCGGCTGCGCACTTACATTCTGTTCATAAATCTAGAATCTCTAAATAGCTAAATATATCAAAATAATTCGTTTTTTTTTTCATGGTCTTTTATGTTTTCCTTATTGGAGAGTTTTAGTAGATCGTTCCCATGACTCCGATAACGATACCCGATACTCCGCCACCGCAACCCTTGCGCATGCATAGTATCGTTATCGGGGCTATCGAAGGTATCGGAACGATCTACTAAAACTCTCTATTCGCACGCCCAGCATAAAGGTACCTTTAACGTAGGTACTAATAGCTATATATACCTTTGCAATCGCCAAATCAGCCTGCGCTTTTGAGTCGCGAGCACATGCCGTAAGAAATCAGGACCAAATGAAGCTTCAGTGACGTCGTTTCTCTGCGTCACGCATTTTTGTTGGTTATAAATGTAGATTGTTGGCGATAACTTCGATAAATACCCGATACTCCGCCGGCACCTTCGTCCACGCGTCGTATCGTTATCGGTTATCGTCATCGGAGTTGCCGGAACAATCGAATAGAACTCCTTCTTAGACAACACCGGACTCAAAGAGTGACATCATATATCCATAGTTCGCACATGAAGTCATCACACCGTGCTGGTGGTAATTACAACTTGTTCTTGCGAACCGGAATAAATTCCGTGGCTGATGCAGCGCCATGGAAAGTCATGTATAACCATGGAAGCCCGGTTGCTCGCAGTCTAGCGACATAAAAGCGAGGGGGGTCAAAGACCGTATTGCCACGAAATAATTCTCCCCCCCCCCCCCCCCAGAAAAAAAATAAATAAATAAATAAAAAACGCGTGCGAGGAGTTGCACGTGCCGGCACGCACTCGTCCCTTCCTCGACGCAATTTCGCCGGGGGTGAAATCGGCGGCGACAACGGATTGGACCCGGCGGGCGCCGCGCCTTTGAAGAAATAGCGAACCGCCGCGCCCGGCCAAGAATAGCGAGCTGTGCACCAGCGATGACTGCACAAGGAGAGAACTGTTATCTGCCGCGGATGGAATTCGGGAGCCCACCCCTTCTGCCTTTTAATTGCTTCTCCGAACAATGTGCTCCGCGATACTGTCTCCGCCACCGTCCCCCAAAAATATATGGACTCGGTTCCATATATTTTGGGTCAGGTTTCCGGCACGGTGACGACTTCGAGGAACAGTCCTGTCTCCGTTTACCTTCGAGATTTCATTTGGAAACGTCTTTGGCTCACATGTACGACGAACACACTCAAGCGCCCGCGAGCCTACGAATGCTACGAGTCGTAGCATTCGTAGGCTCGCGGACGCTTGAGTGTACGACCTTCATCGTCATATGCGTGTGCTCTAAATATCTGCGTTTATAATGCCGCGCTATAACTGACCGCTGGGATACCATTCTACTCACCCCATCGCTAGAGAATCGACCCTAAACCATCGAGCAACACTGGGAGTATCCATATTGTGTGAATTGCTTTCTGAACGAAGACACGTCGAACGATGACGCGGCACTCGTGGCCGAATGCATACTGAAAATTACCTCTCCAAAATATGGCGGATTAGGATAGTCGACGCAGAAGCTACTGGAGGACGCGCACTTTTGAAAAGGGACAAGTGTAGGGTTCCAGGTGCAACTTCTCAGAGTGGCACTGAGAAAAACGAGCGATGTTAATTAACCGCTAAGCGCGCATACTGAAGTCGGAAACCAGGTCACGCCAAACGAAACGGCCCGCTGTTTGTGCGCAAAGTCTGACCATCCTTCGAAGCGGATGTTATTCCACGGAGGTTATGAAATAAAAATGAAACGTATACACGCGAGTATAACGAGACGGGAGAAAGCGGAACACAAAGAATCTGACGAAAACCCGACTTCTTCAACCGTGGGGGGATCCTATTTTTGGCAAACCTAACCCAAACTTTTAGCCGACGATCCAACGCAACGCCAGACAACTTTCGTGGTTACACTGTTGCTTTATTCATTCTCTCCATCTCTCCGCACTAGTCCAGCTGTGAGGCATATTCTGGCCCACTTTCGGCATGCGTTTGTTTACGTCCCGCACAGCGGAATTTTTTGTTCGCAAACCACCGAAGACTGCTCAGCAAACCAAACCCATGATCGAGGAGCGAGTTCATTGACTTTCCCGCGGAGTCAGGCGAGTGGGACCTAAAAAAAACAGATACGTTCGGAGCATGTTTCTAGTGAAAAATATCGGTGTGGTGACGCAATACATTCGTGTCAGGTTCTGCCACGTACTCCCGGAGTGTGTACTGCTCCGTGATGAACTCGGAACAGCAACCATTGGTCCTACTTTAATCAGTTTGACCAATGAGAAGGCTGATCGATTTACTAGGGAGTTTCAGTAGTTGTTCGGATACCTCCGATAACGATACCCGACGACGATATAATTAAATAGAGAGTTTTAGCAGATCGTGTATTCAGGCCACGCTAATCGTAGCGGGAGCTCGCGCTGCCACTTCGATGCATGCTCTGAAGCGCGCGCTCGTGGCGGTAGCGGGCCTTTGAAAACGATCTACTAAAACTCTCTAATGAGTAGACGGAGTATCATTATCGGAGATATTGGATGCTAAAATTCCCTAATAAGAATGCCCGCTTCCGTCTGCAAAAATCACCACAAACCCAAAAAAAAAAAAACTTTTTTTTAAATTTTATTTGAAATTATTTGTTTACACACAGCCCAATTATCATCTAATTAGAAGGTTTAAAAAGCGCGAAAAAAACAAGGACACGAAGACAACGGGGCGGGCACCATTCCTCCTGTTGTCTTCGTTGTCCTCGTTTTGTTCGCGCTTTTTAAACCTTTCAATTAGCATAGAACAACTAGCGCAAACCCAAGTTTTAATGCAATTATTATATTTTGTTTGTTACGTAGGCGTCCAATAAGGGAAAAGAAAACTAACAAACCGAAATCAGAGATCAAGGGAGAAGGAAGTGACGTCAGAGTCGCGGAAGTCGCGTCAATCCTTAATCGCGTAATGGCAGCACCTCGAGCCTGCGTAGACCTTTCGCCGAATTACCCAAGCATTGAAGAGAATGCCGGGAACGTAGGTGCACGCGCTGCGCGTGCAGGCGTCTGCAGCTCCTCCTCTTCGAATCAAAAGATCTAAAACAAACGGCACTTCGATACCCGGACCATGGCGGATTTTTTTCGGTCGCGCACCAGTCACCTAGCTGCGTTTGGAGACAAGTGTTTGTCATTTGTCCCTCTTGCTCCCCCTCTCCAGGGTTCATTTTCGTCATTCTTGTCCAGCTCGCTTGCATTGAATTGCATTATAAAGCTTTATTTGGGTTATTTACCTCGAATCTTTTGTATCAGGAAGGCGAGCGCGTGCGCCGCGTGTACCTACGTTCCCAGCATTCTCTTCGATTCTTGGGTAATTTAGCGAAACGTCTATTACCCAAGCATCAAAGAGAATGTATGGTACGCCAATACCGGCCGGTTCTGGCGGCACAGCTATCTGGGTAGGCAACTGTGTGGGCAGGCACGTAGCTAGCCAGGATTTTGATTCGGGGCAGGAGGCGTTGTTCGGGGTGGGGCCCGCCCATAAAAAAATTATGTATGAGGGAGAGGAGGGCCCAGCAGAATGGAAGATTTCAAGGAAGGGGGGGCGAACCCCATGGGTTCCCCCCCCCCCCCCCCCCCCTGGATACGTGCCTGTGTTGTGTGGGTATGGGGGAACTTGGCTAGTCTTGATTATGGTGGGCTACAACAACTTGGCTGGATCGTGGCCGGCTGAATCGAGCTGGGTCATGACAGACCATCCCCTTGCTTTCTCGGAAGAACGAGGACGAAGACGGTGGGGTGGTTTTATTGAATTTCCAGAACGAAGGTATATCTGAGCAGTTTAATGTAGTCTTTGTATAGGTAAGCTCTCGGCACTTCATAGCTGCATCTTGAGTGGTGGTACATAGACGTTTTCATACCTTTCACATGCCACGGAACAATAGTATACCTTGCAGTGATAAAGTACACGCAGCAGAGCGCGTTGAAAAGTCGTTTTCAACGCGTTGGAGTTCAAAGTCGTAGCCAACGTTGGTCGTAGCGTCATGGGCATCTCATAAATGTTCGTTGCTCATTGAAAGAACTTGTGTGTCTGTGTTCGTCATTTACGTGTTTTATTCTTTCTGTGTATTCTTGCAGTGATAACCTAACCGGAGCACCTGCACCTGGTTGGAATCGGTTCTCTTACCGTACACGAAGTAGTTGGGACTCGGGAGCATAAATGCGACGATGAGCATGATACGAAGGCATCGCGATTTGCGTTGGCAATCGACCGAATTTATAAATAAGAATCTTTGGGGAACATGTGTAGCTCAATAACATTGCAGTCACACTTTCGCTGCAGCTTCCTGTGGCACACTCTCCGCAATTGTTCTTACGCTTATAGCATTATTTGTGCATACGAAAACGGCGCAGTGATAGCAGAGACAACAGTAGATTTTCAGAAATTGCGACACGGCAAAAAGAAGCACTCGGAACTAACTAACGCACGACGTCCGTCTCTAAGCCTTTTTGCCCATGGCGGCTGCCTTATAACTCCACCCTGTGTCAGGGGGAAATCCAAAAATGCACCGGTTCGAGGGTACATCAATTGCACGCTGGTATGAGGTTATGCGAAAAAGGTCTATAGAAAAGATTAGAAATAAATCACAACAAAAAAACGTCCGTGGAACGCGCGTTCGAAGTGCCATTCGTTTTAGATGTTTGCTTTCGAACAGTTGGAGCTGAAGGCGCCAGCACGCGCAACGCGTGTACCCACTTTGCGACATTATTTTTGATGCTTGGGTACAGTGGATTGGATAATTCGGCAAAAAGATATATTGCAAGCTTGGCAAAAACATGTTCACGCGCACGGTGCACGTGCTGACGACGAGTATCCACAGTTCTTTTGCCACGTGCATCCCACGCCATAGAGATTGCCGGTCTTTGCGAGCATGCGCTCTAAACAGCGCAATCAAATATGGCGTCCAGTGAACACCCCTATCTCGCACATCATCATCATCATCATCTCCACAAAACTCCTCCGTACAATACCATTTTATCATCATGAGAAACGGCGCCGCAGGCCTTCACGGTATGGGCGACTTGCCCGTACCGTGTATGGGCAAGTCGCCCATACCGTGGATAAATATCAAATGTGAAATATTAAAGACCTGTTCTGAGCCCTAAATTGCTTTTGTACGGGCCCTTGTATGTTGCGTTCCTATAAATGCATCGAGGCATTCATAAATACTTGGAAAGGGGAGCGTGCTGGTAAGGGTAATATAAATAAAGGGAAGAACATAAAAGACAGGGACGGACAAGACGTCTTGTCCCTCCTTGTCTTTTATGTTCTTCCCTCTATTTATATATATTCACAAAATATTTCTTGTCCTTCCCCCCCTTTTTTTTCTCTCTCTCTCTCTTAGAGGTAGTGGCTTATCGCACTCTATTGCCCAAGTCCCCTTGGAATGCTTCCCTTTTTCCACTCTGTCGCACGAAGAAGGGGAGGAGAAAAGACCGTAAACAACGACAACGAGGACCCCGAATTTCGAGGAAAACTGTTCCTAATCCATCAGGCTCTCCTCAAGATAAGAGGGGTCTCCCTCCAAGCGATCCCCACCGCCCACATTATCATTCTAACCTATCTCAGCCTTGCATCGCCAGACCCTCACGAAAAGACGGACCGTTTGAGGTACCCCGACGCGATTCCATTTAAAATCACACGTTCCAATCAGATAGCAAACCGACACAGTTTGTTCTCGTTCTTTAGAGATGGGGCTTACGGCTATTCCTTGCGAACTGTTCTCAGTTTGTGTAACAGTGGAAGGTTCTATACACACCTTACGACCGACCATTCAAGGTCCTGTAAGTGTTACGTGACCTTGGGGAGGGTGACAGGCGGACAGCGTATCACGTGCTACGTTCACGTAACTGGATTGGCTCAGATGGCTCCTAGCGTAAGCTGCGGGCGGACGTCGCCTGAAACGGAGTATACACCATCATCGAAGTGTCGCTATCTTCGAAATGTGATATTAACTGGATTGTCTCGACTTGGAGCCCTTTGTAGGCTACTCCGTGATCTTTAGTTTTGTATCTACACCTTGCACTTTAGTTTTCTGATCGGCATCCCCCTCCTGTTTGGAAAACAAGGTCCAGAGACTTCTTTTGACAACGGGACAAAAAACAAATATACGAAGAAAACATTGACGTAGCTACACATAACGCAAACAAACAATGATAAAAAAAAAAAAAATCTCGGGAGGGTGCAAGCCGAGGAATTTGTTTACAATCTCGAAGTAACGTAGGAGGACTTAGGCCTAACCGAAGTTTACGCTTCCTCGCATGTGGGCCGCTCGCCTCGCCGCACTGCAGTCATCTTGATGACAGCGAACATCTTGACATCCTCATCAATATCGTAATTGTCTTGGTATACTTACTTGTCCCTCGTTAACGTTGCTCGCTCCTATACAGCCGATGCTGTCAGCTAAGATCAGCACGCTTCGAAGGTCCGCCGAACCAAAAAAAAAAATGGCCGCCTGGATCTGGCGGTATCACGTTCGACCATTAAACGTGGGCGGGATGATGACATGCGACAACGAAATAACGATAACATCCGGCTGTGTGTTTCGCAGATCATGTTCCACGTTTTGTTTTTATTCCAGCCCTATTGAAAAAACCAGCTTAAGCTGGTCCCAGCTTCAAGCTGGGTTATTGCCCCAGCATGCCCAGCTTGGCATGCTGGTCATGCTGGTTGATCTGGTCATACTGGTCATGATGGTTGATCTGGTCCCAGCTTCAAGCTGGGTTATTGCCCCAGCATGCCCAGTTTGGCATGCTGGTCATGCTGTTAAACTGGTCATGCTGGTGAACTTCCCAACCAGTTTAACCTGTTTAAATTAATACACAGAATAAAAAAGCCAAGCTCGTCAGAAAAGCCAACTCGGCATCCAATTTATTATTTTCGTACTTGCGGCAGCCTCACATGAACTCAAATGCTACACATCCTCGGCGCTGACACAGTACTAACCGACGCACAGATTCTCGGTGCAAATTGTCTACAATGTTAATAAAACCAGATTGCTTATCTCTCAACACGAAAAAAATACTAGACACAGGCCAAAAACAGGCAATAGCAGACGAAAATACTACACGGACGAGAGAAGCGAACCTGGGTCCCGCCAGCGATGGGGGCGAAGCGGCAACTTGCGTGGTCGGCAGAGGCGAGGAAATCCGTGTGGCTTGGATGGCATTGGCGATACTCCTCGGCACCGCCGTCATTCTTGGGCACACACACGTTCGAAGACACGAAGCGACGCCGCAGTCGGGACGTCTGACATCTTCCCGCACTGAACGGACTGCCGCTCGCTGTCTTCTCAAAACCCGCTTCGCTTGCACCGTCGTTCAACTAGTCTCCAAACAACGCGCACACAGCCGTCCCTTCGATCTGCCCTCTGCCCAAGCTATCCAAACGCGTCTTCGATTCTCCGTTTCTACCACTCTCTCTCTCTCTCTCTCTTTTCTCGCACACAAAGGTAGCTTGCAGCGCGCCTGACGCGCCCGGTGGTCTACCAAAAACGAGAGGACAAAGAACAGGACGTGGCCTCGTTCCAGCAGCCGACCTTGTCGCGCGCGCTCCCAGCAATGCCAGTTCGGCTATCTCTAGCCGACCTTGGCGTGCGCGCTCCCAGCATGACCAGCTTGACCACCACGATTATTATTTCGACCAGATTCACCAGCTTGTCTCCCAGCATGACCAGCTCGTCTCCCAGCTTGACCACATTGGCTCCATGGAAAACCAGTTTGACCAGTTAAGACCAGACTGGCTCCCAGCTACACCAGATTGAATCTAAAACCAGATTCGAGTGAGACCATGCTGGTTTTTACTTAGACCAGACTGACCAGCTTAAATTCCAGCTTGCCCAGCTTAAACCAGCTTGATTGCCAGCTAAACCAGTTTAATTACCACATTGACCAGTTTGACCACCTTGATTACCAGCTTGACCACCTTAATTACCAGCTTGACCAGTTTGATTTTCATGCTGGTTTTTCCAATAGGGAGGGAATGCCCACACAGGGCAAGAAACGAAAGATGTCTGCATGGCGTCCGGGAAATGTCGTCTGCTACGCCGGAAGGTTCAGCAATGGTTAGTTACGCAGTGCAAGAAAGCTCGGCCAACTTCTTGTCCCTTCTGTTTGTCCGTTCTCCCTGTTGCATCGAGTACCAGGAACAGTGTGACGCTAAATGTTTAAATTTATTCGTCGTGAAAAGGAACAAAAGCAAATGGCGGCGAAGCAGCAGACGTCATACCATGTGGCCCTCTCATACAGCCACGGACTATGGACAAGGTTCGGACAGCGAGAATGGCCGATAAATCATCCCCCTACACAAGATGCGCCCTTGTGTAATGAAGGCTTCATGGTCGGTCACGCCTAGTCACTGCACCTATGGGCAAATTTATTATCCGAATTGGTGCGGGTCACATACATCAAAGCGAAAGGGCGCCTTTTTTTTTTTTTTATTCGTAAATTGAAACGTCAGATTCTGCTGGTTGCTGACCTTTTGCATTAGAGGAAGAATAAGCAAAGCGAGGCAAGAGCGTAATTCAGTCACGAAACCCGTCGAAACAAACACTCGCTTCGTGTACACGCCACGGGAGCGCATCGAGGCGCAAAGATGAGGACCACCCGGAACCAGAAAACCTACCAGAAGTCCCTTTGCTCGTGCCGATGTTCAGCTGTCAAGCGTCCGTTTTATTCCAAATGAACTCATCAAAAAAGCCGAAGGAAGAACTAACCTCTCTTCTTCCTCCCTTTAAACCTCAGACCAAAAAAAAAAAAATGTAGAAGGAGCGGCACAGAGAGGCGCGCGCCCTCCCTTCACCCCCCCCCCCCCCCCCCCCCCTTGCCCTCGTGCCAGCCTAACCCAAAAATAAAATTTAAACGACCAAACAAAAAGGCAACAGCGGAGGCAGCATATATAGATTTCGCGCATACAGACAATAATCGAGCGTGTCATAGTGGAGAGGGCGGAGGGGGGAACACCAAGATGGAGGGGACCGAAGCCTCACACCGTTGGAAGTGGGGCCTCGACCTTTCTTAAATAAACCTCGCCCAGCCGAACGTACGCCCGTCGGATGCGCCCGCAGAGCCCCCATGGAGGAGGAGCGCCACGCTGCGGAGAAATATGGAGACAGGTGGAACGCTTTCACGGTTTCCGCTCTTTTTTTTTTTGGAAGCCTCCTTGTTGTTTTCTTGTCGGGGGAAGTGGCACTTTCGTAGTTTGGCTGATCCTTACCCCTTGTTTAGTTTGTTTTTAGTTTTTTTAGGCGTTCCTCTCTTGAGAAGTGTGTGGTGTGTGTCCCCCTCTACCAACTCGCACCATGTGGTCCCCTTCCTTGACAGGCCCGTGTTGTGTTTATGTGCGCATGTTTGCGCGCTCTTGTGTGTGTGTGTATGTGCGCAGTTATGCGTATGCGGGGGTGTGGTGATTGTGAAGTACTACCCATATTTCTGACCTCCAGGACGACAGTGACGTCACAGGCAGGCTCGCAGACGCCACCCTGCGGCTCGTTCCGGAAGTGATGAATGAGTGATACCCTGGCGATGCCTGAGATCTGCGGAGTTCCACGGATGGGCGTGTTTTTGACAGAAAGGATGTCACGTGAATTCGCTTTGTTTAATTTGTGTGCACAGGGGGCGGGAACATTTATGACCTACATTCCAAAGGTTACGTACGAAGAGTCACTTTTTATCAACTTTACAACGCTCTTCGTGCGTAATACGTTTCTGATTACTGTTAACTCTTACGTTACTGATTTGATTATGTACGAATATGAAACGAACAGTACATGCAAAACTAAGAGTTTGCCTGGCAGGACAGCGCAGCAAATATTGTCGGCCATCATTATATGCCAGAGTTCACAGCCTTTTGATTTAGCCAGAAGGAAGAGCAGACAAAAGAAGGTGTAGTTTCTGTAGCCGTTCACAATCAAACAAAATGCAATAAAAGGAGAAAGAGAACGCTAGAATAGTTAGCGGGGGAAAAGGGACACAGGCTCGAGGAAACCGCGTTCTGTCTATTCACTATAATAAGAGTCTTTGAATCTCTCTCTCTCTCTCTCTCACACACAATTTTTTTTCTCTCAATCTTGCTTTGTAGGCAAAAATGCGCAAGACCGTGACGTCTTCATTTTAAATTTATCAACATGCAGAGGGGGAGGAAAGAGAAGTAAGTGGGAAGAGATTGCGGAACAATTAAATGACGAATATTTTGTAGCGTATGGATTGACAGAGACCCATCTTAGAGATATGGAGGAACCATCCTACTTGGCAGGTTATTTTTGGGTGGGATGCAATCGATGTGAAAGGGAATGAAAAGGAGGCGGGTTGGAAGTGCTAGTGAAAGGGCAGGGCTGGAGAGGGTGAGGGAAAGCTGCAGAGAACACGTGGTTAAAAGCTAATATCAGAGGTGTAAACACACTTAAAGCATTTGTTTATCTGAAAATAGGAACTGATTTAAGATAGGAAAATGCACATCACTTGACGTGTATTTCCAAAGATGTTGGAGAACTTGGCACTAATCGGGAAATAATTATCGTAGGAGGCCTAAATTCACACTTAGAAGACTTCGACGGATATACAGATTCAACAGGGAGAATGCTACAAGAATTTTACGATAATCTTGATCGAGTGCCTGTTAACGCCCGAGTAAAATGCGACGGAAAAATAACGCGGAGGAGAAACAATTCGCACTCAACAAATGATTACTGTCTAATGTCTAGCAAATTGTATAAGGGACTAGGACGCACGGAAATAGATGAGGAAGGCACGAAAAGCTTAGGAAGTGATCATAAGCGAATTAAAAAAAAGTTTGGTACAGCAGAACCAGAGAGACAAATTCTTGAACGAGAAGGTAAATCGACCCTTCACGACGCCCAACTACAAGAAGTATCAGAACGAATTAAGACTATAGTATCCAGACAACTGAAGAGAAAATGGGACATATGACGATTTAGTAACCACCTTTAATAAAGAGTTTGAGAAGTTCGAAATCAAATAAAGAGGAAGAAGAAGAAAACGCACGCCGAAGCCTCAAGGGAATACAGATTTGGCGAAGAAAAAAAAAAGGGGGGGGGGGGGGGGGGGGGGGCATCCGTTGAGGTAGCATCAAAATGGGATACATTTCAGGAAAGAAAAAGAGTTCCATATGCTCTAACCCAGGCCAAAAGTGGTACAGCTGCAGTGCAGTGAATGATGGAGGCAAATCAAAATGATAAAAATGCAGCAAAGAGGTTCTGGGAGCGCATCATTGCACAGGGCAGAAAAAAATGAAAGCCGTTAACAATTCCCTGTAACGCCGGTTAGAGCGCAGCTCTTGAGGAGGAAGATGGAAGCGTACTGAGGGATAGGTGACTCCTTGAGGTCACGTGACCTGAGGGGGGTCACATCCTCCTGAGGCGAGTCACGTGACCTGAAGGGGTCACGTGACCTCGGGGGGTCACGTGACCTCGCGGTTACGCCGACGCCGCTCAGGCTGGAAACGCGCCCCTAAGAGCTGCGCTCTAAAACAGAAAAACCTCACACGAGGGGATAAGAGTAGAAGGCGAGGAGGCAAGGGAATTCATTAGACGAACAGTCGAGGCAACATTCGTAGAACTTGAACCGAACGGAATTGGACAGAATACAAACAGCAACAGGGCACAAGACGAGAACACTAACGAGACAACTAAGACGACCACGGGGGAAAGGAACATAGATGAAATTAAAGTACCTACTGGAACGCCGACAGGTTCAGATGGCATAGGAAAGAGACTAGTCAAGCCACTAGGAACAAGAAGGAAATGAAAGTTAAGACAGGCAACTAATCAAATAATAATGGAGGGAGAGGTACCTAATGACTGGAAACTAAGCAGAATGGGATTACTATATATAAAGGCAAGGAAATAAAGAAAACATAACGTCATGCTGCCTAATAACAGGTTCTGTACAGACTATCGACGCGGGTAGTAAAAATAATGAAATATTGGGCAGAAAACATTTTAGGTGAGCTATTACAGAACGGGTTCCGAAGGGATAGAAGGTTAGATGATAACTTATTCATCATCACTCAACGTATAGAGGTGGCACGGATGAGTAAGAAACCACAATGGAGAGACATTAAAGGGGCGTACGACAATGTGAGCTGTAGGAAAAACTGGGTACAGCTAAGAGAGTATGATTTAGACGCGCGTTTGATTAGGCTTTTACAACACGTATACACAAATAAGAAGGAGCTGTTGGGAAACAGAAATAACAGAACCGGCAGAAATAAAAATTGGACTTAGACAGGGTTATCCCCTATCACCTCTTCTTTTTATGATATACCTGAGTAGAATGGAAAAGAAATTAGAAGAATGCAATTTAGGTTGTGATGTGTCATATATGGAGTCGGGGGAAAAGCAAACCAAGTTATACCCGGAATGTTCTACGCAGGCGACAGTGTACTGTTAGTAGATAGTCGACATAGGTTACAGGAGCTTATTAAGATCTGTGGAGATGAAAGAGACTTTCTGGGCCGGAAATTCAGGCCCAGAGAGGTGAATAATGGTTTATAACGATGAGAAGCCTGATAGGTTTTGAAAAACGTATTCGGCGACTGACAACGGACCAGTAGAAAACGCATCTTCAGACAGCTGCCGCTTAGCCTCTGCAACGCTCCAGAAAGTCGATTTCGCTACACGCAAGATGGCCGTCCGGTGGCCGCACTCGCGGAGTGGGGAAGCGCAATCCAGCAGTTGGGAGAGATCAGGGGGCGTCGCCATTACCGCGAAACGTCACGACAATCGGACGGCGATGCCGAGCGGCCTTCGGCGCGTTTATTGGACAGTCGCGTCCAATCAGTGTCTTCGCCCCATCTCACTACGATGACGTCAAAATTCTGCGAGCACGGGCTGCGATTGTGCGAGGCGGTGTCGGCCAAACACCCTGTACACCGATCGATCGTTTTAAACCGCCGTTGACGAGCGCGTGTGCCCGCGACAGGTGTGCGGGCACTGCGCTTGCGCAGAGACCAGATTGGCGTGACTCGTCTGCGCATGCGCCGTGTCAACAGCAGCGCCACGCAGCGGTGCCACTTCATTGCTGCGCGTGCTGGACCATGCATGGCCACTGAGAATGACGCCGATCGTCCTTTTGATCGGTTCAGATCAGTGATTGGTGTTTTCCGAGGTCATTGGTTCGACAGCGGTGTGGACGTGAACGGCAACCAGCACGATGATGCGTCTCCGGAATGTCCGACTTCCTATGAATCGGTGCCGATCGGTCTAGCCAATAGGAGCGAGGAGCAACACCGGCTGCACTTCTCAGCCAATCAGAGCGACAAGCGACAAAGTTTGTCCACAAAACAACTCAAGCCACAACTTCTTTAGTTGCTAATACGGCGTTATATTTTGGTTTTTGTGCGATATGGTGCATCATTTTGACCCGCTGATCCATTTCGCTGATCACAAGGGGAGAAAGGGGTTTTTATGCTCTCTACTTACTTGGTCTCCAAGAATGGTGGATACCGGGCTGAGTAAAGAAAGCTTCGCGGTCGCTGATTCACCCAACAACGTCATCGGTCAACAAAGAGACGCCTGAACTCTCTTTCCTCACCTACCCCAACCCAAAGGCAAACGCGAGACCGAGCTAAAAGGTGACGAAACCGTCATCGCCTGCCACCACATCAACAAGTTTCACCGCTCCAAAATAGTCTTATTGATTAACGTGTTTTTAGAAATGGATAGTCAGATTTTGGTGAAATGTCAAGTATTAGGTCACCAAAATAGAGCTGGGCAACGCATGCGCGTGATGTCACGTCCGTCGGTAACATGAAATATCTGTACAACCCCCCCTCCCCCCTTTCCCCCCGACCCATAAATCCGCCCCCGCATCGAACTGTCCAGCTGTTTCGTTGGTTTCCAAGATGAGCTCATCCATTCGCTACACTTGCGGAAGCAATGAGAAGGACAAGCGGCATTGTGGCCCAATGGATATCGAAGTACGGCACCTATCAGTCCCCTCGTTGGCCGAACTGAATGAAATGTTTAGAATCTGCAGGAAACAAAATAACGAAAGTGAGGGAAAAAACGCAGGCAGGCTGGTGAATTAATTTTAAAATAAAAACCCAAAACCTATAAAAAAAAGGAAAAAAACAACAACAACAACAAAAACGGACAAGCTCACACACAGTTTTAAACATGGTGAACGCGTTTTCGTTACCTCTCCTTTTGATAGCAAAGTTCACGATTATCTAGGGCGAGCGAAAATAAAATTAAGATATTTCGATGATACTAAAAATTTGCTTCATCTTAATTTAAAAAAAAAAAAAAAAAAAAAACGGTAGTGAGCTTGATTGGCGTTTTAGCAGGTTAGGCGCCATATCGTCAATGATCATATCGATCAAGTATAGCACATGCTCAAAATGATCATGTCGATCACATCGAACAAGAGCTGCATTACATGCGGCGGCGGTTCGTGTCTCTCCGATCCCAACACAACCAACGACGAGGAAGCCAGCTTCGCTTTCACTACTCACTTCCACCACCGAAAAATAAAAAAGCACTGCCTCGGCAGAAATGCCCCCAAAAGCGACGGCCGAGGGAAGAAGATAAAGTGCTCAGGACAGCGAGAAATTTCCTCGAAAAAAAAAAGAAAAGACAAGAAACTTGAACGGACACACACCACCGTTCGGCCAGAAGACCACAGTGGTTGGTCATTCAGAAAGGCCCCGCTCTGCCCTCTCCCCAAACCCTCAGGGGGAAAGACCACCTCGGGGGCCGTTTTTCTTGCCCGCCCCCCCTCTGCCCTCTCCCAGCGTGCCTCTGTTTTCTTCTGTTACCCCTCGGCCCGTTTAGGCGAGGGGAAAATGAGCGGTACCGGCGGCGGACCTCCCGAATCGCCGCTTCTTCGTCTCAAAGCGCACCGCGCAGCACAACACTCCCCGAAATGGGGCGACGAAGATCTGCTCCGCGTCCACGGGGATGCGCGCCTCCGAGGAAAGAACGGAGAAGTGGAAGGCAAGACCTTCCACGCGGTACATCGACCGGGTCCTTACGTGTCCCGGAATGAACGGTCTTGGGGCGACTTTCAGACAGTACACAAGTGCCGCCCAACATATCAAGGAGAATGCAGGGATGGGTTACTCCACGCGCCACACGCGCACGCCTTCCCCGTATAAAAGATTCGAAGTAAATAACTAAAATAAAGCGTTGACGAACGCACATGCAAGATGCCAATTGTTTTAGGTTATTCGTTTTAGAAAAGTTACTAAGACTGACGTCAGTACGTGCGGCGCGTTGAACACCAATCGCTGCATTCTCCTTGATGCTTGGGTAATATAGCAATAGGTCTATTGACGTGCACAGTGAGCGCAAACAAAGTGATTGGCGATTTGAACTGCTATGTTCGGTACGCGAGGGTTACAGTCAAAACTGCCCGTCCGCTAAATTTAAGATAATTACGAAGAACACGGAGATTGACGCAAGGAAAAGACAGCACAAGCGAGAAGTCTAGAAAATGTAAGATTTGTTCGTATGTGATAATCTACTTGACTAAACTAAAAAAACAAAAAACAAAAAAAAAAACATTTTTGTTATGTTGCTATGTTTGTTATGTTTCACTAGTGATCAAACCCTGACAATGCACGTATACACTGGGCGACATCGCAAGCGGCGGCTTGCGATGTCGCCTAGTGTATACGTGCATTGTCAGGGTTTGATCACTAGTGAAATTATATATATAACGATTTAGGATGGAGAATCTTCCCCATGATGAAGAAGATTTAAGTAAAAATAAATTGACTTTCACCTGAAATGAAATGAAGTTCCGATACGTAAAAAAATCGAGATACGAATAAGATTGATTAATAAATGTATTACATCCAAGTTAGGGGAAGGAAAAGTGCAGGCGAAAAATTGGGCCAGGAGCGGGCCCAATCGGGCCAGGGCCAGTTTTTCTGCAGCTTTCTTTCCCTTCCACTAATTTCGATGTAATAAATTTATTAATCACTCTCTCCCCTCTTCCTTTACAATGTTAATACAGCTGCACCTGTCAATCTTCCCTCACTCCCTTTATATATATACCCACATCCACTAGCAATTAAATCTAAGTTATCTAATTTAATTGGCTTAGGAAACGGGGCACAGATGTGATTTGCTTGGCACATCATACACATTTTTGCTACCGTTCACTTTATGTTTTCTTTATTATTATTATTTCTTATGTACGCTTGAAATGTTCCGACCTGACACACCCCTCATAAAACAATAAAATCGCAAAGATTTTTTTTTTTTTTTCGTTTTTATTTAGAGTTGGTTACCCATTGAACTGCATACTTCCTTGCTAGTAAAATAACGCGTCGCGAGCCAACTGCCGTAAATATGCCAGTAAATACTATAAAGAGGAGAGTGGGAAGCTCACCTCATGAGAAAACTTCTCCAGCCGTGTCCCGCGCAGATACAAAACTCAAATCGCCGGACACATGGAACGCACAGAAATTATCCACGCCGCGAGTAGCGCGTGTTTCGCCCGGGCGTCGGCACAACTTGAGCCGGTTCGGCTAAGAAAGTTTGTACGCACGCGTCTTCCCGCAACGCGCGAAGGCGACCAATGAGAGCGTTCTAGGGGGCGCCACACGTTGGACGCTTTGGCGCGCTTTAGTGTCCGGTTGAGAAAGCAGCAATCCGAACTAGAACTAACTTTTAGTTTAAAGTTTAACATTTTAAATTGATGAAATGAGGAAATGTTTGTCATAATGTTTACTCGTATTATTAAAAGCACTATTAAAAACTGGCAGATTGCAGCGCCACTATAAGTTTCGGTTTTGGTTGGAATCGTTAGAATGTGTTGATTTGTGGCCGACATTTTATTTTGTTGCAAACGTCATACGATTAAAAAAAATATTACAATTATAAATATCATAGTAACTAAGAATCAATTTTTTATTGATGGTCTAGTACAAGCACTTACTATTTTACGAGCTTGCTTGCAGCGCCCCAGAGCAACGATATTTTTGTGCGGATAAGGGGGGATTAGGTGCGTCTGGGTCGAGCAAAGGGCTAACACGCGCCGGCAATTTGAATGTTGGTTTTGGCATCACTTTTCTTTGCCGTTTTCTGAAGTTATTTTGAATGTATATAAAATAAATAGCGTGCCGTAAAGAGTGAAGCCCGGGTATCCCGAAAATGTGTTTATTATTGGTAGCTCAAAAAAAAAGAAAGAAACCGCCGGAGCTTCCCTTTAAACTTCCGATGTTCGCACAAGGGGTCAAACAAATCAGTTTTTCAGGGCAATCTTTTTAATTAGAAGCTTTCACACTCCCAAACGAGCACAGGTTATCGGTTGCTCAAAGTTAGGTTTTGCTGCAACCAACATAACCAGTCAGGTAGCTGTGTTCCGAGAGTTTAGTTAACACGGTGGAAGCTACGTCGTCATGCAGCCAAACCAAGAGGATCTCTAATGAAGTGACTACTTCAGTGGAAAGTCGCCGACAAAATCCCTGGCAACTTTCAGAATCCCACCCATATGGGTCCTCCACATTAATACTCGTTTTTGTTCCACTTTGTGAATTTGATATGAACTGGATTAATATGAATACCCCACCACATAGATAAATTTTGAGACAAACAGGGTAACTACATGCATTTATAAAAGCTTGGTCTGCTGGGCAAGTTGGTAGTGGACATTCATATTAAAAATAGCGCAAAAGAGACGGGACAAAAAGACGAAGAAGCACACAGGACAAACGCTAACTGGCAACTAAACTTTATTGAAAGCTTCCAACTTAGTTATCGGCATGCACGCGCTTAGTCTCGTTCAACAAAGACAGAGCGTACCGCCAAATCCGCACAATCATGCCGCCTGTTCCGTTTTGGAACAGGCGGTGGGCGGTATGATTGTGCGGATTTGGCGGTAAGCCCTGTCTCTGTTGAACGAGACTAAGCGCGTGCATGGCGATAACTAAGTTGGAAGCTTTCAATAGTTTAGTTGCCAGTTAGCGTTTGTCCTGTGTGCTTCTTCGTCTTTTTGTCCAGTCTCTTTTGCGCTATTTTTAATATGAACATGCATTTATGCCTAGTTACCATAGAGAACTCGCAAAAAGCTTGTTCGATTTACCTGCACCAGTGCAGAAAAGTGTAGGTGGGTGCACTTCTGAAATACACATACAGGAAGTACACTGCCCTACATTTTTCTTCACCGGTGCAAAAAGTGCAGGTAAATTTAACGAGCCTGCTTTGTGCAATTTTGTGGGGTAACAGAGGTGCCCACATAATTGTAGAAAACTCTGAAAAAAAAAAAAAATGTGTAAAAAAAAAATTTAGTTTTGGTTTCCTATGCAGCCGTGCGTCTTTTGACCTTATTCGATGCTTCTAAATTCCTGCGCAATTTAAAAATTAAAAGTACTAAAAGGCCATATTAGCGTGGCAAAGGCAGTGATAACACAGAATGCAACATATTAGCGTGGAAAAAACTGTGTACACACGTGGAGACTAGAGGCGCAAAGCGGCCCTGTATTGTGCAAAGTAAGCGCTCCGCAGATGTATTGTGAGTGCCATCTTCTGCGGTTGCGGTGTAAATGTGAATTTCTTGCAGCCCGCTGGAGTGTGAGACGCAGCAGACAGAGCATGCGGAATACAGAACAATTGGAAAGCAGCAGCACCGAGCAGAGCACTGGCACCAACTTGAGGCAAAAGAGAACCAAACACTTGGAACTCGTTGGCACAAAGGAGTCTGCTTTTCTGTTGCTCTTTCTCTGAGGAAGCCCAGAGCGTGCTCCTTTTATAGAGCAAAGCACCACTGTATGTCTTGACTCGTGATGTTTTGCACCCTCCGGAAGCAGATGGCTGTCGACTTCCATTGCCGACACCTAACCGGATATGGCTGGGTGCCAACCCTATAGCCCATTCTGCGTTAAAGGGGGGAGCACGCAAGACAGTTTGATTTTGTTGAAACGCCTTTATTCAGTACGACCGGGGAGAAAAAAAAGACCAATCTGCAGAAGATCAATGTCGACAAAGTTCGCAATGCCTTTGCGAAGGCGGTAATTTGGATCCATGTACATCCACTCAAATCAACTTCCAACACGCAAAAAAAAAAAAAAAGGCTTTGTTCAGCGGGTGACGCATTAGAACGAGGAACCGGCGCGCAAGTCGCTTCAAGCTCGCTTTAATACGCCGCTTCAACTCTCGCCTGAAAAAGCACGATTCTTGGCAACCTGTTCAAGAACAACGAAACATGCCCCAAAAAAGTTTTGGCACCTGGTATATTCGGAAAGAACAAACAACCGAAAACTCCGATAAAAGCGTTGCCGTGCTGCGGTATATACTTTGCAAAAACTGTTTCTGTTTCTCAATTAACCCCTGCTCAGAAAACGAAACGAGTCTCAACGCGGAAGCAGACAAAAACGATCCATGGCATAAGGGCTCGAAATGCAGTCTTTACTTCGTGACGGCAAATGACGGGGGCTTGGGAAAAAAATGGAGGGGGGAGGGGCGTTGTCAAAGGACACACAAATACAAACACACGCACATCAACATTCACACACTTCACGCACAACCCGGCAGTTTCCACCCTTTTCGCTTTTTGAGGATAGTTGAATTCGAGATAAATTAGAAAAGGGTAGAGGAGATGGGGGGACAGGAGAGGGCTAGTTGCGTGCCAACTCGCCGCCTCCAAAGTCGCCTAGGCACTGATTTTAGTACACGTACCTCACCAACCAACCTCTGCACTTAAATATAATGTAAGGTTCTAGACTAGTGCTCTCCAAAAGAAAAAAAAAACGAAACAAAACCACAAATAAACGCACGAAACCGGACAGAAAAAAAAGGAAGGACGCGGGAAGAGAGAGGAGTATCGGACGTTTCCCCAATCCGAATTGAAACCCCGGCTTTTTACGGAGCAATTTGGTGAGCTAATCATAGCGGGCTAAGACAATTTCGAGCGTAATGAAATTATTTTCCCGTTCACGATTCTCGCGGCTCGGAGAAAACGGAGAGAGAGACAGTCCAAAAGAAAACGAAAGTCGCCGCCGCAAAATAAGACGCCGGCAAAGCACAACACCTACGAGAGAGTCGCGTCGTAAAAATGTGTGTATACATAAACTATGTCTTCCACGTGTACAAAAAGGGCCGGAGCACAGCAAAAAGAAGTCTCCGAGTTCGAAATCTTGGGGGGGGAGGGGATGGGGGGGCACTTCCGTGATTCGGTCGAAGCGCGCCAAAAAAGCGTCGCCTCTTTTATTGTCGTCTGCCTTAGCACCACCAAAGTTTTCCACGTCCTCCGCACGAAAATTTAAAGCGATGGCCGACTCGGACGCGTGAGAATCGTAGAAACTAAATTACGACAGCTGACTGGCCTGCAAAGGTAATCTGGCAAGCCAAAATTTCATCAAACTTTCAAAACAAAAGAACTACGAAGTGTTTCACCCTGAAGAAGCACAAACTGGAAAACCTGTATACTTCTTTTTCCCTCCATAACTTAAAACTCGCAGCGCCTTGAAACAAGAAAACAAAACAAAAAATACTCCGGTCGCTTCGGATCACCCTGTTAAAACATGGGACGCCCGCCTCGATTCGACACGCCTTCTCGTGGCGGCACAACGTCGGCGAGACGAGGCAAATCGGAAATCACTGCGAGCCTACATCCTTAATAATGAAGCCACAAGACGATTCTATGGAAGCCCGAGACGGCGGGTGGGTTAGATTCAATTCCCGGTCTTTTTGAAATTCGGCGCTGTTTCGGGGCAGCGTAAAAAAAAAAAAAAACGGTAATGCGAGAGAAATCTTGACCTACGTATAAAACACCCCAGCCACCGATTGCCGGCTTGGGACGGCTTACGTTGCCCGGAGGGCCGACGACTGGCTACGAAAATCATCCGTGACGGAGCGACCCGAGACGACTCGCTGCAAATGGCCGAAGCGAACCAAACTCCCCCGGCCTCAATCTTTGCGCAAAACATGGAACTCGATTACGAGCGGTTGTAGACAGCCGAATCGGCCGAGATGCAGCTACCCTCGTTGAACGAGAGAAACGAGCGAGAGTCTGCAAGTCCGCCAAAACGGCCGAACCGCCTAAACGGCCGAGCCGGCTACCACGGCAATTACGACGGTCGATGCAATCCGGACGCAGCCGAGCCCTTGGCCAAAGCGAGTCGCAGCCGACGGGGTTGGAAGGGGCCGTGCTCGCGAGCCTCTTGTGCTGCCCTCGACCCAGTGTACAGGTGGTTAACGAGAAAGGAAAAAAAAATAAATAACAGGGTGCGGGAGCGCCGCCTAGAGGTCGCTCTCGCCGTAGAGCGCCGTCGAGAAGGACATGTAGTCGAGGGCGCCGGGCACCGCGCCGTGGCCCTTGTAGGCCGCCATGCGCCGGATGCAGTACTCCGCCTGGTCGGGCGGCAGCTCTCGGCGAAGCTCTTCGGCAGTGATGTAGGGCTGCGAGAGACCGGGCACAGCGTCAGGCCTCAAGAGGTGCAACGGTTACTTTCTCTAAATACCACTAATTCTTCCCATTGGTAACCCATGAAACATGCATTAGTTTTTCTCTCTATGAAATGGCAGCGTAAAACGAGCAGCGTTACAACCCCTCAACTCGCAGCCGAACATGCAGCCATGTGACCCAATGCCAATTACAGTGTAGACCGCATATAACGTATGTCTCGGGAGTCGCGAAAATCCGCACTATAAGCGGTACCGCACTATAACCAAAACATAAATTTTTCAGGCCAAAATACATGCCATGAGACAACTTACCTTTGTAAAAGAATTTATTTTATGTTAGATGAAAAAATAAGCTTAGTTTGAGGAAAGTCTTTAATTCAATAGACTAGTACAGTTATGTCTCAAGTGTGTCACACATTTTAAAAGAAATTAGCGGCTTTTGCCTGGCGCAGCCATTTAACGGCGTCGCGGGTTGCGGACGGACGTCGCGAGCGTTCAGGATTGCTAACCCTAATCACTTTTCTCCGGAGATGAAAACGCGTGAAAATTCGCATCCTTCATACGGTACGCGCCAGTAATACCTTGAACTTGAGCACACGCATGAAATGCGCCAAATAAGAAATCCGGGCGATGTTCGAGGACACAAATGCTTAGAAATCACCACTGTAGTCGAAGTAAACAAACACGACGACACGGGTGTTTCTGCCGTCTTGAGAGCGCCGCCACGACATCGCCGCACGAGTAGGTGGATCTTCCCTTCTAGTACGTGCTGGGTTATAGCGACACACAACGAAAATTCAGAGTCAAGGATAGCGCTTTTACGCAGAACGATGAGATGCACGCCGTCTACGACGACGATCACAATCGACGCCCGCGACCGGCATTCAACGCGCGCGAACACTTCTCCTCGACCTGGGATTGGTCTGTCGTTGCGGTTGTTTGTTTCTTTGTTTCCAACGCAGCGGAGGGACGCACGCACATGAACGACTCGTGCGTGCGTCCCTCCGTTGTTATGGCAACTGAAGCCTCTCTTTTCGCTTCTCCCCGCGTTTTCGAGCAACCTCCTTGCCCCGCGAGTGCAGTTTGCGGCTCGCGCCGTCAGCGCCGTTATCTAGTGTCGCACAGGGAAGCGAGCTCGCTGCTCCGGTCGTCGGCGCGGTCGGCGGGCTGTGCCAAAAACCGTACTATAACCGGTATTTCCCTTCGTGCGCCTGCATTTTAAGCAGTATGTAATTACATGGAGTTCTATGGGAGGTGAACCGGTGGTTTAAAAAAACCGCGTTATACCCGGTCCTGCACTATAAGCGGTTTTGTTGTAAGTGGTCTATACTGTATATGCCACTGGGGTTCGTTATAGCCACAAGCCGAGGTTGGCATAGCACATGCGAAACTCCAGACAGTGTTATGGCTGTTGCCGCCAGCACAGCCGTCGGACGAATGCTCATTTAGGTATTGATTTTCACAAGCCCAAAATAAGTGCTCATGGCGCTACTGTCCAATCTACGAGTCGCATTTGACTAATGTCACCATGGAGTAACCCCCGTGACTACATTGATGCAGCAATTCCCTCGACAATGTCATTAAGTTTCAAAAAGGAGAGAATGACAAAAAGTCCACTTTTGTCCTTGAAATTACATCTCTACAAAGAAGCCTCTTTGTCAGTGGCCAAGTATACTAGCACATATAGAAGGCACGAGCGAAACATCCGATGTAAAACGAGCCGGAGAAATCGGCACCTGCACATAGAAAG
This sequence comes from Ixodes scapularis, assembly GCF_016920785.2. Lineage (NCBI taxonomy): Eukaryota > Metazoa > Arthropoda > Arachnida > Ixodida > Ixodidae > Ixodes > Ixodes scapularis. The sequence continues at coordinate 85,978,534 of NW_024609836.1, read as the reverse complement.
CTAGAACTTTCACCGACTGCAGACTGAGCAGGTCAGTTTTACAGCATGAAATCTTAAGGCATAGTTGTCTTTTTGTAAAAATAAGAGGGCAAAATACTTGCCAACGTAAAGGTTGAGCGCATTTGCAGACGACCATGTAAGCGATGCTATTTTTTTATGATGCCATCTCCCGATAGGTGCAGCAAGCAGACAACAGAGTGCGTCGTCTGCCCATTATGTTTATTGGAAGATGGCACCGCAAGTAATTAGCGTCACTTCCTCGGCCGTTTGCAAATGCGCTCAACCTTGACTTTGACAAGCTTTCTGCCCCCATGCCTTACGAAAAAAGAACTATGTCTTGGAATTTCACACAGTAAAACTGACCTGCTCAGTGTGCATTCAGTGAAAGTATAAGCTATGTGCAGGTGCCGATTTTTCCGGCTTGTTTTACGGCAGAAGGTTCGCTTGAGGCACCCTATGCAGGCTAATATGCTTGGTTCACACAAATACAAGTAAACTCGTGTAAATCAAGAAACATTTCATTCTAATGTTCTCGCAAGGCCCGTTTAAGTTGGCAGACAAGGAAGTTGGTAAGGAAGCAAAAAGGGCCGCAAGAGTAGACCACAAGCATCGGATGCAACGGAACTGGCGCGAGGTCTCTCACCTTGTCCCCGGCGAGGATCCTAAAGGAGTCGATGATCTGCTCGGCCGTGTCCGTGTCCGTGCTCTCCCGGGTCATAAAGTCCAGGAAGGCGTCGAAGTGCACGTAGCCCGTGTTGTTCGGGTCCACGATGTTCATGATGCGCCGGAAGTCCGCGTCACCCTGCGACGACGTGGCACCACGTCAACCTCGCACCATGGACAGATTCAGTCAAATGTACGAGTCTGGTCGCTCCCATCTCGACAATGCACTTTAAATATGACTTTAGCGGTTCGACAGCTGGGGCGGACAATGGGACCCACCTGTCGGTCGTTGCGGATGCTGTAGCCAAGGCTGACCAGGCAGGACTTGAACTCCTCGGGGGCCAGGCGCCCCGTCCGGTTCTTGTCGAAGTGGTTGAAGGACATGCGGAACTCGTTCAGCTGCTCCTGGGTGATGCCCTTCGAGTCGCGCGTCAGGATCTGCGCGATAGAGGACGTCGCCCCGCGAGTGAGTCACCCCCGCCAATCGCTCTCCTTCTGGTCGGCACTAAAAGAGACTAGCGATCAAACGGAGCGGTGCAATTGCCCACTGCAAGTGCAGAAAGAAGGAGAATGGTCGGCCTGCTCTACTTTCTAGGTGGTATTGCTAGGAGGGCCAAGGCCGTACCTAGGAATCAAGGACGACCTCGATGCTTAGACAAGGAGACTTTGATGCCTAAGAGACAGAGGGAGAGTAAGCCCCCCGACGCACCTGGTTCTCGACCTCGTTGATGTTGCGGTGGATGGAGGTGAGCAGCTGCTCCCAGCCCACCCTCAGGGTCTCCATGGTGTACTGGGTGTAGCGGTTCTCGAAGATCATGGCCTCCTGGATCTCCTGGTGGCACTTCTCCAGCTCGTCCATGTGGGGCCGGTACTGCACCGAGCCCTGCTCGTATTGTTGCAGCCGGTGCAAGGTCTCCTCCAGCGAGCCCTGCATGCCCATGCCCAGGGCCGCCACAGCGTCCATCTGCCGCTCGATCCACGGCCCCACCACGTTCGCCTTCTCGGCAAACTTGCGCCGCAGACGTTCGTTCGCTGTCGGGTAGGGGGTCAAGGCAGAAAAGACACGGCTGGTTCACGTGCAGTGGCAACTAAAAGTTTTTTTCCCTTTCTGCACCAGTCTCGGGTGTTAAACGGCATGATTAGCTACACCCAGCTCGCCTGTGCACTTAGTTCATTCAATTAGAGTAGGGTCGGCATTAGAATGGCAGGGTCGGCGTTAAAGTGGAGCTGAATCAGCCTGTGGGTCGGCATTATGTCGGCACCGAACTAACGCACGGTCAACGTTGAACTGGCGTTAATTATTTGCTCGTCGGCGCCGTATCGGCCCTGGACTTGGCCCTCTCACCTCCGAGCTTTCCTCTTCGCCAGTTGCAAAACTGGAAAACAGCTCGGAAGATTCCGAGGGAAAAAGCACGGCAGAGAGAGGAAGAAACGCAGCACTGACATAGGCTGTATTTGCACCGGGTGACTAGGAAAGGTCGTTGGGAAATAAAGAATTGACGGAGCGCTAGTACAGTCTGTATGAAAGCCATACTTTTCCCTCTTTCCCATGAATTGTCTACCTCACCAGTTGGAAAATCCACAGTTTTCGGAGAGGAAGCAAACTCGATCCGGAACCTAAGTCGCTTTCGGACGCGACTCAAGTCCGATACAAAAAGGCCGCCTGAATTTCTGCGACCCCGCAACCTGTCCACCGCCGTGCCCAGTTGTTCCGTCGTGTTGGCCGTTCGAGGCAAGCAAGGATACACTGCTGCCGCATGAGTTCCGTCTGGAGGGTTTGGTCCCTCTTCGGCACCAGCTGCTTCACGTCCGTCCACTTGGTGGTGATCACCTGTCAAGGGTTGCAAACAAGTACCAGGGTCACAGGACTGACAACGCGAGACACCTCCAACATCCTTTGCATTTTCCCCTTTCAAAAGTGAGCGCCATCTGGTGAAAGCTGCACCAATTCTCCGAGTCTGCCGTTGCTTTTGGCACGTAGTATTCGGAGCAAGTGTTGGACATGAGCGTCGGCGTTTGGCGAGGACTCGGATCCAGTCCCACGCTTCGTGCCCAAGAAATGACGACCACCAATGTTGCTTGACAAGGTTTTCAAAAGGATCCATTTGTTTTCCTATTTGCTTCTCCATCCATGGCCTTCCTCTTAGCTCCAAGTCGCGGCATAGATTCAAAAACTCCCGTGCCTATTCCAAAGCGGCGTGCCCAGATGTTGTCTCTTTAAACTGTGGTCTTGGAACACTGCTTCGAGAGTGGGCTCGACAGCAAGAACCTAACCGCGCGAAGAAGGTAGACAAAAAGGGGACAAACGCAGTGTGACGGCGTTGCACTCGTCTGCCCTTTGTTTACCCTCTTCCCATGTTCAAGTTTTACCGTCTTTGACTGGTTGGCCCATGCCCCCAGTTAAAAATACCCATTGGGTCCAATTGGTTTTTCCAATTGGTACCAGCTGGCGTAACCATCTGTGTTTTCGGACTCCCAACTGGAAAAATACCAATTGGTATTTGTCCAATTGGAAATAAACCCATTGGAATTTTACCAACTGGAACTATTACCAGTTGGTACTATTCCAGTTGGGACCGTAACCATCTGTGTTTTCGGACTCCCAACTGGAGAAATACCCATTGGCATTTTTTTCAATTGGAACCGTAACCAATTGGTTGTATTCCAATTGGAACCGTAACCAATCGGTTGTATTCCAATTGGAACCATAACCATCTGTTTTCTGACTCCCAGTTATAAAAATACCAATTAGTATTTTCCCCATTGGAAGTGTAACAAGTTGTGTTTTGGGACTTTCAAACTCGAAACTACAAAAAGGGCCCACTTGCTTGTTTTTTAGCTACCATTCATTGGCACAAATCTTGAAGCAAGAACAAGCAATTAGCTTAGCTTAACTGGACATTCATTATATGCACAGGATGCACAACAGTGAAGAGTATATGTCAAATGAAAGCTTTATTTTGACTAGCAGGACACCTAAATATTACAGATTGAACGTTGAGACCGATGTTCAGCGGAACTTGGATGCAGTTGATGACAGTATAGCCATCTCATTCATGCTCAGCTCTGCCTCCTGCATGTCGAACATGTGTACCAGTTAAGTTGCATATCTAAGAAGCATTGTGAAAGAATGTAGCAAAGTCTAGACCTACAATAAATGGGTAAACACTTGGCTCACATGAGGTCAAAGTTGTATGATGCTTGACGCGTCATTAAAGGGGCAGTACAACAAACCTTGTACTTTCAGTAAATACAGCTTTTGATTATTCATTGACATTCACAACCTATAAAACACATAGATTTTCTATCCACGCATGGCAATTTCAGAAGAAAACAAAAAATACCAGCGTTTACCTCCTAAACTCGCAGACAGAGCAAGTGACCACATGATCTGAAGCTGATTACATGCCACCTATGTTTATCATATCCACACCCTGTAGTTGGCAAAGCACAGGGCACACAATGAATTCCACAGATTGCTAAGGTTCGGCTACTCCTGTCGTCGCAGTAACTGAGCACCAGCCACTACTTGAGTGCGTGTCGAGGTATTGTCTTAAGCTCACATAGAATGCTCACGCTGTGCTCATGTCCACTGTAAGAGCCACACTTGAATATTGTCACCGTGGGTATCACAAAGCTTTATGGCAAACTCCTGAGGATTGATGTTGTTGACAATGACGACAACACTATCCCCACAACCAAATGAGAGAATGAAAAGAGGTATTCGCTTTTACTCTTTAAATTATGCGGCAAAAAAGAAGCTCCCTGGTCAGTGGCATTGCGTGCGAGTATTTCGGGTCCCACTGGTGCCAGTAAGCTTGTGTAGAGTGAGAAACATTCGACATAATATTGTTACACGGCTCCTTCAAGTACAGCGTTCCCCCCAAATGTAGCGTCAGCGGTTTGAAACCAAATGCCAAAGTTTCAGAGCTAATTTATCTCAATTAAAAGTTATAACTGATTTTCAAAAAAATATTACGAAAACGGGGCCCATTTTCGGTAACTGGCACCATTCAGCTCCATGTATTCGAGAGCTGTTAGCCACCATTTTCCCACTAAAAGTGACACCTGTACTTCATTTTCCCACTGAAATTGACACCTACTCCATTTTCCACTGAAAACTGAAACCAGTAATTCGTTAACAATGCACTCAAGATTATTAGCTAGTAACTGCTCACACCACAATTACAACTTCTGAAAGCATGACACTTAATGTGTTCACTCTAATACAAAAACTAAATTAAGACATAATCTCAAAAGCAAATTATGGATATTAAGGTAAACTGTGGCAAGTCAGTGCTTTCAGGAGGAATCCATAGTTTCTTTTTTAGAAGCGCCTAAAACCATTTTTTTTTTCACTGACATTTCATTACACTGGGTAACAAAGACTTTCAAGTGGACAGCTCAAAAGAGTCTGTTTTGTAGAGCTTCATTCATTCAGGCTCCTACCCTGCACTGACCATATAGCTAGGAGTGTCTCAGGATATTTATTAATCAGAAATCGCCTATTTGCAATGCAGCAAGCATCAAGAAAAGAAACAAAGAAGTTTCCTTACCTTGCGCCCTTAAACTTTGTTATCCATCCTTCGCGCTCCAACGAGGCGGCAGGCCAAATAAAGTAATTATAACCACACTACTCAGCACTCGCAGCAATAAAACATGACTTGTTGAATCTCTACTGTAACCATGCAACTGATGTTGTGCGTGCCATCGGTAAGATCGGAGCCATGTGCGCACAGAGATCAGACGCGGACGCCATCTTTGTTTGCCCAGTGTGCACAGACGCTTCCAACGATTCCCGCCGATTTTAGGGAAAAAAAAAAGTTTACACGCGATATTTAAGAAATCGATTACAACACAATACAAAACAAATAAAAAAATCCCTCCGCTTTCAATTTTCATGTACATGCCTTCGATACAAAAAAAAAATATATATTTTTAAAAAAGGCCATTTTTACATTCACCAACATCTAGAGAATATCCCCAGAAAGTTTAATTTGTTTTGACTGCATAGCTATTTTGTTAAAAATTATTTTGGGTCCACCAATGCTAAAGAAAAGCTAGAGGTTCAAGCACTTTGAACACATTTTTCTCCAGTCCACTTCTTGGTATAAATTTCACTTTCGGAAAACTACTGTTTTGCAATGGCACCAAAAGAAAGGCTCACTCATTGTTTTTGCTAACTGGAATTTAATAAGCAACGCAACGGTGAGTTTTTTTGTTTTTTTTTACAAATACAAAAATCTATTTGATTTGTCAATGTGATGTTAGTATAAAATAAATTACTTTTAAAAAAAAATTTGTTTTCTCAGTTGCACTAAAAAATAATGTTGCGTACTACATTAGTTTAATTCCCAGTTATAGTTTTCCTAACAATGCCAGTGCGTTCCTGATAAATAGGACTAATCTTTTGTACAATTTATGTATACACAGATAAAAATTTTCAAGGCTGACCCTTTTGAATAGTGTCCTCCCTTAATTGGAATGTCTGATGATTGGTTTAAAGACTATTTACCATTTAGAAGTTGTTTATTTCAATTAATATTGGAATAATTAAATACTCAATGAAATGGCCAATTGGTGCATCACATACCAATTGGGCACTGCCATTCCAATTGGGATCACGAAAGAGATGCTAAAGGGAAACATTCCATTTGGGATAACCAATTAGAAAAATGTAACCCAATGGTATTACTAAATACCAATTGGAAACAACTATCCCAACTGGGATGACCAGTTGGAAAAATGCATCCCAGTTGGAATGGCCAGTTGGTGGATTAGGTTCCAATTGGAAATCTCATTTCCAATTGGAGTCACCAATTGGAAAAATGTAACCCAATTGGTATCACTGGATACCAATTGGAAACAACTATCCCAACTGGGATGACCAGTTGGAAAAATGCATCCCAACTGGAATGGCCAGTTGGTGGATTAGGTTCCAATTGGAAATCTCAATTCCAATTGGAGTCACCAATTGGTAATGCCAAAACCAATTGGATTCTGTGATTCCAACTGGGATTTCTCAGATTCCAATTGGTACCAACTGACTTTCCAATTGGAACCCATGGGTATTTTTAACTGGGTTTACCTTCTTCGGCATTTGCTCCATCGTTTCGAGCGTAGCCCTCGGGGCAACATGAATTGAAACACCCGATGTGGCCTTGTTTGGAGTCTGCAGTCCCCACAAGCTCGATTATATCTCGATTTGAGTCCAAAGTATGGGACCTCCACTTCGCATTTCATTCCTAGTTCGAACCACAGCTTTCTCATAAAGCAAGAAGTACACCAAAGAAATACGAATGACGGTATCGGCTCACACTGTCTGCGACGGTACTTCACGCAACCGACTAGTGGCACCATCCTTCAGGAAGAAGGGTTCCCACCTGCGAGGTGAGGGTGGTGTAGGGGTTCTCGACCCCCCCAGGCACCTGGTACTGGCCCGCAATGGCCTGCACCTCCTGGGCCAGCCCCACAATGGCCTTGTGCTCCTTGTCCGCCTCGCCCAGCGTTTGCTTGAACTGCTCGTGTGCCTCCATCAGGCCCTGCGAAGCGGGTACGCGAGCGTGGGGACAGATTGGCCACATGGAACATCCAGCACTACAACCCTTGTTATAGTAGACATCACAAACCAGTTAACCGTTGCAATTAAAAGTTCTCGCTAGGCGGTGCAAGCCGCCGCCCGATCGAAAGGGTTTGGCCGTATCACCTGTATCTCCTCCATGGTGTGGACGATGAACATGTCGACGAGGTCCTCGCGTGCCCCGTCCAGCCAGTTGTTGAAGGGGGCCACCCGCTTGGCAAACTCCAAGTGCAGGTGGTCGATCTTCTCCAGCACCCGTTCCGCCTCCTCCAGGGCGGAGCGCCGCTTCTGAGTCAGGGTGCCCAGCCGGTCCCACTGGTCGCAGATGCGCTGGCAGCGGGCGTTCACGCTCGCGGAGTCGTGGTAGCCCAGGGCGTTCAGCTCCTGCGTTCCAAGCCAGGGCGGTCGATCAGGGGGGATTGGGCATCGTACGGATTGGGCTTCGTATAAACTGGGTGTCGTAGAGATTAGGCGTCGTACAGATTGGGTGTCAGAGAGGCTGGGCATCAGACAGATTGGGTATCGGACATATTGGACACCAGACATATAGGGCACTAAACATTGGGCATCAGACAGATTCAGTGTCAGATAGACGGCCCAAGCCAAATTTGGTGTCGTGCAGATTCGACATGATACAAAGTGGGCATCAGATAAATACGGTGCAAGTAAGGCTGGTGGTCGGGCAGATTGGGCGTTCTACAGATGGGGCATCGGACATATAGGACATCAGACATATGGGGCATCAAACATTGGGCATCGGACAGATTCAGTGTCAGATAGACGGCCCAAGTCAAATTTGGTGTCGTGCAGATTGGACATGATATAAAGTGGGCATCAGATAAATAGGGTGCAAGTGAAACTGGGGACCAGATAAATATATAATGCAAGTCGGATTAGACATCAGACAGATTGCAAGTCGAGTAAATGCAAGCTTCTCAAGCAGGCACAAAACGCAGCAGCTGCACTGTTGCTCTTTATGTTGTTCCACACCAAGTGCTTGAGAAACCTGCAAGTGTTTGTAAAAATTACCCTACTTTAGTACACTCTTGCACGCTAGAAGCCTGCTACAGTAAAGTCAGTTTTTGACAAACAATCTTCACTACTTCACTGCAACATGGCTTACTTGGCACACATAAGCCGAATGCCGGCCTCAACACCGCTGCAAAGAGATCCCATTGTGAGGAGACAGTGCAATCACCTGGGCAATGGCAGCGATCTGCTCGACCCGGTCCTGGTGGGCGGCCAGGTCGCTCTCGAAGGCCTCGTGCTTCTTCTTGAGGGCCTTGACCTCGTTGAGGCGGCACTGGCGGAAGTCCTGGCTCTGCAGCATCTCCTCTTTGCCCCGGGTCCACTCCTCGTGGATATCAGCCTTGTGCTTGAACTTCTGGGCGAGGTGGTCCAGCCGCTCCAGCCTGCGCCCACACAGAGGGCTCAGACCTGACCTCCATCCTAACCAAAGCTAGCAAAGGGGTTTAAATTTGTGCTAAAGTATCTTAATTAGGGCCTTTCCAGCACAGAAGAAGCAGCTTTTGAGTGAATCGACACTTACGTTCCAGATGCAATGCTACCATGTCTGACAACCACTACGCTAACCGACCACTACAATGTAATATAACCACTGCGCTGAAGTCGAGCTATGCAACTGTGATGTAATACATATCTACCATACTACACAACCAATACGCAACTACTATGCTGCACAATAGATATGGTGTAGTAACTGCGGCCCTAGATGGGCTCTATGACATGAAGACCACTATGCCACACAAAATACTAAGTGACAAGATTACACTTGTACTCAGCTACTAAAACATGATAACCATTGTTATACAGTCATTATCGTGTTATATAGTTAACATGACCACAATAATTCAATGACCATTATGCTGCATAACCACCGTGATATAACACACACCCATACTCTGTTCACCACTAGACTGACGGAGTGGGGGAAGCCACCAGACGAACGCAGAGCGCAAGTTTGTCTGCTTCTTGCTTAGGGTTCCCGATGATGACAGAACGCTGAGCTCTTATTGGTCGATTGAAAAATATTAGACGTTTACACTTTTCTGTATTGCGAAATTAGAGCGCAGCTCTTCAGGTATGTCGATTTTGTGATATACCGTGTTAGAGAATTTGAGAGAGAAATATAAATGTATATATTTCATTTTTTTTGGTTTTGTTTGAGGGTAGGCCAGGGAGGACGAGGAAGGTACAATGGGAGCCCCATAACGCAAAGTGAGTAGTGTTTGTTTCAATATGGGATGTTTTTGGCTAGTTACTCGGATTTTGTGAAGCCGCATCTTGTGAAGCCGTGGCCTGTGACGTCACATGACGTCACAGTTTCCCTGTACAATTTAGCTGGAAAATTGACCCCCTGTGACCTCAACATTAATTCAGCTTTCCCACTAAATGTAGCGGGGAAAATGGCGTCACGTGACTTTGTGTCACGTCACCTATGAACAAATTCAGTTTTCCCGCTAGATTTAGCGGGAAAATTTAAGTTGCGTGACCTCAACACCAATTCATTTTCCCAGCTAAATATAGCGAGGAAAATGATGTTGCACGACTTCCTGTCACGTGACTTATACACAAAGTCGGTTCCCCCGCAAAATTTAGTGGGAAAACTAATGCCACATGACGTCAACACCAATTCAATTCCCCGCTAAATTTAGCGGGGAAACTAAATTAATGTTGAGGTCATGCGACGTCAGTTTCGCCACTAAATTTAGCGAGGAAATTGAATGTGCAGTGTTGCATTATGAAATATCACAGACCTAGACAGCAATTCAGTTTCTTTGCCAAATTTAGCGGGGAATTGAATTGGCATAAAGGTCTGCGACGTCCGATAACGCAACGTGCAAGGTTACGCCAACGGCAACCGCAGAAACGGACGTCTAACCGCTCATTCACACTGGAAGCGGATCCGCGTTCGCAAAGCGGTTGCGAACGCGGTTGTATAAAGATCCAGTACAATTGCACGCGCCTCAATGACATCAAGTGCGCGTGCAATTGCACTGGATCTTTATACAACCGCGTTCGCAACCGCTTTGTGAACGCGGATCCACTTCCAGTGTGAATGAGCGGTAAGAGCTGCACTCTCAAAATAGTGGGTAGACCTCAAGACATCCAGCACTGAGGTCTACCCACTATCCTTCCAATCAAAGCCAATCAGAACTCGGCATCATTCTGATGTCGTTGCAACCGCTGCTATGCCGTCCGCATTGGCCACCCTACATTTGTTGCCTGACAATGCTCTCCCAACACGATATTGTGTACAGAGCATGATAACGTGGTCTAAAACAGGTGGTTGATTGGCCTAACCAACTCGCAGCTTCAGCCACCCGACTGCTGCGATGCGGCCACCTCGCCACTCCAGCCTCCAGATCGGAGACAGCTGGCCAACCAGAAAGCCGGGAGATCGCACAAGAGGTTAAAGAAGGAAGGCACCGTGCCTCATCATCTCCGAGAGCAGCCACTCCTCGAAGCCCTTCTCGGCCGTCTCGAGGCCCTTCCAGGCGGAGGCAATGTCCGAGACCATCTTGCCCTCGGAGGGCAGGTAGGCTGGCCGGTTGCTCAGCCTCAGCTTGGTCTGCAGGGTGTTGAAGTTGGTCTCCAGCTTGGCCTTCTGTTCCACCCTGGGAGGCTTGTGGGCTCGTCGGTACGCCCGGAACTCCTCCAGCTTCTTCTGCACTCCGGGCAGGGTGTTGTCCGTCGTGCGGTTCTCCAGCCACGGGGTCGTGCGACGGATCCAGTCCAGCAGCTGAAAGAAAGGGAACCAAATGCCGCACGGTTTCGGCACCACTTGGCAGACGGCGAAAGTTGCAACCTCGAGGAGAGACCTGGCAACGCTGCAAGGTTCACCAGGGGCCACGTTGGTACACTGACACTATGGACACCCCTAGTGTGGAGATGCGAAAGGTTGTAATCAGATCTCACTCCCAAGCGTAACGACACTTGGGCATATTTAAGCAAACCGAAGGTACCATACAATACCGCGCATCCGCCCATTCCACATTAAGTGCCCATATCCAAATTTCTGAGATCTGAGAAAATATGCACAGTACATTTATAAATAAAATTGATGACCGGACAAGCGCCCATCCCCCATTTTTTCGAGATTATCTCTATATTTTGAGTGGGCGCTTGCCCAGTATTTTACGGTATAGCGTATATGAGATGGGACATAAACAACAAAAACAACTCTTGACATTAGCGCAAAGCTGTGTATATCAGTGCATAAAAAAAGACCAAAATCTGCAACAGAGGTAGGCTTCGTATTTGCTCCATTTAAGTATGACTGCGACCGTACCTCATTTAGATATTCTTATTGAGTTGTTGAGGCCGTAGCTTTCGTGCCGTTTGCCAAGTTATGTTGAAAAGAAGTGCAGGGGTTGTGCGAATATACAAATCCATTCGGTTTTGAGCAATGCGATACCTTGGCAGCATGAAACCGAGAATCTGTCTTCGTTTTCCATTCGACTCTGGTCATGGACTATTTGGGTACGTGCAATAATCTGGTCTTCTGAAATGCCGGAGAAGCGAAACCACATGGACGTTTACCGCATTTCTGTGGCTTGTGGTAACTGGAAGGTTCGACTTCCCATCTGTTTACAGAGGTATGAAATAAAGACAGTTTTTTTCAAGTGTCTTCATTTCACCATGTACTTTGCATAATCTCCGAAATCGTTAAAATTTGATAGTAAGAGCTTGGACAACCCTCAGCAATCACTGCTTGAGGGCACCAGAAGCAAATGTTTTCCCCGTTATCATTATGGGACCAATTAACTGATTAATATTTAGACTTAAAAAGTTGCAGAATTTTATTGTCACCTACAGGAATCCACTACATACTTTAAAACGGAAATCCAGTTATTTACGCAGACTTATTACACCTCATTCAATCTTTACAGCACCACTTCAAGTCCGAGAATATGCATATTAACTAAAAATATCAATTACTAATTCGGCATTAATCGTCACTAATAGGGCAGAACAACTCACGTCGCTGGCAAGGCGCTCATACTCCTCCATGAGCCTTTCATTCTCCTGGTTCACCTTGAGCACCTTGCAGATGCGGTTGGCAGCGGTCTCAGCCTGTAGTCAAGAAAGTGTCAGCAAAAAGCGGCCACTGCGATTTTTTCCAACTAATTCACCAAAGTTTCTAGAGCTAAGTCTAATAATTGAAACAGTTTAGAAAAAGCGTGCTGCTATCAAACTGTTCTTAACCTCCGAGTCTTCATTCTAAAGTTTACAAGATATGACAAATGTCTACCTGCAGTACAAGCACGCTTCAACTTGGATTTACCATATACTCGTGGACAACCTTCAGAGGTACTTAAAACAAGTGAAGAGTGCTCGTGCACAGCTTTGATATAGTTTTGATTGGCACTCAAGGTGACTATGCACCCATAGCTTTCAATGCACAGCCACAGAAAGTTGTCCACAAGTATGATATATATATATATATATATAGCTTGATTTCATCAGTCCTTCAAAGACGCTCTACAATATATTTGCAGTCTGTTTCACCAGTTCGAATTTTAAATTGAGACAAGCAATTTACATTACGTGGCTAAGTGCTTGTTAAACACTGAAACGAGAAAACAGCACAAAATGATGACAGACCAGAGGAAGACACAGAGAAACCAGGAGTTGTTTGTGTCTTCCCCTGGTATGTCGTCGTTTTGTGCTGTATTTTCGTTTGAATGCGTCACCAACTCGCCCAGATTTATACACTTATACAGTTGCTAAACACTGTTCTTCACAAGGCTATCCTACTCCATTAGCCCCTCAATTTTCCTTAAGGGCACTGTTCTTGAGAGCAGTCTCGAGAAAGCAAATCGTGCAAACCATGCTTCTCATGCCATGTTCATGCAAGCTTCCCCCCAAGGAAGTTCTTGGAGCATTAAATAAAAAATTGGAATGTAAAACAATACCGTAAAATACTGTGGAAGCGCCCACTTCGCTGAAGGCACCCACTATTAGCATTTCCTAAACTTGGGAGTTTTGCAAATTATATGTTAAGTACCCGGTTTGACGGGACAAGTGCCCATGTCTGTATTCATCCAGTTTTCAGCGAAAGTGAGATGGCAGCCACCCCGGTATTTTACGGTAATGCTATATGCTGAACCCCCAGATTCTACGAGATTGCAGCACTACGGGGAATTTTCACGCTTGGGTCAGTTTACAAATTTTTCCGATTTTAGCTCAAAACTTTCTTGCATTATTGCAGAGTGAGTCTGCTGTATTCATTTAGTTTCTGGTACTGACCTTATTGTGCGAATTTAATCTTAGAGAACTTAAATTACGCTAAGCTCACCTTTAATTCAATCGACTGTTGCCGTCGTGCCACCTTCCTACAGCGATGCGTGGCAACAGCTCTAGATAGGAGCACGTGGCCAGACTCTCGGCTGAACCATTCAGTCCTCACCAACATCCGGCATTCGAATTTTAAGTATTTCATTCTATTTTTTATTTGAAATGAAGTTACACTACAAAATTTCTCAAGGCAAGATTGCTCTCAACACACCTCTGGAAAAATATCCTAGCTCATTACGCGCAGACGCTCATTTTTCAGGCTCATCTAACCCTAAGATTGTGAATACCCTGTATGTACATGACAGGACTGTAGCCGAAATCTCAAATGAAGCGGTAAAACGTCGAAGCGGCCATGGCAAGGCAGTCGCCGCGTACCTGCTGTGCTCCAGCGAAGGTGTGGTAGTAGGACGACACGTAAGTCATGATGGCACGTTCGTCGGGCATGGCCGTGCTGTTCATGTCTGCAGCACCCGGCACAATGGAGACAGCCATACGCAGGGAGGGGGAGCGGGAGAGAAACAGCACACGGGGCATTAGTAGGGGGACCACACTGCACGCTCATGCTGGAGAAGGGTTAAGATAGGGGAGGCAACACCGCCAAGGGTATACTCCCTCTGACTTTCGGTATCAAGTTGCGTCCCAATACGGCAAACGTTGCACGCGGAGAAATCGAATGCGCCTCGCTAGTTTCGGCACTCGACCGTCAACAACCGGCCACAGTAGACTGTTGCATGCGGTACTGGGGGACCTCTCCAAGACTACAAAAAAACAATTTTAACAAAAAAATAAAGTTTGGGGGTTTTACGAGTTAAAAGAACAAAGGGCATCTGGCACTTCCCAGCGGAGGACTGAGGAATAATTTCGACCACCCAGGGTGGTCGAACCGAAACCGTAGTGCCTTTTCCACAATACACCAGTCAGGTTGCAGGCACCTCAGCAGAGATTCCAACCTGCAAACTGGGAATCCGTAGGCCGGCTTCCGAGCCACCGAAGCGACCAGAAGGCCGGTTTTGTTTCGTCGGCAGACAACTGTCAGTTCTTGTCACGCTAGCGAGACTAGCCAGTTTCTACACCTAGAAGCGGCCAAGGGGTTGTTACGGCTTCTAGTCTTCTCCAATAGGGCCTAGTTTAGTCCAAAAAACAACAAACCCGTGCTGGAAGGAGGACGTCTGCAAAAACACGAGCAATCTTTGCAGTCAAGACCGCCACAACAGGGGCAAAACGTGTAAGGGAACAAATTGTTTTCGTCTGCTTTCATTCGCAAGTTTGACAACCGAATCTTTGAAAAGGTTAGTCGACGGCCTTGTGCAGACCGTGTGGTGCACAGCATCGTGCAACGTTTTAGTAATGAAGGCAGACTGCCGGGAACAAATCCGATTTCGCGCGGGTTCTACGAGAAGCCTGCTTGCACCGACTATTTCGGAGACGGCGTTCCGTGTCAAATTCAAATGCACATCCCGACACGCAGAGCTATGCCAGCGAAAAGGACTTGGTTTACGAAAACAGCACACTGTCAGACCACGGCACTGCATTCACGTTCATCCAATGTTAGTGGAAAGACTATGTCAAGAACCGTCGTCGACAAAGACCTCTGGAGTGGCGTGGGGGAGGGGGAGGGGCGTACGTGCGTCTATTTACCTGCTGGGCCCCCTGGAAGGCGTGGTAGTAACACGACACGTACGTCATGACGGCCCTATCGTCCGGTTTGGCAGTGTACACCATGTCTGGACACCCCACAACATAGCCACGTGTCAACGTCGGATCAAACAAATTCCCGCCCACGACCAAAACGTAGCGCGCACTTAACGTCGCGAGACATTGTCTCATAATTAGGGTTCCATGCTTTCGGGTTACGCCGAAGAACGTCGACAACTAACTCCTGAGCCGGTTTTCACAAAAGCGGGGAAAACGAAGAAATCTCAAATCCGAGCTATCCTCGAATAACCCGAGCTTCACGGGTACAAACCTGTACCTACAATTTTATTTTGCGCCGACAATGAAGTGTTTGTGAGGCTTCTTTCTTTGGGACCCCTTACTTCCACCTAAGTACTTCTCTCATAAGTAACGGGAGGTTTTCTAAGTATCCGGGTCACTTGCATGCTACCTGGAGGTCGGGAAATCCTATGCTTGTGCCTTGTCTCCTTTAAAGTAAGCCCCCAATCAATGCCGATGTCTCTGTCCAACGCCGCAAATAAATATAGAAAAACGCAGAATACGCAAAAAAAAATATAAACCCCGAAAAATATCCCCCAATTCTAAGAAAAATAAAACCTTAAAAACACAGAATACTGCTTATAACAACTCCACTCGTAACAAACTGTATTGGCACAAGAATTATCCTTGTGTGAGCAGGAGCTACCCAAGTTTGAAGATGGACCATTGAACAATGGAAAAGGGGAGCTTTAAATTGACCTCTTTTCAAGGCACCTGCCTACTTGAATAAAATAGATTCAGATCGTTAGCTAAGTGGTGCAGCTAAGTGTGGGGAAGACTGTATGCACCATATGCTACAACCCCACAATAAGCTTTAGGAAACACAGCTACTACTCTAAGGCAGCACTGCCCAAAGTTAAAACAAGAGAGGATAAAGAGACAGTCTAGGCCAAAGCACTGCTCCAAAATTAGTTTTACACGAAAAAATAATTTTGCGACAGGGCAGACTTCGGGAACATTTTGTGAAACAAAAACCACCGAAGTGGGACACCTAGAACAACATCTAGACATCAATTCTGGGTGCATTTAAACTTGAATCGGGGAAAACCACTTCTACAGAAAAACTCTTCCACTCAGCATTACTGCGGACGTAAGCGAGAAACTTTTTGCACCGGGTAGAAACAAGAAGCTAGGTCGTTTTCTGAACTCAAGCCGCAAACAGTGGCAGCAAAAAAAGTCCTTGTGAGATTTAAACGCAATCAGTGAAAGGCTGGAACCATTTCAAAGAAGGTGCACCTTTCTCCAAAAAAATGTAGAATAAATAATAAAATGCTGCCACAAAGACACCATTCAGAGCCCTTATCTATCCAGCTACCGGACCAACAAAAAATTAAAAGCAAACAATGTGGCATACCTTCGGCATCCAGCATTCTCGGGATGTTGAGGTGCTTCTCGGCGACATCGAAGGCCAGATTCAAGTTATCCAACGGGTTCTCCTGAAAGAAACAAAAGCAGGGACACGCTAATAAAGTAAATGCCAGGAAGCAAATCGCTCAACAACTATACAAAACCCTGAAAACCTTATTGGAACACCAAAGTGGTATGCAAAACACAAACAAGTACTACCTACTATTAGTCCCTTAACCGTTTTAGTTATGGGGGATTTCTCACCCTAAGCTGCCTAATTGCTGTCTTCAAAATCAAATTTGTTTCCTTCAATTTTATATTTCTAACCACAAATGGAATGGGAGCAAAATTTAAAAAAAAAACTTCAATGCTGTCATTTGTAGGCAGGGCCACAAACTAAGCTATAACCAAGCCTGGTTCGTCCAAAATGGTTCAGTGCACAAACTGGGGAAAGCAGACGAGCTATGCGGAGCGCAAGTTTGTCTGCTTTGTTTGCAGGGGTTATGGTGAGGTCAGAACGCCATGCCCCGATTGGCTCTGATTTAAGGATAGTGGGTAGACCTCAAAGCAAGCTGCCTTGAGGTCTACCACCTATCCTTCAATCAGAGCCAATCAGAGATCAGTGTTCCGACGTCACCATAGCCCCTGCGCAAGAAGCAGACGAACTTGCGCTCCGCACACTCGTTTTGAATGGTTTGGGGACGGCTCCGCTGTGAAGAGCTCGGCTCAACCAAAACGGATAAGAGGTTAAACAGAGTTCGAAGCATAAGCAAGTACCATATGCCAGAAATGCTTATTTTTAATTCAAACAGAGAACAGAGTTTGTTTTGTTAAAAAGAGAGTGTAATGATCACATAGATTACGAGGTAGAACCTGGGCAGTATTGGGGCTGCAGTCATAAAATAAATTGTGCAAGTTTGTTTCAGCGTCCCTTTAACCTCAAACAAATGCAGCACGAGCTGTGACTGGATTTAGACAGCCGCAACAACAGTGGCCGGAGCGACCCACCTTCTTGAGCTTCCCGTAGTCCAGCAGATCCGGCCTATGCCGATGGATGAGGGCACAGAAGGCCAGCCCATCCTTCCAGCTGCAAGGAGTGCAACAGACCGCTCGGTATCAGAACCCACAACCAGACGAAGATAGGGGCTGCGGAATCACAGTCCCGACCCTTCTCAAACAAAGAAGCGACAAGCCCACTTCGTGTCATGGATAACTGTAACACATTTAGTCCGTTCCAAATCTTTAACAAACTCCACCACAATATAGATGGTATTACTATGAGCCAGGGAGCTGGCTGTTAAACGAGCGGGAAAAATCGCGCCTGCTCGTCGCCGTCGTCCGCTTTGGAGTAAGTGCTTGGCGCATCTACCGGGAGATGGCACCACGTGCACAGCTCTCGGGAGACTGTTGGTATTACTATGAGCCAGGGAGCTGGCTGTTAAACGAGCGGGAAAAATCGCGCCTGCTCGTCGCTGTCGTCCGCTTCGGAGTAAGTGCTTGGCGCATCTACCGGGAGATGGCACCACGTGCACAGCTCTTGGGAGACTGTTTGTTGTCTGCAACGGTGGTCATCAAAAAAAATGCTAAAGAAGTTGTTCGAATTTTTTCGAGGAATGGAGCCACATCTTGAAATTTCACAAGGTGAAATCCACCACAATACCGCTCTGAAGAAAATTTGAGCTTGTTACTAGCAGGCATAGATTTTTACGTTGCATTTTTGCTGCGGTTTCCTCAGTTCTTAACTCTTCCCTGAACACAAAAAAAGCAGCAATTTTCCAAGGATCCATACAAACACTTTTATTTTCCTTTTTTTTTACATCAAAATGTGGCCAATTATTTGTTCTTTAAAAAAAAACAGGCTGATATAAGGCTAAAAAAAAAATTTTTTAATTTTATTTTTTTTAAAAATACAATGTATGTGCGGAAGGTGTATAAGCACCAAAATTTCCTCAGCTATGTCAAATTAAAGGACAAATACAAGAAAAATTCTGAATATGCAAAATGAGCCCCACACCCACGGCTATTACACCTGAAAGCTAGTGTACTCTAACAAATGTCTGTTTTTGGTTTGTCTGAGAGTCAGCCTCCGCAACACATGTGCTTTTAAACGAAGGAATGCTTATATTGGTGAAGCACAGACAAAACACCTCACATCCCCAACACAATGCTTTCTTTGCATTCTTCCTTGGTTTTGTCATAGCCTCGATTGCAGTTTCTTCCTATTTAGAATTTTTGTCTGCCTTGCTAAAGGAGCACGCCGGCTCAAAACAGCATTCAAAATTATAGTTTTGCTTGCCCAGAATCATCTGTTAAGCGACGTCTATAACACCATTTAAAGTGTGCCCAGAGCTCTTGAGGTCTATAAAATATGCCCCCATACAGTTAAATTAAGCGAATAATGCCATCTTTGTTAGTAAGACTGATGCAAGCAGCTAGCCATGTTAGACAAGTGCCACCACCATTCCCAGGATCATTTTTGACAGCCCACCAGCTTTCGATCAAGCTCAAGTCTGCATTGAAACCGAAACTACAGTTCTTCGGTTATCCACGAGATTGTGGAGCACAATTCTTTGCACTAAACTTAATTTCTTGACGGCGCTTGCAAACCATCGATCACCGGTGATTGACGGCCCATGGGCAAGGTCAGGGAAGATTTAAAAGGGTACTCTGGCACTTTCTTCATAGTCCCCGATTTGCCTGAAAATTTGCTAAACACACCAAAAACATCGCTGAAATATTAATTGAATAATGGTCCAAAAAGAATTTGTGTCGCAAAGTTTTTGAATTTACAGTTCTGTTCCTCACCGTGTTTTTCAAATTGAATGTTTCTACTGGCAACAATGAAAAAGTAAGATGAGAGAAAGCAGAGAAACTTCACTTTGTTCCCTAACCAATTACAAACAGCTTCATAGTGTCAAATGAATGCTTTGGAAGCTTTTTCCAGTAGCTCCCCATAGTTCATTATTTGACTGCCCACTGGACCTGCAAGCCTGCCTTCCCCTGACGTCTCGGCACTGAATAAAGCGGGTAAATTTGAATGTTGGTTTTGGCCCCATTTTGGCCCGCCAACTTCACAATAGCTATACTGAATTTCGCAATACTAAATAGCATACCAGAAAGGGCAAAGGCCAGTGACTCCGGAAATTTAGTTGGTTGGGGCAGGTTAAAAAATCACTGAGTACGCCACAGAGTTTGACTAAGTATGCATTAAACCTCAAAGGCATTTTGAAAGCAATTCTACAAATCTTGTGGATGACGGATATCCCATTACGAATCCAAAACATTATTCTGATCGGGGCTTGGCAAGCGGTGCCGAGCATGTCTGGGAACCAGCAAAGACGCACTCGCCTCAGGTGGAAGTTCTGGACGTTGACATTCTTGTATGGCGCTGTCTTCCTTTGGCACCACAAGAGGAGACCTTCCTTGGCCGTCATCTCTATCGGGAGGAACAACGGCATAAAAACTATCAGCAGGCTGTCAAAACTGAAATACCTTTCATTACGGTCTGTGTTTTTATTTAAAAGAAAGGGTTTAGGTTTGGTTCAGCTCCAGAGTAAAAACCAAAAAGTGGTTCAAACCAGTTCATATCTGCATGCTTAGAAAAGAGTTAAAGATAGTAAAAGAAAAACTATGGTTATTTTTACAAAAATGTCTAATAACCAGAAAACAGTTAATGAATTGTGTGGAGCAAAAAAACAATAAGTCTGTTTTGGGCTATGTGGGTTAAACACTTCAGGACATAGGAATCATTACGTGGCAGCTGACCGAACTGTGGGCGCATAGGTCTTCTTGGCATGAACAGAGGAAGGCTTTAAGGTATTCAGGAGCTGAAGACTACAAGAAAGTACTTAAAGACACCACAGTTTCTTGGTCATGATGCACTGGTGTTCAGCAAGAAGCACGCTCGAAGGGGCTAAAAGTCCGCAATCAACACTTCAAAACATGCAAATATCGCAGCCACGTGTTGAGGAAGAAAGTACTTTCAAACCGGGATGGTGCCCGCACATGCCTATTGTATTTAAAAAGAAACAGAAACTTTGTGAATGTTAATATCTACATTGTAGTAAAACTGTCAAAATCAAAAATGGCTATTATGCGCGCGAGTATCTGTTAAGCAGAGATGCCCTTACAACCAGCGTTAATCATTTGTGACTGAAGAAACAGTACTTGCATTTAGTAATAATATTTACAAATCTCCTCAATTGGGTAAAGCTGGGCATCTCTTTAGGTTTAATTATATGTTAAATGCACCATTTACTTGCAATCCCAATGTAGCGTCGGACTCTCTGATCTAATAGACAAAATATAATCTGCAGCAAATTTGTTTGTTTTTTCTTATGGTTTTTGGCTTTGGTTTTGTTTGATAGCCCTTAGGCCAGTCCGTAAGATGGCGCGATCAAGCGGAACACGGACCTTCGACCGAGATGTCCTGAATGGCGAAGCGGAGGATGATGGTCCAGATGAGGCCGAGGGTCATCTTGACGTTGCCGTCCACGATCTCCTCGGCGCCGATGGACACAAGCTTGACGCCCTTGCTGGCGATGAAGTCCAGCGCCTTGTTCACGTTGGCGATCTTGTGGAAGCGCATCTTGCCCCGGTCGGGCTTGGGCAGGGTCTCCCCGGAGATCACTTCCAACAGCAGCATCAGCTTCAGGCCGTTGCGGAAGTCCTCCTCAATGTTGTCGATCTGGGTGCCCGCCTTGCGCAGGTGCGAGTTGCACCATGCTGTGAACGTCTGTGGGGCACATGGGAAGAAAGACAAACATGAGCACCTCTACTCCGCCTGGAGCTCTCTTGGTGTTTACAAAATTGCTTCTTTCAAATTTTCCAAATATTTCGACTAAGTTTCCCAACCACTGCAAAGAAGAAAATGTGGCGTATGAGATTGCAGCAGCTGTTTGAGCTACTTCCATTTAATCCGATGAACCCAGTGGTGGCTTCACAGCCCAGCGATGCTTCAGGCAAGTCTTACTCGGCACCAAGGCCACCCATGCCACACCCTTGCGTGTCACTGCACCACCCACATCTGTAACTTCCCCCGACCCAACCATCTGTCCAATTTCCCCGGCAATTCCTTAATGCTTCGAAATTCTCCGACAATTCCAGGTCTTCCTGGTTGTTAGACAGACATCCTGGGTACTCTTCTTTTACACAAAATAAAAAACTAGGGTTTTATAAAAAAAATTAAAAAAAAAGACCCCAAAAAGTGTAACGAAAAAGTGTAACATGCTAAATTAATTTGATGTATAATTATACAGCATTCAGATTTGGTCGCTGTATTTAGAGGAATTCAGCAAGACTCCCGAGCTGAGAAAAACTCGGAAATAAACACCCAGCGCAGATCAAAACATGTTTTGCGTCTCCCAACTTTATCCGAAAAATCTTTTGTTTAGAGAACGGAGGTAGGGCAAATGAAGCATGACATTTCATCTGTAACGCTGCAACACCCAATGAACTGCATTAATTTATTTGGAATGCAAAGCATCAAAATGCGGCTACTGTAGAACCACAATATGTGCAAGAGTGTTTCGAGCAGGCGACGAAATTTTCTTCACTAGTTTACTTATTCATGCTGTTTGCTCTGTGGTTACAGGAGCTCAAAAACAATATGAATACCATTCGATGCTACCGTAAAAAAAAAAAAGGCACAACCATGCAAGAAGTTGTCACAAGTACTAACTTTCGGAATGTTTCTCAAGAACTTAATTCAGCGCTAGAGAATGAACAGGCCCGTAGATTTGTGCGTGAATATGGGAAAAAAATCTTTGTCTCATTAAAAAAAAAAAAACACTGAGTGTGATTTCTTGGCGAGATCACATTGGTCGCAACTGTTTTTAAATGCGTGAAATCCAACAAAATTAAGTCACAGCGAAATAGGCTCCTTAAAGTATGGTACACAAGAGACTATATATCCATGAAAATTGCTGCACACTTTTTAATGCATTTGACAGTCAGACTATACTTGGGGATAACTTTTCTTGGCAATCAAATCAAAGCTATGGGTACTCCCGTGCACTCGCGCACACTGGGCGCCGATTACAGCTGTGCTCGCACGGTTTTCCCATCTCCAGAAATTCAAGAAAAAGCTGTCCACGAGCAGAGCCAATATCAGCTGAGCTAAGTTGAATAAACAAAAATATATGCTGTGTGAGTTTGTCTGCTTCTTGCACACCTCGTGCTTTCTTTACCCCCAAAGTGTTCACATGCGTTTGTTTCCCCCCTACCTCAACCAATGACTGCCCCAGATTAGCTGCATCGTCATTGCTTGCTCCCCTTCGTGTTTTTTTATGTTTTCCTTTGATTGGCAGGCTCTACCTTGCATTCCGATGCGAAGCGCCAAGTCGCATTTTGGAATACCTGGTTGGCGTATAGTCTTGATGACAGTGAGGTCATCGGACTAATATTATGAACCAGATTGCAGTGAGGTCAAACAAAAGGTGCTCTATGACTTGGGGGGAAGATGTGAAGAGTAAAGGGTAGTCAGAGTAATTTGTGCATTTGTGGTTTGTTAATTCTCATTTCTTCCCCTCTAAAGAAAGTGCTACATGCAAAAAAAACAGTGGAGGAAGAAAGGCGCTTTATGGTTGTTACAGAGTAGCTGCACATTTTGCAACAGCCTTTGCTTTTCAAACTATAACATTGCAGAGTAAAAGTACATTCACACTGGCGTTCGAATCGCAACCGCGAAATGGATCCACTTGCTTTCATTATCAAACTCGCAGGAATTTGTATCGGATCTTTAAGCAAACCGCGTTTGCAAACACTTTGCAAACACGGTTCAACCGCCAGTGTAAATGCGGCGTAGGAATTGTCATAAACAATCGAAAAGTGAAAAACTACGAAGGCCTCTTTAAACCTGCATTTAGAGACTCTTAAAAGGAGATTCCAGACATCACAAATTTCAGTTCACTGCACAAGGGAGAAGAAAAAAAAAAAAAGCAGAAAGTAAAAACAAATGTATTGTTTAACAAAAAAAAAAAAAAAGCAAAAATGCGAGAAGAAAAAGAAATTCTGGTATCTATGCCAACTCTGAAGCACAGTGCAAATGAAAGGACATGCATTTCTGCAATTAGATATTAACAAAAAATGTTGAAAATAAATTAGACCGAGAGAATAAAGGGAGGTGATGAGTACTGCCCCAGTGCAAACGTGAAGAACTCAGCAGAGAAGGGAAGAAAGAGGGTGAGGAAGGAGGCCAAAGCTTATTTTTAGGTGGTGCCCCCACAAGAAGAGACCTGCACTGCGATACCAATAGAAAACTCGGGGTGACTCAAAAACAAGAAGAACCACAGCTCCCATTTTTAGAACACATCCCAAGTGAAGCATCGGGAGGAAGGCACCCCAGCATAGACTCTAACGACTCTACCCCGACCCTTCCCCCATTGACACCAGCACCTGAACTCATGATACTGCACCCCTCTCCGTTTCTTGTGTGTGCGCATGTGTGAGGAATTTACGCTCTCCCCCTCCCCGAGGTGCTACAAAAAGAACAAATGTGAAGTACTCGCTGCAAATTTCGTTTTGGAGCTCTTTAACCAGCGCTCCACCTTTTCCCCCTTTCTGGTCGTCTGCTTCTTTTTGTGTCGTCTGCTTTCCGATTTCTGCTTGTCGTCTGCTTCTTTTTTGACGTTTGCTTTCCGATTCCTTTTCGCGCCTTTTGTTAACACCACGTTTCCTTCTTTTTTTTCTTTCCTTTTTTGCGGTTGTAGCGGTGGTGGTGGCACAACCGCGGTATCTTACGGCACCAGCCACTCGGCTGGTGTTTTTGGCCGTGTTTTGTTTCATGCGCGCGAAGGGAGAGCAGTGCGGAGCCAGACTCGAGACGAGCCGTCAGCGTCGAGACAGGCGGCTAGGCCTTGACTGGGCTCAAGAAAAAAAAAAAAAAAAAAAGAAAGGAAAAAAAAAAGGGGGGGGGGGGGGGGCGGGACCGGGCGCTGTTTTGGATATGAGTCAGCTCCCACGGCGGGTGAGCGAAAGAACCGCCGGACCCACTTTTTCGGTCCTTGAACGGCCAGCCCAAGTCGACGGCGACACAGCGGCTTCTTTCTTCCGAGCTCGACGAGAGCGTGCAATCGAGCGAAGCGGGGATTTGGACCGACGATTTGGACCGGGTCCGTAGGGTGGTGACAACTCAAATGTCCGCCATGTTTAGACACAAAAACAGCGTTGCGCGATCAGAATGCCGAGGCTATCCGGGCAGCTCGAAAATAGGGGTGTGCGAATACCTTCATAACTATCGCAGCGCCAGGAAAACCTTCGGCTCTGTTTCCAGTGGATCAAAGCAAAAGATATTCGATTCGAAGAAGTATCTTGCACACCCCTATTCGAAAAGGGGCGGATGAAAGTTTCTTTCGGACACAAAGAGCACAAACATGGAAATAATATTAACAATAGCAATAATGATAAGTTCCCTTATTTTACAACAAGCACAATGCAAAAAAAGAACAATTTTTTTTTTTATTACTGAGTTTTAACGTCATAATTTCCCTACCGAATACCTGAAATTTCCCTATCCCTGCCCAAATTTCCCTCGCTTGTCGAAATAATTAGATCATTGTTGTTGTTTTTTGCATCATAGCCTCGCATGCGTTTCGCAAAAGTGAGTTCATCGGGTCAAAACAATACCACCTCGAAAACAAGGCCTGCGCATTTCCTCCTCTCAGCGTCATCACTATAAAAAAAAAAAAAATAATAATAATAAAAAGTAGATCCCCTCAGCGACCTCTAGTTAGCCCGGATGAGCACCATCGTCCGCTATATCGTCTGCGACATCGTCTGCTCCATCGCCTGCTGCAGTGGTCACGGTTTATCTCGTATCGCACGAGCTCACATTAATAGGCTGCTAAGACCGGTAATCTCGATGGTGTCGCAAGCACGCTGCAAATGAACTGTGGAAGGTCGCTATCAGCTCGCACCAACGGTCGCGCTCAGCAGTCGCGGCCGCATGTGGCCCATACTCTCGTCAATAGCCTGTTTGCCGCTCGGGGAGGGTCGGGGAACTACTAACGATGACGTCCTGCGCAGGCCTTGTCTTCTACGTGGTATTGGTCCAAACCGCGGCCAAAGCAAATCTGGCGAGGGTAAGTGTTACCGGAAGATTCAAACCGACGAATGAAACCCCATCTTCAACTTTGATTTTATGCACGACATCAGAACATGGTACGGCTGAAGAACTTTAATATCCAAAACAAAAGATGTCACACAAGCGAGAGTTCTCGTACTCAATTAATACGATACCCACTAACTACCCTTTCGTGCACGGCACTTCACGAAATATTATTAGTCACGGTAAGTCTGCATCTCCAGACAGCGCAGTATTTCTTCGTGTACTCGGGCTTCCTTTTTCGAGAAGGAACAGCGGAGCTCTCGGAACCTTCCACTTGACGAGGGCGATGAAAACAAATGAAAATTGAGTTTGACGAAGACACAAGCCGCCAAACGACTGGAGGGAATAGCCTAAATGTAGCCAAAGCTGCTGTTTTTTTTTTTTTTTTTTTTTTTTTTTGAGCACATTAAAGCGTAGTAGAGGAAGACAGAGGGTACTCAACGATTACTGACCACACAGGAGGGGAGAAGAGTAGAGGGGGAAGAGGTACGGGAACATATTAGGCAGATAATCGAAGAGGCTTTCTCCCAGCTTGAGCAGAGGGGGACACTGGACAGCACTGACAGCAGCAATGTTGAGGAGGAACAGAACTGTGTAACGATGGAGACGACTACACAAGAATGGGACAAGGCAGAAAGTAAGGTTCCAGCAGGTACCCAGCGACAGACCCAGACGACATACCCATGGAACTCATAGACACAAGGAAAATCAAGCAAATTGAAGTTGCGGCATGTGATTAACCAAATAATTATGCGACGAGAGGTACCAAGGATTGGAAACTAAGTAAAATGAGACTAATATATAAAAGGCAGAAAAAAACAGACAACATTAAAACACCCGATAACTGTAACTTCAGTTCTATACAGATTAACTATGCAGATAGTAAAGCGGAAAATGGGGGAATGGGCAGACGATAAGCAAATACCTGGTGAGCTCCAAAATGGATTCCGATTAGATAGAAGACTGGTAGATAACTTGTTCATCACCACTCAATGTATAGAAATTGCAATGAAGAACCAAACTCCTTTGTGGTTAGCCTATTTGGACAGCGAGGGAGCGTACAATAACGTGAGTTAGGAAAACCTGTGGGAGCAGCTGAAGGGGTATAATTTAGAAGCAAACTTGTTTAGGTTTCTTCGGCAGGTGTACACAGACAATAATGTAGTTATAACATGGGAAGTAGAAACTACACAACCAACAGCGATAAAAAGAGGGCTCAGACAGGGCTGTCCACTGTCACCCCTACTCTTCATGATATATCTCAGTCAAATGGAAAAGAAATTAGAGCAGAGCAACTTAGGTTCTGATGCGAGTTATAAGGGAGGAGGGAGAAAAGTAATACAGGTAATATTAGGACTGATGAATGCGGACGACACAGTACTCACGACAGATAACCAGGATACGTTACAGGAACTAGCTGGAATATGTGGAGAGGAAGGGGACACCTTGGGCATGAGTTTTAGTGGTGACAAGTCTGGAGTAATGGCGTTTAACGACGAAAAGAGGGAACCGCTGAGGATACAAGACACTGTAACAGACCATGTAGGAAAATACAAATATCCGGGAGTACAGCTCAATGAGTGAAGGAAATATCAAGAGGAACACAAAGACAATATAATTAGAAAAGGGAAAATTCATCGATTATGAAGCTTAGGGCACTGCCTGGTAATAGGTGGAAAAAAATTGGCCTAGAAGGGCGGGCAGAGTCATGTTTGTCCTTTTGGACTTAGGCTAGGTGGCGCAGGGTACCGCCCGTTACAATGGGTACAGCCATTAACACATATACATCTATCCGTAAAATTCCTACTGATATATCCTTAAAGGGGTTATGACAAGCCAAAAATAAAATATGGTATACTGCTAGCATTGTATGTTCCTATACTCCTGCTAAATTTGTTTTGAAAATGGCGTGATAGTTTCGTGGATAGGAGGGGCAGATCCGGGCAGAGCTGGAGGCTGGCTACGTAGCCAGCCTCCTGCGCAGTGTCTCCTTGCACGCACTCACAGACTTGGCTCTCTTGGCGTCTCGGGCCTCAGCTTCCTCGTTTAGACGATTACCTTCCACGTTTCGAGCATGCGGTCCCTGACGATTACGTCTACGGCACCGCTCGCCTTGTCGAAGTGTTCGACAATGATCGCAGCAGTGATGACAGTGATTGCTATCAAGAGATGTTGGAAGCTGTTCATTTTGACTGAGACTCGCTGGCTACCAGCTCCAGCGACGGCGAGTTACGGACGAACTTGCCGTGGTCACCGTCGTCCGGGAATATGTCGCAGGCGCATGCAGGGTGCAAGGTCAACGGGCCGGGGCGAGAGCGAGAATAGCTTTCGGGTTACCGAGTTGTGTGTAAGCGGTTTTGATCGTACCGCGGGCGAAGAGAGCTTGGGCGATCATGGGGGCGCCTAGAATGAGAGAGTGTTCATGGTCACGCGGTTTATGGACACCATGATGTGACTAACGTGGGCAGTGTTGTCTGGTCGCCAGATGAAAATGATAAAAATTCGTAAATTGAAAATTGCAATTACCAGTGCTCTCAAAATCGCGTAACTTGGTGTATATACTAAGTAGCCGATGAGCATTCCATTTCAAGAATAATCTATCCGTTTAATTTTCGTGTCATAACTCCTTTAATTTCAACATATCTGATGCTAAGCTGGTTGAGAATGGTCGGAAGATTACACGTTTGAACGCTAAAAACGAGTTACGTACTATAGCTAGAGCAACTAACGTTGGTATTTTATCTCTGAAGACAACGAAGACTTACACAACAGTGGCGCAGCCAGGAATTAATTTTTCCCGTTGTGCGTGTGCGCGTGTGTGTGCGTGTGTGGTGGTGGTTTGGGGGGGGGGGGGGGAGGGGGGGGAAGGGGGCTGACACCATTATAAGCCCTCTTTTAAAAGAAGCAACCCGGGAAATGAAGTAGCAAGTTAGTCACTGGATGTTTAGACAGCGTGAGTTTAGTATGAAAGTTTTTGACGATATTGCTACAAGAAGCAGACGATAAGCCGGGCAGGGGTGGACATATTCGAGCTGTTCTCCGTTTGAGACGACGATAGAAACATTATTAGCCCCGCCCGACAGGTACACAGAGCGAGATACAATTGACACAATTACGAGGTAAACCACTTCAGCGGCGCGACAAGGTCGCACGCCCCCACGCCCCAAATACCGGACGGGGCAGCGCCACTGGCCTTCTGCCAATCCTAATTGCAGCATCTCGGAAGACAGACAATGACCCCAGAGATAAAACACGGAGAGCTACCATACCAGGGTGGGCACAATAATTTGCGATACTGATAATCTCCTCAAGCACCCAACAGATAGACATGGAGCTAGGGGACAAAAAGGGACGGACAAACACAAAACTCGACTTTATTTTTTTTTAAATTGCGAGACGGTGACGCATGCGCAATGCTTCGCTCGTTTTGAGTCTGGCCGATTGCGCTGCACACTGGCGCCATCTATCGGGCAGTCCTGGAACACTTCCGAATTGGGCATCGTTATTTCGCCCTGGGCTTAAACTAATTTCGACAACCTTATAAGCGACCATTTCTCGTAGCCGGTGCGTAGATTTCACCTCGAAAATACCGTTTAGTAGTTACACGCGGATCGCAAATGTTCCAAGACTAGCCGATAGATGGCGCCAGTGTGTTCACTCGTCTCAAACAGCCACAAAGCGAGGCTAGACGATAACCCATCGAGCAGCCCCGATATTACTCATTAATAAAACTTTTGCTGACTGAGCAGTCCCAAGCGGTTGCATTAAAACACGACGCGCGAACGAAAAAAAAAAAAAAAAAAAAAAGTCTGCGTTTGCGCAGTGTGTGCCAAAACCTGTGGATCATGAAAGAGCGAGCCGGTGAACATCCGAAGCAGGTATTCGACGCCTAGTAATTAATGCCCCGCGCAGAAAGCGAAAGCGGTGCATGCGGATGCAGTCGTTCATTATCCATACGGTGGCCAGGTCATGGATCGTCAGGGACGCGCGGGCCGTATCCATAACGCAGGTAATACCATGCTCACATACATAATAACCTCGGCTGACCTCGGGAGGCTTTCGGGTGCATCTGGTTCCGGTGAATCCGGTTCAGTGGG
This sequence comes from Ixodes scapularis, assembly GCF_016920785.2. NCBI lineage: Eukaryota > Metazoa > Arthropoda > Arachnida > Ixodida > Ixodidae > Ixodes > Ixodes scapularis. Next base: position 85,948,707 of record NW_024609836.1, on the reverse strand, counting down.
TTTCGAGTCCGTGTCGCGAGACGCCGAGCTACGTAGCACCCGGGAACAAACGGAAACACTCGTCCCCCCCTCGTGTCATTGCTCTCGTGAAAGTAGTACGATATCGACCCTTCGTTAGAAATGCTACGGTTGTAACGATGATCATGACGACGATGGTTTCTGATATTCACTGGCTGTCGTGGCTGAGTGAAACATGGATGTCCAAGCAGGCACGTAGCCAGGGGGAAAGGGGGGGGGGGGCAGTGGGGCCCGGGTCTCCCCCCCCCCCCCCCCCCCCCTCCCCCCGAAATCTTTCATTTTGCCGGGGGCCTCCTCTCCCCCCTCCCCCTCATACAGCATTTTGTCATGATAGTCGTACCGACCGCCACAGTTTGGAATCTTAAAAATGACAAAATCCGTTTAGGGTATTTACCAGTTTGCTGGCGTTGCCGCGTCGAGATGCCCCGCTGACGAAATTCAGCTCGCGGGCGTTTGCACAACAGCGCATTACAGACTATGCAAATCGGCTCGGAATTACGTGCACTCTGAATAACTCGATTTTCGAAGGAAAAAACAATTTGAGCCAATTCCGAGATTTTAAAGGTATCACGAAAAACGTATCCTATGGTAACGAACATACAGCACACCACTCCAAATCACTAAATTGTGTGCCTGCGGTATATGGATAACCGAAATTGACACTTCATGATATTGGCGCAATATCGAGTCCGACAAGTAGTATCAATGTCAGATATGAAAATGTCATCTCATACTGCACAAAATAAAGACTCAATTTGTGTCACACGTGTGTGTATATATATTTTTTTCCAATAATGACGACGTTGCAACATTGCACAAACGCTTTAAAAAATTATTACCACGCCCTTGTTTAGCAATTTCGTTTTGACACCAAATAGCAACCCTCCTCACCCCCCCCCCCCCCACAAAAAAAAAAGAAAAAGAAAAAATATTTTACGCATTGCTTTAAACACTTCTTTTTTTTTTTTCTACGGACGTTACTATTTACAAGCTTATCACGACGGTTAATAAAGGAAGGCAGTGACTGCGTGAGAGAGAGAGAAAGAAAATGTGTAAGGAAATATTTTACGGCCCTAGCGAACGGACATGCTATTGGAAAAGAAAACCAAGCTATATTGCTCACGTCACTTTTAAGCACTGGCGCACGCTCTATAATATAAATTAAAAAACAAAACAAAAAACATTCTTTTTTTTACACGTGCACACGCGCGTTCGAGAAAGGGCAAGCCAATTTCTCGCGAGACGGGATGAAATGTGCCCAAGTTGCCGATCGGCGACGCCAATGAGGCCATCCGGCGGCGCGGAAGAGGCAGGGCAAAAACAAAGAGAGAAATTCCACGCGGGGATCACGCGAGATTTCGGCCGCCGTGACCCCGCGCATTTGCAGGAGGCCCCCGCAACGCGTTCCCTCAACTCGGCAGGGTCCTTCCGTCGGCGTCCGAATGCTCGACGACTAAAGGATCCATAGCCAAAGAGCCATAGCCTGGCAAAACTCGAGCGCGTTGCCCCAACACCTTGTAGTACCGACGCCCCGAATTTCAGGCGTCAAGCAAGGCCATCGCGGGGCACAGATTGGACGCTGCGTCAGCGCTAGGCTGGGAGTTCGCACTCAGTCAGAGGGAACACGCCGAACGAAGCTCTCAATCAGTGCCTCGCGTTGGCATTTGGTAAATAACGCCAAAAATTTAACCCCCCCCCCCCCCTCCCCTTTTTTTTTTTTATACTAGAGGAGACGTTGGTTGGGGCTGAGGAACAACGCGATTGTGGCGTGCGTGAAAGTGCGCCAATCACAGTGCCAGGATTTGCCCAATGGACCTACACTCCGCGAGCTTTTCCGAATACGCGAGCCACGGTGAATCCTCCCAGATCACGGTGCCCAAGACCATCAACTAGGCTTGGAACGATAAACTGGTATCCCCTTCAGCAGGCAAAAGTGACCCCCACTTGGCTGCCGCCATGTTGTACAATTTGGACCTCTAAACACGTGACCGTACCTAATCCTGAGGCTTTTACGCAAAACTGGGCCGACATTTGTATTGCAATCGTTGTAAAAAAAGAAGAAAAAAAAAAGAAACTATTTTTTAAATACTGTTAGCCCCAGAAATCAATGTCTAACTCCGATATATATATATCAAAAAAGGAATTACAGCATTGCGGTTGACGGCATCTAGCGGAGGCATTGCGAAGCTGCCCGAGTTTTCGTCGTAAAAGCAGATTTTGGACTTAAACCAAACGAAACGTAACTTATCTCTTCGGTATCTGTTATTAACGATTGTCATGTTCCTCCGCGGGGAAGAGGGCATGTCGAAAGACGAAGCGACACATAAGTAGACGAACAAAAATTCATTTACTCACAAGCACAAAAGAAAGCAGAACAGAAAAACAAAATTATAAGCGGAAGTGAAAGGAAAAAAAATAGAGTGGTTAAATAGCTACAGTCAATACAGACAATCTCGGTCGCGCGCTGAGAACACTCACAGTCTCGAGCGTCGATCTTGTTTGGAACGGAACGCGGCCTTGTTCCTCGATATTACGGGTGGGGATCCAAGCTTGCTAGGAGCTTTGGGCCTTCCAGCACCGGTTGGATGGTGTTGCTTGACCGACCAGGTACGCGGCCTGGGTTGACGGGAGTGTTGCGAGGACACCCCTTCGCGTCCGCCTTCGAGCTCGAAGTCCACTGCTCCGGGCTTCTGGTGCGAGCAGCAGGCACGACGTCGCTTCGGCTCGATGGCGGCGAGAAGACCTGGAGCGGAGCCAGGGTTCACCAGGAGCGAAGCCTGGGCTGCCGGGAGCGTTCGCGTCTCAGCTGCCGCCCTTCAGGTTCAGTCGTCGAATGTCGTGCGCGAGCTTCTCCTTTCCATTTTGCTCGAGCTCATCCTTTCCCTTTCGCTCGAGCTTGCCCCCTTCTTCGTCTTCTGCTTACACCGTCACTTCAAGAACGTGACACTCCCCCCTTCTTCAAGAGCCTCACTTCCTGAGGCGAATAGCGGTCAAAGTTCTGATGAGATGTGCGTCACGTCGTTGGCGTCGCTGGTCTTCCTCACAACGCTCACCACACACACACGCATCAAAACATCAACATACGCATAAAAACGAAATAAGACCTTGATATTCGCACCAGTCTTAACACTGTTCATAACGCTCGTTCAGGCTTGGCAGTTTATCCTTTGAAAGTTTCGGCCCGACGTCTGCTTCTGGAAACCTTACTGTAACTTTCCTTTAACTTTGTTCCAAATGAACTCAAAGCTTCCCGGTGCATTATATAAGCTAGTCACGACTCCTCAAACGCGACTTATGAAGTCAGCCCCCACGTTGCCTCTTCCCTTAATGTATTCGACATGAAAACTCTAGTATTGTAATGCCATAATCCATCTCATACCTCTGCTTTCAGTATCTTTGGCTCTGCTCAAAAGCTCTAACGGCGGATGGTCGGTCTGTACCCTGGAAGTTCGCCCATACAGAAACAACTTGAATCTGGCGAGGATCCATACCAGCGCCAAACATTCTTTTTCCAGCATTGCCCGGAAGATCGGAGATCTCTCTGAATTCTTCGATCAGCGCACGCGCTTCGGCGCTTTTTATTTCCGTCCAAATTCTTGTTTACATTAACGTCCTTCCATCCTTGTCGCTTCGTCCAGCTCGGTGCGATAGGTCCAATAACGTCGATGGCTACTTCCTGAAAAGGCGTCTCGGCCGTGGGCATATTCCCCAAAGGCGCCCTGCCCACTTTGCCTTTTGACACCGAGCGCTGACAGACGCCGCATGATCGGACGTACCTTTTGATATCGCTTTGCATCCCCGGCCAGAAAAACTCTTCTGCCACCAGGCCGAGCGCGTCCTTTATGCCTTGGTGCCCGGACATGACGCCATCATGCACGAGTCTCCTCACTGCCGGTCTGAACTTCTTCGGGAGTACCAGTTGAATCGTCTTCCTCCCCGACGAATACTCAACAGACCTGTATAGCATGCTGTTTTTCACAAAGAACTGGAACTTCGTCCTAGACTTCGACCTTCTCGTGATTTGACCAACTTCATCAAAACACCTTCTGAGCGAGTCATCTTCTCTCTGCTCTCGAGCGAGTGTCTCTGGAGTCGTGTCGATCATTGATACCTGCGGCACGTTCAGGCCTAACTCTTCGTTTTTCCTTTCTCCACTTCGTGGGACACTTGTGCCATGGGTCGCACCAACTTCTGCCAAATTCGCGTGACGTGAGCCGTCGTTGTTTTTGCCTGCACCGGACATCTCGTGGACGTCCGCCCGTATCTCCGATCCTCGGTTTACCGCTGCGCCGCCGACAGGACTTTCTTCTTCCACTTCACGTGCGTTCTCCCATCCAGGATCTGGATCATCCGCACTTCGGATCTGCGGAATATTCCCCAGCACCAGATCGTAAAGTGGGTCACTGATACATTTTGCTAGAACCGTTCCGGTATAAAATGGCGTCTGAATCGAAATCTTTGCCTCTGGTAGGTTTTTGACTGTCCGGTCCAATAGGAAAACGGCGCTCGATCTTCCGGTGAAATTCTCCGGAGGGACCAGGTCCTTTCTGACCACTACTGTATTGCACCCAGTGTCCCTGAGCACATTTATTCGCCTGTTCCCTAGGCGTCCTTCAGCCACGGGCATATTCTCTGCAAGGAACTTCGGAGCTCTCCCAACGGCTGCATTTATCACCGGAATCTTGTCCCCGTTCCTCAGCGTGACGAAGGATTCCTCTGGCTCGTCCGCGGTAGCTGTAGGCCTTGCCCACAGGCATGAGGCCTGGTGTCCTCCGTCCTGCCCCGCCTTGCACTGATTAGCCCTGTGACCCGTGCGTCCGCAGTTCCAACACGCGGGTGTTTTAAACCCTTGAGCCTTGCTCCGGCAATTCTCTGCCTTGTGACCCGCTTTCCCACAAAGAAAGCCGCGGCTACTTCTCTTGGCCTCGCCTTTATCATTATTATTAGCTGGATCTTCTGCACTCAGTTTCTTTCCAGTCTCTTCTTTCTGTTTGCCACCTGTGCTCGATTTCACTTGCGCCTCTAAAAAGAGGTCAGCTTTTGCTGCCACTTCATCCAAAGTTTGACAGTCCCTCTCTTTAAGAAATACCGCTAGCTTGCTTGAGCAGGTCCCGAGAAACTGTTCCACCAGAACCGTGTCTCGTAGCGCCTCGAAGGTCTTTTCGGTTTCTGACACCTCAACCCACCGATCAAAGTAACCTGCCAGCCTAGCGGCGAACTGCCTCCTAGTTTCACCCTCCTCGGGTTTAGCATCCCGAAATCTCTCACGGTATCCCTCCTTTGTGTACCTAAATCTCTGGAGCAGAGCCAGTTTTACTTTAGGATAGTCCAACGCGTCCGTGGGTGTCATGCGACCAACCACCGTGAGCGCTTCTCCTGTCAGACACAGGCCTAATGTCGTCGCCCATTTGTCCTGAGGCCACCCCAAACCTGTCGCTGTGCGCTCGAAACGCTGCAGGTATGCATCGAGGTCGTCCCTCCGTTCGTTGAATTGCGGGATCAACTTGTGAGGACTCCCTCGGAGAGCTTGGACTGGCGCGTCTCCGCGTTGCCCATCAGCCCCTTCCTGGTGACCCCCTCGCGCAGCGATTCTCAACTGCAATATCTCCCTTTCTTTCTCTAGGGTAGCTTGCTTAGCTAGTTCCCCTTCGCGGTTTTCCCTTGCCAACTCACGCTCGTGAGCTCTCTCCTCCCTTAATCGCGCTCTTTCGTCGTCCACCCATTTCCTTAACTCTGGCCCAGCATAGCCCAGTTCCTTTGCGACAGCCGTTAATCTCTCTACCTCCATGACCCTGGATGCCTCTCGCCTTCCGACGCTCCTCTACCTCTCAGAAGAACAAGACGTCAGAATGGGCCATTATCCTGGCAGGCTCGCCAATTGTCATGTTCCTCCGCGGGGAAGAGGGCATGTCGAAAGACGAAGCGACACATAAGTAGACGAACAAAAATTCATTTACTCACAAGCACAAAAGAAAGCAGAACAGAAAAACAAAATTATAAGCGGAAGTGAAAGGAAAAAAAATAGAGTGGTTAAATAGCTACAGTCAATACAGACAATCTCGGTCGCGCGCTGAGAACACTCACAGTCTCGAGCGTCGATCTTGTTTGGAACGGAACGCGGCCTTGTTCCTCGATATTACGGGTGGGGATCCAAGCTTGCTAGGAGCTTTGGGCCTTCCAGCACCGGTTGGATGGTGTTGCTTGACCGACCAGGTACGCGGCCTGGGTTGACGGGAGTGTTGCGAGGACACCCCTTCGCGTCCGCCTTCGAGCTCGAAGTCCACTGCTCCGGGCTTCTGGTGCGAGCAGCAGGCACGACGTCGCTTCGGCTCGATGGCGGCGAGAAGACCTGGAGCGGAGCCAGGGTTCACCAGGAGCGAAGCCTGGGCTGCCGGGAGCGTTCGCGTCTCAGCTGCCGCCCTTCAGGTTCAGTCGTCGAATGTCGTGCGCGAGCTTCTCCTTTCCATTTTGCTCGAGCTCATCCTTTCCCTTTCGCTCGAGCTTGCCCCCTTCTTCGTCTTCTGCTTACACCGTCACTTCAAGAACGTGACAACGATCAATAGGCTATAATTTGTGCGCGGTAGTTCGTTAAAATCTAGACGTAAAACTATAACGGCACGAGTCTAGCGGTAAAAAAAGTGCAACATGGCGGCGGCCAATTGGGGGTCACTTTCGGATGCCAGTTTATCGCTCTAAGGCCCTCTACCTCGTTGAAGGCCATGCACACTGAAAACTCGAACATAGATGGACGAATGAATACGGCCGAACCTTTCGAATCGGGCGGTTGCTCGCGCCACCTATATAAGCCTTTGCAACTCGACCGATCGCCACCTCTGAAACGCGATCAGCGACCAAATTTCATGGTACTTACAGTACAGAACACCTCAGTTCCGAACACAACCCTGGCACTCAGTATACGGCTCGTTCACACAGTTGCGTTTGACTGCGTTAAAGGGATACTGAAACAAAAATTGAAATATTCAAGTTTCGTTCGGAAAGGAGTCAAGCATGATGGATAACAACCGTAAATGATAATCGCACGTTTGTATTTTGAACGACTGGCTATATTTTTCGCTCCAAACGATGCACTCGAGCAAGCGCTCGAAGATAAGCGAACGCAGAGCGCGATGCGTCATGGGATATCCGGCGCAAACAACAACAGAAAGATTCCCCGCATTCGTGACGTAGCAAGGCGTGCGTCGTTATGAGCTTTGCCGTTGGTGGCGTGGTCAGCGTTGTGGTGGTGTCAATAGCGTTACTATGGTGGCTAGAAGGGGAGGTGTGACGGTCGGAGGAGGCAAGGCCGTCGCGCTGCGTTATGACGCCGCGAGAGGCGCTGTGGTCAGCAGCCCGATCAGCCTGTTCCGTGTCCGCGCTGTCGTCTGCACGTTTTTGCGGTTCGTTCAGTTTGTAGTGTTAACTCCGATGCAACTCTTTTTCTTGTGTCACAAGAAATAAGGGACTGAGATTTTAATTTTGTTCGACAGATGTAGCATGTTAGTTCGGTATTTGCACCTCTGTTGTGTTTTAATCGTGGGCCGGTCACGGAACCTTGCGCGAAGTGGCCACTTACGTTCTTGCCTGAATCTTTTGATGAGTCAGTGTGGAATAAGATTGGAGCGGGAGATTTTGAGTGTCGGATTACAAGCAGAGGGCGATAATGACTTGATCTGTCAGCGTTTGATGTTCACGCTTTCTTTACTGCATTACTAAAGCTGTTGTCCAATAATCCAGAGGTACCAGGGAGGTTCTGCCTAATAAATTTGAAATAATTGGGTACCTGAGAAAGCAGAATTTTACTCGCGTTAAGGCTTTGTGTTCTTGCGTGCGGGTAGTCGATTCTTAGAACTTTGTACTTGTCTATTAAGAATTTTATCGAAAATACTATTTTTAACTGTTTCATAAAGTTGTCTATATAATTGAGAGCCCTGGCACATCACACCAAAATAAAGGGTGAATTGCACAGTGTAAAATACTTCAACGTCAATCCAAAGAATGCATGAACACTTTAATAAGCACGAAACTCAAAACAGGGTAGTGAACATCTTCCCAACAGCACAAACATGAGCCAGCAGTCAGTCTCATAAATCAGGGTTTCTACAACAGAACTATGTAAACATTTCAGTGGTCACAAACAAAGTGCCTTTCATAAAAACTCAAAAAGAAATGCAATAATGCCAACTAGCAACAAACTCGATACTAGCTTTTACAGCACACGCCTGATCTTTAAGTGTTTTTTTTCTTTCCCGGCTCTCCTGCCGACTTGCATTCTTTGTGGCGACAAGGAAGTGCAACCTTGTTAAGATGAAAAACTTAATGATCATGTTTGTCAATGTGGTGCTGTGTGTAGTGCAGCCAACAGAGCCCAGTGAGCATGCTTGCAAAAAAGAGCACACATCGAGGATGCTGTCCGGTCCAAGTTCTCGGGAACTAAAGCAAGCAGTGAATGCATTTTCCAGAGACATCACTAACAGGTTCAGAGCTGCGGATGGGTAAAGAAGTCCACCCCGGTTTACAGCACTCGTCAGGCATGCTTCCTTGGGTGCTGCTGCAGATTCCTGGAGCAGCCGTTCAGTGCATTCTCTGCAGTTTGTCTTGCGTATGCACTTGCGTGCTACATACCCTGCAATGTAGAACACCAGGCGCGAGTCACTTCGTTCACGTGTGAGGGACAGCTGGTCGGTAACGATGCCACAAGCATCCAGCGTGGCTTTGGCTTCCTGAAGGTTGCCAAGGTCAAGGAGGTCATCGACTCGTCTCTGAGCGTCTTGTGCGTTGCTTGGGTTAAGAAGGCTCCTCAGGGTGCTTCCTGTGACATTCCCTCCTGTTGGCGATTTTGCAAGGTTGGCGAATGTCAGGCAGTTTACAGAGACGAGAAACTGTGAAGGTGTTGGATGGTCATTACATCCCGACATCTGACGAAGGATCCCGAAGAGGTTTTCGATGGGATCTTGACTAAGTCGTGATGTCAGAAGGTACCTGTACCCCAACTCTCCTGTCACGTAATCCAAGAGAGAAAGCGTGCTTGAAAGCGTAACACGAAGTCCTTCGGCGGTGCTGCGACTGAGGAAGCCCTGCCCTTGCGTTCCTGCCGATGCCTCCCATGTGTTGAGGTAATCGAGAAATTCTTGCAGCACAGCCTCCTTTCTTGACCCAGGCCTTAAGGCGTCCTTGCTGCGGCGAGATGTCATTACACTGATAAGGTCTCTCATCTTCTTGACAAAGCATTCTGTTGCTGTTGTGGTACCAAACCTGCCCTCTACTTCTTGCTTGTACAGGTAAAGGCCCCGGACTACCTCGTCGCTGTATAGGCGGATGGCGTGGCTGACGCTCATTTTCTCGAATCCGTTCGGGTGTAGCACCGGTTTTGTGACGCGTGGCATGGCTCTCAGTGGTGTGAGGCTCTTGTTGTCACACTTCCAGGCTTCTTCGATGTGCTCTACTAGAACTCGTCCTTCTGGTGTGCGAAACCCTGCAATCAGCATGTTGTTTCTCGAGCACTTCACCAGGTGCGGAAAATCCGAAATGAAGTGCAGCTTTCTGCTGGGGTCTGCAGGATGCTCCGTCTTGCAGACGACTTTTGTTGACGTTGCTTTAATTCCAAATATTTTCCACATACGCCTGTTCCATGCAGCAGCGTCACATGTCACAAAGTCAATGAAAAGCCCAGCTTTCTCAGTCATCAGAATAGCATCTACAATGATACGTGCGAGCATTTCGGCTTTTACATTAGATCGCGACCCAAAGACACCCAAGATCTGATGCCACTTTCCACCAAACGGCTGAAATAGCAGAACCAGCCCATGGTCGCACATGAGATGCTTTTCCTTCTCGGTGGTGTAGTCGGCCAAGTCCACAAACCCTTCAAGCTTGCCACCTTGTCCTACACTCAGGTGCTCAGAAAGCTTAATCTCGTCAATGAGCAACCCGCCGTGGCACATGGAGTTGTCAATGGTTTTTGTTTTTTCAGCAAGGCAACGGAACATGTTTATGTTAAGGCCAAATCCACCCCTGTACGCACGAGTGTATGTGCGGAGGCAAGTACGCCCCGGCAGGACGAGCGTCTTTTGTTTGCGAAGGTGCTCGTACAGACGAGGGCTCTTCATCCGCATGATGATGCACTCGAGTGCCCATTCATCTGTGAATTTCATTCCACACGTACTTTTACGCTTGGAGGCCTCAAGGCAAGCTCTCACCTGCTGTTGTTGCATGCTTGGCAAGCGCTTGAGTTCTTCATCCAGGGTTGATGGCCTAACTTGTGCGTTTTTCACTTTCATTTCTGCCAGTTTTTTCTTCATGGCAGCAACTGCTTCTCTTGCTCTTTTTAGCTTGAGCGTCTTGATCCGCATCTTGTGAGCTGTTGCTTGGACAGGGTACCTGATACTCCTCCGCTTGCGCGAAAGTTCATTCAGCAGCAGCTTGCGCAGATATTTGCACTGCACACATCTGCTGTTCTGGCTCTGAACAGTGCCAGTGCACTTCAAACTGAATACTTTGCGTCCAAATGTCCGGTGCTTACATTTCGCGCGAAGCAGTTCATCAAGATCCTGCACTTCTCCCAGTCCCATGCAGGTTTTCATCGCTTGTACTTCTCTAAGCAAGTCTTCGGCTCCTTGTTTGTTCTCTATTTGAACCGTCTTCAGAGTTGCACCCTGAACGATCACGAGGGCGCAGATCCCGTTGCTCGTGTTGAACACAACCGACCGCTCCAAGCCTACCGTCCCTCCGTCCATCTCGCACACTGAGAACACAACAATCTCAGGGGCACCTGAAACCAGATGGCTTCCCCAGTAGTTGTTAGGAAGTGCACAGTCTTGCAGGTCCACTCCTTGAAGAACGCTCGTGCTGGTGCACGGCAGGTCAGCGTCGTTGAGCTGCGGTGCAGAATCTGACCCTTCAATGTCAGCTCGAGGTGTTTTCGAAGGGAGGCCCTCAGACGATGTTTTTGTTCGGCGCTTCTTTGGCAGCGGCTTTGAGAGGTACGCCGGCAGATTGGGGAAAACTGTAGGTACCGCATCGTCCGTGAGGATAGGTCGGTCGCGAGGGATCTGAACGAGCTCCCCCCTCACTGTATGCGTGAAGTGGCGTACGATATATCGTTCGTCAAAGTGCAGTTCACAGAGGACTGACCTGTCGTCGAGTTCTTTGTCGGCTCTTGGAACGGCGCGCTGCCACGCTTGGAAGCGATCTGCTTGTTTAGGCACACCAAACAAGGACACGTGTGTCTTCGTTCGTGTCGAAACATAGCCGCTTGAGCACCCCGGCGCAAAGCAGTGCGTCTGCTTCTTCCCCATTCTGTCCAGTGCTCTGCCTCGCTATATTTCGCTCACATGTTTGCAAAAGGCACGGGTAACAGAAAGACGTTTAAGCTAATAAGTGGTAGCTCACGGAAGCACACGAACCAACCAACACGAGGTCCAGGCGAATGACTCAACACAGGCAGAGCACCGGCAGCCGCCGATGTCTCCGGAGAAACAGATCGGGCTGGGCTTGCTAGCGCCACCTGCCGCCGTCATACGACAACGTAACACTCCGCACAACGGGGCGAGCCGTGGGACCGATACACCTCCCCTTCTAGCCACCATAGCGTTACAACCGAGCCCTTCGAAGTGCCCGTGGGGTGACGAGCGTGTGGCTGGCCCAAGGAGCACGTAGCACGTAGCTTTTACAACACTGTCAGCTTAGGGCTGAACGGGGTGGGGAAAGCAACGTTTGTCGGAGTTTTGAGCGACGGGCTCATCTTCTAGGGGGAGAATGGCTGTCCGGGTACACAAATGAGCGTGGTGTCCTTCCCTTCTGTCTTCTTGGACTGTTTGGTACAATGCGCGATTTGTGAGTTGAAGAGGAAAGCTAAGAAGGAAAATGTTGAAATGCCAAAGAGCGGCGCTGCTCCAAAGGAGCTTGCTAAGTCACAACTACGTAGCAAGTTCCCCAACGTTGCTAGATTACCTCCCAAATAGGCTCCACATGCATCCTCCAGGTGCACATTGAAAGATCGTTTATTTAGCTTTAAAATTAGTTTTCTTGTGCCTTTCAACGAAAGACTGGTATTTTTTTAGGTTATGCTGCAACATGCAACACATTTAAGCTAAAAAATGAGCGCTGGAATTTCGTTTCTATGGCGTTGCTATGACGACCCGTAGGACGAGACGATGGGGAGACACTGTGCTGCACGACGCAACGCAGCGCAACGCAGTCGACGCAACTGTGGGAACGAGCTATCGCTAAATTACCCAAGCATCAAGGAGAATGCAGGGATTGGTGTTCCACGCGCCGCGCGTGCTGGCCTTCTTCAGCTGTAGTAACTTTTCTAAAGCAAATGTCTAAAAACGATTACATCTTGCACGCGCGTTCGTCAACGCTTTATTTTGGTTATTTACTTCGAATCTTCTATACGGGGAAGGCGTGCGCGTGTGGCGCGTGAAACACCGATCCCTGCATTCTCCTCGATGCTTGGGTAACTGAGAAATAGGTCTATAGAGTGCACTGAATACAAGGGGATGGCATTATGACTACCAAACCCAAGATTCCCACAACCAAAACAACAACAACATTGTTGTGAAGCATATTACAACACCTGACATCCCTGCCCCCTACTTCCACCCCCGTTTTTTTTTGTTTTCTTGTTTCCTTTTTAATGTATTTTTTTATTTTATTTGTTCTTTTTTTTTTTTTTTTTTAAGCACGGAGTAGCGTTACATTTGCGGTGAGGTTTTGCTTGCCGTCGGCGATTGTGTAACGGACTAATAACGTCATAATCGAGCGCGCAGCGTCGTCAGGGCTGAACAGCGGAGTTTCGAGCGGCTCGAGAGATACACGAGCAGTCGGCAGGACGAGGAAAACCACGGGCCAAAAAAAAAAAAAGTGGGAACAGGAAGCGTCCGCCACCATCATCGTACACTGTGAAGCGCGATGAAGGGCAAAAAAAAAAAAGAAAAAGCAGACGGCCCAACACGCATCGGGGAGCAAAGGAAGCGAAGGCAGAACTGAAACAACTGATTTAGCGTAGCCTGCTGCGCAGATGAATCGTCGGTAGCCCGGGAAAAAAACAAACAGAAGGGGAACATCACGAAAAACAACGCGGGCAGAGCCAGCGGACTAGCGCTAGCGTAGCGCATTTTAAAATCCCGAAAGAAAAGGAGAAAAAACCGGGGGTGGGGGGAGTGTTACAATGACACGATCTCGAAAATAATCGTTACACTGGATGGCAGAACGGCCCGAGGCGCAGAACTGGCTGCGGTATCTGTCGATATGGAGATCCTAAGCCAGACTCTGCGAAAATAAGATACGAAAGAAGAAAGAAAGAATAACATTACAACAGACTGGTTTCGTTCTACGACTCCAACTTGCCCGAGAAGCTGAGATTCGCGATGGGGGGATACATAGACATTCAGTGTAGCATAGCCGTTCCTTTTTACCCATCTTTCTTTCTTTCACACATACAGGCACGCACACACACACACACATACACGCAAGGAATGAAACCTGCGAAGTTTAAAAACAGAGCAGCGAAGGTTCCGCGAGAAACAACAAAAAAGAAAAGAAAAAATATGAAGGTACCACAACCTTCCCTATAGCAGCTAGCTTCCAAGGATTGCTTCGTCTGTTTTCTTGGTGAGTCGTAAAGGTTTATAATTGGAGTTGACAGGCGCTCGACGTCGCTGAGCAGCCGGTGATTGGAGCCCGAGGCATCCCCCGTTCGGGTAGCGGTAATTGAGAGAACAGCGCGGGACAGTGCCACAACGTGACCTTCGCCTCCCACCTCCGTCAGCACATTGATTCCTTCAATCGCTGACGACGCATTAACCCTTAAAATAAGAGGGAAATTTTTCAAAATGTACCGTTACCGGTACAAAAATATCAGGGGGAAAAAGTGAAAAAGCAAACGGAGAAGCGACAGTTTTAACCCTCCCATATCTCATCACTGTGAACAACAGTCAGGCGTGAATAAGCGTTGTGCACGTCTGATAGTTTAAGTAGCGAGCAGTATCGCGATACATCTTAGAGATACTTTGGAGTATCTGTATCTCACTATCGAAATACATTTACGATGTATCGCGATACTTTGCCAGACTTAGGTATCTCGTTACATTTGTTGCCCTTTTTTTCCGAAGATAAAAACGTGCGTTTGGTGCAAGTTTCTTCATAATTTAAATCATGAAACCGCCCTATAACATAATCCATCCCAATCACCAACAAAAAGAAAAACCTGCGGTTTAAAGGGGGTTGCTTGCAAGAATAACAAATTAAGCTACTCTAACAAAGCCCACCATCTTTCGAATTCAGCATAGCGAACGCTGTAAAGGAGTAGAGTGGAGAAAGTTATACGGCTCGGTTGTCGAATATCCTCACACTGTGGGTGACTCAGAAACATACGAGACGACAGTTTGAGATGCGCCCTCACGACAAAACAGGGTTCATTTCGTACAAAACGTCTTTCGCCAAGCATGGCAGGCAGTGCTTACTGTTCAGCAACTATGTAATTCACCCAGCGTAACGTCACAGCTCTAAAGGATCGAAGGCATGACCCTCGTCAGCGTCGCCACCAGCGCATCGTGCAGTGGCTCAGAACGAGCGCGACGCTAGCACGCGCACCCCCGTCAAGCTTCAGCGTCTTTGGGAAGATCCACCAACGATGACGTCATAAGCAGGCCTTGTCTTTCAGGTGGCATCACGCAACTCCCGCGGAAGGTGCCGAAACAATCGAGAGGCAAGCGAATCCGAACGCCGTGCGAAGACATTGTCTCGTTAGGGGCCAGCCATACGACTTGCGGTGAGTTCGGGAAGCGCTCGTAAACATTCCGCGGTGTGTCTCCCCCGACGATAGCGTCGATTGCCCGAGGTTGCGATCGAGCGACAGCACAATGCTCCTCTTCGACGGAGATCGCGATTCGGCGAAAAGACGCGTCACCGATAAGTCGCTCCGGCGGCATCGCCGAGGGGCGAACGCTTTGCCGTCGTGCAACGGCCATGGCTCACTTACTTGGACGGTCGGGAGACCGAAAATAAAAACAACGCATTGTCGAACGTTTACACTCCACCTAAATGCTGAGAGTCATGTAAAAAAAAAAACTTTCCTTTTTTTTCCCCCCAGTTTTTTAAACACATGAATGTCGGAAAGAAATTATTATTATTATTAAGCAGCAGCGCCAGTTTGTATAGCACGTAATGTTGTAACGGAATCCGTTCGTCCGTCCGTGCAATACCTCGGTAATTTCTGCGGGAAAATTGACATCACGTGACGTGTACACGACTTCGGCTTCCATAGCTGAAAGAAATAGGTTCTTCGCTCCCCAAACGACTGTTCGATGTCTTCTGTACCCTCCATTGGAGCAATCTCTCTTTGAGACCTGCACTCCGTGCATCGTAAGACTTCAGGTAGCGCCAGCATTTTCTTTTCTCCGAGGGTCAGGTGCACCAGCCCTTTCCCAAGGTGGCTTCGGATTTAGGGCATGAAGCAGACCTCGTCGTAAACTTGCCGGGCTTGGACGTGCTTCATGTCCTACAGTCGGGCGTTCCAACTCCCACGCCTCCCACATTCAACTCTCGCCACTACTTGGCGCGTCAAACTGAAATAATACGCGTATACTCGCGATCCCGGAGACCAAATCTCAAATACAGAACCGCTTCAGTTCCCCTTCAAGCTGATGGATCCTGCCTCACTGCGGCTGCATATCGTGTAAGTGGGTGCTCTACCGCACGGCTGCAGGCGCCATTCGGCCCGAACGTTCTCCGCTTCCGCCATCGCATCCCTGATGGGGCAGGGGTCGGTGGTTCGAGAGCACGCGCGATAAGGCCAGATATTGGCAGGCGGGGTAAACAGAGCCGGATCGAAACCCAGCTCCAACGGGGCGCCTCGGAGATGCCGTCGCTGGCCAACACCACGTACAAGGCCCACTTATGACGTCATCGTTAGAGCACCCCCCCCTTCTCGCCCGCCCACCCGCCCGCCCTCCCTCCCCCTTTCGCCGCCGCTGGCCAACACCACGTACAAGGCCTGCAAATGGCGTCATCGCTAGAGCACTTCTTCCTCCTCCTCCTCCTCCTCCTCATCATCATCGTCATCATCATCATCATCATCATCATCATCATTCCCAAGCGGAAAGCACATGGAAGCTCGAAGTTGGTATTACGCTGGCCCAGAGAAATGGCGTCAGACGGAGAACCGGACGGCTAGACTTCGCTATTTTACGTAATTAGAAAATAGCGATGAAACAATGAACTAGTTAAACGGGCGAGTAACCGATCACCCCCGAAGAAAATGACAGGCATGATGTCTGCATGACTAAACTTCGTTTTAAAGCGATAGCTTTACGGGCGACATTTTGCACCTCACTCCTCTACCACCCGTCAACCAATCAGAGTCGAGCCTCGCGGCCACGCTTTTATCTGGGCTTCACGAAATGCCGAACACCTAGCCAAAGAACGTTTCGCGTTAATATTTCACGCGGGATATCCGAATTTCGACCGCAGCAGCGAACGAAACGTACACACAAGCACCTCGCGATTTTGGCTTCCCATCCATACGATCACCTTCGAAAGAAATCCATCCGGTTCCAACGAGGAGCCAAGAAGAAGGCAAATGAAATTACCGGTTTAAAACGATACCTCCGATTAACCGAAAGAACAAAAGAAAGCCCGTAGGACTGCAAGCGTTTTATCGTTCGGCGGATGCCCTCGCGGGACCAACTGCTGCCGCACTGTCACGAAGGCAAAAATAAAATGTAAACAAACAGGCAAACAAACAACACCCACCATCAGCATGCATCCTCGCTCCAGTGACGTCAATGGGCTAATTAAAATAAGAGTAAAAGTCGACCCCGACGACGCTCTCCACCTTGACCCGAATTCGCCTACAAACTCGTTGTCGATCCCATCGCGTTCGTACGCAGACGAGGAGACGTGCCACGCGCGGCCTAGGCAACCAGACAGAGTCGCTACAGAGGTCGAAAGAGTAGAGAGCACTCTCCACCATCATACCCCTAAATGGTCGATATAGACAAGCAAGCGGAGTGGTGACAACTCGTAGGCACCTTACGCCCGACTTTGCGCAACTTCACACTAAGGTGAACCGACCAGGTAGAGTCGCCACACAGATAGGCCGGAAGAGTGGAGAACACTCGCTACCATCACGCCGTCACCGAACGGGCTAGAGGGCCGTTATAGATAAGAGTGGTGACAACTCGTCGCCATCTTTGATTCAGACAGTAGGCCCGCTCCAAACACCCGAGCACGCTAAACAGAGTCACTATAGACGATGGCTAAGTAAGGCGACTGGCCGTCGCCACGTCTTTGCTCGTGGGGCAAGTCCGTGCAATTGCAAGCTTGCCGAAGCTATCTCCACACGCAAGCTGCACGGGCTTGCACGAATGGGGCACCAGTCGAAGCGCCATGCTTACAATTGTCTATAAAGACAAGTAGAGTAGGAGCCGCCGAAATCCGAGACTTTAGCGACACCCTGAAACGATCGCGACCTCTGTATCACGCGGCGGTCCACTAGGCGCAACGCCATGTTAAGCAAGGTTGTGTTGAATAACAAGAACATAAAGTGAGGAACAAGGAGGGATCTATGTTATAGTAAGGGATGTGATGAGGACGAGAACGATGAATCTTAATTGAAAGATCATACGTATGCATCACGAACTGCAAGCATGGTCTCAACGGAGAAGACCTCATCCGCATGACCCGAGCCCTCATAGTCAGCCAAGACACGCACGCAGCACCATGCAGGCATGATGAAAAGGGACGAGGAGAGACTGGACGTCATCATTCCTAAGGCGTTCCAGATCGCTCTCGGGCTTCCACTTTACGTATCAACCGAGAAGTTACTCAACAAGGGGACTATACAATATACCGGGAATAAGCCTAAGCCCAACTTCGAAACCAAACCGAGACTGGGGACCACATCAACGGCACGTACTGCACTCTCTCGGATACACAGTACCGGAATCCATGAGAAAGACCCACAGCCCGTAGATATCCACGAGCTAATACAGACAAACCCGATTCCACGTAACGTGAACTCCACGCTCCACGCGCGGACGGTGTGCGGCTAGGGCGAAAAAGCCTCAACGCGTTTACGGTATACGGAAAGAGGACGTTAGATACACAGATGCAGCGATATACCCCAACCGGTCGATGGCAGCCGTCAGCGTCATTGGACAAGACAGAAAGTCCCTCAACACGGCAGCGATGCGCACAGAAACCCCATCCGTCGCCGAAGAGGTGGCCATATAGCCACAGCCATAGTAGCGAACGGCCCCCAACAGACCACCATCCTTACTGACTCCCAAACGGCCATTCGACGTTTCCGAGCTGGTCGCATCTCACCCCAAGCCTTTCACGTTCTCCAAACGAAAGGCTCCGCCCTCCCCAAGGTGGCTGTGGCCTGGGCTCCAGGTCACGATCCCGTCGGAGGTAATCGGAACGCACGCGCCGTCGCCCGAGCTTGCACCATCTGGGCACCCGTAGCGGACACGGACCCATACACCGAAGATTCCTCGACTCTCGCAGTCCTCTTCCCCGAAGTCCTGGCGTTTCATCAAAGCGGCTACGTTTCAAGTATCCAACACCTCATCACTCTCTAACCCATGAGGGAACCAGGACCTGGCGTCAGTTACAGATGACAACGCTCAAACATTTAGCACTCTTCCATAGATTCTATCGTAACAAATATCCAGACGCTTGTTGTCCACACTGCGGCGAGTACCGATTCCTTTATCACGACCCTTGGGCGTGTTTCTCCAACCCCTCCCTTTCCTACGAGACTTGGGTAGCCCCTCCCCCGACGACCAGCAAATGCTGGGCCACAGGGCGAAAGCTGCGGCAGAAAGCACTAGAGCCCTGGGCCTTACCTAGACCACAAATTTCTTTTACAATCAATAAAAGTTTACTTCTCCTAAGCTGAGAAGAGACACGTCACCGCAGGAAGGCGCGATGATATACTTCAAGATGGGGACGAAACGATCTTCAGATGGTCGCGAAAACCGCTGCCTGGGTCTCGGAGGTTCGTTGACGGAACCTCCGGGAGTCCGAGGTGCAGCCACGTTTTGTTTTCATTCCAATCCCCGATTAGCGGGTCGTCATTAAACCACCATCAGTAGAAATGGGCTTTCGCGCTTCTTCCTGGCCGTGGCGACGGGATCCGTTCATCGGGAGCCTCGTTAGCGCGCGTCCGAGGGGGCAGCAGCGGTTAGTCCGACCCAACTTGGATCGGCTCGGCTGCACACGGCTTCAGCAGCAGCTTCGCGCCTGACCTGGCCTGGACGCTTGGCCGCGCCAACCGCCTCCGCGGATGGATGGATGCGCTCGGCTGCAGCCGATTAGAGCGGCGCCGGCAAATTGGAATAGCAAACGGAACAGACACCTCTATGCTCGCAGACAATGGGCGGCCATTGGGAATCTCGATTAGATTAGGACTCTATGGGCGGCCATTTGGAATGTCGATTAGACAAGGGTTCTGCTCCGGCCCTGTCCCACTAAAAAAAACACGCTCAATTTTTTTTTTTTTTTTTTTGCCAAATCGTTTTGCTAAAAAAGAAATTTGTTTATGCCAGAAAAACAAAAGTCGATGTCTTGTCTCTCTAGGGGGAGGGAATACGGAGACTTGCGTCGAGCATGGAGTTGGAATACACCCTCCCCGGCACCCAGCTGAAACAATTCACGGAACAATGACCCTGATAACTGACGCTGAAAGAATCACACACACACATTTGGGACGGACGACTAATCTGAGTTACCAATGACCTTGACCTACATACATTATGTCATAAAAGAGTAAGTTGCACGCTACCAACTACTATGCTCTGCAGTGGTTACTGATTAATACGAGCGCGTTGTCCTTATCACCACTCCGAAGTAATGAAACAGAGGACCAAAACAGACAGCCACTTTTTAACGATCTTATTTCAAAGAGTCTCTTCGTTCTACGTTTGTGTCTCTTCGTTCTAGTGTCTCTTCGTCCAGTGTCTCTTCGTTCTACGTTCTAGTGTCTCTTCGTCCAAGTGTCTCTTCGTTCTACGTTTGTTTTCTGTAATATAGCTATTTAATTGTAAGCGAAGCAAGCTTCTTTTTTTTTTTTTTTTCTTGCTTCGTGCTGTTTCCATTACCGCGCAATTGAATGTTCATTTGTCATTAGAGAAAGTAAACGGCGCATCAAGTTGTAAACGCAGCTTTTTCCCCAAAGCACGCGGCTGCTCTGCGGCAAAGGGACCTGAGCAGGATATCTCCCCAGCGGATGTCGCTTCTCCACAGTGCAGCAATGCGCAGCAAGAAGCGCACTCAAAGGGGCAGCCCTGCAGACTACGACTACCGAAATATGCCGAATTCCTTCGGAGTAGCGTCAGAGTTCCATACGAAGATACAGCGCGTTATTCCAAGATATAATGGAAAGTAACGATACGTCAAGCGGAGACTGAACTATTAGTTCCGGTACTGTGAAAGTGAAAATAGCTTTGAGCGGAATATGAGCGAAGTAATTTACATTTGGATGAAATTAACAGGATGAGTCCGACAAGCCCTTTGACAAAGGGGTTCGAATGACACAACAATCAGATCGTTTCCTGTACTCATGTATACAAACATATAAAAATTATTTTTGTTATTATTATTACTATAATTATTATTATTATTAATTATAAACCGAGTCATTTGGACTGAAAAGGGGGATTAAACGCAGAGTACAGTTTGCGGCTGCATGATTACTTTGGCCGTCGTTTCGTTAATCCCATTCAATTAACCTAGCTCAGTGGATCTACATCTCGGAGATCGGACCTTGGATAAAACAGAGGAGAGGCGTTCGCCTTAAAGGACACGTTGGAAAAAAAAAAAAAAAAAAAGTGAAAAAAAAGGCAAAGATTGGTCAGCTTTAAAGTCGAAACGCTTATCTTGCGGCGAAAACGTCGAAAATTAATTGCACGACAAATATCGCAAATATCGCTCGCGTACTGCAGCACAGAAAAAAAAAGGGGGAAAAAGAAAGAGGAAACAAACAACGATCCGGAAATTAACTCGACTTTTCTCACGTCGGCTATTATCACCCTTTCGACTATAGTCAAATTTCTCGTATGGTAGTTGCTGCCTTCGCGTCAGCTAACAGTTTTGCGCTTTTGCGTCACGGAGTCGCTGAATACTCAGAGGGCACAAATGCAATTCGAAACTTTCGAGTCATTTTACGTGGACAGTTGTTGCGGGCTCTTCCACCACCGGAAACGACGTTCGTTGTCGTTGTAGGGTATCCGTCGTCGATATCGCCAGATGCTCGAATAATACAGCCCGCCGCCGCATTGTTCTCAGGATTCGATCCTGGGTCTGCTGCGTCGGAAACGGGCGTTACCGCGGAGCTAAGCCACAGCTTCGACAATCTACTTTTATCGGTATTTGATAAAGGGTCTCGCGCGGCGCCCGCTAGACGAGACACAGGTGCTGCGACGTCGCGATAGATAAATATGTATCCTTCGTAATTAATCTCGAGTATAATTGGAGTTAATTGTCGAAGCCAAAAGTTTCGGATAGGTGGCGCAAGCAGCCGCCCGATTCAAAGGGTTCAGCCGTATATAGAAGATGACAGGGTCAACGGCGGACGGCGACGCAAACGACTGAGTCGACTGGCAGAGCGCGGCGAGAGATTTATTTAAAAATTCTGCGCGCGAAGTCCATGAAGTCACTGGTCATTCCAGAATGACCATCTCGGTCGAGAAGGCGAAGGCCTTCTCGCCTCTCCTCCACGCGCCCAAAATGGCGAGAAGGAAAACAAGTGGAAAGGGGATGACTGCCAACTAAATCGCGTCTCGCGCCGTCAATATTGCTCTAACTTTTTTTTTTTTTTTTTCGCGTAAAATTAATTTTTTTTTTTTTTTTGTCACGCGTGTCCCACCTTTTCGGGGGTTTACAATCGAAACATCAAAATGGAGCTAAAGCCTCACTTCCCAGCACTATACGCTCCAATTCCTTCTCCTTTTAATTCCGGGAACGGAACCAGCAATCTGCGACCGACCACTTTGAAACAAAGAAACGCCACATCGATAACCAAAGCGTTAGCGGGGAACGGAACTACTATGCACGGAAGCCGCGGCGTCCCATAACGCGGAGCGCACTCAAATCGAGCACCTTTCAATTGACGTAACCGTATACACTACGCGATGTCTCAATAACCGTCGAATAAGACCGAAAAGAAGTCTTCATTTTTTTTTTTCTTTCTCTCTCTTCTCGCGTCATTCGCCGTGGTGGCGTTAATGTGTTTTCCCTTTCTGCAAAAACGCCTATTCCGCCGACGATATGCACTTACGAACGCGGAAGCGAGAAAGAAACCTGGTAATAACAGTATACAAATGCAACGAAGAAAAGCGAAGGCCCGCCGGGCAACGAAGTCGGCCGATAAGTGGAACGTTATTTAGACAAATCGGTCAGGCGGATAAGGAACAAATCGTTTGGTCCGAAGATAATATTCCGACGTGACGCTTCGTTATGCAACGCATCACCTCTCAGATTTAAGCATTTCTCTTTGTTCTCTACAATTCCGATAAAGTAACACAACATTACATTCCCAATTACGGTCAGCGAAGCTTTCTTCTTTTTTTTTTTTCTTGTCCGGCCTGCTTTTGCAGCTTTTTGTTTAGGCCGCCAGGTGCCGTGAAATTTTGGTGTATTGGCAAAGTAAATTATGTCTTATCATTTTCTCGACGATTCGTTGACCGGAAGGTATATCCGGACTCGGCTGCGAAAGGTCGCGTCAGTTGAGTTGCGCGGATCGCAATTTTTAAAAGTATTATCATTAAAAAAGGCTTAACCTCGAAGTGATATAAATTATACGGAGGTTAACGTATTGATATCAAAACACCCACCAGGTGGCGCGAGCCGCCGCCCGATTAAAATGATTCAGCCGTATCCGTCCACCCATCCACCGATCGTGGTGGTGTAACTAAGCAACCGCCCGATTCAAGGGGTTCGGCTATTCTTTCCTTAAAGCGCCGTTCACACTCTTGCGACCGAGTAAGACCGAGAGAGACCAGACCGGTTTGTTAAGCTTTTTGAGACTTGTTAGGACCGGATGCGCTGCAGCGGAGCTGGTCCTAAGAGATCGCAAGAGACTTAAAAACCGGTCTGGTCTCTCTCGGTCGCAAGAGTGTGAACGGACCTTTACGTAAAAGGGGAGGGGGCTGCTTCGCAGAGTTGTTTGCCTTGTTGTGTTTGGGTTTGGGTTTGATTCATGGTTCAGATCAGGTGGAGACGGTCTCTGTTTGTTTCCAAGTGCTGGTGTTAAATTGTCCGCGTCGAAGTCCTTCCGGGTGCGGTGGTGACGACCTTGTGTTTCTGTTTGTATAACGTTTCTTTTTGTAGTTCAGTGACCAACGGTTGTGGTGGTGGCGACGTTCGACGGTCGGGGCAGGTGTATATAAGGCGTAAAGGCAATAAAGTTTTCAGTTTGAGACGTTGTCTGTCCCTTTTTCTTCTCACTTCACGAATTTCCGTTTTTTAAACCACAGTCTCAGGTTTTCAATCATCATGTCTGTCCTTCGCGGATTAACAGCTGCATCTCCCGCCACGTGCCCCTCGGCGCGGGAAGCTGTCAAAATAGCAGGCAGTTTGGACAGCTCCACAAGACACTTTTTTAGTTACACACGACACGAAGTGGCCAAGCCACAAAAGCTACGAAAATCCGCCAGTAAAAACGGTTCGTCGGAGTTGGACGTATTCGTTTTTGCTTCCCGCGCTACAAAGTTGAAAACCATTTAAATATATTTCTAAGATACAAAAACTTTAGTAAAGGCCATACAGAACGAAAAACACTACTACCCGACGAAACTAAAGAGATGATACTTCTACGCAGATGTTCTATTTTTGCCTCCTATCTAATCTCGCGGGCCAACTTTCTATTGTTATGCCGCGAAAGAGCTTTCGCTCGTCGCAAATGAAAGTTGCACGCGCACACCCCGCCTCTCTTCGGAAATGCCGCAGAAAGTCGTCCACCGAATGTAGCAGACAATGGCCGACTCGCAGTCAGGCCTAGCCACCCACGAGATGAGAGAGGCACAAATTACAATGAACACTGTAGTTGTCGAGTAAAGTTCACCATTTCTTGCACACACGCATGCGCAGAAAAAAAAAATTATTTAGAGAATGTTTTTTTACTCAAGGCGGTTGCTCCACTATACCACCCCGATGCAATGAAAAACAACAACACCTTTCTTACGAGTATTACACAAAGAAAGGCCGCCAAACAGGCTCGCCCAACAACGCCATCGGCGCAAACAAAACAAACAGCGCGAGGGACAAAGACCTCCTTCAACGGTCAAGATCTCTCCGCGTCGCTGCAAACAAAAGCTGCCAAACAATAATACGGCTAACCAAGTCAGCAAAACGAAGAACCTCGAAGTAGGTCGAGTGGTCAGGTTACAGCCACTTAAAACGACATCAGCTTCCCCATTATGCGTCAGTAGGCAGAATCCGGAACAAAGGCTCTTTTTAACCACGGCGACCGTATCAGAAGTTATACTTTTTATAGTCGAACTGGTTCCATTAAAGAGTTAAGTTATCTGCGTTTTTGTTGAAATCACAGTTCCGATTAGAGTTGAGGTTGCGTTGAAAGTTGAAATATGGCAAAAAAGGCTTTATTTCGGGTGGATGTTTCCATCGCATCAGAAATTTCACCGCGTTCGAAAGTGATCACGTGCCTGCAAGTTTCAACAGGTATAAAAGTCCCAATACGTCTGAAAGGTTTAACACGTCTGAAGGTTTCAATGCGTCTGAAAGTTTCAATGAGCATTTCCAACGAATCCGAAGGCTCCGATTTAGACGAAATTTTTTCACTGTGGGGAACATTACAATTTGACTAAAAGCTTCAGTACGGCTAAAGTTCGTTTTACCTCAAGCAGCAGTCCAGCCACAAATTAGCTTTTAAAAACATTGCAAAAATCTTTTTTTTTTTTACGTGGATTTTAGTTTTTGAACTTTGGTGGAAACGAAGTAAACAAGAAGGCGGGCAATGTCTCCACCTCAAACTAAAACAAAAAACATCGACAGCAAAAGCAAAGAGGTTCGGAGCAGAGTAAACGAACAAACGAATTTTACAACCGCGAGCCGATGTTAAAATGGAGGAACTGAAGACGTTCCAACAAGACCGAATCGGCACTCCAGAAAGCGGAAGTCGCGTTCGCCCCCACCACCACTTCCGACAGACACCACTTCCGAATCTGCAACACCGAACCCAAACAAAAAAACGGGGTACAAAGGCAGGCAGTCTCCAAAGACGCCACTGCCCCTAGAACGACGCGGCACTAGATGGTGCGAAACACGCCAGGTCATTACAAGGTCATCTCCGCTTCAGGCTCGTATAGTAACAAGTTCACCCTCAAACTCGTAGCCTTTTTTTTTCTTTTTTTTTAAGGACGGAACGTTTTTTGTATTTTTATTTGCGAAGAGAATCTAAGAGCATGATTTAGTTAAAGGGAAGATGGGGCACTTCTAGATTTGAGAAAAAACACTTGAATTACGTTCATTTGGCCTTTAGATTAACAGATATCAAAATTGTATTTCAAGGCGACGCGCCGGAGAGCCATACGAGCAATTTCAAAATAGGACTGAAGCCCCGCCCCCCTAGCCTTGGGCAGCCAAAAGAGCCGTCGATGACGTCACGGACAGCGACTGTCTTTCGCGTTTTTCTCGCGTTTAAGAATACTTACGCAGCAAATGGTTTGGGTATTCGGGTTCACGGGGTAAAAATACACTAGAATTCACTTCTAACTCATTTTTTCCAAGAAGCTCCGTAGCTTCCCTTTAACTCTACACCCTGCCAGTCCACTTTCCAGCAGAACACGGCGAGAAATCGAAAGATGCCAGCGAACGAGGACGCTCATAATACGATTAGAGAAGGAAATTGCCTCCACGTGGAGGTAAAACGAGCGAGTGAAAAGTAGTACTCCCTGCCCCCGTCCCATTTTTTTGTTTCGTTTAATCGTATTCTAACTCAGCTATTCGCTGGGATCGTGGAATCGTTCGCCGAGATTCTCTTGTCCCGTACGAACGTGACTTGCTTTCTGAGTGCATGTCGTTCACTTTAACGGGTCGAGCTCAAGAAAAGAAAAGAAAGGTTTGCGCATTTTTTTTTTTCTTACGCGGCGCGAAGTAGTTCTTGCGAGATTTGGTTGTCGGAGGAAAAAGCGATGCTGTTTGCAACGTGTAAGTCTTGACAGGATAACATATAACAAATTTACAAGGTGTCACAAAAAAAAAAAAAAAAAAAAATTGTTTTCGCCGCAAAAATACACTAGGCATCGCTGAACGCTCATTCTCCGCCAAAAGGTAGCGCTAGAGGTCACGATTAGATGCCAATGTTTTAGCCCGATTCAATACCAAAGTTATAAGTGATTTTTTTTTAATTTCAATGGGAAAATGGCGGCCGACGGAGTTATCGAACACACGGGGATCTATAGCGCCAGAAACCGAAAATGGGCAAAAATGGGCTCCATTTTCCCACTGAAATTTTCAGAAAATCACTTTTGTGTAATCTATCGGATCGGGCTGAAACTTTGGCATCTGGTCGTGACCTCTAGCGCTACCTTTAAGAGAAAAATAAGCATTCGGCGACGCCTCGTTTTTTTGTTGTTGTTTTTTTTCGGTAAAAAAACATGTAATTTTTTGTGACACCCTGTACGATTTATTTAATATATCTCAATTCTCTACATAAAGGCGGAAATCAGTAACACTCCGCGAGAAGCCGGACTTTTTTTTTTTTTCTTTTCACTAGGTTTCTTGAAGTGAGAACGGGTAAAGTAGACGCGTGCGCCTCACGCCAAGCGCAGTGTGACAACAACGGGAGCATGCACCTACAAAAAGCCGAGTGGACCGAGCAGACGATTCGGTTTGACCTAAGGAAGCGTATAGGAAAAAAAGTCCGGCTCGATCCTCGCGGAGCATTACGAATTTCTCCCTTTATGTAGAGAATTAAAACAGGTACATCTTAGATTAGATATCTGCTATCTTACCAAGACCTTTCAAACGCCAAAAGCACTCCGACAACCAAATCTCGTAAGAACTATTTCGCGCAGCGTAGGAACAATGCGCAAAACTTTTTTTTTTTTTCTTCTTGCGGTGAGTATACAAGACAAGGCCTGTCCATGACGTCATCATTCGTAGATCCCCGATCCGCCTCGAGCGGCCAACAGGCCGTCGCGTCGCGTTCGTTGTGAGAGACGAAGCTAGCGATGAGGGAGGGAGGGGAGACGGGTGCCGTATCTCCGTAGGAAGACTCGGCCAACCTCGATTCGCTCCTCGACGAGTGTCGTAACTACAAAGGAGCTCTTGAAAGGACCACGCTGCCGACACTTTCACGCCACATGCCGCGCTTCCGTCAAGGCCGATGCGCGGACTGCGCCTCGCTTCTTCGCGGCTGCCGCTCGCTGCCCCGCTGCGCTCTCGAGGTCGCTATGGGTGTCGCGAACCTGCAGAGTTTCGAGTTCCACCTTTTCCGAACCGGCACGAATATCAGACGAGCAACCTTGAAGATATCTCTAGGTTCGAAGAAAGCGCGCGAGGCTTTAATGAGTGAAGCAACATGGCAGTCTGCTAGCAGGTTGTCGCGGGGAATTTCTTTAGATCTCGCTAAAGCTCGGAAAATATCGGACGCACAAACGCTACATCGATAGAAACGACACCAAGTTTGTCAATACGCCTTTTGTGTCAAGGGGTAACCTAATATTTAAAAAGCGCGCTAATTAATCGCTTCGACACGTAGCGAAAACCTTTGGCTCGCCTGATAGGATTGTGAACAAGTTAATTCGGCACACCTAGCTTGCGTGTATTTTTTTTTTTTTTATGTCTTAGCATAAGCTAGCAGAAACAGCCTTTAAAGATGGCATACAAAGCGCGGTCCGAACTCTCATTTCCCCCGCAAGATGACGTCATCGTGTCGTAGCTTGGTGTCACGCGAGAAAAACGAAGTCTGCTCGTAAAAGCTGTCGAGTTGTCATTTCTAAATCGACCTCTAAAATACAATTCCTCTCCGCAAAAAAACAAACAAAAAATCTATAAACGCAACGAGGCAGAAAACAAAGTCAGCGCTAAGTAGCCCATCTGCGTGCGGAGTTCAGTTTACGAGGCCTTTGAGAAAAGCAAACACAAACGCGCCTTGTGCCGCCCTGACCCCCGCAGACCTGTTGGTAACCAAGGGCGCACGCACCTGCTTCGCCATCACGAGCATTCGCTGAGATCATTATTATGCGATGGACAAGTCGCCCGCTCCGAGTCCTGTCCAGGCGAAGCGAGAAGAACGCGGTCAAGGTCTCGACCCACATGGAAAACAGAAAATGCATCGAGAACAAGGAGCAGACGACTGAAAAAAAACGATTTTAGAGAGGACAAACGAACAACCGAGAAGTTGAGCATAGTTGTAACCCGAGACTGGGGATACGGACAAGGGACAAAACACAGAACGACAGGGACGAAGTCG
The DNA here is from genome assembly GCF_016920785.2 of Ixodes scapularis. Taxonomy (NCBI): domain Eukaryota; kingdom Metazoa; phylum Arthropoda; class Arachnida; order Ixodida; family Ixodidae; genus Ixodes; species Ixodes scapularis. The sequence goes on along the minus strand of NW_024609836.1, from coordinate 85,920,245 downwards.
ACAGAACGACAGGAACGACAGAGACTTCGTCCCTGTCGTTCTGTGTTTTGTCCCTTGTCCGTATCCCCAGTCTCGGGTTACAACTATGCTCAATTTACACCAGCTAGCCTGCACCCTCACCATTGCTTCACAACCGAGAAGTGACGGCGGTCGGCTGGTGTCAATAGAGGAAGCAAACGCGTCGAACAGATGCGAGTCGGCACTCCGCAAACAGGAAGTGGCACCCGTTTTGAGCAAGCTTCCGCCAGGCACCACTTCCGGGTCTGGAAGCCGAGTCCAAATAGAAGAGGGGTTGTAAAGGCGTCCGAAGAGCCCCCAATCAATACCCAGTACAGACATCGGTCGAGGAGAGTTCCTCCCAACCCTCTCTAACGTTAGCAGAGCGGGCGCTGGAGAGGAGGTCGCATCCTTTCCAGCGTTCGCTCCGCTACAGTGGAAAGGGTTGGGAAGAGCTTCCACTGAACTCCACCAGACAACGCGACCAACGACAGACCAGCAAGGTCCTTACAGACCATTAAAGGGCCCATGAAACGATTTTTGGGTTGGGATAAATCATTTTAGATTGGGATTTTACTAATAGCACATCGTTCAGTGGACCAAAAGAAAAAAGGTAGAAAGTCAAAAGCCTGACTTTCAGTGCGAAAATTTGAAAACAGAGCGGACTATTTCGTACCTCCTCCCCTTCGCAACCTCTCTGCCTTTTCACTGTGATACATCCGCGGTCCCAAAAGCGTGTCATCGGGTCCAAACTGACGTCACACGCAACCGGACCTCACTTGTTCCCTTCACCCCTAAGCTGACATTGTGGTGGAAGCTACGCGCTTGCCGGACCAATCAGCCGCCTCCCTTTCGTCACCTGACTTCATTCTCTGCAGTCACATTTGCCACGCTCACGTGGCAAGTGTGGCTGGCCCAACGAGCACGTAGCTTCAACAGCACTGTCAGCTTCGGAATGAACGGGGTGGGGAAAGCAACTTTTGTCTGAATTTTGAGCGACGGGCTAATCTTCTAGGGGGAGAATGGATGTGTCCGGGATTACAAAAAAAGAGTGCGAGCAAGAGGGGACACCCCCTTTTCGTCTTTTTTAAGTGTTCGGTGGAATGAGCGATTTATGAGTTGAGGAGGAAAGCTAAACAGGAAAAAGTTGGAAAAGCGTTTCATGACCCCTTTAAGGACTCTCAAAAGTGAACACGATTTTTGTCGTATCCGCGCCCCATAGAAGCGCCCGCTCCGCTGTTTTGTCGTGAACGGATGGATGGATAGTTGAGTGTGGACAGCTTTTTAGAATCGTACAGCCGCCATCTGGAGCAAAGGCTAAGCCTACTTTTCGACATTATTCACTCTTCTTTATGTGCCCGCGCAGCTCCTTGACTTCCTTACGTCCCATAACATATTATACAGTGTACACCAACAATACTTGTAAGTAACGCGTTGCAAGTAATAGATTACTTGTAATCGATTACATTTTACTGCAATTTTGTAACGCTTCAATTACTTCTTTTAACGACTAACTACTCTTGTAATTGAATTACTTTTTTGGTGTAATCGATTACAAAATCACCTATTACATTCTCTTTGTGTGTGTGTGTGTGGGGGGGGGGGGGGGGGGGGGGAGCAGGGGTTAGATGTACTAGAGGCACCGAGCTCTGGGCAACGGTCAATTTTTCTCTCTCTTTCGGAACCTCTAAGCACGGGACCTCGAAGAAAAGAGCACTTCACTATGCTTCATTTCCTAAGTACATCTTTTATTACTTTTTTTTTTGAAGCTGTAATTGTAAATGTAATCGGTTACTTTTTACGGTGAAGTAACTGTAATTGTAATCGGTTACTTTTTGTCAGTAAGGTGTACAAGTCTGACACCAACTCATGTTTACAAACAAACTGGAGCGCCCCTAGCGGCAGGCCACCGGCACTGCGCATGCGCGATGGGGTGTGCACAAGAACCGCCGCGTCCCGCATCAACGATACTTTGGAATGCGACGTCGGCGTCGGTGTGAGTCACCGCGCTCTCTTTCCCCGCTAAACTCGTTGATTCGACGCCTCCGTAGCAATCTCTGACAACTTTAGTGGCCCGAGTGGAATGAACGAGGCTCGTTACACCGCGAAACTTCGCGTAAATAATGTGGCGTGCGGCGATTCACTCCGCCTAAACACCGAAGAATAGACGCTAAAGCCTCCGCCATCTTCAGTCGCGACGTTGCTCGGGCTGCAAAAAGCGTGGACGGTATAGCTGCAATGCTCAACGTCGGTACTGAAAATCGCAAGCTGGGTTGTAACGATGATCAACACCTTCTTATATCACTGTTCGCACCGAGCTTACTTACGCCAAAGAACCTTCAACTTAAGTCTTTAGGAGCCTGCACTTATGATCGCAACGATTGGACTACTGGGGCCATCGGCGGGACCAAGACAACGCCATCTGCTGAGATCAGTCAGCGGCACGGCTCTGACCAATCGCAGCAGACGACGTTGTCCCGGTTCCTTGGTTCCGCCGTGTAGCATAGGCGACAGTTTGAACGAGTTTAAAAGAGCAGACGAAAGTTTCAACGATCAGGTCGTACTGAACGTGGTGGTCCGCAGGTGATCTGGAAAACTTGACGGTTTTCCCGCGTTCATGCTGGAACAAACCAAATAGATCCCCAAGTATCCGTGAACTTAACCCAAAGTGCTTCCCGCAGAAGCAATCGTGGTCCGACGGTGTCTGGTTTCCCTTTTCACGGCACCTGTCCACGTTCTCGGACGAGCCGAGCAGGCGGAAAACGCACGAAAGCTGATCTAACCGTTTGGTCTACTGACGCATAACTCCTGGTTAGCTCAGTTGGTAGAGCTTCCAACGAGCCTGAATGTCCAACGAGACGGAAAGTCCACGAGTGGACACGTTGGACATTCCGTCTTATTGGATGTTCCGTCTCGCCTGTCACGTGATCTATGGGATATTCAGGCCCCTTGGACATTCCGTCCATAAGAGGGGCTGATACGGCTGGCCCCATTCGTCTTTGCCGAGAGTGTTACCACACGAAGAGGTATGCAGTGCACTTCCAAGAGAGGGAGAGAGGTCAGGTGAGTCACCGCGCGAAGACTCATCACGGCGTCCTCTAATTTCGGAAGAAAAAAAAACTCCGGCTCCCGAACTGGATACTTGGGCTCTTCGTGTCGCTGCCAATGTTGATCTGTAACCTTTTTTTTTTTTTTTTGCTCCCTGCCCCTCTCTCTTCTTTATTTTTAAGGTTATTCTCGTCTCTGGTTTTGTGTCTGTTTGTTTGCGAGCTCTTTACTCCTCCTCGCGAAAGCCTTTTTTAAAGTAAACGGGTCGTACGGTTATTTTCGTATCCTCTTCGTTTTCTTTTTTTTTTTTTGTATTGTCTGCTGCCGCTTTACGCGGTAGTCATTCTTGTGGAACGAAGGTCACGGATTCCCCCAAGTTGCAAGCGTTCGCAGGATTTTTTTTTTTTTGAATCGTTTACTGTGCCTTTTTTTTATTTTTATTTTTTTCTTACGAGGCAACGCTGAAAATGTATTAATTAAAGATATGGCTCGGTAAAGAGAATAAAAACAAGAAAAACAAAAATAATTTTTTGTACATGCACAGGTGAACATTTTCCTATAAACCAGAGCTGGCTCTAAACGGCGCCACGGCGCCACTCCAAACCTTTGAAATACTGACGATATTTCCGACAGACAACATTGCTTCGAAGACCATGCTTAGTGGCTATAAATCACTAAATATTTAAACATATTCTAAATACGAACATAGAGGTACTTTTAGCTAAGGGACCTCAGCGGCAATTGCGTCCTTGGCATGTGCTCGCGACCCTAGAGCTTAATCGCCCATTGCAAAGAGACCTATGTAACCCTTAGGCTATGCCCGTATGAATGGGGTACTACACAATGCACAGGGTCCGATTACTCTAGACGCGTTCGCGGCCACAGAGCTCTCAGTACCCGACTTCTCAAGATGATACCGGATCAAGAAGCTAGCCAAGGAGAAAGGTCATTGAGAGTCTCCGTTATGCCTATCCACAGCTCGATCTGCGCGCTTGCTCAAACCAGCTTTGCTGTCTGAGGGCTGATCGGCACGCTTGCGACCGACTCCGGCACAACCTGTTTTTGAGGCTCTTGCAAGTGCTTGCGACAGGCAGCGCAGCGGCAGGGATGGTGGTCGTAAGCAGCTTAAAAGCTGGTCGCAACGCACTCAAACGTATGAACCAGGTGCGTTCACACACTTCTGTTTGACTACGGCCGGCTGCGCTGCTGCGGAGCCGTCACGAAATGTTTAAAAACAGGTTTTTAGTCTCTCAGGTCGTCGCTGTCGCGAGTGCGTAAACGGGCCTTGAGCCACCAGACCCAGCGAGGTTCTGTCATATGTTGCGGCAGGCACGAGCCAGCGTTTCTTTCATGCACGTGCTTGCAGCTGGGTGGCCGTGCACCCTTCGCGGTTCAACTATTAAAAACGCTGGCTAGGTGGCGCGAGCCGATGCCTCATTTAAATGGTTCTGCCCAGAGCCGCATATGTGGTTCTGCCGAATGCATCCATTCATCTATTTTAGTATACGGCACACGACGACAGTGAAAAAGCTGAGAGTTCTCTGTTGGTCGAGTCGTCGTAGCAGGGGCGGATCCAAGGGGGGATCCAGGGGGGGGGGGGGGGGGGGGCGGCCGCCTCCCCTCCCACCCCAAACAAAGTCGACCCTTCCCCCTTCTCGGAGGGCAATGTGACGTGGGGGGGGGGGGGGGGGGGGGGGGCCGGTGCACACGAAACAATAAGAAAATAGTATCCTTACAACCCCCCCCCCCCCCCCAAAAAAAAAACAAAAAAAAAACGGAATCCTGGATTTGACTTTGCGTCGTAGGGGACTCAACGTAATTGACATTTTAATAGTCTTAACAGATTATCAAATACAGGAAAAGCTAGGAGCAGCCAGGCCCAATCACGAACCAGCTAGAAGTTACTCGTTATATTGCTTCGACGTCCATTAGTCACTGCATTTTCAACCTAGTGACTGACAAGAGCTGATGCCGAGCAACAAACCGCTTCGCGAAAAACATCCATCTTGGAGCTTTTTATTCTCCAACCGATCCTCGATACGTTCTAGGCATACCTCGCCTTTGCTATGAGCTGTTTCCAAGAATAAACAATAAATTTTCACAAATTACTCGACGCTAAAAGGCAACTTAAAGAAACCGGAAGCGGCTGACAGACGTCACTTCCTTCCAGAAAGAGACGCATGCGCGCTACAAAGCGGAGGCACAATTATCTGCGAAGATATAAGGGCGCAAAACGCGTGACAGCCGTTCGCAGGATAAGTACACTACAACGGTCACGTGCTTCGGATCCGACGCTCCAATTGGCAGCTTTAAATCCCACCGCAGTACTTTGCAGCCAATCAAACCGCAGTACTATGGAGCCAATCACCGACCAAACTAAACGACGAGCGCCTTGACGATGCCCTTTTTAGCCACCTGATTGGCTCCGTCTATCCAGAGAGACAGTGCGAGTCGTCACAAGTGTCCCAAAAGTGTCACAAACGAAGAGGCCCCAGAGAGCGCGACCCACGCAGATAGCGCATGAGGGGTGAGCAGACGACGTTCAGAGCCGGAGACCAAAGCAGACGAGACGAAAAGAAGCCAGAAGAATCGCGTCCGCGTTCCTCAAACGGGGGAAGGGGGAACGCTAAAAACGGAAAGCGGACGATCACAAGCAGGCCGGGGTAGAGGAGGAAGGAAGGGAGAGAGGCACACAAGTAACGGCCCGGTTGTTTGGGAGAGGGCTCGGCTGGAGGGTTGGTCAGCCGGTTACCAGCTCAGCTGGCTCAGCCGCTGAGCAGACGCCGCAAGGCGGCAAAGCCGAGAAAGAGGAGGAGGGCTGGGGTTAAGCGCGTGCGGTTACGAAAAGAAGATGGAAAGAGAAAGAGTTAGCAGACGCAACAGGGGGGAAAGAGAAACCCACGGAAATAACGGAACGTCTGGGGGAAGGGGACAGGCCGACTTAGCAGACGGGAGGGGAAAGAAGAGGTAGCGCGCTACTGCACGCCGACTCGCTCGCTGGGCCAAAAAAGGCGACCGGTCGGTGCCCGTCCGGAGGAGCGTACAGGTTTCATTCCACAAGGGCTAGGTGGCGCTAGCCAATGTCCAGCTTCATCCGGTTTATGTCTACTTATTGCTCGCTCGAGGCACTTTTTGATGAATACAAGAGGAGTTTTACTCTAGACTATAGTCACGGATTAAACCCGAAAAGGATCTGCTTAATTAAAAGACTATTTATTGGCCGCTGCATAGACTACGTGCCTTGCACCTGACGCACTTCGTCAGCTCTCCGGCAACCATAAGAAAAGAGAGAAAGGAGGAACTTTCTTCTCACCGGGGCTCTCCATCGTGTCCCAGACATCGCTATTCTCCCTCTAAAAGATTATAAACTATTAATTCGTCACTCAAAGTTTGTACGAAAGCAGCTTTCTTTTCAGTTGTGGTGCGAAATGAATGTCCTGACGTCAGTGCAAGGCACGTTCAGCCGCACAATGAGCCCAAAATAATCTACATAATTGGAAAAAAATATTCATCGCTTGCTCTGTGGAAGCAACACAATGGCCCCAAAAATAATCTACAGAATTACAAGATCACGACAAGCGTTTACAAGCCTCGAAAATTATATTAATTTCATATATGAAACGCAAGATTAAAAGGCCACGTAGGAGCCGGGTATTACCCACAGAGAACCAATGCCTATTTTCTTTTCAACCGCTCACACTAACGTAACAGCAAAACGACCACGGGTAAAACGATGCGCTCCTAAAAGGAAACATTATAATGCACAAGCAAGAAACACACAAAAAAAAAACACGCAAAGGAAGAAAAAAAAAAGGGGGGGGGGGGGCGCATCGCACACCCGACGACACTGACGAAAAGCACACGCGCCTCATCTAGTAATGGCCGCCATTCCAAACCATCATCCGACGACACTCGCTGGTTCGTACATCCAAACCTAAAGATAAAAAAACATAGCCCTCCCGCCGCGACGAACCCTTCATCAATAAACAAAGAACAGATGTAGCGGGGAACAAAAAAGAGAGAAAGAAAAAGACAGATCGAGCGGTCTAAATTCCGCGGCTATGACGGCGATGGCGACGAATGCCAGAGCTCGTGCACGCCCGCGCTGGCTGTGTCGCCCCTGAATAGCGTCCCTTTGTCTGTGGCACCTAGATCGGGTTGTTTACAAGTGCCCTCCTCCTCTTTTTGTCGCGTTCCGCTCACTTTATAGTTCGGGATCCCAACCGTCGCCGGGGGAGCGCGCGCAACACTGTAGAAGACCGTCTCTTGCGCCACCAGCTCGCAGAGAATCCTCCCTCCCCGTGCCGCTCAACAACTGCTACATAACCGCCGGAATCGTGGCCGCGTTCCCAGAATATAAGGGTTCGCGATCCCGTTTCCAGACCATTAATATATACAGTGCCCGTGACTCATGCCCGGCATTTTCGAAGTCAACAGCCTCCTTCCTCGACACCGTCCAACTCGGCGTGGAAATGCCTCTCGCATTGCTCACGAAATTTATACGGGTCGTTCATTCGCTCGTTTATTTACCCAGTAAAAATTGCAATCACCATCGGCAAGAAAAAAAAAAAAAAAAAGGAACCACTTTATTTTTTTCTTTGCTGTGTCTCCCCTCAAAGTCTAAATATTGCAAAAGCAGGAAACCCAAAAGTTGATGGCGTTAATAATAAGTGATAATTCGTTTGGTCATTTGTTTATATATTGATAATAACCACAAAAAAAAAATGATTTTTTTTTGTTTTACATTGCAGCACACAGAAAAAAGAAAACACCTCAAACATTCTAACAATATATACATAAATGTTAATAGTAATATTAATAATGCTTATAAAAAAGTAAAGCTGAGGTCCAAAGTTAGTCGAGGGGGTAAAGAAAGCAAAAGGTAAAGCCGGACGTAGTGGTCAGACTTCACAACAAAGTCAGGGTCAAAGCCACAGTAACCCGAGAGGCAGGCATGTGGCCAGGATTTTGTTTCGGGGGGGGGGGGGGGGGGGGGGGGAGGGAGGGGGGGGGAGGTCCCAGCAAAATGGAAGATTTCGGGGGAGAGGGGGGGGGGGGGCCGGGTCCCATGACCCCCTCCCCCCCGGCTACGTGCCTGCCAGAGGAAACATGAACACGAGGCACGCAGCCGCAGAAGTCCGTGGAACCCAGGAAAACTATATACGGTGCTTAGAATGATTTGGAACGCGTATCCGTTTACCACGTCTTTATTTTGCACCTCCGTTTGCGCCAGGTGACGCCGCAATTGAGAAACGCTGACGATCGTCGTGATCCTGGCGGTGGACACGGCGGCCCGGAAGTGGGGCTGAAAGACACCGCGATGCCCAGCAACTCCTGCGCCCGTTCGACACCAGGATCGCGGCCATCTGAAGCGTTCCCCCTGGGGTGTCTCCTCCAGTGACGTATTCAGCTGACGTTCCGGGGCACTCAGATGCGCGGGAAGCCGATAGTACAGCGAGCACAGTCAAGCCGAAGCCCAGTGCGAGCAAAAGACCAAAGTCAAAGTCGAAGCCAGCATCCATTTCAGCGAACCGAACGTCAACAGGACGCATACTGACCGCCCTTTCAGAGTGCGCCATAAACCTAACGGTTCGTCGGGCTTCGAGAAGCGAGGCCAGCTCCCCCGCGCCAGTTAAACGCAGAAAAGGAAAACACGAGCGGGCGTGAACTCGCAGAGTCACACGGCGAGAATTCAATAAGAAAAACCTTCAGAGAAGGATCTTCCCCCTTGGAAACGCAGCAGCCAAAAAGCGAGGGGGAAGCAGATGGTCCATAAATAGACGCGGCAAAACTCGGGGGGGCTAGTGTCCACGGTCTGTCGACGGCGTCTGCTCCCGCAAACCGACTGACCGCGCTCGCTCGTAAATATGCCACGTCACGCGAGGTCCCTCTCCCCGACATCTAGGAGACAAGGCCCGATGCTTTTTGCCCCCCCACCACAAACGTCATCGGTAGAGGATCCAGGCAGTGCCCTCTAGGTTGCGTTGTCCGACAGCGTCTGCCACTTTCCGACGACTTTCGTCTGTTTGCCGCTTGGGGCGGGTGGGGGTTCCACTAACTGTGACGTCATACGCAGGCCTTGTGTTATTGGAAACGTAATTCCTGCACCGTATATATCTTTATTTTTGTTTTCTCTCTTCTTATTTCAATTTGTAATGTTTTCGCTACCGCGATTACGTCGCTCAGAGGCACCGCCAACTCCGCCTACATCCGTGTCGGTCTGTAGACACCGCGACACATATTTGCATATCAGCCATGTGCAAACTTCCTTAGTTCTTTCGTTCTTTACATTTTTGTGTAGCGTTATTGAAGCGCAGTGCAGTATAGCCGCCCTGGCGGCCTTCTCGAGACGAATGCTCGGACGAGGAAAATGGGAGCACGGCTTATTTCGTCGGCTGTGTTGTTGTCCTTTGCTCATCGCAAATTCGTAGTCCGACTCGCGAAAGGGCGCTTGAAAAGCTTCGCCGCGGCACCCTCCTGACACGAAAAAGCTTCCTTCGGGTTGAACGTCCTTCAAACGCTGCCGACAAATTCCTCTACAAACGAGAAACAAAAAACAAATACGAGCAAATTGAAGGAACGAAATGCAGAAAAAGAGCGAAATCCCCCCCCGGTCAGTGTCGCTTCTGGTGCTGGACATACGAGGCATTATTGAATACACGGTCGGCTGCCGGAAGCACCGGCTACTAATTCATGCACCGGTTTCTAATGCTTGGTGAAACGTCGTCTCTCAAACGGGCGCGTGCCGTATCTTCCAAAGGCACGGATACGACAGTCCCAGCTGGATGCATGCCAACCGTCCGGTAACGAACATATCTGCCAGCGGAGGCATCGTCTGCTACCGAAAGCATCGCCTCGAGCTGGAAACGCTCTATCGGAAAATTCGGCACCTACTCAGCGTCGTCTGCTACTACACTCGGCACCGTGCTACGATGGACCGCGGCATACGAGCCAATCCAATGTGTCACGTGACTCCACGGTTACGTGATACCCACAGAAGGCAAAGACGTACACAACAGGCTATTATACACTAACCGAATTCTACCTTACATTGGTGAAAGCAAATTCGATGTCTACGATGGGCTTAAAACCGGCTAAAATGCTCGGATCTAATTGAATTACTATCTGCGACAAGGTGAACCCTCCAATGTTGTTAAAGTCCCCATCCGTGGTAGGTCCTTTAATTCTATTGAACCGAACATCATAAACAAGCTTTCACGCGAACGTAGTCTAAAACTGAACAACGACACTTGCTCTCAATAAATTACGGCTCTCAATCACTACCATTTGATTCTTGCTTTCAGTCCAAATTAGTGCTGGAGAAAAATAAGCTAGGCGACACGCCTGAAGGGGTGTCCAAACAGGGCACTACAAAACGCACGACTCCGAAAAATCGTGAAAATTGAAGCGGACGCGCCCGCTTCAATTTTCACGATTTGTCGGAGTCGTGCGTTTTGTAGTGTCCTGTTTGGACACCCCTTGAGCAGACGTGCTATTCCTTCGGGTGTCAGACGACGGCTTCTCTTAGGTAGACCAACTTCTGTGTGGTAGGGGGAAGTGTGCACCCGTGTCAAAGGACCCACAAAAAAAAAAAGGCCCCGAACAACAACGAGCGCGCATCAAATTCGTAGAAAACAGACCTAGTCTGACGTGCGCCTCTGTCGGAGCGCGTAAACAGCTCTACCGAAACCAGCAAAAGACAAACATGGCGGAGCACGACACGAGATCGAGCAAAAAACGAAAACCTCGCAAGCTAAAACGTTAAACGCGGGCGCGCACCTGGAAAACACACTCTCGTACCATGCACACTGCTTCCTCTATGAGTCATTTTTTTTTTCTTTTATGCGCACGTTGGCGTTTTAGCTTCTGGAAAGCGTCCACGAACAAACTGAGCAGAAAGAAAAATTGGTAGCAGACGACGACAAGGTCAGCACGCAGGCGACGAATATCTATGCACGCGTCGTCTGCCCGTTTGTCGATGCAAGGGACAATTTCCGGTTTGAATTTATGTTTGTTGTAAACTAAAATGGAAATAACTTTTTTTTTTTTTTTTTTAATAGCAGAGCTATGCGCGATTAACCGAATTCCTTTTGGCTTGACACAAAAGTGATTCCGTAGGACACACGCTGGAGATACCGACGTACAAGATCCTGTGACAAAAGGAAGCGAAAAAACGGAAGAACTCTATCCGGATCTCGATAATACTACGCGAAACGAACGCGAAAGTTGACTCATTAAAAATTCTTCGGGCAGACAAAGTTTCACATCGTCGCCAGGTGGTACCCCAAAACCTGCGATGCAAACTATAGCCAGCGCACTCTAAGCTTTGTTGCTGTCTTCCACGACAATTTGCGCCACAAAATCCCCTAAATATTCGAATAGACGTTCAGCTATCGCGGCGAGAGTTTCTTCGCAAAGTCTCTGCGCTGACAAGGCGATGGAGTGGAGCAACGAACGACAACAATCGAAGGCCGAAAACGCCCGCCCCGCCCCGCCCCCTTCCATTCCCTTCCCTTCCCTTCCCTTCCCTTCCCTTCCCCCCACCCCCCCCTTCCCATCGGAAGTCTTTACAGTTTTCCCAACATCAGGGGCTTCAGCCGTAAACGAAGCTAACAACCATCGACGAGAAGGAAACGTTCGAGCGGCGGCAGTGAACAGGAGAAACACACCCAGAGCACGGACCAAAGAATACGCAGCCAACTCAGCCAGCCTTCGAAAAAGTGCATTCGTCTGCTTCTGACGAGGCCAGATACGATACGTCGGCTTGGAATCGCATAGACCGAAACCTAGCAATACGACGAAGGCCGAAACCTAGCAATACGACGAAGGACAAGTATGTTCGCATTATCCTACGAATTATCCTCGGCGGTCCAAGGTATGGCGATGACGATGATGTTGCAAGACGTCGTGGCAGAGCATTAACAATGGCTTAACTGAACAAGACATCAGCGGAACCCGAAAGGCGATATTAGTAAAAGTACGTAAAACTTTTTTTTTTTTTTTTTTTCATTTTGCTGCTATGCGCGAAAGGAACGCCCGGTAGATGCGTGAAGTCGCGAAAATAATAGAACGTGCACCGATCGGTGTGACTGGTTGCAGGGTCACCTCATGTATGACAATGTGTAGCGCAAGTTCGTCTGCTTCTTTTGAATGGGTTGCGGTGACGTAGGAACGCAGAGCTCTGATTGGCTCTTCTGATTGAAGGATAGTGGGTAGACCTCAAAGCAAGCTGCCCTTAAGGTCTACCCACTATCCTTTCAATCAGAGCCAACCAGAGCTCGCCGTTCTGACGTCACCACAACTTCTGCAAAAAAAGCAGACGAACTTACGCTCCAAATAGGCCCACGACGCGAAGCATCCCGTCACCTTGCCCAACGTGTGGAAAACCAGGTCTATTTTCACGTAAAAAGCAAATGAAGTTCATCGTGCCAACTGATTGTTGCGACACTACATACGAGAAATGACATCCAACGTGTCATATCACATCCATCGCGCAATGAATCTATCGTGCCGTGCCATTCACCGGGAAGTTGCGTCCAGCGAAGGAGACAACGCATATCCAGGCGAGTAAGTGCGCCGTGACTGAGGGCAGACTTTATGAGAGAACGACGACCGACAACAGTCCCGGAAAAATATTCTTAATTCCCGGTTACTAAAACGCTTCAAATTCACTATTTAGTGAAAAAAAAAAAGTAAATAGATAATAGATGACGCAGGTTGATATAACCGAACTATTAACTTGAGTCAAATCCTCGGGTTCTTTCACGGCCTAAGCGAATTCTGACTTTCAGAGGGTTTAGTGCAAGGAAATAGTCCGAATTCTCGTTCGCCGATCTGTCATCAAATTCGACGCCCAAAATAGGCAGAGTACCTGTGAACTTTTGAGCTTCGATCACGACCAAACCAGAGGATCGCCAAGTTGCACACCTTTTCCTGTAAAAATACGAAAGAGCAAGACAAAGAGGACGGACAAAACAAACACCTTTCGACTTTCAACACATTGAGGTCTAACACTTTCGTATATTTGAACCTATTACGAACGCGCTCAATCCAAGTTTTTCAGGTAAACTGGGGAGATTTTTAGGTCTAGGTTAGATTCCTTCGACGGAAACATGAACAAAAACAATATTTGAGACCTTCAAAAGTCCCACGCAGCTGTCGCACACGAAGTTGTCGAAACCGAGCGAGTTGGGGGCTGTCGACGAGCACGCGATCAGGGACGGAGGCAACGTTTGGCGATAAGTGGACTTTCATCAGACAGCAGAGAACCGGTCGGCATTAAGAAACGAATCCCGCGATAACAATAAAAGGGGGAACACTTCGCACCACGCGTCGTCGCCAGGCAAGAGTGGGTCATAGAAGGAGAGGGCGACAATGCAGCTCTCTCCCCGATCGGTGTGTGAAAAGAGAGCGAGAGAGGCAGACCTTCGAAAGGGGACGGGCCGTCAGCAGTGTTCCAATGGGAACTCTTCAAGACGAGTCTGCCACCAAGAACGGGTTTTTTAGACACAACTAAAACATTTTTTGCGTCTTTTACGATTTTTAGGAAGATTAGGATTCTACGGCACTTTCCCCGAAAGGTGTTAAAGGGATTGTTTTGACTTTTCTGTGCCAAGAAAGGCGCTTTCAAACACCAAAACAAACAAAAAAAGAAATCACATTACATCGTTTTCCGCTTGGGTCTCGTCGATCGAACCATACGATTCGTTTGTCCAAATTGCCCAAGCACCACGTTGAATGCTGGGCACATCGGTGGACGCACGCGCTCGCCTTATCTGCGTGAAAGGTACGAAGTAAACGACCACAACAAAACGTCGTCGAGCGCGCGCGGAAAAAAGAAGTGAGATTTGTTTTATGTTTTTTCCTCAGAACAGTTGTTGTTGCAGTGGCAGCACGTGCAGCGCGTGTAGCAGCAGACGTGCTCCTCGGCGCCTGGGTAATAAAGGCCTATCGCCAACAAACTTGCCAAAGCTTCCTGGAGAGTACTCTACTTGTCCGGTGAGAGTTGCAGAGAAAGAGAAAAAAAAGAATAAGAAAAAAGGAAAACTTTTTTATTTCATTAATTTAAGGTTAGGTGGCGCAAGCTACCGCCCGGTATAAAGGCGGCAGCCAATATCCATCCATCCATCCGGGATCGCATCTATCCTTTTCTTCGCCGTTCCATTTCGGCTGTGTTCCCACGGCACTACTTCCCAGCCCTCCGGGGGCGTCGCTACTGCCGCCATAGAAAGCCCTCGATGTCCTTGATCTAAGAGCTTATCATTATTTCTGTAACTAAACCCATCTCTCAACTCTTAATGTAGCATATCTCGCAGACGACTCGTGAGAATGAGCCCGGAGGGGGGGTCCCGGCAGTCTTCACGGAAGGTGGTTCTGGTAAAGCCCCTCTATCCTGAGAAAAGTGGCGCCATTCATTGTTGTGGAAATGTTCGAGGCGCTTCACTTCTGGGAAGAACATGGCGTCTGAAATCCAGCTCAGTGCTGCGCTGTGCCGCCATGATCTTCCCAAGGGCTGCACGTTGCACGTGCCTCGACGCACCATGCGCTACTTTTAAAACATGAAGGGGCTTCAGGTTCTGGTGCATCCGAAGGTTCAAGGAGCCCTTCGAGAACTTTCGAAGTTTGAGAAGAAGTGGCAGGAGAGCTCAGCACTAGAGTTTGTGGCAATATACGAATGGCAGGGGAGGTTCCTCCTACAAAACCCTCCACCCTTTTCACTTTAGCAGAGCGAAGGCTGAAAAGGAGGCCAGTGGAAAGCAGGATGCCACTAATTATGCTGACCAGATAGCTTTTTTTCGGGAGCATACCCTACCGAAAAATCCGGTATAACTTTTTGCTATCCGGATCATGGAACCGGAAATCTATCTGGATTCTATCCGGATTCCATCTGGAATTTAGATTTTCAGAAATTATTCCTTTGTCTGCAATCTGGATTTCGGGTTTCCAGAAACAAATTTCCGGTTCCATAATCCGGATAGTGAAAAGTTATACCGGATTTTTGGGTAGGGTATGCTTTTTTTTTTTTTCCTTGATCTAATAATTTTTTTTTTTTTTTTTTTATCGAGACGATTTATCTTCTTCGGAGATTTTAGTGATTGAGCCAAGAGGCTTTGTTTGTTCATTATGACTTTTTTTTTTTCACAAATTATTTTTCAGGGAAAGTTTTAAGTTGATATAACAGAACATTCTATCTAATCAGCTGGTATTATTCATTTTGGAAATCAGTGTTAAGAATTTTGAGGCAATAAACATCCGGCTTTCCTTCACAATGCGTTTACTGTAAAAATTCCATACCATCAGGACCCAAAGATGTATATTTCACCTTTCTTCGAATCATTATGAGTGTAGAAGTATAATTTCTCCTCCGTGCATGTTCATATTTCAGGCAACCACCGAAGTTCCTCGCAAAAGGGACGCGGCATCCATATATCATGAAGAACTTCGGCCTCACCAGCTATATGTGCACGTAGGCTCGACACAACATGAGCGTACAAATACTTTCACGAAATGATACATGTTGCAGAACTGGAGTTACAAAACCTGTCCAATGATACGGTGTGTTCCCAAAAAAAGATTTAGTGTTTCTTCACAGGAAAAATAAACTACGCACTGCCAGGTGAAAACGTTTCAGCAGTCGTCATCTTATTAGACAGTTATAAGTGATATTCGGAGCACAAAAACACCCACAAAAAGTTGTATTGCAACGTACTCTTAGCAAGAAATAAAGTTAAAGGCCGACGTACACTTCGCGCTTTCCACTTTTGCCCGCCTCCTCCTTTCCTATATCCTCTCCAATTTTTACCTTGCCCCCAACTTGACTTCCCTGCCAACTTAGGAGAGGGGAGCGCTAAGAGGATTCTCTTCCCTGCAGAAAACCGAGATTGTACGTCGGCCTTTAAAAGGAACGGCATCACTTGTTCCGAAGTTAGGCTGGCAGCGAATCGAAAACCTCTCCTGAAGAGAACGAAGCCGGCAGCACACACAATGTGCGCCAAAACTTTCCTTCCGATGAAACCGAAATCCGGGCCCATTCGTGGAATGAATGGCGACAGAGTGCGGGACGGACAATAAACGGAGTGTGCCGACCAAAGGGGCGAGGGCCGTCAACGCCATCAGCGCCGCGTAGTGGCCACCTCCTTCCGACAATCGCAGGCGGGCCTCGAAATGGACGACGTATACACCGCCGCAAACCCGAAAAGCCCGCAGCAGCGTGCAACCTTCCCATTTCCTAGAACGAAACGTCCTTCGAGGACTGCCAAAGTAAAATACAAACATATAATGGGAGAGACAAAATAAGAAGGAAACAAGAAAACGGGCGCGGATCGCTGAATTCCAGTCAGCATCTGGTCCCCTTCAGCAGGCATCAAAACACGTACGCGGGAGAAAAAAAAAAAGATATAAAAAAGAGTGTTTTCTTTATAATTTTTTTAGACGAACCGGTTGCCTTCCTACGAGCGCTAGTCATAAGGAAATCCGACATACGCCGATAAACCAAACAACCTAAAAAGAAAAAGGTGTAAGGAACGATATAACGATCAACGATTAGATTAAATAACAAAGCAGACAAAAATCGGCAGGGCGGAGGGGAGCCACGTCGTCGCAGACGACAACAGAATGCGGCGTACGAAGAAAGGAAACAAACCAAAACGATGTAAAGAGCATCACACAAAAAGAAAAGGCAATAACACACCGTAGGTGCGTACAGTATGTATCCGCGATCAACTTTAGAGCGCGGTTCTGCACCGGGCGGCGTTTACAAAAGGTTTCGATCCAAACTCCTTTGTCGCCAGGAACTCCCATCTCTTGTTCATTGTTATATACATCCTTTGTTTTGTTTTTGTTGTTGTTTTTTTGTAGTCGATTCCTAAATGAAATAACCGCAACGCATAATGTTTACGGCGTACAATCGGGAAAACGTCAATAGGCTGTAATCCGCACGATCGGCGACGTCGACGCCGCCGCGGAAGCGTCCTCCGAATTCCGACGCTCATCCAGCGAAAATCGTTAGCCTTCGCACGAAGCGAAGGTGTGTGCGCGTTTCTGAATGCAGCTGTTCACGGATCCAGTTCTTGCCCAAATCGACATTTTTCACAACAGCAGTAAACAACACTGGCGTCGCCTTCAACGCGATCGGACAGCGGAACGCTGACGCAAAAGGCCTCGGACGCGAACTTTGGAAATAATCCCTCCATTTGCTTCGGGCTTTTTTTAGAAACTTAATATTGATGTGTCAATGGAGACCTGCTGCGAGTTTCAAAGAGGACAACCGTATTCAGAATTGCAGCTGCGATTTGGAGTGGTACAATCGTAAATTAAGTATTAACACAACACCGACACGGCAAAGATTGTCTTCGTCTGTTCAGGGTCGTGAGCGCGCCTGGTCTGGTTGCATATACGTATAAACGCGTCATTCGACGGCGGTGCCACCTGCCATTCATATTCTGATAAAGTACGCGTCTCGAGCATGGAGACTCATCGAACGCGAGAATTTCGTACTCTCATATCTCAAATGAGAGCAGTCTTTTCCTCTACACCTGTCGTACGCGGCTCAAAGTAGGAACAAACACCAATATCGGAATTCATTTCTTCGATCAACACCGAACTAAAACCACACGGGATGCATGCTTTCTAAGTCCTAACCATCTCTTGACGACAGATGCAACGATGCAACACGCGCTCTACGAGAAATGTCTCAAGAAGTCGTTGCCCCTCCTCTATCTTTTTTCTCCCCTTATCAATCGATAGATTGGATTCCAAAGGAGTCCAAAGCCCTCGACCTATAAGTACAAATGACCTAACAACAAAAAGAGAATTATACATTATTCGATAAATGCGGCGCCGTACTCCCGGTAAGAGATTATATTGCATTCCACTGGGAGCCTTATCACCGCGTCGCGGAGAGCGCGCGCGTGCGCGAGAGGCTTATCACCCCAGAAACCGGAGCAAACCGCTGTTTGTCCGACGCAAACCGCAATAAATGAAACGGCGAGCAAATACGGGTCCGACAACGTTTATCGAGCAAACGAAAACTATGTGACACGATTTATACAGACACGCGCGCTCTTTGAGACTTTTTTTTTCTTTTTTTTTTTTGATGTGTCAATTTGAGAAATTGAGTCTAAGCCAATTTCGGCTGAAATTCGGAGCATACTTGGGGCTCCATCGTTTCCCAAAGTGCATTCAAATCGGTCATATTAAAGGAGAAGTAGCCAATGTAAAGGTGGCCGCGGTACAAGCAGGCATTGCTGTTTATTTCAGTTTTGCATCACGTAAATTTAACTCATGTAAAAAATAAAAAAAAATAAAAAAAAGGAAATTTTATTTGATTGGTCGTTTGCTAGAGAAACCTGGGGCTCGGTAGACGCCGAAAAACTGTGATGAAGTCAGACTTTCGTGCGTGTCCTCTGTTTTCAGTTTTACTTCGTCCTTTTTTTTTAAGGCACTAACTAAAAACCTACAACATTCGCGAATGGTGTCATTAGATCATATCTAGTAATTCGAGATTTTGTTTGTTTGTGTGTCTGTGTCTGTGTATGTGCGTGTGTGTGTGTATGCGCACGCGCGCGCGCAAGCGTGCGTGCGTGTGTGAATCATACAGTTCTTATAATGTAATATACTTCCGGTTTCAAACTGAAGGAGATAGCAACCAGTTCACTTCTGAAGGGCCCCTGTGCATTTCTACGGGAAAATGCGCGAGAATGTTGTCTCTTCGCTGTTCCCCCGTGCAACGAGATGCCGCAGAACTCTGGATTTGGGTCTGGTGCCAATGTACAGTTCTCATCAAACTTATCTGGAACACAAGCTAAGCCTACTGTTAGCTTGTTCTATTTTTTTTCTTCTACGTGTGCGTGCATAGCTGGCGCTAGGCCTAAGCTATTTCTCTTCGTGCCCCCACTATGTCCGAAAAATACCTTCAGTTCACATAAATGTGCGAAGTTCTGTCATATTTTATCCTTTTTCAGTATTCAATATTCCACAAGTGTTCCGTATAAGTTCGACGAGCAGTGTACATTTTTTTCCCCCAAGGGGTTTTGGATACACAAATAAAGCCACTTCTCCCCTCGTAAAATTTAGGGAAAAAAATAATATAAACAGATGGCAATTTCCTGCGATTCCACGAAGTTCCAAAAACTGTGTAACAAATAAGATTCCCGAATGGAGTTCGTAGATTGAGTGCGCGAGAGAGAAAATGTTTAATTTATGGGAAAAAATTAAAAAAAGAGGCGCAATGAAACCTGTAAGCCTTTGTGCAGTACGGATTTGAGGATACGCAACTTATGAGAACAAAATGGTGGACGAAATTACGTGAGCGCAATCACCTCATAGACGTATCGTCTGCAAAGGCGTTTTCACGGCCGCCATCGTCCGTCTGCTAACGCGGAGAATGAGGAACGGAGCCTCACGGGGCATTATCCGCGGGGCACACATCGGCAAATAACAAAGCAAATAGAGAGCACCAAACGGGGAAATATCCGGCGGAGAGAGGTACTCGTGTGGCCCGCACAACCGCTTGTGTCACCCACCGGATATGAGGCGCTCGTATCGGCGTCGCGCGGAAAGAATGCCTTCTGCTTCGCTCCGTCGAGCAGACGTCATCGCCGCGTGACGTACGGCACTGTCCCCTACACTCGACGGCCGATTCCAACGCGAGCCCCAGGGTTGCCCATAAAAAGACATAAAGAAGATAGGCACGCGTCCACTTTTTTGCAATAGACTCTATAAATACGCGCTGGCCAAATCGCTCCAGCGAAAAGTACGTTCACGTCCTTCGATGTCTGCTACGGGGACTATTAAGAAAAATTAATAACATTCAATGAGGTTCCTAATTGCTTTCGAGCAAATCATTTTAATTATTACATTTAAAGGATTTCTTGTATTTTTTTTTTTTTCTGTTTCATAGAAATACAAGGACAGAACTGCATTTCCCTGCGGTGTATAAAATACCCTCGTACGAGTTGTTTTCTGCGGGAACTAAGCGAGAGGAGTTGAGTTTTAGGCGTATCTGCGAAAACTGAAAACGAGTCGATTCCACCTGGCGGAGGAAAAACGGAATATTAGGTGGGTACATGATTGTTTAGTTGTTGCACATAAAGTAAAGCGTTAAAACCTGCATATGTGTGCTTTGATATTGTGTAAACATTCACGAGCATTTTTTTAAAATAAAATATAACAAATTATTTCGTTAGTTAACTGCTTCCGAGACGTTGAATTTTTTTTTGGTAGGTCGAGCAACACTGTCCGTAAGTCCAACCTTGTCGAATTTCGCCAAAAATCCGAAGGTTCCACAAACGTTCGCGTCATCCCTAATAAAACTAAATGAATCTAAAAAAAAATACCAACAAAAAAACTTTTGCCACAAAAAAAACAAAAAAACAACGTATCAACAAAAAAACAAGAAAACAAAATAATCGCCAACACCTGCCGAGAGCTGGCGGGGCGGCCGAGGTCAAGGTCACGTGAGACATGATAAAGCCAGAGGGAACCTTTCAAACAGCGAGTTAAAATGTAATTATATATATATATATATATACCGGGTGTTTGTGCGAAGACTTTCAAAAATCCTAAAACTTAAAGAGTAAAAAATGAGAAAAAACTTTCTTCGGGAACAAACTACCAGCCACGGCGGACGTCAGGAATTGCCAAAAACATAGTAATTAGCCAAATAATTAATTAAAATTTGTTAATTAACTTTTTAATTAGTGGAAATAGACATACGGTTCTAATTAGAAAGTTGCTGAGCGTTATCGAAAACCACTAAATCAGTCACTTTCAAAAAGAATTTCGGCGCGTGAGAAGCGTAGTAGTGCACTAAAGTTACCGCTCTTTGAGCAGGTACAAAGCTAGCGGTTGCGATAAGGCGCCCGCGCGATTTTTCCGTCTCTTATCTAGCCCCAGCCTTGTATCTAGCCCCAGCCCCAACTACTCATCGAGAAGCGAGAAGGGCCGCCGTACCGCGGCAATTGAATTCAAACCGCCCATCCGATCAATTATGTTCGAAAGAAAGGAAAGCAATAAAGCGATACAATTGTATTTTGAACCAATAAATAAAAACGCGAGAACGCGCACAAAAAACATACAAATAAAACGTACAAAATCGAGAGTTGCACTAGTGGGTTTCATTTCACTGCACCACACTAAAAGCGTTAGAAGACACTAGAGCCTCGTATTATCGCCAATCTCTACCCCGTCTTTTGGCACATTTGGTGCGTAACGAATAAAAGGTTAAAAGAGAAAACCGTTAGAGAATTCGACGAGCGCCAAAAGTACTCGATCGCTGTTGGTAATGGGCCGATCCCGCAATGAGCGCACGGAAGGGGGGAGTATCGGCGCAGAAAGACTACCGGTACTCTATCGCCCGTTGACCCCGCAGCGTAGCAAGAAGATACCGAGCGTTCCGTTCAACCCCGGGCCGCACGTCAAGACGACGGTGCGTGTCGTTCATCGGGCACGCCCGCAGCAATCGAGGCGCACCTAACCCCTTCCTTGGAACTACAGTCGCGGAGAGTTGGAAGAAACACAGGCGTGGCGACTCCCGAGCATTTTAACCCCGACCCGCAGCGTCCGAGATATTAGGGAGTTTTCGTAGACCGCGCTGCCCCCTCCGCTAAGCGTTCCGCAACGAAGCAGTTGCTACTGCGCCTGCGCGCCGATGGCCTTGACTGTGGAGTTCCCGCTATCGTAGCGGGTTGCGGGGCGCGTTGCGGGATGGCGAAAACGATCTACGAAACTCCGTATTCACTGACTGGAGAGACTTTATTTCTCCTTATTGCAACGATCAGCAGGCTTATATTAGGGAGTTTTCGTAGATCGTTTTCGCCGTCCCGCAAGGCCCTCCGCAACCCGCTACGATAGCGGGAACTCCACAGTCAAGGCTCTCGGCGCGCAGGCGCAGTAGCAACTTCTTCGTTGCGGAACGCTTAGCGGAAAGGGCAGCGCGGTCTACGAAAACTCCCTATTAACAAACATTGCGCATGCGTCGTATCGTTATCGGAACGATCTAGTAAAACTCCCTAAACTGTTGGTAAAATTAGGGACACGTAGGGAAGGCGCGGAGGGGGATATCGTTGGTCCGAGAACGGGGAAGTCGACGTATTTGAGGACGAAACCCTTACAAAAATTATCAGTAAGTTTCTGATGTATTCTTATATAATACAAGAGAAACTCAGTTAAAACTCCTTGACATTTTCAGTAAAGGAAGGGAGGGGGCACTGCACAAAGCGCTGCGAGGGATTGAGAGCCGAGAAGTTGGGCCGTTTACCTAAAAAATGGCTAAAAATACGCGAGGACGAAACCGCCAGGGCGCTTTTTTAGGTAACCGTGAACCAACTGACCCAAATTGCCGTTTTAGTAAAGGTTAACGCCGTGCGGCTATTTGGATGGATCGATTAACGACAGGCGGGCTGAGGACAACACCAGTATCGCGCAGGCCAAGTGACCATTCACAGTTTGGACGATGTGACGGTTATGGCTGAGCACGTCAGCTTTACGCGGATGCTCCTAATGATTGCCCTTCGTGTGCCAGTAAAAGAAAATGACGGACCAAGTGCACGGATGGATAGAGCGGAACCCTTCGAATCGGGCTGCGGCCTGCACCAGCCAGTGACTTCAATTGCTACGGTTCCTAAACCGGATGTACGTATACCGGACAGATGGACCGAGTGGTGGCTTCCGCCACCTAGCGAGTGTATTTGAAGCAAACAGGGAACATACATCAAGGGTTCCGTGTTTTCAGAGTTTATTTTTCGACAAATTCGGAGGTTGTTTTTCGGAGTTTATTTTTGTTCGTTTCCCGCTTCTCCGAAATTCGGAGCTTAATTTTACTGCTCCGTATTTTTTTTATTTATTTTTTTTTTCAAAAATAAAATTAAATGCTATTTGAGTGTAAACGTGTGCTAGATTCAAAAGGATGCGCTTGTATCAATTGAGTTTTGTTCAGCTGGATTCAGGGTTGGCGCCATTGCCACTGGCAGTATACTAATTTGTCCCACGCATAAAGTTGCCAACAAGTGTTGCTTAGATAAACGTCGGTAGCTTCCAATCAATAAATTCCCTTCCGGAAGCAGTCGCTGGGATCCTATCCAACAACCTACCCCGCGGTGGGGGGGTTCCAGATGTAATTAGAGCTAGCGGAATCGATGAAGACAATCCACTGGACATCACTACTCGGCAGTAGGCTGCACGAACAACAACCGAAAGCGCAGAATATTATCGGATGACATCTGTATCGTGCACGGGATCCGACAATGCGGCTGCAATGTCTTCCAAATGACCAAAACCTCCGGAGGCAGTGGGTTGCGTCCGAAAACACTTTTCTCCGACACCATTCTCTCGAGTGTGCTCGGAACATTTCATGAATAGAGCGCGCACCGAACTAACCACTCTTACCCTCGATGTACATAGGCTCGAAAGGTGGCGCAAGTCTTCTCGTGAGAATCACCGTTTCAGCTTGCAACTTTTCGCAACTTAATTTGTCTTGGTCGTAACCATATACTGGATTTTATCATCTACAACGCTTAACTGAAGGTTCATTTCCGCCGCCAAAAGTGGCTGGAAATTGTCGAAAAGTTAACTGCACCGGTTCTCCTGAATCGCGATCTCCTGCGCGATAGCAGAGAGCCGTGAACTTACGTTTAACGTCAAAACGCGACTGCGCTCTTCTTATTTTGCAAATTAGTAGATAACGTAGCTGGAAAGGATACTTCAATATGTATTGCTGAAACATGCTCATGTATCGATTTCGAATCGTTGAATCATTGATCGACTCGCTCCGGCAATGGGCCAGTCTCGACTTCGCTGCTTTCAGTTCTAGAAAAAAAGACACGGTCGCCGACACGGAATCCTCTATTAGAACCCTTCTAAACATCTGTAAGCCGGGGGGAGCTGCCTAGCTCCCATAGTTCCCTGCAATGCTCTTATTTCGTGCATCCTTCTTCCCATTAAATATAAAAAAGAAGAAAACACGAAGGGCGGACAAAACAACACATTTGTACGTCTTTCATGCTTTATTCTTTCTCGCATTTAACTTTATCACTACCGGGCTCACCTAAAGTATATTGTTCGCAATATACATTTCATAGCTGTGGACGCCACGAAACGCCAAAACTATTATCGGTGTACTTACTGCATACAAAATGACAAAAAACAACAAAAAGACAGAAGGAAAATTCGATCGCTTCTATCGGTGGCGCGTTCATGCCGCACTTCTAGGCTTCGCAGCAACTGGCGGGTGCCATAATCCGGGGCATACAAAGTTCCCAATGAGTTTAAGAACACCATCCGGGGCACACAAGACCACAAGACGCGCCCTAGGTCGGGTACCCAACACTCTGGAACACCCCACTAGCACACCCGACGCGGGAGCGGCGACCCGAAGAGTACTTTTGCCAATGTTTCTAATCACTCAGCATGGCCGCGGAACTTGACGCTCGCTAGATGGCACCACAGTATTCAAAATGGCGCTGCCCACGATAAAACGGTGGAACAGTGGATTTTGTCGCGGCCCACAGGTACAATGACCTGTTGTCCCGAATGAACCTTGACGAGATAAGTGGGAAGATCCCCTCTGACAATGGTCCGAGATTTCAAAGAAAACTGGGGTGGCATTTTCTCAGGACCATCGACCCTCTGCGCCGACTAAACATAATTGGAAAATATCGTCATTTTTTTATTATTATTATTATTTTCATCGGTACATTGGAATTTGGAGTTTATCAGATAAATCGGAATTGACAAAAATTCTACCGGCGAATGTTTTTCGGAATTTTTCCCCAAAAAACACGGAACCCGACATTTATCCAATGTTCATTCCTCCTCGACTGATGTGCGGCGATGGCCGTACACCAAGAAAACTTCGGGGAGGAAGCCGCACTTGCCAAGATTGTAATCTTGGCAAATGGCAGGTAGTGATCACGGGTCTGTTGTTTTAAAATGCTGCTCACAAATTTCCATTACCTAGTATAAAAAGGTCTCTACTGGGTCTTTCTGCTTCGCTTTCTAAACAGACGCCATGTTACGGACAACGTTATAGGAAGTTAATCAACAAATAAATTAATTTTGTTTTTAAGGTTTGTTTGGATTTTTTAAGACAACGGATGAAATATACACGGACCCGGCAGAAAGCGACCTCTGGCGAGAAAAGGGAGCGAGCTGCACACGGCGTATATTCGATCACGACGCAAGATCAACCACAGCCTCCTTATCTAGGTGGCGTTGGATCAGCGCGCTTTTCGGAGTAACGGTACTTAATGCGGGCGAGGAGGAAGAGACGGCCGTCGAAGGTTATGCGGGGCCAGCCGTCCGTGACTTCGCCGACAGCGTGCGATGCGAGCGACTTGCTCAGCCGAGCGATCACCCGAATATCAAGCTTCTGGCCGTGCCTGACACCGACGCGGTGTTTATAAACGGGCGTGTTTTCACACACGAGCTGTGGGCACTGGGCATGCGCACCAGCCATGCGTGACGTCAAAGATTCCGGAAGTCACGTGGGCTCTTTCAATCCCCATCTTGAGGCCTGGCAGCGTCAGCCTTTATTCATTAGTCGGCGTGTTGCGCGAGAACACCGCATTAACATAACCGCGCGAGCGTGCTAATGGGAAACTCGTCATTGAACGTTCCGTTCGGCGAGGAGCAGTTTGAAAGGTCGATACGTGCACAACAGGGCTTCCTTTGCGACGCGAGAAATCGTGTTACAAGAGGTCGGGAACTAACTTGATCCTCCGTACAGTGACGACGAGGAGCCTACAATTGGATGCTGCGTCTACGATTGTCCTTCGAAGTTCTGCAAACACTTCCGTCTGCTCTCAATCTTGTCAATATCCTTTGAACGATCGTAGGGTTATTTCTAATCACAGGTCGCCCGCTGCTCGATCAGCAAACCGAAAATGACCCCGCCATTTGGCAAATAGTGCCGTGCGTAGGCAAGTTCCACTCTACACCTTGGACACTCGGGACTAGGAACAACAGGTCCGCATACCGGTGGGTTAAGACCTGCATGCCCATTATTATTATTATTTTTTTTTTTTTTTTTTTTTTTTTGTAGCCTCGGGTGTTTAAGATGTCGAAAGTTCACCAGCTCGCCTGCATCTTCTCCGTTATTTCAATCTGCTGTTTTCTGCTCTCGTTTTTCTTTTGTTTTTAGTACTACGTGCCTGCGAAGAGCTACTAAATGTAGGAAACAATTACGGTACCAATAAAATACACAACAGCAGCGAGTAAAAAAAAAAAATGAAAACTCTTTCGAGAGTCCGGAGATAAACGGGGAGAAATTTAAACTAGCCCAAATATAAATAAATAAAAAGTGAGCCAATGAATCGAGTTTCGTGACCTTAAATGAGTCGAAAGCACGCCAGCAAGTCGTGGTTTTCCTATGCTACAAAATCACGAAGGAAAATTCGTACATAGCCTCTATCGGGTCTGGCGGATGACCACAGGACTCCACGTCTGCTATCACGATCCTCAAATCGCTGTTGCAGACGGCTGCTAATGTCAGCTATTAAGTAACCCGAATACGAAAGTTGACACCAAGAGAAGGAGAACTACCGGAGGGCAGAGGTCGACGAATGCTTCGAACG
Organism: Ixodes scapularis; assembly: GCF_016920785.2. Classification (NCBI taxonomy): domain Eukaryota; kingdom Metazoa; phylum Arthropoda; class Arachnida; order Ixodida; family Ixodidae; genus Ixodes; species Ixodes scapularis. The sequence goes on along the minus strand of NW_024609836.1, from coordinate 85,893,630 downwards.
CGGACCAGAGCGGAGAACACCTATCCTAATCCATTTGACCTCCAAAGGTAAATCGACCGAGACGACATTCAGCAGAAAACACATTCACCGTCGGAGGATGCTACCAGAGATGGACAACTTGAGTCTAGTCGGAGGAATGGTTAGGGAAAAAATGAACGAACGCCAAAGGAAAGGTTTTAGACTCCGAGCACTGCCAAAGGGCCGGAGCCCGCAGCAGTGGCTCCCGTGACACCCGAGCCGACCCTAGCGAGGTATCCAGGCGCCCTAAATAGGGCACGGAACTTGGAACCCGGCCCGAAACCGCCCCGGGCCGCCCGTTTCGTGGCCTCTCCCACAAAATCCGCAGCCGATGACACACCGACGCGAACTTTTCAGCACGTCCACTTGAAGAGACAGAACCTACTTCGTTTGCTTTATGAGTAGACCACGAATAAACGCAGGAAATCCAAGTCCGCTAAACCGAAACGGTCGCGAGGGGAAGAGTCGGTTGCAAAACCTTTCAACGCGGTCACTCGCGCATATATTTTAGGAATGTCCCAATGTTAACTAAGGGGAGGGGGAAGGGGGGGGGGGGGGGGGGGGGGGGGGTAACATTAAGAAATAAACAAAAACGGAGACGACCGTTTCCGAGGTATCGAGTGAACAGGCGTTTAGTAACGGTAGTTAACGTCCGGTCTCCCATGCAAGGAAGACATTGGTTTTCGCCAATTAAACTCGATTCAAAAGAAAAAAAAACTAGTTTGCACTCGACAATAACAAAAAAGAAAAAGAAAAAAGGAACGTCAGGTGAGGAAAGGACACTTGGAATTGGACTTCCGATCTTTCCGCTTTCCCCCTTTTTTTGGGTCACTACGCTACAAACTGGTCGCTGCGTGCCCGTGGAAACCGAGACTTTTAATGATGGAGAAGATTCTTGGCTTCGGGAAGTCGTTTTACTTCTTTTTCAGACAGTCGCCGACTGCCGTGGAACCGGAAACTACCAACATTTTCTGCTCCAACGCGACTGCCGCCTCTCTCGTTTAATAAACAAGGTTCCCCCCGGCGATCAGTTTATTACTATCTCTCTCGGTAGGGGTAGAGGCAGCGGAAAAGAAAATATATAAATAAATAAACGAAGTGTACCTAACGCTGAGCGCTGCTACTCGCAACCAACTGTGTTAGGCTTGAGACCTGCAAAACGCATGCCCGAGCGAAAAAGCGGATGACGCCGCCGCAGCTCAGATCTGCCGTCTCAATAACCGATGATAGACAGCCACACAGACGGGCCGATATGACACCGACACTCGCGTCGGTTACGAAGCGGTGCCTACCGATCGCGTTCGAACGATCGAGGGAGGGCCGACGAAGCTGTTTTGACGGCACCACAGACATACCTTGCGCTGCTGCTTTTCCCATGCCGGATCGAGCAGACCTTCCCGCTCCCACTCCTCTTCTTGCTCCATGTAACCGTCTTGGTAAGGTCCCACGTCTCCCATGTCGGCCTCGGGGCAACCTTAGAACGAGCACAGGCTGAGCGATGCTTCGAAGTTTCGCGTGTCGGGTTCGCTGTAACGTTTAGCCCGCCGTCGGCAACTCGATAGCGGCGCTGTATCGCTGGTGTGGCACTCGAGTCCGCCACGACCTAAATACCGCTCGGCGTGTCGTGTGTGTGAGCGAAAGCGCTTGCTGGTCCTTTTCGTCGGCGCCTGCTGCGGGGGACTTCCTCGGTAGGTAGGCTTTCCAGGGCACACCGCACACCGCCACCCGGCACAAGTATATTTAGGGTTTTCTTGAAAAACGCGATAACGCAGCACGTACCGGCCAATGAGAGCTGACAAAGCGGCCGTCACGTGCGCCGCGATCGTTTTGCCATCTTGCGACGGGGAGGCGAACCGGAGTGTCACGTGGCGGCCGCCAGGAACGCCACTGGTCGGAGGTTTCTAGAGTGCCTCAATGTTGCTTGCCGGCTGCGCCAACAACATTGAGGCACTCTAGAGGTTTCTTCGTCGGAGCAGAGCAACGACAACTCCAACTGGGGGTGGAGCTCTCAGCGCCATTTTGTGTCTTGAGGTCTTCCAGTTTATTTGTGGGATAAAGTAACTGGATAATGGGAATGTAGTGCCAAGCTCCACGTATGGTCGCCCTTATGGCTGATGAAGTTAGCAATTTCTCCTTGACCTCTGCATTCTTGGTGAGCCGATCTAAATTCGCTGGCGACGGGTATATACCGAAATTTTGCTATGCACACGCCGGCAAGGCACGCGTCAACGTTCAAAATAAATTTTCTAATACGCAAAAAAAAAAAAAAAAAAAAAAAAAAATATTGTAAAAGATTTGTGGATATGGGCACGATTTAGAAGTTGATTGCATACACAGTGCCAAGATGATGCTCCACGGTGATCTTGGTGCGACTGGCATAGAATGACCCTCTCCAAGATTTGAAGGGGCCGAAATGGCGCCAGTCGCCTTGCGAGGTTTTAGTTATCTGTATGTTAGTATTTGTTCCTGTTCGGCTAGCATGCAAGGAAGGCAATAGCACTACTTTCACAGGATCCAGTATCCAGCGACTTTAGTTATGGGTAACCTGCATAACTTAACAAAGCTCACTTTCACACCATAATGTAAAACTTCCGAAGAGAAACATAGTTACAGAACTCAGCATTTATTATCTTCAGGGGAAAAAGAAAGGCGAGATGTGTGACAAATGAAGATGACATGACTTAATACAATGAACTAAGAACATGGAGTGAAAAAAAAAAAAAAAAAAAAAAACTTGTGAAAGCAAAAATAAATTAGGTGCGCAAACTAAAATACAAAATGTAGCCCCTCTCATGGTTGTAGAGGTAAAAAATTGGTGATACCAAAGAGGCTTCTGCATAATATCACAGGAGTCTTCCACCATGCAGCTTGAACATCGAAGGCTCATCCTACTGATGAATACAAGTTGTTGATCAAGTCACCAACAAGCACCCTCTCAAAACGGCCCTGCACGCAGTGCTTTCTTAAACTACAATGGTTTGCCAAAGAAAGACACTAAAATTATTTAATGAAAACTCCAAAGTTATTTCTTTTAATGACCGCCATTTCTCCCATTTTTGGTGCTGTATTGCTTGGCAGTACCAACGCGGCATGTCGCAATTGTCAGAAACATTCTTTGTACATTCATAAGGTGAAGACAAGTTTTCCTTTTTTTTCACTTTGAAGGGGAACATTGTTAAAGGGTCACAGTCACTCAAGCACATATGGGTTTGCACAAAAACCAACCCTACAATGTCCTTTTGTTCTATCACGGACAGCCGAAGGAAGGTGAAGATGACCTGCATGCAAATTTTCCAACCTTGCGTCAAGCAACCTTAGTACGGCCCAATGTCAAGGGAGCCCAGGTGCATTACGGCGAGTGTGCATATGTAAAGGCTTCAGGCCTCCCGGTAACAAGAATGCCGCAAGGCACAAAAAGTTGGAAAACACACGCACAGAGGCCTGTACCATACCACAGCTGAACCTGTGTAACCCAAACAGAAGGGCTAGTTGAACACAAACCCAAGGCTCTCGTACGCGTCCAATCTCGGTCAATGCAAAAGTCGACAAAATGGCGAACAGAAGTGACGTCTCGTCTTTACCCTAAAAATCAAAGGCCGACCCATGTTGCACAATGAGCCATCTCAACGAGCGTTCCTCTAAAATTGCGGCAAAGGTGATGCACCGCAGGTCCTAAATCCGAGATCATGCAATGTATCCAAGAGTCTGGCAAAGCAAAGAGGAAGATTGCGGTGTGCTACGCTCGCTCCAAATAAAGTTGCAGGTACTGAGACCGCCACGGATCCAAGGCCACTACCAGCACTATGTAATGGACGTTCCTTCCAGTCGCCCCCAGTTCTCGTACCCCATTGTGTAAACACCACGTCTGCAACCGTGGCACAATACCTTACTCTTCAGAAAAACAGAGGCAGATGTTTATCAATTCACAAACAATCGAGAGAGAGGCAAAGAAGGTAAAGTCGCAGCCGGGGTCGGCAACCCCAACGTATCCAAAGCCACCAGCCACGAAATATAAATACCTAAAACGTCAACGGCCTTGGCCGCTCCATAAAAATGTGAAGGGGCGGTCCCCCCTCCCCCCAAAGACACCTTCCATCCCCATGGACTGAGCCATGCTCCACCAAACCTCCCTGTCCAAACGAGATTTCTCAGACAAATGCACGCCAATCACAACGTATGGTACACGCTAACCAGTGACGACATAGGGCTGGTAATGAGCACAGCCGTAGACGAGTTAAACTAGGGCAGAACACAAATGCACTTTTTCGTGCACCACCGCCGCTTGGCAACCATAAGTGAAACGTTTCAGTGCAAGGAGGCAAAACATCCCAAGCGCAAGTCTCGCACTTTGCTGCAGGGTGCGGTCAACAAGCCTGACACGGTCACTGGTTCCAGTTTAAAGCTGCATCTGCAAACCCACCCTCACAAAAGTAATCCCCTGTCAACCATCCAAACTATCAGTGGAAATTAGGTAGTGCCAATGGACAAAGGAACGGCTACGAAAGGTTGTCGTAAATGGGATTCGGCTACAACTGGGGCTCCTGCAAACGCTGGAACACTGGCAACCACTGACAACCAACGGTAACCGTTGACAGACACCTCATCACAACAACCTTTGGACAGATATCTCGGACGTCTAACTACGAGAGGTCAGCACTTCTGCACACCCACAGCCCCCAACGCAGGTTATCGTAGGAAACGCAGTAATGCGGTACCAGAGAACGAAGAGGTGCATTCTAAAGGCCGTTATTTGTCCCGACTGAGCAAGTATTCGTTACGACAGACAAGCACCGATGGGCATGAATGACTACGAACCAGAAGTGGTTCCTAGTCACCCCCGGAACCATCGGTGATGAACCGACATCATGTCCTCCAGTAGGTTCTATAGTCATTTACAGGTTAAGAAATGATTTCGAGGGGAAAGGAAGGCTGAGGAGAAGGTTTCCTTCTCTCCTCTCCAGCATTCCGTTTGCTTCCTCCTCCCCAGCCCTCCTTTCCCTCAAATACTTTTCTTAATTTGTAACTGACTATAATCTGTGCGACTGTTTTTCCAATTAATTCCTGGACGTACGCAGCCATCGGTGATAGGTCGCCGACATCAAGTATTTAGTAACTGTAATTGGTCTACTCGATAGCTTTCCAAACGTCCGTTGTTATCTGCAACCTTGGCAACACACTGCCGACGCCCAACCAGAGCCGAGTGTCCTCCGACAGGCCCTGGTAACCACAACTGGTCTACGAGTCACAGATGGAGGGAAACTACCGGCGATGGCGGGACAGGGGGGGCACTTTGTGGTTACTGGTGGTGCGAGGGCAAAGCGGGGGTCCGTTCCGTACAATTAGCCTCGCTCCCTTCCCACTAAGAGTGGAGGGGGGTTGAGTTGGGGCTGGTCTTGAGCTTCTTGCGGGACCCCCGCGAAGAGTTGTCCGTGTCCTCGGAGCTCTCGGAGCCCGAGCCGCCGTCGAAGGCAGAGATGGACTCGCCCTTGATGTTCACAGAGTCCAGCATGGATCCAGATGAGTAGCCGCTGCTGGCCACCTTGGTCTTCTCCAGGGAACGGACTGCAAACGACAGACGCGTCGTCAGACCAATGAACTCCCTTCGAGGGGTCGGCTGTTTAGGACATAGAGCCACACCCAAATGTCGCATTCTACGTTCTTTAGGAATTGCACTGCGAGTGAAAATCTGCCGGAGCTGCTCTTCAGCTCAGCATAGGCTTGGTCTAGTTGCTTCTTTTCTACACACTGAAGACCAACAGAGAGAAAAAAATGGAGGATAGAGGCAAACAGTGCATGTTCAGACATTTTTGCCTGTCCTTGCTATCTTGCAGTCCTTTCAAGGAAGTTTCCCTCCTACTGACCAACAAAGTTAAAACCATCCTGCCAAAAAATTATGAATGCACGACGAAAGCAAAACCTTCTCCCAAGAGATGTCGGAATGTTCCGCTACGCCTCTGAGATCGGACTTGCGCAGCCACCAACACGTTGCACGAAAACATAAAAGACATGTGCTACTATACACATGGTAAGAGTTGAAGGCAGGTTCGGGCATTTGCATTGGAGTGCGACAGACTACGTTGTGACTGCTTACGTGAGGCAACACGCCGACTCCACCTACTGGGCAATCCTTGCCCACTGCCGGACGGCATGCATTCCTCAATTTTTTATTCATCCATCTTTAACCATCTACATACCACCTCTGGATAATGGTTGCTCGTAAGGTTGTCAGACTTATTCAAAGCCCATGGTGTAAGAATGATGTGTAAGAGCTTAAGTATATGCAGACCACAAGTGGGCCAGGGCTATCCAATAGATGCACATGTGTTTTCATTTACTAAAAACTCTACTGCATCCCTCCGCCGAAAGCCATAGTAGCAGTGGTATACTATGTAAAAACACAAACATGAACAAACAAAAAGTGGTCTAAGGAACCATATCATTAAGTGCAGAAGTAAAAGTTTCAAGCAAAGAAAGTGTTACTAATGTAGTTTTCATGTGTATTCCAGCCTCGTAGTGCACGAGAGCAGTGACAAATGGCCGTAACGCAGCGCATCCCACTCAAATGCAACTGCCTGAACTGACACAGTACCGACATGCAGTAGACTCTCATTGATCAAACTCCACAAAGTCACACATTTTGTTTGAATTATCAGAAATGCATCTAAATATGGTGCAAGATAAAATTATGATTTGCCATATAAATGGCTACACATAAAAAAGCAGATATTTGATGATTTCATCTACATAGGCCTACTAATCATAAGCAGGTAGGCCACCCATAAAACAATTGTGAAATGCATGACAAGTTTATTTATCCCTCAAAAATGTTGATCATAGACTGTTCAGACAGCGCATGACAACTCGAAACAAAATTAAATTTGTTCATCGGGCCAAGAAGTTGTCTAATGTGGACTATTAAGCAGAAGACACATGAGCGATGAGAATGGGCACTGGGCAACAGGTTTCATAGCAACTTGCACAGACACTGTGACGTGGACCTATACCATGCCACCACGTTACAGCGCCCGTGCAAGTCTCTATGCAAAGTTTTGCGCGGTGCCCGTTTTCATAGCTCATGCTTGAGCCCCCCGTTGAGTGTGCTCCTCACCGAGCACCAGTGCGCCGCGGGGAAGCGACACCCGAGGAAGCAAGCTTTGCGGGTGTCACCTCTCTGCAGTGCACCGGTGCCCGAAAAGAAGCGCGCTCAACGGGGCCGCGAGAACAAAAAGTATGAATTACACGAAAACACCGTACGAATTAAGTGGCTTATGAATACATTAAAAACATAGTGGGACAACCTAAATTTTCAAATTTGTTTGAATTAACCAGAAGTATGAAATATCAGAGTTTGAGTTATTGCGAGCCTACTGCAGTATGACAAACGCAGTACCAATGTGTGCGAGAGTGAGGCCTTAAAGGCGCACTGACACATAAAAATCATATTTTTTTTTTATTATCCGAAACGATTGAAAACGATGCCGGGACATTACCCTCAAAATTCGAGATTTTGGAATTCAGTATTTGTGAAGTAAAAAAACAATTTCCAAATGCCGAATTCGAAGTTCCCGTGCGATCGGCGCCAGTGCCTTGACGTCAAAAATTGCGGATTCCTGAGAGTCCACTTTCTTTCACCACTCCCTGCTGTTGCCATGGCGACCCAAAGCGAGGAGGAAAGGAGCGAGCGGCGGCGTTGCGGCGGACCGGTTTTGAGCGGTATCGCCTGTTTTTCGTTGGGAGGATACAAATCCAGGAGACGGCACCACAACGAACTCCCGATTTTTGGTAATTCTAAAAGAAGGGCCGTAGTGCGTTCGCAATTGCGTTAAAAAACATGTTTTAGGATTGCCGTAATTAAATGTTATAGAGATGTCGCCTACAAAGCCTCTAAATTTCCTGATTTTTGACGTCACCGATCAAAAGAAGCGAGGAGGCGAGAGGCGGGAAAATCAAACAACAAAAATAAAAAGGCGCGCGCGCGCAAAAAATTTTTTTTTCGCGATGCGGTTTTTTTTGCGTGTCTATGACTGCAACTTGCATCGTTTTAGACAATAAAAATAAATACGACCTTTGGGGTGTCAGTGCCCCTTTAAGAGAAGAATGAGACAGATTAGCATGAGAGAGAAGAGCAAGCGAGAGACGCACTTTGGTCCTCGAGCAGCTTGTTCTGCCGCTTGAGGTCCTCGATGTCCTGGAGGTGGGCCGTGTTCTTCCGCCTCATCGTCTGGATGTAGTCCGCCGCCTTCTTCAGAATCTGGGCGCGCGAGGCCTGCGCCACCGGCAAGGCCGGCACCGAGAGGAAAAAGAAAGGCCCTCAGTTCCCCCCCAGGCCCGCCGCCACCGCCCAACCCTTTACAACCCCACTGCCTCGAACGGGTCTCAAGCTGGTGTGTTTACTACGTCCAGAAAGATGCTCCCTCCATTTGTTGGCCAATGGTGTCATAAAAATGTCACTGGCTCTCTTCTCCAATCTCGGAAAGTCGGGCCCCATTAACCGCAAGCAACTGTCTCTGAAACCCCCATTTCATCAACGTCTTTCTATGTTCCTAAAAACCATGTTTCAGTATGCGCCCCGTAACCATCTAATTCTGATATCTTTCCAGTTGTTCATTTTGTGTGTATGTGCCTCATGCAAGAACTGTGGTCCTCTCAAAGAACCGGGTAATAAAGTACCATCATCTTTTTGATTTCCCGGTGGCACGGGGGGTGAAAATATAAGACGGACGAATTTACTCGTCAGCACCGGCTGTGACACACTGCAGGCACAAGCTTCCAATGCAATACCAAAGGTCAGTAGCCGGCATCTATACATACAAAGTAATCTCATGATGCAACTGTCAAAGTGGGATAGCCCGGCCGGCGAGTGGTCCTTACGAATACGCCGCATTTAACTTCGCAGTACCCGCCATTGTCTGAACTTCGCTAAAGGTCACACAGTACGCTCCCCACGGTTGGTCGATTGCTTAGAGTGTGCCACTATTTGCATTAAAGGGAAGCTACGGAGCTTCTTGAAAAAAATGAGTTAGAAGTGAATTCTAGTGTATTTTTACCTCGTGAACCCGAATACCAAAACCATTTTCCGCGCAAGTGTTTTTAAACGCGAGAAAAAAGCGAAAGACTGTCGCTGTCCGTGACGTCATCGACGGATCTTTTGGCTTGCCAAGGGTAGGGAGGCGGGGCTTCAGCCCTATTTTCAAATTGCTCGTATTGCTCTCCGGCGCGTCGCATTGAAATATAATTGTGATCTCTGCTATTCTAAAGGCCAAATGAATGCAATTCAAGCATTTTTTCTCAAATGTAGAAGTGCCCCATCTTCCCTTTAAGGTGTAATAGAGGGACTCGCTGCCCTCTGCGTATGGCATGCATACAAAACAAGAGGCACCTAATCCGGTCGGCAGAATAACCTCGCACAAGACACTTCGTAAAGTAAGACATACCTTCTGAAGCTACAGACTAGTAACATTCGTAACGTCCTCTCTCAAAGATGCGGGGGGGTGCAGGTTCTGCTAATCCAAGACAACCAATGAAATCTCTCGAGAAAATGAGGAGGCATGCAACAGGGCCTTCTGCATCAAGACCCCTGCCATACGAGCCTTTCTCTCTTTCCCTTTCCCCCGGTGAGGAAGATGGCAACAAATGAGGAAGGGGGTGGTGTGCTACCTTAGGCGCCGTCTTTGAAGAGGAGGAGCCATTCTGAGGGCAAACCAGAAAGAATGCAAACATCACACTCAGAGACCACACCGCCAAGCATCGAGCGACCACGGACTACAGTGCTGGTGTGGTACAAAGAAAGGGAAATGAACACGGACAACCTCTGTGCACACCAGCTCCCAGAGTAACGGCACGTTTTTCCCTGTGCAGCCTTGCCACGATCCGTCAGAGAAGATTGTGCACCGTCAAAGAGACAAATGAAGCTATGTCCTGTTGCAGGTTATAAAAAGCAGGGCAAGCTTCTTTCGCAAAACCTCTTTCCACTTTAGTGAAAAAAGGCTCTGTGGAAGGAGCTTGCCCCGCTTTCCTTAACCTGCGGCAGGGTGCAGTCGAGTTGTCGTGACAACAGACTAGACTGTACAGCCTACCGAAAAGTTCAGACAGAGCCATACTCAAATCACCGCTAAGCTATTAGGGAGGTGCCAGCTACGTGCTCGCAGGACCACCTGTAATCCATTAATCTTTTGCCACATGACCACCCACTGTCCTGTCTTGAGAAGTTAACCGAGTACACAGCATTGTCTGCTCTTTTCTTCGCCCTGAAGATGCTAAAAAAAACACCCCTTTCCAATGCACATAGTTTGAAGCGGACTTCGTTCTCAAACTGCTTCTCTGCCAAAGTCCAATAATCAGTACCGTATTTTCCAGTGTATAAGTCACACTTTTTTTTTAATCCGTTTTTCTTGGTGCGTCTTACACAACAATGCAAGTTACATGCGTTTTTTTGTTTATGCTTTGCGGGCTATCTATCTTTCATAGAGCACCGTAACTATAGCCGTGGGTGATGTTGCCCTTTCCAGGAGGCACTGCTGTTGCCATACTCCACTACACTTTTCATAACAGACTCGGAAAGTGAGAAATTTTACGGTTTCCTCGAAGCAGCTCAATGTGGGTAGGCAAGACAGTGAGAATAAAGCTTTTACAGAATGTGATCGACATTGACTAATTCAACCATGGTTTCGTATTCTTTTGCTTTGGTCCAGTAACACTAAAAGTTAAGTGGGCTGGTACACACACCATTGCAGAAAAGTTTCTCGCGTCTTTATTAGTTTTCGTTTCATGAGTAGTTTCTATCTGCCATGTTCCGGCGGCTAGCCAATCTTTCTTTTGTGGTACCGAAAAACGTGCGTCAAGATTTATCCATCTGCCGGTGCGTGAACTTCATGTCAAACAGTACGCGTGAACTAACCGACAGTGCGAAACTCTAATTTTGCGATACTGATGCGCGTAAAGTGAAAATAGGGAGTTTTAGAATAATGTACGCAATTTTAGTGCACGCTACGCAAGGGGGTTTGAGAATAGCGTTTCTCCGCCACAACGCAAAAGACCAAGCATCTCACGCTTGCAACGTCACCAAGATAGTCAAAATTTTCATTTCACACACGAAATGCTGTAACTTGAGAAAAAAACAAGATTCTGGTGCTGAGTAACATTTCAGGTTTGTTTAAACCTCAGAATGCGATGCGAGCGGTCAAGCGGTCATGGACGCTTGCGTTGCCTCTCCAAGAGAGGTCTGGTGTACCGACCTTCGCACACCGTACCTTTGCCAATATATGTTTGAGAGTCGCAAACATTGAATTGCCGCTGGTCGGTGCCTACCTTACTGGGTTTTCCAAAGCGAGTGCAATGTCGTCCCGTATTGGAAATCGTGGTCACGAGGATGCCGCCGACGTTGCACTCACGATGCCACCAAAGCGATTACAGCCATGGGCCTGGGAGCCGCCATTTTTTAACTGTGCTCATCTTGGCTTTACCCAACTTCTCATCATGAATCCTTCCTGGAGGAGCACAAAGACTCTTTGCACACATATGCAATTTTCTAAAAATAGCATACTCTAAAATAGCACTAGCAAAGCGCAAACAAAACGTGGCCAGCGTTCGGCGCATGCGCAGTGGCTGTGACACTATTCTTTGCGTACACAAAGCTTTGGCGTGCGTCATTCTAAAACTCCCTAATTAATTGCGTGAACAACGAAGAGGTGCGACTTATATAACAACTTTTCTGCGAAAACAGCTGAATATACGGAAGTGCGACTTTTAGTCCAGAAAATACGGTATCTGTATTCGCATAACCGCGTCACACCCAAGACCCAAACAAACACGCCTGAACGAACAAAGTGATTAAGGATGGATGCTAGGGGCTGCTAGTCATTCAGCTGCCACGGTGATCATTGACGCCAAAATGAAGGTTATCACCGCTCTCTGGTGCCATGCACCTTTGTACAGTGTCGTCACTCTGGGAGCTAGAGCTGCCATATGCAGTGGCTTTAGAGATGGCCACTGAAATCTCCCACCCCAGAAAAAACAATTTTGCAAAACTTCACACAATGCCACCAGCAAGCTCAGGACAACACAATAATTTTAACGTTGTTCCCCCCAACCCTCTCAAATCCCAAATTATCAGGGGGTACATGTTACACAATTAGACACTGGAACCCAAAAAATTCCAGTTGAAAAATACTGACAAACACCGGTAACATGTGAAGTTTCGCCTAATTGGGACGTGGGTAGTCCCAACAATTTGAGACGTTGCAACAAAGCAAGATAAAAAAAATGCCTTTGAGGCTTGTACCGTGCAGGAAAACACTCGCTCGTGCCCAAGGAGACAGCCCACACCACACAAGGCAGGCATCATCTCAGCTACTCATTCTCACATGGGCAGAGAAACAACAGGAGCAGGTTTCATGCGTCCGAAATTGCAGACCAGTCACTAAACACTTGTGATGCCGACACCCACAATTAATCATAACTGGTCCCCATTTAAAACCAAGCTGTCATTCTAAATAACTGCGCAACAACAAATACAAACAAACCCCGAAATAGGGGAGTGCTCCAACACATGAAATCTGACCAGCAAACATGTGTTAATCTTAAAGTGCATAATAATCTGTCCCTAACCAGCATATATAGCTATATAGACGTAATCATTGAAGCCTTCTGGTCTGGGAGTCACTTAATCTATCTAGAGTATGGTTAGAATAATGTCTGCTAATAAAAAGAATTAAGTTCTCCGATTGGTCACTTGTTGCCACACTGATGTCAGCCAGGTAAGCCAAGCTACCACGTTTTATAGACATATCGTAACAGGTTTTGCTTTACACAGACATAATGTTTTTATACACAGACATATATATCCTTAACACTTTGCTTGTGTAGCTGGCTTTCCTGGTACCATTGGTGTCCTCCCAACTTTGGTACAGACACTAAAGGGAAGCTAAAGAGGTCTTTGACTTCTAACAGTAAAAGGTGTAATATATTGAATTCTAACAGACAGTAAAAAGTGTAACCTTAAAAATTTTGTTCCTTAAGTTTTATTTCGATCTTGTTAATATGAGCGTTGTCGTAGCAAATTAAAATTTTGAGACATAGACCCACCCGTTGCGGCGCTATGACGGTAGGAAAGGGCGAGAGCGGAGAAGAAAAACTAGAAAAAGTGACATCATCAGCTGGGTCGATGACGTCACAATGCTCTGGACAGATAACAGGCGGCACAAAGGACTGCCGCATGCCCGGAGGCAATTGCTGCACATATTTTTCAAAATAAATGCGGTTTGCATTTACTTCTGCCCATGGTAAGTGCCGAAACTGAATTCACGGGACAAAAAGCTATAGAAGCCTGCTTCTTGAAAAGTGCTTTAGCTTTCCTTTAAGCCCAGGTGCACATAAACACCGCCGACAAGAAAGTGGCTCCACACATACCTTTGTAAACATTGCAGCTCATCTATTTGCAGAAAGCAATACAACATTTGACAGCATTTGATGCAAAAAAAAAGGTATACCTCATGGAAATGGAGTGTGCCAGCAAAGTTACGGTGTTAAGGTTGTCCAGTTTTCGTCTTTTATGTTATTTTCCTCTAACACCTTAACCTTGAGACATCACAATAATCACAAGAAGGGTAGTGCAGTCTTTCAGCTGTACTGTCGCGAGTTTCGAGCATGCACATGCAGACAAAGCACGAGTAACCAATGCATGGGCGTCCCGAACACTGTGCTCCCGTTTTGTCAGTCACTATATTCTTATGTAAAAAATATCAATGCTCGTACAGTATTGCTTTCTGTCAAGGTTGGTTATAACAGGAGACACAGCAAAGGGCCAAAACTAGAGGAACCGTCCGGACTAGGGACACCTGATAAGCTACGCTTCAGAGTGGCGACGCTTTGGCCACCCTGGTGCCTGAAACCATGCAGCCAGTTATCCGAAATCGCAGAAAACACGCCCTCCAGGTATGTTAAAACAACATGCAAGAGATCAAAACAACACATCTCCCAGGCTACCCGACACCACATCTAAAACTCGGGAAATCGCACGTTCAAATCGTACCTACCGCAAACTGCGCACGGTCTGCACCAAGCGCCAGAAGCGCGGCAGCTGGGGGACACTCTCTAGGCCTATTCGTACATCCTCGTTCGCTTAGCAGCAAGCTCTTGCCATTTCTTACGACGAGAGAACACTAGAGATGGTGCCATCTATGAAGAGCCTCTGAAACTGCATTTCACTGGAGCAAAGGTTTTGAGCTATCAAATTTATGCACCATCTATGAGGGTAGTTTATGACATCGTTGAAAGTTTTTCGAGCCAAGAAAGGAAGAACGAAATGAGCAAAAAATAAACGCGTCCTATCGCTACCCGCCAGATGGCGCCAGTGTCCCAAGAGATCCCGAGAGGTTCGAGAAGTGAGCGCGTGGCCTTGAGCGTCGCTCAATCGGTGGCTCTAGGCCGGACGGTGCCACGGGCCGAGGAGGAAGGAGAGGACGCGCACCTTCTCTCCCTGGAGCGAGGGCACGGCATCCCGGAGGCTGCTGAAGCTGTACTTGATGTGGTCCCGGCGCCGGCGCTCCAGAGCATTGTGGTGCGCCCTCTTGTCCGCCTGCAGCAACAAACACCGCCACGTCCGTCGCAACAGACGGCACACAAACACCGAACCGGCACAAAAATGATGCGTGCTCATCGAACGTCTCGCCACTCGTAAATCATACAATTGGTGCAGTGTTAGGAACAGATGCGACGACGGAATTATATATGGACACGCCCGAGCATGTCTGCTTGATACGTGTAAGATTCTAACCCGTCTGCAAACAGTTTTCGTATGACTATTGTGGCCTTCGTACTCGGACTCTACGCAGTGTTTACACGTGGATGCCCACCAGCCGGCATCCGCTCGCATTAATGTCTATAGTTTAATACATGAATGCAGAGGAGGCCAGTTGTATATAGTTATCTGGACTAACAAGTACGCTCTCCATTCCAAGTAGACGGTCACTACATGTAGCTTACTTCAAGTAATACATTCTCTATTTCTCATCCTTTGTTTTTTGTTGTTGTTCGCATGCCCAACTTTAGATTTAAATAATATATACATATTTAGTGCGACACCAATGTAACTATGTTGAGGTTGTTACATTTTTTTATGTCAAACAGACCAAGCATTGTGAAATGTCGGGGAGTTGTTTTTACTCATTTCAAATTGCTATGCTAAGCTGCAAAAAAAAAAAAATCAATCTAAAAAAAAGAAAAAGAACCACAAAGTTGGTTAAAATTGAGAACACTTTCGGTGTGGAAATTCAGACACTTTTGAAATGGCCACCGGCTGATTCAAAGGCTCTAGCCATGTTCGTAAGCCATTCAAATGAATGCAAAGAATTCTACTGCCATTTTTAATTCGACCACCACGAGGGAACAAAAAAAAGGCATAATAGACAATTTCTTGCGGGCCAGATTGGACATTTGTAAGTTAAGATAGGAAATTAGGAAAATATTAAAAGAAATCACGGTGCTGGGACTGCCTTTTGGCACCGCGGTATAGACCCTTTCCGGAATTCAGTGCCATCTGGTGACTCAAATGGCAGTTTATCTTTTACTATACTAATGGCGGCAATGAACTTGTGGTCTGCAGTATTTAATGGGGCACCGTCACTTAAAGGTCAACGCTATACGAGAATGTGCACTTCACTGCAATTATTTTTCAATCTCCTTTAGTGTCAATGGCGAAACAAATGCAGCCAGTCGGAACGAAACGCCAACCCACATAGACGCCTTGATAGAATTCTATACATCAAGGGGCTTTGAAGCCGAGTGAGTGCTACTAACAGATTGACTGGGACCGAGTTAGAAATGAACGCTTACGCAGCTCTTGCGTCCAATTCCTGCTTCACGCCGCGCTAACATCGAAAATGTATAGGCCTCGAATCATCTGCTTAGGAGCATCTTCAACTTCTTCCTTCATCAGTAAACAGAAGGCCGCCATTAGTATAGCATATATGCCGTTTTCAGATGATGATGATAGTGATCAAAGAGGCCAGACTGAATTCCGGAAAGGGTCTTATAGACCCTTTCCGGAATTCAGTCGTGAAATCAGAGGTCCAGTTCAGCTCGGAGACGCAGCAGAGGAGCATGGGCAGACAGGCACTGGGGACGCATGGGGATACACCAAATGAAGGGGTGCAGGGAGACATGGGCTGGGCATCTTTCGAGGCTAGAGAAGCAATCAGCAAGTTGAAATTTGAACAAAGGTAAGACACCATTTAAGGTACACAATGGGCGAGAAAGGTATATAACCATCTATACATGAAAAGTCTGAGCACTAATTGGACAAACTGAGCCTGAAAACTCAAATTAAATTACCAACAGTCAAGTGCAAAAGCAGAACAGACTACCTCTGTGAAAAACGAAATAAAAGAAGCCAAAAAATCTGGGAGGAAAGAATGCAAAAAAAACAAATCTGCTTTAACTATGTATAGGAGGACGAAAACAGGAAATATGGAAGGAACATTGATATAATTCACCAGGGAGCTCGTTATTTGAGGCTAAAACAGGAGTATTGAGGACTAGGACATATAGGACAAACTATGAGGAAATGAATATGCTGTGTGCCGTATGCCAAAAGGAAGATGATACAATAGAACATGTGCTGAACATCTCGTCAAGGAACAGCGGCAAACAACTTGGACAAGGGTACAGAAACATACACGACAGGACGGCGCAGACCTGGCAATCGTTGTTTAATACACGTGATGTTGAGGTGCACAGGGCTTGCTCCCACCCTCCCGGAGGGAACGACGGATTTGGCTGGTGCGCTCGGGTTTGCAGACGAGAATGGAAGAATGGATGATAAGTGCACCTTGACAACAAAAAGGAGATTGGAAGACTGGTGGAGAATACCTGGGGAGAATTGAATGAAACTAACTAGCACGGCTGGGGATGGGTGGGACGAAGGAAAATTGGGACTCCTTTGCGTGCAGCTCCGGCCCAAAATTTCAACCCAGTCTCCCAGTGGGCAAGGTATTAGGATAACGCCGACTAGGTTCAATCAGAGGAAGATTGGTGACGCCCTTGCCAAAGGACAATTTTTTAATTTTTTTCTGCCCAATATGTACAATGTGTAAACGGTATATTGGGCAATCATCCTCATGACCTGGTGATAGTTACAGAAATGCATTGGCTTGGGGGGGGGGGGGGGGGGGGGGGGGGGGGGGGGGGGGTGAAAGGGGAAAACGGGTTTTTGTTTTTAGGCTAGGTGGCACAAGCTACCACCCGTTATAAAGGGTACTGCCGTTATCCATCCATCCACCGTGACACAGACAAACTAAAAAATGATGATTCCAGAGAACAGAAAGAGCACGTCCTACATGTGATCAAAAAAACTTAATTCGAGGTAAGCACGGCGTGCCCTGAACCGAAATTGTAAAATGGAGCAGACATCTGCTACTTGCAGTTAACTGAAAATGAGGCTCAAAGTTATCACTTCCCCTTGGAAAAAGTAATAGTTTCCAGTGTGCTGCAACTGAACTACAGCAGGCAAGTAAAGTAAGTGCTAGATATATTACAGCCATCACCTTTGTATGTAGCACATTTTTTGCTTATAATAGTGTTAGGCATAAATGTCACAGCTTTCAGAATCCACTGGACAATTTCTTGCTCACACAAAAACACAAGCTTCCATGCAGCCTCAGGTTCAAAAGTGTATACTGTAGCAACCTTGAAAGTGATTAATAAATATTAAAATTGGAACCAGAGCGCGACTACCAGCAGTCGCCAAGATGCGCTTGGATAAGAATCCGAAACGAGAGTACGCGTCAGAAATGAAGGGTTTTTCAAAACATGGTAAAATGCTCAGCATGCTTTATACTTGTCTAAAAAGGGTTATTGATGATGCCCAGTAAGTTTCTAATTGAAACTATGGCCTTTAAAAGAACAAATAAAAGGCTACTTTCTAAAGAACTTAAAAAAGAAACTGTTCTTTTCTAAATGGGCTACTGGGCAGACACCAAAACGGCACAAACATTTTTTCTGTGCGATGCTTAGTTTTCGCAGGAGCGATTTGGCCTGCGTTTTCTGAAACACCCTGTATATACACACAATCCACGAACGAAGCGTTCGTAATCGCAGATGCGTCCAGACTCATCTTGCGAATGATAGCGTCCCGGATTTTTAAAGTAAAATCCGCAACCTACATTATTCAAATACAAACAAAAAACTAGTTTTTTGTTTGTATTGTTTGTTTTTTTTATGCGCACAGATTAAACAGCTAAATCATGCAAAACAACAAAAAAAAAATAAAGGTCCAGTTTTCTTGCCGCCACAATTTTTTAGCTGGGTAGACTGCATGGCTCGAGGCGTTCGCTGATCAGCGGGCACAAAAACCAACTGCGCACCCGTTTTCTTTCGTTTTATCAGAGATCCAGGAGATAGGACGGCGAAACTGAAAACAACGGGTAGAGCCGTTGCGTAAGCGGGCGTTGCGTGAAGGTCGAAGCCATCGCCGCCGTATTTTTAGGCACGGGGCGAGAACAGCCCTACACATTCTAAGCCAAGAACAGCAAAAAGAAAAGAAAAAGGGCCACCTAGATTTATGTTGCACGACTCTAAAGCCCGCGTCCACACGCCAAGAGAAACGAGTACATAACGTGTTCGTCGATGAGGATAACATAACAAAAATAGCAGGGAGAGGGTAGGCATGGACGCCAGCCCGCCAGCTGAGAGCAACATACGGGCACTGCCAGTCACCGCGCTACAACAGTAGCAGGCCGCACCTAACGTCGGCGGAGTCTACGGTGCGTTGTCACAATCGATCGGCGCAGACCCGAAAGCAAAGAAACGCGACATAAAAACAGCGCGAGGACACAGTGGATCATCGCTAATCTGCACGAGCACCCAACCGATGCCAACGGCAGCAGCCAGTCACGTGAGAACACACATGGCTGCCATCACGGTGGCTGCCATCTTGAATCGGATCGTATCGCTTTTTTTTTTTTTTTTTTTTTTTCTTTTTGTCCACGCGAGTGACAATAATGCAGATCCAGTACCGGATTTCAGTGGTTTCAAGCCGTCCCAAAGAACACCGTCGTACCCGGCAAGTACCGTCCACACGTTAGGTGGGCTTACCTCTTCACCCTGCAGCGAAAAGAAAAATGAAACGAAGAAAAACGTTAGATACTCGGGCTACATGGGTGTACGGAGCACAAAAAGAAAAAGAAAAGGCCGCCACCAGCGCGCAGCAAGATCACCTGCCCGTGCGATCCCATGCTGGATCCAGCGAAGCATGGTTGGATGGGCCAAAAACACAGGAGCGTTTCTTTGGACCACCAAACCAGCGACGGCATGATTCCATTGGATCGGGGGCACATTTCGAGCAAAACACTACGCCGTGACTAGAAAAGCGGTCACTTCCGAAGCGTCAGAGCGGCTTCGCCGACCGAGCACAGAAGGGATGATGCTTTTTCCGCGGTCACGCCGTACTCACGTCGCTTTCTATGTCCACGTCTCTCTCTTCATCGCTCATTTTTCCGACGTATCTCGAAGAAAAAGGAATCGGTGAGCGCGCTGTAGCGACCCCGCCGAGCTCCGAAGCTTGCGAGTGCACCACACTTGACTTCGCCGTCGCCGCCAGCCAACCCAAAGCAAGCGGAGTGCGAATATGGCGACGACAGCGCCACGCGGTCAACCCACGTGCGTTCCTCTTACGTCACTTGGCGCCTGTAAACATTTCTGCACACGGCACAAAGCAACGGCGTAGTGTAGAGGGTGGGGTTAGTAGAGACAACTCCTGCTTCGCGGATGCGCTGGTAGATTTTATGTTTTGCTGCCGCTCGACGCGCTGTCTATCGCGTGCGGCGGCTGGAAGAAAAAAAAGGAAACGCGTTCGCATGTGCAGTTCGCCGATCGTGCGGCGTCCGAGTGACTCGGACCGTACGAAAATGAGAAGAGCCGTGAAAAGGAGAGCTTTCCCTTTCGCCCAGTAGCGTCTCTTGGTTTTGGTGACAAATGCGCGGGTCCATATCACAAGAGCGAATGACATTTTAGCGAACGGCGACATTTGAGCGAATGGTCGTTTTAGCGAATAACGGGGGCGCGCGTTAACCCATCCGTCGCGCTGCGCTTTACGCCGCTTCGCGGCGACAGTCTTCGGCAACTCATTACAAAAATGTGAACCCATTTGGCCCACCCGAAAACGCCGCTTCGCGGCGTCCGACTATTCGCTAAAGTGTCGTTCGATGAAACGTGGGCGTTCGCTAAAACGTCATTCGATCAAGTGAGTGCCTCCCCAAATGCGCCTAGGGCGCGATCAAAATTGGCTTTCACTTCGCCCCCCTCCCTTTTTTTTTTCTGCCTAGGTAATCCGGAGTACAAGTTCATCTGCTTCTAGCACAGGGGTTGCGATGATATCAACGCCGAGCTCGCATTGGCTGATCGGAAAAAAAAAAAAAAAAAAAAAATAGTGGGTAGGCTTTGAGGCATCTAGCATTGAAGTCTGCCCTCTATCCTTCCAATCAAAGCCAATCAGAGGTGTCGGCGTTGCTCTGACGTCACCTGCCAACGCAAGCTCCTGCGCAAGAAGCAGACGACTTGCACTCGGAGAGCAAGTTCGTCTGCTTCTTCTGCAGGGGTTGCGGTGATGTCAGAACGCCGAGCTCTGAGTGGCTATGATTGAAGAAGGATAGTAGGTAGACCTCAGAGGCAGCTTGCTTCGAGGTTGTGGGATTTCCCTTGCTGCTACCCGTCTCGGAGAATGACACAGCACACCAGTTCAACAACACGTAAACATTTAATGACCGCTATCGCCTGCGCCGCGATCCCAACAGCCCCCGCGCATCCGCTGCGACGGCCTTTTATCAGCGGCGGAGCGCCGCTCGCGTGGCCAGTTGCCCTTGGCCCCCTCGTGGCCAAGATGACCACTTATGATTGTCGGAGGGGCAGCCTGGGCCAACCGCTTGGAATCGCCAGGTTGCCCACACATCTCCCCCCTTCCAAAAAACGAAAACAGAGGACGTCTTTGATGGTCTTCGGGGGGGCCTTCCTTCTTGGTCAGCAAGGGTCTTCTCAGATGAGCGAGCACGGGTCCGACGTCAGTACTTCCGGACAGTACCGATGCAGCCATGGGGGGTGGTCTGATGATGGGAGCTGCGTCGCCGCTGTCTGGCACGAGGAACTAGAAATTAAAAACAACATGAGGCCATGGCGCGGTAGGAAAAAGTAGCCGCGCACACGAAAGATGCCTGTCCCACTGTGCATGCGGGAGCGCGGACCATTTCTCTTCTCCCCCCCCAAAACACCGAAGAGGGCATGAAGATAATACGCTTAGAACTCGTGCTACTCCCGGTCGTCTTCACCGCCGTCTCAAGTTGTACCGCGGTAGAGACGGTGTGGAATCTTCCGAGAGGTGGTCCGGATAGTCGTCATCTGGAACCTGCGACACATCTACCTCCTCGGGTTCATAGAAAGCTTTTAGGTCGGCGACATGAATAGACCCGCACACTTCACCAGATTCACAATGCACCAGCTCATAAGACAGGTTGGAGAGCTTGCTACTAACACGGTAGGGGCCATCCCACCTCTTTGCTAAAGAGGCCGTGAAGCCTCTAGCAGCATCACTCAGCGGATGAGTTCGCCTCAGTACCAGATCTCCTACCTTGAACTGCAGATTTCGCCTCCCCTTGTTGTACTGGTTTGCCTGCTGCAGTCTCGAGACGTCGAGGCTCTCTCGAGCTTCACGCAGGTTCTCCGTGAAACGCTTCCGGAGATCTTCTGCGAACTGCGTGGTTGTGCGCTGCGTGCTTGCAGGATCTGTGCAAAGGAGGCCGTTTCCCAGGGGAAACACGAGCTCTTTTCCAAAGTTAAGTTGGGCCGGAGTAAAACCCGTGGACCGGTTGATTGTTGTGCGGGTAGCGAATGCCATTTCTGCTAATTTCGCGTCCCAGTCTTTGTGTCGCTCTGTATGCGATACAAGCATCTGCTTCAGGTTACGGTTCACTCTTTCCGTGATATTCGCCTGTGGATGGTAGGGCGAAGTCCGTTTGTGCCGTATGCCTAGCGCCTTACACGCATCCACGAACACCTTGCTAACAAAATAAGAAGCGTTGTCTGTAATAAGCGTTGCGGCAAAGCCAAAGCGCGCGAACGTCTCGAGAAGACAGTCCCAGATTTTCTTAAAGTCTAGTTTGCGCAAAGGAAACATTTCGACCCATTTTGTGAAATGGTCGGTCACTACTAGCAAATACTGATTGCCGCGTGGACTACGGGGAAAGGGACCGACAACGTCGCAGGCAACACACTCCCAGGGGTACTTGCTTTTGACCGACTGCATTAAACCTGGTGGTTGGCCACCTCGGGGTTTTGCCTTCTGACAAACCGGGCAGCTACGAGCGTACCTCATCACATCCTGCCTCATACCTGGCCACGTTGCAATTTGGGACAACTTTTCGTACGTTTTGCTCCCACTGCTGTGGCCTGCCAAGGCGGGATCATGCATATATCTTATAAATGACTTACGCAGTTTACGTGGTATTACAGACCGGAATGGCGGGCCGCTCGACCCATCGTCCGCCTGGGGGATGTATCGCAGCAGGATGCCGTCGCTGCTGAGCAGGTATGAGTCCAAGTCTCTGGGATTCCCAGCGTCGGCTGAGTTTTCTTCTGCCAGCTGGTGCATCACCTTCTGACAAAGTCCATCGGACAGCTGGGCCGCTCGGAGCTCCTCTCTGCTCACCAGGGTTCCCCACCGCGACTCTGGTGTGATGGGCGCCGCATTGGCCAGTGCCACCAAGTCGGGATCCACCTGCATTTCCTGCCCGAGAAGTGGAGCACGGGACAACGCATCTGCAACGTGGTTAGCCACTCCACGCTTGTACTCGATTGTGTATTTGTAGCGCTGGAGCGAAAGGGCCCATCGAGCGAGTCGTCCTGCAGGGTTTTGAAGCCCTTTGAGCCACGAGAGAGCCATGTGGTCAGTTTGAATGCTAAACGAAGCGCCGTCAAGGTACATGTCAAACTTCTTAAGCGCAAAAATAATTGCCAGGCACTCTTTTTCGGTTGTTGAGTAGTTTCGCTCCGCTCCGGTTAACGTATGACTGGCGAAAGCTACGGGACGAAGAACGCTGTCATGTTCCTGCAGAAGGACTGCTCCTAATCCGTAATCGCTTGCGTCGGTCTGCAAGACGAACGGACGATTCAAGTCGGGCAGGTTTAAACACGCGTTTTCAGTCACAGCCCTTGAAAGACACGCGAATGCGGTTTGCTGCTCTTGCCCCCAGCACCATTTCGTTTTTTTGCGGAGCAATCGGTTCAGGGGTTCAGTTATCTCAGCGCATTGCGGAATAAAATCTCTATAAAACGCAATCATCCCGAGATATCTCTGTAGGCTTTTGACGTCATAAGGGGGTGGGTACTCCGTTATTGCGCGCAGCTTATCTTCATTCGGCCGCAGCGTTCCGTTATCCACAACAAATCCGAGAAGGTTGATTACAGGCGATGCCAACTGGACTTTATCTGGATGAATCGTAAGGCCGGCTTGACGCATTCGTTCGAGTATGATCTGAAGGTGCACGAGATGCTCCTCGAATGTTCGTGAAAAGACCACTACGTCATCCATGTACGCCATCGCAAACTCGTACTTCGCGTCACCGAGGACAACGTCCATTAGGCGTTGAAAGCTGGCGGGAGAGTTGGACAAACCAAAGGGAAGGCGAGTGAATTCGAACAACCCCCTATGGCAAATGAATGCGGTCTTCTTTACATCAGCCGGATGAACTTCGATTTGAAGAAATCCGCGGCTGCAATCGAGGGTTGTGAAAACAGTCGCGTTTCCAAGGGCATACATTACTGAGGAAATACTAGGAAACGGGTAACTGTCTCTGACTGACACTTCATTTAGGCGCCTGTAATCAACACAAAGCCTTGCTGTGCCGTCCTTCTTTGGAGCAAGGACTACCGGGGAAGCCCACGGGCTTTTTGACTGACGTACTGCGCCTGTGTCGATCATTTCCAATAGCGCCGCATCAAGAAGTTCGCGCTTGTGAGCACTTATGGGTCTCGGATTGCACCTCCGGGGAGGTGCATCCTTGGTTTCGTTGCGGTGCTGTAGGAGATCGGTTTACCCAGGTCTTTCCGTGAACATCGGCGAGAAGGGTTCCAGCAGTTGCTGGAGCTGCTTCTGTTTGTCTTCACCGGAACACTTTTGCACGGCTTTGAGCACGCTGTCTGGAAGTAAAGGCATCTGCCCGGCAAAGTTTAACGGGAACGCTTGGCCGCGAATACAATCCTGCCGTCTGGTAAACGGCGTTAATTTCGTTTCGCCACCCAACCAATATCCAGCCTGGGCAAAGTCGAGCAAAACCCGCTCCGCTGCAATGGCCTTTTATCAGCGGCGGAGCGCCGCTCGCGTGGCCAGTTGCCCTTGGCCCCCTCGTGGCCAAGATGACCACTTATGATTGTCGGAGGGGCAGCCTGGGCCAACCGCTTGGAATCGCCAGGTTGCCCACAAGGTCTACCCACTATCCTTCAATCGGAGCCAATCAGAGCTCGGCGTTCTGACGTCACCGCAACTCCTGCAAAAGGAGCAGACGAACTTGCGCTCCACATAGTTTATTAAATATTCACCGGTCAGCTTTCGCCTTTATACTCCCGATTTCACTATTACGCACTGTTTTTATATCTGGACATACGACAGAGGAGGCCGACGCGCAGAATGCATTCCCAAACTCGGGAAGCGGACGATCCTGCGCTCGTCGGCAGTTACGTGGGCAGTAGAGCTAGAATCACTACGTAACGTACAGAGGATACGGATGTATGAAAGTCAGGATAACGTCCACTTCAACTGAATAAAGCTTGTTTTCAGGAAAGCGTTGAAGGCCTTGCGGCGGAGTCTCACACCATTGACGCCTCGCTGGCAAACGCCGGCGTGCGGCGTTTGTGATGACGGGCGCCTGGAGGCATGGTTGGAGAGGCTCATCTTTAAAAAAATTAACTTCTCAGCAACAGCATAGGGTACTTTTTTTTTTATTTCTTTTTAAATGAATGAGGAGGATTGGACTTTTGGCTATTTCTAAAGTTCAGGGAACCGTTGCCCACATTGCTTTTACTGGCTCTCTCAATATGGCCATTTTTGCATAAACTGGAGATTTTGTCATTTCCTTAAAACACAATCAAACGAGACTTCAAAAATTTAACACATGCAATTCGGTTATTAGTTATATGAGAACAAACAAAGAAATGTTGCAGCTAACACCTAAATTTATGTTGACTACATAAAATAAAGAAATGTCAAAAAGTATCTTCTTTTTGGTGCTCATATTTGGATCCAAAATGGCGTCTTTCAATGCTTGAAATTTAGCGTAATATTATTAAGTAATTAGGCGCCCGCTTAAATTCGTCTGGTCCGCCACACGTCCTTTCACAATGTTTTTCTTAACTACATGAGTTTTATGCAAATTCTAGAAATTTAGAGATGATACACTGATGTCTCGTTAATATAGGACAACTTCGTTCCCCCCAAAAAATCGTCCATAATCTGGTTTATACATAACAGCGAGACAAAAATGCACGTATTTCCCCAGTTTGTCCCATATAGCGAGGTATCCATATGAACGGCGTTCATATTAATATGTCTGTATCAGCAAAAATAAAATTTATTTTTACAAAAAAAAAAGTATATATATATATATATATATATATATATACTTATTTTTAAGTTCAGAGGCATGTTCATCCAAATTAATTTTAGTACATATCCCAGACATGAAAAGAAAAGCAATGTCGCGTCCTTTGACATGTTGACCCTAGAGTCAACATACCAAAGGACGCGGCATATTTTTTTTCTTTTCATGTCTGGGATATGTACTCAAAATTAATTTGGATGAACATGCCTCTGAACTTAAAACTAAGTATATATATATATATATATATATATATATATATATATATATATATATATATATATATATATATATATATATATATATTTTTTTTTTTTTTTTTTTTTTTTTTTTTTTGCGTTGCGTGTTGACGTTATAGTCCTCCGTTCACGCTTAAGCTGTCAGTGAAATATGTGGGCTCCGGGGAAAAGGAGAATAAAGAGGGGCTTTTCATTTCCACAGTGGGGTCTGGTGTAAAAGGTAGGCCATTAATTGGTCTAACAAGCACGTAGCCTTCACTTGTAAGAATGAAAAGCCTGTCTTTATTCTCCTTTTGCCCGGATACTGTCTCACTGTCATCCTAGAAAAAAAAAACTGAAAAGAATAAAAAAACATTTTTTTTAAACAGCCTAATTGGAACACGCGTGTCAAAAAAAAAAAAAAAAAGTTATGCGAAAAAAAACTTTAGAGCGATTTTGAAGGCGAGAGATTTATTTGAAATTCTGCGCGCAAAGTCCATGACGTCACGGGTCATTCCGGAATGACCATCTCGGTCGTTCGCTCTTTCCACCTCAACGTGAAGCCGATGAGCCGATCCACCCAAATCCTCCACGCGCTCGGAATGCCGAGAGAGAAAACAAGTGGAAAGGGGGTGACCACCAACTAAATCGCGTCATCGCGCCGTCAATATTGCTCTAATTTTTTTTTTTTTTTTTTTGTCGCGTAAAATTAAATTTTTAACACGCGTGTCCCAACCAAACTGTTAACAAAAAAAAACAAAAAAAAGAAAGCATTCTTTTTCTTTTCAGGGGCCCTTTAAGCGTGAATGGAGGCCTATGGCGTCAATTTCTTTACGTGTGCTCGGGCACACCTGCGGCCGCTTGCTCGTGGAAAGATATGGTCCTACAGTTCGTGCTGGCACTGGCAGCACCATAGCGATTGCACTTTGTCAGCGGTCTTATGTGCTTGCAGCAGTGCATGTTTACTTTGCTACAGGACCTAGTCACACGTTCAGTTAAAATTGAAAAGTGTTAATGAAATAAAGCTGAACCAAGCTTAGATTAAAAATAAAATCGCAGATTTTGCCAAAAGACTTGAAGTGGCTGAATCAGAAACATCTGCCCTCGAGTCAACTCAGAAAGAACTGGTTGAAACACGGAAAATTGTTTCCTCTGTACAACAAGAAAACACCTCCCTGCGTAACCGTTTGGACGAATTGGAGGATAGATCACGGCGTGAAAACCTGCTGTTCTATGGTGTGGGCGATTCCAGGTCAAAGACATGGGCAGAAACGAAAAATAAAATAGTTGGCATACTTCCCCCCCAACGTACGGTTAACCTTCAATTTGCCCCAGGAGACTTTTAGTGAACGCACAGACTCGGCTCTTTCACGGTTGAAAGATGTAGACTTGTCATTGTGAAGTTTTCTTCGTATAAGCTAAGAGAACAAATTTTAGTCTCCCGCTAGAAACTAAAATCTGCAGGGACACCGGTCAGTGAGGACTTCTGCCCCACGACACGCCAGGCTATAGAAAAAAAAAAAAAAAAGAAGCTTGTGGAATTCGGTATCTCTATAGACTCAACCTTCAGGCTGAGATATAACAAGCTTTTCGTCAACGGAGAGTGCTACATTTATGATCACTTAACCGACAGTATTAAATTAGCAACTAAAAGCGATTCCATCGCACTTGTCTTTGATGACCAAGTAAATGGAAATCCTTCCCCTATAACAAATCTTCATTAGCATGCCGCGCGGGGTGGTGGTTATCTTCAAACCAATTGCCTCGTGATAACGTTTCCGTTCTGTTTACCAATATCAGGAGTGTTGTTCCCAAAAATGAGGACTTGTGTTCGATTATCGACTCATCTAGTGCTGACATAGTGTAACTGAAACCTGGTTAACAAGCAAAATCCGTTACTCTGAAATTTTCCACTGCAAAAACACTTTAATATATATCGTCAAGATAGAAGGAGTATAGGGCTGGATGCGGTGTTCTTATTGCTGTCGCCAATTATATTTCGTCATTATGTATTAATGTGGTCACTGACCTCGAGATAATTTGTGTTTCTGTTTGTATAAATTATAACAAGTATGTTTTGGGTGTCTGCTATAGCCCTCCCACAAAGATCGCCAATTTGTTGCCGAGCTTCACGATGTCGTTAACGCGATCCATGTCCGCTTCCCAAATGTTCCTGTAATACTGTTGAAAGACTTTAATTGCCGAAACATTGTGTAGACGAGCGGCAGCTAGTTCTTTCCTTAACCCATTTTCCACAGAGAGTAATGCTTTTTAAACTTCTGCACCGGTTTTAGCTTTTCGCAGACAGTATAGTACAGCCTCCACGGGTTACTAATTCTATAGCCATTCAATATTAGATTTATAGTGTTAACCACGTCAAGTGAACTTATTTCCCCTCTTACTTATTTACCCGGTCTTAGCGATCATTCTTTGTTGCTATTCTCCTTAAATATCCCAAAGTGTTAATCGTCGAAAAGTGTTAAACGCATGTTTGACTATGCTCATGCTGATTTTATACAGCCATCAACAACGATCATGTGTTTGTTTTTGCCGGAATATCTGCGCAACTTTTCCGAGCGTTCCGTCGAAACTAATTGGTGTTTATTTAAAGACAAAGTGAATTCTCTTATGAATCTGTACATTCCTGTGCGAACTGCTTGTTCTTTTGCTCGATTCCCATGGTTCACTGGAGCGCTCAGAAGGCTTTCAAACAAGAAGAAACGGTTGTGTCGCTCTGCGAAGTTATCCGCTATCATCAATTGCTGATTGATACGCTGAGCGGCATATCGCTCAGTCGCTGCTTTATATAAAACTGCCGTCAGTGAAGCCAAAGAGCGTTTCTTCGGAAGTACGTTGCCACCAATGTTGCTCAACAATCCTCGTCAGTTTCGGAATGTTGTGAACCCCTGCAAGAAACCTGGTATAGTAAGGCTCGCCAACTCGGACGGGGAAGAGATACCAGAGAGGGAGTGTGCATCTGCACTAAATGAAATGTTTGACGACTCCTTTACCAGCTCAAACATTCTTGACATGCCCTGACTTGCTCCCATCAAACTTTTGTACTAGTACAAAAGTTTAATGGGAGCAAGTCAGGGCATGTCATTTACTCACACTTTGTTAACTTTCAAGATTATAATTCTTTTTTCACTCCTTCTCAGCACGGCTTTCGTAAACTTTTTCCGTGCGAAACTCAACTGCTGTCTTTTACTAACGACCTGCTTTCTATAGATCGTGGATCCCAGATCACGGTGTAAGAGTGTATCTTACACCGTGTCCCAGATTGACTGCGTTTTTCTTGATTTTAGAGAAGCATTTGACAAAGTTTCCCACAAGCTTCTACCCCTCAAACTTAGTAAACTTAACATTGACCCAACCGCGTTTTTTCCCCTGGATTGGAGACTTTCTAACAAATCGATCTCAATTTGCCTTCACTAATCAAGCTAATTCTCACTTCAGTTCCGTCACCTCAGGTGTCCCACAGGGGTCCGTCTTAGGTCCTCTATTATTTCTAATCTACATAAATGACTTACCTCAGAATCTGTCTTCCTCTGTTAGTCTGTTTGCAGACGACTGTGTCATCTATCGCGAAGTCACAAATAACTCGGATGTTCAACTTCTTCAGACTGACTTAGACACTGTTTTGAACTGGTGCAACGCGTGGTGTATGTCACTTAACATTAACAAATGCAAAGCGACGCGTGTATCTCCGACGTAACCCATCACCTCTTTCATACACCCTTGGTACCTCCCCCTTGGAAATCGTAACTTCCTACAAATATCTTGGAGTTCATATTACGGGTAACATGTCATGGAACGTTCGCATTGATCATATCACCGCTAACGCTAACTCCATGCTCGGTTTCTTAATACGGAATTTTACTTTAGCACCAGTGTCACTGAAATCACTTTTATTCAAAACCCTGGTATACGCTCTAAATTGGAGTACGCTGCAGTAATCTGGGATCCCGGTCACATCACGCTCGTATCTAACATTGAAGCCATTCAGAACCGTGGCGTGCGGTTTATCTTTAATAATTATCATCGTTCAGCCAGTGTGTCATCCATGAAATCTAACTTATCTTTGCCCCTCCTTTCTCTGCGCCGTAAAGTATCTCGTCTAACGCTTTTTCATGAAATTTACTAAAGAAAAACTTATTCCCCCTCCCCCGCACATCTCCTTTCGCCTTGATCATCAGTATAAAGTCGGAATTCCCCAGTGACGCACCTCCGCTCGACTCTTTTATGCCCAGGTAGTCATCCGAGTGGAACCACCTTCCCGCATCTTTAGTATCTATTCTATTTGATTCTTTTAGAAGTGCATTAACCAGCCATTTTTGTCAGCAGGCACCCTGACTGCTTTTTCTCTCTGGTATACATTTTTGTATTTATTCTCATTTTTTGTATTATGTTTTGTTACTTGCCCCTCCTCTCTGTAATGCCCTCGGGCGTTGAGGGTACTGAAATAAATAAATAAATGAATAAATGTTTTTCTAATGAGCAGCCAAAGACTGTCGCCGCGAAGCGGCGTTCAGGCAGGGCCGGGGGAGGGGGGGGGGGGGGGGGGGGGGGGGGGCGGGGGGGCGCTAACACGCTCCCGAATAATACACGCGCCGTCCGAAACTGCCAGCATTTTTTTCCCCGGACTATCGTGGCGGCTGCCGGCAAAATAGTCCCACCCTTTTTAATTTCTACTATACCGTTCCACAGTGGTCTTAATTAATTTAGCTTGAAAATAATTTTGGTTTCTGCCACCCGTATCCACGAGATGCCGAGTTCGTCATAACTATAGAGATGTAAAATTTCATGAAATTTTGAGGGGCCTGAAAAGAACGTTTTTTTTTTTTTTTCACGTGTTTTTTCAGGAAAATACGAAAAATTTAAAAAAAGACGATTGCGCACAAAGCTATGAAAAACACGATAGATTTTAAATGTTACATTACTGCACCACAAAAGTGCCAGGCTCCATTCAGCAGAGCTTCCGGTTTCTAAATCTAGGTACGACTGGCTACGACAGGCACGTAGCCAGGATTTTGTTTCGGGAGGGGGGCGGGAAAGAGGGGGGGGCGCTCATGATAAAATGCTGTATGAGGGGGAGGGGGGAAGGAGGTCCCAGCAAAATTCAAGATTTCGGGGGGCCCGGGCCCCATGGCCCCCTTCCCCCCTTGGTTACGTGCCTGCTTCACGTCATGGCATCGATTTCACACCAAAGCGTCAAGACTGGCATTTATTATATCCAATCCGTGTCCGATCATTCCGATTCTTTTCCGCTCGACGCGTCAATGCTTCGCTGCGCAGCGGACGAAGCCTTCCGGACATTCTGGTTGGAGTGCACGTATTCAAGTTTTTGCACGCGATCCCATGCGAGCCCGTTGCGTAGCTTGGTGGGCACATTTCCGAATTCGGACCAGTTTCTTTCATATGCCGCAGAAGAAGGGCGAATCTGCAGTACTCGAGAGGTGAGGGGGGTTGGTTGGAGCAAAGTCCCACCACGTGGATGGATCCAAGTGCTTCGGAGACTCCCATCTCCTTTTGACCAAATTCCCTCGCAGGTTCTGTATTCTGCGATGTTATACAGAAGTTTCTCGACGTCCAGCGAGAGGTGGACATCGCCAACGGCGGCGCGCACCAGAGTTTCACAGTTTGTGAGCTCTTTTTTTTTTTTTTTTTTTTATTGTGGTTAAAAAACTTTAAAAAAAGAACTGTTTTTTTTTTTCGAAATTTCCGGTCGGAAGTGGCTCATGCGGCTCGTCGATAGTTTCGGTGTGTCGCGCTCCTGTACGCCGCTCTCCGCTTAGTTGCTGCGCTCGGACAGAAACTCGGAGCGTCGAAGTAGGAGTAAAGGAACGCGCCTCTTTGAACACTTTAATAATGACTTCTTTTTTCTTTTTTTTTTTTGCAGAAAAATTTTTTAAGAGGTGTGTAACATTTGATTTTATAGCTGTGAACAATATATCAATATTGCCATTTTAACGGCATGGTTTAAAACATAGTCTTCAGCCATGCGTCCTGTTTATTTTCAGTCCCTTCTACGTTTTGCATTCCATCCCTGTCTCTGGTTAATTCAACATGGTTAATATTCACCAGCACGCTTGCACCCTTACTATATTTTTTTTTATGCTAATCTTCAGCCTTATTATTAACTCACTGTTGTAAGAAATGCATAGAGAGCGTTACATGCACATAAAAAAACGAGAATTTCGAAAATCGAAAATCTGGCGCACTTAAGAGATTTTTAAAATTTTCTTTGTATATTTCATTTTTTTAGCCTCCCGCTTGTATAGTACTGGTATATCGAGAAAGGCTAACAAAAATGGTGTTTTGTTTTTTTGCGTATCCCCTATTACATATGGTGAAATGGTGGAAAGTTGGGCGAGTCGGTGGTACATGTTTAACAGAAAACGTTTCCGTTAAACCCATATTAAAAGATTGATTCTCGTCATCGGCCCGTGTCTTGAATTCCGCGACAACAAATCCACAGAAGAGGATTATTTTAATATTTATTATGCAATACCCCCCGTTTCAGTTGTTCGTTCAGTGCTTATATTAACTAATAAACCCTCTGTAGAGCACAATGCTCTTAGTATGTATATGGGACGATGACGACACAGAACCCAAGTTACGCGCCGTGACGATACAGCACTCATGGGCGTACCAACCAGGGGGGGGGGGGGGGGGGG
This sequence comes from Ixodes scapularis, assembly GCF_016920785.2. Taxonomy (NCBI): domain Eukaryota; kingdom Metazoa; phylum Arthropoda; class Arachnida; order Ixodida; family Ixodidae; genus Ixodes; species Ixodes scapularis. The sequence continues at coordinate 85,861,083 of NW_024609836.1, read as the reverse complement.
CAAGGGGGCAGCAAGGGCTGGGGGGGGGGGGGGGGGGGGGGCACTGGGCAGGGCAAACACAGGACGGCGGCGCCCAAGAAATACCAAGGGCTCACCCCCCAGTCCTTGGGGGGGGGGGGGGGGGGGGGTGTCTGCTTTGTCCCACTTAAAAACGAGTTGGTACGCTACTGACAGCACTGATAGTATTTTAAAAGCATATGAAGCGGTCTGGGGCACATCCCCATTAGTACAAGTGACAGGAGCCATAAAATATAATTTATGGCCATCCAAACTTCCAAAGCAAGAATACGTTAATTTTAATAAATTTACCTCCGGAGTGCCTCTGTGTATTCAACTTCCGGTTTCGGTCTGACTTCATTATAAGCCGGTGACGAGTCAAGAACGAAGTGGAAGCTCCTCCCACCCCTTTCCACTTTAGTGGAGCGAACGCTGGAGAGGAGGTCACCTCCTTTTCAGCGTTCGTTCTGCTAAAGTGGGAAGGGGTGAGAGGAGCTTCCACTTCGTTCTTGACCTGTCACCGACATAGGTAATCGGTCCTTTATTTTATTTTATATTTTTATTTTATTCGTCAACGGGGAGGGAGATTATTGAGACCAGCAGGCTGGAAAGCAATAGTTTCAAACACTAAAACCCATTTTTTTTTTGTTTTTTTAGTCGAATTGACAATGGGTATCTATTTGCGGGAAACGAACGAACTCAATGCAATATATCTCCATTACTAGCGACATCTTCTCAGCGATCTCTCCCCCTGGGGTCCTCTAGGTGAGGAGACGTTGGAGTGTTGCTGTGGCCGGCTTGCCGCAGAAGTGCGAGAAAGGCGCTCACTATTGTTGTCTCGGCTCTCTCGGGGCCCCTCGCTGGCGGAACCTTCTTGCTGGTGAACTTTGGCCATCGGTATCAAATGTCGGGCGAGGTTTTCTACCAAATATCCCCAAAGATGGACACAGCCATCATGCCCCAAAGTTTTCTGCAAGCAGCTTTTATTTCATTTTCGTAACTCTTAGTGGGCGCTAAATATGTGTATATAGATATACTAAACAAATAAACAAAAGGTACATGAATCCAATGTAAAACGAACCGTTTACAATGACAATTACTCTTTACGATCCGAAAGCATGCAACATGTTGTCCCAAGTGTGGGCCTGTGCTGCTCCTGAAATTTGTGTCGCATTATTCGTGACCTGGTGACCATGCGATACAAGGTTTTCCCAGGAATTGAAATTAGGTAGAGGGTCTCAAATTTTAAGGCGGTTTGGGGGGGGGGGGGGGGGGCGCTTTGAGTGTAGAGGAGTCGTTGCGAATTAAGGAGGTGCCTTCAGAAAAACAAAGGGGGGTGTACACCCCTCCCCTCCCCCTAGGGGTGTGTAGGGAAATCACTCATGCGATATAGACCTAACTCATCTGAGAGAGACTCCGTGAAAGCATTGGCACTGGCACGCAAAGGCTGCATGCAATTTCCACAGGAAAATAGTGCACGAGAGCGTGCACTATTTTCCTGTCAATGAATTTACAGAGGCTGTCTTAGGGAAGAATTCAGCTCAGCAAGTCGGCCCCGGCTCAACAAGATGAAAGAGGCAGCCAACTAAACTAACAAAACAAGAAGAAAAAACAACATAGGAGCAACGGAATGGAAGCCGTGACACACTGTGAGATCAATTGAACAGGAATCGTGGTGACAGTATATTTTCGTCCGCAATACACTTATTCAAACAGAAATATGACGCCGAAGTTAGGTTGGTCCAGAAATGACACACGAGGGAACGCACCAAATATTCTCTTTCACTCCTCTGAAAACAGCTTCCTGCGCATGTGCAGGTCCCGTAGATCACGTGGGCAGCAATACCGAGAAATAACTCGCTGGGTCACTTTTTTTTTTATATGCGGAGCGCTAGTTCGTCTGCTTTTCGGGCAGGCGTTGCGGTGACATCAGAACGCCTAAGCTTTGATTGGAAGGATAGGGGGGAGAACCCCAATGCTTAGCTGCCTTCAGGTATACCCACTATCCTTCCACTCCAGCCAATCAGAGCTCAGCGTCTTTCTGACGTCACCACAAGCCCTGCAAAAGAAGCAGACAAACTTACGCTTCGTCTGAAAGCGTTAAGAAGTGAAGAATACAGCACAGTGCACACTAACGACTGACGTTTATCTAAAAAGAACGAACCCTAAAAAAATACCGTGGAATTTGAAGTCCTTGAGTCGGCATATGAGTTTCAATCGTTTTTTTGTTCCTTTCGAAATAAACTCCAGTTGAGAGTATCTGTTGTGGCGCCTTCTTCACTCGCTGTTGTCTCGATTTCGCTCTCAATTCTGTGGACAGACGCGCAACGTTTTTCTTTTTTCAATGGCAAGAGTAAAATGAGTTTATTGGATACCTATGTATCTAAACTCACTGGACCGTTGATGTCCGTTGTGAAAGAGCGTTGAATAATAGGTTTTCGTTCGCAGACGGCGTTAAGCGTCCTTGTCGTCTTGGTCCCAGAGGTATCCCACGAGGCTGGTTGACGTGTCCAGCGTCGAATCCACGCCGCGTGTGACGGAGCTGTTTTCCATGTCGATGATGAGCGAAGTGACGCTCGAGATGCTCGTCGTCCGCTCCCTTTCCCCAGCAGACGGCCACAGGGTGGCGCAGTGGCGCTCAGAGCAGCCTGCTCCGACGACGATTGGCGGAGGGGGAAACCAGTGACGTGCACCGACGCCATCGAGGCCGTGGTGGTCCATTGGTCCACTGCACTGGGGCAGGCTGCTCGAACGTTTTCCGAAAAACCCAATTTCTGGGACAGAAGAAAAAAAAGTTCAGCCTTTCCACTCTGGCGAAGAAGGAAGAGCAACGGACCTGGTACTATGTGCCGCCATCTATGAGCGACGGCGGCAACCAGACAACTGACAAGCCGGTTGTCTGGTTGCCGCCGTCGCTCATAGATGGCGGTAGCTGTCCAGAGGGTTATGTCGACGTTTATTTGTCCACGGGCACGAAACTGGGGAAACTAGCCCCTAAAAGCTCCGCTTTGAAATCGAATATCAATGACGCCATCATCTGGGATTTTGGTGGCGTTAAAGTTCGGTTCACACACACAGCGTGGTGCCGAATCACTGCTGTAATTATATTTTGTTTCACTTTTAGTCCGAGCAACGCTGCGATTCGACGGAGACAGTGGAGAGTTTTAGCAGATCGTTCCAATACTTCCGGCACCCCGATAACGAAGATGCACACGCAAAAGCGGCGACAGGGCAGTGGCGCACAGACGGGGGGGGTTCAAACGCCTCCCAAAGCTCCGTTTTTTGTTTCTTTATTTTTTATTTGACGCGAAAGTTTGGTAGAGTGAGAGAAAAAAAGACATTTCTGCTTGACGGGTGTGAACCTTTCCGAAATTCCAGTCCGCTCACTTCACTCGCTATCATTATCCAAGTGTTGGACATTTGTAAGAGGGTGGTTTCATCTCAAATCGGGTGCAGGCAAAAAGGGTCAAATTTTTAATTTCGATGAAAAACATATATGCTATGACGCCGTTTCTAAAACCGCAGTCGCCACAAACCGCAAGTTTGTCGGATTTTTTGTTCTCGACTTATGCATTTTTAAAGAGGCCGCGGCGAAAAGCAGTGTTTTTCACACCCGTCGTGGGTCGGATGTTTCGCTTGATCTCCCGCCATGGATTTTTAGTCCACATTATATTATCTTTTTTCAAGCACTCTGTGGACACATTTAAAAGGCTCCAATACCATAAAATAACTTTAGGCGTTTTGCTTTTTTTCTGTAAAAATGTCAAAAACGCCCCCTCGGTCAATTGTTGACGAACTTTGACAATTAATTACTGGCGATCTACTTGGGTTACATTTATATTTTTTATGTCCACGGAGAACCCAAAACACGTTTTTTTAATGTATTATAAAATTACTCGGCTGTATAAAGTATCCTTTGCGGTACGTTTACGTTAATATTATGTGAAATCCAAAAAGTACCATTTTTGAAATTGATTTTCTCAAAAAACCCATTTTTTATTTTTTTTATTTTTTGTTCAAATGTAGATATGATAGTTGTCTACACGAAAATTAAGCCAAGAAACTGTGTATTTTGTTTGTATGTTTTATATTTAGGCCTCAATATCGGAAAAAGACGTCTTTGTTTTGCAAGACCTAAGTCAGACATAGCAACCCATGCGTCTCTATGAATTGTGAAGAAGTTTTCTTAAATTTTCTTCTGCTTTTTGTAATCAATTATAAACGGATTTTGTGGTATTGAATATTTATTTATGTTTTGATAAGGGCGGGAACCACGAGATACATATCTAACCAAATCAGCAGGCCTAGTAGACTTTCAATAACCAAAAGGCACAGATGTTGTATTGTTTCGATTTATAAACCTTTCACAGTAAACTAGCACGAGTAGCTATTATCTGTCATATTACTAAGACAAAGAAAGTCACCACATCGTCGATATATTATATACAATTCTTTCCGAAACCAAACACTGGGGTTTGTTCACCGCACATCGCACAGGTCACCAGGGAATGTCCCTTCACTTCCGTAATACATAAAAGTGATGATACATTAACGGTCCGAAACACACAGAGAGTGTGTCACGGAGAGGGGTAGGAAATAAAAATAAATAAATAGGAATTATTTCCTATTTACTTATCGCTACTTATCACTACTTACTACTTATCGCCTTGCCACCGAGCTGTGGCAAGGCGATAGGTCCACCCCTGGTGGAGAGTCAGACAAAGAAGTCGACAACACGTAAAGATAAAAAAAAAAAAAAAAAAAAAAAAAAAAAAAACACAATAATTTAATAAAGACGGGAAAACTCAGCCGCACATGGCAAGAACAAAAACACACTCCTCCGGGCATTCCCTAAACGGGACGCAACCAAATACGTGCGAACACGCTCTCTACATCACCGCAAGGCCGCTACGCCATGACGAAATAAACCCAACAACTGAACAGTGCTAACAAACAGTTAGTAAGAAAACATTGAAAAAAAAATGGTCAGAAAAAACCGCACCCAAGAAACAGTTCAGCGGGACGAAGAAACACACACGAGTCGGTCCCACGACACTGAAGTCTGGCAGGATGACGGCGTCCAGACGATGCTCGAATCTGTTCCTCCCTCTATTACGCACATCCACGACGGCTGTTCGGAACAGTGGCTGTGCGAAACAAAGGGAAGGATTGATTCGACCAGCGATGCGCGAGAATGTTACCGAGACTATGCCTCAAGCTTCATATCGAGAAAGGAGCTTTCGAGGTAGTTTCTGCAGTTACTCAAACTTTCTCTTTCCCCATACCTTTTTCAAAAGAACACGTCAGCCGGCGCTAACTTTTCATCTCGGGAGAAGCCCACTCTTCACAAACGGTTATAGTTGACAAGGAGGCTGACTTCGACCTAACTAGTCTCCGGGCAGAATACAAACACAAGTATATTTACCAACACGCTCGTTTTAATGTCAGTCTCCGGGCTTTGCTGTTTCCAAAAGAGATAACCCTTTAAAAGGACAGAACGAGCAGGTTGGTGGGGATAATTAAACTTAAACACTCCCTTCTCGTTTTCTTCCTCAAGTTTAATAGATAACCCTTCGGTGCTATCGGATCTCCCCGGAGAGAGATAGAGCACGGCCGTTTCAAGGTAAGGATAGGGCGCTCGAAGCTAGGGCAAACAGGCGGTATCGTTTCACGCATGCGCACGGATGGTTGGTTTCAAATTTCCCCACATCCCTAACGAAACCGGCCCATCTTCGTGTGTGCGTCTGCGGGATTTGTGTCCCTCGCCGCCTTTTTTAGCGCGCACGCGGCGTTGTTTTGGCTGGCAGAACAGTTGTTGACCGTCGATACTGTAAGGCCGTGGTGTCCTCATCCTTTCAGGAAAGGATTCTTTTGCTTTCCCTTGTGCAATACACCGACTGACTCCTTCTGGGTGGCTGTCACTGTTCGCCGCGTCAACGACACATTCGTACCATTTCACTCCTCGTGACACAGGGTGCGCTGCTCCCTGGTCGTGGTCATCTGCTGGTTCCGAAAGGGCGGAACGTTCATATAGGCAAATGAGGGCCCCGAATCAATACGACGCCCTGCCGACTCCTTCACGTTAAAAATTTACGACACCTGCTGGTCTGTTAAGAAATGTTGCTTTCTCTTTTGAACTCCTCCGATGTAGCTTGCCGCCTATAATAAAATTTAAATAATCAATAAATATAACATCGTGGAACTACTATATTTGATTGTTATGTGGGAAGGTTGGAAAAGGCAAAAATATTTCCAAGTTTCTGAAGACGCGCAATTCGCAAGTCCATTTCGAGCCGTAAAAACACGTTTTTGTACGATATTGATGCTTAAATATAAAACATAAAACAAAATACACACTTTCTAGACTTGATTTTTGTGTAGAAAACTATGACATCTACATTTTAACAAAAAATAAAAAAATAAAAAAATGGGTTTTTTAAGAAAATCAATTTCAAAAATGGTACTTTTTGGTTTTCACATAACATTAACGTAAACGTACCGCAAAGGATACATTATACAGCCGAGTAATTTTATAATATATATAAATAGCGTGTTTTGGGCTCTCCGTGTACATAAAAAATATCGATATAACCCAAGTAGATCGCCAGTAATTAATTGTCAAATTTCGTTAACAATTGACCGAGGGGGCGTTTTTGACATTTTTAAAGAAAAAAAAGCAAAACGCCTAAAATTATTTTATGGTATTGGAGCCTTTTAAATGTGTCCACAGAGTGCTTGAAAAAACATAATATAAAGTGGACTGAAAATCCACGGCGGGAGATCAAGCGAAACATCCGACCCACGACGGATGTGAAAAACAGCGCTTTCCGCCGCGGTCTCTTTAAAAATTCATAAGTCGAGAACAAAAAATCCGACGAACGTGCGGTTTGTGGCGACTGCGTTTTTAGAAACGGCGCCATAACATATATTTTTTCCATCGAAATTGAAAATTCGACCCTTTTTGCCTGCACGATCTGAGATGAAACCATCGAAGAACATACTATTCGCGACTCCAGCAAAACGGACGCCGCCAAGCGGGAAAACCGGGAACCAGCCGGTCCAGGTCGCTCCGCGCTCCTCCGCGTCTATGGTGGCTTTCGCGGAGACGTGTTGTCGGCGCGGTGGCGAACAATGTAATTTGACGAAGGTCCGAATATTGCTTAAGTTTGCCTGAGTGATCATTAGTGTGGTCTCAGTAGATTGTTTTCTTATATTACGTGTTTCAAAGCCCGTTTACTCCACAGCACACGGTCGCGTGCTTTCGATTTGTTGTATGGGGAGGAATCACGGAAAAACTTTTTGATTTCTTGTCTGTCTCGAATCACATTCAAAGTGACGACTGCTTGGTAACTGATACTGAAGGGAACATCAATGTTGCAGTCAAGTGAATGGGAAGGTTCGATAGCTGCTTTTCTTGAGTTTGGTTGTGTTCGGTTAGCTTCAAGTTTGAGCCACCCACGCCGGTCGGTGCGTTGGCTATTCATCTTGGCTGCTTTTCGCCGAAAAAGCCTCTGCACCACTCTGAAGTAGTTCGGCTGATTTCGCAATTACTTGATTCAGGAAAACTTGCTCGCTGCAAATGATGAATGAGGGAAATTATCTGTTTTCAAAAGGTGGGAGACAAGTCTCGCAACGTTAGATGCTGTCACGGCATTTTGACCTATCGCGCCTCCAATATTTATATTACGAGGACGTCGAAGCCAGCAGCAGTATACGTCTACATTGGTCAGGTTGACCGGCCACAAAAAAAATACTAATTTTCTCCATTCAGAATTCGAAGCAAAGTTCAATGCAGAGCGGTTCTGCGTGGATCTTCAATGAAGACTCTCTTCAGTTTGTCTCCGTGCTGCCGGCTATAGAGCCATTTGGCTAAGTTTAAGTAGTATGTCTCCGTCTGTCAAATATACTTTTATTCAGCAGCTCACCTAATAGCTAGTCAACTAAGCTCATATTTCAACCCGAAGGATATACTAATATCGCTTTGTGGGACCATAGTACGTAATATAATACATAACCCGCTCGTCAAAATGACTTCTCGATTGCTACTAAAACCTGAATTGAGATACGAGTATCAGCTGCTTAGTGGGGCGCCGGCGGGTTAACATGGTCCTTGGCTCAAGAAGCGGTTGTTTAATTTTCGTAATTTTCCTGCAGCCTATATTGTTGGCCGAGCAGACGACCGGAGCTGTTTCGTAAACGCGGATATGCACAAAAGCTCGATTTCGCGGACAGAAAAGTCGCATGGTCGAGGCATGCGAGCTAGCTGAAAAGTTACTCTCTGTGGAACAATTCTATAGTCATCGCCGCTTTCCTTAGATGATCAAAACCGTCTCTCCGGAGCCCATAGTTTCGGTTTTGAACGAAATCTCCGAAACGAAAGTTTGACACGAAAAGAACAAAAAAACACCGGCAAAACAAAACTATGCTTTGCAAGTTTATCTGTACCGGCTACACTTAACCGTCTCAGTTCAAATACCTATAAAATTGGGCATTAAACAAAAGAAAATTTGTTAAATTGAACGCGCCACCTGTTCAGGCGGCCCGGCCGAGCCTCCGCGACCTGGACTCAGCCGCCATGTTTGTTTGGTGGTGGCGCCCCCTATAGGTCGCTGGAGTCGCGAATACCTCAATATGGCTAGTCAGCAAATATTTGTAATACTTTGTTCTGTAGCCCTCAAAGCGGGTAAGATAATTGTCTCGGTAAAACTTGTGCCAAGTGCAAGATAGATACAAAGATCCCACGATCGCAGTGAAAATAAAGTACTGCAGGGTGAATTCATCGGATGAAAATGTAAACTCCCTCAAAAAAGACAAAAAAAAAAAAAAACGCACACACACAAAAAAACACACCTGATTGGTCTTTTTCTTTTTTTTTTTTTTTTGCGACCAATCCTGCCTATCGGAAAGAACGGGGAAATGAAAATGGCAAGCAACAGCAAACAAAACCATGGGCCAAAGTTGAAAAGTGAGGGAAGCGTCGAGACGAATTCAAACTTCCAACCAAAGACAGGCAAAGTTCTATATTGCCCCCACCCGCTGAGTGCGACCGAAGAATTATGCCAAAACGTACCGCCGGCTTTTGCGGTGGTTTGCGAGAAATCACTTACGAAAGAGGTCCCCTTAGGAGAACCTCGTTACCGATATTGTAAATCCACGCACTCGTTCGTACATGCATGGTGTACTCCTTCGAAGGTGCGCATTGTGCAGGCGCGTATGTGCGCGTGTTGATAGGCAGAAGCGACTGTACGTTGCCGGGTCGCCGGCGACGTACTGTCGCTTCCAGAACTCCCCCCCCCCCCCTCCCCCCCCCAGACGATAATCCTGAGTCCGCCATTGGAGCGATTTGCTAAATAGCTCTAATCAAGCAGCGCCAAAAGTGCGATGTCATGGCGCTTCTTTTTTTGTCATTACCGGCGAAATTAATGACGCACGCACAGAAAAGAAGGTGCAGGATCTACTGCGCGTGATTAGCTTTAATCGGTCCAAGACATGTGCCGTGACGACGCACTTTTAGCACTGCCCGATTGGCTCGCTCGGACTGTAGTGTCGGTTGCGGTGGGAAATGTGAAGTCGAGTATAATGCCCAATCATAGCCTCCTATACACTAAGAAAACCTGGCAGATTGCCACGAGAAGAGGCCGCCGAAATGAAAAAGGTGGAGCGGCAGACAACGGATGAGAGGAGAGCCACGTGACTGGCGCCCCGCTGCGGCGTCGCGCAGCGGAACAGAAACACACAAGTGTGTTTCGGGTCCTCGTCACTGCAGAAGCTGTACTCTGACGTCCAGGTTCTCCGAAAAATGGCTCTTTGATGCTCCGTGCTACCAGATACTCGAGCTCCAAATCTGCGACCGGGCACTCTATGGCTCCGTCGTCGAACTGCCAGGCTTTGTGAGTATATCTAGAGGAGGCTATGTTCCAATTCAGCGATAATTCTCGCAGCAGAATCATTTGTGGTGGTTCGGCAAACAGAAGGACATGGATTTGTGCCGCGTCATGCTGTGCACTCACCTCCGCCTGACGCGTCAACGTCCCCGAAAAAGGTGGGAGATGGTGGCTGCCACTGTTCAGCAGCGTCGCCCCTCCTCGCAGCCTCCATGTAGGCGCTGGTTGGAGCCGACTTGCTGAGAGGCTCGGCCGTGGGGTCCTTTCCTGCTGGCCGCTGTCTCCCAGCGCAACTGCTGGAAGCGGGAGCGGCAGAAACGACGCGCAGACAGAAGTTGATCAAATTACTACGGGACTGAACAGTTGGTCGATACACCATTGTAATATTTACGAATCCTCAACCCAGCACGCGCATGCTCGTCCTTTCGGAAAGCGAGCAAATCACGCACCACACACACTAACACTGAAAATGGAACCGGCCAGGGACCCCTTTTCTGGAAAAGGTCTATTCGTGGTAAGAAGTTTGGATATCGCCGCCTGGTAGAATATTCTTACAACCTAGAGTGGGGATACTTCAACTTCCCCCGCTGTTACAAGCCAGTGCTACCAGTGCAATGCCAAGCTATAAAAATATACAATAAAAATTAAAGCATAACCGCGAGGGTAGCACGTGCACTACCTATCGTGAGGAAAACAGAAGCACCCCTCGCGAGCTTCTCACCTGCAACACTTGAAGAAAGGTATAGTTAACTTTTCTGAAGGAAACAGATGATTGCGGCGAACAACAGGAAGATCCGAGTGAGTGACCGAACTCCGAATACGACCTGGAAAATGCGATGTCCGCAGGGACGACGAGCGAGTAAAACACCATGCTCATTGTTCCATGCACACATCGCATTTCTTTGGTCTAAACGTATTTCGAACTTCGTCATTCGCTGGGATCCTTCTATTGTTCGCTGTGATTGACTGTCTCCGTGTTCTACAGGAAAGTTAGCTAACAGACTGCTTTCTAGAGCGTCGTCCCTGGCCACGACACGGCTCGTAGGAAGCTCTTGATGAACAAAAGCAACCAGCCGCTTGCACGTTCGAAGGAGTGCTCGGCCATATTTAGACCGGAAAGAGAGGCCTGCCTCTACCACTGACCTCGAAACGCAAAGGAAAACGTCATCTTCGTCCGCGCTGCTGAGTACCGGAGAGTCGGACAGCGAGCGGCTGCTGAACGACGGGACGTTGAGCATCTGGCTGTCGGACCTGCCGTTCGACGGCTTCAAAACGCCGTCCCTCGGTCCTGCTGCAGACACCACCTTTCCAGTCCCTGAGCTTGGCGATGGCGGAGTTCTGCAGATCCTGATGGGCCCCGGTGACAGCTTGGGAACGTAGTTCTTGCCCTCGGCCTTGATGGCACGGCGACGAAGTTTGGCTCGCCTGTTCTGGAACCAGGTCTGCAGAGAGGATGGTGTTCTTCTAGACTCTCAAGAAGTACCTGAATGCATGCTGCACCGCGGTGCACTTAAAACACCAATTATTAGTCTTCCTTGAATCGGCTCAGCCAATGAGGAGGGCAGGTGGTATAGTGCTCCGATGGCCATGCAATTATACGGTGTCGACGGGGGCGGACACCGCTCGCAGACGGGAGAGAACACGCTCCATTCGTTGTGCGCAGTCTTAGTGGTAAAGAGGCATGCACGCCACCTAATAACCGAAGCCCGTGCACTGGTATTCTGACGTCATCGCAGCTACGCCAACGTTCGGCTGGGCCCCGTATTCAGTCAATGCGTCGGAGGACGCCCTGCGTCCGGCCCATTCGCCGAGTTGTTGAATTCTAGTGTGATGACGTTTCGTGCAAGTAGAGAAGGCTGTTCACAGGGTTTGATTATTTTAGCTGATGTTGGGCTACACCTTTTGCACCATCGTGCTACGTTCAGCCTTGCAACATGACACCCATCGCCCTTCGCACTGGCCGAACTGAGCACCATGTTCTTCATGCCAGAAGTCTTATCGAGCTTTGTCCAATGTTCTCACACTGAACGTATACACCAAAGCTGTTTTTCATGGTGTTTTACCCAATACATAAAATAAATTTCATCGCTAATGTTGCGATCTCGCCAAGATGACGCCACGTCATATAGGCACTGCGGTATGTTCTTCACTCGTCTGCGTGTTCTTGGAGCTCTCAGTCCTACAAGCGGCTAGTCCACACCCAGTTCGGATACATGCTCAAGATGCGTGCGACGTGGATGCTTCGTCCTCACCCTGGTCTGCTTCAGGGAAATCCCCAGCTCACGAGACAGCAGCGCCGCCTGGTCGCCGTTGATGAAGGCGTGCTCGCTGAAGATCTCCTCGAGCTTCTGAAGCTGATGGTCCGTGTAGCGAACCCTGGAGTCAGACACGTCGTTCTCATCCATACTTGCTCCGGACCAGCTGTAGGGGCGCAAGGGCTGTTCCGTAGAAACGAAGGAGTCGGAAAGAATAGATCATGAATGTAGTCGAATCTTGTGTGGGAAGAACTTGGAGAAGAACCTCCTCGAAGTCCCAAGCCGCGATCACATTGCTGATGCATTACACAAAAGACAGTCTTTAGACGATGTCTGAGACGTGTTCCTTTCTTGTATGACGGGCACAGTGGTCATGAAAAAACTGTATGCAGACATATCCTAAGCGCAAACATGCTTCGGCCGTGCTGTAGGCATGTCCGCACATATCTTTATGTCTGCAGCAAACATGGTGTCTTTTGTATGATGTGTGAACAGTTAGCGAAGGGAAGAACAGATCAGGCATGTTGTGAAATCCTGCGGGAGGAACTTCGAGAAGGACCTCATGAAGCCTCGGAGACGGTCAATCTAGAGCTTACTTTACAAGGAGACGCATGAGATAAATTGAAGCGGAAAATAATGTGGATAGAACTTGACCCGATGCCATGCCACGATTCCGGTACGCCGATGACCGGAAGGTCTTGACGTCATCGGGTATACTTAGGATTCCGTGTTTAGGAGCTCATTTTTCGTCAAACTCGAACGATGTTTTTCGAAGTTTATTTTTTTTTTTTCCTGAAAATTTTGAGTTTATATGAGTTTATTTTTGTTTCATTTCAAAATCTCTGAAATTCGGAGCTTGATTTCGCTGTGTCTTCTATGAAAAATAAATAAATAATATCCGTGTGTAAACGTATGATAGAGAAAGAAAAATAAAAAGCGCTTATATCAATTTATATTTCTTCAGCTGGTTTTGGTGTTGGTGCCATTGTCAATACTAATTTGTCCAACGGCAAAAGTTGCACAGATGTGTAGCTTCGATAAACGTCAATACCTTAAGAATAAACTCACTGGGAAGCACGTACTCATCCCATCCTATTCCATGTTACTCCGCGGCCACGCGAGGTGAAGTGGTAAAGGATGTAATAGAGAAGTTTCAACTGGTCCCCTCTTTTAATTTTATGCGATCTCTATGGTCTACTCTATAGCTTTAAGTGTTACAAAAACAGACGACCAGACTCGGGAATCTGCAAGGCAGAAGATCCTCCTGACCATGGGGGAGAAGGAAACAGGCAACAATGGACAGGGTTGAAGGGAAAGAGGAGGAAGCGGGGAAAAAGCGGAAAGCACGAACTGGTCTTCGGCCCTTAAAACACAAATAGTATGGCCCAAACTGGAAACCAAAACAGAGGCTTTAGTCGTGATCCGAAAGTACAGATTGCCACCAAAAACAATTTACAGTTTTTTTTGTTTGTTTCTTTACCGCATCGCCGAACGCTCGTTCTTCGCCCAAAGGTAGCGCTAGAGGTCACAACCAGATCCCAAAGTTTCAGCCCGACCCGATACCTTGTTCAAAAGTTGTAAGGGATTTTCTGAAAGTTTCAATGGGAAAATGACGGCCGACGGAGTTTTCGAATACACGGGGCTCTATGGCACCAGAAACCGAAAACGGGCGAAAATGGGCTTCATTTTCCCATTGAAACTTTCAGAAAATCACTTTTGAATAAGGTATCAGATCGGGCTGAAACTTTGGCCTCTAGCGCTACCTTTGGGCGGTTGTGACCTCTAGCGCTACCTTTGGGCGGAGAATGAGCGTTAGGCGATGCCTAGTTTATTTTCGCGGTAAAAAAAAAGCCCTGTAATTTGTTTTGTGACATTTTGTACAATGACATATCGTCCTGAACCTTGGCGAGATAAACGGTAAGACCCCTTGTGTCAATCATACGAGAATTGAAAGATAACTGTGCTGGCATTTTCCCGGGACCATTGACCGTATGCGCTCATCAAACTTAATTGTAAAATACCGTCTTTGTTTAGTTTATTGGAAGGGGGGGGGGGGGGAGGGGGGAAGCATTGGCACATCAAAATTCGGAGTTTACCGGATAAATTCAAATTTTTCCAAAATTTTACCGGCGGATGTTTTCATTGCTGAACTATAACCAAAATATTTGGACAAAATAACTTTTTTTGCAAAGTTATAGAATTTAAAATTTTGGTCCTCATCGTGTTTTTCAAAGTGAAAAACTCTACTGGCAACATTGAAAAAGTGACGTAATGGGTGGGCAGGGGTTCACTCTTAGGGCTGTAGACTTTGTTGCCAACTGATTACAAACAGTATTATGGTGTCAAATGAATGCTTTGGAAAGTCCCCCCAGCTCCCGCGCAGCAGCATGATACAAACGCTCGGCATAGTTTATTTTTTGACAGCCCGTTCGAAAACCGCAAACCGGCCCACCCGTGACGTCACGGCAATAAAAAGCGCAGGCATATTCGAATCTTCGTTTTGGAGTCATTTTCATTTGCCGATTTCACAATAGCCATTTTGAATTTCGCGATACTAAATAGCATACCGGAAAGAGTAAAAGATGGCGATTTCGAAAATATAGTTAATTGCGGTTGCTCAAAAAAAAACTTTTTTTTTAGCTACCGAATTTAAATGCATCGTCTGAATGCAGATGGCTTCCTGATTCCTAAATTCTATCTCGTACCCCCAGATTCACTCTAGTTAATTAAAAAGTGATATTTTGTTCGCTGCCGAAACCGAAGCATCGTTCTCCCTAGTTTTTTCCACCAGTTTTCCCCGCCACCCAAACGTGACGTCACTGGCGGGCAGCGATGCGCGCAGCCGGCAATCGGGTACGCTAGCGCCCACCCTTCTCGCGTAATAACAGCGAGAAAACATGGTCGTTCGTACTATCTGAAGTTGATAATAATATCTTTTTTTTCACACAGTATGACCTTAACTTACGTGCTAAACAGAAAGTAAAAAAAAAAGTCGGAAGCAAGTTCTCCTTCTATCAGAAGTTGGCAGTTACGCTGGCGAAGTAATGCCAACGAATCAAGCAATACATATTTTTGACAAATTACCCAAGCACCACGGAAAATGCTCGAAATGTGAAGGTGCTCCACACGCTCGTCTTACCTGAAGGAACGTGCCATTTGTTTTAGACTTTCTTTAAAAAAGTTACCGTTGCAGACGAGAGCAGATGTAACTTCTCTTGTAGCATGCATATGCTCCTTGGTGCATAATGTCATTTTCAGCGTACGTGCGTGTGGTGCGTGCTTTGCTCGTCTTCCAAGGCGATGAACATGCGAGTGTTGGTTTGTGACCTAACACATGTATGCTGTGATTCTCGTAAACATTAAAATGTATAGAAAGGAATGAACTGCATTCGTGTAGGACAGATGGCAGGTTTCTGTTCATGATGATCGCGCTACAATTAAAATTAAAAGAGCTCCAAAACCACCAAGCAAACTTGAGATACTTGTTTGGCTTGGTGGTTGTGGACCTCGTTTAATTATAATTGTAGTGCAATCATCATGTACAGAAACCTGCCATCTGTCCTACACGAATGCAGTTCATTCCTTTCTACACATTTGGGCTTCTATACATTGCAACAGGCGCAATGAAAGGCGTATAAAACACATACCATAACTATTCGTCTTCAAATAAAACATATTTTTTTGAAATAGTACGCAAAGTACAAAAATGCACCATACAAGTGTTTAGTTCAAAATAACTTAACAAAAGTTACCCCCCGAAAATTGTAAACGTACCCAAATGTTTTTAATGTTTTTTAGTTGTTGGAGCAGTATGCAACACGCTCAAACACTCATACACAAGTGCACATGGGGAAGCTGCAATTCTATATGAACTTTTTTATTTAAAAATAAGTTTTGGTTTTGCACAGTCTCCATCAAATGTAAATTTGCACCTCAACATTATTATTTTCATAATAATAATTAAAAAAAAAAAAGCTTCTCAGCCCTATGTAACATTTTTCCGCAATAGAATGAAGTAAAGACGCTTTCACCACTTCTTCTGCGAGAGAAAATTGCATGCCAACCATCTGACAAACCATGCAATATCTCTATCGTATATTAATGGAACTCAACACCTGCTTCCTAAACCTCTGCAGTACCAGACACTTGTAGCAGTGTGTCGAAAGTCGTGTCTAAACCCAGACTTGAACTTTGTTTTGACATTTCACTTCCCGTCTTTAACATATCGGCCGCGTGAGTGGAACTCCGAGAGATGCCATGTACAAAACAAATATATAATGCTAAAAAAAAAGGATGTAATTGAGCCCAAAAAATGTGATTGCGCCAAATGTCGACTACAGTGTCAAAATTTATACAATTTCTCTCGATATTATTAGCGCTCCTCTTTGGACGGATATTGTAGGGGTCACAGCCGGCTTGACTCAGCTGTTCCAGCTGCAGAAGTAGTAGTATAGTAGATTGTGGTTTTATGGCGCAAAAGCAACTAAGGCTATGATGCGCCAAGAAATGAGACTCCAGCTGCAGAAGAATACTCAACTCGTAGCACGCGGCTATAAAGTATGTAGCCGCGTACTCAAGCCCGTAACTCTGTAAACTATTCCGAGCATAAGCGAGAATGTTTCGTGCGACACAAGTTTCTTTGGCACACAGCTCGCGCAAAAACACCTTGCCGTGGCTAGCATCCATTCATAATGGAACAGCGCGAATTTTACAGGGACAGAGGAAGGAACTGGACAGGACGAGCGCTGAATAACAACTGAAAGGTTTGTTATCAAGGAACCACGAAGAAAACATACAACAACACGACTCTCTAATCACGGTGTTAGTCAGCGCTCGTCCTGTCCAGTTCCTTCCTATGTCCCTGTAAAATTCGCGCTGTTCCATTATGAATACATACCAACTCGCCCAGCTATCCTGCCGGGGAGCGGTTCTTTTTTTCTCCCACCAGGAAAACAAGGACAAAAAAGAAGCTTTTCCCGGCACTGTTCCTACAATCTACCGCGGAGCACAGGTTGCTACCCGTTGCAAAGAAACTTCCATTTATGGAGCTGTGAAAAAAAAAATAAAAAATTAGATCGCTGGTTTCCGGAAAGCGGCTGCCCAGGTAGCTCGTCCGCCTTCCCGCTGGTGACGTATACACGGTTAGGGAAAAGTAGGGATTTTTTCCTTGTTGCCAGTACAGGGTCACCTCCTGGAACCCTCGCGGCCGGCGTAACTTGAAAATTTAGTAACTTCAGGGAAAAATTAAGTTTTTATCAAATATTTCGGCTATCAGTTGACAAAGGGTTATTGATGCGGTCTGCCAATTTTCAGTCAAATCACCTGACCAGACTCTCTGCGCTCGGGTATACGGGCGAAAGCGTGATGACGCGGCGAGAGGCGTACGATTAGTCCAACGAGGACGTAGCTTCCACTCTAGTCTCAGCTGTATACATGGCTCGCATTGACGTCACATCAGCCGCCATTGCTCCGTACCGTTCTCCTATACCCGTAAATTCTGCAGCCTACATTTGACACAATTGAATTTGTTTTTCTGGTTAAGACTTGCCGAGAAGAGCAGATTCGATGGTGCCAAATGTATGCCGCAAAAGGCTCCGTACAGGAACCTGGTACGGAGCAATGGCGGCTGGTACGGTGCCATATGACGTCACGTGCAAGGCATGTATACGAGTCGTGCTCCAGAACATCTCACGTCGCATGGCGACGTGAAAAAACGGCTTATTCTTTTCGAATTGTTTATGCAAGAACAAGTTTTAGATTTTCATCAACCGTACGAAAAGAAAAAAAAAACAAAAAAACTGAACAAATATATTTACTAATGAACTAGACAAATTCCACTTAGTTAGTTCGGATCGTATATTTGCAAAAAAACGTACCTTGCAATCTCCGAGATGAGCAAGATGAGTAGCCTCAGGCGACTCTCACGATCCTGAGGAACGGGGAATTTTTCAAAGGTCGTCGCAGACCGACGATACTTTCAGTTTATCCAATGTCAGTTGCACTGTTCTGCAAAAAACAAAACACGAAATAACGATTGGGAGTTTTTAAGAGAGAGAGAGAAAAAAAGGGGTTCGTTCGCCGTTTTTACTAACTTTTCGTTTTCTTTCGCGGCGGAAAAGGAAAGAGATATGCCTTGCTCGTGACGTCATTGTGACGTCATACCCGAAAAGGAGGCAATGGGAAATTTGAAGGAAACAAGACCCCCCTCCTCGTCTTCACGACCTTCAGCCTTCCCGTCTTTCTCTGGTGGCAGAGAGTATTTCACAACACACGCGAAATAATGGCACAAGTGGCATACACAATCACCACTTTATATGGATCATCATTTCCTATGCCACTTTTAGGAGGGGAATCGGCTCCACTCAACGGTGGTAATTTCGTTCAAAAATGTAAAGCCAACAGAACTTCGCGAAATTGCTCAAACGTGCTGAATGTTTTTCTTGTAACCACCTTCTTTTTTGCGAAAACAAAATAGGCCCATGGTACCTATTTATTCACTTTTTATTGAAACGACATAATATTTCAAATACCTTTAGTAAAAAATTTGCGAGGCCAACCTTCAATTTACTTATGCGCACGCACGCAACATATTCCTCGAACATGAGTGCTTGACATAAACATGATTGAACTCACGTGCTGTAAAAACCAGCGCTTTTGTAAAAAAAAAAAAAAAAAAAAAAAAAAAAAGGATTGGGGTATGATTTTTGTAAGACTGTTTTACTCAAAAACATATTAGCATAAACCTCGTAGAAAACGAGACTTGCTCCAAAAATGAGTTGAGCTGGTTCTTTTTTACGAGTCAAGTTTAAATTACAATTATCGACAGTGAGCTCGTCTTACCGTTGCTCTTCATCCATTTTGTCCGTATTTTGAAATCCACAATCCCGCGTAGGGCCACGGGCCGTTTGTCGAAAGACAATTCGTAGCCATAAAGACGTTTCCTCAACTCAACTCAGATCATTTGGTATCAGCGCAGTTCGTCAGAGGGCAATCCGTCGCGTCGCGGTGACAGTTCGTCAAAGTTTCAGGACGAACCATAATTTTTTTCCGACGTTATTATAAGTGATTTCCTGAAAACTTCAATGGTCAAATGGGGCCCATTGTCGGTAACTGGGACCATTCAGCATTATGTATTCGAGGACTCCATCGGCTGCCATTTTCCAACTGAAATTTCCAGAAAGTCACTTACAACTTTTCAAAAAGACAACGGTTCGTTCTGAACGTTCGCCATTGGGTTCGGACCTCTAGCGCTATATTTGGGCAGAGAATGCATGTTCGGCATTGCATCGTTTCTTTTTACAATTATATTATTATTAATAAAAAAAATTTGCGCGAGTTAAGGCTGGGTTTTATGGGGCGAACACGCGGCGAACAACCGACGAACTTTTCCCCGGCACGTTCGCTTTGAGCGCGATACGAAAGCCACGTCCCTGACCAGATCCTAACGCCACGCGCAGAGCCAACGTCGCAAGGCAAAATTCGCCGCTTTTTTCGCTTCATAAACTAAGCGCTGCAAATGCAAATGCAAAAAAAAAAAAAAAAAAAAAAAAAAAAAAAAAAAAAAAATTCTTTGATGTGTGACCGTTTACTCTGTCGCCTTTCGCACGAAAGGAATGTAAACGCGTGATATTTCGATTCGCCCGAAACTGCATAGAGTCTACCAAAACGAAGTACCGAGAAGAAAAAGTCGGAGTTGAAACTTACCTGACTTCGAAGATTGTCGCAGAGGATTTGGCCAGCTGCTCCACGGCGTACGACCGTCTGCTTCTGGCAGCAGGACGCAGGCGAACCAAAACCAGAAAGCAGACGACGTCAGAACCATAGCTTCGGTTATTTCGCTCGGGATTCCGTCTACACGTCGAAATCAAAGACGCCGACGGTGCGTCACAAAGTCGACCGACAAGGACACACAGAGTTCTTTAGGCCCCCCAAAAGTGCAACGGGACACAACCGGGGGATAGCGTAACAAAAGACTTCGTGTTCCGGGAGCAGAGCGAGTTGAGAAGCCCCATTAGCACCATTCCGAGCGGTCGACTGTTGCCCCTTTTTGGCGTACAAAAGATGTGGACGCTCTAATCTCCCGCGGCGAGTCCTTTCAGCCCTTTCTTTCGCGGACTAGTCGCAGACTCGAGCGGTTTGACGGACGTCCCGCCGAGCATGTCATGTGACCTTGTTCTGTGGATGTCACTGTGCCCGACCTCAAGATCACATTGACTCAGCTTAGCCTCCCGACCCCCCCCCCCCCCCCCCCCCCCCCCCCCCCCCCCTCCCTCACGGATACAACAAGCCGTGGATTTTCTTCTCACTCAGATGATGGC
Source organism: Ixodes scapularis (assembly GCF_016920785.2). Lineage (NCBI taxonomy): Eukaryota > Metazoa > Arthropoda > Arachnida > Ixodida > Ixodidae > Ixodes > Ixodes scapularis. The sequence continues at coordinate 85,840,629 of NW_024609836.1, read as the reverse complement.
GTGAAGCCTTCGAAATCTGACATATAGCACATAACGCCAGTGTCGTTTTATCGGCAGTTATTGATAAGAATTACGATGTTTCCGTGTATCAGGACTTGTTCGCTTGTAATTGTAATTGGCTTTAAAATGTCATCTATTAGAACGATACAATTTTTAGCGCCTACATTTTCAAGTTTTCTGTTTAAAAAAAAAAGGCTACACAAAGAGTGCACAATATTTAGGGCTCCGTGTTTTTTACAAATACTAATAAACCACAAAAATGAGCCCCCGAGCCGGTTTTATCCAAATAAAAGAGGACTGTAACCTCCCCCCCCCCCCCTCTAAGAAAACAAACAAACAAACAAACTTTTTAGGTAAGAAGAATTTTATCTACTACTTTATTGACCGCCGGAACAAGGTTCGCACACTGTTCGCGAGGCTGCTTCTTTATTTGGAACCAACCCTTTTCCTCGTTTTCTTCTTCTGTCGGCACCAGGACGCTTTTCATGTACTCGAGTTGCGCGCATGAAATAAGGGTAATAGCGCAGGCTAGCTGGTGAACGGGGGGAGGGGGGGGGGGGGGGGAGCAAAAAAGAAAAAGGGACCACACTACGCCTCAAAACCCCGGCAGCTGCGTTTTAAAAAATCGTAATTGTCCTTCTTTTTTTTGTTTGTTTTGTTTTACGCGCATATTGCCTGAAAATTGGGGAATACCATGACCTATTTTCCTGCGACATAAACCCCGATAAACAATCGTCGTTTACCCGATCCCGGAAATTCGCACCAAAAAACATCGAATACTTATGTGGGAAGATATAAACCCCCCCAACAAGCTCTCTCAAATTGGAAGAAAAATCAACCCGACAACATCGAACCCTATCTTTTGGAGAGAGAGAGAGAGAGAGAGCGGAGAGATCCAACCGCTGTGCCCCGAGCGGCTAACTTTAGAACTACACCCATGGGGACAACAACACTAAACGACGCAGCACTTGGTTGACGTAGCCCAATACCGCGTCAGAAATCGTTTCGGACTCGTGTTCTTCCGTGACCCTCAGAGAGGCTCCTTTGTATAACCACTCCGGCCTGCGTGAATAATGCGGCATGAACCTTGCATCTGCCGAGCAGCACGAAGGCCGAAGTGGCCTTTGTGCCCTTCGGCCTTTCGGGAGGGGTGTTTAACCTATCCCGTTACCACCCATTCGCCGAACGCCCTGTACATTTCATCTCTTTTCCTGACAGTATTCTGCACATAATACCTCTCGTCTCACCACCTTTCTTTAAAAAAAAAAAAAAGTTAAATATGTATTTTAATGCCTAAAATTTAAAGAATAAAACACAGAGGACAAGCACAGGACAACCACTTTCTTTGCTTGTCCTCTCTGTTTTATTCTTTCAATTTTATGTATTCATGTTCAACCCGCTCGCCTTCACCAGTGTTTTAAAACATGTGCTTTTTTTTTCCGAGCACTTGCGCACGTGTAGGTATTTCTACTTTAGCCACCTTTTTAAACAAGTCCTTGAAAATAACCCCTCATATACGCTTTTGTGGAACAGGCTTAGCGTAATAAGAAACGTTTTATCGGTGATAAATCAGACCGGGACTGCAATTAGGACTTTATTTTCGTTTTATATTTTGAGGCATACAATTATTGTGCATACAGAGTGTGCAGCTAGGGACCTAAAATGCCTTCGCCTCGTTCAGGGAGTCAAAGAAATCATACCGTCAGAAAGCTGGCGCTGCAGTTTAGATAATAAAAAAAAAATATTGGAAAGAATGAGAAACACGAATCCTTGTGTTCTGTGTTCTTCCCATTTTTTTTTTTTTTTTTTTATTATTTTTACCGGCACGTACGCTCTCCATTCCAAGCGGTTCAGATAATTTGCAATTTTGGGCGATTCACTTGTGCCTTCTGACCCGCAAGGCACCACCATTTGCAAGTTGTAGCATACATATCCTTGTCAAGGCTTCATTCTTGTTGATCGAGTGAATGGTACAGTAAATGTCGGGGTGGGTTCTCCCTGGCATTGCATTAAGCGCCGTTTACACTCTTGCGACCGAGTAAGACCGAGAGAGACCAGACAGGTTTTTAACCCTTTTGCGACTTCTTAGGACCGGATGCGCTGCAGCGGAGCTGGTCCTAAGAGATCGCAAGAGGCTTAAAAACCGGTCTGGTCTCTCTCGGTCTTAAGGCGCGTTCACACTCTTGCAACCGAGTACGACCGAGAAAGACTTCTTGGGACCGGATGCACTGAGCGGAGCTGGTCCTAAGAGATCGCAAGAGGCTTAAAAACTAGTTTGGTCTCTCTCGGTCGCACTCGGTTGCAAGAGTGTGAACGGGCCTTTACTCGGTCGCAAGAGTGTGAACGGGCCTTAATAGACCATTTGCTATATTACCCAAGCATCAAGGAGAATGCAGGGATTGGTGTTCCACGCGCCACACGCGCACACCTTCCACGTATAAAAGATTCGAGTTAAATAACCAAAATAAAGCGTTGACGAACGCGCGTGCCAGATGCCATTTGTTTAATGTATTTGCTTTAGAAAAGTTACTACTGCTGAGGCCAGCACGTGTGGCGCGTGGAACACCAATCCCTGCATTCTCCTTGATGCTTGGGTAATATAGCAAGTGGTCTATTCTTTCGGTGCCACATGGGGGATCGGTGACCGAGTGGGCTAGCGCACACCAGCTCGGAGCACGTGGAGCGAAAGCTCGCGCTGCAGAACCCAGGATCCTGGGCTCAATCCTCACACCTGCCCGTTTCGATCTGGATGAGCATCGTATACCGGCGTGCGGTCATGTATCCCTATACTGCATGGTGCACGTTAAAGACCCCAGGTTAGCGGTTGTACCGCACTGAATAAATTGCTCATCTACAGCTGAGACACCAGACGCGCACTGAGGCAGACTGACTTCCGGCTGTGTAGACATACACACAACAATTTGCTTTTGCGGTGCCACGACTACAAATGATCGTTGGTCCGTGGTCCTCGGTTTCCATTGTGTTTTCACGGTTCAAGGGCGAAATTTTCATTCATCCAGATGCCATCGAAATAATCCAGCAGTGGTGACGCCTGGAGCACCGAGACCTTCTTGGCGCAAAAAGGAGCCACACACGCTGTGCGTAGGGAATTGGGACGAATGCCGGTGCTACCATACTTCTAATAAGCGATGTTAAGTCACCAAGGAGACTAAAGGATGTTTGAGCTCAATCATCTGATAGCATCCGTGAAGGGCAAAATGACAATGGTCTAAGCGTGAAGATTGTTTTGGGAAAGGGGAGGTTATAAAAGTTTAAATGAAAAGCGTCTTTCGGGTCATGTTGAAACGGGAAGGGGCAAACGGAAAGGTTGAAATAGGAATGGGTTGAAATGAAAACCACCCTTCGGGAGAGATCAGGCCTCTGCCGCGTTACTCCGTTTCTTGTCAGCATTCGTAAAACAAGGACTTCACCCGATAACATGCTCACACAACCTAAAAAAATTCGAGAAAAAAAGATGTTGGTGGAAAATGTGTGCCGAGAATAAAACTGCAAATTAAAACTACGGAACATTTATTGTTCTTGAGGTTTAGGCTTCGAAAGGGCTTCAAAAGGTTTTGCCATTTTTGCAGTTTTCACGAGTGTGTCACTCATAAAAACCGCAAAAATGGCAAGACTTTTTTTTTTTTTTTTCTTTTTGTTTACAACAATTATAACTTTTTCTGCTACTTTAGACTTCTTATAGAAAGGTTAAAGTTCTCTAGAAATCATTTTTGAGTTTTGCACTTTTGACAACAATAGGCCAAGTTTGAATCGAGCTAGTTTTCGATGGACAATTATTTAAGGCATAAGAAACATATGAAATGAAACCTTGTATCTTAGCCAATTTAAAAAAAAAAATGATAATATTGTTAGTTTACGTATAGTAGTTCATATAAAAGAAACAACACTGTAAACTTGGGAGAAACGCTAAAAATACAAAATTCAGATTTAAAAAAATAAGTATATAAAATTTTTAAAGTTCGTTTATGTGATAAGATTTCTATGTGTTCTTATATATGCAATGCATTTTCTTTGACATATGAGATGTGGGCCGTTGCCAAATCTTTTACGTAATTATTTTATATATGCTTGTTGCGTGATCATAGTATTTATGATATACCTCATGTACCATTTCGTAAATATGAGGCATGACTTGTATGTTGTAATTTAAAAACAAATGTTCATGCATTGTACCACATTTGAAACAAACAGAAAGAAACAAAGAAAAATTGTAAACTATTTTTGTTGGGTACGCGCACGACGGGAAACGGAACCAATTGTCCAGGAACAAATGGTCCCAGAATAAATGGTCCCGGAATAAATGCTCCCGGAACGAATGGTCCCGGAACTAATGGTCCCAAGTACAAACTAGGAAAAAATGGTCCCAGATAAATATCGCCAATATGGCTTCTACGTTTTTGGATAAATCCGATAAAATCCAATAACACTCGCCGGTAAATATTTTACGGTTTCCAATTTATAAGAAAAGTTCTGAATTTCGAGGCTGACGGTGGCACGAACTCGACCGGTTTTTATGTTTTTCTGGGAAGCTCAGAAATGTTTTGTGCTATGGAAGCCCAATGCATACTTTTGACCACCATGTAAGAGGATGAGAGGGAAGCTGGTTTTGTAAGAATTTTGAGTGACGAGTTAATTATCTATAATCTTCTGGGACGAGAATAGCGACGTCTGTGCCAATCCAGGAGCCCCAAAAGAGGATCCCGGTAAGAGGGGAGTTCCTTCCCCTCTTCTCTGGTGGTCATCGGAACACCCTTTGAATGGCGTCACGTGCAAGCTATGTGTGCTACCACCACGCGTTATGACGACATGGAAGTAATTCGAGTTTTATAGCTTCAACAGGGGGCACCCATTTTTCGTTTCAGAAGCTTTTCGTTCGAAAATATTCAGACAAATTTGAATAGAATTAAGTTGAATACCCGACCATTTTCTTCGAAGTAACCGGCCTAGATCCTACATTCCACCAGACAATCACTGATTGCATAACGGATGAAGTATATTGCAGGTATATCTTAGTTTCGAAACACTCTTCTTAAGGGACCCCCTTAAGAAGTCCCTCCTTGGACTTGGGATCATTAGATTCGGAACCATTTGTTTCGGGACCATCTGTTCCGGGACCATTAGTTCCGGGACCACATGTTCCTACACCCTATATATGCTCAAGCACGATAAAACGAATGCGATTGGAATGTTCGTTTTATTTTACGATACGTTTTGACGGCTCCGCCCGCTCAGCAGCGTGTCGAAAATAATTTACAACAGAAGATAGCCGAAAGACACGCATATTTCAGGCGCACAAATAACGTGTTTACCGATGGACAGGACTCGGACATAGGATTTAGCATGTGTCAACATTCGAACAACATATTGCACGTACCACACGGTGCAGCGCGTTATCCGAAAAAAATATTTATTTGAGGAATATCTCAAATAACACAGCACTACAGTGTCCGCGATAGCCACATCTTGACGATCGGACGGAATCCAAGAGGACTTCGTTTTGGAGCACGTTTTGGGGAGAGCTTCCTTTTTTCACACCAGCACCAAGGCAAAGGAACGGGCGCTACTGACTCCAATCCGAACAGCTACTTTTGGCTATGACTGCGAATGACTCTACGCGGATTATCTCTGGGTGGGGGGAGAACAGTCGTCATTGTTCGCGAAATCGCGTCGAGGGCCGTTTGACGTTCTTCCCGTTCTTGTTTTCCCGTGAATGTCAAGCTGAAACGCAGCGCTTGAATGGCAGGCACTTACCAGCTCTATTTCTCACAGTGGAAGATAACACAAGAAAGGTACGCAGCATGTATAAGAAAAATGGAGTGAAAACTTTCAAGAGAAGCCGGAACACCTGGAATGCAAAACCACAAAACATAACTGAAGAATCGCGCTAAGCAGGTTTCCACAGGCCGAGAGAGTGGCTGAAATTTTCAAGCTGATAGGGGGCGGGTCATTCCATGCCAAGGAGACGCGGCAATTTTTTTATGTCTTGGATATCTACGAAAAAATTAATTTGGATAAAGCCTTCGAACACGAATCAAAATTTGTTTTCGTGAATTTCTTTTTGATTTTTGTTGATCCCATGCTTTAAACTTCTGAAATTTGCATAAAACCCATGTAGTCAAGAAAAGCATTGTAAAAAAATGTTTACGTACCACACACATTTAGGTGGCCACCTACTTACTTAATAACATGTTCTATCTTACACTAAAATACACCCATTGAAAGACGTCATTTTGAGTCCAAATAGGAGCTCAAACAAAAAAAAAAAAAAAAAAAAGAGACTGTGAGATTTTTCTTTTTTTTTTTTCAGTTTTGATTTGAGTGTTAGTAGCAATACCTTGTTCCTCTGCTCTATTAATACTGATAACTAAATTACTTGTACCAAAATTTTAAAGCCTCGTTTTGTTGCGTTTTAATTAAATGACGAAATCTCTAGTTTATGCAGACACGGCCATTTTGAGAGCCATAAAAAGAAATGTGGGCAGCTGTGAACGGAACTTTCGAAATGGCAAAAAGTTTAATCCGCCTAATCTGTTAAACATTTAAAAAAATTAGAAATGTACTTTTCTTGTTGCTGAGAAATTACTTTTTTAAAGATGAGCCTCTCCGATCATGCCCCCAGGCGCCCGCTTCGCAGGCGACGCACGCCAGCGTTCGCCAGCGAGGCGTCAATGGTGTGAGACTCCGCCGCAAGGCCTTCAACGCTCTCCTGAAAACAAGCTTTATTCAGCTGAAGTGGACGTTATCCTGACTTTCATACATCCGTATCCTCTTTGCGTTACGTAATGATACTGGCGTCTTAATATTACTCTACTTCTGCCCGGGTTACTGCCGACGAACGCAGGCCTGCATTGTCTGCTTCCCGAATTTGGCAATTAGTGCTCCCCGTCGGCCTCAACTTCCGTACATCCAGATATAAAAACAATTCAGACCGGATAGATCTTCACCGATGTCAAATGATAACGGTGATGTCGCTTCTCTATTGCACTTTAATCACGGTGGAAGGAACACATTTACCGCTCATTCACAGTGGAAGCGGATCGGCGTTCGCAAAGCGGTTGTCAGGCGGTTGTGTAAAGATCCAGTACAATTGCACGCGGATTTTTATACAACCGCGTTCACAACCGCTTTGCGAACGCGGATCCGCTTCTAGTGTGAATGAGCGGTCAGGTGATGACTCTGGCCGCTCTTCTCGTGGGGAGCGAGCGACCAGATCCTGCTCGGAGCTAGCCTCGAGCCTGGAGTAGTTAGTTCCGCGCCTCCGCAGAGGGCGCTGAGGTATGAGGTCCTTCCTCGGCGGCCACGGTATCGGCGGCGTAGCGTGCTCGCCTTTTTTGCGATGTGGTGGTGTGGTGGTAATGTGCGGCCAGTGGCTGGCCTTGTGTTTTACTTTGGTGCTGTGTCGATCACATGGTGCCACCATCGCGCACGGAGGTGAGCCTCAACCCGAAGAAGAAGAAGGAAAAGAACACAGATTTACGGACTCTGGTGACTTGGTGGCGGCGTGGGGCAGTGAGGCACAACAAGAAGCGGTGAGCGAGGGAATGCGGGCGGACCACCGCTGGGAGAAACAACCGGAGCGGTCGCTTTGGGAAAGACCCGATACTTGGGCGCCACCTATCCCCGTGCAAGTGAAGCGCTCGGCGGGCCGAACATAATGAGGTCGGCGCGTCGGACAGTGAGTCATCACCTAAATGTTTCTTTCACCGTAACTTAAATGTATTTCGATAGAATATGTTGTGCAACCAAAAGCAGTGTAATGATGGAGAAAGCATTTCACTCTTTGCGGCGGACGCGCCTCGCTTCTGAGGTTACGTTCATGTGCTGCAGTCTTTTATACTCTGGAATACACTGGGTGGCCAGCAAAACATGTCTCACATTCTGAACCCACTAGTATTTTTAGAGGAAGTATGTTTCATAAGAGGTGGGAGTTACACGGGTGCCGTCAGCGCCATCTGAGTGACAGGAAAACGATTAGGTAATAACCGTCATGGCAACTCGGTTTATTAAACAAATTTACATTTTTAATAATGGTATCACGGCTCATGTTTAAATTGCAGTACTGACTCCAACTACTATCAGAAGCTTGACTAATTTGCAGAAAATTGCGGAAAGGTAATAGTTCTCCAGATATATATCGATCAGTTTTCGCGCTTTTACCCACAATGACGTTTCGAACAGTGACGTAGTCGTTATCTCGGCAGTGCGTTCCTGGTGGATGCGCCAACGTACTTCAATACATCCTAATTCTTTCAAAATGCATTTAAGTTCGATGGGGAAGCGACATCACTGTTATCAATTTGCACAAAAAAAATTATTATTATTTTTCCACGAAAATTAATTGTCTTTCTTGGAGTTAGGGTTAACTTTATTCAAATTATTTTTTTCGTACATATCCCAGGCACGAAAAAATTGCCGTGTCTCTTTTCCGGAGTTTTTCGGATAATTACACAACTGGGGGCCAAAATTCGGAGTTCTTCGGAATAATCCGTATCGGCAATATTTTTACTGGCGACTGTTTATCGGAGCTTACTCTGCTTATTTAGTGGCTTAACGGGATGCTTCAACAAAATTCGAAATATACCCGTCGTGTTCACAAATAGGCTGTATATGATCTACAATATCCGTAAATTATAATCGCACGTTTGTATTTTGAGCCCGGTGGCTGTATTTTTCATTATAAACGGCCCACTCTTGCAAACGCTCGGAGAGGAACCAGCGGAGAGCACGTCACATCCGCCGCACTCGTGACGTAGTTTGTCTCGGGACCTTACGTCCGGACGCAGCGAACGCCTGCGAGCTATCCCAGCCAATCCCGCTCTGTGGACGTAGCCGCCGTGATTCGTTTTGTGCGCGTCGCTGTGGCCGCTCTCCAAGGTCACGTGACGTTACACGGCCTTGAATAGGCTCCGATGGCTCGTGGCATCCGCTGAAAGCAGTGGAAGCGCACCAGCGATCGGGTCACCGCAAGTAACCCCAAAGCTGTCTTTGTACGAATTTTGGAGTGGCGGCTTAATCTTCTACAATCTTGTGACCCTTTCCGAAATTCAGTCTGGCCACTTTGATTTCTATCATCATCTGTGGAAAGGCATCTGTGCCATACCAATGGCGGCCTTCTAGCGACTCATAAAGGAAGACGTTGAAGATGCTTCTAAGCGGATGATGCGAGGCCTGTACATTCGGGGGGTCAGTACGACGCGACGTAGGAATGAAACACAAGAGCTACGTAAGCGTTTATTTCTAATAACTCAGATTCAGTCAATCTGCGGGCGGCACACAATCCGCTTTAAAGCATTTTGCTGTATAGAATTTTCCCGAGGCATCTGAGTGGGTTGGAGCTTTGTTCTGAATGCAGGTTCTTCGTCACAATTGAACTTAGAGTGATCGAGAAAGAACTCACACTGGAGAATTCTTCGCGTGCCGTTGACTTGCAAAAGTGACGGTGCCGATACAAGTTCATTTCCGCCATTGATATGGCAAAAGCTAGACTGCTTTACGAACCACCAGATGGCACGAACCACCAGATAGCACCAGAGCCGTTTATACTGAGAGAGTTTGGCCTTCTTAAGGAGATTTTGACAGTCTGACAACCAAAGCAGCGTAGTCTGACAACCGGGGGATGACTACTTCCGTCCGCCATATTGTGGCTCTGACTCATAGGAACTCTACGCGATTTCTCAGGAATGAACAAGACAAAGAAGTGACGCCATATTGTGTTATCGCGAAATCCGCTTGTTCTAGCGGCCAAGAAGCTCCGCCCATCGGCCAAACTCTCTCAGTATAAACGGCTCTGGATAGCACCAGACGGGGAGAGGGGAGTTCCTCCTTCAGCTCCTCTCTCGTCGTGGCCGGAGGCGAGACAGTTACCGTCACTAGCTGTCAAGGTTCCTAGACGGGCATTACAAACGAGGCGTTAGCGACATCCACCAGGTGCTCTTTGCTAATCGTCTAATTCGTTTTAAAATTCCTTTTCGCGTCTTTTGCAATGAGAGATTGGTGCGTCTGATGTGATAATGCTCCCTTGAACACGTATAGACCAAGAAATAAGCGTCGAAATTTCGTTGTAGTATTCCTTTAAAAAGACATTGCAGCCGCACTCGCCTTGCCAGATTCCGTGCGACATAGGTCCTAAGACAGTATTCAACGCTTTCTGTCGTTATTCGTGCACGCTATAACCGGGCAATACTGTCCGAGGACATGTGTAGCTTGCACGGAATCCGGCAAGGCGAGTGCGGCTGCAATGTCTTTTTAAAGGGATACTACAACGAAATTTCGACGCTTATTTCTTGGTCTATTCGTGTTCAACGGAGCATTATCACACCAGACGCACCAATCTCTCGCTGAAAAAGACACAAAAAGGAATTTTCAAACGAATTAAACGATTAGCAAAGAGACCTGGTGGATGTCGCTAACACCTCGTTTGTAATACCCGTCTAGGAACCTTGACAGGTAAGTGACGGTAACTGTCTCGCCTACGGCCACTACGAGAGAAGAGGTGAACGAGGAACTCCTTGAAACTCTCTTTTCTGTGTGCCAGACGTCGCTATTGTCCCTCTACAAGATTACAGAAGATTAACCCGTCACTCAAAATTCGTACAAAGACAGCTTTGGGGTTACTTGCGGTGGCCCGATCGCGTATCACGGCGGCTACGTCAACAGAGTGGGATTGGCTGGGATCAGACATCTACAAGTTACTAAAAAAAAGTAATTAAGTTACTGAGTATTGACGTCAAAAGTAATTTGAGTAGAGTAGAAATTACTCAAATATAAAGTAATTGAGAAATACTAATTACCGTGAAAAAGTAGCGAATTACTTTTGAAGGTACTTTTACATGTTTTTTATGGTAAAAAGAAAGTACGGATCCGTTAGCGAAATTGTGCTAGCCAAATATGAATCGGCTTGTTTTTTTTGTTTTTTTTCATAGAAATGCTTTGATAGCTGGTTCTGCTTTTGCGTGCCTAATTGTTTTTTTACTTTCTGGTTTGTGTAGTCAGTGATGTACTGCGAATGTTTTATTTGTTCTTCGAGGTTTAGCACTGTCTGAGATTGATTTAGAGCGCAGCTCTTAGGGGCCCGTTTCCGGCTTGAGCGGCGTCGGCGTCGCCGTCGGCGTAACCGCGCGGTGCATCATGGGAAATGTCCCATAATGCACCGCGCGAGCCCCCCACCGGGGTCACGTGACCTCGTGGGGGGGCACGTGACCCCCCCGAGGTCACGTGACCCCGGTGCATCATGGGAAATGTCCCATAATGCACCGCGCGAGCCCCCCACCGGGGTCACGTGACCCCCCGAAGTCACGTGACTCCCCTGAGGTCACGTGACCCCCGCCGATGTCGCGTGACCCCCCAATGACGTCATCGTCACTGATGACGCCACCGGCATCCACATCGTCATTATCACTGATGACGTCATCATCACTGATGACGTCACCGGCATCCACATCGTCATCACTGATGACGTCACCGGCATCCACATCGTCATCATCACTGATGACGTCACCGGCATCCGCATCGTCATCATCACTGATGACGTTACCGACATCCGCATCGTCATTGTCATCATCACTGATGACGTCATCAGTGACGTCACCGATGTCGTCACCGGCATCCACATCGTCATCGGTACCCGCATCGTCATCGTCACTGATGACGTCATCAGTGACGTCAGTGATGACATCATGACATCATCGGCATTGGGGGTCACGTGACCCCCCCTGGTTAGTTTAACCCCCCCCCAGTGCCCTTCCCTCCTCCTCCTCAAGAGCTGCGCTCTAATTCGGCGTTACAGGGAGTTGTAAGCAGCTTTCACTTTTTTTTTAGACAGTGTTTGCTTGTTTACAGTGTTGCGTAAAGTACATATAAACAGTACTTGAAGTAAAGTCTTCTTTCTCAATAAAATAATGCAACATGTTTTTAATAGAAATGAATGCCGAAATAGAGTATGACAGGTACCCAAACTTTAAAAAAAAAATCGAAGGTGTTGTTTTCTTTTTATTTGCATCGCAACTTTTCGTTGTATCATATCACTCAGATACCTTATTTATTTTTTTAAATAATAGCTATATAATTACAATACTACCTGAATATTATATGTCTTGATGAATTTGAGGACAGGTCTCGAAGAGATAATCTAATATTTTACGGTGTTCCCGACTCAAACTCTGAGACCTGGGCTGTATCTGAAAGCAAAGTGCGTGACATCATTGCAAACGAAATGAAGATCATCGTTCCCCCTGAGGGTATCATCCGTGCACATAGGCTCGGTCGTGTTTTTAACCCCAGTAAATGTCGGTCAATTTTAGTGAAATTCTCATTATTCAAAACGAAAGACCATGTTTTTTCCTCCAGAGGCAAACTGCGCGGTAGTGCCACTTCCGTCGCAGAGGATTTTTCCCCTGCCACTCGTCTTGCTAGAAGAAAGCTGCTCGAATTTGCTAAGGCTCACACACAGTCTTTTAGTCTACGCTATAACAAAGTGTTTTTTGATGACAAATGTTTTTCTTACTGCGCGGCCAGCGATGCCGTTTGTGAGGTCCGCGATTTTATCACGCCGAGCACGAGTTCCATTCGTGTTAATGCTGACCCTGTGGTTGATTTGTCAACGTCATCACAATAACATAACCTGATACGGAACAATCCTAGTCCTTATCTTTCAGTGCTTTTCACCAACATTCGAAGTGTTCTTCGCAATCGTGATTACTTGTCTTCAGCCATCGATTCTTCACTCGCCGACATTGTTGTACTCACTGAAACTTGGCTATCTAGTGTTGTACGCGACAGCGAAATTTTTTGTTGCGACAAGCGTTTCTCTTTTTATCGATGCGATAGGCTATCTAGGCGTGGTGGTGGTGTCATAATCGCGGTAAATGATTGCATTGAGTCTTGTCTTATTAACATTGTTACATCTCTTGAGTTTATTGGCGTGCGCTTGCGTTTTAGCCATAAACAGGTTATTTTGTGCGCGTGCTACCGTCCTCCCAATGACACGGCAAACTTTTTTATAGATTTACACGATGCTCTGAATACAATTCGTACAAGGTTTCCTGCCTTGCCTTTGTTTCTTTTGGGCGATTTTAATCTCCCCGGCATTGACTGGTCTGGTCTATATCCTACCATATCTTCAAATTCTGCTGCGTGTTCCGAGTTTTTAAGTCTCTGCTCCGATTTTTCGTTAACGCAGATAGTTACTAGGCCGACTCGTGTTACGGCAACTTCTGAGAACGTGCTGGACCTTATTCTTTCTACCGCGCCTGATCTTGCATCCTCTCTTACGTATCTACCTGCCATCAGCGATCACTGTTTACTTCACTTTCACCTAAGCGCTCCTGTATCTGCCTTTGCAAAAGCGAAGAATAACTCTTTTCTTGATTATGGCAAAGCTGATTTTGAGGGTATAAACCGCGAGTTAGCGCAATTTCTTGACTTTTTCCTATCCAATTTTTCCGAACGCTCTGTCGAGGTTAATTGGACAATGTTCAAAAATAAAGTCAATTCCCTTATCAATTCTTTCGTCCCACGTCGCTTTCTTACTAATAGCTCCACGTCCCCATGGTTTAATAATGCCTTGAAAAGACTTTCAAATAAAAAGAAACGCCTGTTCCGCACTGCTAAGCGTGCAGACACTGTTGAGAGCTGGACGGTTTACCACAACGCAGAAAATTTATACAAAAATGCAATTAAGGACGCCAAACAAACTTTCTTCAGCCAAACCTTGCCCCGTCTGTTATCAACTAGTGTCAAAATGTTTTGGAGTGTTATTAATGGCAAGAAAGACAAGGCTATTTTGCTTTATGACTCTGATGGCATTGTTATGTCTGACGATGACTCTGCGAAAATCCTTAATGAGGTGTTTGTTCAATCGTTTTCTAGAGATGTAAACTGTTCTATTGTTACTTACCCTAATCATGATTTCTTTCCAATGGACCCGCTTGTGTTTGATTTTGATGGCATTGTTAAGCTGATTGACAACCTCAAAGTGTCTTCATCATGTGGTATTGATAATATTAACACGTAAGTTTCTAAAGCATACTAAAATTTACAGTGCAATGTTTCTTACTAAGATTTTTGAGCAATCTATTCTTACTGGTGTCCTTCCTGAAGATTGGAAAACTGGCAAGGTGGTTCCACTTCATAAATCAGGCGACAAACACTGCCCCGACAATTATAGACCCATTTCCATAACCAGTACTCCTTGTAAAATGTTAGAGCATATTATTTATTCACATCTTGTTAAATATCTCGAATCCAACTCTTTTTTCTCGTCCTCACAGCATGGCTTTCGTAAATTTCTTTCTTGCGAAACACAACTTCTCGTCTTTACTAACGATTTATTTTTATTACTTGATCATGGATCCCAGGTTGACTGTATTTTTCTTGATTTCAGCAAAGCATTTGATAAAGTTTCTCACCAACTACTACTCTTCAAGCTTAGCAAACTCAACCTCGACCCTCAGATACTAACTTGGATTGAGTGTTTTCTTACAAATCGTTCGCAGTTTGTTCATGTTCTGTTACTTCTGGCGTCCCTCAAGGCTCCGTTCTCGGTCCTTTGTTATTCCTCATATACATCAATGACTTGCCGTTGTGTGTCTCATCATCGCTTAGTTTATTCGCGGATGACTGCGTTATTTATCGTAAGATTACTAATGATTCTGACTCTCTCCTTCTTCAAAACGACTTAAATGCTGTTCTTGATTGGTGCAAGCTGCGGTCCATGACACTTAATACTAAAAAATGTAAAACAATGAAAGTGTCTCGCCGTAACACTACGCCTTTTATCTATCATCTTGATAACGTTTCTTTAGAATGTGTGACCTCATATAAATACCTCGGTGTGCATATTACTTCTAACCTCTCCTGGCATATTCATATTAACCACATCATTGCTAATGCCAATTCTATGTTAGGCTACCTAAAACGTAACTTTTCTCTAGCACCAGTTTCTCTCAAACTAATATTATTCAAATCTTTGGTTCGCTCAAAATTAGAGTATGCAGCTTCAATCTGGGATCCTGGTCAGACGACGCTCACTTCTCATCTCGAGTCAGTTCAGAACCGCGGCGCTCGTTTCATACTTAACAATTATCACCGTACAGCTAGTGTATCATCCATGAAATCTCTTCTCTCCTTGCCACTGCTTTCTTTGCGCCGTAAGTGTTCTCGTCTATGTCTTTTCTATAAAATATATAATTCTAACCCCATTCTTAAAGAAAAGCTCTTCCTCATCCCACCTTACGTTTCTCCACGCATTGATCATCAGTACAAAGTCGGCATTCCTCATTCTCGAACCTCAGCCTATCACGAATCTTTCATTCCTAGGACATCACCAGAGTGGAACCACCTTCCGGCGTCATTAATATTATTACCCTCGTTAGATGTGTTTAAAAGTGCTGTTACTAATTAGTTTTGCGAAAGTGACCCGTGACCTATTCCATGTCTTCTATTACTGTTTGTTGTTGTTTTTTCACTCACTCCCCTCTGTAACGCCCCCTGGGCCTTGAGGGTATGTAAATAAATAAATAAATAAATAATGATTTCATGATACAGGCCTCCAAATTTTGCCGTTTGTTGTTCGAGCAGACATGTTTGGCAATTTGTATAAATAAATAAACACGCCCCCAAATCCTGTTTCCGGTCCCTAAATTTTTTTTTTGTCAAAATTAAGGGTGGATTTGTTTACACCAGACACCAGACAAGGGCATATAAAAACATCAGTCGATTTAAAAATGTCAATCAGCCACCCTTTGGTCGATCTTATCTGAAATCACCCTACTTCATCTAGCCCTTAGTTATATCCATTTATCGAAATTCCTTCCCCTCATCACGAACAGGGTCCTCCTCAACTCCATCGATCCAGAAGGGATCCGCGAAACATCAATGGTTGAGAACCACTGACCTATGGAACTCGAAGTCAACCAAAACGGTAAAAAAAGCACGCAAAAATAGACACTTTTCAATTCACTTTATTATTCTCTTTATCAAATGCACTTTCTTTCTTTCTAGAGGAAAAACGGAGACACACACTAGAAAAGAAATCCACAAAAAACCAAAGTTGGGTATCGCAGCAAACGCACAAACAGAAGGGAACAACGAGCCCGCCCACCCACCAGCCGTATCTCAAAAGGAGTCGATTGCTGAGGCACATGGATGAATACAGAGTTCCGAGAAAACAAGGAGACAGTATAGATAGTGATCGTGCCGTACACACCTCTTCCCGACTAACTTTGTCCCGTTGCAACCGACCGAAGGAGACGCGGAAGCATCGAGGCCTCCCAAAGCTTCCACCGTGTCATTTATGCACTGCTACCTATCACAGATTGGGCACTCTCCAGAGACCTGCAGTGGGGGCATGAGGGCGAATCAAAAAGGCATCCAAAGGACTCGGTACTTTTAAATAATCAACTTCAACTGCCTGACCAAAAAAAAGAAACTGACAGACGAAAGAAATGGAAAAAAGTGTTTTGGAACTGACCCAGAGTGCAGCGATGGCAAGTTCCACAAAAAGGAAGCAAACATCTCAATTTCGGCGATGCGGTGAAAACGCATCATGCCCCGAAATCTGTCACTTGGAAGAAACACAGCCCCTGGACACTAAATTTATGTAAAAAAAAAAAGCTTTTTTTTATACATGCAAAAAGAAAAAAGCGGCACTGCTGTGTCGGTGTAATTAAGGCCCTTCAACAAGTTTTATACATATCCACAAGATCCACGTGACCCCAATTCCCCATTAAGAGGGGTTAGTTTGCTTCCTCAATTCCACTGGACAAGATCCAAATTTATGTCTGCCACAGAAGGTACGTGTACCGTGACTGGACACTCGACCGAGAAAAAATGGGATGTTTCCTCACAGCTGCCTCAGGCCGCGTTGCCAGGGTAGACCTAGTCCCTACTGCCTGGCATGGCCAATGGGGGAAGGTTTGCTTTCAGGCTCTTTAAGGTACTATTTCACTCCGTGCCGAGTTTGGTACTTCGAATGATGCGGCACAGTCTAAATAAAAATGTGCGATAAGTTTGTTATTCCGTGCCCAAGTGCCGCCAAAGTAGTGAAATTTGCTTCCCCCTTCGTCGCTATTCCTCCTCCCCCCAGGGTACACCAGATCCGGGACTAAAGCGACGAAACGAAAACAGGTTGATGCAGCCACCTAGCAGAAACATGCGCAAGATATCGAAGATATAATTAGCAACATACACATACACACATACATACACGACTACATGCATTGGTCGCTGTCGTTCCTATTCATACCTGGAGGCCAAATCGGGTGTTTGCGCAAATAAATAGCAAAAACAAATCTCAATGCATCACCCACCCTTCGGTTGGTATGTTTCGCTAAAAAAAAAAACCAACAGAAACAGCAATTAAAAAAGGTATGTGCAAGGAAAAAAAAATGTAATGGAGGTGTGTTCGTAATAAAATATATATTAGTGCTCGCTGTGCAAAAATAGGGATGAAAAAGAAAAAAAAAAACATGAACAACACTGGACGAAAATATGACTAACGACTACCTAAGTTAACGCAGCTGACTAACGGGGTAAAATATATATATATGTATATATATATATATATCAATCTATATATATTTATTTATAGGTATGTAATGGTGTGTAGGGAAACAAGGGAAGGAGGGCAATTAATCAACAAACAAACTGACAATTGCACGAGAAGGAAGGCAAGCTATGAATCGGCAAATCAGGTGGCAGGTCGCACGTCCATAGCGACAGATGAAGCACTTTCCCCCCCTTTCAAAATATGTACACGAAAAATTGCAAGCAACAAAAAAGTGGTAAGGCTCGCCTAAAGGGGGAAAGGGAACAAAAACATGCCTCAAGGACCACGTGTTCACTCTCCTATTGGGAGGAGCAGCCAAATCCAATGAGGCCAACATTCGGCCAACACTCCCCACAAACATGGCAAAAATGTTTCGTTGCCGGCAAACTCGTTTGTTGCTCGTTGACGAGACGAAAAGCACCCTACAAAGATTATCGACGAGGTATTTTTATCGTGTCTGCGAGTAGACCTGGACAAACATTTGCTTAGTGGGGACTCGGCTAGCATGAATCAAGGAAGAGCAAGGTAACTTCCGGCTTAAAATAAATTGCAGAAACAAATAAAAAAGTTTTCGTTAATTAGCACATTTAAAAAACAAAATACAGAATTAGCTGAACAAACCTAGATGGAACGCTGGTCCTGACATATCTTCAGCATGAAACCGCGGGTGTCTGCCCAAACCAGCGCAAGGCAAGCAGGAAGGAAAAGAGTCGACAGCTTCGTCGTCACAGCAGCTAATAAAAAAAAACACACACATTGGTCCTCACTTGTACACACTGTCCTCCATTACCTTCCTCTCCATTTCGTCGTTCAGTTTTTCCGCTTTTCCAGCAGGTCAAAGAGAGGGAAAAGGTCGCAAGAGTGGGGCATCGCCCACGCTCTCATCGCATCCACCGCGGCGGCACTGAGAGACGCGATCAAAGTAAACGCTCAATGTCAACCAACCACGAGACACACATGTCAGACGATGGTAGAGGCACATGACCCCTCCTCTCCCAAGCAAAGGTGATGAGCGATGAACCATTTTCCTGATGGTCAATGATAAAACCTAGGCAGCTATGGCGGCGGATGGGCAGATCCTTGGCTTCCTCTTGTTTTTGGTCTTCCAACGCTCGTAGCATGGCCTAGAGCAACTAATACAAATGCAAGGAGCAAAATTATCTGGACCGAGATGCAGGTGGTGTCTCAGCCACGTGGCATGGAAGTTGTACCAGTTTTTCTGAGGCTGAGGTCTGAGAAGTCTCTTAGCAGACGATGGTCGTGCAGGTATAGAGGCAGAGTTTTCCTTAGCAGACGACAATCTGCTAAGGATTTCACAGATTGCGATCGAGTTTCTTTTAGAAGGTGCCACTCGAAGGTACTACACAAGCGTTTTCTGCCAACAGACGGCAATTAAACGGGCAGCAGACGACCGTGCATCCATCGTCAGACGTTGCTCAAAGTCAGAGCATGTTTATGGGCGAGCCACGCGAGAGCAAATAAATGCTGCTGGAGATTGCATGGCAATCGCGGTAATTCCTGGAGACACTTCACTTCTTCAATGACAATAAAAACAGCAAAGAACAGAAAGAACTGCCACTGCCTGGATACAAATAAAACGATTCTCGCCCTGAGCAGGAATAAGGTTGCGACAAATAAAGACAGAAACAAACAGTCCTTCAAACTAAAGCAGACCATAGCTGATGAATCACTCAAATCACCTAATTAAAAACTCTCATTTTCGCCAAAACAAAAAATATGACATCCATAAAAAAAAAAAGAAGACAACCCGCAAGTATTTTTTTTTCTTCTTCGAGGCAGCAACACACACACTCGTCATACACATTTTAAAAGAAAAGAATAAAAAAAAAAAACATTATACGAAAGACAGGCCAAACACGACGCAATCGTCCAGTCACAAAGTCTATGGAAGCCACAAGGCCGAGCACGCTCGTAAGTCGAGAAAGGGAATCCAGACAGGCTTAGCAACAGAAAAAAAGAAATGAAATGGACAGTTGCAAGGGGGATGCGACAAGCTACGGTGAAACAACATTTTTCGAGCCTCGTTTCACCTCCGGCGTTCTTCTCTCAGCGGCCGTGGCGGGGTCGCAGGTTCTTGCAGTCGCGGCAACACTGTCTCTCTCTTTTATCCAACGAAGGTGGGCGAGAAGGGCGTCACTTCCTCGCCAACAAAAACGTGGAGGGGGATGCACAGAGGGGGGACGGAGGGGGGAAGCTCAGGAAGGGTTCTTGAGGATGCGCTTCTGTCGAAAGTCGTACACGCGTCGGCAGAAGAACACCATCTGGGGGTCCATACGGCCGGGGGGCAGCCTATCCTTGCGGCAGTAGCCGTCCTCCTGGTCTGGCACCACGGCCATGGGCGGCCTCAGACCTTCTTCCAGCATCTTGGTGCGTGCACGGTACCTGCGGAGAACGGAGCAATGAGGAAGGGAGCGCTGCTGCTACGCCATGGGCAGGGTGCACAGCATGGCAAACACTACGACGCGATCAACCACATAAAGTCCTCTTGGTACACGTCCCAGCAGCCTATTCCGACAGCGTTTCTGCTGACCAGACGGCGCAAGGGAGAAAAAAAAAGGAACAAACAAAAAAGACGTCCCTTTTCCACACAAGCCTAGCAAAGGCAGCGGTAACACAGAAGGTGATGTGTTAGTGTGGGGAAACAGTGTACACATTTGGAGACTAGACGGTGTGAAGCGGTTCTGCGTCATTTAAGGCAAGCGTGGGAGTGCTCCGTGGATGTCTTACGTGTGGGTGCCATCTTGGAGTGTGAGATGTAGTAGAGAGAGCATGCAGAAAACAGAACTATTAGAATGCGGCAGTGCCGAGCAGAGCCCTGGCACCAGCTTGTGGCAAAAGAGAACCAAACACTTGGAACTACCCCAAACAATCGCAGTTAAAGAATCTGCTTTTTTTTCTGCATTTCTTTTTTTTTTTTTGCATTCCTTTTTTGGGGGAAGCCCAGAGTGCGCTCTTTTTAAGGAGCAGAGTGCCGCCACATGACCGAACACGTGATGTCTTACCACCCCTCCAGAAGTGACACGGAGGCACTCAAAGAGGTTCGGTTTGTAGTCGGCCTGTCGACTTCCGTTGCCGTAACCTAACCGGATATGGTTGGGTGCCAGCCATATAACAGATTCTGCATTAAAAAGTGTCTCCTTGCCATAGTACCTCTGTACATGCGCATTTCACTCTTCGCGTCTGCTTTGACCTTGACGGATGCTGGCGTGAACCGACCGCACCAGAGATCTTTCCGCTTTAACAGATTCATAAAACTGTTTCTGCTGGTGCTGAGGCACAAAACTTGGGTCAGTGATGACGCTATGTTTAAGCAACACACGTAGCACAAGTATCGAGTTCTACAAGTCATTTTCTGAGCACAATCGGAAAATGACTTTAAAAACAAGCATGCCGCCCATAGGGAAGCACGAGAGGCCGGGCCCGCGACAGGCAAGTACCGGCCGATCATGGAAGTTTCATCTGATGGCATTGGTTGCAACCAAGGCAAAAAGAGGACTTTTTCTGGCAGCTGGGGTGCGCACAATGTCTGCACCTATGTATATATCTTACATTAAAGTGGCGGGCTAGTTGTTTCATGCTTAGTAAAATGAACACAGCACACAAAAGACGAAGTAGAAGGCTGTACACAGGACAAGCGCCTGTTTTGCGTACACCCATATTTGACACCGTGGCCATAGGGCATTATGTCTAACAAAAATTGGTTGGTGTGTAGGTGTACTATGCTGCATAAATTTCCGTAGAACTATGTGCGGGTGGCACAAGGAACATCGACATAAAAGAGGCCGTGCCTTGTCCACTCGTCTTATATGTGCCGTTTGTGGCAGCTGGAGATACACCCAAACACTCGTGCCGCATTACAACGGCGGGTGCGCAAGAAGTGAATGCCCGTAGCTCGGAGTACCGTAGAATTTTGCAGCCCCTCCCCGTAATCTCAGAGTAGCACATGCGAAATTGCACGCAAAGTAAGTAGACGGTGAAAACCTGGGCGCGCCACTGGGACATTTCAAACGCAAAATACAGAGTTTTTTCGGAAAGAAGCACACAAGAATGAAAGGAGCCGACGGTGCCTCCGTGGGGACGCGATATCATGGTTGCTGCATCATTGGTGTGCCGCGGTCGAGGGGTGCGACGTCATGCGTGAGAGCTTGCAGGTTCGTTTGTTTTCTTATTTCTGTGTTCAAAATAACTTTGAAGTTAATTTGACGCGAGAGACGTCAGTTGTGACTAAGTTTCGTTGACGTCGACTTCCCAGCTTTGCACCCCCTTCCAAGCGCAAAAAAAAATAATTCGTAAAAACAAAATGTTGACATTTATTTTTATTTTGACATCTTGTGCGGAGAGATAGAACACCGATTCATAGCGCCACATGGTCGGTATGAATAGAGACACCGGTCATGATCTAGTGACCCCTTGAAAAAATGTGCAGGAAGTGTCATGTTTGTGTTGCTACTACGTTAAACTGCAGACTTTATCATAGCGCAACAAATGCTCATCTAAGACGCCAGTATGTGTAAAAAAAAAAAAAAAAGCAGCAATCAGAAATGCTTTTTTAGAGGGCCTTGTATAACGTTTTGTCTGTATTTAAGTTAATGCAAAACTCAGATCTCTGACTCTTCAGGATCTTGCAGAAAGTGCACGGATGACTACCTGCAGTACTCGGCAAAGGTGAGCACGTAGCACTTGTCCTCGATGCATGCCACGCTGTTGGCGTCCCTGTGCTTGGAGGCAAATATCTCGTCCTCCATGTGGTGTGACTTGCGACCCTGGTCCGTGTGCTCCGGCCTGTAGTACCACAGCAGGCTCATCATCATCTCTCCTGGAGGGCACAAGAAGGAAAGGATGCTTGTTACAGTCGAGGCCTCACTTGCACGTGAAACTAAAAGCAATACTAGACCGATCTCACCAGCTAGTTTGAGTACGCCACCGCTGGCGCCATGCATCGTGGGAGCTGTAGTCTTTCTGCACGCGCAACAACCCCGCTGGAGGTCTGCGCGAGCAGAGCACGAGGCAGCACGAGCTGAACTCGTGAACTGCCGTCTGCCTCCTGCGAACTACAGTTATGGCGGCGTCATGCATGCGTGGAACGCTTGGAGAGATCGGTCTATTGATCGCATCAGGAGACAGGCGTAACAGTTTTAGCTTCCATGTGTAAGGTTTGCGGATGAGCTAGCAAAAGCTATATACCGTAAAATACCGGGTAAGTGCCCACTCAAAATTTAGAAATAATCGCGAGAAAATGGGGGATGGGCGCTTGTCCGGTCATCAATTTCACATATAAATGTACTGCGCGTATTTTGTCAGATCTTACAAATTTGGGAATGGGCACTTAATGTGGTATGGGCAGACGCGCAATATTCTACGGTATAGAAAGAGGCACTGAAAACTTGAAAACACGCAGGCCCACATCCACTCTATATGGCCTGCAAAACCTAGCGTGGCGCGACCAGTGTGCAATGTAACTGAGAGGTGGCGGCACAATCAACTTCGGCGGTTTAAACTGATGCCCAATTTCGAACGAACACAAATCATAAACTTTACATAAAACAAGTCACTTAAAAACTTCCTAAAAAAAAAACAAAAAAACTAGAGGCTGTTCGCTTCGTTGTGTTTAGACGGATTAACATGCTTAACATAAATGTTTGAAAATAAATCCAAAGCAACGCTGTTCGACATGAAGAGGATCTTAATCTTGACAGATTGTATTATTTGCCACCTTGATACAAAGAGGTGTATGGAGTTACGACGCAACTGTGTTCTTTATATAATTCTACTTGAAGGCAAAGTAAAAGGTTACAAGTGCACTTCGTGCATGCTAACTTAGCGTGATGTAATCTAGTTCTCATAGCAACTGCCCATGTTGCATGATCACTCCAACAATACCAGGAAAAGTAAAGCTGGGGAAATGTATTGTCTTTTCATGACCCCTTTAAAAGAATATATTAACCCATACCATAAAATACCGGGGAAGGTTCGACATTGCTCGATTCTCTTAGCAAATATGCAAACCTGCTACTAAAAATTAACTGGGTGGTGTCTTGACACATGCCATATTCTAACACTCTCCACTAAAATTATTTCGAGGCAATACACTAACGCTTAGAGAACAATGTTCTTAAGCGACAACCGCCGCCCCTCGAAACGCTCGAGCCTAGGAGTTCCTGTAACAACTTTCCGAACGTCCGCGAGGCGAGGGCATACCGTCGTCGGCGTTCTCCCACAGGGCGGCCACCTTGGCCACAAAAGGTAGGTCGATCTTGCGGGGCCCCGACCGCAGCAGCACGCAGTCACGCACCCGGATCACGTCCCCTTCCACGTGGCGCATCGCCGGGAAGCACACCCGGTACTGGGGTACGTCCTCGTTCTGCAAGCACACACGCACGTCATCCAGCAGCAAGGGCCAGGCAGGCTGCCGGGTTCAATCCCCACCCCTGCCCATTTCGGTCGGGACAAGCATTGTAGCGGCTTGCAGTCGTCAAACCAGTAGCACTCTACTTCAGAGATTTCTGCTGTCCATACTTCTTTAACCTACAAAGAATTACAGTCCAAGCCAAGCCTGTGAGAAACGACATGGTAGCATCTTTCTCAAGTGATACATACGTCGCAGCAACATATCACACGGTCTCTCACTGGCTCGAGATTGGACCCGGCAGTCCCGAGGCTGTAGTACACCTTACGGTGCGACAAAGTATAAACTTCGGTGCAACAAACAGTTCTTTGACGTGCCATACTTTTAGAACATTACAGATGTTTGAGCAATGCCAAGAAAGGTATCAATGCTCTTGTCAAAACTAAAATCGGACAGCTTCGGTAAGCGGGCTTTCACGCTGTGGTCTTACGAGGGCCGCGGAATGTACTGTACTGTCTTTTTAGTTAACCTGAGTTTCAGTTGGCTACTTTGTTCTGGGAAAGAGGGAAGGGGAGATTAAAAGGAAGGTTTAAAAAGGAGGGGAAGTAGGAAATAAAAGCCGTAAAAGGTACAAGATTTGATAATTTGAAACATGGCACTGTTCGCAAACACCAAGGTTCATCCTCTACAATACCCCCCCCCCCCTCCCCCCCCCCCAAGAGGTAAAAGGGCAGGGAACAGAAAACGTCCTCGTCCACGGGTGAACGGAATAAATAAATTTGTCTCGACCAGTCTGACAAACCCGTGGAGCAGAGAATGTGTCGCGCACGCAGATGCATGCATTAGAATTTGTTGTGCTTGGTTACAGAATGCTATGGTGGTTCTGAATATGTTGCATTCAGCCTTATGTTAAAGTCAAAGTTTATTCAAGACCCACGATGTCGTGACATTAGGTGGGGAGCTCAGCTTCATCATTCAGAATCCAGCTGCGTGCCTACTGCCACAGGCTCCCTTAAGTCATGATTAGTCCAGCTGCTTGCATTCCCTGTCACCTTCTCCTAGTGGCACCGAGCAAAGGCATTGAAATGCAGATCGTACGGTCCAGGGCTTGTTACCTGCTACGCTCCTTGGTAAAACTTACTAAATATAATGCTGCGTTATTAATTGCGACCAAGTACGCTTTTCTGTGCTCCGAATGCTTATACGCAGTCTACTATGGGCTAAGTATGCTTTATGTTGCCTTGGCCCTTGCGTAATGCTTTTTCGTTTCACTGGAGTGTAACGCTCTCGCATAAAATGCAACCCTTAAACACACTGCGTTAAAAGTACCGCGCCTTTCGGACACAAAACTCGTGATGTCCAGACCCGGCAAGGACCTGGGAGCCACGATGTGTAGGCGGGGCACTCACGTTCATGACGACCACCTTCTGGAAGGGCTCCCCGTCCCAAGACCAGCCGTGGGCGAACTTCCGCCGCGGAGGCCTCTTGGCCAGTAGTAGTCTCGCGGGAGGTAACACCACGGGGGCCTTAGTCTGCACCACCACCGAGGAACTCTTTGTCGGCACTGGCGTCTTTTTCGTCGAAACCAACTGCGCCGTGCCATTCTCCTTCCGCGGCTTGGAAGGAGCCGGTGGCACGGCCGCGTCCACGTCGTCCCGTACATCGTTCGACACCACCACCACCACACCCTTCCTCTGTCCCTGCTGCACCGCGGAAGCTCCACACACAGGAGACGGCGCCTCAACAGCGGAGGCCGGCGACTGCTGCTCCGTTGTCTTCGCAACCCTCTTCTCCGCGAGACAGACGGTCGACAAAAGGTTGGGCAGCGCCTTCTTGACGCCGTTCTTCGGCTGCGGAGGCGCCTTCTCCGCCTCGCCCGGCGGCCTGGTCTGACCATTTTTCTTTACTGCCTTGCGCTCCGCCGTCCGGTTGTCCGACGAGAGCATTCGCCCCACCTTCCGCTGGGCCGCGGGCGGCTTCGCCGGCTTTTCTACTGCGCGTGGCGCCTTCTTAGCCAGTGGCTCCACGACGGACAATGCTGCCTCCGGCTGAAACGCTGCCGTCGTGCCGTCCACCGTGGCGTCCTTGCCCGTCTCGGTGCCCTTCGACGCGTCCGCAAACTCGTTCCCCTGTGGGGGCGACTTCGTCTCCGGCGGGGTCACCGGCTCCGACTTGGGGACGGCTGCGGACGCCGCCGCCATCTGGAACGAGCTGCCAGAATCCGCCGGCGAGGGTGGCTGCTGCGTTGCCGCCGCACCGCCACCGCCGGGAGGCTGCGGTTGCGGCTGCTGGAACGGGGACGGCTGGGGGTGGAAGGGCCCCGGCTGGTACGGGGGGTACGCCGGGGGGGCCGCGGCACCGGCGCCCTGCTGCGGGGGAGGGCTGCATGGGAGGTGCTCGGAGTAGCAGCGGGAGGAGGCCTGGGGGCACAGGGGGGAGGGGCAAGGGGGGTAGGCCGCGGGGGAGGGGCTCACGGGGCCCGGCCGGTGCTGGGGGTGGTACGGCACCGGCTTGTGGATCAGGCACTGGCCGTGGCTGGACTGGATCAGCGGGCCCGCGGGCTGGTAGTAGCCGGGCACTGTGGATGGAAAGCGTCGTGTTCTTGTTAACGTTCCAGACACTTGGTCAACCGTCATCTCACCTGGCAACTCTGTGAGAAGACTCAAAGAGCTCTAGCTACGTCGTGTTTAGTGTCCTATTCCGCCCATGCATCGAAAATGGTTCCAAAATGCAACGAATGACATCAGAAAAGCCAGAGTGTCATACTGTTGGATGTCGCGATCTTCGTGATTGGTCATAGAAGTCCCGGCAAAAAGCATGACCGAACAAAATGAGTGTCGCTGTCGTTGCGGCACAACAGGCGTCTGCCACATCCACCCCCACTGCCGTGATACCACCAAGATCGCAGGTGACGACGGCGTAACACTTCTACGAGGTCATCACGCGGAAATCGAGAAACCAGGTTTTTGGACGCGGTAAGCACCAGTGTTGCCAGATGGTCCCACCAAAAAACCGCCAAACGGCTGGGAGGTATAGCCCAAATATAGCCAAAGCCATAAAATAAATATAGCCCAAAATAGCCAAGACTAAAATCAACTATTTTAAGCCTTTTATTGCCAATTTTTCATAGTCGTAAAAAACAACATGTTACATTACCTTTGTCAACCCTCAGATGTGCCACTTTCTGTGTACATTAAGTCCCCTGATAAAAAAAAAAAGAGAAAAAAAAAAAAAGCTTCAGGAGATTGAAAATGTGTGAAACAATGACCCATCCTTCGTAGGTTTTCAGAAGTAGAAAACATACATGGACAGCTGTAATGTGAAGCCCCCCCCTTCCCCCCCCCCAGAATGCAGAACAATCAGAACTGGGAGTTTCAAGCCAGAACCTCCTATATCTAAGGTTCTTACCAATAACCCACCCGTCTATTTTTAATTGCGTAGAATATGAACGTCCCCCGTTCCGGTTCGCGCTATTTTTGATTGTGTTTCCTTTCTTAAATGGCCGATGCCTAAGAATTTTTACAATGAGCACCAAAGCTGCGCTTGGAGAGTTGAGTCTACGTCCGGGTAGAAGACGCGGTACCGGGCCTGTGGTAATAGTGCAATCTGTTTGTTTGATTTGTTCCACTGCGTTGGTGGGAGACCGCTTGAACTCTGCTAGCACTGCTTTTCTGCGCATTGTGAAAACCCCCGAAGTTTGTAGAAGTTTGAAGCCATTCTCATTCCCCTTTCTTCTCTCGACTAGCCAAAAGAGAAACAATTTTTTCGAAACTGATTAGAAGTTCGAAAATTAACTAGTCGAACCTCAAAGTTCGACGTCGAACCTGAGGTTCGACAAGAGTTCGCCGCACCCTTAGGAATAGCCCAAAAATAGCCATATAGCCAACCACGAAATTTTGACGCCAACTAGAAAAAAATGTAGCCCAATTTGGCTATATATAGCCCAATCTGGCAACACTGGTAAGCACACCAGTTGTAGACGTGTTCCGGGCCCTGTAATGATAACGGAACAAATAAATCTCTTGGTTCAAATGGGGCAATTGTCACCTTCCTTGGTGTCACCAGAATACCATGTATCTGGCAATGAGGAAGGGAACTGGAACCGAGTGCACCGACCGAAAACACATCGCATGTTCATTTAAAAGGCCCATGAAACAAATTTTGGGCTGGAATAAATCAATTTATATTCGGATTTTATTAATAGCACATCGTTCAGGGGGCCAAAAGAAAAAAGGCAGAAAGTCAAAAGCCTGAGTTTCGCTACGAAAATTTGAACACACGGCGGACTATTTCATGCCTGCTTCCCTTCGTAAGCTCTCTGCCTTTTCACTGTGATACATCCGCGGTCCCCGCAGCCCGCAGCGCGTCACCGGGCCCAAACGCACACCAAACGACACCCAGACCTCACTTACTCCCTTCACCTTTAAGCTAACATTGTGGTGGAAGCTACGCGCTTGCCGGACCAATCAGCCACCTTCCTTTCATCACCTGACCTCATTCTCTGCGAATGGGTATGCGCGAGAGAGCGTGATCACATGGCAAAAGTGTGGCTGGCCCAAGGAGTACGTAGCTTCGACAGCACTGTCAGCTTCGGGGTGAAAGGGGTGGGGAAAGCAACTTTAGTCTGAATTTTGAGCGACGGGCTAACCTTCTAGGGAGAGAATGGATGTGTCCGGCTACACGAACGAGGGTCCGAGCAAAAGGGGACTCCCCCTTTCCGTCTTCTTGAACTGTTTGGTAGAATGCGCGATTTATGAGTTGAGGAGGAAAGCTAAACAGCAAAAGGTTAGAAAAGCGTTTCACAACTCCTTTAATATCGGTAGGTCGTGCTTCACAACGTATTTGTGGGATTGCAACCTCTACATTTTGTTTGGACCCGTTATGTGGCACAGCAGACGAAAAGAAATACTAACCCACTACGCATGCGGAGACGTGAAAGTGACAGATAACAGACTGAATGTACGCTGGCAAGAGTTTGGATGCATTTTGGTCATGTGTCCTTCACTGTGGTCACTGTAGCCTTGGTTTAGGTTGTACCACTTTCTTTCCCACGGCTTTCAGGCATGGCAGTGAAATGTGAACTGACTGCATGTTAGGGGGTAACGAGAAAGCATGAATGGAAGGTAAATTCGTCACTACTAATGTTTTTTCACTACCATTGCCCAAAACTAGAAAGCGCCCTCCTCTCACCCTCCGGTAGTATGTCATCCCACACGAAAACCTCTTGTCCAATTAAACAAATCTCTGGTAAAACGAATGCACTTAACGAATCATTCCTTCCTTACGTCCTTGCCAAATGGAACCAGTTGCTATCCTCCATTTAAATTGAGCACACATATAACTTCTGCCATATTTATTTTTGTATATTTTATTACTGTACTGTGTCACACTTGCACTGACTGATATATTGGCCCCCCCCCCCCCCCCCCCCCCCCTTTATGTAATGTCCTAACCAGTCCTTTGAGGGTGAAATAAATGAAATGAACTGTCACTGACCTTGCCTTACAACGCATCCTCTATTTGCGGGCCTGTCCCAACCCCATCAGCAGAGGCATAAAAACAGAAGTCCCACACCACTCACCGTACTCCGCAGCAGGCGCATACGGCATGGCGTGCCCATAGTGCGGAACCGTGAGGGCACTGCCGTAGTGCACCGGGGCCACGCTGACCACCATCCCGTGGTTGACGCCATAACCCGCGGCCGGTGCCGTGGTCACGGGGGGCGGCGGAGGAGGCGGCATCAGCGCCGCCGGGCCCGTGAGCGGCGGAGGATATGCCGGCCCGGCATAGTACCCCTGGGGGCCCAGCACCGCGGGGTGCGGGGCGGGGCTGGTGGGGGGGGCCCCGCTGTACGTCGTCTGCATTTGTAGGCAGGTGGCTTTGGTGTGGTAGTGGTACAGGTGCGTGACTCCCTCCTTCTCCCGCAGCTCGTCCTTGACTGCCATCTCCTTGGTGGTGTTGATGTGCACCACCTCCCTGTACTCGCTCACCGCCACCGAGGACGACGAGGGCGCACCCTTGATGCCCTCACCCTTGCGGGGCCGCCGGCACGGCTGCACCACCGTGCCCTCTCCCTTCTTGGAGACCGCGAGGGCGTCGGCCTTCTCCTGGACCTTCCGGACGGTCTTGGTCTGGACCGAGCAGACGACGATCTCCTCCTGGTGGTGGACCACCTTGACCTCGCAAGAGGCGGAAGAGGTCGACGACGAGGAGGAAGAGGTGGAGTCTTTGTCGAACTTGCGGTTCCGCTCGCGGCTGTAGCTGGCGGCCATGATGGCCTGCGCGTTGAGGCTGGCCATGCGGCGGCACTGCCGGGTGTCAATGATCTCCACGTCGTCCGAGTTGAGGACGTCCCGCTTGCGCTTGACCACCACCCGCCTGGAGGACTTGGCCGGCGGCGGCACGCGTCGCTTTACAGGTGTCGGCGGAGGGAGGACGGAGGGCAAAAGGGGCGCTCCCACGGAAACCAGGGCTTTGCAGTCTTCGGTCGCCGAGTCGTCCACCTCCGTGATGACGGGACGGCTCTCGTTTTCGTACAGGATGTGCACCTAGTTGTGGCACGCATAAAAAGAAGGAGCGTATCAATTGGGGACAGCTTCTACAGGTTAATAAAATATTCTAGAGGGACATGTCCCACACATTTTGGCCACTTCAGAACGGGGGGGCATAGACACAAATGTTGGTAGTCGTGATGGGACCATATTGCTGGCGACGCTTTGACATACGGAAAAAAGCTGAAAAATATCACTTGCAAGGTCTCTATCTCGTGTTTTTTCAGCTTTATTTTAAGCAGAAAAACCGGCGTCACACAATGCACAGAAATAAATAAAGTTGACGAGCGCTCAAATGCCTCCAACTCGTCGCGACAAAATGAACTTGCCTAACCTATCTTCATCTTCCCTTCTCCGCTTGTCTGTCATTCTTTGTTTTTCTTTCGACGTGAGCGCTTACTATCTGCCGCGTTCTGCTCCCGTCTTAAACCTCCGACCCACCTTGGCCATGGCGTTGAGGCTGGCCACCCGCTGCACCCTGGCCGTGGGCCACTCCTCCATGGCGGCCATAGTCGCCAGGAAGGCGGGCAACTTGGGGCGCAGGTTGGGGCCAGGAGGGGGGGCGGGGGTGCCCTTGCTGCCCCGCAGGTCGCACTTGGACGAGAACGAGTCGCACAGGCCCAGGATGCCCGGGGCACGGCCTCGCTTGCGCGCCCGCTCCCCGTTGTGCCTGGCCGCGGGGGCCGGCTGGGGTGCCGGCTGCGCGGGCGACTTGGGACGCTTTGGCTTGGGCTGCAACAAGAGTGGAAGGCAGGACCGTCTGAATAGGAAGCGAATAAATCGATTCTTGCCAAACACTGGCCCGAGCAACTTATTAATTGATTACTTAAATTATTTAGTATTACTGCCATCCCATTGGGGCCAAAGCAGGAGTGAATGATTGAAGTACAATAGGTAAAATTTCCCCTAAAACAAGACACCATTTTTGTATACACATCCTCCTTATACACAATGTACTCAGCTGCACAGACAGATAACATTTTATTTATTTATTTTTTTTTTTTCAAATGTGATAAAGCATGATTGATTTATAAAATTATTATGCACATTTATATATTGCTAAACAATGGATAATAAAGTACAGTGACTTCACAATGCCAAATGAACCTCTGAGATAGAATATCTTGGAAGTTTGTAGAAAATTGGTGCACCCGTGCGTCTTGAGTGCCGATGAAAGCTGTGCACACTTCACTTCTTAAATACCAGGGAAAGTTGCTCCCAAATATAAAATGCAGCTTGATACAACAGATGAAGTTGGGAGACACAGTGTGTGTTGCTGGACACACTGATTTATCTTCTTACAGTTAGGCGATTATCCCTATTAATTAACGATAATTAATACGAGGTGCTTACCCTCAGTTTATCAGGGAGGGGAAATGAAGTAGCTCTGAACTGGTTCATCAGTCAGACTAAAGACAATAGAAGTGGTTCCCTTCCCCGGAGAATGATACATTGAGCAAACTCTCCATTTAGCAACGGAGTGACACATGTTCTGAATTGGTTTCTCACAGAGAATGAGGGCCCCAGTGGTTCCCACTGCCAAAGAACCATACACCAAACTGATTCTGCCTTCAGCATGAAGTAGAACAGGAGGCCACCCATAATTACTTCTTTATCCAAAGGTGCTGATGGTTCAAGAGTGGAGCGATTCTTGAACAATATTGAAGCCATAACACCGAGGAAACATACAGCAAAATGGTCCCTAATTCAAGAAGGAAGGAATATACTCAGTTGGATCCACAATGTTTTTTGGTTTAGTGTGCCCCCCCTTGTGGAGGCAGACCAGTGAGCCATATATTAATTCGGATAACGATTACTTAACTAGCTTCCCATTCAAAGAGAGGCAAATCTGCCACACTGGTGCTACAGCAAGAGCAGAGGCCTGCAGCAGGTTTCAAATAGTATGACTCTTCAGAATGCAGCATTTATTTTTGCATTAAATCTCTGTAAAGACTCAGTCATCCACACTTTCTATGCTCGGAAAATTCACTTCTTTGCTGTAATTACTAAAATAATAAACGTGGCACTGCTGACAATATTATTAAAAGGCCACTGCAAAAAAAAAAAAGTTCTTTTAACAATCTGGTTGGGACAGGCGTGTCAAAAAAATAAATTTACGTGAAAATACATCTTTTAGAGCAACATTGACGGCGCGAGACACGATTTAGTCGTCAGGCACCTCCTTTCCACTTGTTTTATCTCTCTGGCATTTCGGGCGCGTGGAAAAGAAGTGGAGCGGCTTCGCCTTCACCACCGAGATGGTCATTCCGGAATGACCCGTGACGCCATGGGCTTCGTGCGCAGGATTTCACTACAACTATGTGAAACGACACCTCTTCAACTTCAAAGTTTCCTAACTTTTCCCTCACCACAGTCTCGGGTTTTAAACATCCTGATTAACTATCACCAGCTCGCCTGCGCACTCACTGTCTTTTCGTTACTGATACATATCGCAGACACGGCGAACTCGCGTGTGCAGTAAGTATGTGGGAATTCGCTATGAACTCCCCAGTCACGAGTACGGCAGCAGAACGCGGACGCAGCGATTCGCGCTTCACAGTGCGATATAGACGCAAGAACCCGGGTGTCACAGGTCACAAACTCGGGTGTCACAGGAACCAATATCAAGCGCAAAAATAAAAAAGAAAATGCGGGAACGAATTTGGAATTTGCATGTCGTGGGAAGGGATATCCCGCATAGTACGGATGCTGCAAATTCGCGTGTCACGGTGCGATAAGCACGAGGGAACCCGCGGCGAGCACGCTTGTCGCATACCGATACCCCAGATCACGCAATAAATGCTATTTAAGAAAAAAACAAAAAAAATTCTGATATGTGTGAACTTTTGCGGCGGTACGAGACTTTACGGCGATTTAATGCATGTGTATGGTATTTCGAATACACTCAGTCATGCTCAGTGCCACTGTGCAAAAAAAAAAAAAAAAGATTAGGTAAATGACGAAACGATGCATCGAAGCATAGTTTGCCAGAGTTCTGATGAGTACTCTGACAAAGCGACCTGTGCATGTGCCATTTTCGGAGATCAGACTTACACGCCCTTGACACGACCACATCGGTATGGTGGTTTCATTAGGGCCCTTTAGCAAACCGTGTTCCCCACTACCGGAGCCTTTGAAGCCTGCTTTCAAGCGCGTGCCACGCGGTCACCGTATCATTCGGGCGCACGCTTAGAAGCATTCTACAAAGCTTTCGGTAGTGCGCGGCAGGGCCGTAACCAGGGGGGGGGTAGGGGGCTCTGACCCCCCCCCCCCCCGAAATTTTTTTCTGTGTACGGCCCTGGTCAGTGCACTTGCAGCCAGCCGATTTTAATCTCCACCTCTGCGCACGCGCAGTGGCGCCGGTCGGCTACCGGGTACCAAACCGGGACCGGTTCTCCGGTTTGCTATAACTCTCCATTATATGCCACCGATGCACATGATTCATAGGCGAAAATAAGACAATAGACATTTTCAAAATGGCCACCGTTGTCCCCGAAACCCCCCCCCCCCCCCCCCCCCCGAAATTTTTTTTCTGGGTACGGCCCTGGTGCGCGGTACACGGTGACGGTTTGCTAAAAGTCCCCATTGGTTCAGAATTACCTAAACGAACACAACACAGTAAACCGATGTGGCCAATAAAGAAAAATACGCCAATAAATATCGCCAATAAAAAAAAACAAAAAAAAACTTGTTGGTTAGTTTTGGCGCAACATGTGCGCTTGGGAGCAGGATGGCGCAGCGAAAGTGGAGTGGCGCACAATGGCGCAATAGCGCTTCCACCATTTGACACCAGAGCACCAATAGGACAGGCAATATTTCTGAAACGATCAATTAAAGTAAAGAAAAAAATATGTGAATTTAAGATATTAATGAGGATAAGCGTCTTCACAATGCTTTCTTTCCCACGACCAAAAAAATAAAAAAATAAAAATAAGAACACTCCAGTTGGTAGAATGGAAGCCTGGGATGAAGACCTGACAGACGCAGAATTTGTAATCGTCCCTCATCGAATGCAAAAGCATGTTACAAAAGAAATAAACAAACGACAAAATCAGAAGTTACTAGCGGGACAGTGAGGCTGAACAAAAGTCCATTCAGCTCTGGGAAGCAACAGCGGCGTCCTCACTTTGGGTTGCGCCGCGCTTCCGCTAGATAATAATAATAATAATTGACAGCGAAACTTCTCGCCGCGATATTGGTCAGCGCGTCTCACAGGGAGCGTCTCGAGCGCGCTGGCAGGCCTTGTAACCTTGTCTTTTAGGTGGTACCGGCACGTGGTCCCAGTTCAGTCCTGGCAACACCGTAGTCATGCAGCGGCGGTGCTGCACTGGCTACACTTCTCACCTACAGCGGAGACAATCGGACGCCCATGGCACCAAAGCAAACACCCAGTCACTTACTGCCTTGGCGGGCTTCTTGGCTGGTGTGGCAGCGGGCGCCTTCTTCTCCCTGGGGCGGCCCACGGCGGCGTGCGGCGCGCGGTGGTCCGTCTGCCTTGCCTCCCGCTTGACGCGCACCCTCTTGGAGGCCTCCAGCACCGAGGCCACGTCGGGGTGCAGCTTGCGCTTGCGCCCGGGGCCCGGCCTCTGGTTCATAGCGCGCCCGCCGCCTTCCCCAAGGCGCTGCTCGGCCCCATGACGGCGTCCCAACACCTCCTGCCAGAGGACAAAGACAGGCTGTAGACTTCTCAAGTCTTGACAAGTGGTGCTGGCAAGAAAAAAATTTTAGGTAGCGTTTCGATTGGGCGTCACCACGCTCGCCGACAAGAATATAAATTAAAAAAAAAAAGAAAGCAGTAAGTTTACAGCGCGTAAGCTTTTTGACACACACTAGCTACGTTCGATCTACTTGTTCCTCCTGCGCCGGAGCAGACAAGCAGTTCCGGTCGTGTCTAAATCCACATACCAAAAGTACACTGCCCTACACGCTTTTTGCACCGGCGCAGGAGGATGCAGATAAATGGAACGCAGCTACTGTTAGCATGCGTGAACAAGACGCCGAAAGACGCGTGTATACGCTTCTTGCCAACACTGAACGGCCGCTAGCGGAGGCGTCTCTCTTGTCATCGCATCTTGCGTACGCGCCCCCTGTCCGAAAGAATCAAGCTCATAACCCCGCGGCCCTCCGGTGGGACGTCGAAAAACTTATCTTCAGGAGGCTGTGCGCTTCCCTCGCCCTCATCGTTTCACAAATTACGCTCGTTTTTTTTTTCACGTTTCCATATGAAACAAAGCTGCGAGCCCGCATCTCCCGCCACGACCAGAGTGTTTTGACAGCGCCAGAGTCTCGTCTCAGGGTTGCTTACAGGGTTCAACCCTCAAAGCTAGTCTCCAAACTGCAAACAAACGCGTTAAAAAAAACAGGGTTCGACCCTCAAAGCTATTCTCCCAACTGCAAACAAACTCGTTAAAAAAAAAAAAAAAAAGTGTAACCGGTACGTTCCAAATTGGAAAAAAAGGTAATCGTTACAATTACATCTGCGTGCGGAGCTTTACTCCGCACACCGCCACGAGTGTGGGGGCATTTGCACGTCCTTCCACATAGACGCCTGCTGAGCTGCAGTCTATGTCGCCGCACGCGCGACCTGCAGTGTCTCAGAATGGGAGAGAGAGAGAGAGAAGCGTTGTGATAGAGGTTGGGGGGGAAGGAGAGCCAATAGTGTATGCGCACTGGGCGCTTTTGTCACTGGCTCCTGCAATGTTCGGCAAGGCCAAAGACGCGCGTCTCCCGTTGGCCGCGCTATGGTGTACCAGAACTGGTCTTCTAGTACACCATAGCCGCGCACTCGTTGAATCCCCTAACGACAACGTCTCGCGCAGGCCTTGCCTCCTAGAGGCGGGATTGGACGCCGCGACGACGCGTACACCGATCGCGGGCCGGAACCCCCTCTTGTCGACAAGGCGCGTTTATGGCACGGCGCCCAACCAACGACGCCCCTGCGTAAACATACCGGGCGTCGCCAGGGTATACCCCACGATGCCGCAACAACCCGTTCCCCACCCCGTCCTCAGCGGGCATCGGACGACGTTTCAATGTGCAGCGAAAAATCCCAGACACATGTTTCTTGAGACTCGATGGTTTGGTGGACTGATAGGATTGTTGCTTTAACTCTCTGTTGATGATCTGACGGTTTCTACATTTCAGGTTGGGTGACCCGACGGGTTGCTGGTGAGGTTGTCACTGACTGGCAACAGACAAAAATGCAAAACAAACACATATCTTTTTTTTTGCTTTTTGTCGTTATTCTTTACGGAACTTCCAGAACGTCTTTTAGTCCCATTCACACGAGCTTCTTAGCTCAATCAGCATTCAAAAGTAAGGCATTAAAGAAATCGAGAGAGGGCACGAAAAAGGGCCGTTTCCCTCGGCGGAGCGGAGCGAGGGGTGACCGCACGCACCGCTGGCGGTATTCGGAAAGTCGCGCCGCCGAGTTCAGAGTGCGTTCGAGTGTGCGTCTATCCAGCAAACGCTTCGTAGATATGTTGACGGGGACCACAGCAGACTTACTCTATCGTGCGCTGTGGCGAGATTACACTCCGTTTAAGGCCGGTTCACACATGCAGCGGAGCGCCAAGTTAGCGCTACGCGAGCGCTCCAAGGAGCGCTCATGTGGCGCTTCCTAGCGCGTGATGTAGCGCTCGGTTAGCGCTTCAGTAGCGCTCTGTTAGCGCTTCAGTAGCGCTCTGTTAGCGCTTCAGAAGCGCTTTGTTAGCGCTACAGAAGCGCTTTGTTAGCGCTCTGTTAGCGCTACAGAAGCGCTCTGTTAGCGCTCTCATCCACGCTCCTTGTGCCGTGCTTGCTGCTGCGGAACAGCGCGTGCACGGCGATTCCTTTGTTGTTGTTTTTCCTTTGGCATTAAAAGAAGAGGAAGTAAAACAGCCGCTCTCCAAGCAAAGGGTCGGGCAGGCGACCCAGAGTCATAGACTTTGAGCGACTAATTGATTGGGTACGACCTCATCGCTTTCTATTTGATATGCGTGACCCTGGTTTCAAAGACACGTAGTTAAAAATAACCGCCTTCGAAAGAGCTCTGTGTCTCGGTCCCTCAGCATAGGAACAAGGTTCGCTAGGTATACCTGTCGGTATCTCGGTGGCGAAAGATGTTGCGCACCCAGAAGGCTCTTCTGGGCGTTAAGCCGTCCACACACATATGCACTAATCGCGATGTAAGAGCATTGGTCGCATTTCTATTTCAGCATCCCACATGTCCGCCATGGTGCTGCTGATTCACACCCAAACACAGGAACCGGACCCGCAGTGCACGCGCTAATCCACAGCACCGCGGTACAAGAAGCGCTTTAAAGAGCGAAACACATGTACGACGAAACTTTCCGATCCGACGTGCGGACTGCCGGAATGACCTTGGGGGAGAGGGTTTTCGTAGCATCGGAGAGCGTTGAAAACCCTCGCCTCCGACCGTCGTATTGCGCGGTCGGACGTCGGATCGGACGGTTTCGTCGTACATGTGTTTCGCGCTTAAAGCGCTAACATGGCGCTACTGAAACGCTAACAAGGCGCTACTGGAGCGCTAACAAAGCGCTACAGAAGCGCTAATCGCCCGCTGTGTTAGAACTAAATCACGCGCCAGGAAGCGCCACATGAGCGCTCACGTAGCGCTAACTTAGCGCTCCGCTGTATGTGTGAACAGGCCTTTAAAGGGGTACTACAACAAAATTTCAGTGCTCATTTTTTTGGTCTATATGCGTTCAAAAGAGCAGTATCGCATGGAACATACCAATATCTTGTTAAAAAAGTCTCGAAAAGGAATTTTAAAACGAATTAAACGATTAGCAAAGAGCACCTGGTGGATGTCGCTGACGCCTCGTTTGTAATGCTCGTCTAGGAACCTTGACAGCTAGTGACGGAGGTTGTCTCGTCTTCGGCCACGACGAGAGAAGGGGGGAAGGAGGAACTCCCCTCTTCCCGAGAATCCCTTTTGTGTGTCGCAGAGGTCGCTATTGTCCCCCTAGAAGATTATAGAAGATTAACCCGCCACTCAATATTCGTACAAAAGCAGCCGCTTCGGTGGCTGGAACGACTAGGCCATCCTCTCGGCGTTAGCCTCGCCGTAGCTTTGCTCGTCCTGAGACGACCTATACGTCACGATTGCGTTGGATGTCACGTGGTCTCCGCTGGGCCTTCTCCGAGCGCTTGCCAGAGTGGGCCGTTTATAACGAAAAATACAGACACCAGGATCAAAATACAAACGTGCGATTGTCATTTACGGATATTGTGGATCATATTCAACCTATTTTTGAACACGACGGGAATATTTCAAATTTCGTTGAAGTATCCCTTTAAAGGGGCAGTGCAACGATTTTCACACTTTGGCCAATTAACTGCGGAAATTAATCTGCGTCACCTATGGAACGAAAAACCGAAAGCCGGAGTTTCTTGCAAGCGCTAGTTCTTATTAAAAAAAAAAAAAAAAAAAGGAATGAAACAAATCGAAGGTCGAAGTGCCTCTCAACTCTCCACGCCGACTTTCGAGTGACGTCTCTGGGGGTTCACGTGGTTTCCCCTTGGGCCCTCTCTTCAGAGACCGCAGTCGCTTCCTCCGCGATTGTCGACTTTCCAAGGATTAGCCTCGTCGAAGGTCGCAGCGACCGATGAACGCAAAGGTCGGTTCGCCACGGGGCTGACGGCGAGTGTAGCAGCGGAGGGGGACAGGGTTTGTTGACTTCCGCGTATCCCCCAGAGACGCCGCCATTTTAGTTCCCGTAGCCGCCACCGGCGGCTGCAGATCGGCAAATAATTAGTTTTTTGCCTCGCAATTACGCAGCAGAATAGCCGGTTTTTGGGGAAAGGTGACGTGTTTTTGGTCACTTGGGCCGTGTTCCAAAATCTACTCGATCCTACTCCAGGGTAAGGGTTTGGTACCTTGGCGTTCCAAAACTTACTCGCGTTCAGCGCTTTTCAATCTGTGTTGTCACGTGACTTGACCCGCCGGAGTAACTCGGATCCATTTGGGTAGGATTTGGAACACAGCCCTGGGCTTGTATAAACAATATAAAAAATGCGAACTGGCGATTCTTTCAACATTAAGCGCCGTTCACACTCTTGCGACCGAGTAAGACCGAGAGAGACCAGACCGGTTATTAAGCCTTTTGCGACTTCTTAGGGACGGATGCGCTGCAGCGGCGCTGGTCCTAAGAGATCGCAAGAGGTTTAAAACCGGTCTGGTCTCTCTCGGTCGTACTCGGTTCCAAGAGTGTGAACGGTCCTTTAAAAGCTTTCTGTCCTTGCTAACACAAGTGTCAGCGAGCAGGCACGAGCAACCAAAGCACTGCGGAAGCCAGCGAGCTCGCCCTGAAGGCGGAGCTTCTAGTCTCAGCTTAACGGTGAACGGAGTATAGGCACGTGCTTGGGCTTCTTTGCCATGCTTTTCAGTGTGCGGAAAGTGAACTATACTTCGTCTCACCTCAGTATGGACTATTGGTAGCCGCGCGTGGTAAAAGCGCGAGCTAGTCGCTTTGAATGAAGCCGCGGCGGCTGCACGAGCGCTCTCGTGCAGCAAGTGCTCTAGTCAAGGCAGTCAAGGCTGGCCGCTCGCGCTAGCACAGCCTTCGCGGTTAGCCCATGCTAGGGTGACACGAAGTATAGACGATTGCAAGCTGGGCGACTGGCCGCCGCCATGTCTCTGCTCGAGCAGGCACGCCCGTGCGATTACGAGCTTGCGAAAGCTACGTTCACCCGCGCGTCGCACGCGCTTGCACGCATGGGGCACCACTTGTGGCGCCATGCTTGCAATTGTCTATAGGCCAGTTGGAAATAAGAACATAACGCATATTTTTCATTTTCTCTAGCGCCTTATATTTTGAGGAGTCTTGCACGAGAAGCTCGTTTTTCTGCAAAGAGAGCGGCGGGCGCGAGATGGGGAAAGCTTGGAAGGCGCAGGGACGGAGTAGTCCTTTCCCCTCCAAAGGCTGTTTCCCGATAACTTGGCGAACTGCGGAGGCTA
This sequence comes from Ixodes scapularis, assembly GCF_016920785.2. Classification (NCBI taxonomy): domain Eukaryota; kingdom Metazoa; phylum Arthropoda; class Arachnida; order Ixodida; family Ixodidae; genus Ixodes; species Ixodes scapularis. The sequence goes on along the minus strand of NW_024609836.1, from coordinate 85,800,184 downwards.
AAGGGCCCCGCGACCCAATAGGCGCGTCGGAGCCAGACACGTGAACCGACGTCACGGGAGCATTTGTGTCACCACGTCAAATGCGAGGCCCGCAGGAACCGGCTGTCGTCTGCTAGCTAAGAGTCGTCTGCTACGAAACCAACCAACTTCGGATGAACGCCCACCGCAGCAACATATCCGTCCGCTAGAATAGCGAGCACTTCGGGAACAGTTCATGAGACAACCACGCGCTCCATTTAGCCGCGAATCTGTAACAGGTGCCAATGCCAGGGCGCAGTGCAATGTTTCGAACGGAAACGGCCGATTACACTGCTGCGATCGCCGGCGATCGCGAACGGCCATGACGCTACAAGGCGAAACAAATCGAGCGGATTCGAATGTGGCGTCACTTTTTTGGTTTAAATATAATTGAAACTCACAAATTTGCGATTCTTTATTCTTCGTATCACCTCGCTATAGAGGGAATCGCGCGAGTTCAATTAATTTTTGTCGCGGAGGGCTCCGTTGCTGCGGTGGCCTCGACCACGGAGTGTTATCACGTGCGTATACACCAGCCTCCACAGTTCCAGCTTGCGTCAGAATCGACGCCAGCGCGTCTTGCACATAACAATCGCGACGAGGCGTTGACGCAGAGACGGACACGCGTGCCGCTTTCTCTCGGCGAGCTTCAGCGAGCTTCCCGCTTGGGGATCCACTGGCGATGACGTTTACACGCGGGCCTTGTCTTTTAAAGGGGCCCACCAACAGTTTTTTGACCGGTTTGAAGTTCGCGCTTAAACGGAGCTCCATGAAAGCAGGAACACCGAGGAAAAAAAAATCTTACAGAAATTCGCGATATTTTGTGAGTTATTAGCAAATTAAATATTGCAGAAAACAACTTTAAATAAGCAAAACATAGCGCTTCATGACGTAAAATGAAACAGTTTGGCGATTGGAGCAAAGCGGTTGGCCAATGGGACGCGAGTTTGGTTGATAGCCTGTCGGTATGGTGTACACACCATACTGTCGGCCCGGTCGGCTCGTCGGCCATTAGGCCTAGCTGCAACCATCGTCTATAGCTTTGGGATCGGGTTGACATCATCGATGAATTTAGCGGGCTTATCAGGTTTTGAGTGCGGACCTGGGCGTCGCGCCGTACGAGGACACTTCACGCAAGCGCCGCGTCTCTGCCTCAGTCCGCTTCGACAGCCGCGGAAGACTCGTCTCCCGCAACTCCGCCACCGGAGCCACCTCGGCGAGCAGGAGGTACAAACTGGTGAGCGGCACCGTTGGGTACCATACAAGCTGGGTCCCGTCGCCGCACTTCACTCGAACAGTGAAAAGTCTGTCACAGCACTAAAAGAAAATAAGGGTTCCCCTGGCTCCTCTTACTGCTTTTAGTTGACCGGGACCGGGGGCGCACAAAGAAAAATACGATGCGCGCTGTCTGCACGGATCACTTGTCGTCTGCTCGCGATGGTACGTCGCGGACGCCGCTGAGAGGCGCGCATGGCGCTCTGACGAGGCGTACGAGGCGTTGTTTTCGCCCTTTTTGAACTTTACTTTGCAACTTTATTAGCTCTATAAAAATAACTTGTTAGTGAAATAATGACGGTTAACGTGTGATATACTTTATTTCGCTTCAAAATTCCTGGGACGGCTCTCGCCAATCACGAAACCCAGAGAATGTGACGTATAGTGAAAGGGAGCGCCGTTATGCGCGCGCCTTCGGCACCTCACGGCGCCACCGTCGGAGGAGGTGTTTCCGAGTTGTCAAATTAAAATACGATGCGCTAATATTTTCGAACTCTTTCGTTGTCCACTGGGTTTCCGGGACCACTAGCGTGTAGAAACCGCAAAAAAAAAAAGTCGACGCTCAAATACTGTTGGAGGGCCACTTTAAAGGATGAGGCAGAGATGTTCCACGAGCTGACCGCAAACGCCGAGGGCCGGCGAACCAAAAAGGGGGGGGACCCGCTGCAGCTGCCGGCAATTACCGCGTCGAACGGAAGTCCATCTTCGAAACGACCCGAGGGGGCCCGTGGCCATTCCTGACATCACCTGTCATCATCCGCCAGCGAGCGCTAACCGCCTGCCTGTCTGAACGCTGTGGTGGAGGAGCCGGATGCTCGGATCGAATGTTTTCAGCCGCTGCAAAACACGTCCTTCTTGAATAAACAAACAAAGTTTGTGGAAACGAAAGTTATCCAAGTCGAATTGTCAGTGGCAAACAAGCGACGTCAATCCGCAAATCCTCGATATTCACATCACGGCATGTCATATATCGGCAAGTTATTAAGAGTGTTAGTAGATCGTTCTGATAACTGCGATGGCGATAACCGAATACTCCGCCGGTACTTTTGCACAAGCAGCGTATCGTTATTGGAGTTAACGGAACGATCTTCTAAACGTCCCCTACTGAACCGGAAATCCACTAACAAGGCTCGCAGTAGCAGCGGCGTCTTCGACGCGTAGTAGAGGGGAGCGAAAGGGCGAAAACGGTTTACGAAAACTCCCTTTTGTCTATAGGTAGTATTCACTGGACGCCATATTTGCGTGTGCTGTCTAGAGCGCATGAAGACCGGCACTCTTGATGCTGCGGAATGCACGTTGCAAAAGAACTGTGGAAGCTCGCCATCAGCACGCGCTAAGCATTCGCGCACACAGCTATGGCCGCCAGTGAATACTCCCTATACTCTGTTTCACCTTATGATGTACCGCAGGAAAGGCTACAAGCGCGACCTCCTTGCTCTGGGGCACATCTCGGCAACACAGGCAACACAATCTCTCGCGCATTAGCGGCAACTGCCAAGGCATGAGCTCGCACTTCTAGCCTTCGCTGCGGTACAACATAGGTGAAACAGAGTATACGCGTGTTATCGTTATCGGGGAACGAGAGAGAAAAGAGAGAGGGAGATGATGATAGAAAGACGGAGAAGTTTGCCTGGACCAGTTATAGGCACCCTGCAGATCTAACTTAGTGTAGACCAGGGGTGGCCAGGCTGACTCGGCGTAAGAGCCGCAAGCAAAACTACTAAACTTCCAAGAGCCACCTGAAAGAGGAGAGACAGAAAGCGAGGGGGGGGCGAGGCACACTTTTGTCCAGGGCCATAAATTAAACTTGAACTACTTTAGATCTATCAGAGTCCGACGCAGTCCAACTGGTAAGGTAGCAGTAGCGCAAGACAACCAAACAGTAGCCTGTCCTTCAATTTAAACCGTGTTTCATTCCTCCTTTTGGGGAAGTGCTGGTGTGACCGGGAAGAAGGGGGGGGGGGGTTTCTAGGGAGTCGCGAGCCGCACTTCAACACGCAAAGAGCCTCATGCGGCTCGCGAGCCGCAGCTTGGCCACCCTTGGTGTAGACTGTAGAGTGCCTTCATACACACGCGCACTTTTTGCTTGGGTGGTGCCATCTCAGCCATTTTTCCGCCCACTCGTTTCTTTATGCGTTTTCAAGTGCGCGCAATCTGGTGTCACTTAGCTCGAGCGCGTAGCTTTGGCTAATGCATAGACGCCCTTTTACCGCCCAAGTCGTGCACCGAGTGCGCGAGAGCGTCACGTGCTGGCACGTTCAGGGCAACAACGGATGTCTTCACCCTGAGACAGACAGACATGTATACGCACCTTAAAGGGGCACTGACACATCAAAATCATATTTTTTTTTTTTTTATTATCCGAAACGGTCGAAAACGATGCCGGGACATTACCCTCAAAATTTGAAATTTGGGAATTCAGTATTCGTGAAGTAAAAAAACAATTTCCAAATGCCGAATTCGAAGTTCCCGCGCGATCGGCGCCGGTGCCTTGACTTCAAAAATTGCGGAGACCTGAGAGTCCCCTTTCCTGTCACCACTCCCTGCTGTTGCCATGGCGACCCAAAGCGAGGAGGAAAGGAGCGAGCGCCGGCTAGCGCCGGCGTTGCGGCGGACCGGTTTTGAGCGGTGTCGCCTGTTTTCCGTTGGAGGATACAAATCCAGGAGACGGCACCACAACGAACTCCCGATTTTTGGTATTTCAAAAAGAAGGGCCGTAGTGCGTTCGCAATTGCGTTAAAAAACATGTTTTAGGATTGCCGTAATTAAATGTTATGGAGATGTCGCCTACAAAGCTTCTAAATTTCCTGATTTTCGACGTCACCGATCAAAAGAAGCGAGGAGGCGAGAGGCGGGAAAATCAAACGCCAAAAATAAAAAGGGGCGCGTGCGCGCGGCAAAATTTTTTTTCGCGATGCGTTTTTTTTTGCGTGTCTATGGCTGCAACTTGCATCGTTTTAGACAATAAAAATAAATACGACCTTTGGGGTGTCAGTGCCCCTTTAACTCAGTGCCGATATGCGCGCCTCTCGCGGCGGCGTCGCGTGTACTCATCGGGAAGCGACCTCGGCAGTCGCAGCTCGACTGCAGTGGTACACAGGTGGGTGTTGCAAGGTGAAGATGCTGCTTGGGCTACCACACTGGCGAAAGCGCGGGAGCAGCGTGAGAGGCAGTAGAGCTCCGCGGCTCTCCCTCGGCTGACTCAAAAGTGGCCGCGCGCGGCGCTGTCGGCTGGGCGATCGGTAGCGACCCCTAGCGGGCGCAGGGTGCCCATTGGCAGCAGAAGTGAAAATGGAAAAATGCCGGTACCGACGGTGTAGTAGCATGACGCATGAGTTTGGTTCATAGAGTTATTACAATAAACGCTAGAGGCTCAGCTGGCGCTAGTGTGCTGTTGCATTTTGAAGCAGACAGCAAGCAGTCTGAAATTGACTTCCGGTAATGCATTCCTATGGGAAAACGCAAATGCGTTTTCTTTTCGCGCTCGATTCTAAGAGCAAATACTGCTTAGTGTTGTGACAGAATAAAAAGTTGGGAACGTTTTACAATCGGATGTAAGAAAAATGTGTCAGATAGAGCGTTTTTCTTTAGAATTTACGCTAAAATAGCCCAATACACGTGCATAATACGTGTTGACGCTGCAGGCTGCTATTACAGGGCACGTGTTTGCGCAGATAGGCAGTGCTATGAACCGCACAGAGTGAATCAGCTTCACAAAACACCAAAAGGATGCCAATATATGCTAAATCAAACAATCAAAACAGACGACAAGAACGAAGCGCACGTACTGGATTAGTAACAAACTGTGCATGAATAATCGCTGATAGCTTGTATTACTTGATTGCTAACTTGTATTGACATTTGATAGCTTGTATTGACATAGCATGCTGTACAACACAGACCCGGGACTCAATTGTTGCTAATTTAAACATCGCTCAGTAATTAAAAAAACTCATTAACTAAGTAAATTACAATTCTATAATGTGAATAAAACTACATAGTACCCGCTACGAGTAAAGAAACTACGCTGACTTATATTATTCCCTGGCGAAGAGAAAAATATCACGTACATTTTCCCATAGGAATATACAGGAAGGTTGGAAAAGTACACTGCTTGCTGTCTGCTTCAATTTGCGACCGGAAGTCCCTTAGACACTAGCACCAGCTGAGCCTCTAGCGTTTATTGTAATAACTCTTGGTTCGGTTTCTACTTTCGGTTGGACTAAAAAAAAAAAAAATCGAGAGAGGGTTTTAGAATGAATGCGCGAGGGTGGTGGCGGGGGGGTATCGGTATCGGAATTCGAATGCGATCTACTAGAAGTCCCCAATGTTCAAACTCATGTCCGAGACTGCGTGTTCTACAAATCAGGCATTTCTCATCAAAGCTCCGAACAGTAAGATCTCCAACTTCCAAGGTCTCTCAACTCCTCAAACACAAAGTCGGGCCCGAAGTTCACTGAGAGCACCGATTGGCTTACCAACGACGACGACTTGGCGCTTTTGTTGAAGGCGAACTTTCGGCTCCAGCTTTGTGTTTGACAAGCTTAGGGCCCCTCATAGGTCAGACCGCCAAACATGGGTTTCCGTAACCACGTACGGTTGCCTGGAGGTGAGCTGCGTCTCCTGCACACGGCACGGCGCAGTATTCACGGCGCTGTCAGAGGATGGCTGTAATGGACTCCGCGCATGCGCACGCCCTGTTCCCTCGCTTTCTGCCGTCGCCATTGTCGGAGGACACCGTCCCACGCACGATCAACAGTGCAAGCACCTATCCCTGCGCGTACTTGGTCTTTTCTGACGATTCCTTTTGAACGAGGTATAAGGCATGAAAAAAATAAATAAAAAATAAAAAGGCTCGAGGTACACCTAAGCACTTCTTATGAGTTGTGAATGCGAACGCATGCTTGGCTTTCTTCCGCGTCGGCTGATCGCGCGCTCTCGCAGCTCTCCTCGCAGCTCTGACCTTGAACGCTTCGTGTTACCGGCGCGCTCGCGGCGCGGACACGCAGCGCCATGGGGTGGCCGTCGTTCAAAAAGACGCGCAGCGGCCAATGCGAGCCTCGTCGACGCGCGCCAGCCAATGGGACCGAAGCCGAAATCCATCAGCTTTACTCCGTTCCTTTGGGATCGGGGGAACTAGGTTGTTTTTTGGTTAGGCTTTTCGCGTGGTTTCATAGCTGGGAGCTGGCTTCGTTTGGATAAAGAATTTAAGGTGCCGCTTGGCGCTGCTTCAAAGCTGATGACGTCGGCTCCCTCCATGGGACAGTTAATGTTTTCGCATTAAAACCGACGCAAGGGGGCACGACGCCAACGTCTTCTACTTCTGACCGGCGGAGGCGCACTGAGCTGGCCTTCATTCGTAGGTAACCCAGACGGCACTCGTTGCTGGAAAAAGGCAAAAGGTCCATTTTGAAGGGGTCTATCCTCAGAGAGAAATGGCGTGGCTGCGGCACTTGGTACAAAAGGTTCATTCCTTCTGACGTCCCGGAAAGACGTGCATCCGTCGGCGGCTTCTTTTCTTTCGGTGTGAGAGGGCACAATGCTCATGAAAGCCTGGCAGTTCGACGACGGAGCCATAAAGTGCCCGATCGCCGAGTTGGAACGCGAGGATCTGGTAGCAAAGAACATCCAAAGATCCATTTCTCGCGAAACCTCGACGCCAGCGCGCAACTTTTGCAGGGGCGAGGACTCGAAACATACTTGTTCGCTCGGGAGAAGTGTGTTTCGGCGTCTCGCCGCAGCGGGGCGCTAGTCACGTGGCTCTCCTCTCATCCGTTGTCTGCCACTCCACCTTTTTTATTTCAGCGGCCGCTTCTTGTGGCGAAATGCCAGGCTTTGTCAGTATATAGGAGGCTGCCAGGCTTTGTCAGTATATAGGAGGCTATAGTCGGATGCAACCGAAGAACAATCTTTTAGCTCCACCCACAAGCGCATTGCGCCCATCTGAAGTGCCTCCGCCGTCGAGAAAGTAGTTCGCTAGCAACGTTGCTTTTTCATCCTCCAGGAAACGTGTCTTAAACTACTACAATAATTATTTAATTCATTCAGGACATTTAAATAAGTTAGAATACGTTTTTGTCAACGAAATAGCTGTTTAGTAAAGAAAGAAAGTCATGTCCAATGTACCGTCTTCCCAATTCATTTTCTGTCCAAGATACTGTCTAACATACCGTCTAACATACCTCTCAGCAGTGCTAAGCCTCGCGCCCGCTTCGAAATTTTCGTTGGCGATAGCGTCGCTGGATTCTCACGTTGTCGCGCAAAAACTGCTGCAAACGCAAGCCGATACCATTAAGATTTCGTGGCGTAACCTCGGGCACGTAAAACATGGTGCAAAAAAGCAGAATAATTGTCACGAGAAACTAGCGTCGCGTTGCTAAAGCCAACAGCCATGTTGAACTTTTTTTTTTTTTTTTTTTTTTTTTCAAAAGGATCGCGATTGGTCCAGGGTATCGTGACGTCATGAAAACGATTGGCTGGCGTTTCTCGGCGTAGGATTACATTTTCCTCTGAGAGGTATTTCCGGTTTTTTCTTAGCTTGCAACCGACTATATGCTCTAACACTTCGCCGAGTCGCGCGCAAGAGAGTCCCTGCCCGTGTCGCGGAGCACGCGAGCTCGGTGCCGCTGTTCAGAGCGATGAGCGAAGATTTTGGGACCACGGCTGCCGGAGCGGCGACTATCGCTGTTGTAGTCAGACAGGATCGCGTCACGTTGAAGCGAGCAAACGAGCGAGCCAGCAAATAAGAAAGCACGCGCGTGCGCACTGCGCAGCTCTCGGCAGCAGGCGGCTGTGCGACGTCACTTCCGCGACACCGATCTCCCAACTTTGCACCCCCTTCCAAGCGCGGAGAGAGACGATAGTTCTACGTGAAAAACTGAAGGTCACTTATGGCGGCGCCCATATACAGCTGTTGGAAAGTGTCTATACTCCGTCCCCTCCTAAGCTCAGACTGCAGTGGGAGCTGCGTCCTCGTTGGGCCACGCTTCTCTTTCTCCAACGTCATCACGCTCCCGGCCTCCCTCTTATATCAGGTGATATAAGAGGAAGGCGGCTGATTGGTCTGGTAGGCACGTAGCTCCCACCGTTAATATAATAGGAACATATGCCTGCCCTGCCTGCGGACACGCCCTCAAACGAAGTCTCGAATCTCCGCTCCTGACTGAAAGAGGGTTTCAGTTATGAGGGCAGGCAGAAAGTAGGCACATTAAAACTTACACAAAAACAAAGTAAAAAAAGAAAAAAAGTCAGCCGTCACTCCCCCACCGCGAATTCGGCACAAATGACTGTTCTCGAGACCGCTGCTTCGGAATGACGCGCAGAATTGCTATAGAGCGCCCTAAAGGGCGATTCCCACACTTGGGATGAGTCCGACCGGGGTTGCTATGGCAACAGTTGCGAGGGCTTCAATGCACGGGTTAAAAAAACCTGTTGGAGCCGACGCAGCTGTCGCCCTAGCAACCCCGGTCGGACACAGCCCAAGTGAGGGAATCGCCCTTAAAGGCCGACGCACAAACTCGGTTTTCTGCAGGGACGATATTCCTCTTAGCTCTCCTAGGCTGCGAGGTGAGTCAAGTTGAAGCCAAGGTAAAAAGTGGAAGGAGAAGGCGGGCAAAAGTGGAAAGCGCGAAGTGTGCATCGGCCTTTAAGGGATGTTTATGCGCCGCATTCCCACGGTCGACCAGAGCATTAAACGTCACTCCGAATGCTCGTTATTTGGCGCGTTCCGGACTGCGTCTCGTGCAACTTGGCAAGCGGTCAAGGCCCGAGCCCGTCGGAGCGAGGACCCAAGTCTGGTACGTAAAGGCCCGTTCACACAGTTGCGACCTCTTAGAACCGGGCGCCTTGGAACGAGAGGACACACTGGCGCCCATCTATTGGGTTGCAGTGGAAACTCGACGGTCCCGCATATTTTCTATTTCTCTCTTGGCTCAAAAAGCCTCTGTTAAAAAGCGATAAACGAGCCTTTCTTACAGGTATTACGCACATTTGACCTCGGAAATCCCGCAAAACCTTCGCTCTTGCGAAATGCAGTTCCAGGGTCACCGCATAGATGGCGTCAGCGTGTTCTCTCGTCCTAAAAAATTTTGAAGAGGTTTCAACAGGTCTAGTCTCTCTGGTCGTGCTCGGTTGCAAGAGTGTGAACGGGCCTTAAGACGTTACTTCTATCTAGTTAGTTTTCCCGGTAACTAAGTAACGACTCAGCTACACTCCGGCAGAAGAAACGAGTAAAGTTCCTTACTTTATGATGGAGTAACGAGAAGGAGAGTTACTTCTGGAGACGGGCAACACGAGTTACTCTATTTGGCTTTCAGCACACATCGCGTCTGACTTTTACGGCAAAAAAAGAAAAAGCGCCAACCAGAAAATGATTACAAAAGATGAATGCGTCAAAACGCTACGTATTATTAACGCCACAAAATATTGCACGCCGGCAATTGCTTTAAACACATCCGGAGGAAAGCAATTCGTCCCTTTAGAACTGAAGCGTCCGTTTTAGATCTCACTAACGAGTAACCTTTTCGGTTATTTGTTTTGAGAGAGTAGCGTCTGGACACCCGTCGAGGCGCACTCTTGATGCGGAGAGAGAGAGAGAGATAGAGGTCACGTGCTTCGCTGCGTCGCTCTGATTGGCTCGCTGTGGGGTCGCAGCATTCGCCCTTTGCCGAGTCATGCGGATGAAGCGGAGCAGAAGTCCGGGGCGATCAACTCCGCGCCTTTTACGAGATCCGAGGCGGTTCTGCAAGCACCGAACATTTGTCTTACTTTGGGTTTCAGATTGTGGCGGGCTGCGACCACGTCTCACCGGCATAAATAGAAAAAAAAAAAAAAAGAAGAGAAAACAAAAAGAAAGGGGTCCCAGACGAATAAAAACCAAAACCTTCAAAAAAGGTTGCATAAAAGGGGAAAAAAAAGAAAGATAACGACGCAATTCACTGCACGAAATGTGAAATATGAATACGAAATGTGCTTTCGTCTCGAAGCGTTGCCCTGCGGTAAATTCTGTCCTGCTGTCGCTTTACGTAAACACAGTGCGGAACAATTTTCGCGGGTCACGTTGTTGGCATATTTGCGTCTCAGCATACGGTACATCATCGACGGGATAATTCTTGTTTCGACAAAAAGTGGAAAAAAATAAAAAAGGATACAATCGGTTATTTTTTTATTTTCGTTTCCAACATGTGGCATGCAGAGTACGTATACTACTTCTCGAGTAATCCGAGTTCTGTCGCGTTACGACGTGACTGCGAAAACTGCAAATTTTCATTTCCCGGCAGTCGAGTTAATAAACATCGTGCTGCGGCTAAAAAAAAAAAAAAAAAAAAAGACAAAGAAAGAAACGAAGACAGGTATACATATCCGTAACGTTGCCTACACACTCTCCATCCAGCCTGACACTTCGAGACGCGCTCAGATTTCCCGGTGTCTGAGGACCCATGACACAACCGATGCGGTTGTGTCACCCCCAAGCGAAGCGACCCGATCAATTGGCGGCATCGCACGAACGACGACGAGGACAGAAGTGGCCTCATCATGGACGATTCGTCGAAAAGAGCCCCGCAATCGCATCGCCTCCACGCCGCGCCGACGGCGTCCAATGCACTTCAACGCGCCCGCGCTACCAGACGAGGGGAGGACGACACAGATTTAGAGGATCACGGTTTCGTTCCAATCGGCAGGCAAAGCCATTTCCGAGATAACCGCTCAAATCTCCACGCCGTCTCTTTCTCTCCCCGTAATGCCATACGGACACGAATTCACGGTCCAGGCAATAAAGTTGCTCGTCGACGGACAAATCTCTCCTGCTCTTTACGCCCTCTTCTTTTTTTTTTTAATATTTATTGATTATTTATACCCACCGATCCCCGGAGGCACGATCCGCTTGTAACTTACGCCACCAAAACTATTAAACGACTTTTCACGTACTCCCACGCTCGTTCTATTTTGTCGTTCGATCGGCTCTCCAGCGGCAACACGTTGGCTACAGATGCTCCGGAAAACTCCAATAAAAAAAAGCGTTATTCAGTTTTAGACTGGCGGTAGCGTGCTCAAGACACGTGTTCTACTCGTTCGTCGTCATTCGCCGAAAAAGTCTTTTTAAAGCCTCGTGTAAACGGTGAGACTTGCCTTTGAGAACACGCGGCAGGAAAAAGGCACCACTCGTCGAAAGCAAGTTTCGCCGGCCTCGCGGCGTTATCAAAGCTTCCTTGGCACGCCGAAGCGCTGCTTCTCTGCGCCTTCGCACGCTGGGGTATCGATCAAGAATCGACGCCTTGTGGATGTGTGTTGCGAGTGGAATGTGTGTGAAGCCGTACGTGCCTCTGGAGCAGCGTTTTACTTTTCTCTGACAACTGTCTTTGTACACTCGCGGTCCAGAAACGAGCCTGATCCAACGTCCAGTGATGACGGAAAAGGGGAAAGGGCAGCAGGCGGCGCTTTTCTTTTTTTTTGTTTTTGTTTATTAGACGTTTATAACAGTCAATTCAGTAGAACAAAAATCTCTAGTTCTGAGCACCACCCCTCCTCCTTCTCATTTTTCCTACTAAACACTTCCGACGTCCCTGGCTCCATTGTTCAAAAGCGGCGATGTGACCGTCTTGTACTTTAGTCTTCAAGAACCCTCCTTGCTCCACAGCGTTACTCTATTTGTGCTGCCATGTGATCCATTAGATTAGATTTGGAGCATAGCCATGGTGCATAAGAGCATCCGTAGATTTTTAGAGCGCAGCTCTTAGGCGCCCGTTCCCGGCTTGAGCGGCGTCGGCGTCGCCGTCGCCGTTGGCGTCGCCGTCGGCGTCGGCGTAACCGCGCGGTGCATTATGGGTAAATTTCCCCGCTAAATCTAGCGGAAAAATTTCTCCGCTAAATTTAGCTGAAAAATTCCCTCTAGCGGAAAATTTTCCCCGCTAAGTCTAGCGGAAAAAATTTCCCCGCTAAATCTAGCGGAAAATGTTTTCTGGGGGTCACGCGACACCCCCAGGTCACGTGACCCCCACGTGATCTTGGGGAGGGGATGTGACCCCACCAAGGTCACGTGACCACCCTCCCTCGAGATCACTTGACCCCCCCCCCCCCCCCTGAAAACACGTGAACATCAGTACCCTTCCCTCCTCCTCCTCAAGAGCTGCGCTCTAACTCGGCGTTACAGGGAGTTGTAAACGGCTTTCATTTTTTTTCTCCCCCTTTACTCGCCGGAACAGCCGGACTAGAGTTCCTGTATAGACTCCCTACGTGAGCCAGAGTTGCGCGTTCATCCCCGTAGCGCCGTGTTTCCTGCACGGCATGTTGATCCTGCTCCTCACGTGACTGAAGTCGGCGAATAGCGGCCACTGAAACATGCACTCGTCACTTGCCGAGTGCACGTACGCCGGGCGCGTGCAACGCTTAATTTCCTGCACGGCATTTGATCCTGCTCCTCACGTGATCGGACCTTGGCGAACAGCGGCACGTAAAAAACAGACGCGCAACTCTGGCTCCCGTAGGAGCCTATAGGGAGTATTCACTGGTGGCCATAGCTGTGTGCGCGAATGCTGAGCGCGTGCTGACGGCGAGCTCATACAGTTCTTTTGCAACGTGCATCCCGCACCATCAAGAGTGCCGGTCTTAGCAGCCTATTAATGTGAGTTCGTTCTGAGCATGCGCTTTAAATAGCACCCACAAATATGGCGTCCAGTGAATACTCCCTATACAGAAACTCTAAGCCGGACAATCAAGAACTCCGTGGCCGATATATGATGCAAAGGCATCTACGCGCGACACAGCTTCATAACAACAAAAAGTCAGTTTTTCGCGAAAAAAACAACAACAGAATTTTGAATAGTATATTTAGGTTTGTCACAACACATCCACCGAAACATGCACTCGCCGCTTGCCGAGTGTACATACGCAGACATTACGAATCCACATCCCAAAGAGCACTCGTAACGCTAGCAATTTGAGTAGTGTTGACTGTTCCACCGCTATTCGCTCTCTCTCGCGCGAGTTGAAACAATGGTGCACCAGTGTGCCCCCAACCACTTCCGTGCCTGCACTATAGAAGGCGGGTATCGCGGTATTTCCGAAATAAAATGCTATAAAAAGTACTTTTTACATGCATTTTTATTTAAATTTTCTGTGAGTTCGATATTGACAATAATTCGCTGTACGTGGGATCGTTCTAAACGGGTTTCACACGCTATATTCTGGAAATTGCCTCTTTTAGCACTGCCAGATTTCATTCACTCTTAAGATAAAAGAATGATGACTAAAAAGATTGGAGAAGTACGTGAACTACTCAGTGGCGCCATCTATTTGGTAGCCCGGTTACACATCTAACCGGGCTACCAAATAGATGACGCCACTGAGTTTGTTCCCAAACGAAGAAGGGCGAATATACCCTACACTTGAGGGGCGATCACTTGAACGAGGACCATCGCAGAATATAAAAAAAGATTACAAGTGCATTGCTTTTTCTTCGCACATATATTATGCAAAGTGTTTTCTATTGGTTGATGACCTGCATTTCCAAGTATGAAGCATTGCAAGAGGCGATAATTATTTGACACAGTCGCAAGAAAGCAGCGGCCGCAAGGAGGCTACAACTGGGTGGTCTGTCGCTTCTCCGCACTGCATCCTATCAAGTCGTAGTCTATAGAAATTCTATAAAAAAAATATGGTGACAGAAAGTCTATTGAGACGTGATGGCAAAAATTCTATAGAATTTATATCGTCTGTAATTTATAGTCTTTAGTTGAAAGTCTATAGAAAGTCTATTGAGCATTGTCATTACCACGTGACTGGATAGGAAGTATAATACCTTTGGGCAAGTGGGACCCGGCTTAACCTCGAACCGCGCTCCGAGGCGAGGCGGACCTACTCTCCAGCCAGGACGTCCGCTGCTTGTCGTACAGCGTTGTCAAGCGTCTCTTGCTGAGCCATACACCACTGAGCGCAGAAAGAGACTAAAACATATTTTTTAAAACATACACGGGTTGTTCTCGACCGCGAGAGAGCACGAACAATTCAATTAAAATACCTACACCAGTAACAAATAAAAAAATTCCGAGAACTATCTGTCTCACGCGCTTATCAAAATGTGCCAGGGGGGATCGGTGGCCGAGTGGTCTAGCGCACACCAGCTCGGAGCACGTGGAGCGAAAGCTCGCGCTGCAGAACCCAGGGATCCTGGGTTCGAGCCCCACCCCTGCCCGTTTCGATCTGGATGAGCATCGTACCGGCGTGCGGTCGTGTATCACTACTGCGTGATGCACGTTAAAGACCCCAGGCTAGCGGCTGTACCGCACTGGCTAAATTTCTCATCTACAGCTGGGAGACTCGTCGCCCCTGTGAGGCAGACCAAGTTCTAGGCTGTATAAACACACACACAACCGAATTTTTTTTTTTTTCAAAATGTGCCAGAAGCCGCATGGCCATTGCATCAACGATGGCTGCGCCCGCGGCAGCCCTCGCTTCCACGGCGTGCTGGAACAGAGACTTTGCAGAGATTAGGTCGAGAATTTCGGTGATTTTAAAGTATCCATGTTTACTAAAGCGACACTCGTTTGCATGCCTTGTTGCGGGACAGTTAGTATTTCCAATGGCAAGGGGGCGAATAGAAGTATCGGTCGTTCTTACGAATTGGGAATTGACGAACAACGGTTGTGCTCAAATTTATCCGAAAACACGGAACCGTGTGTGTGTGTGTGAGAGAGAGAGAGAGAGAGACCCGGGCTGGTCCTGGATAGGTGACGTGCAGAACAACTCGAGCACTGGTGCCTCGCTCGTCCGGCGGTGTGTCGCGCCAAGGTGGCAATCTCCCCCGACGACGTTACCGCGGCAGCGTCGCTCTTCCGGGGAACGCGTCCCTCAACGCAGGCGCATGCCCAAAACCCGAGATTTACGACTCCCAGGATCAGGGCAAGCCGTTTGTCCCCGAGAAGAGACGGGCCCGAGGGCCCAGCCGCCTAGAGACCATCCGATGCCTTCCCGCGTGCTCGCCGGCGTCCCGGGAAAGAAAACGACGATTCGCCGACCCGCGCGACACGGCGCTCTCCAAATGCCGCCTCCTTTTTTTTCTTCGACGCGGTTGTTGAACCAACTTGCAGGAGCGATGGCGGTACAAGCGGCGTGACTTCAAGTAGGCCGCACAAGCGCCGTACGGCCCACGACACCCCTCTTTTTTTATTTTCTTCTTTTTTTTAGCGCGAAGAAATGATGTAGGGTCACCAACCAAAACTTTTTTTTCTTTTTTTTCTTGCTGCAGCGTCGTTGCGTGCCTGCTAAGAAAAACGAAGTCAAGCCGAGACGAGACAGAAATCAACCCCGAAGGAACGGGACGTCAGACTCGGCAAGTCGCCTGGGCTATTCGTAATTTCAAGAAGTTGACGTAAATCACAGCGTTTTTGGGCGTTTCGGTGATCATAAAATTACCCTTCCCCGGAGTATTTTCACTCGCGAAGATGCGGCTCCCACGGCTCACTGCTTCTACACTACCCGAGTTCGTTTTGTGTCGGTCACTGCAGCACGTGACAGAGGAACCCAGTAAAGGAAAAAGCCCCGAGCCACCGGGTAAACAAAATTAAGATTCTCGAGCGAAAAAAATAAAATGGCAGTATTTTGTTTTAGACAAAACCGCTATACCCGTTTTCACCTCAAGAAAAAAAGAAGTTTTGCTCCATGTTCCTACGCCGGGCGAAGTAGTTCTCACAAAATTTGGTCGTCGGAGGAAGAAGCGATGCTTTTGGCGTTTGAAACGTGTACGTCTTGATAAGAGAACACATATCTAATCTAAAATACACCTACATATGTCTCAATTCTCAGCGTAACGAGGAAAATTAGTAATGCTCCGCGAGGAGCCGAACTTTTTTTACTATGGTTCTTGAGGTGAAAACGGGTACAGTCTCAAAATTTTGCCCCCCCCCCCCCCCCCCCCTAAATGTTAAGCCTTCACCAACTTTTTTTTTTTGCATATGAACAAAAAGTGTGTAAAGTCAGACCTGCTTAAGCCACATTCGGCTTGACTGGCAGCGTCTTACAATCAGTGAAACCAGCCCCGCATGGAAAGGAAACATGCAAAAGAAAAACACACCACCTTGTTTTGCGCCCTAACATTTTGTAAAGTATTTCGAGCTCGCAATTTCTTTTTGTAGTCGCTTAGCGCATACTTTTTCCGAGTACAGTAACAGCGCACGGCTTGAATTGTTCCAATCACTAAGAAAATTGTTATTATAGCGAATATAACGAGTAATGCTAACAGTTATATCGACTATCAAAACAATAGGTAGAGAAAAAAGTTATTAGATTATAATTGTTATCATCCGATCTACTGCTGGCAAAGCTGACAGGGCGGTCGAAGGTGCCCGTTTAGACCGGACAAGCGTGGGTCTTGCGCACCACGTGATCACGCTCCCTGCCCACATTCAGGGGGGTCAGGCAAAGAAGGGCGGCCACTGATTGGTCTGGCGACCACGTAGCTTCCACGGCCCTGTCAACCAATGAAGTCCTAATCCGTCAGCAGAATGCAAAACATTACAAGCCTTAGCGGGAAGCAACCTCAATGGGAAAGATGGGACGACAAACTCGAGGTGGTTCGGTCGTGTCGGACCACATATTTCGACATTTTCTATTTTCGCCCCTACGCTTCGGTTAGTCGATTTTTCCGCGCTATGATTTCTCGATATATGGACTTTTGGCGTTCCGAAAATTGGGCGCTTTAATTGCACGGGTTTCGAATGCCTCCCACGCTTCAATGACCGTACGACGGTCTTCGGAATGGTCGCCTTTTCGCCGATAACGAGGTGGTGAAATATGGAAGCTCGCTTTTTACGCCCATTGGCTAAACTATCTCTGGACGGCGAGAGATAAGAACCGCACCGTGGGAACGTCCATCCCGTCCTTGCTTTTCTAGCTTTTTTTGTTTTCGCTTTTGCAAGCCGTGATTAATGGATCAGACGTCACACTAACGTCACAATAATGGGAGTACATAAAAAAAAAAAAAAAAAAAGACGCTTGACGCTCTCAGCAGCATTCGCTCCTTTCCTGAGAGCATAGTGAAATTTGGGATTTTATTAATATTATCACAGGGTGGGAAATCTGGCCGCGTTCCGATGTCTTTCTGCGGTAGAATATATGCCCCTGCCACGCGGCAAAATTGAATGTCATTTCCATCTTGACGACTGTAGCTGGAAATGATATTGGCCTCCTGCGCTGAAGCTTTGAACAAACTGCAGCGCCCTCATTTTGGGTAGTACAAGCTCACCTGATTGAGCCTCGCACTACTTATGGCACGTTGGTGGAGCTTTATTAATTCTGTGTGGTGCTGAAGAACGAAACAACACCTTTGGACGCCAGAAATCGGCCAGACTCAACGTTGCAAGACAATCGAGAGGGCCAAATTCATGAGACTACCGCTAGGGTGCGCGTCCCTTATCTCTGGGTGGTGACGTCAGAACACTTGTGTCGCGACGCTTTCATTTCTTTTTTTTTTTTTTTTTTCATGTCTACTTTGGAACGCGTGAAACGGCATCTCTTGGCTTACGCTCTTAGCTCTGACGGCGTTCGCATTTTTGTTGTTTCTTTGTATTTTCATCGTGATCTCGCGCTCCGCCCGAGAGCAGGCACGCGTCTGCATGCGTGACAGTTTGAGACGCTAAAATTGGTACTGCCCAAAACAAGTCCTAATAAGTCCCCTTTCGCAGCACCCCCTGGGCAACGCAGGAGGCTCATACAAACTGAGCTCGGGGAAACTCCTTCGCAGACGCAGTTCCCTCTCAGACGCCGCATTTACCGCTCATTCACACTGGAATCGAATCCGCGTTCGCAAAGCGGTTGCGAACGCGGTTGCAGCGGTTGTATAAGGATCCAGTACAATTGCACGCGCACTCGATGGCATCAAGTGCGCGTGCAATGGGCCGCCTGCGTTGCCTAGGGGGTGCTGCGAAAAGGGACTTGTTAGGCCTTGTTTTGGGTAGTACAAACTTTAGCGACTCAAACTGTCCCGCATGCAGAAGCGTGCCTGCTCTGGTGCGGAGCGCGAGATCACGATGAAAATACAAAGACAGGACAAACATTCGAACGCCGTCAAAGCTAAGAGCGTGAGGCAAGAGATGCAGTTTCACGCGTTCCAAAGTAGATATGAAAAAGAAAAAAGAAATGAAAGCGTCGCGACACAAGTGTTCTGACGTCACCACCCAGAGATAAGGGACGCGCACCCTAGCGGTAGTCTCATGAATTTGGCACTTTTGATTGTCTTGTGGCGTTGAGTCTGGCCAATTTCTGGCGTCCAAAGGGGTTTTTCGTTCTTCAGCACCAGACAGAATTAAAAAAAAAAAAAGCCAGCCAACGTGCCATAAATAGTGCGAGGCACAATCAAGTGAGCTTGTACTACCCAAAATGAGGGCGCTACAGTTGGTTCAAAGCTTCAGCGCAGGAGGTCTATTGTACTGGATCTTTATACAACCGCGTTCGCAACCGCTTCGCGAACGCGGATCCGCTTCCAGTGTGAATGAGCGGTTACACTGGCGAGTGAACCGCGTTCGTAGAGCGGTTGCGAACGCGGCTGCTTGAAGACCCAATAGAATGATAATGCAAACGAGCGGATCCGCTAGACGGTAGCGATTCCAGCGCCAGTGTGAATGCGCTGCGAAATCAACGCCGCGTAGCGGCAACGCCGAGACGCCCAGGGGAAGAGGTCGTATCGACTATGTCGTCTGCTATCGCTACTTGGTTCTCGTAGGCAGCATAGAAACAAACATCGTTCCCAGTAATTAGTTTTATGCTTCCGCCGAGTTACTCCTACGCACTTACTAGAAGAAGGTTTCTATCGTCGAAAAATCGCTTTGCTTTCCTATGTAACACCGACTTTACGCTGCCGTGAAAGAAATTTATGGTGGTCCGCGTGCTGAATGACGAAAACGACCTCCTTTCGCCCGCCATTTTGCCTGACCAGCGCGGCCCACTGGCGCCATCTATCGGAAAGCCGTGTGTGCGCTTTGGCCGCGTCTTACTGCAACGGCGGGCCTCGATTTTTAATCGGCACCTGCGACGCCGCCTCGGGGACGACCGCCCTGATCCAAAAGGGTTGCGGTGAAAGTAAGTACTAAACACTAAAGACATTTCCCTAGATTTCTTATCTTTTTCACGCATCATTCTTTCTAACTGGGTTCGAAACACTTTTGCCAAAGTTATAGTTTAAACGACCATTCCTCATAGATAGAAAGTACGTACCGTACATTTCATCTCGCAAATAGCGGAAAACCTTAGCTGGGTCACCTCATACACAGCGCCCAGCGTGTTTTTTCGTCAAAAGAGATTGCAAGACTCACTCGGACGTAGGCGAAGGTTAAGTGTGCGACCGGGCTTTTTACACTCGGCTCTTGCTTTTATTTAGAACACGCGCTATAATTAGGATTCTGTGTTTTCGGAGTTTATTTCTAGAGAAATTCAGAAAAGTGTTTTTCGGAGTTTATTTTTCGCTGGAGATTCGGGGTTTATCGGAGCATATTTTTCTTAAATTCCCAATTCTTTGACATTCAAAGTTTATTTTACTGCGTAAAAAAAAAAAAAAAAAAAAAGGAAAGAAAGTTCGTGTACCATTATTCGTTGTCCCAAAGGAACCTCGACGTACAAAAAGGCAAACCTCTTTTGTTAATAGTTCCAGATGAAAGGAAACTGAAGTGGAATCTCCTCAGGACTACTGACCTCGTGCTCTTATAAAGTTAAATTGTAAAACTCCCGTCTTTTTTTGCTGTTTATTTTGTCGCGGTGACCTCGAAATTGGTAGCTTTTGCAGATAAATCCGAATTGACGGAACGGAACATATACAGGCGAGTGTTTTCTTTTTTTTTTGATTTATCCAAAAACACGGAACCCTAGTTATGATATGCTCCTTTTCAAAGTCAGCAACAACTTCTACTCTCCATGCACACATACAACCTATGCACTTGGGGAACCGGGCGCCTCGGCCCGCGCTTTCTTTTGGGGTGCACTCGTTTTGGCGTCTCCATTTTTTCACTGTTTGTTTCTCGATGGATGGATGAATCCGGCTGAGCCCTTTGGATCGGGCGGTAGCTCACGCCACCTAGCCATTTTGTTTTACCATTTAAGCTTAGAATATTTAAACGTGAAAACTATATTCTAAACAAGCTCGCTACCGCCCCCTATCGACGGACTCTCGCGCACTGCCGGATTTTTTTTTTTTTTTGCTTTTTTTTATTTTGTCTAACGTAACTTTGTCCTCGGAAACGTGTGTGTAGATGGTCAGTTTCTCGACGAAACCTCGCATTTCCCGATCACTTTGCGATGCGGGAGAACAAGTCAGCACACTGCCCTGAAGTCTACCGTAGCACGATATAATTTATCTTAATGTTGACATTTTGAAGTGGTGACACTGACTCTATTTTATCATCTACAACACTTAGTTGAAGGCTCATTTCCGCCACCGGGTGATCTTCTCCGCTTTACCAGAGAGCCAAGAACCTATATTGACAATCAAAACGCCGACAAGATTCTTCCTATTTTCAAATTCAGTACAGAATGTAACTGGAAAGAAACCTTCCATTTCTGTCGCTAAAAACTGAAACATGCTCATGCATCGATTTCGAATCGTTGAATCATTGATCGACTCGCTCCGGCAATAGGCTCATCTCGAATTCGCTGTTTTCAATTCTCGGCAAAGGACACACTCGTCGACACGGGATCTTCGAATAAAACTTTTATAAAGACCTTCAAGCCAGAGTGAGCTGCCTTCGATCGTTCCCTGCGATATTCTTATTTCGCGCGTCCTTGTTCAATATTTCATTGGCGTGGACGACACGAAACGCCAAAAAAAAAAAAAAACATTCTCGGTGTATTGCATCTAAGACGACAAAAAAAACCTGAAGGGAAATTCAATCGCCGTTAAATATGAAACAATATTTGAAGTACTCATCTCCAATTTCCACCGGTGGCGCGTTCAGTGCCGCACTTGTGGCGTCGCCGCACTAGGGGAGGACATAATGCGGGGCAACCAAACGGTCACAATGAGCCGGAAAACGCCATCCGCGCGGCACACAAGAACACAAGACGTGCCGCCCACTAAGTCAGATTACCCAGCACTTTGGAGCACTCAACTAGCACACCCAACGCGAAAGCGGCGCCGAGAAGAGCACTTTCGCCAACGTTCCTAACCACTCAGCGAGGCCGCGGGACCATATATACCGCTCACTAGATAGCATAAATCTGCCGCTGTTGTTCCCTGGCGATTTTAGCAGGGTTGGGATGCACCAACGAGCCCATCTTTCCGTCCTACAGAAAACAGTGTATAGTTATCTGCATTCGCAATGCAAAGTTTTGGTACTCGGGTTTGAGCGTAGAACAATAGAGACTGCTTACCTGACGTCCGCTCACGGGTCGAGGCTAGCTTGACCTTTGGCGATCACTTTCCTTTTTTCGTCCTTCGGAAACATGAGGATTCGACTGGTTTCGGTTACGACAAGCAGCGAAAGAAGGGCGCCAAGCTGTGTACTTCACTATCTTATGTAGAAACGTTCCCGATCTTTGATTTCAACATTGTCGCTTTCCAGATATCTTCCGTAACTATTCGTCAACTATATTGCTCAAACATCAATTCTTTATGAGCAACCAGTCCTAGACCGTGTAGCTAAACACTATAAATGGTCATTTCGATTTCCGAGTTATTTGGCGATCCTCTCAAGTAAACAAAAAAAAAAAATTATTATTTTTATTATTATTCGGCATCTGAGCCGCGACATATCGGTATAACTGGAAAGGCTCTTTTAATGGTTCCTGAAATGATGCAACAGTTTTCACTCAATTAAGGCACGTGTCGATACAGCGCTCGTCGTTGAGAGATATAAATACTGAATTTAACTTTAGTGAACTGCGTAAAAACAAAACCCAGCAAACAAAGCCAAGACATAGCATTGTCAAACAAGAGTGCACAACATGCAAGTCACAACCTAATTGTTTCAATTCTTCGAGAAAGGAAACTAGGAAATACTTGGATTCCGCAGAGAAAGGTAAGGTCAGCGACGAACCCCCTGAATTCGCGATGTGGACGCATCGGTAATGCCCGTGTCCCACTAGGGCGACAGAGTGAAACAAAAGACAGCGACAAGCCTCAAACCCATGCAGCATGCTCGCGGTGGCACCTTTGGCAGGCGTTTAGTCGTTCAGTGCTCGTGAAGTAAGCACGAGCAATCGCAAGCCTGCCATAGAGACCCTCGCGTGCATGATGCTCGTGTTTGAGCAGAGCCTCCTTTTATATACGAAGCCCGTCAAATCGCGAAAGTCTCCGGTTTGAGGCTTGTCGCTGTCGTTTGTTTCTGTCTGTCGCTCTAGTGGGACACGGGCATAACGGTGCCGGCCAGAACTTCAGACGAAAAGGAAAAGAGAATGGACGCGTCAATCCAACCGCGTTCCCAAAAGAAGCGTTTACCGAAATTCCCGGTACCCAAATGACCGCGTGCCGAAAGCTCCGGTCCCGAAACAACCCGTACCGAAACGTCCAAGACCTACACGACGTCAACGTGAGAAGCCCCTCCAAAGCTTGCTATAAAAAAAGGCTTCGATTCTCTGATTCTCATTCTCAAAACAACTTTTTCATTTGAGAAAAAAAGAAACGAACTTCAACACAAAAGACAAAACGAACTTCAAGAATTTCCATCCTGATTCAAGAAGAAGGAAACTGAAGTCCCACTGAAAAGCACATACCTGGCTCGGCTTGCTATAAACGGAGTCTCACCTGAAACTGGGTGAAAGAAAACACTGCCATAGCGAGTGCATAAGCTGAGCGGGACTCAATCCCCGTCTCAAGACGCTCGCGCGCCCCAGCCTTTGTAGCGCTTTTTTTTTTCTTCACCCAGTCATAGCCTCCTCTATACTGACAAAGCCTGCCAGATCGCCACGAGGAGCGGCCGCCGAAATGGAAAAGGTGGAGCGGCAGGCAACCGATGAGAGGAGAGCCACGTGACGGGCGCCCCGCTGCGGCGAGACGCCGAAACACAGTTGTCCCGAGCGATGGAATGTCCGATCGTGCTCCTCGCGTTCCTCGCGCTACCGCTTCTTTTCTCGCCGGGTTTGAAAACCATGTTTCGGGTCCTCGCCGCTGCAAAAGCTGTGCGCTGACGACCAGGTTCCCCTAAAGCCCCCCTATCCCGAGAAAAGTGGCGCCATTCATTGTTGTGGAAAGGCTCGAGACACGTGTCGCGCGCCACTTTTAGGAAGAACATGGCGTCTGCAATCTAGCTCAGTGTTGCGCTGTGCCGCCATGATCTTCCCAAGGGCTGCACGTCGCACGCGCCTCGTTCATCGACGCACCTTGCGCAACTTTTGAAACATGAAGGGGCTTTAGGTTCCCGGGAAATGTTCTGTGCTACCAGATCCTCGCGGTCCAAATCTGCGACCGGGCACTCTACGGCTCCGTCGTTGAACTTTTCCCAGGCTTCCAAGCTCGATGGCGCAAAAATAACGGCTCAGTCTTTTTTTTTTTTTTTTTTTTTTTGCTGAGGTTATTACGGGCGTTTAAAAAGCACGTTATATATATTTTTTTGCGTAAACACAAACATAAAAGTTCTTTACGTAGGCACTTTTATTGGAGAGTAGTACAAAATAACAGGAGCGTGATGTTTTCGTAAAAGTTTGGGTCACATAGTTTTGTGGCCCAATCAATGTTTTTTTTTTTTTTTTATACAGCTATGCGTCACCGGTGATTTCAGGTAGCACGTCCTGACCGGGGCCCGTCCCAACTTCGGTGGTTACTTTGCGGCGCGTCCACTTGGGAGACAGGGTTTGGCAGATTCCACCCTACATGTTTCGCCAAGCTAAACTAGAACAGCCACAGCGCACGCTATCGAATGTGATACTCTGGCAACGAGGTAGAGGTGCTTAGAGTGATAAACCGGAAGTTCCGAAGTGGCACCCCCCCGGTTGCCGCCATGTTTTACGCAAATGTGACCACTCGTCACGTGACCTCACAAGAACCGTGACGTCGAGGTAAGATGGCAGCGCCCAGAGCTGGCGGATGCGAGTTTGTTCGATGCGCGGCAGCAGCCGTGATGTGCAGCGGCTTTCCGACGATTTCGGGCTTTTTCGTGCTTGCTGGCGCAGGCATGATGTGAAAATATGAAGGAATGAGACTTTATACCCTTTTTGCGGAAGATCGCTCTGGTTCATCTGGATATTAACACCTGTGAGACAGCATCAGCCGTATCGCCGTACCGGTGCTCGGATTCCGAGATGTGTTCGAGGATCGATAGAACTTTGAGTGCTTTTAGCATGAAGTTTTCGCGTTCTCTTAGCTTTGTTTGAACATTGAAATGTCTATGAATCGACGCGAAAGGTATACGTCGCGTTAGGGCCTAGGAGAAGTTGTTTTAGGCCTGCGTCACCGAATAACCATAGCAACTTTTAGCGAGGAAGCTCCTGCGATCTTTAACCCTTTGTGCTAATTGACGATTATACATTCGATTGCCTTTCTTCCTTTTTTGATGAGTGCGAAGTGCACACTTATTTTCAGCTACGAGGATGACGTTTTATTCAGTGTGGGGATGAATAAATCGTTGCAGGCACCTGCTTCAAAGCTATTCGACTTGCAATAAGAACAACTGTGTTGGTGTATGCATAGATTAACTGCACCTTTTTTTCTTTCGTAGGATTTATTGCAGCAATACTTTTCTTCATCAAGAGTGCATTGTATTAGTCAGTCAACTATTTTGCTTGTTCTAATTACCTGGATAAGATGATTCATATTTGTGTTCATCCCTTGCCTGAAGAGCAGCCTTGTTGAAAAATGTTGACCATTCCTTTCGGTCTCTTTAATAGCCTTTTTTGAAAACTGTGAGTTGCCTATAATTTGTATCATCGTAACCTGGAAAAGGACAACCGCCACAGCCCCCTCGAGCCAATCAGAGAGACAGAGCGAAGGTGTGTGACAAATCTGGCAGACGAGCACTCTGAATGACATGTTGTCATGTGCCTCTCTCCAACGTGCATATTGGCTCACCAAGACTGTAGCCTTTGCTGTTTGCCAAATTGTGATGAAACAAATTACAGTAGCTACTACTCTAATTACCCCAGGCTTTCACACTTTGGTCATTTGCTCGAAAAGAATGTTACGCCCGCCATCACTGTGAAATCGGCTCAGCGCCTATTGGACTCGAATACTGCATTAGCATTTGACGTGAACTGGGGCCCATTTGTGTGCTTTACGCCGAAAAAAAATGGTAACAGTTGTGTTGCTTGATAGGGTTCTGCCAAGGGTCTACGTATAGGAAGTGTCCTGCTATATAACAATGCATCAACACATACGATTAAAGTATATGCTCAGAGGTGTGTTCAGGAAAAGTGGAATGAGTGCAGCCCAATGCAACAAGTCTGCCAGTCTGGTATGTCCCATTAAATAATATTGAAGGGTCAGAGATGCGAGTGTCCTCAAAAGGACCTGCGCGTGTGGTAAACACAATTCTTGGTGTATAAAATCTCAAGGCGTAAAGGCAAGCGGAAATAGATTTATCTGGGTAGTGTATCAAATATGTTTATTTCCACTGGATTACATAATTATTGATTCTTAGTTAATGGTTCCAGAACGAGTTCCTTCTGCGACAGTCTCCTGTCAGGCGTCCGGTTGTAATACCTGTGGACCTTGTTGTGGGATGATGGTCCTGGCACTTCGGTGTTCAGTTTGGTCGAGTAGCAACTTTAACCGACTGATGCCGTCTTGTAATCATACGTCATGTGCGCCCACTGACATCTGATGCACTGAAGCTGCAGGGCTGGCTTCTAATCCGCAAAAGTTTCCTGGTAGTTCTCTGCATCAATGCGGCAAGCTCGGGCATGTATTGGTTATGTGGCTGTGCCTTTTGCTGTACCGTTGACTTGGTAGCTGGCAACAATGTTTGTTTGCTATCCAAGCCATTTCACTTCCATTTCGTAATGGAGATTTATTGTGCATCCCACGACCACTGCAACTTGTGCAATTCTTGTGTGGCAAAGTGAAGTCTCGTGATGCTTGCAGTCCACTTTTGAGAGCAACCAACCATTCTATTTCTTAAGGTCACTCAGCGGCATTCTCCCTCAAAGTTGGAAATTGTGTGCTTCGTGGCATGTACACAGATAATTAGTGTCAGCAAATTATTAGGTATTGTCCTTTAACGGCAAACGCCACCAGATCAACTCTCCTTGCATTGCCGCTCACCTGCTTTGTCGTGCTTACCTCCCGTCCAGATGAAGTAGATCGCGAGCTTCGGGGTAATGCCGGCACCAGGGACAAAGACCGCCGAAGATAATCCTCAATCTTCCTCGGACGCTCGTCGAGACGTGGTCAAGGGTCGTTCAGCACGAACCCTTGCAGGCCAATTCATTGGTACGGGTACCTCCAGTAGACATGGTCGGCCTCATGCAGTGGTAGCAGAGTGGTTTTCGATCGGCCATTCGCAGTACCTCCGTTTTCCTCGGTGTACTTTGTTCAGCGCGGACCTACACTGGTTCTTCTCGATGTCGGGAATGCTTCGGCGTTGGGGTGTTTCGTTGAATTGGCACTGAATAGCCGGTGGTGGTCGTTGTGACTCTGTGGCATAAGTCGCCCTCGTTTCGTCAGATGCCGCTTCGCTCAAAGAAGTCTCCAGTTGAAATGCCTGTCGAACTTCTGAAAAAAATCTCGGCGATCAAAATTAAAGCCGGGCAACTGATGGCAGGAACTAGCTTCCTTATCTCCTCCCGGACACCGTTGTGAATGATGTCACGGATGCCTGGGAGGCTGGCGTCGAAGTTGCAGCTGGACAACTCGAGTGTCGCGACGCGGGTGAGTTTTTAATAGTGACATGCTCGGGCCTGCAGTGTACATTCAATGTTGGAAGCTTAATTTATATGAACCCTTCGACAGTTGTCGTGGAGTTGCGGACAAGGTTGCTGAAGGTGTTGTCCCTCACATGAGGAACATGGGATTCTTAGCTTCTTGTCTTCTGTAGCATCAGGGTTGGCGTGGGTGCTCGATCAGAAACAAAACATCCTCCACGAAGGTTGTGATGCTCTTGTTGGGGCCGTGTCCTGGACGGACTCAGGAATTCGGCTCTCTCTTGTCAATGTTGACTGATGAACATGCACTTCAGCTCGATCTTGCAAACTTCCCACGACGTTAAGGAGGATTCGTGGTTCTCAAACCAGTGCCTCACAGTTTCTTCCACGAGAAGTATAGGTTCTGCAGGAGCTGGTTGTCCATCTACCCACTGTGGCGGGCGACACGGTCATATTGTTCAATCCAGCCTCGACGTCTTGTGCACCTTGCGTGAAAGGGCATCAGAGTGCCAGGTGCGACGGGCATGCAAACGATGGTGGGAGCGGACGTGGTTTGCTGCTACAGGGTTGTCATTGTTGGCTTAGTCAGCTTCGGTTTTTCTGGCAAAAGACCTAATTCCGGTGGTTCTTGCTGGTAGCAGCGACTGGCTTGGATTTCATGTTCTTCGTGGTGTATTTCTAAGTTTCGCCCTTGTGGTACTCGCTCGTCTTGCAATTTTGCTGTTAAGCTTGGGATAGGACTTGGTTCACGGCTCACCGGGGGTTTAAGACTCGGGATAATGTACCACCCGTGTCTTGTTATCGGGCAACTCGGCTGAGGAGCCGCCAGGGTAGACACAGAGTGAAGGGCTACGGGTTAAGTGCGCAGCACCTCCACCAGAACATACAATGACAGCTGAGCATGGCCTGGAACTTTCCAGAATAGTAAATATTGATAGAAAATAGGACTGGAGCAAGCATCCGTAACAATATAACAAAACAGACAGAAAAGAGTCTATCATGACCACTAAAGAAGCCGCACTGCTTTAGTGACATTCTGTCCGAATAAATCCTCTCCTTCGGGGTCTGGCGACTGTCGTGGACGAGCTGAACTGAAATCGATATGAGACCACTTTTCTGGTAATGACCCGCTACAGACTGTCGTCGCAAAGCGGCGTGAATGGGTGGACTGGGTAGGTAACACGCGCGATTAAATGTCCATACAGCTTGCAATTCGTATAACGAGTGTTGAAACTTTGGTGTCGACGAAACGTGCGACAGACCAGCGGAATCAATACCAACTGCAACACCTGTGCTCCGTGAAGGTGCACGTCTACGCCAGAACAATTTAGTAGGCAGCACAGCATCACCTAAAGCACGGCACAGGAACTACCAGCTTGGAGGCAGCTCTTCGGCGCGCCGCACACCTGTGCTCCGTGAAAGTGCGCGTCTACGCCGGAACGATTTGGGAAGCAGCACAGTATCATTTAGCACGGCACTACAAGCGGCAAGGCAGCTCTCCGGTGCACCGCACAACCAAAGTGAGCCTTCGGGCATTTGAACGAAGCGACATCACGATTGCACACTGCCAAGCAGGACTCACGCAATTTCCGTCGCTAAACTGTGTATCCAAATATATTGCACACGCTTTACTGCAGATCTCGAAGGTTCCGACGGTCAACGAGAGCACAGAAACGTCGCCTTAAATTTTATCCTAGCGGTATCCGAATCAATCCGAGGTGCGAGCAACGTAAGGCAGATTGTCTCTTCCGTGCCATTACCGCCGTCGGTCACCAGCGAAATGCACACCGTTCCTCCATATTTTCACCTTGGACCTACGTCAGACACCACGCTGAGTCGCTGTCGACCGGCCTCATATGACGGCCTCTGCGTCTGAAATCAACTCGCCGAGACGAACGACAACCAACATAGCATCCGACAAGCTCCGGCCCAGCTGGGGCCAGCCGCTGCATGGGCGCTGCCATCTTTCCTGTGACGTCACGCATTTGGTTCGGTCATGTGACGAGTGGTCAAATTTGCGTACAATGGCAGCCGCCTTATGGGGGTCACTTTCGAGTGCAGACCGGAACCCCGGTTTATCGCTCTAAGCCCCTCTACCTCGTTGTACTCTGGAAACATGGAGTGACTCTAGCTCGACCCGCTCGGCACGCAGCCTAACCACCACGAAATACGCACGCGAAGAGAACGTTCTAATGCTATGCTCGGACTGAACAAGGGGACACGCCAGGCGTCCCCTGGTTCGTTCGTGTGAACCCAACAACAACACAAAAATAATCGAAGCTCCTTGAAAATGAGACTATCTGCAAACCGACCCAACTCGAAACTTTTCTCGACGTCAGTAGGTGGATTTAAGCCACTAAAACGAGCGACGTTTCAGAGTGGCAACCCTTGAGCCACGGAGGTGCTCCGAATCATTGTTGCCAATTATTCGAAGGTGTATCTGAAACGGCAGGAACCGCCTTTCCGTCTCCAGAAACGATCAACTCGTCCTCGACGGAGCAAAGCAATATCGGCTTCCTGACACCAGAAGGAAGCGCCCTGCAATAGGCGCCAAAATGGCGGCGCCCACGAGGCAATCGGAGAATGGAGTGCCGATACTCTCTCTATAGACCATGTTCATGTACTTTCGTCCCCAGCCACCTAATAGGTGTATCCGGTATGGGCGACGAAAAAACAATAAAACGTTTCAACCTGCAAAGAGGAAAACAAGTAGAGACGAGGCAAAACTAGAATGTGGGACGGTTACGCTTACATCCTAAGTGCCTTCTATAGGCGTGGCGACGGCAAAACCGACTTTTCGCCCATAATACTGGAAGTGACGACAATTCAAGATGGCGTCGCCCTTGCGCAGAGCCGTATATGCAGAGAGTTTGGCCATTCGTAGGGAAGTATAGGAGACAAATGAGGAGGCGCCATTGGCCAAAAGCGGGCTGGGCGTGTTCCAGGGCGTCTTCAGAAATTCGAATGTGACCAACCAGAAGCCGGAAATAATACCCTGGCGGCGGTCGCGAGAAACAAACCTGATAACTGCATTGCAGTAACTCTCGATGGCTGAAAATATGATACACGTGATGTTTCAATCCCACTCCTCCGAAATGTTGGTGGAAGCGTCCGACTAGCGGAACGATCGACATAATCCGTACGCCAAGCGCCGAGGGCCGGGAATCTGCCGTCCGAGCGGTCACACTCTGTCCGAGTAAAACAGAGTTGAGCGGCGCATTCGTTTCATACATCTTTCTGCATGATCATGATCAAAACACCACGTGCACCCTATTTTCAACCGCAAAGAGTTACTTCACTTCACTCTTACGTGCTTATTAAAATCATATACGAACGTAGACCTTCGATCAGAACTGTTTCTCGCTGCCACCGCTAGGGGATTATTTTCGGCTTCTGGTTGGTCAAGGGAGCATGCCCTCTTTCCGAGTCTGCCGCACGCCCTGGCTGTGCCCGCGCCTCCCATTGACCAAACTCTCTACATATACGGCTCTGGGCAGACCGAAGAACGCCTCGGAGGTTGTTTCGAAAGGCACTGGAACAAGCGCAGCAGCTGAGCTTCATACCGTTTTACCCCTGCCCTCGGTTAATTCGGATGACGCAACCGATGAGAGCAACGCACAATGCCCGTCTATAACAATACCGGCAGGAGCTTATGACGCACTAGGCAGTGGCGCGAGACAGGTGCTGCAAAGCTGCAATCACCGATAGAACAAAAACAAAACAATAGACGCCATTTTAAAAAAAACAGCTGGACGGACCCTTCTCCGGCGTACCAACGTTGTCACGCTGACGTTACGCCCTCCGCTATGGAAACACCACTAGTGCGCATGCGCACCGCCAGCCTTGATGGCGTAATTCCGGACCTCGTAGCGGACAGGCAGCGGCTTGCGTCCCGAAACGACACCACGCGCTACAGGAACGCACCGCCGACCGCGGTGTCTATAGCGCCTCGATTCTGACCCCTCGGTTTGCGCCTAGTGACGTCAGAAAGGTGACGTTAGAATTGTGACGTCGCAACTGTGCAAGGTTATGTTTGGGATTGAATGCCGGACGCCTCCAGCATCGATTGGTAGAAAGTAGGCACTCGTTGCGTGGTCGACTGGCCAGGAGGAAAGCGCCAACGTGTCAGTCTCGCCGCAAGAGATGAAAGTTCCATCGTAAGTCCTTCCTTGCCATTATTAAGTGCGTCCTCCATTAGGCCCAGCCGTCCCATGTGTTTTACCGTAATAGCGCTCTCCCCGGAGTGACCGAATGACGTGTATAAGGTTGAACTCCACGAGGCGAACATGCGGCGGACAACCGACCAACTTCCCCCGGTGGCGCGTTCGCTTGGCGCGGGGAGAAATAGCCACTGTTCTGTGACACCACGCACAGAGCGAACGCCGCCGGGCCAAATTCGTCACTTTTTAATGCAAAAGCATTAACTGGGTCCCACGGAGCGTAGCCGGCGGTGTCGGTAACCGCGAAAAACGGCACCTAAATTCCCATTGGCTGAGCGAAAACGGCACCTGAAGTCCCATTGGCTGCGACGCGTCCTATCCGATGCTTCGTCACGAAAGCCGGCGAGACCGCTCGAGGTCAAAGCGGACGCGCCTCTATCAGAAATAAATAAGACGCAAAGAAAAGCGCACCGACGCATATGCTTCGTCACGGACGCCGTCGTGAAGCCGGCGGGTATCGACGCGCATGCACAGTGCACGGAGTGTGATGTCACCGCCGGAGCGCAGTGTGTGATAGTAAGACGTGGCTCGCTGCTTGTAGGAATGCGCTGCGTATAGACCAACACACTGTTTACAAACAAGCCCGCGTTTGCCCACACCAGGTGTGGGCACTGCGCGTGCGCAGAAACCGAATTTGGGAGGAGTGAAGCGTCTGCGCATGCGCAGTGGCGACAACAGCGCCACTGCAGAGATGTGACGTCAAAGCCGCGTGTTGGTCTATAGAGTACGCGAAATCCACCATCGTTGTCAAGTCTCGGAATGCGCGGTGGGGCGGTCTCCCTCTGGGTAGTTGGGAATGCTTTCACATTTCCAACTCATTACAAGTGCTAAAGTGACCTCGGAATTTTTTTTTTTTTTTTCGATGCACGGAGGGACATTGACAGGGTATTTATGCTCGACAAGGTTTTTAGTTGTACGTGACATATATGAGAGCCCAACTACCCAGAACACAATTTGAGGCTCGAAATTTGGTTTCTTTCCGCCCGAAAACCGTCGATAGAGAACTGGCCGGTTCGAGTCGCGCTCACTCTCTTCTCCGTGGTCACGTGCCATTCTTTATGGTTTCGACACACACATTAAATATAATCAAAGTCGTGGGTCATCGAAGGCACACACTATATATTAAAAATAGAAAAAAAAAGAAAGAAATATGATACCCATTTTTTGCGGCTTTTTAGAAACTGCAAATACGTTCATTGAAAAAAAAATGCACAGATAACCGGAAGCACTCTGCATTCTCTGCGTAATTCTCAACATGGCGTCGTATCTCGGGACTCGCGGGCTGGACGGCTGAACGAAGCGCACTAAGCAGTGGTGGACAACGGGCTGGGACCTCAAAGTCACAGCTGTTGTTCGCGGTACCGGCGAATCTGTCTAGCTCCGAAAGAGACATCTTTTACGGATCCAAACAATTTGGACTTATTCCGTACGACATGCCCGACCACCAAGCTGATTTGCACGAAGAAGTCGCCGAGTCGTCGCCCCTTCTCCTGGCCGAAGAGATCGCTCGTCTTACGAACACCAATTATAAGAACTCTCCCATCTACATTTCTTTTTCCTCCCCAGCGCACTTTTGGTTTCGGTTTCGAGCAGTTGCGTTGGTACGAAGATATACGCCTGTTTCGCCGGTGTGTGGACAGCAAAACCCCGGTATAGGAAGCATTCACTGGCGGCCATATCCGTGTGCGCTGCTGCTGAGCGCGTGCTGACGGCGAGCTTCCGCAGTCCTTTTGGAGCGTGCATTTAGCACCATCAAGGTTGCCCGTCTTAGCAGGCTATTAATGTGAGCTCGTTCTGAGCATGCGCTCTAAATATCGCCCTCAAATATGGCGTCCAGTGAATACCTCCTACAGACTGCCGAGGGTCCGCCCTCTGCAGCAAGGCCTCATCCACCGCCGATGCGACGTCGGTGCAAGACACGTATTCCGTCGCGTGCAGTTAGTTGTCAAGCAATGGCTGCCGGTGGCGCCACACGACAGATGCTAAGCGACACCTACTAGAGGCCGCAGAATACTTCGACGTCGCCTACCGGAGGCCAGCGTCATATTGGAAGCTGGGTCAGGCTCCCGTCCTCCCTGTATGATTATATCCGATCGAATTGCCGATGCATTCGTGTCCAGCCTCCAGTACGTGACGCCGCAACTGGGCCTTGTTACCCGGGAGCGTGCAGGCCGGTTGTTCCCAGGCGGAAGGAGGGATCGCGGAAACCGGGTGGACGCCGCTCTTGACCCCTCCTCCTTCTCGAGGACGGTCCCGCGATGCCGACGTGACCAGGTCGCACGCTCGCGTGTTGGGCGTCCGCACCGTCAGGCTCGGAGAAACCCGCTCCCCGGCTGCTCCCGCGATGCGCGACCTCTCGACGCTGCCAGGCGGCCACGAATCGGGCTTCGTCGCGGCAGCCCATGCCTTTTAGCGGATACTTCGAGCGCTCCGACACCCGATCACGATACGACGTGTCCGGTAACGTTATCGGGATCCAAAAAAACGATAAATCGCCTTCTTTGCGCTGCCATCCTTGTCTGCTGGGCTGTGGAACGCCTTCTGAGCATGCGCTACTCATCCACTGTGGCACGCATCCACAGCTCGGTGACTCAGCATTTTTCGCTCAGGTGATAAGCGATGCAAAGATCGAGGTGATTGTTATATTACATCGTTCATATAAAGCGTTTATCGGATCAATCGAGCAGGCGGCGAAACCGCAACTTTACGGTCATCGCCAGCTCATTGCGTCGTGCGCAGAGGTGAACATTTCGTGCGGACGAGCATGAATGAAAGCCTCCACGTAGATTCGGATGACTCAACAATCGACACGTTGTTAACACGAGGCGACACATCTCCTAGAGTGTCGACGCTTTTGTTCTTTTTACCGTCCAACGTCGCAAAGTGGCTGGGAGCGACAACAAGCGGGACTTTCGCCATGTTTTCGATGAAATGAAGCGTCTTCCCTGGCGGCCATGGCTGTCTGCGTAGAGCACGTGCCGACGGCGAGTTTCCTCGCTGTTTTTGCAATGTGCATCATCGACACTGTCGGTAGATCGTTCTGAGCATGCCCAGCGAATATGTCTTGTTTCGTGTCGCTCGTATGCCCCGCTTATTTCGCCCAGGGGATGACCACGTGGAATAAAATTACGAATACTGTCTCCCAGGAAGCTCGTGCGAGGAAGTTATGCCCCCAAACCAATTACTTTTTCCCGCAAAGCGCTTGGGAAAGGGAGAGGGGTCACGAAACGCTTTTCCAACTTTTTCCTGTTTAGCTCTCCTCCTCGACTCATAAATCTCCCATTCTACCACACAGTTCAAAAAGACGAAAAGGGGGAGTCCTCTCTTGCTCGGACTCTCGTTTATGTAGCCGGACAGAGCCATTCTCCCCCTAGAAGATGAGTCCGTCACTCGAAATTCAGACAAAAGTTGCTTTCCCTAGCCCGTTCACCCCGAAGCTGACAGTGGTGCGGAAACTACCCGCTCGTTGGGCCAGCCACGCTTTTGTCACGTGATCGCGCTCTCTGGCACGTACCCACGCGCAGAGAATGAGGTCAGGTGATGAAAGGGAGGCGGCTGATTGGTCCGGCAAGTACCTAGCACCACAATGTCAGCTTGGGGTGAAGGGAATAAGTGAGGTCCAGTGACGCGCTTTGGGGACCGCGGATGTACCCCAGTGAGAAGGCAGAGAGCTTACGATGGGAAGCAGGCATGAAATAGTCCGCTTTGTTTTCAAATTTTCGTACCGAAAGTCAGGCTTTTGACTTTCTACCTTTCTTTTTTCTTTTGGCCCACTGAACGATGTGCTATTAGTAAAACCACAATATAAATTGATTTATCCCAACCCAAAATTCGTTTCATGGGCCCTTTAACGAACGCTGCTGACGAGGTTAGCGAAACGGTCCGTGACAGGGAGCGCGTGAAACGTCACGCTCAGTCGCCATTGGCCGAGCTGCCTCCCTCCAATAGCCTACAAGAAGGACTAGAGAAAGCGCGTCTCTTCCTTCAACTCGGCATAAAATCAACTCCCCTCCAGCCGCGGAGCTACCAAAGTAGCAAAGCGATTGGTCCCGCGTCTGCTCGCTGTTCGTCCCGAACACGCGCGAGTTTGCACCGCCGCAGAAAATCGGAGCAGACGGTCCGTTCCTTCGCCGGTTCATGGCGTGCGAGCGACGATGCCACACGACCGCTTCTCACGAGGAAACGCTTTAAGCCGATGCTTCGGCGTTTTCTCCTTTTCTTTCTCTCCCGCGGCGGCGCGCTGCGCGAACGCTTTGGCGAGGAGCTAGACCGACTCGACCATTTTCCCTGCGACACAACGCGGTGGCGACGACGAACCTCGCCCGCCGAAGAGCGCAGGAGCTCGACTGGTTGCGTACTTCGGCATGCCGATGTTGCATCTCTTTCTTTTCTGCTCAGATTTCGAAGGCTGTCGTCCAAATTGTACGCGACCATCCGGGGCGCCGAATCAAGCAGTAAAACCCGCCGGCACCCGGGCCTGTCTTAAAGTCCCTAGACAAGCGCTTCCTACAAGTGGCGACATTCTTTGAAGACTGCGTGACGGTGCAGGTATTAAGAAGCAAATGGCGGCGCACAGCAGAGGTTTGAACTGAATGCCGCCCTTTTGTTCCAGAAGAATGCGCTTTGTCCCTTGTATTGGTTGTCGTTGCTTGTATATAAAGAGCTATCAAGGAATTTTAGCCTGTCCGAATGGAAGGCGAAAAAGGCACCGATGTCGCGCAGTGGAGTCCGAAAACGCGGATGATCTTTTCACCCTTAGTTTTCGCACTTTGTATGCACCTGCTGCATGAGTGGAAAGTTCAGACACATTACGTCCTTCACATATTACTAAAATGTACCAATGTAGTGATGACGCTCAGCGAGCTTCGAATTGGAACCATGTGTTTACACATTCACTCATTCAAAAGTTGATCGACACATTTTAGTAAATTATTCGACTCATCGCGAAGATTAGCTCCCTGCCGTATAGAACAGACCGCGTTTGTCTAAATTTCGTGGCTCTTTTTAAGAAATTGTCAAAAATCAAACTCAAACGTCCCGTAACAAAAAGCAACAACACAAAAAAGGCGTTTTTTTTTTTTTGTTTCTTTTTGGAAAAGGGCATGACGGGGCAGTAAAGCATCTAGAAGACAAGGCCTGGGAATTACGTCATCGTTAGTGGCTCGCCCCAAGACTCGCTGCAGCTGGACGAGAGCAGCATGCCGGAAAGCAGAAAACGCCCGCCTCTGGCATTGTGTTCCGAGACGCGCTGACGGCGACACCATCAAGAGCAGCGTGGGTACACGTGACGTTTTGGGGGACGCCGGCGAGCAAAGTCCAAAGTCCACTCGCGCTGGTGCTCACCCTCGCGGCGAGAAAACGGAGGAAAAAAAAAAAAAAAAAAAAGAAGGATCGCAGGACTGTCCGAGTCGCCGTGCTGAGAATATCGTGTTCTACAAGCCTTTCGTGCGGCCTTGGGATTGCGCGCATGCAGTCTGCGACATTAAAATCAGCTCGGCTCGCCTCTTGCGGCAAAGAACAAAAGCGTCACGAGCCAGAGGAGGTCCCCACTCGATTGGGGGACGACACGGAAACCTCGCTCGCAGCGTATGGTCCGCACTCTACGGCCCACACCCGATCAACACGCCGCTTACAAACAAGTCCGCGCTTGCACACACCAAGTGCGCGGAAAGCACAGGCGCGCATCCGTCGTGCCGGCAGCGGCGACTACCGCGGCGGCACGACGTCAAAACCGCCAGTTGTTCTAAAACCTGCAGAAAAAAAAGTTTGTAAAAATAATAATAATAATAATTTTATATATACATAGACACAGTACGTCCGCTATATAGGCGCTTACTTCATTTTGAGGAAACACACTTAACTATATTGTCTTCATTTGACTACAAGATCTTGAGTGTCGAATTTATTTATTTATTTATTTAAGTTTGGTGCACGGAGGTTGCAGAAAGTCATTTTAAAAGTTCCGCGGAAGGCCCTCCTTCCAGAAGCGTGGCGTCACAAAAGAACTTTTCGGAATCTCCGCGGTCTGGCGCATGTTCAGCGCCCATCAAAGCTATGCACGCACGCTCTTGCTAGTTTTAAAAAGGGAAGAAAAAGACGTCACTATACTGGTGCCAGGCACGCGCTGTCCACACGAGCGACACGCGCTTGGCGGCCCAAAGATCTTCTTATGAGGTCACGACCGGTAGGTTTCTGTGTTTGCTCACGTTTAGTTAGATCGTCGGGGAAAACGAACCTAATATTCGGATTTAGGCGATAAAACTACGCTAGAATTAACCTCTACCTCATTTTTTGAGAGATGTGTTTCAGCTTCCCTTTGAGGCTGGATCACACAGCTGAATCACGGAGACATCCGTATTTCAAACCGGTGACGTGTCGCGTAAACGGGCGTAACCTTGCGCAACATAACGTAACGTAAGAAAACGGGGCTGTGCCAACCGGTTTACTCCTGCTAGAAACAATCAGTCGTTAGCACCCTGACAAACAGCGGGCCATACCGGCTAATAAAAGAATACGAATGCACTGTTTGTTCTTGTTCATTTCTCGTTGTTTTTTTAATTCGTACTGTTTTGAAAAGAAACGAGAACGAGCCGAAAGTTCTTCTTGGCATCGGAGGCGACCACGGTGGTGGTTCCTGCGAGACTCGACAGTTATTTCTTTCCCTGTTGTATACAATGATTTCCCAACTGCGAGCAACGGGAGATTCCATTCACTGACTGAGCGCAGCTACCTTGCGCGTCACCATCGGGAACATCGAGGGCGAATTCAAAGCACTGACATGCTCAGCCCAGCGTGAAACCGCCTGCAACCGTATACTATACTGGTCGGCAACCGCGCTAATAACCAACAATTTAAAAAAAAAAAAAAAGAACTTTCACTCTTCCCACTTTGGTGAACCAGCAAGGCTGTACTATGATGGGAATCAAGTAACGCCCGGCCGCAAGTTGGCAAGCCAGAGTGGAAAGGCTCGAAAGGTTGCCGCCGTCACTCATAGATGGCGGTAGCTGTCCAGAGTTTTGTGTCGACATTTGTTTGCCCGCAGACACGATCCTGGGGAAACCGGCCCTTAACAACTCCACTGTAAAAAATAAATCTTTATATAGTAACCACCTTTAAAGAGATACTACAACGAAATTTCGGCGCTTATTTCTTGGTCAATATATAGACCAAGAAATAAGCGCCGAAATTTCGTCTCCGAGGGACATCGGACACCCCGATCTCAAAAAGACACGAAAAGGAATTTTTATTTTTCGTCTTTTTTTGCTTGAAACTCGTCTCAAATTGAAGTAGAATCCGAAGTTAACCACGCATAGGGTGTATTCACTGGACGCCATATTTGTGGGTGCTGTTTAGAGCGCATGCTCAGAACGCGCTCACATGAATAGGCTGCTAAGACCGGCACTCTCGATGGTGCGGAATGCACGTTGCAAAAGAACTGTGGAAGCTCCCCATCAGCACGAGCTCAGAATTCGCGCACACAGCTATGGCTGCCAGTGAATACTCCCTTATACAAAGTTGTGAGTGAGCGCTGTGTGAGAGTTTTGTTCCTTGTGTGTGTGTGTGAAAGCTTGAGTGACAGTTTTTTGAGTGCGCTGCAACGTCGACCAACATGAACAACCAACTCGCCCAATCTAAGTTCTAACCAACGCTACTTAAACACTCAGTTGGGAAACTCCCATAGCTTTGAAGAAGTGGCCCCAAACTGTCTCCGACCACCGAGCTAATGACGAACACAACGCCACCATTTCTCCCGCAGCGGCCACTCGACAAACTGCACGTGACCTGTATTTTGGCTTTAGAACAGATACAGCGGTAGAGGTTACAGGGGTGCCACCACAGTCACCCCGGCGGACGCGCCGCGTTGAGCTACCGAACTTAAAATGCACCTAGGGCGGGACGTGCTACCTGAAAGGCCCGCTGAGGCATGGTTGTATAAAAACAATATTAATTGTGCCGCAAAACCCTGCAAACTAAAGATTTTAAAAACATAACGAGCCCCTCTTTTGGTACTAAACTCCAATAAATTTCATACAAAAAGAGTCTTTTTCGTTTGTTTTTACGCAAAAACAGGCTTTCAAAAAGCTCAAGGTGGCCACAGTACAGACAAACGATAAAGAGTGGCGCTGTTGTCGCATTTAGCTCGGTCTCGGTGGACGCCAGCGGCCTAGGTTTCGACGGCGAGTTTCCCAACTGAGTGTTTTAGTAACGTTGGTTCTAACGAAAAGGAATTTAAAAACAAACTAAACGATTAGCGTGTAAGCCTCGTTTGTAACGTATAGGAACACTGACAGGTAGTGACGATGCCTGTCTCGCCTTATATATCCTCACTGGCGCCCCGCGCGTGCAAGCATGTGCATCGTGCGCGTGAACGTAGCTCTGGCACGCTTGTATCATTACACGCACTTGCCCGCACGAGCAGAGACACGGCGGCGGCCACATGCCCCGCTCGCAATCGTCTCGTTGCCTCGCGCCGCAGCTTCGCTCGTCCCGAGACAGGCTACGTCAGGATTGCGCCGGATGTCACGTGCTCTCCGCTGAGTGGGCCATTGCTTTCGAAAAATACAGCCACCAGGCACAAAAATACGAGCGTGCGGTTGTCATCTGCGGATATTGTGGACCATACTCAGCCTCTTTCTGAACACGACGGGTGGACTTCAAATGTTGTCGAAGTATCTCTTTAAAGAGGCCGCACACAGTATAGAATATCCACTTTTAGAGACGCGTGCCGGGCGGACTATAGTCCAGAAAATGCGGTGCACAAGCGCGTGTGGCGAAGAGGGGGTTGAGAAAAGCTGGGCAGGCTCCTCCCTCCACACTTTCCCATTTACCAGAGCAAAAGCCGGAGGGGAGGATACCCTCTTGCCTTGTCTCGACCGGAAAGAGTGCAGTGCAGTGCGTTTGTTCATTTTAGCGACGGAGTGTGTGGACGGGGACAAAGAAATCATTCCACTAAAGAGAAGGACGTCTCAAACGCAGCTCTCAGTAGACACACCAGCTCACTCGCGCCCTGTTCGCTAAAGGCCCTGTCACACTGAGGCAACACGACGGCAACAGCAACACAACACGTTGTCCAACAGTCGGGCAACTTGTTGCTCGCTCCCCGTGTTGTCCGACAAAGCTGTCACACCGCGGCAACAGCACGACAACATGGACGACAACTGAAATGTTGGCTCGGTATGACAGCTTTCGGCAACAAAAACAGCACCAACTTGTGTTGGACAACGAGTGTTGCCCTGATCGCTGGCTGAGCGAATTTCGGGCCGGCAACAGGACAACATAGATAGATTCGATGGTAGAGTTAGTCCCCTATCAATAAAGTCTTACTCAAATAAAGGCTTGGAAAACGTTATTTAACAATAATTAGGGCTGGCGTGCAGCTAAAATATTTTTGATTAATGTTTTTGTTGCGTAGTTACGGAAAGCGATCTTCGAAATGGTCACAGCTACGGTCGTGAACGTTCGAACTGGTTTTGAAATTAGAACTCCCGAGAGACCAGCGCATATTACGGAAAGTGAAATAAAATGGCATGCCTACCCACCCACTAATAAAGTATAATAAAAATAACCCAGAAAACCTAAGATTAAAAAATCGAAGCATAAAACGACCACTCTGATCATGATTGTTGATGCTTGGGACTTGGAAACAGCCGCTACCAGACACCCGATTTGTTTTAAAAATAGCCTGGACGTTTTGGGGGAATGAAGCGATCACGTAGCAGCGGTAGGCTGCTACGTGATCGTTATGAAGGCCGATGGTGTCGGTGTCGCAGTTTTGAAGCACTGTCAGTTCAGCTCAACACCACGTTACAAAAGACGCTTTGGGGTACTTCCGGTGCTAACGCAATTTTACAGTAGAAATAGGAATTGCATGAAAGAGCCGGACAGAATCACCTCATACGGTGGCGTAAATTTCGAAAATACATCAGCGATGTCACTTTCTTCGGTTAGGGCTATCTGCTTTGTCAGCGAATGAAAAACATTTCGATAAAATAAAGAGCGAACAATACTCCCTGTGTCAAGTTTTCTAATCAATCACTGGTTGATGTCGTACCGTGGTAATTCCCGGCCCTTCGAACGCACTAGCACTTTGTAGAGTCACATTTCCAGCGATTCCGCGCCG
This sequence comes from Ixodes scapularis, assembly GCF_016920785.2. Classification (NCBI taxonomy): domain Eukaryota; kingdom Metazoa; phylum Arthropoda; class Arachnida; order Ixodida; family Ixodidae; genus Ixodes; species Ixodes scapularis. The sequence continues at coordinate 85,758,781 of NW_024609836.1, read as the reverse complement.
CACAGGAACGAAGGTAAACAATCAAGATGGCGGAGGTTTCCCCGTGTTGTCCTCGCCGTCAGCGCGGTGTGACAGGGTTGTCGGAGAACAAATCGGGCAACACGGTTGCCAGGCGGCAGCAAAGTGTTGCCGGATAGAGTTGTCCAACTGTTGCCTCAGTGTGACAGGGCCTTAAAGGGATACTGCAACGAAATTTCGGCGCTCATTTTTTGGTCTTTATGTGTTCAAAAGAGCAGTATCACATGGAACATACCAATATCTTGTTAAAAAAGTCTCGAAAAGGAATTTTAAAACGAATTAAACGATTAGCAAAGAGCACCTGGTGGATGTCGCTAACGCCTCGTTTGTAATGCCCGTCTAGGAACCTTGACAGCTAGTGACGGAGGTTGTCTCGTCTCCGGCCACGACGAGAGAAGAGGGGAAGGAGGAACTCCCCTCTTCCCGAGAATCCCTTTTGTGTGTCACAGAAGTCGCTATTGTCCCCCTACAGGATTATAGAAGATTAACCTGTCACTCAAAATTCGTACAAAAGCAGCCGCTTCGGTGGCTGGAACGACTAGGCCATACTCTCGACGTCAGCCTCGCCGTAGCTTTGCTCGTCTTGAGACGACCTACGTCACGATTGCGTTGGATGTCACGTGCTCTAAGCTGGGCCTTCTCCGAGCGCTTGCCAGAGTGGGCCGTTTATAACGAAAAATACAGCCACCAGGCTCAAAAGTACAAACGTGCGATCGTCATTTACGGATATTGTGGATCATATGCAACCTATTTTTGAACACGACGGGAATATTTCAAATTTCGTTGAAGTATCCCTTTAAAGGATTCGATCGCGCTCTACTCTGGACGACTATTCTTTTTCGCCGCCAACGTATCAAAACTTTCTCATTCATTTCCGGCGACCCGTACTCGCGTCACGAGCCAACAACATGCACACGTGCCCGAAATGCTTCCGCAAGCTGTATCAGCTGCGCGAACGCTCCCCTCCGGGAGCACTATCTCCTTCCCACGCTGTGGCAACGACCCACATGCACCGCAGCACCGGGCCCCGAACGCCTGTCCGATCGGCGCGTCGTCCATATTTTCCACCCAACACGGAGGGCGCTGTCGTTCGACCAAAGGCTCCAAAGCATCCCTCGCGTCCGTCCTTCGTAAGCGGAGAAGCTGGCAACGACTCTAGACCTCCAGCCGTGTTCCGCTCTTCGCAGCAAGGTAGTTCAGGCCTCGCAATTTATCGTAAAATGTCGCGTGTAAAACAAACCAAAAAGAAACACGCTTTTTGCCCGAACGTTGTTGATTGTTTGAAAGGGAAAACAAACACGTAGAGAGTCCATTCAAAGGGACAGCTTAGGCGACGCACGTTGCAACGGTCCCGCTTGGCGTGGTTCGGGGGCGCTACGAAGCCCCACAGACAGACAAAGGACGGCAGGGGTTCGACAGAGCGGTCAACTGTGACCGACTGACAGCGGAGGACGCCCGCTGTCGATTACGCGTCGGGCAACAGCCACTGTACGCCGGCGCAAACAATATGTCGTCGAGCGCGCTAATTATGAGAGCCTTTTCGAATGTTTCGGAACACGTTATTACGGTTGCTTGGGGGGGACCCGACGCTTTGGGTGCCCCAAACAGCACGGGGCGCCCCAGGAGGGGACCCGCAGCATTGGGGCCCAATGTTCGCAAACTTTCTACGGTCGTGAACGTTTACACCGGACTGGAGGCGGTGCTACAAAACGGCGCTATACACTTCCTTTTTTTTTTTTTTTTTTTTTTTTTTCAGATTTGTTTAAGAAAAGCCGTGAAAGTTACTTATGCGGTTTGTGCAAGTGAGTTATACGGGCAGGGAAACATAGTATCGGGAGATTGTCGCAACTATATCAGTCGGCTAATGAAGTAAAATATGTTCATTAACTTTTTAATTATGAGAAATAGGCATGTAGTCCCATTTAGAAATCTGGTGAGCATCATCGAAAACCACAAAATCAACTCTTTTCAAAAAGATATAGTGCCGAGGCATCATTTTACTGCGTCCTGTAAAAACGGTCGATTTGGACGCGTTTCTATAGATTTCGGTTTCTTATTGGAGCGCATCTACGCGGCCGCGGTCCTGCTCCCCAGTGGCTGAGACGCGCAACGCACGTGCGCCCTACTTCCAGGGGCGGATTTAGAGGGGGGGTCCGGATGTCCTGACCCCCCTCTTGATTTCTGCATGTGTAAAATTTAGGGCGTAAAGCGAAGGAGAGGGGGAGGGGGTTCCTAAACATAGGATACGCTGACCAACACCTGACCCCCCCTCGGGAAATTCCTGCATCCGCCCCTGCCTACTTGCCTTCATTCTACGAGGGAGGCGAGGGGGTGGCATTCATTTCTCGGGGCTATTATGCTCCCAGAAATGAAAATTAAGAAGAATAAAGAACTTAAATAGCCCACTCCAATTTCAGCTTCTTTCGAGTGGAGGCCATGGGATGAAAAGAATCTGTCACGAAGGAACCGAGTCTGTGAGAAGCACTGGCAGCCGCGGGCATCCGTTTTATGCGTCGTGAACCTTCCTTGCCGGTCCCGGTCTGGAACGCCGGTGCCGCGGCAGGTTCCGAGAGCCGGCATCAAGTAACTTTGCACGAATCAGGTTGTTTACAGTGTTGGTGGACGAAGAGCGTGTTCGCGCGGGTCAAGATTAAAGAAAGAATGAACATGTAAGGCAAAGACAACACAACCACATCTTTCGGCATATAGATGCTTCCCAGCACGTGGGTATAACCGACCTTCAATTTTTGTTTCCTCTTATTACGTATCCTTCCCCCGATCGTGACCACAGCAGGGTAGGTTATGGACATTTTAGGATCTACAGCGTCATTCTCCCTAGCATCGGCCTTCGTGAAAGCTCGTCAACGCCCGCTTGTCTGGCTCGGCGTATGGGTAAAACGCGAGGTCAGCAAGGGCGGCTGCAAAGCGTCCAATTCTAAAAGCAAGCAACCCACGAAAGGCGGCAACCTCGAGGAAAGGGAAATTAACTATAAAAAAGGAAGGAGGAGAAAGGCCATAAGATAAAATGCCAAGTCAGGTCGACCGATTAATTTCTGATTTGAGAAATTCAACTTCCGTATTCGTCAGAAACAGCTTCACGAATTAGTGTTCGGATTTTTTCAACAGATAGTTGTTACGGCCTCTACCCACCACAGGGAATGACATCCGCTTTTGACATTGTTGTAGGGCGTAGGATGCCAGTCGCCGATGTCGCCAAATCCTCGAAGAATTAAGATCGCATGCCGCCCGCGAGAATCGAGCCGCAGGTCCGCTGCGTGCGAAGCGCAGGCGTTACAGAGCCATGCCACATAATAGAGAGTTTTAGTAGATCGTTCCCATGACTCCGATAACGATACCCGATACTCCGCCACCGCCTCCCTTGCGCATGCATAGTATCGTTATCGGGGCTATCGGCGGTATCGGAACGATCTACTAAAACTCTCTAATAACCCGTGTCACGCGACAGGGTTTTCGTAGTACACGATGCGTATACAGCACATGCTCTCTGGAAAAAAAATACGAAGAAATAGCCGCAACAAAATGCCGCCGTAGCACTGTCGAAGCCGAGAGCTTGGGCCGTAAGACGGGCTTTCATGCACTCCGTAACAAACAAAATGAGCAGCCCTGCGTGCATCCAGAGTACAGTCACGGCTATGCGCAGCGAAAGTTCGTCTGCTTTCTACGCGGGAGTTGCAGTGACGTCAGAAAGATGCCGAGCTGCATGAAGGATAGTGGGTAGACCTCAAGGCAGCCTGCTTTGAGATCTACCCGCTGTCCTTCAATCAGAGCCAATCGGAGCTCGGCATCGTTCTGACGTCATCGCAACTCCTACTCAAGAAGCAGAAGACTCGCTCTCCGCATAGCTACGACACGTCACGGCCAAGTCGTTGGGCAGCGGCACCGCGTTCAAGCACCAGGAAACAGAAGCGTTCGGAACAAAATACAAATCCGACCATTTTGTTCCGAACGCTCTGTTCCTTTTTTTGTTCCAGAGCGCGTGGACGCGCGTCTCCCAGCACGAGCTCTTGGCACTGACAGTGCTTGATACCGTTTTTTCTTTTTTGTATTTTTTAAGAGAGCCCGTGCAGTGGGCATCGGGGACTCTTCCTCCCCTCAATATTGAACCACCGGAGCTCAGTAAACGTTTTCTGAACCTGAGCTACAAAAACCCCAAGGTGAAGAGCGGCTTATTAACGCTGTGGAGACTCCGAGAAGTTGCAACGGGGTGAAGGCTATAGACCAATTAGCTTCCTCAACTGCGATTACAACGTACTCGCTCGAATGATAGCGGCTAGACCCCAGACTATGATAAGTCAAATCGTTGGAGATCACCAAACGAGTTGTATCGAAGGCAGAAATATACGTATCAATCTCCAGATCGTTCGATCGTGGAAATATGCCAACGTACGCACGAATCGGCCGCTATATTACATTTGGATATTGCGAAAGCTTTAGATAAGGCGGACCATTATTTGCTCTTTGGCCTTTTGTAGCACAAAAATACCGGTGACATCCTTGAAAACGACAGCAAGTTATGTTACAAGGACACACCAACGAAATTACTCAACAACGGATCTCTTTCCGCGTCTATAGACCATTCCATTTAGCGCTCTCTGGGCGGCACCATTTTTTTCGACCGCAACGCCCTCTCTACACATCCGGGAAGTTCAGCGGGTTCGGCGGGGTAAAACGAGAGAGAGGGCACGCGCCCGACTCCGCTAGCAGACGACAAAACGGGAGGTTGCCGTTCTCCGTCTTTGGGCTGTATCGGCGGGCTGTACGGAACATCGAACTCTCGCTCGTACGTGGCTGCCGTTGTGAAGTGGTTCGCGTTCTTAGAATAGTTGTGGCTACTCCAAAATCAGCCTATAGCTCTCTGTTGTTCTATTTTGCTAAATGATCAACTAGCATATTTTTTTCCCGTTACTTAAATAGCAGTTGAGTCAGCCGGCAGTACTACCCTCAACTACTGCTTGTATTGCGTCAGGAGAGCACGTTTTATTTATTATTTCAGACTTTCACTCATGGTCGCTAAAGGCCTACACCAGTACGAACTTTTGTATAGTAAAAAACGTACAGCAACCGGATTTACTTTTCGCCAAAGAGATCGGCCAAGCTCACACAGTTTTCCCTATTTCTTTTTTTTTTTTTTTATTTGCACGGAAAGAACAACGCAATTGGACCCTGTGAGTCTTTTTATCTAGCATAATATTACACGACAACTGGCATACCAAAATCTGCGCATCTGCGCTTGAAAGTTCCAAGATGACGCGATTTTAAACAGAGTTTGCTCGCCAGCCGGACGCTAGCTACAGCCCACTCGGCGGAGCGGACGAGATGCGCGGTGAGAGGGGGAGTGCATTTTTTTCTCTTTTACCCTCTCTGCTATGACCCTAATGGAACGGTCTATTATGGCTCTACGATCAGTACACCGAGGCTGCCCCATGTCACCGCTGCTCTTCAATAGGGAGTTTTCGTAGACCGCGCTGCCCCCTCCGCTAAGCGTTCCGCAACGAAGAAGTTGCTACTGCGCCTGCGCGCCGATAGCCTTCACTGTGGAGTTCCCGCTATCGTAGCGGGTTGCGGAGGGCCTTGCGGGACAGCGAGAACGATCTACGAAAACCCCCTAATATCTACACCCAGAGCCTCTCCGCGGGGACATCATCCATGATACCAACGTATAAGGTTTTCGTCTTCGTGCCTGTCAAGTAAAACACCTGGCGTCTGGAGACGACTTGTTCCTCACTTGCTGCGACAAGCCAAGCGTAACTACAGCAATGGCACGTGTTGCAGACTACAAGCCGGTTCACACATACAGCGAAGCGCTAAGTTAGCGCTACGTGAGCGCTCCAAGGAGCGTTCATGTGGCGCTTCCTAGCGCGTGATGTAGCGCTCGGTTAGCGCTTCAGTAGCGCTTTGTTAGCGCTTCAGAAGCGCTTTGTTAGCTTTCTGTTAGCGCTACAGAAGTGCTTTGTTAGCGCTCTCACGCTCCTTGTGCCGTGCTTGCTCCTGCGGAACAGCGCGTGCACGGCGATTCCTTTGTTCTTGTTTTCCCTTTGCCATTGAAAGAAGAGGAAGTAAAAGAGCCGCTCTCCAAGCAAAGGGTCGGGCAGGGGATCCAGAGTCATGGACTCTGAGCGACTAATTGATTGGGTGCGACTTCATCGCTTTCTATTCGATATGCGTGACCCTGGTTTCAAAGACACGCGCAGTTAAAAATAATCGCCTTCGAAAGAGCTCTGTGCCTCGGTCCCTCAGCCTGGCAACAAGGTTCACTAGGTATACCTGTCGGTATCTCGGTGGCGAAAGATTTCACGCACCCAGAAGGCTCTTCTGGACGTTAAGCTGTCCACACACATATGCACTAATTACGTATCTAAGAGCATTTGTCGCATCTCTATTTCAGCATCCCACATGTCCGCCCAGGTGCTGCTGATGCACACCCAACCACAGGAACGGGAACCGCAGGGCACGCGCTAATCCGTATCACCACGATACAAGAAGCGCTACTGAAGCGCTAACACGGCGCTACTGAAGCGCTAACAAAGCGCTACTGGAGCGCTAACAAGGCGCTACTGGAGCGCTAACAAGGCGCTACATAAGCGCTAATCACGCGCTGTTAGAACTAAGTCCCGCGCTAGGAAGCGCCACATGAGCGCTCCTTGGAGCGCTCATGTAGCGCTAACTTAGCGCTCCGCTGTATGTGTGAACAGGCCTTACTGCTGTGTTTTCTGCCTCTGCGAATAAGGAAAAAAAACGGCGGATCGTGGTGCGGGACGTGGGGAACAACGCGAACCACGTGCGAAAACATCCAATGGTGAACGAAAAAACTGCTACTCTTAGGCGTATCACTGAGCGATATGGACAATTTCCAGGTCCACGTGGGACTCTGTAAGAACTTATGTTAAGTCTGCTGCTTTGCTTGCATGTTGAATCTAAGGTACATTTCTATATCTGGAAAAGTTGCTCTTCGTAATATTTTCCTTTTGTCTAAACTTACATATCTGCTCTAAGTCACGCATTGCTCCAGAGTTACAGTTATTGAATTCGAAAGAATGTGTGCATTATTTTCAACCGAATTATTTCTATAGTTATGAGAGGATTTGTGAACTCGCGAAGTTAGACTCGCTGCACAACAGGAGAACAATTCGTGAACTGACATATTTGTATAAGATTGTAAATGGTATAATTGATTCCCCAGAGCTACTCAGTCACATCTATTTGCCCGTTCCTTGTCAGTCTTGTAGACCTTATACTTTGTTTTATCTTATCGACTTTTACCATGCTGCACCCATGACACGCCTACAACTGACTTATAACCATTTAGAACAGATTTGTGCGAATGCCTCGATATATTTGATGAAAAGCGTAAATTACGACAGTGTGTTGAGGCTATTGTTGTTTCCTGACGTTTCGCTTTTATCCTGTTTAGCGTTGCATTTCTGAAGGAATAAGTGCACCACTAAGGAGGCGTCAAGCTGTAGGTGGGTCACTGAAAATAAGAATAAACAAAGGCATCTTTAAAAAGAAGACATTTATTCGAAATTCGTTGTATGAACCAATGCGGAGATCTAACCTCTTCCGACAAATTGAGGACGGCGGCCTCGGCCTTGGCCGTATTCCTGTGAGACAACTAATCCCGAGATGAAATTCTTTTCGAACTTACAGCGCCCGTCTTTACAAACTCGCAAAGAGTTTTTCTTGGCGAGGTATACAGGATTCGCAGGAGACCAAAAGTTATCCAGCGATGCAATCACTTTACGTGGTTTTATAAAAGAGGTTACGAACACCATTGATTTCTTGAACGCACAGTTCCCCAGTGCCTATGTAGAGTCACGCTACAAAAATAAACTTAGTCATACCTTTCATCAAATCTCAGTTTCCCTCAAATTTGTAGGCCGGATGCTATAAAAATATGTTAAACGGATGCCAATACCCCCAAGTGCACACTAAAAAAAAAAAAGAAAAAAAGAAAAGAAAAGGGGGTGTCGTCGTTTTCTTACACCCTGTTGCGCCACATATATATAAAGGCTGGTTCTCACATGCAGTGAAGCGCTGATGTAGCGCTCCTCACGTGCCGTCAGCTACTTATCGTCTGCCGTGAGCAACAGTTTTGACGGTGCGATACAAAGCTGGTGAACGCTCCCATCAGCACGCGCTTAGCGCGAGGTAAGCGCTATGCTTGTAGCGCTCCGCTGCATGTGGGAACAGGCCTTAATGCACCCCAAAACCTCAGTTCGGCGTACAGCGCACTAACGTCGAACAGACGGCCCCAATCTTTTGCGAGGGGATTGATAGCCGAGTGGTACAACTTAATAAAATTGCTAATATACGTATTATTGACTACAAAAAAAAAATAATAAGTTTTCTTTTTTTGCTCTACTGCGAAACTTGTTTATTTCTTTTTTCTTTCTGTAGCCTTTAATAAGCACTTTAGCTATATAATAAGTTATATCGCACCGTCATCAAGCCCCTGGTACAATTTGGGGCCGTCTGTTCGACTATAATGCGCCGTACGTCGAACTGGGATTTTGGGTGCATTATATGGGACAAAAGGGTGTAAGACGACACCCTTCGTTCGATAATTTAGGTTACTCCGGTTTACAAAAGAGATTTATACAACGTATGTACAGTTTAGACACGGGGAGGGCTCTTGAAGGTTGATGCCGTACCGACCAACAGTTCCAGGCTCGGCTCGCGCCGGTAGCCTTTTTTCTTCTCTTCTTAGCAAATGCTCCTTGGTCTCTTTTCTTGCGAGGTGTGTAGTCGGGCGCGTATCCACATTTAGCGAGGAATGTCCTGAATATTTAACACCCCCTTTTTTCTTTAGAGCGCAAGACGTTCTTTTTGCGCTCCACTCTCGAAAGATACCTGTGAGGGAATGGCGTGAATCCCTTGGCTTTTGGAAGCATTTTGGAGTGCGGACTGTACGTGGGCTATGCAAGACAGCTGAGACATTCACTGGTGCTTTTGTACTGCGCGCTGATGCTGCCTTTTTCTGGAATGTCTTCGAGAGGACACTGAAGAAGGAGTTGGAAGTTGAAGAGTGCATTCATTCCTCGCTACTTGCATTTTGAAAGCCAACTTGATTCAGTTCCTGACACACTCGTCGTGCTAGGTTTACTGATATGAAAAACTTTCTCGAAAAGAAGATAGGAATGGAGGTGTGGACAAAATTTATTAAGTAAACCTAAAAAAAGAAAAAGAAGAAGAAAAAAAGCCATGTTTGGAGGCCAAGGTATGCTCGAAAACTATGAAGGATATAACGAATGGAAAGAAGTTGCACAAAGCCACAGTCGTCCACCTGACATCATTTAAGTTAGATTCAATATTATACATAACTTAAATAAAAAGAAAACATGTTTTTTTAACGAAGTTTTTTTTTTTTTTTTTTTTTTTTTTTTTTTAGCCGAGCTGAACTGGAATTTGAGCCAATGGAAAATATCTGCTTTACAAAATAACGTGCCCCAATGTCTCGAGTGTAGAGTGGGCGACATATGTAACCGGTTCTTGGTTCATTTTACGTATACATAGTACAATAGTGTCATAGTCTATGTAATCACGTAAAATACCACTATAAAAAAAAAAAAAAAAAAAAAAAAAAGCCGCGGAGTAGTTTAGTGGTAACGCCTTCGCTTCGTAAGCGGCGTAACCAGGCTCGAGTCGTTCGACCCCCGCGGCTGGCAAGCGATCCTTTCGAGGATTTTGCAACATTGACGACGAACGCCCTACATCGCCTACGACAAGATCGTCAACGAACGTCACTTCCAGTGGTGGGAAGAGGCCGTAACATACGCTGAACTTCCGACAAAACGAAAGAAAAACTACAAAAACACAGTGTATAATTTATTTACTTTTTTTAACAGACACATAAAAACAAGTTCCCGATCACTATTACGAAATTACTATCACCGAACACTGCGCTATAGTAGAGCAGTCTGCTATCGCCAGAACAGCATTCCGCGGAGTCGCTCATTCGCGGCAAGGGAACCGGGGTCGAAGCTCTCTACTGATGCAATCCTCGGCGTATACGAATTGCCAGGTGCGCTACTCCCCTCATCGCGTTTTTACGTCTACGTTTCCCATGTTCCAGGTGTGTCTCGTTGTAATAGCTGACCGGGGGAGGAAAATTCGCAAGCGGGTGTGCGTTCGCTATTTCTTAGGCAGGTGCTGTCAAAATGTCGACGATGCTCGTAGAAACGTCGCTAATTAGGATTCGCGTACTGGACCCTCGTTTTATGCGATCCTCAGCTGTTAGTCACGCGCGAGTAAGAGAAGGAAATAACTGGCACAGCGTGTCACCGTCCAAAATAAAATTTCGTTTTTTTTTTTTTCGCCGCAAAAATAAACTACGCATCGGCGAACGCTCATTTACCGCACAAATGTAGTGCTAGCGTCAAAACCACATGTTTAAAATATAAGAACTAACCGTTATTTCGATCAAGAGTTATAAGTGATTTACTAGAAGAAAATTTTAACGGGAAAATAGGGACCGTTTTCGGTAATTAGCGCCCATTCAGTTCCACGTATTCGAGTATGTATAATAGTCATTGAGTATGTATTTGAGTATGTATAGTCCTCATCATCGGCCGCCATTTTCCCAATGCAAATTTTAGAAAATCACTCGCGACTTTTGCCAAGGGTAAAGGTTACTTTTGAAACTTTGTCCTCCGGTTCGGGCCGCTAGCGCTACATACGGGCGCAGAACGACCGTTTGAATCTGCGTAACTTATTTTAGCGCGAAAAAAAAAAAAAAATAAGAGCATGTTAATATTTTTAGGAACATCCTGTATGAGGTATAAAGTAACACGGTGACCGCAGCGAGAATCACGGTCACGTTCGGTGTTTGCGTTTTACCGTACACTCTGAATCAGTGGGCGGGCATCGACTAATCGCAGCGTGGCAAGTCGCCATGCGTCCAGTTCGGGAACGCCAAATGACAGAATCCCATTTCGCGGCACAAAACATCGGACTCCCTTTCTAATGATCTTCCATGTTCACGTAATTTCAGTCGAGTCCTAAAACTCCTAAAACACCACCTACTGTTTTCTCAAGCACCTTCACCCGCATTGCTAGCCACCCTCTTGATTGAATAAAATTGGTATTGCTTCATCATTATACGAGTTTGTTGTCTATTTTTGTTTGTATTTCCATATGCACTCTTATTGACCTGTATTGCTCAGACGCTTTATATTGACGAACCCAAACTAGCCAATGGGCCTTTTCCGGGGTTTCCACGGCGCATGCGCGACAGCAGCAGACAGGAGTCCGCCATTTTTGGTGGCGTGGATACGTCCGGCTCGGGGCTGCAGGAGGCAGCGCGTTTCGAAGCTCTCCGACAGGTCCTAACGCTGTTTCGTTATTGGCTGCAGCAACGACAGCAAGCGTTGTCGCGGTTTAAGCTTCTTTGGGTTGCTTTCTACTAGCCTGCACTCGACGAAGCGGCAGCTCTGGATTCGGGCGATCCAACGAAACAATTGCGGACGACTCGTAAAGGCAGCCTTCGAAGCACTCCCGCGTTTGCAGTTGCCACTTCAAAGAAGGTTCAAGTTTTTGTTCCTTCATTTTTATTTGTGTGTGAATACAAGTCAGCAGATTGGTTAGGTACGCTGCCCTGTCGCTAATGTGCCACGCAGAGCGAGCGCCTCGGAGTTGGCGTTTCTGTGATGGTGCGTTTCACTGGCACACTTTTTCGTTTACCAATGTGACGGTCTCGCGTTGCTACGCGAACTGCCTGTCTGCTTTTTGGTTGTTGTAAACATTGGAATAACCCAGTTTTCAAATATTTATAATTCATTGAGGTAAAGTAGCTATGCTGCACAGTTTATTGCTAGGTGCACACTCAGAAAGTGAAATGGGAGCAGATCTATCGCTCCCACGACCGCATCTGCTTGTCTTGTGGTTAAACAAGAAAGAGGAAACAATCATCTTGATGCGTTGTCCTCGTGTATGTATCGAGTAAACAAAAAATAAGTTTTCAACATTGTCTACAGGCGCTAAAGTAAAAAAAAAAAAAAAAGAAAACAGGTGTGGCCGATTTTGTGTTTTTTCTTTAGGACGTATACAGTCACACACAGCTGTAGCCTGGTGACATCAATGACGAGAATCGCTCAGAAATCGGTGGCTGCACCTATTAATCTCAGATATTTATTAAACATGTATTTTAGTGGTGAATTTGACCTTGCCAAATTTCAAAGTGGTGTTTTTTTCCAGTAGAAAACCAGACCAACAAACTCGCCAGGGTCAGCGACGCTCGCAAACGACATTTAGTATAGTCGCTGAAGGAGTCCTTCGTTAACCTGGCCAAGTTTGTTGGTCTCATTTTATAATAGAAATTGAGCTACGCGTTGAAATTTCACAAGGTGAAATCCACCATTAAAATACACCTTCGATGAGAATTACATTGGTATGTTCAGGCGCCAGTGTTTTTCGGACGGTTTAGAGTAAGCTTTCACATTTAAGAGAATACATCTTGCCCATTGAAATTTTCGAGCAATACAAACAAATAGCTTGCAAAAAAAAAAAAAAAAGGCTTTCCTTAACTCTAATTTGGTTTCGAATATTTTCTGAATTTACTGCCGGTGCTGCATATGACATGAATCCTAGTTTAATGTAACCGTTTGTACTTTCTAATAGGTCGAAGAGAGCTTAAGCCGTGTTGTCAGTTACAACGGGTGCCACGGCTAAGTCAGTCGTCCATTCATTAGAAAAAAAATGTACAAACGGACGGAGTCGTGCGTAGTTAACGCATTAATTGAAAAGAAATCTGCTCGTCGATTGTGTTGGAGAGAGGAAATACAAATGCTGAGCAGTGAGCGCATTTCCCGACCGCGTTCAGGCAGCCAACATAGCTTGGAGAGGGCAGAACCGGAAGCAAGGCAGGCCATCAAAAACGCCTCTCCTGCTTGCCGATAGATGGCGCCCAACATTTGCGCATTTGCCTATGCCTACCGAAGACAACATAGATTTAATAAAGTCATTGGGTTTTAGAGACGGCGAAGGGAGAGTGGATTTCAAGACTGTAGAGATTACCAAGCAAAGATTAAGTGAATGCTGGCAGAAATCGAGAGAAAACTAGGTATTTTCTTTTTCACTGATGGCAAGGGGGTTTCATAGCCTCACTTTCTTTGCACTGCAGAGTGAATATAGATTTCACATTTAAATATTCTAAGCTTAAATGGTAAAACAAAATGGCTAGGTGGCGTAAGCTACCGCCCGATCCAAAGGGCTCAGCCGTATTCATCCATCCATCCATTCAAAGGCCCATTGGCTGTGGGCTTCACTGTATTCTCAGTAAGATGTATTTTGCACCTCGATGATAACAAAAGCGAGTTGAATTGAATTGAGTACGGCGTTCGGCGGCACTATAAATACGGAAATGCCCCACGCTACTTCCAACCAAAGCCAATGTCGTGTGTATGCTAACAGTGGAGAGCTTTAGCAGATCGTTTCGTTTCTCGACTGTATCTTTAGGTTCGGGTGACGTCACTCGCTCAAACTTGAGCATTTTCTCACCACCGCTAGCCTCACATTCTCACGGAGTTTCAGCTTTCTGCGATGCGTAGCTTCTTTACGCCGCCTGGAGAGAAATCAAATAACGGATTTATCGATTGATTAGCCTTTTCAGGGGCGGCTATAAGACGAGTTAATTTTTTGATAAACCCCCAGCTTCAATCACATTCAATGTGCTACGAACGCTATGGATTGTGCGAGGTAACAAAAACGTGTGGGACCAGCGGTTCTACAAACCACAACAACAAGATTATGGAAGCATCGGCCCAAATAATAATCGCTTTGCTGAGTTTCCACGCGTGTGGAACGATACAACACCCAACTTTTACTAAGATGAAACAAAAACAACAAGCATTCAATAAGGAGGGTCCCGCTCGGCCCGAAACGGGCTTGCGTCGTCCAGATCCATCCTTGGCCGTGTTCCAAAATTTACTCGATCTTACTCCAGGGTAAGAGTTTTGTACCTCGGCGTTCTAAAACCTACCCGCGCCCAGCGTTCTTCAATCTGTGCTGTCACGTGACACGACCCGCCGGAGTAACTCGGGTTCATTTGGGTAAGATTTGGAACGCAGCCCTTATGAGCGTGCGCCCGTAGAGCAGACGACGCACAGCGGCATCCCCGCTTTTGCATGGTTCCAAATTCGGCCACCCGGGGGCATGCAAGACGGCGGCGGGACGTGGCGGAACAAAGGGGGAAACACGGTCCACTAAAGAAAACTCTCTAGTGGCGACACGGTTTGACCTCGAGGCGGTATAACTAAGTACATAGGCACCTGAGATATAACGCGCTCATTTCACGGAACAGAGCGCCGCTGAATGTCTAAACACGTGATGCCGCGGGGATCAACGCGGACCCACTCAAGGAAGACGTGCGGCTGGCACCGCGGTGTCTACTCAGTGGGGAGTTCCGACAACTCGAAGGAGCGTGACAGTTTAATCAAAGCGCCCTTTTTCGTCCCTCTTCGTAAGCAAGGAAAGCAGACGACGAACCCCAGATCAAAGCTGTTTTGACCGGTCCTCTATGTATGCACAGCAAATGCACGCGCTGATACCAAGCATGTCAACGTCTCACGTATACAGAGAAGGAACACTTCTTGTTCGAAAGTGAAGAGGGCCTTCATTCAGGCCAGGCAGTTCGCTCCAACTTCGCTTTCGCGTCCCCCCCCCCCCCTCTCCCCCTCTCTCTCTCTCTCTCTCTCTCTCTCTCTCTCTCTCTCTCTCTCTCTCTCTCTCTCCATTTTCCCCTCGTAACTTTTTGATTTTAGCAAACGAGTCCAAGCTCGCTGAATTAGGTGACAACCCGGTATGGAGTCGCGTATTTCTCGCCAAAGTCACCCTGACGATCTGGTAAAATAAAACGCGGACAAGTCTGTGGCGACGGTCCCCCGGGAGCAGTTCACTCGGAATCCGTGCGGTGAAACTACATCTCCCAACACGGCAGTGACCCCAAGAAAACAATAACCTTTAACAAAAAACAAAAAGAAAACGTGCAAGCGAGCTGGTAGACGTTTATCACGATACAAATCAACCTACTGCAGTGAAAGGAGAGCTAAAATTCCAAAAGGTACAAGGGATAGAAAAGAGAAGGGAAACACAACGTCTATTGAGTACGCGCCTTGCATATACTCGTTTTAATGTCGCCAACAATCTAGACAAAGGTACACAGTACGCTTTCCACACACTGGCACATTCAATCTGGAAAGACTAATCATTTCTTTTCTCGTAACACTGTCGAGTCGTCGGTGCAAAATTCGCTCATCCACCGAACCGGGCAACACCGATTATATAACACGAGTTGCTGCTGTTTCGTCGTCCCTGTTGTGCTGATGTTCCCGCAGTGTGGCAGCAGGGTTGTCGGACAACAGTATACGCTCTTAGTCCGGTAACGGCTAATGACACGGCTAAACAGGATTTAGGCGTGACAAACTTCATTTCGACAAAAACAAGAGCGTTACTCCGAAAATATAGCCGTGAAATTCAGGCATCTACACGTCCGCTTAGGAAATTTAGGCGCCACAACAGCACACATAGCCGTGGCACTAAGAGCTCCACTTACATTCGGCGTTAGAAGCTGTCTGTCACGCTGACGGTGTAACACCTATAATACGGGTAACGGCTAAAATGACAATACATCAAATACTAGCCACAAAATCTCAAAGTTCGAATAGCACCGAAGGCCGGTGACGGAAGGTCGGATGGGTCTATCTGTCACTCAGGCAGAGGAGCGCAAGGAGGTGCATTTTTGCGGAGTTTGGATCGATAATAACGGTTTAATTGGCCCGCCTTTGTGACTCAAGTCGGCGGGCGACGGAGTGTCGGACCGAATTCCTCCCGGTGGTTTCCGAGCCGGCCAAGTAGAAACAAGAGTGTTTCTGCCATTCACAGATTCAACTTTACTTCGGCCGCTCAATAGGGAGTTTTCGTAGATCGATTCCGCTGACCCGCAACGCTCTCTCCGCAACGCGCTACAATACCCGGAACTCTACAGCCAAGGCCATCGGCGCGCAGGCGCAGTAGCGGCTTCTTCGTTGCAGAGGGCTTAGCGAAGGGGGAAAGGGAAACGCGGTCTACGAAAACTCCCTAACGAGTCCTGCTCCTGTTTACACCAGCGGATACTCGAGGGGTTGTATACACGGTCATCGGCACCACGAAGCTAGTAGGCAGCTTTACAACAGCGCACGCGAAAGCTTTGCGAACGCAAAGAAAGAGTCGTCGCAACTGCGCATGCACCGAACGCTAACTGGTACGTTTTGCGCTTTGCGTACGCTATGTTTCAGAAATTGCGCGCAAACATAAAAAAAGTCTTTGTGCTTGTTTGCGCTCCTCCAAGGAGGATTCGTGATGCGCAACAAGTTGGCTAAAGCCAAGACGAGCACAGTTACAAAACGGCGGCTCCGACCGAGGCTCCCGCAGCTCGGGCGGTCGTCGCGAGCGCGAAGTCGGCGCCATCCTCGCGACTGCGATTTCCGATAGAGGGCGACATAGCACACCGAGGGGAGGCGCGCTTCATAAACTGTTTGGAAGACTCAGCAAAATGGGCGACGATCGCCGGAAACTTCCTGCTTGCGACGCGCGAACGTTTCTCGGCGAAGGTACACGGTGTGCGAAGGAATTGGTGGCCGAGTACACGAGACCTCCCTTCCCGAGGCGACGCAATTGCGGACACCACCGATCGACCGCTCGCGTCGCATTCTCATGTTGAAACAAATCTCTGGACCAAAAAATCTTTTTCTTTTCTTCTCGAAGTTAATGCATTTCGCGCGTGAAATAAAAATTGTTACTGTATCTTGGTGGTGTTGAAAGTGCGAGATGCTTGGGGTTTTGCGTCGCGGCGGAGAAGCGCTATTCTAAAACTCTTGCGTAGCTTGAGTAACGCAAGCGCTAAAATTGCGTACGTTACTCTAAAACCCCCTATAGTGTCTCAACAATGTTCACGATAGAGACAGCTGGTGGCACCCGCGGTAATGAAAACAACGCATCGACATTCGGGTGGTGTTTATGCAGGGTCGTGGAGCTATATCCGGACTTTTTCCAGATTTTGTCTATCAACAATAGAGTGAAGCGAACCGGACGTATTGCGCTTCTGTGGCCACGTGATTCGACAGCGGACCATCGCACGATAAACAATTCGCGACTTGTTCAAAAGGGAGCAAGGAATACGACCGAAAGGCAGGAATACGTGAATGGCTTCGCGCCGCGAAGTCGCCTAAGCAAATCATTGCGTGGCATGAAGACACAAGTTTGCAGCTCTGCCAATACGTTCAGATAATCTTTTAGCCAGGAAGACGTTACGGCAGGCCGAGCAAAGCACAGAAATCGGTCGATATTCATTTTACCTTTGCCACTGTGTATTTGCCTTAATATGGAGAATTTTCCGGCTTTATCTCGACTACCCCGTACTCTGATACACGCCCAAGCCATGGACGATTTTTACGTGATGTTTACGCTGTTTTTAAAAGGAAAACTATTGCCTTGATCGGAAGCCGATTTACGTGCCTCGTAAATTTAATGTAATTTGTTGACGTGATGTATGACACTCTGACAGTCGTATCAGCCCTGTGAGTTCTCCAAACCCTTGAACACTTTCTACATAACGCTAATATATCGGTAAAAACGTGCGGGGCGAAGATTCGGATTATCTAAAAAGAAAGTGAATGTGATAAACATGTGGCAATAAGCTGTCTTTTACCATGCAATTACATTGGTTTCTTACGCTGGGCTTTTGTCTTACTGTGATTGAACAAATGTGCAAGTTGCTCGTATAGTTTTTTTTTTTTTTTAATCTTTTTCCAATTACTCAAACCGCCAATTGCAAAAAAAAAAAACACAAAAAAAAAACAAACAGACTTGTTAATGCGGTCAAAGACCAGGGAGTACAGAATGTGACCCCACACAAACCACAATCCGCGTGTCGTTTGTGTCAGATATATTTTTGCTATATCCTTATTTTTCTTTATTTTCATTGTTTATGTTACTTGTTTTAATAGTTTCTTTTTAAATTTTATTTGCTTCTTTATTTGCGCTTGATTTCATTCTACTTTCATTCAAAACGTCTCGCCCTCGCCGTGAAGACTGCATTTAAATAAAATCGTTCATCCTTCAGGAAGTCCAACACGCAGTACCTGCGACTGCCACCGCACCGACCCAGGTTCGAACTCCGCCGGGGTTTTTTATACACTTTATCTGTAACCTTAACGTGGAGCAAAGCTCCCAAATGTTTCGCTCGTTCATGTAATCCTTCATGACGCTCGTTGTGACGCTGCTTTTGCAGCGACTTTCTCGTTGAAAACGAATCATAAAACACATTCTGCGTAAAAAAAAGAAAATGAGCCAATTGCACGCGAACGCGAATCAAAAGCGCAAAGTGCGCGGGCAATAACGTGCTCGAGAAATACCCGTCTTCCCTGAGAACATTAAATATCCCAAGTCGCCGACGTGCTTACTGAAAAAAAAAAAAAAAAAATACTCGCGGGAAAGTTTATTGTTTAAACATAACGTCATTATTTCAGGGTATACCTTCGACTATACACTACAGCCATCACAAAGGGTCACGTCTGATACTTTCATCTAAGCGTGGCTGCATCGGCCACTTGTTGTAAGGCCTAACAGGTGTTACAGAGGTCACGCCAATATTGGCATAACGCCGTAGCGCAAATATCAGCGCAACATGTCACGCCGGCAGCAGGCGTTACAAAAGAGGTACTTCACGCCAGCACAGCCGTTATCGGAATAAGAGTCAATAATGCCCCAATGAAAGCGTTAAAAAGCGAAGGAATTACTAACGACGACAAATGTTGAAGCGGCTACTGCGTCATAAAAAAAGACACATTCGGAGTAACGCCGAGGCACCGCGTTCCTTTCGAATCGCACTAAAGCGTTACTAACCTACTTACAATTTGAGCGGAGTAACGGACATTTATCTAGTTTTGTTCGAGTAACGCAGACATGTATCCGCGCATGTCGCCGCCGTTTTCTCTCAAAACGTGACACGGCCTTGAGCAATCTTTCCTTCGCCCTTTCAGAGTCCCTCTCCAGCCGCGAAGGAACGTGCCTGCAAACAAGCTGCCGGAGATAGCTCCGGCAAAAAGCACACATTTTGTTTCCGCGGTGAACAAACAATTGTCTTTCGCCGCTCGAAGACGCCGTCACAAGGAGGGGGAAACAATTGCTCGACTCTCTCCGTAAACGCCGCGAACACGAGTTTCCGGTGACCCTGTCGCAGTGGGCGCAACAAAATGTTGTCGTGGCTCGAAGACAAACCTCCTTGCCGACTCGTTGTCCCGACAGTCCGACAACAGATGTCCTCCTGCTGCCACACAGCGCGGCGAACATTACGACCATAGCTGTTCGTCCGCGTTCGTGAGGCGTCTATGGAATGTGCTTCTTCCAAGTGGGCATGGTCACACGTGTTTCCACAGTCCGAGGACTGCCAAGGGACGACATTCATCGGTGACAGCGGCGGGAAACATCGACTCGGCACGTATTTTCCGCTCATCATTTTATCGCGCCGCTCATCGGCCGGGTCCAACCGGGAAAAGAGGACTCGGCGCTTGTTTTCATTTCTTTCGCTAGTCTATGAAGTGATTTTACCTTTTTTAATTCCTGCTTGAAACGTGACCGAGACAACTTTACCAGCTATGCTTTCTGTCGCGTGACACTCCGCTCGACTGACGTTATCACGTTGAGTCTAGTAGGAATAGCATACATGTCACCCAAATAAACCGCCGCGGAAAAAAGCACAAAACATGATGCATTTCAGGTGTTCAGCACACCACCGCCACTGGTATGCCCTCCTCGCTGAAAGAATGGCCGTTCTTTATCAAAAAGTCAAATCGAACTGGCGATGTCTAGCCTCAGTATCGCGTGCTTCGATAATTTCACGAGTGACTCGTGTGACGAGTGACGATTCGTGGCTTGTGTGGATGGAGTTGTCTCCTTCATTCCGTTATCATACGGCCGTTGTTATGTCGGCCAAACAGGACGTTGCCTCAACGACCGGCTCAATAAAAAACTAAAAAACACCGTTACAAGTTGTTTGCTTGGGAGAAGAGCGTGTTGGTTCAAGTGATGGATTGAAGAAAGAATAACAATTAACACTGGGACAACACAACCACATCTTTCATAAGCTGTTTCTTTTTTTTTTAGGTTTTTTGGACTAATGCTGATAGCCGCGTCCCACTAGAGCGACAAACAGCAGCAAACGACAGCGACACACGACACCGACCGACAGCCTGTTTGTCGGAGCCCGCCGTCCCACCTGGCGGAAACGGCGCAGAACACGGGGACGAGGAAACTTGTTTCCTACTAGGACTGGAGTTGTCAACAAAACACTTCAAAATACAAAGACAAAAAAAAAAAAAAAAAAAAAAAAAGAGTCTGGTGACGCGGTTTTCGTGTTTTGCTCTTTGGGCGTAAAACGCGCCGACAAACACGGTGAAAGTGGAGACGATTACTTTATTTCTTGATTAAAGCTTCCGTTTGTCTTCATTTGCCGGTGGCGACTTGCCGCAAACAGTCGTGACAATCGACACCAAACTTCTTCCGAACTAGAATTCCCGTATCGTTCCCTTTTTGGCTCGTTCGAGGCATCGTAGGTGAGCGCCACAAAATTTCACGCCGATTTGGAGGATGCCTATAACTTCCTATCCGAATGATCGAGAGCAGGCGTTTTTTGGGGGACAATAGGGCATCCCGGTTATCACAGAACGTGATCAGAAGTCTCCCATTTGCCGGAATGGCTTGCCGCGGAACATCATGCCCTACTTCGTGGTGAGAGGTCTGTATTGATCCCCGAAAAATGGGTGTATACATCCTGATGCAGGGGAGTAGACCTTGGAGTCTTGAAGCACCACCTCGCGCACCAAGTCTTCACGAGCAAATCCAGCCACAGCAAATTCCCTTTCGCAGCACGACCGCCGGCAAGCAAGCAAGCCGCGCCCGCGACCACTACGACTAAAGCGCGAAACACATGTACGACGAAACCGTCCGATCCGACGTCCGACCGCGCAATACGACGGTCGGAGGCGAGGGTTTTCGTAGCATCGGAGAGCGTTGAAAACCCTCGCCTCCGACCGTCGTATTGCGCGGTCGGACGTCGGATCGGACGGTTTCGTCGGACATGTGTTTCGCGCTTAATCGAGGGACCGGAACTGCGGGAACGATCAGTGACCGCCAAGGACTTCTCCGAAGGTCGAGCGGCGGAGCGAGCCACGGGAGGAACGGGAGAAAGGGTAGAAGGGTGGGAAGAGAGGCAACAGAGGCACAAGCAGACTTGTACGTAACGCGTTACAAGTAATTGATTACTTGTAATCAATTACAGTTAAGTGTAATTTTGTAACGCTTCAATTACATTTGTCAAGCTGTAACGCTCGGAGTAATTCAATTACTTTTTTTCTGTAATCAATTACAAAATCAATTACACAATTACCAATTACATTTTATTCCACAATTTTTTTTTCTCACAAAAATCAACATAGTCACTCAGCCATGGGGCAAAGATGATTGACATTTTCTTAACATCTAAAAAAAATAAAACTAGGATTAGTCGGCAAATCCTTTTTTCTTTTGCGCCACGCTCTTCTACAAGCGCGCCACCAGCCTTGGCTGGGGAGTTCCGGATCTCGTCGCAGATTGCTGATAAAGTCGACGGGAAGCGGGAACTCGCTATTGACTTTTTAGTGGGCTTTGCTCCTTAGGTCGACGCGTCAGCTACACGACAAGGTCCGGGTCTGAAAACAAAAAAGGGAACAATAACGAAACAAAATTGTGTACGCAATATTTTACTGTGTATTTGTGTATTTCTGTCATCGCAATAAGAAGTAACGTGAAAGTAACTTGAAAAGTAATCAATTACTTTGCAGTAATTGTTCAATTACTTCTGGGAGGCAGTAATCAGTAACGGTAATCGGTTACTTTTTTGACTGTAGTAATTGTAATTGTAATCAGTTACTTTTTTTCAGTAACGTGTACAAGTCTGGGCACAAGGCGGGCGAGGAGGATACGTTTGTCTCCGAGAGATGTTCCTCGGTGGAACTGCTTGCTGCGCTTCAAGTCCAACGACAGACAAGAACTCGTCCGTCGTTGATCGTTTGCCGGCGCTTGTCGGCGTTTGTCGCGGGTGTTGGTCGTTGCAGTGGGACAGCATCAGCGACACGGAACTTTGTGGAGTCCCCGGACAAAAATCGGTGTTTGTCGCTCTAGTGGGACGAGGCTATTATAAGTGGTGTTTAAAAATAAGGACAGTTACTCGTGAAATCATTGAAGCACGCGACATTGCAAGAATGGAGCCAGACTGAGTTAGCACCCTTTCGATTTTACTTTCCAATGAAGAGCGGCAATTTTTGAGGCGAGGGGAAATACCAGTGACGGTGGTGTAATGAACACGTAATACGCACATTTTCAGTTATTTTTCTTTCATGGTCTATTTGGATGACATATATGATATCTATACTTGATGCCAACATGAATGAACTTCAGTTGAGAGCCAGCACTGTGTACTGTCGGTCACTGTTTGCTGTTTCCTCGTCTTCGCCCTGTTTTTCTTTTCATTATGTTTGTAACCGACCAGCTCATACTTTAACGCCTATAATATGGGCTGATCACTGCCGGCAATTTATATTTGAGCGATAATTCAAGCTCGTTGGAGTCGACGGCAAATATCGCTTTCGGAAACTACACAGAATGAAAACACGGATCAAATTGCAATTAAATGTCGCCAGTCAGTCTTCCATCGCAACAAATTCTTGAAGAAAAAAAAAAAAAAAGAAGAAAAAACGAGTACAATATGTCTAACGTCGAAGCTATTTTTGTGTTACCGTGCTGCAGCTTCAAAACACGTATTGACCAACATAGTTGGTTGCAGAACGCTCTCACAACGCGAAACCATCGTTGCAGACATCCACGTTGTGTTGCTCTGTTCGGAACAACAGAGCAAAAAACAAACAAGTTGACCGACAACCGATGAACATATCGTGTTGATCTGGCCATGTGCGATGTTGTTGTTTGTTCGGGCCAAGGAGGTTACAGTGGCTGGCGTCCGTATTCTCCCTACATGAAGCGAAGTGTAACGGAAGTGCCACGAAATGTCCCTTTAGTTTCTTGCGTCTCTTTTTTTTTTTTTTTAGTTGATATTTTTTACCAAAATCTCGGGTAATTTTCATTCTGATTGGGGAGACTCAGTTAACGGACACCGCCATGAAAATATGGGGCAAACATCCTCGTTGCCATGGCGTGGCAACGCGGTTGATTGTCCACTATTAGGGAGATTCGTAGATCGTTTCCGCAGTCCCGCAACGCCCTCCGCAATCTGCTACGATAGCCGGGACTCTACCGGTAGGGCCATGGGCGCGCAGGCGCAGTAGCGGCTTCTTTGTTGCGGAGGGTTTAGCGGAGGGAGAAACGCGGTCTACGAAAACTCCTAATTTCTCATGGCGGCGTCCACTGAATCGGTGTCGAACAGGTGAGATTTGGAACCTAACACTTGCCTGACGAGTAGGAAGTCGGCGTGTGGCGGACGCTCTCGACACCGCGACGGGACAATCGTCTACAGCGAGTCGTCATAGCTTGGCTTTGGGAAGCGAGCGTGTCAGTCGTCGGTCGTACGAACGCGGAGAACGGCACCCGGGGTTGAGGGAGCCGTACAAGCCCTGCTTCCAGTAGGCGTTCGTTTCCCTTCGCCGTTATCAGAATCTGGGTTCGCATCGAAACTACCGTTTGGTGCACCAATTGTCTCAATAAAATATCCTATTTTTTTTTTTTTTTTGTGGGGGGGGGGGGGGGGGGGGGTTGAGGTGGCTTGGATGTCCATGACTTATGGTGCAGAGGGGGGGAAGGTGGGGGTTCAAAATGCAGATGTATGTTATAGGGTCGGATGGGTATCCGTTCTTGCTAAACCACTGGATTGTATCCAAAGCCAGCCGCGACAGCGAGCAGACGAAGCAGACCGCAGGCGAGGAGAAAACATAGCCTAAAAAATCGTTCACACAGTTGCGTTCGAGTGCGACTGCAACCGCTTGCCCCTCGTCAAAGGCCCCGTCACACTGAGGCAACGACAACGAGGAAATTGTGTTGCTGGCGGCCCTGTCACATCGCGGCAACGCCAACAGTCGGGCAACATGTTGCTGCCCGGCGGACCGGCAGCCGTGTTGGCCGATTTGTTGCCCGCTCGCCCTGTCACACCGCGCTGGCGGCGGGGACAACACGGGAAACATTTCGCCATCTTGATTGTCTACCTTCGTTCGTGTGCGGCGCGGCGTCGCTGGAAATGTGACCCTTACAAAGTGCTAGTGCGTTCAAAGGGCCGGGAATTATCACGGGACGAAATCAACCAGTGACCGTGATTAGAAAACCTGACGCGGGGAGTATTTTCCACTCTTTTTATCATTCGCTCACAAAGTGGATAGCCCTAACCAAGGAAAGTGAGATCGCTGATGTATTTTCGGGATTTACGCCACAATATGAAGTGTTTCTGTCCAGTTCTCTGTTTCGTTCAATTGGTATTTCTACTGCAAAATTGAGTTAGCACCGGCAATACTCCAAAGTGTCATTTGTAGCGTGGTGCTGAGCTAACTGACAGTGCTTCTAAACCGCCACACCGACCACGATCGGCCTTCATAATAGCAATCGGTGGAATAAATATTTTCCAACGCTGTATTTGCCTACCGCCTGTTATGTGATCGCTTAATTTCCCAAAACGTCCTGGGTATTGTTTAAACAAATCAGGTGTCTGGTAGCGACTGTTTCCAAGTTCCAAGCATCAAAAATCATGATAAAAGTCATCGTTTTAATCCTTCGATTTTTTTATTAATCTTTGCTTTCCTGGATTATTTTTATTATACATTATCAGCGGGTGAGCAGAGATGCCATTTTATTTCACTAGCAGTAATGTGAGCTGGTCTCTCGGCAGTTCTAATTTCAACACCAGTTCGAACGTTCACGACCGTAGCTGTGACCATTTCGACAATCGCTTTCCGTAATTAACCCAGTACAAAACATTCATCAAATTAATTTACCTGCACGTCAGTCTTAATTATTGTTAAATAACGTTTTCCAAACCTTTATTTGAGTAAGATGCCATTAATAGGAAACTGGCTCTGCCATTGAAGCCATCTGTGTCGTGTATACACTCCGTGCGGGAACTATAGGGGGCGCTTTGAAAAACGCGCGCAGCGCCGCTAGCGGAGGAGCTGGCGTTCGACTGTGAGGCGCGTTCAGCAGCCTGCGGCGCCTTTTCGCATGCCAAGCTGTGTCGGCGGAAGCGCGCACGGACGAAACTTTTGCTTTTTGAGCCGATAAGTTGAGGGTGACGTTGCATGAGTGCTGAGGTAGAAGGGCATTTAGCTGTTTTCCACTTCTTATATATTAAGTTTGAGTCGTTATTAGGGGTAATTTCTCTAGTTGCGGCCGAAAAAGGAGTTGGAGCAATTTTCCGAAAAACAAGACGGCCGCGTCCATAATTGCTCTGAGTGGGAAATTTATTTCGCTCGTCGCTATAAACCTAAGACTGCTGGAACGATGATATTTGGAGGCGAGTGAGATGTCCACTAAGTTTATGCACGAAGAGTGCCAAGTTTTTTTAGTACAGCAGGTGTGAAAGTTATGTTTCTAACGAATAAAGAAATAAAGCTGTACGGGATATCCAATATTAAACCCAAAATGTTGTGTTATAGCGGGCTGTGCAAAGTGCAGATTTGGGCACACAGGTGCTTGGAGTTGACAGTAACATGACGCACAACTTTTTATACAAAAAAAAAAAAGGTGGCATAGGGAAACCAGGTGAAAATTTGGTTTGGGCGGCGTAACTCAATGGGAACCGGTTTTGACCATGAAAAGGCTGTCAAGAGAATACCACTGGTCGGGGGAGGTGGAGACTTTACAGGTAAAAAAGGACTAGTAGACTGTACTCCCAATCGAGACAACGTGACGAAAGGTGGTTCCAAAGCCGAGAAAACAAAGTTGTCGGCCAACACACGGTTTGGCCGCCAAGGGCTTTTGCGGTCAGCTGTTGTGTAATAACCTGTTGTGCGAGGTGCTGATTTTCGGCGCACAGGTACTTTGACATGACCGTACCTTGGCACAACACTTATTATAACAGAAAGAGTTGGTATAGCGAAACCAGGTGGAAATTTAGTTTGGGCGGCGTAACTTAATGGGAACTGGCTTTGACCGTTAAAGGCTGTCAGATAATAGCACTCATCGTGGGAGGTGCACACTTTACAGGTAGGAAAAGACCAGTAAACGGTACCTCCAGTTCGAACCACTTTGCGATAGGTGGCTCTAAAGCCGAGAAAAAGAATTGTCTACAGAACTCGGGGTGTCAGCGTCTCCACATCCAAAAGGAGGCTGATCAAGAAAGAAAGCACACCACATAAACTTCCATACTCAAACGTCGATTCTCCAACAATTCTGAGTTTCATTGTTGTTTTCTTTAGATTCATATTTGTCACTTTTTTTACCGTTCGAGTCTTTCTTCATGAAGTACAGATTGCGTGCCATACTTGTCCGGAAATATCATCGACACGTATGATGGGGACGAAACTTCTTTGGAGGGCATTCCTCCAACGAAATTGGCACTGCATACCCACGAGTGTGGGATGGTATTTCCGTTCGTCCCATCGGCGCTGACACATGTAGGCGTTACAGGTACGAAAACAAACGCAGTGCGCAAAGCGGCAGTGTAGAATATGTCAGCCGTGCCGACATAGTGGCAGACATGATCGGGAGACCAAATTTCTCGCGTCGTACGGCACGGCTCCATCGTTGTCGCTGTCCCACAAAACATCGGCGAGGTGAAAAACTGTGAAACTTTGTCACCACGAGATACGACGCATAACTATTGAAGCACTTAATGACGCAGCACAGGCAGCACTTCATGCTGTGAACCCAGCGCAACCGTACCACTCCGACTTCAATGCGTACCAACGTACGCCGGCGTGGTTTCGGTTTCGTTTTCTCTGTGGTTCTCACTGCCTACCTTCGGTACCGGCCGCGCGGCGGCGCGCCGGTCGCGTCGCACGGAGTGTATACCAGCGATGAGGGCAACACACGATGTCCAGCACAAGTTGGCGCTGTTTTTGTTGCCGAAAGCTGTCATACCGGGGCAACATTTTCGTTGACGTCCATGTTATGCTGCTGTTCCCGCGGTGTGACAGGTTTTTCGGACAACACGGGGAGGGAGCAACAAGTTGCACGAATGCTGGACAACGTGGGTTTGACAACACTGAAAGCGAGCAACAAGCCGACTGTTGGACAACGTGTTGTCTTGCTGTTGCCGTCGCGTTGCCTCAGTGCGGTCACGTCGAGCTGTTGCTATGGCAACCCTTGCGACTAGCCAATTGGCGGGGGGGGGGGGGGGGGGGGGGGCGTTGCGCAGCACATCGCAACACAGCGCAACGCAGTCGACACAACTGTGTGAACGACCCTTAAGCCTAATGTAGTCGACCGAGCGGCGAGCAGACGATGGGAGCTTGAGTACGATAGCGTCGGTGCGCAAAGCAGTCTGGGAATGAATTTTTTTACCGGCATCACTGGGCATGACGACATGCCGGGTCCTGCCCTATTTTAACGCCCTAGTTTCGGGCAGTTGAACTTGGATTATATGCATCGCAGCTGGGGAGTCCAACAAGCGGGGAATCGCACAGGCTGTCCACCATCTTGTGTTATCCGCGCCGAATGAAGACAGTGGCGTCTCTCCACAGAAACGACAAGTGGTACGACCATTTTGTGCTTTGTCGTAAAGGGAAAGCTATATCCATATTGTTAACATGTATATAGTAAAGCACACACACACAAACAAGTAATAATATTAATGGTGGTTGACCTATACTGATACATCAGATTATCTATCTAGGGGTATGGGGCCATATCCTTGAAATCTAAAGGGATATAGGGGGAAAAGTCTTCCGATAATGGCAGGCTCTCCCCGGCCAAACGTATCCACGTCACCGAAGTGAGTGAAACGATTAGCGGGGTCGGCTGACGTCACGACTTTTTGTTCCAACATGGTGCCTGGAACGCGTCTCGGGCAAGTATTCCTTTACCACATCCTCCTTTTCTGCTCCTTCGATTTCCGTCTGGCGACGTCACGATAGGCTTCTTCCGAAATTCGAAGCGCCCCATCGCGGCAATACGTCACGCAGTGTACTCTGGGAACTAGTTAGCCACGATCAGTTTCGGTTTCGATTGAAGAGCATCCGTGACCGAATGCACTGCTGGCGTGCTCGATTATCTGACTTCCTACGAGGGTGCAACACTCTAAGCATTCTCGAGGAGGAAGACCGGGGCACCTTTCTAGGTTTTCGACATGCCGGATATTGTCACCTCATCCCAGGATGGTATACCTTTGAGCTCAATTTGAATGATCTTGTCACGTACCGGCTGAACCACAACTATAATTTGGTCACTTTGAGCCCTCCACGGATTTTGTTTGTCAAACGTCCGCTTCTTGTTCCTTCATCGGGCGAGAAACAAGCCGCATCCTCACAGCAGTCACAAAGTTGAGCCCGACGTTGGCGCATGAACTTTTCAGGAAACGCGATAAATTCGACCACAATACTGCACAAAAGTTACTATGCAGTCTTCCTCGTGTCATCATTTATTTCCCACTCAAATTTTATGCTGATTGGAGATAGAGTTTTCGCAAAAGCCGAGATCGGCTAGCTACGACGGAGGCCCTAACAAGCGTCCCCACACTCCTCGCTAAGCCTTTTTGGACGAGCTTTTACCGATGCCCAAGATCTGTGCTTGAACGGTGTGTCTGAAAATAACTCGGCATACTCGGTCAGGAAAAAAGCAAACTTACATAAATTTTATGGCCAATAGCAACCGTCGAATGCGCTTTGAATACTTTAGTTCGTTTGGCGCACCGCATAGGGGTTCACGCCCGCATACGTGCGCCGTTCTTCACGCGAGTGCTCGAATGTTGCTTTCTTAATAACGGTTTGTATGCGCGAATGTGCCTGCAAGGTAACTTCATGCGCATACCCGTTATTGAATTAGTAGTAGCATGCAAGTGGGTGGGCACTTCACATCGTGCAGTGCTGGGTCAGTACAGATAAGAAGTCTGTTCGATTTGAGCTTTTCAAAGGCGTCTCCGAGTTACTACATCGCGTACTAAAACATCCTTAAAAAAAAAGAAAGAGCAGTAATTGCAAAAAAGGCATACTCCGTCAATGGGCGCAAAAACCAAGTACACAACTTTGTGACCAGCAACACTAATGTAAAGGTGCGAGCTCCGCGTACGGGTATTTATTGGTTGTTACAGCGTGTTGACTCTTACACAAGCAATGTCCCGGAGCTTCGCAGCGTCGAGATTCCTAGCACTGGCTCGATCACATACCTTAACCGCTAACAGAAAGGCTCGACTACAAAAATACAACCAGCAACCTGCAAACAATACGTATGGTTCGGTCTAGTGCCGAAGCTCCGAGGTCTGGCCATTTGGGTTAGTTTAGAGACCCAAAACTATGCGCTCGGGACGAGGAAACGTAAGATGACGCTTGTTTACAGTTCACACTCTGCGCATGATCTCTTGTCGACGTGTCGATCGAAACCGAAACCATGCCACCTTCCTCCCTGGCCAACTAGTTCCCAGAATGCAACGCGCGCAGTGTTGCATGCAGGGATTTATGGAAGTAGTCTACTGCTCGATCGAAGTCCAGTAGTTTATGGGCCGCGTTTGCAATACGAGCTGCGAGGAGGCGACGAATCCGTTGGTCGTCTGCGAACGACTGCGCCTTTCCGCCTGATTTTTCTCTTCATCACATAAAAACGCAGCGCACGCGCACTTACCCCCAATCTACGCAGGAGGCGTCCGACATTCAATTGCAAAAGGCTCGACATGGTCCAAGATGCAGCAAACGCTAGTCCTGCTGCAGGTCCCTCTCCAGGTTCACAGTTCACGGAAACTTGAGCAGCAAGGACTTGGAACGCCTAGAGTTCCTGTATAGGCCCTACGGGAGACAGAGTTGCGCGTCTGTTTTCCACGTGCCGCCGCGCTGCTATTCGCCGAGATCCGATCACGTGAGGAGCCAGATCAAGTGCCGTGCAGGAAAGTAGACGTTGCACGTGCCCCGGCGAACGCGCCGTGGGCCTCGAACGCGCGGCACCGCTATTCGCCGAATCCAGTCACGTGAAGAGCAGACTCCGCATGCCGTGCAGGAAAGACGGCGCTTTGAGGATGAACGCACAACTCTGGCTCCCGTAGGGAGCCATTCAGGAACTCTAGTTACGCCGCGACAACAGCGACCCTTGCGTCCGCTCGTCTACTATGCCGGCGCTTGCACCACCAACCGCCAAAATTGCGACATCCGACAGCGTGACACGTCGGACGATGTGACGTAATCTGTCGCCGCTTTGAGAACATTTTGGATGCCGGTCTTTTAGCGCTCTCTCCGGCCACTGTAATTGAAGCAAGGTATCTACAAGGTGTCACAAAAGGAAATTTCCACTGTCTTTTTTACCGCAAAAATAAACTAGGCATCGCCGAACGCTCATTCTCCTCCCAAAGGAAGAGCTAGAGGTCACAACCAGACGCCAAAGTTTCAGCCCGATCCGGTAACTTCATCAAAAGTTATAAGTGATCTTCTGAAAATTTCAATGGGAAAATGGAGCCCGTTTTTGCCCGTTTTCGGTTTCTACTGCCATAGAGCCCCATGTGTTTGAAAAGTCCGTCGGACGCCATTTTCCCATTGAAATTTTCAGAAAATCACTTATAACTTTTGATTAAGTTATCGGATCGGGCTGAAACTTTGCCATCTGGTTGTGACCTCTAGCTCTACCTTTGGGCTGAGAATGAGCGTTCGGCGATGCCTAGTTTATTTTTGCGGTAAAAAAGACCGTGTAAATTTTCTATTGTGACACCCTGTATATAGCGCGCTGCGCTGTGGAGGATACTACAGTCATCGAAAAAAAAAGGCTCATTTCGGTTTGTTGGTGGAACAAACAAATCGGTGTTTATGGCGCTAGTGAAATTAGATCATAGCACCATCGTAAACGTTGACTGTCCCTACTTCGTTCATTCTTAAACTGACTCTGAGGCTGCAGCCAATGCTCCAAACACGGGATCTCGGCTGTGAAACGTTCTTCCGCAGAACGAGTGCTCGCGCAAGAAAGCCACGGCTCAAAGCCAGCAGCGCGGGATAGCTCGCTTTGTAGCTTGAGCTGTAGTCTCAGCTTAATTTAGGCCTGAACGAAGCACAGCAGACATTCCCGAGGTCACGTGATCAGGGAGTACGTGTCGTCTCCAAAGTACAGACTAGTTCCGGCTCGGACAAGAAAGGGGCCGGATTGATGAGTCAAGCTCGGGAGGGGGTTGAGATTAGGGTGCCTTCACGAAGGCTCCTTAGTTGAGATATGACGTTACAGCCGGAGCGTTGCTCAGATTTCTTTTGTTGACACCACATTTGCTATGTGACAAAAAAAAAAAAAAAAAAAAAAAAAAACTTTTGGCTGGCGTATGTCAATCTTATCATTAAAAAAAAGTTGACCTTGGGAAGCTTGGGTGATGAAGGGAAGGAAAGGGGAAGGGCGGTCGCCCCCCGCACCCCTCTCCCTAAATCTGCTTATGGACAAGGACACGTGATCTCAACTAAACGCAGACAGCGGTAGGTCACCAGAGCTAAGCAGGTTTAGGTATGCCTTGTTTCAGTTCGGTTTCTAGGCAGTCGATGTCACATGAAAGGCGGGCCGAAAGACGGCAACATTGGGCGGCGGCCTGCGCGGTCATTTTGCCGCGTGCACACTCTGCGCTCGTTGCAAGTAGCGACGCGACAACCTTGTGGACTCGCGTGGCAGTTCCAAGTTTTCCGAGGATCATGGCGGCGACGCATCAGCAGAATCGTGCGCCTGAGAAGATGTGCGCGCTTTTTTGAACCTGTGTGAAAGAGCGTGTCCACGCGTTCGTCTCAGATTGTCTGTGTGTCTACTCCGAATAGAACTTTCCTGAGGTTGTATGTATCTGCCGCGCTTGTTTGAAACTGGCGGAGTGTGCGTTCATCCGAGAGTGTGCCTGCTTTTGTGCGCATGTGTGTCAGCGTCAAAGGCGTATTTCAGAGAGCGTTTATGTGAACTGTCTGTGTGGGAGTGTGTCTGCTTTATGTGTGCCGAAGTATGAGCACCTGTCTGGATTTTGTGTATTCCTTCCTCTATTTGAGTGTCCACGATAGATAATGTTTGCGAGCGTGTGCCTCTTGTGACCGTATGACAGTGCATCTATGCAAGGATGTGCCTCTGAGTGTGTGTTTGTGTGCATGCCATATCCATACGTGAGTGAATGATGATGTGTGCCTGTGACGTGTTACACGTGTCCGTCTGAAAAGAAGTGCGCCTATGCGCACGAGCGCCCCTACATACAACCGTCACCGTAATTTCCCGCGTGAGCGCTGTGTTCCCCGGCCCAAATACCAGTGGCGACTTCCAGGACCTAAATTCCCCGCGGAGTGTACCAACAGCGCACCAGTTGGGCGGCGGCACGCATCGACGAGCCCCCAAAACTATCGCGGCACGTGTCAATATCGGGGCAACATCCTCCGCACTGGATCCCTCGTTTCGCCAACCTCCTAAGAGAGCCGTCGCAAGAACGCGTCGTCCCCAATTCCGCGGTCGCCCTCGAAACATTCGAGCGCCAGCCAGGGTCGACGAACAACGCCACCACGGAGGGACACGGCAGCCTCGCCTCACGACAACGGCGGCGATCACCGCATTCACCCCCACCCGACTCAATCACCACACCGAAAACGCGCAGCCGACAGCGGACGCGGTCACCGACAATGTGAACTCGTAGTCGCTTACCTCCAGACGAGCCGAATCAGTATTCCACAGGTCTGGTTTAAAAGGCCTCCGTGCGACGCTTTGCCGCTCAAAATCCAGGGCGGCTGAGACTCGGCGCGCACTCCACACAAGGCACACACACGCACGAACACACGGCAGCAGCAGTTGCGGCACGAGCACGCCGTCACGAAAAGAAGAAAACGACAAACCAGGAAGAACGTCTTCGTCGCTGCAGAGAACGCCCTAGCTTGGCGCTGTCGACGCCGCCGGTGGTGGCGGAATCAACTCGACCCAGCACGGGATCGACAACAACGTTCCTAGGAGCTCGACAGCGTGCCGAAGCCTGCGACGTCGCGTTGATGCGCTTCGGCGGTGACGATAGGCGTAGCGACGACGACGACGTCGCGGTCGCGGCGCTGTTGTTCTCGAAACGACGACTTCTCGACCGCCGCCAACACGAGCGCTACGGCGACCACCATCGACACGAAGCCGACCCTGACGACCGAGCGAAATTCGGTTCCGCCCGAGTGAACAGCTCGGAACAGGGGCCTTTGGTTAGCGTAGGCGCACCAAGATGGCGCCACACGTTCCGCCCTCCCCTGCAGCCACCCCGAAACCCTCCCATCATCCCTCCATGCAACAACGACCGGTGCGCTCGGTTTTCCCTCCCCACAAGCAACGCGGCTAGGAAGTCCCACGTGACAACAAAAGCGACTGCTCACGACCCGCGCGACCCTCGCTTTCTGCATCCACCGGTGTACGAACACAACGTCACGGAAGCCGTTTTCACCCATAGAGAGTGACCGTCACTGACTCTAGAGGTGGTTGAGCTAGCGAGACGGAACGCACTCGGGGCGTTCCCTCCCGCCGATCGCGCGTCTCCGAGCGGCTTTGGACTCGATTTTCGGACCGAACGACGCGTTCCCGATGAAAACCTGGACGTCGGGGACTCACGTCGGTATCGCTGTGGACGTCCACGACGTCTCGGAAGCGTCGGGGACCCAGGGCGACGGCGGACGATGGCGCGCCCAGGCGCGGCGCCACGACCAAGGCAGTAGGAGGCAGCAGGCTCCACTCGCCGACTACAAGGGGAGGAAGAGGCCGGCCAGCCAATCAGGACGCGGGTCTCGGCGGTGCCGCCGCAGCGACCAATAGCGGAGCTCCGCTCGGATTCCGCTGCCTTTCCTTTACCGAGTAATACGCTCCGCAAAAGGATGATAAGCTGGCGTGGGGTCAGCTTGAGTGGAGTGCGTGAGAGCGTGGAGATGGTCTCACGCGAGGTCTCGGTCGTCTGCTCCCGTTTTTCAGCGCTGCACACACGGCCGACCGCTGTAACGCGTCGCGCATTCCCCATTCAGCTCCGCACGCTCCGTGTGCTCTTTTCTCGATGGAGCCGTTGAATAATTTCGGCCGCCTTTCGTCGCTCGCACCCAGAGGCAGTGAAGTCCGCCATGGACGGTCCATCTTAGTCGCCATGGAGCGGTAAGTTGGTCACGGAGGGCCATCTGTGGGAAAGAGAACATGGACTTGTCCTTTTCCAAGACTACGTAAAATTACGTAGGCATCCGCGCTGTTGACTGCCCTCGAGCTATCAATCAAGATGTATATCGATCATTGTTGAAAAATTAAACTATCGGGGCTAGCTGGGACGATGTGTGCGTGTATGTGTTCGGGACTTTCCATAGTCCCGGGTAAATTATGGGAGTACATAAAACCGCCCAGCCAAACCCGATGTGCGGTGCCGAACACAGCTCGAACGCGGGCGTATATCGGCATCTTTCTCGCACACATAGACCTTTCAGTGTCAAATGCGCCATAAAACCCGTGATCATCACCATCCTCATCATGAAGCTTCACCGCCACTGCTTATGGTACACTGCACTTGTGCCGCGCATTGGCCAAAGGAGTTTAAAAAAAAGGAAAGACACAAAGGAAGTGTATTAAGTTGACCCCCTCCCCCATCAGACCAATTATTTGTCGACCACGAGTGTACAAAAGAAGGGAACAGCCGCGGCGGCGAACGACTTTAGGAGAATGGGCAGAAGTCGATTAGCCCGCCAAAGCGTGCCGCCGAGAATTCACGGCCTTGTTTTAATCGCAAATTTAAAGTAGGCATCGCCGAACGCTGGAAAAAAATGGTGCCCGTTCCCCGCAGTTTGCGCTATTCAGCGCAATCAGGGGTGGGTAGTATTTCAAATATGAGTGTTTGAAATTCGTATCTCAACTACAGCGTTGTGCCTAATATTCATGCTTACTGATTACCAGCTGAACGTTAGGAAAGCGACGAAGAGAGAAAGAAACACACTGCTGGACTATCAACCCTTTTTTTTTATATACACTTCCTTTTCCTCAACCCAATCCTTGTAGCTTCTTCCTAACGCTTTCCTAACGTTCAGCTGGTAATCAGTAAGCATGGATAACCAACCGGCTCAGCTACAGGCCATCACGCCTAATATTCAATGTAAGTATTTACGATAACATGCTAAATGTCCATTTGAAAAGGCGCTTAGAGTAGTATTCAAGTTACCTTTAGTGCGAACTATCTTGAGTAAAGTACAAATACTTTGAAAAAGAATTACGTTCGAAGATTTGGCAAGTTTTAAGTCAGAGAAAGGTGTGCTCTATTTGTGATGACATCTCTGAAAACCATATATGCCTGTGATCTGTATATGACCTTCGAGAAGCACCTTAGCTGCTGCAATTCAAGTTTACTAATTCGGGATATGCAACATAATGCGTGCCGAAATATTTTAGGAACAAACGGTACTCATGTATCGTAGACATGCCACCTGCCGTGGCTTTAGTTTGACGGCAAGCTCGGCTCATGACGCATTCCGCAATAAGTTCGTAAGATGCAACGCCGCAGTTCGGGGGACTTGACATGTAGTCCGGTATTGCATATCCATAGCAGCCGACCTAGAAGTTGATAAGGCAGCCAGACTCGTGGATGAGTGCGCGAGTGAACGACACATGCGCAAGCTCAGGAGAAACATATGGTGGATTCGGGTGGTCGCCTCTCTCCTCTGACCTCGATTCAGCAGAGCGCCCCCTCCTCGCCGCCAGAGCTACTCGGGATCCTTTTCAGCCGATCACAACTGCTGGCTTCAGAGCGCTCCGAGATTTTCAGACCAGTCACGGAATTAAATTTCTGGACATTGGTTATGCATAAAAAAACAACACGATCTTACAGCGTGCGGTGGACGATTGAGCAAAATTTACGCTCGCAACGTGATGAAATAACGGTTTTGACGTAAATAGTTTTACTCATCGGAATGTAAAAAAAGAAGAAAACAACAGTATGCGAATTGATTTTTGCAGAACGGAACGAAAGCCAGCGCTTGGAAACAGTTGTCAACTCATCGCGTTTTCGACAGTGAACGCGCTGCGATAGCGGTCATGCGTACGACTGAGCAGGCGATTATAAAATGGTTAATAAACCACATTTTTCTCATGGCGAAATATCGTGCAAGCATCGCAATGTGACACAAATCACGGTGCATTATATTCGGTTCTCCCTTTATTTTACAACACAAACCTTTGAACGCACTTTTACCAAACCTCAAAAATTTCTTGAAGCGACTACAAAATCCGGTAAAACAGCGGCGAGCTCTGCGAGCTGTTTCGTCGTCGGTTAGGCTTAGCGGATTCACCGCCGTGAGATCAACGATCTTCTGAAGGCACTGGGAACAGTTCACGCGTCGGCTTTTCCTGTTACGGTCGCAAACGAATGTCGTCCCGTCCGCTGTAATCCTTGCACCGTCGAATGCACAAGCACTTTGCAGAACCACACATCAATCGCCGTCATGCCGGACCCCGCACACCACCACAGACCACTGGCGGCCATCGTCAACAAAACCACGTGATCACCGTCCAGCTACCACGTGACGCCTGCGCCGCTCCGCACTCCGACGGCTACAGACGGAGTGCCAGAGAGCGCTCTGAGAGGGAGAGGCGCCCTCGGAATGAACCACCCGATCAGGCCACAGCACTCTCTTTCAACCACCCGATTTCGCGCGCTCTGGAAAGAGCGCTCGAGAGCGCGCAGAAAAAACCACGCGAATTCGCCAATAGACTCAAAGACAGCAGGCTCTGTCGCCAGTTCGCCAAAAAAAAAAAAAAAATATTGCTTTCGCATAAAAAAAAAAAAAAAAAAGGAAAGAAAGGTGGACAAGAGGACGGAAGGAGTGTCCGTTTGGTATTTTGTTGGCATTTGGAGGCTGCGTTTTGTTCGTGCCTTGCTTCGTTTTCCGCGCCAGTGTTTACGTCAACTTCTTGTCCCTGTCTATCTTTTCGGGGCTTGTCTACGATCATGAACCGACTGGCCCAAATTGCCACACTAATGGTCGTGCCTTGTTTCCTGTTCTGTGTTCGGTCACTTGGCTCCGAGTTTGATTCTATAATGTACGTTGACTATTTTTTTTATTTTGTATTTAATTACGTATTGTACAATCTATTTAAATACTTCAGAAGTGAGTGTCTCAAATACATGCATATTAAATACTGCCTAAATATAATTTTGGCCACTGTTCTTTAAAATCAACCGCGATATTATCCGCTCTTCGCAATGAAAGTCACGCAAAGAGCATGAAACTGGCTGCGCTTTGCTCACAATAAACGCCGAAGAAAGAAAACAAGAAAGGGTATAAAATGAATGAACGGGATGGTTTACAAAAATTGAATTTTGGTTGCGCGATTTAAATTTCAGACGTCGCATGAACAATGATTTTTTTTTTTTTTAAAGACTTTATACGCCTCGCAAGTGGGCTCATTTTCGTCTTCTGCGCGTGAGAAAGGAAGTAGCAGTGACGTCAGAACGCCGAGCCCTGATTGGCTGATCGCGACCCCCTATCTCAGCGTCGTCTGCTCCCTGGCAACGTCGTCTGCTCGCAACGTCGTCTGCGTCTGTCTTACCTTTCCTGCGACTTTCGGGAGTGCAGGTCTTTACGAGCGAGCTCGACCTCGCCTTTCAGAGAGGGCAGACGAAATAACTCGAGCAGTACGTTGTTTTTGTCTAACAAACAGCAGACGGGCATCATGGAGGGAAGTCAAAGGACTCACTGGCGAGGTGTCCCGAGGCGCCGAGGTTGGTTTGCTAAGAACCGGGAGGTGAGCGTAAGTTCCCTCCCGAATACTTTTTGCCACCTTTCGTGTGCGGCGAGACCCCTCACTCTTTAACGGCGTCGGCGGGTTGGCGCAGTTAACGTCGTCTGCTTTACGTCTGCTAGTCAAAGCGATGGCTGCTTTACCTTTCCTGCTTCTGTCGGAGATTCACCGCTTTTTCGCCGGCGAGAGTCACCGTTGCCTCGGGAAACAAGGAGATGACAAGAGGAAA
The DNA here is from genome assembly GCF_016920785.2 of Ixodes scapularis. Taxonomy (NCBI): domain Eukaryota; kingdom Metazoa; phylum Arthropoda; class Arachnida; order Ixodida; family Ixodidae; genus Ixodes; species Ixodes scapularis. The sequence continues at coordinate 85,720,653 of NW_024609836.1, read as the reverse complement.
AAATTGACCTCTTAATCTAAAATTGAGGTCAGCGATCAAAGTATAATACGGGAAGGGTTCACAAGGGTCGCGCAAGCATATTCCATTCAGCACGCCAGCCGGTCGTGGGTCCGGTCGCCGAGTCGCGGAGTGCCTGCTAGGCCTAACTGCCGTGCTCGCTTGGTCGCGTTCGGTGGAACCGTGGCCGTTGGAGCTTTTCCCGGGTGTTTGTGGATCCAGCGTTCTTGTTCGTCGTGGTCTGTTTCGAGTACTTTTTACTTTTTTCTTCCTGCTTGAAGTGAGAAGCGCACGTAGAAAAATAAACGCCCGTGGGTCGTCGCGGCCGCGACGCTGTCGGCCATGCTGAAGCTCGTAAGACGGCTTCGGAGCTGTCGTAGGTTTTCGTCGTAACCTGCGCAAAACTTACGAACATTTCGTTTCTTTTGTTATGTTCTTGTTCTTAAGTTATGTCTTACACACATTCTGGGCGTAAGATCGTTTCGTGAGTCTGGCCTCTGCACTTCCGAAAGTCGCAGGAAAGGTAAGACAGACGCAGACGACGTTGCGAGCAGACGACGTTGCAAAGGAGCAGACGACGCTCAGATAGGGGGTCGCGATCAGCCAATCAGGGCTCGGCGTTCTGACGTCACCGCTACCCCCTGCGCCAGAAGCAGACGAACTTGCCCTCCGCATTGCTACAATTGAGCCTTTCAGAATGCATCGTGTGTCCCGACGTTGCTCCCGTCTATCTCATCATGACAAGATAGTGTAATTAGATTTGTGATGAAATACAATTTAGTTAAAGTATTTTGTATGTCGATACAATCTTTTGTATTTTGTTTATTCCTGGGCGTTGTGGACTTAGTTGGCTACCATGTTCCGTCGAAAATTTTTGAAAATCGCTTATAACTTTGGCGATAAGATAACGTTTAGCTCTGAAACTTTGGGATCTGTTTTTTACCGTTAGCCCTACATCTGCGCGAGGAATGGGCGTTCGACGAATCGTAGTTCATTTTGCTGTTAAAAAAAGGCCGTATTTTTTTTTTTTTCGGGGACACCTGTAGTATATTTTTTCTCAGAAGTTTATCGAGATTAACTGCGGCGGGAGAAAGCAGAAAAACTATGATTGAACGACTGCGCTTCGAAAGCATTGCGGGCCATAGCATTTGCTGCGTGTTCATGTCGAGAACTGGCGCATGGAAGGCACTTGCTTCGGCTTTGATCCGAAAAATCAAAGGTGAGTATTTGAGGTGCGCGAGTTGGCACTTAAAGGAAACTCAAGAAGTTTGCCCAGTACTTCTTTTTTTCTTTCGGTACAGCGGTTCCTTCCAGTCAAACCCGGCGGGACAGATGACTCCCAAACCTCGTGGTTTGCCCCAGGGTTGCCTATACTTTCACGTCTTAGTTTATGCTGTTCTTGCAGGTCTCCCAAACACTCGACCGCCCACCTCGCTGAAGATCAACGTGGCTGTGTGCACGCTGGTGACATTTGCGCTCGGATGAGAGCTAGGATGTAAGTATCTTATGCTTACAGCGATCGGACAACCCACCTTTTCCAAACAGGTTCCGCCTGGGCGTTAGACTGGGTTCGAGATTGAGTGGCCAGAAGACAAAGCGCTGACAAGGCCTCTCCCACCCGTTTGACACCCAAAACGTCATCCTGTTGCCCTACTGAGACGCTGTGACTATAGACCTTTTCCGCAAGGGCGCCGCCATCTTGAATTGTCGTCACTTCCGGTATGGGCGAAAACATTACTTCGCCGTCGCCACGCCAATAGAAGACATTTAGGATATAAGCCTAACCGTCACACATTCTCGTTTTGGCTCCCGTCCACTTTTTTACTGGTTACAGGTTGAAACGTTTTGCTATTTTGTCGTCGCCCATACTGGAAGTGACGGCAATTCAAAATGGCGGCGCCCCTGTGGAAAATGTCTATAGATACGGCTCCCTCAAACTTGGCTTTTGTTCCCATCGTGGATTATCTTGGGCCCCGAAGTTGATACAAAGCAGCCATCTTACCTCTCTACAAATCCAGTTACTTTCGAGCCAATATTTCAGGAAAAGGTAGAAAAGCAACATATTCATCAAAATACCTACAAAAAAAAAAAAAAATTGGGGCTGCATGTTTTGCTTTTCCGGCAAAGCGTCAATGGAACGGCAGATTAGATTTGCAGTCTGCTTTCCGCGGCAAACCCGATCTTTGTAGATCGTCAGTCGAGATATCGAGTGATGGTTGCGTCCACAATGCCTGGTCGAGATGGCGTCCTATGCTTCGTTCAAGTTCGTTGCTACACAGATTGTCGCCAACCCGATAGCGTTTCAGCATTTTACTTCGCACCTTACGTCATCTCGGATGGAGTTAATTCAGGGAGCCGGACTATACCCATTAAATCTCGACTCCCTCCAGTGCCGTTTGAACACTCGTTTAGGGCAAATCCTCGGAGTTTCTCGTGTGACCAAACAAACAAACACGTTGTTGTTTAGGCTTGCTTTAGGCGGCCAACTTTCCCGGCAATTTTGGTGTTGCTGGCGAGTTGTACCTTAGCTTTGCCGACACGAATTGCTTGGATCGCATCCGGCTCGAAACGGAGGAGCAACTCGGAAAACTCGGAGACGTTTGAAGCGGCGGCGGCCAATCAGGGATGCGATATTTTCACGTGACACACCTCGCCGGTGATGATGAGAACTGAAGTCTTGGTTCTGGTTTGAAATTGATCGTTTTTGGTACCGTTTGAGAAAGATGAGTTAGTATTCTCAGCGCCATTTAAGGATAAAAAAACACGTTTATAGCGCGTAACTCTGTGTCTAAATAGTGCGAGAAAATTAAGACGTAATAATGAAGACGGCAAATCGTAGCAGTTCGATTGCTCCGCGTGAACGCGGGCGGCCGGTGTCCATCAAGTTTTCGGGAGAAATTGCCGTCTGAAGTGGGCCTTTGCCCGACGAAACCACAGTCTGTCAATGAACTCGAACTTCCGGTTGTCCGTTGCGTTATGGCAACTGACTTCCTGCCGCTGCTGCGTCGGCGCTCTCCTTTTGCAGCCGCGCGCGTCCTTGCATGTCCCCTCGAAGACAGAGACACAGTACTTCGCTATGCCAAGGCATTCGCAACTGCAGTGGTGCTTATCAAAATGGCTGTCATCTGGATGATCGTCGTAGAACCGCGGTACGAGGCTGGGTCTGCGACGCGTAAGTAATTCTAGTTCTGCGATACATACGCGCAGTGTTAGAGCCTTGCGTTATTTTGTCACGCCAGGAAGGTGTAGGCAAGGCCATTTATTACGAGGCCAATCATCCAGGAGCTAGGGAGCGCGTTTCTCACACCGCGGTACCACCATCGCTGATCACGCCGCGAGACTTGCTTTCGACGAGTTGTGCCTTTTTCCTGCTGTACTCCGCTCCCGTAAAGATTTACACGTGTTCTCAAAGGTCACTATAACCATTTACGCAAGTTTATAAAAAAAAAAAAAAAGAAATCAAGAAACAAAAACGAAAAACTAGGAGGCTTCAGATTGCGGCTTCACTTCGTTCTATTGGGAGGGGGGAATTTAGCTGCCGTTTGGCGCGGCTTCAAAGTTGATGACGTCGGCTCGCTCCCTGAGACCCAGTTAATGCTTTCGCATTAAAAAAGTATATATATATATATTCGACGAATGACGGCGAACGAGCAGAAAACGTGTCTTCCAGCAAGCTGCCGCCTGCAGCCTCTGTGACGAGTCACCCGGCTGACTTCCCGGTGGCCTAAAATGGCCGATGCAGTACTTCCGGTTGCCGCACTCGCGCTGCATCGACCAAGCGGGGAAGTGCGATCCAGCGAATAGAGTCCTTCCAAAACTCGAAGCGCCTCATCGCCGCGTACAAGGCCGCGTTACGCATTGTGGGAATCAATATGACACAAAATCCATACGTGCTTCGTTTGTGGCCCACAAGTTCCCAAAATGCAACGCGCGCGCTGGCGGATTTATAGAAGCAGTCTGTTCTCACAGAGATTAGAATCGTCAACAATATATCCTATAGACGCTTTACTCGCGCGCCAGATTACAGCCGCCATTGCTGACCTTCTTTTGTCTTAGCCAGATGCTGAGCCACTGAAGCGGGCGTTGACGAACCTCCACAAAGGCCTATGCCGGGGAGATGGACACAGTAGAATCTAAAATGGCAATAACCTGTCCAGCTGTGCTAATGATGACGTGAACTGAATAAGAGGGAGCAGGTCGGTTAGGGCGGCGCCCATACACAGCTGCTGCAAAGCGTCTATAGACCTTTTCTGCTTACTCTCGCTCCCGACTGCCAAGTAGGCATATCCGCGGTATGGGCGACGAAAATATATTAACGTGTTTCATCCTGTAAATAGTAAAAAAAAAAAAAAAAATAGGGAGCAGACAAAACGAGAATGGGTGACGGTTACGCTTATCTCCTAAATGCATTCCATTGGCGTGGCTACGGCAAAACAACGTTTTCGCCCATACTGTAAGTGACGACAATTCAAGATGGCGGCGCCCTTGGGAAAAAGGTTGATATGATTGATGGCAAAAAACACAGAACAAGTGAAAACAAATTTACTTTTTGTTTAGTGCGAAGCGAACGCTTGTTTTTGCCTAGCACGCTATCGTTATTATCATCATCATCATCATTATCATTATCACTGGCTGCGCTGTAAAACAATTCTGTGAGTTCACTTTGCTGCAGAACAAAAAGGGAGTCAAGCACGGTGAGCAATAGACTGATCCCGGTGAATAACAAGTCTCGTACAACAATTTGATCTAAAAAAAAAAAAAAAAAAAAAAAACGATGTGCGCAGGCAAGGTGAAAAAAAAAAAGATTGAACAAAAACAGCCTAATTGTTTTACTTGACTGAAAAACTTTATTTGCTTTTCTTTCGCTTTTTCATTCGCTCGCAATAAGACAGTGCATTGTTATTGGCTGAAGCTGAGCATGTTGGTTCATTGCTTGTGAATGGGGCCAGCTGAACATGGAAAACACACAGAGAAAAAAATTCACCAGCGGTGCGAATGTTATATTTTTTCTCTGTGTGTTTTCCATGTTCAGCTGGCCCCATTCACAAGACAGTGCATTTCTAGTTTTTGTTTTTCTTTCGAGTTCTGATTTGCTCGCAATAGGCTTTTACTTAACTGACGAACCATGTGGAAGATAGATTGCTCAGTTCTCCGATTTGCTCAGAAGAGCACTGCTTTCTGCTCGTGTTCAGCTTACAATGGTGCATCATGACGTGCCACTGTAACGTCAAGTTGAACACGAGCATAAACAGTATAACTTAAAACATCGATCAATATGTTCAGACTGGAAACTCGTCATCCACAGCGCGCAGCGCATTTACTCTGGGGTTCCTCTGGGAAGCATATCAGGTCCCCTGTTGCTTATTATTTAGGTCAATGACATGAGATACGTGGAAACTTCCGCTAAATTAATCATGTACGCAGACGATAGCAGCATTTGTTTTCCCAAAGGAAACCATTTTTTTAAGCAAGTTAAAAGAGTGGGTTGCCATCAATTCTCTGGGTATACAAAACACGTCCAAAACGGAAGCAGTTTTATTTAAATGTCCAGGATCACGGATCGCATTGTCCAGTGATTTGTATTTTGAGTCAAATCTAGTAGAATGTGTTGACAGCGTCAAGACCCTCAATGTTGTGTTCTCCGAACACATGTCGTCAAATCTTCATGTATCTTACATACATAAAACAATTTGTAAAGTAGTAGTAATAATAAACAAGTATAGGCAAGCATTTCCTGTAACTTAAATATTAATATATAATACCCTTTGTTATTTAATCCTGTGTTATTGCCGTTTTATCTGGGGGACAACAACAAAACGTAACTTTGACAGGTTGAGATAATAGAAAATGTCCCACATGATTATAGTTCTCTTTTCTTATTTATAGAGCATAAAATACTTGACATATATCTAACATGTACTCTAACATATTAACTGTCACGTATCAACGCGTGCCCTAACAGAACGTATTGCAATTATTCTAGATTTCGCCAAACGTGAAAATAATGTATTATCATCAGTGTTGGGTGAAGTACATCTAAAAAATATTTGAAGTAAAGTACGAAGTAAATTAGAGGTTATGTGCTTCGAGTGAAGTAGTAAATACACCGGGTGCAATATACTTGAAGTAAAGTGCTATAAATACAATACACTTTTTAAGTAAATTACAAATACTTTTCAACACAATCTTTCATGATGCTTTCCTTGAAGTAAATTACTAGGAATACAACCTACTTTCAAAATAAAGTGCAAGTACTTCTTTTAACACGATCTTTCACTCTCATTCCCCTAAACAGTGTTGCTGTTTTTTTCTTCTCTGGTATACATTGCTTCGGGGTGGTAATCGGGGGTGCATCAGTTATTTTCGCAAATGGCGGCGAATATTGAATGAAGTCAAGTGACTTCAGAGTTGACAAAGCATCAGTTTGTGATACCAATTTAAGAAGACCAACTTTGGGGAACGTATTTCAAAATCGGGAGTTGCATTTTCCTTTGAAAGTACCAGAAAAAAATATACTTCAACTAAAGTACAAGTACATACTCAGATAATGTACATTAAATACAGTACACGTATCCTAAACCTCCTTAAAGTAGTATTTCAACTGCAATGTACTTAAAGTACTTCCCAACGCTGATCATCATATCCGTCACGCCATTGGCATCCATGGTGCATCCCATCTTCTAGAACTAATTTTGGCTTCCAAAGTTTGAGTTACAAATTGCCGTCACTCTTTAAACAACACAATTTCTAAAGATGTTGATACACTTTCATTAAATGTCCGTACAATTCAAATTGTCCTGTAAGAGTGAAAATGTTTGTTTTATATTTGTCACATTTATTTACTTCAGTTTGTATTGAAATGAAAGTTATTTTATATGACACGTTAAATAAGTTACTTTCATTGTGTTTTTCTTTCGTGTTTTGATATCAGTGCCGCCCTACCCTGTGTTTAAGGCTGCAAACTTGCACTTTTTTTTCCTGGTCCCCTTCTCACATGTGTGTGAAAGCGCTGCGACGAAATAAACTAATTCTGATTCTGAATAAAAAAAAAAAAAAAAGAAACAAAATTTGCATGATGATTCTTTGACTTCAGTACAAAATAAACACACATAGAAAACATCAAATGCTACATAAACAGCAAACAGAAACTATTTTCGGGATTATTTCTGCGGAAAATATTTTATTTATATCATCAAAGCAAAACTGGTCTGATTTAGATTAAGATTTAAATGATAGTAGAAGTCACGATTCAGATCACAATTTTTATTCTCCCCCCCTGGTGCGGGGTCAGTCAACCAGAAAGTTAAATGTCACGCTAATTGCTTCTGCAGACGTGGATGTTTTTTGTCTCAATTTGATATTTGTTCTTTGCTGGGACTCTGGTGCTGTTCGCCATGATTGCCTGATTCGTGTTCTCCAGGAAAGCAAATTCACATACAGGATGACCCCCCCCCCCCCCCTTCCTTTCCAAATATTAATGCGGGATTATTATTTATTTTTTTTTGCCGCAAAAATAAATTATGCATTTCTTTTATTTTCGGCCGAAAAGTAGACTAGCGGTTCGAACTAGGTGTCAGTTTTATAACTAACCGTTATCTTGTTGAAACGTTATAAGTGATTTTCTGAAAATTTCAACAGACCGATCTCACCAGCCAGTTTGACCACGCCACCGCTGCCGCAATGCATCGAGGGAACAATAGTCTTTCTGCACGTGCGACAACCTCGCTGGAGCTCTGCGCGTGTGGAGCACGAGCCCTCGATCTGGTGCACTGCCGTTTGCCCCCTGCGAACTAAAGTTATGGCGGCGTCACGCATGCGCGGAACGCTTAGTGAGATCGGTCTATCGAAAAATGGCGAATAGATGGAGCTGAATGGTGTCAGTTACCGAGAACGGGCCCCGTTTTCCCAATGAAAATATCAGAAAATCATGAGTAACTTTTTTTAATATAATAACGGTTAGTTTTGGATCTTTGGCATCTGGTTGGTACCGCTAGCGCGACATTTGGACAGAGAATGTACGTTCGGGGATGCGTCGTTTGTTTTTGCGGTGAAAAAAGCCCCGTAAATGTTCTAGGGTGTCACGCTGTACTTTTTAATAAGCGTATAGACTGGTGTCTGCTGTGTTCTATGGGCGCCGCCATGTTTGCTTGTGTTGACGCCATGACGCAGTAGGGGGCTGCGCTTTTTGCGAGACATCCGTTTTTCTTAGAAACCTTGGCACATATCGTAGGCCAAGAACGTCAGAAATCCATAGTCACGAAACTCCAAGAGCAACACCGATGTCGAGAGTGCCGTAGAAACCAAAAAAAAAAAAGAAAGTTTTATGCGCAGCCCCTCTCTTCGCAAGAGCCCGCGTTTGAGATTATTACTTCTCATTTTTATCGCTGCAGGGGCTAGGATTTCGGACACTGCGGCCGTAATATTTTTCATCCGCCAGCATCCATCTATCTATTCATTGTGACGAATAAGGAGACGTGGCGGAGGGTGCGTTGACTAAACACATCGGACGGGCCTCCGACACCCGACGGGGATCGTTTTCCTCCGAACGCGGCGCGTGCACATGAAAGACGGCCACCCTCGGTGTTGCCGGAGAGACAATGGGCTCATCAGAGACGCCCTCCCGCGCACGCAACAGCCTAAACAAAGACTCGACGAGGCTAGAGGAAGCAACACCACTTCCGAGACGAGGCCTACGCATGACGTCACCGTTCGTGGACCCCCAAGGTGCGATCCTCAGGCTTGACGAGCAACGCCGACAGACGCGTCCGTCTTGGCGTTGCCGCCAGTGCTACGCGGTGAGCAAGTTCGTCCGCTTCATTCGCAGGGGTTGCCGTGAGGTCAGAACGCCGAGCTGTGATTGGCTCTGATTGTGGGTAGAGTTTGGTTAGGAGAGCCGTGGACTAGTTCCTGGCTCGGAGCTTCTCCTAGCTTACCATCCTGAATCAACACCACAACCAATGGCAATTGGAAGACCCGCAACAAGATCAGGGGAGTGAGCCAGCTTCCTTCCCTGGGCTTCCTTTAATCACTCACGACAAACAGTCACCCGTAGAGAAGACCCCGATCAACAGGTTAGTAGGACCAAAGACCAGTTGCAGGCTTGGGGCTTCTCACCAAAAATAATGAGATTATCGATAACAAAACTGGAAGGAAAAATCATCTACACATCGCGACACTGTTAGCGCGAACACGACATCGGCGCATTTTCGTATTCTAGTTCTAAATAGTATTAGCGGGCATGAAATTTTATCATTTACATTATAAAACTAAATTAGTTATTTCCGTAACATTAATAACTCGGATGACATCCCTTATTGGTGTCAAAGAAAACAACTGGAAAAACCGGCGATGGGTTGTTCGCGCTAACAGTGTCGCGCTCTGTACTCTCAAATCAATAATGTTCAGGAATAAACAACAAAGACAGACAGTGAAAAAAAAAAAAAAAAAATTGATGTTTTTTTTTTTTTTTTTTTTTTTTACAGCACTTTAGGACCAATCACCAATGACTAACACCGTACGAGAAAAAAGTAAGGCTGATGAAAACGACTAAATATTTAGTGTCGGACAAGATTTTTAAATTGTTTCCAATTCCTTTTCTTATATATTCCGGTACGAAAATTCTAAAGAAGAACAATACAACTTCCTCATCGTCAAAAATACCAAAGACAAGAGGCAAGACCAAGCGGAACAACAATTATTAACCTAATACCAAAGGAAAAACACAAAAAAAAAAGGAACACAAATAATCATAAATGCCCGCAAGATTTTTCCAAGTTTCTTCCAATGCCAAGGTTCAGCTGCCTCCCTTTTTTTTTTTTTTTTTTATTGGGGTTAAGGATTAAAGTAACTTTTGGCCAATGACGGCCCTCATTTTTTCTTTTAAATTGGATTAAACCTGCTATATCGTCGACGTGGTGCAGGTCCAGGGAAGCTGTTAATTTCCTTTATTTTTACCTCTCACTTAGTAATTGAGTAATTGAGTGGGTAGACCTCGAGGCAGCTTGCTTCGAGGTCTACCCACTCTCCTTCCCATAAACGGTACTGCGTGGATCCACTGGTGATGACGTTTGGGCCTTGTCTTCTACGTGGTGTTGGAAGAGCGCGAGAGGACGCCCTTGCCCTACTGCTGCGGCGGTAACGGCGGGGTGCGCGGGAACCGGTCCCACATAGAAGGAAAAAATGCCGTCCCTCAGTTTTTAAAGAGGACAACCAACCATGTTTTCAGGGGAACAGTGTTCGACACTGGAAACAAAAGCAACACGCTAAAGGTATTGCTCTCGAAGCACTGCGGGACCGCAGCATTGTGGAAGCCAGCCTCGATAAGGTAGCACAAAGATATTTAACGCCGAATGTAGGCTGGTTGCATTTAAATCCTACCAAACTTAGAAAAACGTAAAGAAATATTTTAAAAAAATAGTGCAGTTTAATTTTTACGATGAAAGAAACTTCCATCTAAAGGACACAACACAGAAGCGAAGCAAACTGTTGGTGAAGAAATCACAATTGCCGTGTAATTTTGGATGCCCATAATGTTACGGATTGCCGCATCATTTTGATTGATTACAAAGATTTAAATTTTGAATAATTTGAATGTTTTTGAATTAACAATATTGTTTGGGAGCCCACTAATAAGACCGACATGAACAAACTTGAGAGAGTGCAAAAACAGGCTACACGCTTTATAAATCTGATTACAGATCGACTTCCTCGATTGCCAAGATGTTAAACGAGTGTGGGCTTGAGCCATTGGAAGTTAGAAGAAAAATAGCGCGCCTAAAGTTTCTGTTTCGGGTTTATAATGCTCAGCTGAAAATAGATCCTGGTGTTTACCTTCAACCTGTTACCAACAGCTATGTCGGCTCGTTTAAATCATGCTAAAGTATTACAATCATATTTTCCTAGAAATGATGCGTTTAAATATTTTTTTTTTATAAAACGATAAAATGGTCGGATCGAACTTCGTAAACAGAATGTTAGCTTTATTAACGTGTCTACGTTTCAACATGCGCTTCAACTTTTAATTTAGATTTATACTCAACTTCCATGTTCTCCTCTATGATCCAGGTACAGCGATGAACTCCTTTCGTTGTAATGTTTTGTGTGTGTCTTGTTCTTTTTATATGAAATTGATTTTTGTTTTAGTTTGTTGAATTGTGACACCGGTATATGCCTTCAAAAAGTGTTTCTTTTTCCTTTGAATGTCTTCAAACTGCAACGCATCAGACTTTTAAAACAATTGCATACATTTATGTTACCGGAGATATAATCCGGTATACCTCCCTGTAACCGCCCATGGGCCGACAGTATCTGAAAATAAATTAATAGATACATAAGCATTGGGTGACATCTAGTAAAATATCCGCTTTTAGGCTTTGTCTTGAAGCGTCCAGGTCACGTTTGCCGCTTCACCGCATCGTTAGGACGGGGTCACACTGCTTATACATCATACAAAAGACAGTCTGCAAACAGATTCGAACGCAAGACACCACGAGATCCGCGTGCTTCAAATGCCGCATGCCAATGAGTTCAAGTAATTAAGAAACAACTGCCACGCGGCATTCAAAGCGCGGATATGGCGGAGACTGATGTACCCCTACTTCATTGGTAAGAGTTGGGTCGATAATAGAGTCCACAGAAAGCTACTTTATCATTCCCCGATATATTTTTTTTTTCTTGAAATTTCAGGAATAAACCAAAAAAAGTTTGGAAGAAGGCTAAACGGAAGCCCTTGGGTTCAAGGTTGTCTCTAGACTCGGAGCCTGGCAAGCCATACTTCATAAGTTCTAACCTCAGCCGGGCACATTTTCCTTTATTATAACAATCGATGAAACAGCTCGTGACAATAAAAAACGCATAATAACAAAGGACACACCAATCGATCAACGATGCAGAAGGGAATGTGCGTGTCTGTCACGAGGTACTCGCGCGCCTCGAATTGAAATTGAGTTTTAACTTGCGTATATATTTATATATATATATACGCAATATATATATATATACATTTCATAGCCCTATAGATGATATAGATGAAATCGCATTTAAATATTACTAGGTAACCATTATAGAGAGAAATAATAATAGAGTATTCCTTTGTGGAGTATACTGTATACATCGCATTCTCTCGCATCTCGGAGAAATTTCTCCTTGAGTTTGTATCGCTAGAGAGAACTACCTTCTAACACCTGTTCCATGAAGCCAGTGCCAACTGGATTACCTATAAACCAGATCCATGCCTCAGTACCTCGTTCATGTAGAAAAAAAAATTGTTAACTACGTTTCTTTTAACTTCTCTCCTGTTGAGGTGTGAGATATCGGTTTTCTCAAAATATTTTTATTTCATGGTTTTAAGAGGAAAAGTGTAGTTCGCTTTAAAGGAAAGGCACCAGCGCGCTAATCTCCGCAAAATAGTTGAAAAGAGCAAAGCCTCGCACCATTGCGTTTATTATTTTTTTAAAAAAAGGTACTCATTTTAGGCCACCGGTGATGAAAGAACAACACCAGGAAGAGACAGGGAGAGCACACAAAGCCTGACTTTCAACTGAGGATTTGTCGAAGGTAAAAAGAAACAGACGATTTACTTCTAGTCATAAGAATTCTCAGTTGACGCAGTTGACACTATTATCTACGAGTATGATAGGGAATAAGTAAATATCATAAATTGATTTCTTTCCTCAACCCTATCTCTCGGCATTTAAAATTTTGAAAAGAAAACAGTTTTCATGCATCGCGACTGGGCGTACGTCGCTGACAGCCAGCCATTTTTGAAGGGGCCATGCAACAATATTTGGTAGGAGTGTTTTGTCACTTTGCACCAGCTTTCTGCCACTATAGTGGGACCCAAGAATGCTCGAACGCAACCCAAGAAGCGTCTTCGTCGCGGTGGAATCGCAAGAATAAAAGCGGACCTTTTCTTTCAGTCTCTCCTTCGCAAAACTTGATGACGGAGTCAATAATGCTGTGGGGACAATGACAACAACGCGATTCCAGGGAGTGCGTCATCAAACTATGCGGTTTCCGCTGTGGCGATATTTAAAGGCTGCTCCTACAGTGGACACAAGGACTGCGTAGGCACTCGATTTTGGCCCGTGAGAATCAATGCCTCGGCACGCATTCGGGTAGTGGTTCGTGCACGAGGAGTAATTCTAAGCTGTATTTATTGAAAGCAGAAAAATCGTTGCATCGCCCCTTTCATTAGAACAATTAGGACTATCGGTTCTTTCTGACTCTTGAACCGACTGACAACGTACTAGGTTCTTGAATGCTGTCATTCCGGTATATCTCTGGCCGCTATACGTAGAGTCTCGTAGAGTTGGAGCATCCGTATTATGGTGGGATAGAAGGACAGGTGTGACGATCTCTTGCTTCTTCCAGCGTGAGAAAATGGCGAGCTGTTCAGGACGCAGCTTTAGCATCGATGTGCTCGCAGCAGCGCCACAACAACACCCCGCCGCACTGAAAACACACGCACAAAAAAAAATGTCTTCCCCATTGATCACAGTCGTGAAGTGCCGCACACATATTTTCTTGTTAGCCATAACGAAATTGGGCAAGGCACATTGACTTTGAGGCAATGAAGACAGGCCGAGGGTAGTGTTGGGACCGGAGCGTCTGAGGCGTGTGGTGTAGATCGCGGTAGGTGTCGACACCGGCGCATCGGTGCGGACTGCAGATATACTTTCTACTACGCTGCTGCCCTGTCGACTGCAGTGCTGCGATCTTTGTCTGCACGCCCAGCCTCACAAGTTCCCATTGTCAAGTCGCGCCGGTCGAACCACTCCTATTCTACGGTACACTGTTGCGAAGCTAAGGTGGGCTCGTGAAGCCCCTCGATGTACTCCCTCTTCACCTTCCCTGTAGTGGATGGTGGCACTGCTGTCCACTTGTCGATTAAAGCCCCTTGATAAAGGCGTTCCTTACAAGTACCGCCAACCGTTGTTGTTGAAACGCGAGTGACACGTGCCACAAGCGTGTGCTCCACCACCATGCATTCGCTTCCAAGGGCCGATCATTTGAGTGCTTCGCCGCCGTTTGCTGCCAAGGGCCGCTCCAGACACGGGCGTCGTGCACTAACGCCTTGGACGGTAGTTGCAAGACAAACGCAAACCAGACCGAGGGGCCTTGCTTATCGATGGCTCTCCACCCCGCCCCAGCTCCACATGCTGAATCACCGAACCACTTTCGCAAGCGCGATCGTATTAATGTGGTTCTTCCAACTTACTAGTTATAATTATTCCTAGGTACTTACACTGCATGGCTAGGCTAATCTCAGTGTTACTAGTTTTATATCTATACCTGAGCGGCTATTTTCTTTTTGTGTGTAATAGTCATATGCGTGCACTTAGTGGTATTTAAATTCGTTTGCCAAGGTTGACACCATGCGGAAATGGCTGCTAGGAAATCGTTTAGGGTTACCTGGAGGCTGGTCGCCTGTTGACTGAATATTTAAATACGCAATGCAATTGCCTGCAAAAAAAAAAAAAAACAGCAGAGAGCAGGTTAGTTGTATACAAAGTCGTTTAAATAAATTAGGAAGTGAAGTGGGCCCAATATGGGAGCCTTGAGGGACTCCTGAAAGAACTGCCGTTCTCATTCACGTGGGTTTCGTATCTAGAATGCTGAAAAAAAAAAAAAATTTCAATCTGGAATATGCGAGAAAATAGAGGCGAGGCAAAACAAGAATGTGTGACAATCACGCATGTTTCATAAACACCTTCCAGCGGCGTGGAGAGATCAACACGATGTTTTACCGCGTATCAGAAGGTGCACGACGCTCGAGATGGCTGCGCCCTTGCGAAAAAGGTGAATAGATAGACCCACTAAATGGAGCTACGCTTAGCGTATCGTCCCTCCGTTCCCCGATCTGCTAGTGGGCGCCGCCATCTTGGTGCTCAGTGCAGAGCAGACGAGACTGTCGATCGTCGGAATTAAAAAGAATCGGCTTCCTCAGCTTTAGATACACTGTTGGGAAGCTGCAGGTGATATTGTTTTGCCCTGTCGCGAACTTTTTATACATTTCTGTAGGACGGAAAGGCGTTTTCTGTGATTTCAGATAAAGGTTTTGAGGTAACTGGCCACCATGGTTTGAGGCACCAAGATGTCTGGAGTGACATTACTCTAAACCGTACCTTATTTAGTGGCTCTATATAACCCTACCATATAGACGCTTTGCAGCAGCTGTGCATGGGCGCCGCCATTACTGACCTTCAGTTTTTGTTCCCTCTTATTCCGTTCGCTTCACTTCATCATTACCATATCAGGACAGGTTATTGCCATTTTAGATGCTACTGTGTTCTTGTGCCCAGCATAGGCCCTTGTGAAGACCCGTCAACGCCTGCTTCAGTGGCAGGGCATCTCGGTAAGACAAGAGAAGGGCGGCTATGGCGGCTCAATCTGGCGCGTGTGTAAAGGCCTGTTCACACATGCAGCGGAGCGCTACAAGCATAGCGCTTACCTCGCGCTAAGCGCGTGCTGACGGCAGCGTTCACCAGCTTTGTATCGCACCGTCAAAACTGTTGCTCATGGCAGACGATAAGTAGCTGACGGCACGTGAGAAGCGCTACATCAGCGCTTCGCTGCATGTGAGAACCGGCCTTTAAGCGTCTATACGCGTCTCCAGCTTGTCGCTCGCACTTTGGCGGCGGGAACGGGGAGCGCTCTATGGTGAGGGTCCTGGCCCCTGGGTCCCCAGGTTCTGCTCGGCGGGCACGTTGGAATCGCTCGCGATCAGGGCTCGCGAAATGTGATTTCTGAATGCAAACAACACCCTTCACTGTCCCAATGGAGTGCTGCAGCCGGTATGAGATTGTACACATCGCGACACTGTTAGCGCGAAGACGACATCGGCGCATTTTCGCATTTTACTTCTAAATAGTATTAGCGAGCACGACATTTTGTCGCTCACATTATAGAACTAAATGAGTTATTTCCGTAGGAATAATAACTTGGGTGACATATTTTGGTTTCAAAGAAAACAACTGGAGAGAAAACCAGCGATCGCTCGCTCGCGCTAACAGCGTCGCGCTCTGTACCTTAGTGGAGAGTTTTACTGTTGCGTAGAGAAGCAAACGCAAGCACTGCGTGTTTGCGTTACAGTTTCGTATAGTCCACGCTGGGCGTATACGCGTCGTCGCCGTGCTCCAATCCAAGACCGCGTTTTCATGCTCCGCGCACGGGCAGTGTTGAACACGCAAACACACAGTGCTTGCGTTCGCTTTACGCAATACGAAAATTCCCCGTTTCACCGGTTTCCAGCGCCAACGAAACGTGCTGCAGTGAGCAGACGTGCAAGCGAGTAGGCGTTCCTTCGAACTGGAAAGGCTGACATTTGCAAAACGACGGCGCGTTAAAATTAAAGAAAATAAATCTTAAAACATTTGTAATTAAAAAAAAAGGCATTTGTTTTTCTTTTCTTTTTTTTTTGGGGGGGGGGGGGGGGGGGGGGGGAGGCATTTGGTTCGGAAGGACCGGCGGCGACTTTGGAAGTTTTCAGATTGTCAAAAGTCACGACTTTGATAGAACCTTATGGTTTACCCAAAATTAATGTACTTTTACATGCATTTCACCGAATAGCTAAATGTTTTCGTTGATTTTGAAATACCTTTATTCTATAACTTGATAATTAAAAATGCTGCAATTGGCACCAGTGATGATAATTTGCACGTTTTTGATTTCCATACTTCTTCGCGCGTTTAAAATTTGATCCTAAGAAAAAAAAATATTAGAGCTTGAAAAACTACGTATTAAAATATCTTAATTGTGTTATTTTTAATAATACAAATTGTGGCAATGCGGGCACCCAATAAATCACACAGTTCCAACGAAATGCACAATTCAACCATAATAGTCTTTCCAGAAAGGTCTCATTATGTTTTCTTTTTAGCATATGAAGAACTCTTACATCGAGAGAGACAAACAGTCATGCACTGGATGTAATATAAAGTCCTGTGAGTCACGCATTGCTTTAGAAAGGCACACACACACTTCTGCTGTCTGGCTCGGATGCCGTATTTAGGTTTTTGTAGTGAGAACAACGTTTCTTAATTTATACGTCTTGTGAACATATTCTGAACCCATCACCCGTGGCGATATTTTGTAAAATGTGGAATGATTCCATTATTGTTGGGCTTGGGAATAATGTTAAAGCAATTAATCATCTAAATCCCCCAAATTTCACTAAAAGGCCCGCAGTTCATTATTTCACTTGACAAATATCTGAGCGAGAAAAGGCAGCAAAAACACACAAATATCAGCGCTGATTTTTTTTTTTTTCAACAAATACATCTATGTTATTTCTAAGGTGTATGAGGGACCCTTCTTTTGAAGTGACACTGAACTCTCCACAATATTTCGGAGTGCCTGATCGGACACGTATGTCACATAGTAATGTTTCCGCGAACAACTTTTTTTAGCTCATTAATTACGTAGTGAAACATATCTTGAGTTATGAAAGAATCCGAAATAAGCACATATACCGAGAAATTAAATCCAAAATAAAGGTTAGTTTCGGTTTCGTTCCAGAATCGGCGAAACGTTCCTCTTGGCGTAAATATTATCCTAAACACCGTTTTTGTTTTCGGGATAAAGAGGTGACCTGCGCTCGTAACACCCTAGCTTCCTCGTATAAGCAGGAATAATTTGTATCGCTAAGTGAAGCCAGCAGAGTAGACAGGCTCAGCAACTGGTATAGGCCTATCGGCGCGCATCTACGACCCTCACTATAACCGCCATTTTGGAAAACGAGTGGCGCCACCTAGAGTGAATTGGAGTCGCGAACACCCGCGGTCAGCGCAATATAAAATATTTTCCCAACACGCTTTCCTCCTTCATTCACTCATTTCCTCTTAAACAAGCCCGATTAGGGCATTATATAAGCGGGAACAAAGCAAAACAACAGACGACAGTATTATACATTTATATTACTGTCCGAGCAGATTAAAACTCAAGCAGAATTGCGGTAGCGACGCAGCTTTCGAGCTTTCGGTGAAACGTCAACCCCGGCGAGGCGGGGATTGATGATGAAGCATCTAAGCAGATTAGATCGAGCTGGGTCCATCCGGTGACACGGAGAGGTTCGCAGCTGTCGTTGGGAGCAACTTTGTTGGGAGTGCTCTCCTCATTAGCTAATTGCCGGGAGCGACCTTGAACTCCACCAGGGGCGTAACTGTCGCCGACGCGAATTAGAGGAGCGCAAATGGAGGACGGACGACCGTTTGTCTTGGCTCTGGGCGAACGCTACATTCGTAGCCGCGCTACAACAGGCACACATAATGATATTATCAGTTACTTCACTTAACTAAAGGGTTAGTGGACACTTGCCTCGTCTGCAAGAGGTGAAACTATGAAAGAGACGCCACAGCGAGAGGTGGCGCTAGCTTTCGCGACGACAAAAAGAAATACCTTACTAGGGGAAAACTAATCTCCATGTCGTCTGTTCACCCTTAAAGGCGTATGGAAACGAAATGTTTGGCACTTATTTCTTTGTTTAGATGTGGTCCATGTTGGGCCGGCAGCCCGGAAACACTAGTCTAGGCTAATGTTTCTGGGCTGGAGACAAAGAAGTCAAGAAAACTATGTTTAAAACGAAGGAACATATTTCAAAATTGCATCTGGTGGCGGTCTGTAAAGCTCCGTTGGAAGGCCGTCACGTCATGAGTTCCTAAGAAGCAGCGCCAGCTGGCGGCAGCACGGCTCTCTCGGGGGTTTACTGAGTCCTGAGTGTGACTTAGCAGAGAACGCTCATAAGCTGAGGCTGCCAAAACTATACAAACGCGAGCTAGCCCGCGCTTCAGGCTTTGAGACCGGCATTTCTAGCGCGGGCGCTCGTTCTGCGGAAGAACGCTTGAAAGAAGCGACCTCGAGCTCTTGCCTTCGGCTATTACTACTAGGCGAGATTGTCACGCGTTGACGCTACCAAGCAGCAAGGCGCGCAGCTACAGTACCCTTGACCGTGCATGAACTATTGACGTCACGAGCGCGAGACGCATTGCGCTTCTCGCTCTTTGAAGCGAGGGGCAGAGAGCTCGCGCTCACGTCATTTCGTTTGCGTACCGGAGTATAGATAAATGCTATGCGACGTATCAACAATAGGGAATTGTAGTAGACCGTTCCCGAAGCCCGCTAAGCACCCGGATAGCACTCCGTAATCCGCCACAAGACATTGAACTATGCAGACAAGGCTGGCGGCGCGCATGCGCAGCTGCGGCGTTTTCTTCGGGGATACTGTAGCGGAGGAGCAAAACGATCTACTACAACTCCCTAATAGAGAGTTTTCGTAGACCGCGCTGCCCCCTCCGCTAAGCGTTCCGCAACGAAGAAGTTGCTATTGCGCCTGCGCGCCGGTAGCCTTTTATCGTAGCGGGTTCCGGAGGGCCTCGCGGGACGGCGAAAACGATCTACAAAAACTCCCTATTAGGGAGTTTTCGTAGACCGCGTTTGCCCCTCCGCTAAGCCCTCAGCAACAAAGAAGCCGCTACTGCGCCTGCGCGCCCATGGCCTTGGCTGTAGAGTTCCGGGTATCGTAGCGGGTTGTGAGAGCGTTGCGGGACGGCGAAAGCCATCTACGAAAACTTCCTATTGTCCTTCTCCCCCGCTTCTCCCCCCGCTCCTGCAGTCTGCTAACTCAGCAATTCGTAAAAGGATTAACGTCGGAAGCCGTTGCAGACGCATTCGGTCGGACTAACGCAAGTGTGTGAACCACCCTTGGGGTCGAGTCCAATCCGCCATGTTCTTCCTAACCGGAAACGGAACGTGGGCGTGGGCCAACAGGAGAGCGCGTCGGCACGTCAGCCGGTGTCGCTCTTAGCACAGCGTTAATCGATGGACTTTAGCGAATACTGCGAGACAATAGCGAGTTTTAGTAGACCGTGTTTCCCGCTCCGCTAAGCCCCTCCGCTACCCGGAACTCTACAGCCAAGGCCATCGGCGCGCAGGCGCAGTGGCGGTTTCTTCGTAGCGGAGGGCTAGCGGAGCGGGAAACACGGTCTACTAAAACTCCCTAATAGGGAATTGTAGTAGACCGTTTATCTCCTCCGCTACGGTATCCCTGAAGAAAACGCCGCAGCTGCGCCTGCGCTTGCCAGCCTTCTCTGCATAGTTCAAGGTCTCGTGGCGGATTACGGAGCGCTATCCGGGTGCTTAGCGGGCTGCGGGAACGGTCTACTACAATTCCCCATTAGCGAGTTTTAGTAGACCGTGTTTCCCCCTCCGCTAAGCCCTTCCGCTACCCAGAACTCTACAGCCAAGGCCATCGGCGCGCAGGCGCAGTGGTGATTCCGCGCTCCGCTCCGCAAAGCGGCTGCACAAAAACGGTCTACTAAAACTCCCTATTCCCCGGGAATACATGGAAAGAGACGTCAACGGAGATTTTTATTTATTTATTACATGTACCCCACAGCGCCCGTGAAGGCATTATAGTGGGGGAGGGGCAAAAAGAAGAAAAACAAAGGGCGTCACAGAACATTAAGTAAAAGCATTCGCAGCCTGCAGCAAGGCATAGAACAACATGAAACCAGCCCTGCGAAAATGTAACGCAGAGAAACGCGCTCATTGTTGCACCAATATACACGTAACAAGGAATAACACATAACGAAGACAGCATACAATGAGTGCTAAAGGCCAAGCAGAGCTTGAAAAATGTTTGAGTTGTTTTTCTCTAACACTAATTCCTCCGGTAATTCATTCCAGCTCTGAATAGTGCTCGGGAAGAAAGAATGTTTAAAAATGTCAGTTTTGGATGAGAAAGGTCTAATTTTCCTCGAGTGATCACGTCTTTGGGAAATGAAATGTGGTTCAAGTAAGTATGTTCTTTTATCAATTCCAGAGAGTTCGTAATGGATCGCGTGTAGTAGTTTTAATCGAAGGCATTTACGGCGAGTTTGGAGAAGCTCCCACTTGAGCTCCTCTTTTAAGGCGGTCACGCTTTGACGCCAATTATAGGAGTTAAGAACGAACCTGGCGGACCTATTCTGAATACTTTCTATGTCGTTGATGAGGTACCGTTGGTAAGGGTTCCATAGCTCGGAGGCATATTCAAGAATCGGCCTGATGTTCGTGAGGTAAAGGGTATTTTTTACTTCGCGTGGGCAATCTTTAAAGTTACGCCTGATGAAACCTAACATCCGGTTTGCCTTAGCTGTCATATATTCTATGTGGGGATTCCACGAAAGATTATGAGAGAAGTAGACGCCCAGGTATTTTACTTTGAGTGACAAGTTGATTACAATGCTGTTTATATTGTACGTGGTAATTACAGGTTTTTGTTTCTTCGTGAACCTCACAAAGTGACATTTCCCTACATTCAATTCCATTCCCCAAGTGAAGCACCAGCTCGCTATACGATCGATGTCCTCCTGGAGGGCAGCACATTCATCGGAATCTCTTACCGCGCGATAAATAACACAGTCATCTGCATACAACCGTATAGAAGATGAAACGTTTTCAACAATGTCATTAATAAATATCAAAAATAGAAGCGGTCCCAACACGGAGCCCTGAGGCACACCGGAGGTAACTGGGGTAGAATCGGACAATTTCCCGTTAATTACCACTGCTTGAGTCCTAGATCTAAGATAGTCAACGAGCCATCCAGAAACGTTAGGAGATATTTTGAGGGCTGATAATTTATGGAGAATAAATTTGTGTGGTACAAGATCAAAGGCCTTCCGAAAGTCAAGAAAAATACAGTCTGTCTGAAGGCCCTTGTCATGCTTGTGCCAATTCGTGAAAAAATTCTACCATCTGGGTTGTGCAAGACAATCCCGGGCGAAATTCATGTTGGAAAGGGGTGAAGAAATTGTTAGCGTTTAAATGCTGTACAATGCTGGTGTAAATGACGTGCTCCATCAGTTTGGAGGACGTGCTAAGGAGCGAGATAGGCCTATAATTTTCTACTTTGTTTCTGGGACCATTTTTATGTACGGGAGATCAGCGGAAACACGCTTGACGGCGGCTGCGGTACCGTCTTCGCATTCGCGACCCCGTCAACCGCACCTCATTCCGAGGCGTCGCCTGGTCACGTGCTCTGGCGGCGAAAGGAGGAGGTGGGGGAGAGGCCTCTACAAATAAACCACTCCACCAGGGGAGAATTCGGCGCGGCCGCCGTTCTGTCTAATGGAAATGAGGAGAGGGTTCTATATTCCTGTCGTGCTACAAAGAAGAAAGAGGAGAAGAGGAGGGAAAAACGGACCCGGAAGGAAGAGTGAGAGGTTTCTGGCCACGGAACACTCCTCAAAGAGGAGGTAAGTTTGGACAAAGATTGAATTTCTTTTAACGTTTGATTTATTTATTGGACTTCTTTCTGGAGATACGACAGCAGTGAACCACGCACTGGGAAGGCCCTAACATGGATTCGAATCCTTTAGGGCAGGGGGATCGGGAGATTTGGTTCGCTAGCATTCCCAATAAGGAAATATACCTTGACCAGTCCCCACGAAACGGGCTGCACTTAGTTCCAGTGGCGCTAGTGCCCACTGGTACTCCTCCAATCCCATAAAAAAATCCTAAGAAGATTCAGACTCACTTGAGCAATGCCACTCCCCACTACCGCTCGATCGACCAGGTGAGCACTTTCGGCAAAACTGATACCCTATACAGATCCGAGGATCCCTTATCAAAGCTGTATGTTGGGCTAGTTGGTATTGGTCTTGGGTTGCCAAAGGCATGGTAGCGCTTTTTTGGACGAGGACAAAAGAAAGAAAGACAAGACAGTCTCTCTGACACTAAGGTGGTCTTTTCTGCGCCAGAGAAGCTAGCCAGGCTGAGTCATTTGACGAACCCTTTCCGGAAAGCCTCGCTGGGTTGTGTGATTAGGCACAGAAATCTGTTTGTCGTTTGTGTTGAGGGTGTGGTATATCAGATTCCCTTAACATGCGGTAAGAAATATGTAGGCCAGACTGGGAGATGCCTGAACGATAGGCTCCGAGAACATAGTCTAAACATCAAAAACTATCGGGATGGCCACCTTTCAATGCATTGCCATGACTGCGGGTGCAATCCTTTGTTTGACTCATGCTCCGTACTCGCTAAACATAAAAATAGAACTGTTAGGGAGATTATTGAAGCGGACGAAATAAAAAGGGCAGGGCTGGGGTGTGTCAGCGTTGCATCTATCGACCTTTTCGATAAGGAGGTGCAGTTCATGCAAGTGGCGGCTAGGCCTAGGGTTGGTTGATTGATAGGATCGAAGCGTGTATATATGTTTCATTTCCATGTTGATTAAATAGTTGCAGTCAGCGCTCGTGTCTGTCTTGTCTTTCTTTCTTTTGTCCTCGTCCAAAAAAGCGCTACCATGCCTTTGGCAACCCAAGACCGAGGATCCCGTTTGCATGCTGACCTTTAGCCTCACGGCCTGTTTGACGCCCTCATCCCCTCTCATTTAGCTTCCGTGAAGGGGGTTGTTCAAGACGTGGACAGCAGGATGACACCAACTGAGGTTCTTGAGAACTTGCGGAACGCTGGAGTCACCAGCGTATTCCGCTGCAGTAGAGTGGTGGAGGGAGTCCGAACATCAACAGAAGCTCTGATCGTCACCTTCGCCGACCGCTCGCGTCCAAGCGGAATAAAAGCCTAGCCCCAGATACACAGAGTTGACACATACTTCAGCCGTCCAACCCAATGCCGAACATGCTAGAGATACGGCCATATCGAAAAAAAAAAATGCAAATCTGGCATTTGATGTTTGCGAGTGTGGTGCTGCCCATGCCATGTGCCCGGTTGACAACGTTCGCTGTTGCCTATGTACGGGCTCTCATACAGCCAGCTCGGCACAATGTCCTCTGCGGACTCAGAAAATGTCTGTCACAGAAACAAGGGGCAGATTACAATTTTAGAGATTTAAAGCGTTGGCCATTGGGAAACAGCGCTCGACGGCTTTTGATACTGCAGTGAGCAGCTCGTTAAAACTTACTAAGCAAAAAAAGAAAAATTCAAAAGGCCGATTTGGCCGGGGACAAAGCGGTCACCCGAGCGATTGAACTAGTCAGTGTAACTCTATCATCATCGCAATCGGAACTCGTAGCAACTGAATTCAAAGAGCTCATTGCGCCACTAACCCATCGCCCTATCCCACAAGCGAATGATGAAAAGACTCAACCCCCCCCCCCCCCCCCCCCCCATTCTCTTGAAATAGCAAGTTTACTTTGCTCACATGACTATCCCACGCCGAAAAGTGCTGAGACATGGGAGGATACGGCCATACCGTGCTTTTCTGCCTCACAAAAGAGATACCGGTCAGGAGTAGGAGCTTGTTCTAACAGCCTCCGACGTAAGATTAAGCGAAAAGACAAACCAGGCACAAAACCAAGGAGGTTGGCGACCAGACTCCTAAATGAAATTTTCACCCTTTACCTAAATAAACAAAACAAATGAGAAAACAAAACATTAATAAATCGCATTTCCAATTTTTCAACAACAGGGTTTTGCTTTGGAACTGCCGGTCCATCATGGCAGCAAAAGTATATAGACTCGAATTTTCTTGATTCTCAGACGTCCCCGGATAATATACTTATACAAGAACCATGGCGATATCAGTACGCTAGTTTTTCTTTTCAAGGCTTCCGCCCTTTCCGACTCGATAGAAGTTATGCACGAGGAGGGGGTGTCATGACTAATTTCTGATTGCTCGCCTTATCATGTCTCGATAACCTTCGAGTTAATGTCGCCTGATGTTGAAATTTTCTCGCTTAGATTGAAATTCCCAAGTTGTTTTCCTCTTTCAATAACCAATGTGTATTTTCCTCGGCAATCTCATGGTGCCACCGAGATGGACCCTATGCTATTCACATTTCATCACTGCTGGAGACCCCACCCCATCTCTCACCACACTTCATGAGGTTTTAGATCTCACGTATGTGGCGACCGTCTGTTCAAGTGTTTGTGCGATATATAGGGTGGTTCAAGTCACCAGGCTCGATCTAAAATGGATTGTAAAAGTCGACGTCTGCACGTAGCCATCTAAACTTTTCGTCAAAGGTGTATTTCACAAGTCGGTTTTTTTTTTTGGTAAAATCACAAAGCGTAGTTCTCTTTTAGTAAGAAATGGGGCCAAGAAACTTGCCAGGGTCTACGCCGGGCGGCGACCCAGACGACCAAGTCCAGTAGCGGGGTGTGTTTGGCGTTCGTATTGATAGATGGCGTCGGGAGCAGCGTCTGGAGGTGCAGCCGACTAGCGTAAGAAAGCAGACGACACGCAGACGAAATCCGTTGGCAGCAAACGCGCCGCCATTATGCAGACGCGTTTTCTTACTTTTAGTTTTGTTTTATTGTTCGCACTTATTTTTTAACCGAAGGTGCATTTCAAAAAGATTATATTCATTTTAATAAACCACGGTGGTTTGCCAGCCGTCGCGATAAGGAGGTAGCGCCATCTATCCCACTTCACGAGCACCGAGACACTGCAGCCTGCCAAACATATGCGCTGCACGTGCTTTATGTTTCTGTTGGTCGCTCTAGTGGGGCTGATGGGGCAATAGACCTATTGCTAGATTACCCAAGCATCAAAGATTATGCAGGGATCGGTGTTCCACGTGCCGCACGTGCTGGCCTCAGCAGTTGTAACTTTTCTGAAGCAAATGCCTAAAACAAATTGCAACTTGCAGGCGCGTTCGTCAACGCTTTAATTTGGGTATTTACTTCGAATCTTTTATACGGGAACGGCGTACGTGTGCGGCACGTCAAACACCACTCCCTGCATTCTCCTTGTTGCTCGGGTCTTGCACACTTTGTGTAAACTATTCGGGGGGACTCAAGCTGAGGGTGGGTGATACTAAATCGCTAATTTGAAGAAGCTCGTAAGCAACAAGTCAGCAGAAAAGAAAGAAAAAAACTTTCAGATTTTTCTTTCTGGTTATGAAGGAAGACCTGCGAAGCTGTACTACGATGGGAATGAAGTGATGGAATTGAACGAAGGCAAGCCAGAGTGGAAATTGTATTGTATTCTCCGGCGCAATCTCTTTGAAACGTTGGCAAGGTTGCCGCCATCTGTAAGCGACGGCGGCAATCAGATAACCGACAATCCAGTTGTCTGGTTGCCGCCGTCGTTTACAGATGGCGGTAGTAGTCCAGAGTGTTGCGTCAACATTTGTTTGCTGGCGGACACGACACTGGGGAAACTAGCCCTTAACAGCTCTGCTGTAAAAACGACCGCTTTAAAAAAAACATAAATTCATAAAAAGCTACGTTACCCCCAGGACGCAAAGGATAAGGAAACTCAGTTACTATTAAACAAAACAATGCAAACATACAAAATCAGCTTTCAGTAAGTGGGACAATGAAGGAAAACAAAAGTCGGGTCATCTTCGGGTGGCAACGTGCACAATGTTGTATAGTCTGACGGCGATGAGGTGATTACACGAGACAGCGTTTCTTCGCGGCCAATTTGTTCCCTCGGCGAACACGAGGAGGGACGGCCGCCGCCCGCAGCTGCTGCCAACAACACGCAAACGCACCGCACGCGGGCAACGAAGAAAAGCAGGAGCGGTCTTCGGCGAAAGCGGCAACGGCGTATCGGCCTGTGATTTTCCGCCCGGGATCCCCCCGTGTGACCGACTACCTAAATAAAAACAAAAACACGGCACACCAGAAAAAAAAAAAAAAAAGAGAGAAAAGAGGTGTAGTTTTTTATTTTTTTTTATTAACACGTAATGCTAGAGATTTACATTCCCACGGAAAGAACCTTCCGCTCCGACAAAAAAATAAAGCGGAAAGCCGCGGTACCACTGCTTAGACATCGTACAAAAGACAGTGTGCAGCAGACACTGTCTGAGGCATTCCTCGCCTGACGGTCCCATTGGCTGCTGCGCGTCAGTTTCAACCACCGCCACCTCATGGCGCTGCGTGTCCGTGCAGCGAGCACGCCGGTAAACCGAGGTGCCTCATGAGTTGTCCTGCCCCGCGCCCAAAGCTTCCCGCGTAATCGCGCTTCTCTTTTATATAACCACCAGTTCTACTATACAACGATCGCGTTCCTCTAACCGGCGTGGCTATAACGGGCGGCGCCAACGCGGTATCTAATTAGTGTTGATTACAGCCAACCGCTAACGCGCGTAGTCACACAAGTAAGAACAGGCCAGATGCACGTCCATGGAGGAACTCGAAAGAAAAGAAGAAAAACTACATTAAACTGGGTAACTCGAGCTCCTTGTTATAATGAATACTTAAAAACGAAAGAATACAAACATAAAAGACGGACAAGAACGACCACACTCTTTCAAACAGTAACGACGTTTCATGTTTTTAGTCTTTCGTTTTTTTTTTTTTTTTTTTTTTTTTTAAGTGCTAATTTGAACGCGGCTGCTTTATTTTTAATCCGGCGAGAAGGGGAGAGCCCATGGAGAACATGGAGTGGCCGCGTGTTCTGGACTTTGTTTTCTTTCTGTAACCTAATTTTCGACGTACATGTACATGCCAATGGAGTCGAGGCTAAGAAGAGCTAAGGAAACGAGCAAAAAAAGCAAACACATCCCAAAGTAATTTACATTCTGTTGGGGCCAGGTCACCCCCTAAAAGAAATCGGGTCTGCATTAACGCGTGGCCTATGTAGTTGATTTTAGAAGTAGGCTGGCCGTCCAGTAGACACCGGAAGTGACGTAGGTACGACTTGCATTTGAGCGCAGAAAGCGGGCAGAGAACACGATGACGACATTAGGAGTTTTAAGTGGTCTCCCTCTTCGTAATGCGTCCGTAACGTGCAGCTATAGGTAAATAGTCAAATACACGCGAAATATGAAAATGGATACACATATATACATCGACAGTATAAAACGTTACGCCATATTCGGGAGGGGATTGAGGAATTGTCGATTTGCATCGCGTGTTTTTGAACACGCGATAAATGTAACGTTTTTTTTATATGTGTATAGTGTGCATTTTTTTTTAAAGGTAAAAGTTTACCCATTCTTGTTCTTTCTCGTGCAACGGGAAGCTTTGCGTTCCAAAACGTGCTCCGTTGCTGCCGCATTTTTGGCGTGCATGGAAACAGTCAAGCTGTTTGTAAATTGCTTTTTCCCCTCGTCTCCCCCAACATTGTTTTCTCTTTGTTTTGTTTTTAATACAAAAAAATTATTAATTTTAACCTACGAGAAGGGTGGCGTGGCAGCCTTCCGCCACAGTTTCTGTTCCAGCCCCTGGGTGGCGTCGATTTGGCCGGAGTCGCCACTATTTGTCTAGCTTGTATTCCACAGAGCTCGGTGTTCGTCCAAACGAGGTTTGTACGTTGTTTACTTCATCAAGCGCTCGGCGACGTCAACTGAGCTCTGCATCAAAAAAACCTTCGTCGTCGCTGTTCCCTCTGTCCCCCCACGTGTGTCTGGATATCCACTGCAGTAGCTTTTGGTTTCTGATTATAGTGCATCGGGTGCTGGTGCGGACATTTCTTTCAGGAATCGCTCTTCTTTTTCTTTCCTTTTCGGCAGAAATAAAGCCCCTGTGCATACGCAAGTTGTTTAAAGAAAAAAAAAAAAAGAAACGAGTTTAGTTTTTTTTTTATTTATTCAGTGCGTTCTTTGAAGTCAGGAACGACCCATCATTACGTTCGCCTACCCTCAACTGAAAACAACAAACATAATTTTAACCCGCAAAAAGGAAAAAAAAAAAAAAAGGAGAAGAGGGAGAACTTTTTGACGATTTAAGTAGTGTTCGGCCGAACAAAGTTTCACAGAAACAGGTAAGTTTGTGGTGAGTTGAATCCAGAAGCGTGAAGGCGTTCTATGGCTGAGCTGGCCATGTCATGTCTGCCACTCGTTGAGGGAAGGCCTCCGCTCATTGACCTATGGCCTATTCCTTCTTGCCTTCGTTCTTCTGCCTTCTTATCGGCCGATGGCGCAATCTCAATGGCTGCGTGGCGATAAGCGTATGAAGTTTAAGCATCTGTATGCTTTTAAGCTCGCGTGTGACTTTTAAGCTTGTATAGTGGCGGTGAACACGTACACCGTATTTCCTAGAAGAACTCGTAGTTGGCCTAGTTTGCGAACGTTACGGAGCATGGTGTAAGGACACAAGGAAGAAGACACACACAAACACACACAGGCGCGTCCGTTGTTTTTTGCGCCTTACACCATGCTTCATATCATATTTTGTGTTTTGCCGCAGAAGCATTCGAGCTGTTTACGTGAAAAAATAAACGCTGAATCGAACGACGACATGCTCGGGGCACCTTTCAGGTTTCTTAAGCCGCAGTTTCGCTGCTCGTTCATCATGGAGTCTGCAGACACATTTCTTGTAACAACCGTCTGCAGGCATGTTCGATATAAGCACGGAGGAAACGTGTCTCGAACACGCTTGATTTGTTATCCGCTAGATAATTTTCTGCCATCGTGTGTGCAGAGACGACCTTGTCGTTCGTGGAAAATAAATAACGAAGCTATACATTTTCTGGCTAAATTACGTCGTCACAAATGCAGACAACTCCGGCCTGTATAAAAAATAATAAAAAGATAAAAAATAAAAAGTGACAGATGGCTGACAGGAGTGGAAGCGTTTCGACGACAAACGACGACGCGGCGCCTCGAAACAAAGTAGGGAAAGCAATTTGTCAACCAGACACGACGTGACGTCGACGGACCGCGCTCTATCAGAACGAAAAAAAAGGGGGGAACTTTTAATATCGCTCTTGCGTGACTCCGAGTTGACAAGCGAGCGTCGAAGGCACGGCGACTAAAACAATCTACGAAAGCAGACGAATAAAAAAAAATAAAGAAAATAGAAATTTATTCGTCTATGTAATCATAACAATCATTGCCAGCCGCCGCTAAGCTATCCAAGGCGCGGGTGAACACCGCTTCACTCTTCATAAAATAAATAAGACAAAAAAATACTGAAGGAAATAATTAGATCTAAAAGAGCAGGATATTAAATCACGCCAATAAACGTCAACCGTTTAATAAAAACAAAAAGCTATTGTAACATGGTTGTGATATTAAATGTTCTATGACGATGGTGACAAGAGCGGGAGTTAGCTTCTGGTTGGTGGCGTTTAGCGGTCGGCTCTTCCGTAGATAGAGTGATTCGGAAATATAATAGGGAGTTTTCGTAGATCGTCTTCGCCGTCCCGCAACGGCTCTCCGTAACCCGCTATGATACACGGAACTCTACAAAGAAGCCGCTACTGCGCCTGCGCGCCGATGGCCTTGACTGTAGTGTTCCGGGTATCGTACAGCGGGTTGCGCAGAGCGTTGCGGGAAAGCTGAAAAGAAGGGCTGAGAGATAGGTGAGGGGGGAATGCTGAGAAGAAAGGGACTGACAAAGAGAAAGTAAACGAAATGGAAGCAGGCAAATGACGATGCCGAAACATATGTTTAGACCAAAACACTCAGTCTGAGTTGCGACAGTAAACAATGCAAAACGTCACGCTTGCATTGCTTAATGTCACAACTCAGACTGCGTTTTTTTCGTCTAAATACATGTTTCAGTAATTTCATTCACTGAGCTGCCTCCGTAAGTTGCGGTGATTGGCTCTCCAAGTGTTGTGCGGGAAAGCAGACGCACGGACATTTTTTCAGTGCGTGGGGCGAAAGACTGTACTCCATTCACCCCGAAGCTCGTAAGGATTGTTGGACCTGTCATCTACACGGCGCATTTCAAGAAGGTTCCCGGAGAAAACGAAAAATGGAAAACGAGAGGTGCTAGCAAGAATACAAAAGAGAACGGCAAGACGCAAGAATGTCACGTGGTATCGACCAGCCGTCACCCCATTGATGATGATGATGATGATGATGATAATAATAATAATAATATATCTATATATATATATATATATATATATATATATATATGTATATAAAACACCGGCAGCGGACGGCGTTGGTCGTTTTCGGCGGCCCTCAACAACTCCGCGGATCGAGGGGCCAAGCTGCTACACTCTGACCTTCCTCCAGCGAGCGAAATGCAGCGGGGAAACGGAAGAAGTGGCAACAATGTGTACGGCAGGAGTTGCAGCGTTCCCGCGGCGTGAAATTGCGACAGAAAATATTAAAAAAAAAGAAGCGAGCGCCGGCCGGGAAACGCAATCGATGCCCTCTCCCCCGCCCCTCCGTTCCACCTTCCGATAGACCGCAGAGCACGCTACGAGTGATCCCAGCCAATCCAGCACTGCAAAAGTACCACGTGACTGCACGCCCGGCGCGTCGCTGAGCCCCCAGTGAATTGATATCCGGTGGCCCCACTCAACGCCACTTTCGGTAATCGCTCATAGACAGCGTCCCTCAACTCAGATACTGTCAACTGGACGTGTAAAACCGAGAAAAAGAACAAAAGAACAGGTAGAAAGAATCTCAGTGACATAAATTGAGTACGGTAATGCTATTATTTAACAAAAAATATATATAAAGAGCCCGGGTATAATGATGAACAACTATGGAAAAATAAAAATCGGGCAGTGACCAGCTCATTGCCCCTAACCGACGCCATGTTTTCAAACTTCGCCCGTCACGTTGTCGGTGTTGCTGTTCCGCGAATGCCTCTTTCCGAGTAGATTTTCCTTTCGGTTGAATCCTTGCTTGGCATTTTAATGTCCCGTGAGTTACCGAATAGCGCTGTGAACGCGTCCTCCTCCTCAGGCAAGAAGCCAACAAGCTGGGGACTCACTTGGCCGTTCGGGATTCCGCTTCAAGTTCTTTACCGGTGGGCGCAAACAATTTCTTGAAGTGTTCGTGCTTTTCTCCGCGTCAATCGGGGTGATCGTCTTTTTTCTTTTTTTTTTTTGAACGCAGTGTACATACGTGACTCAGGTAATGTCTTGGGCGTATGTACGTCGGACGTGACTTGTAAAACGGTCGAACGTAGTGAATCGCTTTAATGATGTTTTCTAAACTTCCACGCATCGAAGGTTTTACAACATTTTATTGGGAAAATCAATATCAAAAATCAAAAATATCGCGGCAAATGACGCGAATCAGGAACGAACCTGAGGTTTGCCAATCCGTGAAATCAGAAAAGGAAAGTTAGCATTAAAGTATGAGCATACTGTAAGAAAAAAATTAAAAGTATACGCACCACTTTAAAAAGTGAAATTACCAGCCGTTATATTTACAAACAGGCTAAGCAAAGTTGACTGGGTACATTGAACGTATACCTCTGAATTGACTGTTCGGACGGATGTCCCTCTAAGGGAATCAAAAGAAATGTATATTTTTAAAACAGTGTTGCTCGAACATGCCAGCTTAAAAAAACTCACGCATGCCTTAACAAACAAAAAAAAAAAAAAAAAAGAAACGCACACATAATTTTTATGGGGTTTGATGGTGGGACCCCAGGGAAAAAACTGCGTTGTACAGCTTGACTGTTCCTTAGGTCCCCACAATGGACGGCTGCAAGTGTGCAGGAAA
The DNA here is from genome assembly GCF_016920785.2 of Ixodes scapularis. Taxonomy (NCBI): domain Eukaryota; kingdom Metazoa; phylum Arthropoda; class Arachnida; order Ixodida; family Ixodidae; genus Ixodes; species Ixodes scapularis. The sequence goes on along the minus strand of NW_024609836.1, from coordinate 85,688,341 downwards.
TATAGGAAAAGAAAAGAGGTAACACACACACAGACGCACACACACAAACAGACAGACAGACAGAAAGCAAGAAATGAAACTCACATCACTACGCATTTTAACCTAACAAAGAAACAAAACCAAAACAAAAATGCAGATCACGTGCAAAAATACAAGCGCAAATCATTAAGAAGTTCTACACTAAAAATATACATTATTATTAGTACATAAAACATATTGAACAAATGTAGGAGTGCAGATTTAGGCATTTGAAATTCATAGACCGTTTGCTGAGTGACCATCTTTCACTTCTCTGCGCGGCGAGTGGGGTATGCTGGTGAAGTTTCCTCCAATGACGCCAGGTTTTCTGAAAACAAAAACAACAAAAATAACATGTGCCCTTGTTCTTTTCTTTTTGAAACTGACGCATACTTTATATTCATATAACTTGTAAATAGTAATTATCTTAAGGTTCGTAATTACTTCAGCAGTTTGAGTGTCATAAGGAACATTACATATACTCCTTATTATACTGTTTGTAACAAAAACAGTTTTTCATCATTGGTCAGAGTTGATGAATCCCAAACTCGATGGCAGTATGTTAAGTGAGGGAAAAATAGAAAGTTATAAATTAGCTATGCAACATTCGTGGGCAACGAAGAATGGCAGTGATTTAGGACCCTATCACCCGCGATAGCTTTGGAAAAAGATAATTTACACAACAATCCCAGGACATATTCTCATTAAAAAATACGCCGAAAGTTTTCATAGAATTTAGACGGGACAGGAATGAAAGCTTACTGATTTAGATAGTACGACCGACATGTTTCTTGGACGAAAAATTACCGATTTCTTTTCCTAATGTATATTTTTATAGAGTCACTATCGCACCAGGATTTTATCTTGAA